>NC_134429.1:7256676-8506676 GCF_030867145.1 Opisthocomus hoazin
ACAAAGCCAAATGCAGGGTCCTGCACCTGGGGAGGAACAACCCCATGCATCAGTACAGGCTTGGGGTGGACCTGCTGGAGAGGGACCTGGGTGTCCTGGTGGACAACAGGTTAAACATGAGGCAGCAGTGTGCCCTGGCTGCCAAAACAGCCAATCGGATCCTAGGGTGCATCAAGAAGAGTGTGGCCAGCAGGACGAGGGAGGTTCTGCTTCCCCTCTACACTGCCCTGGTGAGGCCTCATCTGGAGTACGCTGTCCATTTCTGGGCTCCCCAGTTCAAGAAAGATGAGGAGCTACTGGAAAGAGTCCAGCGGAGGGCTACAAGGATGGTGAGGGGACTGGAGCATCTCCCCTACGAGGAGAGGCTGAGGGAGCTGGGCTTGTTCAGCCTGAAGAAGAGAAGGCTGCGAGAGGACCTAATAAATGCTGATAGATATCTGAAGGGTGGGTATCAGAAGGATGGGGCCGAGCTCTTCCCAGTGGTGCCCAGTGACAGGACAAGGGGCAATGGGCACAAACTGAGGCACAGGAAGTTCCGTCTGAACATGAGGAAGAACTTCTTCCCTCTGAGGCTGACGGAGCCCTGGAACAGACTGCCCAGGGAGGTTGTGGAGTCTCCTTCTCTGGAGATGTTCAAGACCCGCCTGGACAAGGTCCTGTGCAGCCTGCTGTAGGTGTCCCGGTGCCCTGGGTTTGGCCAGGACAGGGTTAATTTTCACCGGACTCCAGGAAGGGGCACATCCGGGGGGTGGGGGCTGACCACATCTGGCCAAACAGAGCCCGGTATTCCATACCATGTGCCGTCACGCTGGGTTCCGGTGGGGTGGGGCGGCCGTGCGGCGCCGGTGCGGTCCGTGAGAGCGGGTTTTGTTTTTGTCGTGTTTTCTCCTTATTTGTACCGTTTTGTTCCTGTTCCCTCTGTTTGCTGTTCTGTTTAAACTGCCCTTATCCCGACCCACCGGTTTCTGCCTGTTTCTTTTCATTCTGCTCCGCTTGCCGGCGGGGGGAGGGGCTGCCGTGTGGCACTTTTGTTGCCGGCGAGCAGCCGCACCAAACTATAACATTTAATTGGCGCCCAGCGTGGGGCGGGGATAACAGCAGGGCTGAGCAGCAGGTGTTAAAACAGCTTTCTTAGATTTTGTTAAATTTTGTTATAGGCATTTTTCTGTGTTAGTTAAATAGTCGCCGGTAAATCATGTTTATGTCTGTGATCAGATGGCTGTGGTTTTTGAATCCTTACTTGCACTATGTTTTCCCTGTGGTGCTGTTCATCATCGCAGGTAAAAAGATCAGGATGATGATTTTTTTGTACTGTAAGATGTCGACTTATGACATGATAACGTCAATGTGCATGAAATTAGGCTTGTATTTGCATGTGACACTGCGATCATTTTCATACCTCGGATCCTATGTCTTAGAATTTGTGAATAATCAAACCCAGTCTGTGGGGAAAACCGAAGGGGATACCTTCCCCCACTCTTTCGCCCCCCCTCTGTCCCTCAGGCTGGTCCTAAATGCTTTTGAGAATTTCGAGTACCCATGGGATGCTCAGGCCAGCATTCTCCTTTTGTTATGCCTCCTGAATGGGTTGCAGGTTTTGTTTAGGGCTAAACAAGTCTTTAAGAACATCGTGCAGAGACCTGCCCTGGGGCCGGATAGCTGTGAGTGGCTGGGTGTGTGGGACAGCATGGGCAGGTGTCTAGAGCAGTGGGCACCACCGGTGTTTTTTAAACTCACCCCTGAACAAATACAGAATTCAGACAATCTGGTAAAATATCTGCAAAAAGTGTGCTGCCACCCTGGGAACTCGAGAGAGACACAGCTCACCGCAATGTGCTGGGGTCTGGCCCACGCCTACCGAGCCCTGTTCAACCTGATTCAGTGCCCTGAAGGGGAAAGTGTGGGGGAACGAAGCAGCAGGCACTGCGGCTGGCGCTGCCCCCCCAGCCGGCCCTGCAGCCCCTCCAGCCCCAGCTCCAGCCGCAGGCATCGTGGCTGAGCCCAGTGACCAACCTGTGCCGGTAGCATTCGCGCCCGTAAAACTAAAGAAAGACGCAAAGAGAGCAGATCGCTCCGGGAGGGATGACAATGAGCCAGTGTCATCGCAGGAGATAGAGACAGAGATCATCACCCGGTCCCTGTCCCTGGGGAGCTGCAAGACATGCGGAAAGATTTCATCCACCACCCAGGCGAGCACATTGTCACCCGGCTGCTGCGGTGCTGGGATAACGGGGCCAGCAGCTTGGAGTTAGAAGGCAAGGAAGCCAAGCAGCTGGGATCCCTGGCCAAGGACGGGGGCATTGACAAAGCCATTGGGATGAAGGAACAAGTCCTCAGCCTCTGGAGGAGACTTCTGTCAGGCATGAGGGAGAGGTACCCCTTCAGTGACTATTTTGTGTGCTACCCTGGCAAGTGGACCAGTATGGAGAGGGGTATTCAGTACATGAGGGAATTAGCTGTGCGGGAGCTGGTTTATAATGAACCAGATGATGACCAGTTACCCACAGACCCAGATGAAGTCCAGTGCACACCATCTAAGTGGAGAAAGTTTGTGCGGAGCGCACTCTCCTCATATGCCAACTCACTGGCAGTAGTAAACTGGAAAGGTAAAGAGGCACCAACAGTGGATGAGGTGGCTGTCAGACTCCAGCAATATGAGGAAAGTCTCTCTTCCTCCCTTGTCTCAGCTGTCAATAAATTCTTCCAGAAGGTCCAGCGACTCGAATAGAGTATGTCCTACTCCCCACCTGTACGGGCCAGTGTCTCAGCTATTAGGGGCAAGCGTTTCTCTGCTCAGGAGAGGGAATAGAGAGACTACACACCACGGGCACCCTGTGGTTCTGCTTGACCACGGAGAGGACATGTGGAAGTGGGATGGAAAACTCACCTCAAGTCTACAGGCAAGAGTGCGTGAGTTGCGAGGTAAAACAGTCACGAAAGGGGATTCTGTTAGGAAAAATGCCACTCCAATTTCCAGCAGTCAGCTATCCAGACCAGGCAGGCAGTTTGATTTTGATTCCAATCCTCTGGAGGGGACCTTCAAGTCATTTTTACAGCAGGTGAGCAGCAATTTCTCTGATGAGGATTAGAGGGGCCCTGCCTCCAGCCAGGTGGAGGAAAGGGACAACTGCGTTTATTGGACAGTGTGGAGTCAGTGGCCTGGCACGTCAGATCCACAAGAGTATAAAGCTCTAGTGGACACTGTTGCACAGTGTACTTTAATGCCATCAGAGTTCAAAGGGTCAGAGTCCATTTGCATTTCGGGAGTGACAGGGGGGTCCCAAGAGCTGAGTGTACTGGAGGCTGAAGTGAGCCTCACTGGGCAGGACTGGCAGAAGCACCCCATTGTAACTGGCCCCGAGGCTCCGTGCGTCCTTGGGATAGACTATCTTAGGAGAGGCTATTTCAAGGACCCAAGGGGGTATCGGTGGGCTTTTTTCATAGCTGCTGTGGAGACGGAAGAAATTAAACAGCTGTCCATTTTGCCTGGTCTCTCGGAGGATCCTTCCGTTGTGGGGTTGCTGAGGGTTGAAGAACAACAGTTACCCATCGCAACCACAACGGTGCACCGGCGACAGTATCGTACCAACCGAGACTCCCTTCTCCCCATTCATCAGCTGATCCGCCAGCTGGAGAGTCAAGGAGTGATCACCAAAACTTGCTCACCCTTTAATAGTCCCATATGGCCAGTGAGAAAATCTACTGGAGAGTGGAGACTGACAATAGACTACCGTGGCCTGAATGAAGTCACACCACCACTGAGTGCTGCCGTGCCAGACACGCTGGAACTTCAATATCAGCTGGAGTCAAAGGCAGCCAAGTGGTACGCTACAACTGACATTGCTAATGCATTCTTCTCCATCCCTTTGGCAGCAGAGTGCAGGCCACAGTTTGCATTCACCTGGAGGGGCATCCAGTACACCTGGAATCGACAGCCCCAGGGGTGGAAACACAGTCCCACCATTTGCCATGGACTAATCCAGACCGCACTGGAAAAAGGTGAAGCTCCAGAACATCTGCAGTACATCGACGACATCATTATATGGGGTGACACAGCGGAGGAGGTTTTTGAGAAAGGGGAGAAAATAGTTCAAATCCTTCTGAAAGCCGGTTTCGCCATTAAGCGAAGTAAAGTCAAGGGACCTGCTCAAGAGATCCAGTTTTTGGGAATAAAATGGCAGGATGGGCGCCGTCAAATCCCAATGGATGTCATCAACAAAATAGCAGCTATGTCCCCACCAACGAGCGAAAAGGAAGCACGGGCCTTCTTAGGTGTTGGAGGTTTTTGGAGGATGCACATCCCAAATTACAGCCAGATTGTAAGTCCTCTGTACCACGTGACCTGGAAGAAGAATGATTTTGAATGGGGCCTGAGCAACGACAGGCATTTGAACAAATTAAACAGGAGATAGTTCATGCTGTAGCCCTTGGTCCAGTCCGGTCAGGGCAAGATGTTAAAAACGTGCTCTACACCGCAGCCGGGGAGAATGGCCCAACCTGGAGTCTCTGGCAGAAAGCACCAGGGGAGACTCGAGGTCGACCCCTGGGGTTTTGGAGCCGGGGATACAAAGGATCCAAGGCCCGCTATACTCCCACTGAAAAAGAGATTCTGGCAGCATATGAAGGCGTTCGAGGTGCTTCAGAAGTGGTGGGCACTGAAGCACAGCTCCTCCTAGTACCGCGGTTGCCGGTCCTGGGCTGAATGTTCAAAGAGAGGGTCCCCTCTACGCTTCATGCCACCGATGCTACGTGGAGTAAGTGGGTCGCGCTGATCACCCATTGCGCCCTAATGGGAAACTCCAGTTGCCCAGAAATTCTGGAGGTAATCATGGACTGGTCAGAAGGTAAAGATTTTGGAGCATCGCCGGAGGAGGAGGTGACACGTGCTGAAGAGGCCCCACTGTATAACCAGCTGCCAGAAGATAAGAAACAGTATGCCCTGTTCACGGATGGGTCCTGTCGCATTGTGGGGAAGCAGCGGAGGTGGAAGGCTGCTATATGGAGCCCTACACAACAAGTCGCAGAAACTGCCGAGGGAGAAGGTGAGTCCAGCCAGTTTGCAGAGGTGAAAGCTTTAGACATCGCCAGTCGAGAGAAGTGGCCAGTGCTCTATCTTTACACCGACTCTTGGATGGTGGCCAATGCCTTGTGGGGGTGGCTGCAGCAATGGAAGAAGAACAACTGGCAGCGCAGAGGCAAACCTATCTGGGCTGCCCCATTGTGGCAAGATATTGCTGCCCGCCTGGAGCAGTTGGTTGTAAAAGTCCGTCACGTGGACGCTCACATCCCTAAGAGTCTGGCCACTGAGGAACATCAAAACAACCACCAGGTAGATCAGGCTGCTAAGATTGAAGTGGCTCAGGTGGATCTGGACTGGCAACATAAGGGTGAACTGTTTATAGCTCGGTGGGCCCATGACACCTCGGGCCACCAAGGAAGAGACGCGACATACCGATGGGCTCGTGACCGAGGGGTGGACTTGACCATGGACACTATCGCACAGGTTATCCATGAATGTGAGACGTGCGTTGCAATCAAGCAAGCCAAGCGGGTAAAGCCTCAGTGGTATGGAGGACGATGGCTAAAATATAAATATGGGGAGGCTTGGCAGATTGACTACATCACACTGCCACAAACCCGCCAAGGCAAGCGCTATGTACTCACAATGGTGGAGGCCACCACTGGATGGCTGGAAACCTACCCTGTGCCCCATGCCACCGCCCGGAATACCATCCTGGGCCTTGAAAAACAAGTCCTGTGGTGACATGGCACTCCCGAAAGAATTGAGTCGGACAACGGGACTCACTTTCGCAACAGCCTCATAGACACCTGGGCCAAAGAACACGGTATTGAGTGGGTGTATCACATCCCCTACCAGGCACCAGCCTCTGGAGAGATCGAACGTTACAATGGGCTGCTAAAAACCACTTTGAGGGCAATGCGGGGTGGGACTTTCAAAAACTGGGATACCCATTTAGCAAAGGCCACCTGGTTGGTTAACACCAGAGGGTCCATCAACCGGGCTGGTCCTGCCCAGTCAAAACCTCAGCGCCCCGTGGAAGGGGATAAAGTTCCTGTAGTGCACATGCGGAACATGTTAGGGAAGACGGTTTGGGTTAGTCCTGCCTCGGGCAAAGGCAAGCCCGTCCACGGGATTCTTCATGCTCAAGGTCCTGGGTGTACCTGGTGGGTAATGCGGAAGGATGGGGAAGTCGGATGTGTACCTCATGGGGATTTGATTACGGGCGAGAATAGTCCATAAATAAATTGTATAAAGTTAATTGTTAAATAACCCTGTCACTGTCTGTCATCACTGTTATAATTGTTATATTTTGTACCAGTAGTAGCATAGTAAGAATCATCCAGATTAAAGAAGGATGGACTTTTTCGATGAAAACCTAGCAGAGCACAGCGATGATGGAACTGGACCTGGTTTTCAACAACTGGCATCCAGCAACTTCATCAAGATCAACATCTCCTGCAAACTGTGGGCACGGGCCGCACCAGATACATCAGCCGTGAGCTCCGGATGCAGCAAGTGACCGCCCATCACCACACATCACCCCTCCTGCCACGGAAGACTATTACGACAGATGGAGCCCAAAGTCATGGATTAAATGAACTCAATGGACACTTTAGAGTGATGATCCATAGACTAAGGGAATGATATCTGGAGACAGGAGAAGTGGTGGTGATCAGCTGGACAATGGGGGACCTGGGCATGACGTAGATGGTATGGAATAAGGGGTGGATAATGTCCTGGGTTTGGCCAGAACAGGGTTAATTTTCACCGGAATCCAAGAAGGGGCACAGCCGGGGGGGTGGGGGCTGACCCCACCTGGCCAAACAGAGCCCGGTGTTCCATACCCTGTGACGTCACGCTGTGTTCCGGTGGGGGGGGGCGGGGCGGCAGGAAGGCACTTGCGGCTTGGGGGGACGCAGCGCCGGTCCTGTTTCGGGAGAGCGGCTGTCTGGGTTGTACGGTTCGTTGTTGTGTTTTCTCCTTATTTGTATCGTTGTTGTTCCTGTTTTCCCTCTGTTTGCTGTTCTGTTAAACTGCCCTTATCCCGACCCACCTGTTTCTGCCTCTTTCTTTTCATTCTCCTCCGCATGCCGGCGGGGGGAGGGGCGGCTGTTGATGCTTTTGTTGCCGGCGGCACCCGAAACCGAAACAGTTTTTCAGCAAATTAAGTCACAGATACGATCTGTAATGGGACAGATGACACTAACTGCATCTGACCATCCTAATATACTCCAGATGTTTATCTTTGCAAATATTGTTAGCTTGCAGTAGACTTTGTGCAAAGGTAGCAAGAGGAAGAGAAGTCTGTCTTTGAATTTTAAAGCTTTCTTTGCATGTGAAATTTTGTGTCCTTCTGTCTACGTGACTCGCAGCACTACACTGCACGTTCTGCGGAGCCCCTGATCTGCTAGTGACATTAACGGCTAGCTGGGTGGTGGTGGAAGGGTGCCAGTTCTCGCAGTGCGATTTCAGTAAGGAATTTCAAACTAGTTAGACTTCCCTAAAATCCAGAAACTCATTTACCAGTTCAGGAAGAGGTGGTGGTGTTGCCTTGTCCTGCCAGTGCTGAGTGCTGTATGTCCTGGGTTCGGCCAGGACAGGGTTAATTTTCACCGGACTCCAGGAAGGGGCACAGCCGGGGGGTGGGGGCTGACACCACCTGGCCGAACAGAGCCCGGTGTTCCATACCCTGTGACGTCACACTGGGTTCCGGTGGGGGGGGCGGCTCGGCGAGAACCCTCTCGCGGCTCGGGAGCGTGCGGCGCCGGTGCGGTCCGAGAGAGCGGGTCTGTTTTTTGTCGTGTTTTCTCCTTATCTGTATTGTTGTTGTTCCTGTTCCCTCTGTTTGCTGTTCTGTTAAACTGCCCTTATCCCGACCCACCGGGTTTTCTGCCTGTTTTCTTTCCATTCTCCTCCGCACCGCGGCGGGGGGGAGGGGCGGCGGCGTGGTGCTTTTGTTGCCGGCGGCAGCTGAAACCAAAACACTGTAGCTGTCACAAGAAGATGTGCAGATGTTGCAAACCTGCCTGACAATAAGAAAAGCAACTGTTTTGCTACCGTTTTCCTTTAGAACAGCGTCTTTCCCAGGCAGGCGTTTGACCTGTTTGTGGAATAACAACTGCAATTAGAAGTGGGCCGCAGGGGAAGAGCATGCTGTTCTCCTGGAAGTCAGAAGACTGGCTTCCATTCCTGCTTGTTGCTGATTTGCTTTATGACTTGTGAGTCCTCTCCCGCTATGTTTGCTTTACTTGTTTTCTCGATGGCGATCTGTTCAGCAGAGGAAATGCCTTTTACTTCTGTGCAAGATCTGGGCTCAAGTTGCTTGGGGGGGAAATTGCAGCTGGTTGAGAAGTCAGTCACTAATTTTTGCTAACCAAAGTGTAGCTGAGATAAATTTGCCTGAAAAGTACTTTCCTTTATTGTAAAGGACTCTATAGCTTTACACGCAATGAATTTAAAACCATGTAGAAACTTCAAAGTGCTTATGCCAGCTGAGCTTTCTGTATTTTAAATGTGTTTGAAGCTGCTTCAGAGCAGAAGCTTTTGCTGCTCTAGGGAAAAAAGCGTTAATTCTAGATACTGCATCAATTTACCAGCGACTGTCAGACTTTCCTTGACCTGTCTCTGTAACGTAGTTTGTAATGGAGAGATCCTTCAGTTAATTGATGGAATAACCTTGTACCTCCAGCTTGAGGCTATTGCTAAGGACGGTTTGCTTGCTTGGATGCGCTGTTTGCCGTAGCCCCTGGCTGGAGTTGATACAGCATTTGAATTCGGGCTGGTAAGGTTTTGTTTCTACTGGTAGTGGAATTGAGACTGAAATAAAGCAGGTGAAATTACGACCTTACTGAAGTCATTAGCAAAGCTGCCATTGACTGAAGTAAGGCTAGGATCTCAGCCAAGAGTTTTGGTTGTTTAATTTATGGTAACATATTCATTGAGTTGTATTAAAACAAGGTTTTGAAAAAGTTAATCTTTAGCTTCGTGATACAATCTCCATTCCATAAATATTGTACATAGTGTTACTAAAAGTTTACCTTTTTTGGGCAGGTTGATAGAGGTAGATTTTAATTTATTTTTATAATCTGTGTGTTTGCACTCCTAGGAAAGAACTGAAGTACGCAGATGTCATTATTTCTGTAAATGAAAAGGACTTAATCCTAAATCTTCTAATTCTTTTATAGTATATGGCAGCAGAGCTATCTAACACTCTGTCCTGCAGGAAATATTTGGCATACTTGTAAGCTCCAGGGAGAGGAGAACTAGGATGATAACATCCATTAGCGTTGTTTTTGAATGAGAACTTGCATAAAGACTTTCTCGAGGAAAAAAAAAAATCACTATTAGATTTGAAGGCTTTTTAGCAAAAGGAATGTATTGCAAGCTTTCGACCTTCCTGTGCTGTATGAAGCTTTACTGGTGCGTATGCCAGAAAATCCTGTTGATTACTGGACTCTTCCAATGTGTGCTGCCCTTCTAGAAAGTCGACATCTGGACTGTATTTATTCTACTATTTTCTCGTCACTGGATGTGTCAGAGTAGATTTTCCTCCTTTAAATTTTGATAAACTTTGTTTCTATGATTTGGCAGAAAAGATTTTGTGCAATTTTAAAGGCACAACTAATAATGCGTTCCCAAGCTCTGATGACAGTTAGAACAAACGGTATTGTTTTAAAACGTAAATGTATATTTTGCTGTACTACTCTTCTTGCTTCTCTTATCTGCTAGAATAGTTTTAGCATTAAGCATATTTTAATACACATCTAGAAACAAGCAAGACTGCTTTTATTATATTATTATATTGCTTGAAGTCATGAATTATGTTAATGTAAACACTGTAGTAAAAGGGAGACTGTATTGGCACCAGAGGTCTTTTATTCTTGCTTGTCAGTCTTCACATTTGTCTTGTATGTGGAGACTCTGGCCTGGGTAGAAATGGGATTGTTCATTAAGAGTCAAAGTGTGTTCTTCCACTTGTAGCGGTCCCAAAGTACACCCAGTTTGTGTTGCACATCGATGGTATCTTGGCAAAAAGGAAACCGAGTTATCCATTAGCTAATTCTCAGAGTAATCTTCTTTGTAACCAGCTCTTCAAGTAATACCTTCCAAGTTTTCCCATGCAAAGAGTAAAGCTAGCATAGTCAACAAGTTTCAAGGAACTACTCTCTCAATCACTGGAAAGTTTTGACTAATTGAGCACAGTGATTTTTAATCTCTGGTATTCTGTATTATTTTTCAGTGATGTTTGTCTTATGAGGAACAATGGAACAAAATGGTTTTGGACAGGTTGATGTAGTTGCTTCTGAGAATTCGGGAGCGTGCGGCGCCGGTGCGGTCCGAGAAAGCGGGTCTGTTTTATTGATGTATGCCATCAATAAAATCAGGTGCCTTGATTAACCCTCTAGTATTGCAGGCCACAACTTGGTAACTGAGGCTGTGATAAATATCCCATAGCTTGTCTGCAGAATCAACTTTTGTTTTTAGTGTTTTCAGTTAAAAGTTTTCTCCTGCAAAACCTAGGGACTGATACTGTTCTGTCAGGTCAAACAGATAAGCTGTTTCACCTGAAGTTTGTACCTAGCTCTTGTAGGCTACTTTTCCGTGATGGGTTTGCTAAACTGCTGTGAGTGCAATTCCTCAGTCTCCATTGCTGCTTGCTCATGGGTGGAGGAGTGCACATATGGCCACCTCATAGCGAGAGGTCACCTCTGCTAGCGCAGCTGTCCCGTGGGCTTTCCGTCATTTGAGAGGGTTGGAAGGTAAGAAGAAATGAGATTGTTTTAGAGTCCATTCTCTTTGAACATCTGGGGTGATATCCTTTCTGGGGTGATATCCTTTCTGTGTATGCAAAGTTAAAATTTCAAGTGCTATATTGTCTCATTTTTGCAGAGGTTAAGTGTAATGTGAGGATAGGGATGCTTCTAAGCTGCCTATCTGATCAAGAAGTGCAGGTCTGAAGGTACTAAATACCCAAGTGAATGCAGACTAGCTGCAAAACTGACGTATGCAGCATGGTAGAGGAAGGTGAAGACTGTAAGAATGTGCTTAAACTCCCCCTGCTAAATTAACATTGCTGTTCTGAGTATCTTAGCTGAGAAATATGCAAGCATGCAAAATGTACACTTGTCATTCTTAAAGTAGTTGGTTTCCAACCTTTAATTTCTGAAGGACTGTTGAATGACAGAACTACTTTGACTTTTTCCACACAAATCCCTCTAATGAAATGCGTTTCTGCTTCACACCCGTCAGAGTTGCTAGTGGCAGTCACTGTCTCGCTTGAAATGGGATCTTTCTCCAGTAATTTACTGCCAGTTAATCATGGCTAAGTGAGACCTGGTAATCCCATTGATGTGCCTGGACTTATCAGAAGACAAGACCTAATTTTTATTTTTTTAAAAAGAGCTGTAGTAACATCATTTGTAATTATAGTGATATGAACTTGGTCACGCTTCCTGCCTACAATATCATGTATGTAAACACTACAATAAATTCTGTCTAAACACGTTCTGCTTTAACTCTACCTCTGTCTTAAGAAGTAAATGTGCATTTGCTGTCTTTATTTATCTCTGTACTGTACCACTCTGCCCTAATAAATTCATTTCTTAATGAATTCATGTAACCGTATGGCCAGAAATATATTTTTTAACTAGCTAAGAGTCTGTGATAAGCAGTGCAAAGAATCTGTTTCTTTAAAATATGCTTTACTGTACTTTGAAACTGGCTTCTAAAGATACTGAATGTTTCCATCAACTTGGTAATACTCATAACCAACTCCTGGTATATACAATATATTAAAATGATGCTAAATATAAAAGTGTGTGGGTATAATGATTTTAAGAAAACTAATATATATGTCTCTGCACTCTGAATAAATCTGTCTCTGGACTTGTGATCAAGGCAGAGGACAGGGCTGTTTCTTGTTACTTAAGGTAACACAGGAATTCAGGCACATAGCAAAAAGCTTTTAATCACACTAATGTGATGCATTGTATCAACATCTTAATGCTAAGATGATCTTTAGGATGAAGAAAGTATTTTAAACAAACACCATGTAGTTCCCTGCAACATCGGTGCTTTTTGTTCTAGACAGTGAAGGTTTGTTGTGTAGTCAAAACCGTAAATGGAATGAAATGAGGTTGCTTTAAACAAAGGTTTCTTAAGTTGTTGAAAATCAGTTTTGAGGAAAATGTCTGAAATGTTTTGCAGAGGTGAATCTGGTGCTGGGAAGACTGAAAACGCAAAGAAGGTTGTTCAATACCTTGCTCATATTGCTTCCTCCCATAAAGGAAGAAAGGACCATAATATTCCCGTAAGTTGGGATATTTTACCATTTGTTTATTGTTCTTTTTGAAAACCACCATCTTTGCATTTAAAAAAACCATAACATTTTTATTAAAGATAAGCTGTAATGTAATCCACATAATTTTCTCAACCGTTATTTTCTCTTTAGTAGGGGCTGAAACGAGCAGTTACATTAAAATTTCCAGTTGATGTTAGCTGTTTAACTTCTCTTCTGAAATTAAAGGTTTTATGCAACCATTGTAACTAGGAACGGTATCAAAGCTTTCTGATGCCGTGTATGCCAGTTTTCCAAAAATTTAATTAACTTGGGCAAGTCTTAGTAAATTTAGTTCCCTCAGATGCAGTTTTCAGTACTATATTCGTGAACAAGCTTTCTGTTCTTTCAAAAATTATCTTGTAGATAAGAAAAATCATCAAGCTTCAAAACTGCTGTAGACTTGATACGTCTACAAGCGAGCAGCTAATAAAAAGCTCTAGTTTTAGTACATTACAGACAAAAGCATATGCACTTATGTCAGAGTCTTGGGTTTTTTGGTAACTTGTCACTAACTGATTTATGTAGAACTTTCTTCAGATTTACTGCTAGACTTCAAAATTCACAATGAGTTTTTATCAATATTTTGCTTTACAAGATATGGATGGGTTTGAATATCTGTTGCTATGAGCACTTGGATCTCTTTGCAGTGGAATATTAATTCAACTTGCTAGAAGCAAGTGGCTTGCTATATTCGATACTGGCGTATGTGGTTGGAAGTTTTCAAACTATATCAGACTCAGAAGCATCAGCTTCTGTGATTTCTAGTGTATAACACTTAATATTAAGATATTCTGGAATGTGTCAAGACTCAAACTCCTAGAAAACCAGGAGAGGACTTTTGACCAGTCTGTGAAGGAAAAAAAGCAAGAATTTGAAGTTGGAGAGAGGGAAAGATTGCTCTACAGATAGATTTGGAGGCCTTAGGAGGATGCTGTGACTGGAGTGTCGGCAGCATTAGCATTGTCATGTGCTAGGGGAATACATGGCTCTGCAGAATGCTATTTAGAAAGTCATCCTTCAGAACTTGTTTTCTGTGTGGGTTTTGATTTATAAATATTCTTGGATTTATGGCTGTGCAGCCTTGAACAAAACTAGTGGTTTTAAAATTTCTACAGGAGTATAATTGCCTACAACTTTTTTTGGGGGAAGGGAATTATGCAGAGAATGGAACTGCACAGAGTTTGTATACCAAGTACTTCTAAACACACTATTGACAGCTTGGAATGCACCAGGTTGAAGAGACTTCTGTGAGCCTCTTGTCGAGCCTCCTTTCAAAATATGCTTCCCTTTAAAGCTGAGTATTGAAAACCTTGTGTGATGAAGATTATACAACCTTTCTGCAAAACTTTTCCTGTGCTTAACCACTTAAACAGCCAAAAATAGAGGTTTAAAAAGTACTCCTTGTTTTTTTGGCTGTGTTTCCATAAGCACTTTGTGCCAGTACCTGTGCTAAAAGTAGTCCCCTTTTTGAGTTTTGTCATCGTAACAATTCCTGTGGCCACTCACTGGGCTTGGAGACTGCAGGCTCAAACTACTGTTCTGAAAGTCATAGAATCATCGAATGGTTTGGGTTGGAAAGGACCTTAAAGATCATCTGGTTCCAACCCCCCTGCCATCAGCAGGGACATCTTCCACCAGACCAGGTTGCTCACAGCTCCATCCAACCTGGCCTTGAACCCTGCCAGGGAGGGGGCAGCCACAGCTTCTCTGGGCAACCTGGACCAGTGTTTCATCACCCTCATGGGGAAGAAATGAAGTCCATCTGGCTTTAGATGAAACAAGTTTCCTCTGTTTGTTGCGTGGCTGCATAACTGATATGAAGTGAAGGCACAGAAAAAAGCTGGGGTGGAAGATGTTGGTGAAGGGAAGGATGAGTTGCTCAGTCTAATGCAGTGCTGGATAATTCTGTTTAAGTTGCTGGTTGAACTGGAATCTAATTCTCTACTTAGCAGCGTGATCAAACGGGACAGGAGTTTAAGATGGTGGGTGTAATCAGCTGCTTCGTGAGCCATCGAAGACTGTCACGATGAAGACTGGAAAAGTTTTTATTCTTTGTAAAACATAGTTCAGACACAGTAAAAAGAATAGGGTAGTGTCCTGAATAGAAGTTTGATACTTTGATTGTGCGCTTCATTCAATGCACTGCTATAGTAAGAACTGAATTAAGTATATGTTTATGAAAAATGCAAAATGTTCACGTAACCCAAACCGTTTTGAAAATACAAATGAGTCTCGCTTCTGTAACAATTAATTTTTATTTATATACTGCAGATGAAGAATGTCTAATCTACACACCTAACACTCAAAAGTTAGGAAGTGTCAGAATTGGTTATATTTAAGCAGCCCTAACTTGTTCCTGTTCACATATACATTAGAAAACTGTAGAGGGCTGGTGGTGATCCGTAGTATCCATCTGTACAGCCTTTGCACTGACCTGTGCACGAAGATGATGTTAACAGGCTTGTTAAATAGACAGCAAGTCATGGATTTACTTTTATCCATCCTGTAACGAATAATTATCAGTGCTATGCATATTACTGAGACTTCTGAAAGTTGCATGGATTTTTTTTTATGAACAATTTGTATGCTGATGAATGAATAATTATCTTCCCGACACCATTCTGAAGTGTAGGGTTAACTTTGTCTCTTTTGCCTGACAGGCAAACCTTTACAGGGTGCTGTAGAAGTATTACAAACAAACGCAGCCCCCAGTTTGACACCTCAGGCCATGGCCAGAGTAACAGTAATGGTCTGCCATGCCACAAATGCTCACCATGTACGTTCTCCAGCGGCACTGGCTGTGAAATGTTTGGCTTACGCAAGGAGCATCACATAGGAGCTCTACTCATCCCTTCAACAGCCTTCTTGTGTCTGGCATTCAGCTGTTTGTCTGTGACACTTTTCTTTCCCAGCCGCCCTGTTTCATCACAGCTGGTGGCTGTGTGCCTGCAGAGGAGTCCTGCGTAGCCCTTGGCACGTCATCCCCAGGCAGGGGTCCTGTGGGGAACGGAGCCAGCAACACAGTGTAACCACGGAGGGTGGAATTACAGCGCCCAACAGCCTGAATACTAACGTTTCCTAGTTTTTGAGTGTTTGAATCTGTAGCCACACTGTCTCATTTCTGTTTAATCACAAAGAATGTTAAAGGTATTGTCTTGGGCACAGTGCTAGGAAGTGTGGGTGGCTGGTGGTGGTAAAAAGGTAGAAGAGAAGCTTTAGTGCTTGTGGGACTTGGCAGAGCTAGGTGAGACTAGGGTAGTCCCTTCAATTAGGAGTTGAGTCTGGGCTTTCTAGAGCCAGGTGATGGAGAACAGGGAGAAGCGCATGGCAGTGAGTTATGAACAGGCTCATCTATAGATTGAAGGTGGAATGAAAGTGAGCCTGAATCCTTGTCTGCAGTGTGCTTGGTTGAGCATCAGAACTAACACGTGTACAGTTCTAGTTGGTGCGTAGCAAGGGAGAAAATATGGAAGATACCTGTTGTAAATAACTGGAAGCTTTAGCTTCACATCCAACACATCTGCGCTCTAATGAATTTGGGGGGAGTGGGGTGGTAGTGTTGAGAACTTTTCCAGTAAATCTGAATATTTTATCTGCACCAGGCATATTGTGGTTTATTCGGTTGTTAACCAGGTCATACATGGACCAGCTTTCTAAAGGCAACCATTGTGCTTTAGCCTGGGCATCTCAGACCAAAGGTGACCCACACTGGTGTCTGTTGGTCTGGTCAGCTATCCCATGCTCCTAGGCCAGCATAGGAGCCTCTCTTGCCTTTGCTCTCAATTATTCCTCTGTAGACTCAGGTGGTGTGGAGAAAAGGTTATTTAGAATGAAAGGGTGAGGAAGAGAACAAGGACAGGTAACTGGTGAGTGGAGGGGGGGGCTCATGTGTCCCGAGAGGGTTTTTGACAGATTAAGCAAGGAGGGTAGGGAGTAAACAGAGTCTTCTAAACTACTTGGCTTTGTGCCTCATCAATCCTGTGTGCACTAAGTGGCATGGGAAAGAGAGAAAAGAATGAAATCGTGTTAATGCATGTGTTAGAGCTGCTTTAATATGGTTAAGTAATGAGTCCTAATTCTGACTCTTGGGCTCTGCTTTAGTTTAGAAACTTTGTGTTTTTGAATGGGGAGGGAAGTCAGTGCAAAATGTAGAAATAACTAAAAAAAGGTTTGCATACACAGCTTTCCAAAAGAAGGAAAAGTGCTGGTTGTCACTCACTGCCTGGGGGCTGCCATGAACTTGCAGGTTCTCCAGGCTGCGTGAGGTTAAGGGGGTACTCTAAGCTGGACTGTGGACATACCTGGACCCTATTCATGGTCAGATACCTGAAATGGGCAGGTGTGTTCCATCGTGGTAGTGTGTGAAGTAAAGTTCTATAAATAACTGCATCCATCTACCACCGCTGTATCCACTTCTAGGCATTCTGGTACTGTGTACCTCTGGTTCAGGTGAATGGAATTCGACTTTTGTTCACTTCCCTGCTCCTCAAAGCCTTCACATCCCAAACCCACTCCTGTTGTCACTAAAATTCAGGTTTCTAGGTGGTGCCGTTTTAAGCTTCAGAAATAGAAGCATAGAATCACTTAAGCTGGAAAAGACCTTTAAGGTCATCGAGTTCAACCGTAACATAATTACTGGTACTTGCAGGTTAATGATGGCTTTCAGTGACTGCACTTGCCTTTGTAGCTGAAATACTAAATTGTTTAATCTGTTTTATGAATTTCAGAAGAAATATAATTGGCTTTGAAGTACAGGATCATGGGTAGGCTCATTCAGACTGAAGCTCCCCTTGGTGAGGATTTCCCAGATGAGCTTTAACCGCCCTAATTGAAACACAGAAGTTAAGTGTGTGTCTGATTATGTTCCGTTCTGTTTCTAAGTGAGGACATAAATGGACACCCTGAGGAAGCAGTCTATCCTGTCTGAAGATAAGCAAAAGAAATGCCTCTTAAGTTCCCAGGTGTACCTATCCTTCTCCAGTGATTTCGGAAGGAGCGGTAGCTTCATACTGAAACATCTAGCCTTATTTTTAGATCCTGAGTTGTTTTCTGAGCAGGTATGATGCAGCTTTGCAAAATTCACATCACTTAGCTGAGTAAACTAAACCTTTGCTAGCTGCTTTACAGAACTCTGTCAAAACCTGTTATTCTTCACTAAAACAGTGCTAGTTGCTAGTTATTTAAATTAGTAGACATAAACGGAAGAAGTGTGCGTCTGTCTTGGTGTGAAAATTTCTTGTGGTCTGAGTTTCACCACCGCGTTTTCTCCCTAGGCTCTCTGGCGTGAAGCTCAAGATTGTTACATTTCCTGACTGAGACAAGGGAATGTCTCAGTCATTCCCTTGAATCAAACTTCAGTTCAAGGGAACTGAAAATTTCTGCGTTTCTGCAGAAACTGCAAATTTGGATTTTGGGGACTTTTTTGTTTTGCTTTATTACACTCATGTTCCATTTACCCTTTTTTCTGGCAAAAGTTAAAGGTATTCCAGTTTTTTAAGACTTTGCTTCTCATGTGGACGGTAATTCTTGAAAGAAAGCTTCTGTCTCGATTGTAGGATTGCCTTTCTTAAGTACTTGAAGTACAGGGCAAAAACAAAGCCACAGGCTCTGTAAGTATTGCTTTCCTCTTGGTTCTTTCATAACCTTTTTGATTTTTGAAAAATAGTGATGATCTTATCCATACAAAAACACCTTGCAGTGACTAAGGCTGTTGAGACAGTTACTTGGTGTTGTGGGTTTATTTCTGTTGTTGTTTGTCAAAACTGTGGAAAGCAGGGCTGCCGGAGGCCCGGCCAGTCTGACTAATTGAAGTCTTGCTTGTCTTGCAAGCCCCCCTTTCTGTTTGTTGGAGGACCAAAATTCCAAATTTCTGAAGGTGAGACCAGTATGCGTGGTGGAGATTCTGCTCTTAAGTGATGGTAGTACCAAGTGATAGCTCTCAAAGCATTTCAGGCTGCTGTTGCGTTATCTATAGAGTTTGCGCCTGAAGACTTGTGGGGTTTGACCAAGTGGAAGCTGAGACACTGAGAGCTTTAAAAAGGAGATATTTGCCATGCATTCTTTCCAATTCCATGGGTCTTCCAAACCTAAGAGCTGGAAACAGTGTTTATCATAGCTACTGTTGTTCATTGCAAGCAGAGTTCCAAAAGTGTAAAACAAAGGCTGTGCTAAAACCAGACCTCCTGTGTGTTCAATTCCAAGTCTCGCTTTCTTGGAAAACAAGTGTTCATGTCTCTGTACGGTTCCAGTTGATCCGTAGTATTGACAGGTCAGTCACTTGAAATGAAATCTGTATTATATCTGGTGTATGAGACCTCTGTATGGATTTTGTATATTCAGTTATTTGTGTTGCTTAGAGACTATTGTTGTGGAGTCTCCTTCTCTGGAGATATTCAAGACCTGCCTAGACGTGGTCCTGTGCAGCCTGGTCTGGGTGACCCTGCTTCGGCAGGGTTGTTGGACTGGGGGACCCACAGAGGTCCCTTCTAACCCCTACAATTCTGTGATTCTGTGATTCAAATTCTATTGTAGAAGTTATTCTTTCTCCCCTTTCTCATGGCTAGGAAAAGAAGATGATGGAGGATCCAATTGCTGAATGTACTTCTCAGCTGGCTGAAGAAGAAGAAAAGGCCAAAAACTTGACCAAACTCAAGAACAAACAGGAAATGATGATCACTGATTTGGAAGGTTTGTTCTTGCTACATTTGCCTGTTAACAGGTTGTACATCATGCGAGAAAGGAGTGGATCACTTATTACAGTGTATGCAGTATCTGGTCCAGTCTGCGAAGTGTAACCTTATATGTAGATACCTCAATAGCTGTTGCTTTTATCTAAATCTTGAAAGAATAATTTATTGCTTGCAAGCCTTGTTGCATTTGGCTGCTCAGTCTTTCTCGTGTTTAATTTGTTAGCTTTTCATTTTTGAGAATCCATTTTATTTAATGATACACTCCAGAAATTCATGTTGTTGCATGCATCCCTTAGTAACAAGGTAAAACATCTGTCTCTTGGGAAGGCGCTACACTTTTCTATAATAACACATTAGAACAACATATTTCTGGAAAAATGTTAGTAGGCATTCGTTAGTCTTCTAATATTTTTTGAATAAGCAAATCTGAATTGTTCTGCCTTTCTTGATGCTTTGTTTATCTAAAATGGTTCAATTTCTTTGGCCATTTATTTCTGATTGTTTTGCCTGTGTTGTCACGACTGAATTAGCCCTATATGTAACCTTTCATGATGTTATGGTGGGTTTTTTAATTACTTATGGTTGTAAATAGGTATTGTGCAACACTAATGAACTGCCAAGCCAAAGTTGCAAAATATAAGGCAATGTTGCTATCTGCCCTAATTTGGAAATATTTTTTTCACTTGCTGTTATGGGCTGTCTTGCTACATATTTTAATACTGATGCGCTTATGGAAAAATACCAAAGTTTAGTCTTATCTGTGTAGGAAGGTATTGAAGTAATACGAATAATAGATGATTGATACACCTTTTATTTAAAAAGCCTATTCCGGGACTTTAAGATGGGCATAAGTAAGCTGTAGTCATTGGAAAATAATGCTTGAGTAGTTGTGTACTTAAATTGGGACTAGTGTTTCTGAAGATACTTGACAGATGTGGTTGGTTATGGTGCTGTTCCCAGAGTGATGACCTTAGAAATGGAAGTTAAAGCTTAAATATAAGGCATGCAACTGCTTGGCTAGTACAGCACAGTAAAATGATACTCTTTGAGACAATTCAAGAAGCCATGAAGGTCACTCTGCTAGGGTCTTGACACCGGTAAGTACTGAAATTTGGGGGGGGGGGGCAACAAAAACCCACAAAACCCAAAAAAAACCCCACTAATTCAGTTTACTGTGAGTTTTCCCCATTGCGAAATTGTGTCTTATGACACTCTTCTGTCACCTGCCAGAAATATAATGTAAAAACAGAGAAAAGTGCTATTTTTTTTTTGAATGAGGAGCTGTTTAGAGAAAAACAACGTTACTTTAGATTGTCTGGAATATCCCAAATACCCCTTGGTAGCTCTAAGATATGATTCTTGAACATGGCTCCGTTTCCATGTAGAAGATGTCCTGATCTTGTAGCAAGCTTAGGAGGGGTGTGAGAAACGCCTGCACTGAGAACCCACAAAGTATTGAACAAGTCTAATAACTTACATTTATTCTAATAGATGTTGAATTGTGCTAATGCTATGCTAAGCAAAACCTTCCTGTGACTTCAATATATTACATACCTGGTCATTAGCTAACTGTAGACAATGCAGCCAATAACTATCTTAATCAGACCACAGGCAGATCATCTAAATGTATTTTATTGCTAGGGCACTGATAACTGGATGGTTTTCACAAAGAAATACCTTAGGGCAGGAGTATCTTGGCTACACAAGGAAATTACTGGAGGCTATCAGGGTTGCAAAGTCTTGCTAAATATCAATGGGATGTGAGTTAGTGGTACAGATACTTGCAAAAATTGTTTATCCAAGTTTTCTTTAAGTTACAGAATTTTCCAGTAGACCTTTTGGAGTCTAGCCTAGCCCTTCCACAACTATGCAAGCCATAATTTTTTCCAGTCTGTAGTTCTTCATTTTTGAATCCTGATGTCTGCGATCACCTGGCCGAGCAGCTCAAACTGCTCTTCTGTTAGATTCTATTCCTTATTTTTCTGTCAACATGTGATTATGTTTGTTACCTTACTTCAAACTTTTTTCTCCAGTCATTGACTTTTTCTTGACTTTCTATCTGAATCATGCAGTTCTACTTTGCTATTTCATCTTTCCCAGTCACCCTTCCAGCTGCAGTCTGGAGAAAGAATTGACACAGTGTATATTAAACTTCCCACCCTTCTTGCTGTCCCATTGCCCTGCCCCTGAACCTTCTGAGGATAACAACAGGAAAAAATTGCTTATAAATATAATCCTTTACTTCCATAGAGTGCTTAAAAAAGGAGGAGAAGACCCGTCAAGAATTAGAAAAAGCTAAAAGAAAACTTGATGGTGAAACAACAGACCTACAGGACCAAATAGCTGAGCTGCAAGCCCAGATTGAAGAACCGAAGATCCAGCTGGCCAAGAAAGAGGAAGAACTGCAGGCTGCTCTTGCTAGGTCGGATCATGATGGAACTTTATGACTACAAAAGTGTGGTAGAAACCTACTTTCCCAGACACAATTTCAGCTGACTGCAAACTGATGAGTTAAAACTGGGAGTGTTCAAAGCAGAAGCCAGTTCATGTTTGTACTACAGCATCTCTAGACACCTGTGTGTTTTGCGTAGACAGGGCAAAAAAGGAACTCAATCTTTCATCACCATCCTTGCTCTATAAAGCTCCAAAACCAATGTTTCATCAGGGTTTAATAGCACTTTGGCTCTGGAAGCTTTTTAGTCTCCCAGAGTTCAGCCTCAGGAGGGGGAAAAAACATGTAATCGTCGAGAGTGTTCTTAGTTGGTCCAAATACTGGATAATGTCTGTCCAACTCAATCAAAGATCTGTGTGGTAGTCTCGCAGCCACATGTTATAAACTAAACACCACCTGAGTTTTCTGAGTAATGATCTATAACTTTGCAGGAAGAGACAGTCCTACAGACAAGGGTGCATTTTTGGGAGTGTTGAGGTCTACAAAACTGGAATACCTGAATGCAAACTGGAAAGCTTGATCATTCCAGTAGTGCATCTGTAGTACCTGGGGCACTGCACTCATTAGGATCTTCAGAATAACAGTGCAGTAGTGGCTTTGTCTATGAAATTTTAGGAGGTGGATTTTGTTCAAGTGGGAAAGATGAGTTATTTTTTGAGTACACAACTTATACTAGACTTATGAGAAGAGATCTGAAGCTATGAAATATCATTAACTGTTGTGGTTCTGTTTAACAGAGGTGATGAAGAAGCAGTTCAGAAAAACAATGCACTGAAAGTGATAAGAGAGTTGCAGGCTCAAATTGCAGAACTGCAGGAGGATCTTGAATCTGAGAAGGCATCTCGCAACCAGGCGGAAAAGCAGAAAAGAGATTCAAGTGAAGAGCTGGAGGCTTTAAAAACTGAACTAGAAGATACCTTGGATACCACTGCAGCACAGCAAGAGCTGAGGTAGGATCATGTGTCTGTATAAGCAGGCACCATTAAAATTCACCTTGAATTTACAAAAGACTAAAATGTTGATTTTTGATAACTATTGATGCTTCCTCTAGGACAAAGCGAGAGCAGGAGGTGGCTGAACTGAAGAAAGCAATTGAAGAGGAAACCAAAAACCATGAAGCACAGATCCAGGAAATCAGGCAGAGGCATGCTACTGCCCTGGAAGAGCTCTCTGAACAACTGGAACAGGCCAAAAGGGTGAGCAGAAAATTAATTACAGAAATACATTTTTCAGCTTCAGGACTTTTATAAGTAACAGAAGTGGCGTGGTCACTTCCAGTGATAATCTGCAGATCTAAATTGTCCTCTGTACATACTTAACTACTGCAGTTGAATCAAATATATCCTGCTGGTTTGAACATATAGCAGCTTTTCAGATAGATGCCAAGACTATCTAAAAGTGTTTGTTAGACCTGGAAACAGTGCACCTAGAGATAAATTGATGCAGTACTTTTGTGGGAATTCTCGAGCAGCCTATGTGCTTATTTGGTGAAAAGCAGTTCTCTGCCTAAGCGAACCGCGGAATGGTTCCAAATAAGGTAATTGTCATGTCGACACTCACAAATAACAAACTGTGAGTACGGGTAGCGTAAAAGTTCTTCCAGCCACTCTTCACTTTATGCTTGTACCGTGACCTCCAGTGCTAGATATCTGTGGAGTATCTTGCTGATTTGCAGAGTTATATTGTGTCTCTGGTAACCCCTGCCAGAGCAGAGGAAGCGGCACACCTGGACAATGTGGTTCCTACTAGTGCAGCTTCAGTGTCTTTGTTCAGAAGTAGAATTAATCCAACACTGCCAAAAAAAAAAAAAAAGTATCTCTAGCTTGTAAAACTTTATTTCTAGTCATTCACAGATATATGTGTGGACAGTTCATATACTGTAGTAATATTTTTGTGTAGGAATATTTCAGAAGCCTCCTTAGTTTAAAATACTACGTGAGAAATATAGTAGTTAAATCTGATGGAAATTATAGCTTATTCACCTGAAAATCTTACGTGTTTCCTGTGCTCCTTATTCATTAAATATTCTCAATAAGAGCATAAAAAGACAGAAAAATACCCTACAATCTTAAACAAAGGTCCTGTGATAAGATTGTCAGTTCTGGCAATATAGTAAGAATGGCACTTAAACATCCCTTATGGCAATTACTACCTTTTTAAAAAGGTTTTTGACAAATGTCAGTGCAGTGGTGAAAAGTGCTTTATTATGCACCTCCAGGCTGCTATGCCTACTAAAATCAGGGCAGCTGTAGCTGATATCTTTCCTTTTATTTCTGTGAGATGAGCCATGCTGATCTGTTAATGGGCACATTCCTTCCTGCTCAGTGCTACTCACATGGTCCTTTTACAGCACTGACATCCCAGATCTTACTGAATTCATAGAAATATCTTCTGGTCCTCGCTGTTACCTGTGATATCTGAGAGTGGATTAACTTGCATTACCTTAATTTTCTTGGCTAACATATGCAAAATGTTAGACAGCAGGATTTTAAATGCTCCCTACTTACAACTTGCTGAGCAGTTGTTTTATCTTTGAGCTTATAATCCTGATTTGCTGGACTGAATATTTTTAGCAGAAAACTTTATTGATATGTAAAAAAGTGTTGAAGTTCTTCCCTTTTGTTTTTCCTAGTTCAAAGCAAATCTTGAAAGAAACAAGCAAGGCCTAGAGTCCGACAACAAGGAGTTGGCCTGTGAAGTGAAGGTACTGCAGCAGGTCAAGGCAGAGTCTGAACATAAGAGGAAGAAGCTCGATGCTCAGGTGCAAGAGCTAACTGCTAGGGTCACAGAAGGAGAAAGACTGAGGGTGGAGCTGGCGGAGAAAGCTAACAAGCTGCAGGTAAGGCTGTATGGAATTGCTAAACTGCTGAACTATATACAAGAAAGTAAAAGCTTTAACCATATACAGAAGTGGCTAGGAGGAATGACTATCAAAGATGCAGTTAGGTCTACAGGAATGGGGACTGTAGTTGAGGTGGGAGGCGATCTCGGTCATGTACTTGTGTACTTGAGGGGCTTGAAAGTGGTGACACACCTCAGATAGCTGGAGAGCCATGACATGAATCCTGAACTTTTTGGACTATGTAAGAATCACAGTGGCTTTGAAGTACATGGCTTCCCATTTTGGAGACCAAATCCTGTAGGAGGCTCTGCTGACAGCTGGCCTACAGGTTTTTGGCTTGGATGTGGAGTTGAGCAGAGTGGGCTGAGCTCATTTGTAGTCTTGAGCAAAAATGTACTGATTGATGATGGCCACACATTTCCTTTTGTGCTTCAAAAGGAACTTGACAGATAGGGATTGCAAGTGAAGGGCTGTTCCTCTGCGAAATGGAGAAAATAGACAAAATGCAGTCAGAGCTGACTTCTTAGCCAC
The DNA here is from genome assembly GCF_030867145.1 of Opisthocomus hoazin. Lineage (NCBI taxonomy): Eukaryota > Metazoa > Chordata > Aves > Opisthocomiformes > Opisthocomidae > Opisthocomus > Opisthocomus hoazin. The sequence continues at coordinate 7,281,553 of NC_134429.1, forward strand.
AGCAAAGAGTATTATGAGTAAATCAAGCTAAAGTGCTTGAAAAAGGGAATGGCCCCATTCTTTTTGGGGGAAGCGTTTTGGCAGTCTCTCACTGTATATACAAGTAGCATAGCCTAAAATAGCAAGAATTGGCACCTGGCATTGACCTTTTCTCTTGCAGTGATGCTTTAAACCCAGCTGCCACCCTGATAATCCTTGAATTAATGGTACTGTAAAATACACGGTCCTATAAAATACATGATCCTATAATGAAAAATAGCTTTAAATATGACTGTAGATGTTGGAATGACATGCTCTGCTAAATATCATGGCTAACTCTTATTATGTTCTGTCTTAAGTTCAGGACTGACACGTTTCTAACCAAACTTCAGTATTCTTAGCTTGTTGTACCTGGAATGTGTTGTTGTCTTGCCTTCCACGGAATTTGTTGAGGTTTTGTGTTCCGTGTCAGATGTAGGCTTTGCCATGGATCTGCTGCGCGTTATTACCTTTAGACTGCTTGCTTTGCAGAACGAGTTGGATAATGTCTCAAGTCTCCTGGAGGAAGCAGAGAAGAAAGGCATTAAGTTTGCCAAGGATGCGGCTAGTTTGGAATCTCAGCTTCAGGATACACAGGTGTGTGTGCAGTGAAGCTTGAACTTAGCGCTGAAGCTTTGTTCCTCATTGAAATGCTAACTGCATAACAGAAAATACATTTTCATTCATGGTTTGGAAAGCCCCACGGGTAGAAGCTGTATTTCCTATTGAAGTCTAGTGAAATGCGATGTATGATGATTGCTCAGCTACATGTGGAGCCAGTTTTTCATTATCTAAGATTTACTGCTTGACAGACTGTAGCCTTTCAGTTTCTCTTTTTTATTTCTTAGTCTCTGTGGGAGATAAGTATTAAGTCAAAAAAACCTTTCCAAGTAGGATGTTAATGCAAATAAGGTCCTTGGGGTGTGTGAAAGGCACGAGGGACAATACCCTGTCTTTTACTGACTTAGGCTGAAGTTCTTTACTGACTTCAGCTTAAGTTGTTGAAATTGCCAGTGTTTGGTTTTTGGGTTAAATAGTGCAGCTTGGTACATGTATTCATCACTTAAATATACTCTTTTTTTTCCCCCCCGTATAAAAATGCTAATGGTGACTATCTGAGTAATGTTCATTACAGTTGGAGAGTTCTGTGAGGAACAGGGTGGGGGAAGAGAGGGCTGGTGGTTACACTTTTCATTAGTCTCGGTTATGACAGAAGTTTCCACTGCCAAATTACATCTGTCTTTAAACTGACCTTTACATTTAAGCAATGCAGTGAATCTTGAAAGCATGCTGTCATTGCAGGATTTGTTGCTATATATTCGTCTCAGGTGGTTTAAAATAGGGACTCTATATGCTTGTCGGAAAAGAAAGATATATTTTGAAGGCAACTGCTGTGCTTGTCCCTTTGAAGATAGAAAAGTATCATCCATTGACTTCTACGAACAGACAGTGGCATGGATTCTCTGAGAAATACGCTTCATAAAGGCTGAAGTGTGCCCCAAATGACTGAGCAGTACCTTTTTGAAAACCCAAATTACGGATGGCTTCATAAGCATGTCGTTGTACAAAACTGCTGAGAGAAAAATAATCAAACCTGAACCTCCAAGTAGAGTAATGGAGGGTGGTGGGCCAAGGCCACACTTAACACGCTATGAACCAAACTGAACTTTGAATATGCCTGTTTGTGTAACAGGAGCTGCTTCAGGAAGAAACCCGCCAGAAACTCAACCTGAGCAGTAGGATTAGGCAGCTGGAAGAGGAGAAGAACAACCTGCAAGAGCGGCAGGAAGAGGAAGAGGAGGCCAGAAAGAATTTGGAGAAACAGATGCTTGCCTTACAATCACAGGTAAGCTGTTGTACATGGCAAGACTTGTGTAAGGGCTGCACGTTCCAGGTGAGATGAATTGGTGTCCTAAACCTCTTGGAAAAATGTCATGTAACTTGCACATATGCTCGACCACACTTTGGAATAAAATTTTCCATGGACTTTCTCAATTGCCATAGTGACCAGTACAACTAACTGCAGTGGACAGGACTTTCCCCTACTTGGACTCCTGTTAGCTCATAATTTTTGTGTTACTCTAGCTAGCAATAACACCTAGTTTTGTATTTTTGACTCTTTGCCTTTCTTTCCTTTTCATGATGTACCAAGGAACATTATATTCTTTTATTTAATTTCAGTTGGCTGATGCTAAGAAAAAGGTAGATGATGACTTGGGAACCATTGAAGACTTGGAGGAAAACAAAAAGATATTACTGAAGGACGCGGAGTCCTTAAGCCAACGCCTAGAGGAGAAGGCAATGGCTTATGACAAACTGGAAAAGACAAAGAATCGCCTGCAGCAAGAGCTGGATGACTTGATGGTAGACCTAGATCATCAGCGCCAGATTGTTTCTAACCTGGAGAAAAAGCAGAATAAGTTTGATCAGGTAGTCTAGTTTCCTGTCATCTTGCTGATTTCTATGATTTTTAAATGGCATCTTGTTTGTGTTGACTGATAAATCTTTTGGGAGCAGCTTGGCCTTTGTTAGGAGTAACTTGTTGCTTCTAATTTCAGTGAGCTAAATGCCATCTTGGAGTCTTGTTAGATCAAGTAATAAGCTCTTTATATACAAAAAAGAAATTCTATTGGAACAAAAACTTCAGACTATTATTGTAATCCCTCAGGATAGACTAAGAAAGGGTGTGAAGACTGAACGATGGAAATAATAGGAAAATTATTTCATCTTTATTAGTAGCTTGCTTTCCTCACCTCATTCCAGAGTAGCTGTAGCTGTTTTCTTACTAGCCTTTGGATCAAGACTGAGAGACTAGACAGCTTCTGAATGCCAGTTAAACTCAGAGCATTAACCACTTCAGTGACTAAAACACCTCTGAGGCAGGAAGGACCTGATTATAGAACTGATGAGATGGATTAATTATTTCTTATATTCAGATGCTGGCAGAAGAAAAGAACATTTCTGCCAGATATGCAGAGGAAAGAGATCGTGCTGAAGCAGAGGCAAGGGAGAAGGAAACCAAAGCACTGTCTCTGGCTCGGGCTTTGGAAGAAGCCCTGGAAGCTAAGGAAGAGTTTGAAAGACAGAACAAACAGTTGCGGGCAGATATGGAAGACTTAATGAGCTCGAAAGATGATGTGGGCAAAAATGTAAGTAACTTTCCACACCCTATTTTGTTATGAACTGCACAGGGAACAACACAGGAAAATTCCCTGGTTGGAGAAGTGTTTTTGACACAAATATGGAACGTTTTGAGGCTGATTTGTAACCCAGAATTCTGGAGGAATTAATGCTCAGAGCAAGAGGGCGGTCTCTATTAAGATGAGGCCTGTTCAAAAGATGTGAAGACTTGGAGAGCAGCAGTTGCTGGCCAAATGCCTAATGGCACTTGTGCTGGATTTAAGAGCTTGTCTTACTACTACTACTTTTTCTCTGTGAATATTGCACAGCTCATCTCTCCATTCATCTGCACGGATGTTTGTTTGGTTCTCTAATCTGTACCTTAGAGATGCTGTTCTCCCTGTTCTGATTGTCCAGTTTGGAGCATCACAAAGTGTAGTGTACTGAGTTCATATAATGTCTACTTTTGCTGTTAACTGCTGATTTTGAGAGGGTCTGATTAATGTTTGTGGCTTAGGTCCAGGAACTGGAGAAATCAAAAAGAACTTTAGAGCAACAGGTTGAAGAGATGAGGACTGAGCTTGAGGAACTGGAATATGAACTGCAGGCCACAGAAGATGCTGAACTTCGTCTGGCGGTGAACATGCAAGTTATGAGAGCCCAGTTTGAGAGAGATCTGCAAGCCAGAGATGAACAGAATGAAGAGAAAAAGAGGATGCTGGTTAAACAAGTGTGTATCTTACTGTGCTTCATAGTGGGAAGGGCGTGACGATCTTTTGACAAAGCTCTATGGCTTTGAGAACTTGCTACCAGGAAAATAAAACTCTGTGCTTAAAGATCCCATCCTATAGAAGTCCCAAGCACGGATCTTTACAAACAACACAATAGGTCTTGTTGTGGATTAGCCACTGTTAATGTTAGTCTGCCAGTGATGGTCCTCCAATTCAACTGTACCTTGCCTCAAAAGCACTCAATATGCAAGTAGATTTGGCTGTTGCTGCATGGGTGTCCTTCAAGCCCGTCCTGTTTGGTGTACAGCAACAAATCCATGGATGCCGACATAGACTGAAAGACTGTAATTAAGTGAACAGTTTCTTAAACGAAAAACGTAGCAAAGATTCCAGATTTGCCAGACTTGAGTCTCTTCAGATCTGCTTTATGATACTAGAATTCTAAAGAAATGCCTTTAAAATTTCATGCTTGTAGGAGAAGATAGATCTAAATTAACATTTCTAAAGCTTTAAGGAAAAAGCACCTAATATTTCAAGATTTATCACAAGAAAAGAAAAACTTACTGAGAATCACCTGTATAGAGATCTCCTAGAAATAAATAAAAGCATTGACCTGGAAGGCTTTTGAAGTTCCCTGCAATGCTGAATTGCTATTGTCTTGCACTGGACAAGAGCTCCTGACCTGGCATGAGGAGGGAGGCTTGATTCAAAAGAAACATATTCCTTCGTGTTGGTAACCTGTGGCACTTCTGGCTCACTTTTATTGTTGTATGAGTTCATCTTAGTTCTTGTTAGTTGCTTTCTTAGATACTTTGCTTCTCTGTTTTCTTTTGAAAAAAAGAAAAGTTGTTGGTATATACATTCTAGTAGCACATCTGTTTCAAAGAGAATTATTTCTTTTTTTTTTTCTTGAGAATGTGTGGTGATTCTATGTTGTATTTTCCTCTTAGTGGTTCGATCAGAATTAGCAACATCTGCCCCCAAGTCATACCTAAATGTAGACAGATGTACTAGGCCAGAAGCTGATCATGAAGTAGCTGAACAGATGAAATGGAAATGCTTCAGATGCTGAGCTCTTTTCCTTATTTTCCTTTTGTCAGTTCAGAGATCTCTGCTTCCAGTTTGTGGATTTTTTTGCCGTCTGCAGTGTCTTCCCATGTAGCTTGAGTTCTGTAGGCTCTTCGAATCGAGTAATGCTAATTCTGATCTGCAAAGGCCTTTCGGATTCATCAGCCGTTTTGTTAGGATTTTGTGTTTGCTCTGTTCCTGGAGCTTGAGCCTGTTAAATCCCTTGATTTCACAGGTGCGAGAGCTGGAGGCAGAACTGGAAGATGAGCGCAAACAGAGGGCTCTTGTTGTGGCAGCCAAGAAGAAAATGGAGATGGATATGAAAGACCTGGAAGGTCAGATAGAAGCTGCAAACAAGGCTCGAGATGAAGCAATCAAACAGCTACTTAAGCTCCAGGTAGGCACAGCAAATCAGCTGAGCTGCTTTCCCTCCTGCTGACAGTGTGTCAAGGGTGCTGCTTTTCGTTACATGCATTTGTAGTGTGAAGGCAAGAAGGAGTATCAGACTCAGCTATGCTGGCACACGTCACAGTATCTGGCCTGAACTTATCAGCCGCTCAAAACTCCTCTCATCCTTTTGTTGCTAAGGAGTTAAGATTGTCCCCCGCGTACTTCTATTCAATAGTCATCATTTTCAACGCTTTGCATAAGGATTTACTGAGGATTGCTTTTGAGGCTGAATCTTTAAAATTTATGGTTGTTTGTATCTTTGAATTTACTGATTTCAGCTCAGCTCTTGCTGATTGCTACTTCCTCTAGTTGAGGAAGCCAAAAATGCTCCAGAGAAATAGGAGGAGTAAATTTTAGTTGCTTTGAAAAAGCTCCAAGATGCCTAGTCTTTTTAGATTGGCAAGAAGAATCCAGTACTTGTGTCAAGGATTTATTTCCCATTCCCAGAGAAATACTCCGTCATTAGTAGAGGTCAGTTTTCCCAAGGCTTTCAGTGTCATGGCCCAAAGCTGCAGGAGTATGAGGCCGTGGCAAGACCATGTAAAGCATAGAGCAAACTGCATTGCCTTTCTGCCCTGTCCACTCTATTCCTTGGCAATCCTACTTCAACTGAATGAGGGCAATTTTGGAACTTGGTCCAGGCGCTGGATGAGAAGGGAATGGAGATTAAAGCAAGAAATGCTGGTACCTAGCAGTAGCGGCTTCTCTATTCCCAGAGGCTGAGTCAGTTACAGAGTTCATACCTGATCTCTGTACACTTTCATGCAAGCACCTGAAATAAGTGGTCTCATGACTGGTGGTAAGCGAAGATGCAGGTACAACTTAAATGCAGTTTCTCCAGCTTTATTCTTTTAGCATCTGAAGTCAAACTTGTGTGAATTAAGATACCAGTCTGTGTTAAGTGTCTTACGGGAAGGATAAGTATGTGCTTCTACGTTATATGTGCAAAATGGTGAATTGTGGTACTTCTACACTGAGAAGTTTCTTACCTTGAGTACTTGTAATAAGTTTTATCAGTCAATTTAAGTAAATAGGTTTGTTTTTTTCCAAGACAATTGCAAGAGCATTACCTATCTACTACAAAGGTATCTCTACTACCTCTACTAGAGGTTTTTTCCTACAAGAAATATACTAATAAATGAAGTGAAGTCTTCTAATGGGATATTTCTGATGAGGAGTGAGTGATGGAAAGATGAGAAAATGAAGGGTTTAGACTGGAAGAGGGTAGAATTAAATTGGATATAAGAAAGAAATTCTTCACTCTGAGGGTGATGAGGCACTGGCCCAGGTTGCCCAGAGAAGCTGTGGCTGCCCCCTCCCTGGCAGTGTTCAAGGCCAGGTTGGATGGGGCTTTGAGCAGCCTGGAAGGTGTCTCTGCCCGTGGCAGAGGGATAGAACTCTGATCTTCAAAGGTCCTGTCCAACCCAAACCATTCTATAAATCTATGAAAATAAGAACTGAAAATAAATATATTTAAGTGGAATGAAGCCACTTTAGGAGGAAGGTCTTGCCTCCTAAGGGCAAAAAAGCTTCAGAGCTACTAATAAATCTTGTGGTTGTCCTGCTGTATCATGGCTTATTCTTTCCTCTGCTCTCCAACTGCAGGCTCAAATGGAAGACTACCAGCGGGAGCTAGAAGAAGCCCGTGCATCCAGAGATGAGATCTTTGCACAGTCCAAAGAAAGTGAAAAGAAGCTCAAAGGTCTTGAAGCAGAAATACTCCAGCTCCAAGAGGTGAGATTGAAATCCAAGAAATCTGTTTTTCTTTCTAGAGAAAAGGGGAAGGCCAGAGTGTTTTGTTTTTTTTTTTAAAAAAAAAAGAGTAAAAAGCCATCCAGTGAGTTGAACAGAAAAGTGGGAGCCTGGAGATGTTTCTCTTCCTCACTGCCCCAGGTCATTAGTGAGCTTCTTATAGCTTTGTAGGAATCCTTCTAGTAGTCTGGACTTCCTTTCCCTGCCTGGGTAGCAGGGAAGCCTTACTACTGCTTAAACAGATTTCAAGCCTCACTAAAATTTGCAAGGTGGTTTGAGAGTCTCTGGAAGCTGTGGTGCACAGTTGTCAGTACTAAAACTGGTCACTGGAAGTATATAAAAACCTAACAATCTCTCCAGTACCTCAGTGGACCATTTAAGTCTGTGGAGGTTTATCTCTCTGCTGTCTGAGGTCCTCATCCCTTTCTTTTACGGGCATCTGTTCCCTCATTGTTGGCAATTCATGTAAGAGCTCCAAGTCGTGCTACATATCGCTGTCACTTATCTCCGATTATCTCCGTTGTCTGCCACAAGGTTAAACGTTTGAGGTTTGAAGGCAACAGAATTGCCTTGTGTGAGAGACGGCCTCTTTTTGCCCTGTTAGCTGCAAAGGTTGAAGCAATCACTCAGCTTACACTGCACTTAATGTTTGAGACTTTTACCTGCAACTTACTAGAGCTTCTCCATGTCATTCTTTCACAGACTTCAAACTAGTCAGTCTTGCACTTGCAGTGCATTAGATTGTGTCCTTCTTGGTGAATGTCTGGGTGTTTCTACCACTCAATACAATTTCACAATACAAGATTCAGCGCTGTTATAGTTTTGTGCTAAAAATTCATTTTCTATACTTTGCTTTCAGTCATGCTACGTACTCTGTAGGAACTTAAAAAATTTGCTTAATTTAGTGCCCACGTTATACTTAATGAATTAGAGCATGTGACAGAACGGTTTTCTCCTCCTGCTTAGGGCTTGAATGTTACTGGCCTTTTCAGGGGACGGGGAGAAGTAAATTCATAGTAGTCATGTGGCAGTTACGGGAAGTTTGATCAGGTAGTCTAGTTTCCTGTCATCTTGCTGATTTCTATGATTTTTGAATGGCATCTTGTTTGTGTTGATTGATAAATCTTTTGGGAGCAGCTTGGCCTTTGTTAGGAGTAACTTGTTGCTTCTAATTTCAGTGAGCTAAATGCCATCTTGGAGTCTTGTTAGATCAAGTAATAAGCTCTTTATATACAAAAAAGAAATTCTATTGGAACAAAAACTTCAGACTATTATTGTAATCCCTCAGGATAGACTAAGAAAGGGTGTGAAGACTGAACGATGGAAATAATAGGAAAATTATTTCATCTTTATTAGTAGCTTGCTTTCCTCACCTCATTCCAGAGTAGCTGTAGCTGTTTTCTTACTAGCCTTTGGATCAAGACTGAGAGACTAGACAGCTTCTGAATGCCAGTTAAACTCAGAGCATTAACCACTTCAGTGACTAAAACACCTCTGAGGCAGGAAGGACCTGATTATAGAACTGATGAGATGGATTAATTATTTCTTATATTCAGATGCTGGCAGAAGAAAAGAACATTTCTGCCAGATATGCAGAGGAAAGAGATCGTGCTGAAGCAGAGGCAAGGGAGAAGGAAACCAAAGCACTGTCTCTGGCTCGGGCTTTGGAAGAAGCCCTGGAAGCTAAGGAAGAGTTTGAAAGACAGAACAAACAGTTGCGGGCAGATATGGAAGACTTAATGAGCTCGAAAGATGATGTGGGCAAAAATGTAAGTAACTTTCCACACCCTATTTTGTTATGAACTGCACAGGGAACAACACAGGAAAATTCCCTGGTTGGAGAAGTGTTTTTGACACAAATATGGAACGTTTTGAGGCTGATTTGTAACCCAGAATTCTGGAGGAATTAATGCTCAGAACAAGAGGGTGGTCTCTATTAAGATGAGGCCTGTTCAAAAGATGTGAAGACTTGGAGAGCAGCAGTTGCTGGCCAAATGCCTAATGGCACTTGTGCTGGATTTAAGAGCTTGTCTTACTACTACTACTTTTTCTCTGTGAATATTGCACAGCTCATCTCTCCATTCATCTGCACGGATGTTTGTTTGGTTCTCTAATCTGTACCTTAGAGATGCTGCTCTCCCTGTTCTGATTGTCCAGTTTGGAGCATCACAAAGTGTAGTGTACTGAGTTCATATAATGTCTACTTTTGCTGTTAACTGCTGATTTTGAGAGGGTCTGATTAATGTTTGTGGCTTAGGTCCATGAACTGGAGAAATCAAAAAGAACTTTAGAGCAACAGGTTGAAGAGATGACGACTGAGATTGAGGAACTGGAAGATGAACTGCAGGCCACAGACGATGCTGAACTTCGTTTGGAGGTGAACATGCAAGCTATGAAAGCCCAGTTTGAGAGAGATCTGCAAGCCAGAGATGAACAGAATGAAGAGAAAAAGAGGATGCTGGTTAAACAAGTGTGTATCTTACTGTGCTTCATAGTGGGAAGGGCGTGATGATCTTTTGACAAAGCTCTATGGCTTTGAGAACTTGCTACCAGGAAAATAAAACTCTGTGCTTAAAGATCCCATCCTATAGAAGTCCCAAGCACGGATCTTTACCAACAATACAATAGGTCTTTTTGTGGATTAGCCACTGTTAATGTTAGTCTGCCAGTGATGGTCCTCCAATTCAACTGTACCTTGCCTCAAAAGCACTCAACATGCAAGTAGATTTGGCTGTTGCTGCATGGGTGTCCTTCAAGCCCGTCCTGTTTGGTGTACAGCAACAAATCCATGGATGCCGACATAGATTGAAAGACTGTAATTAAGTGAACAGTTTCTTAAACGAAAAACGTAGCAAAGATTCCAGATTTGCCAGACTTGAGTCTCTTCAGATCTGCTTTATGATACTAGAATTCTAAAGAAATGCCTTTAAAATTTCATGCTTGTAGGAGAAGATAGATCTAAATTAACATTTCTAAAGCTTTAAGGAAAAAGCACCTAATATTTCAAGATTTATCACAAGAAAAGAAAAACTTACTGAGAATCACCTGTATAGAGATCTCCTAGAAATAAATAAAAGCATTGACCTGGAAGGCTTTTGAAGTTCCCTGCAATGCTGAATTGCTATTGTCTTGCACTGGACAAGAGCTCCTGACCTGGCATGAGGAGGGAGGCTTGATTCAAAAGAAACATATTCCTTCATGTTGGTAACCTGTGGCACTTCTGGCTCACTTTTATTGTTGTATGAGTTCATCTTAGTTCTTGTTAGTTGCTTTCTTAGATACTTTGCTTCTCTGTTTTCTTTTGAAAAAAAGAAAAGTTGTTGGTATATACATTCTAGTAGCACATCTGTTTCAAAGAGAATTATTTCTTTTTTTTTTTCTTGAGAATGTGTGGTGATTCTATGTCGTATTTTCCTCTTAGTGATTCGATCAGAATTAGCAACATCTGCCCCCAAGTCATACCTAAATGTAGACAGATGTACTGGGCCAGAAGCTGATCATGAAGTAGCTGAACAGATGAAATGGAAATGCTTCAGATGCTGAGCTCTTTTCCTTATTTTCCTTTTGTCAATTCAGAGATCTCTGCTTCCAGTTTGTGGATTTTTTTACCGTCTGCAGTGTCTTCCCATGTAGCTTGAGTTCTGTAGGCTCTTCGAATCGAGTAATGCTAATTCTGATCTGCAAAGGCCTTTCGGATTCATCAGCCGTTTTGTTAGGATTTTGTGTTTGCTCTGTTCCTGGAGCTTGAGCCTGTTAAATCCCTTGATTTCACAGGTGCGAGAGCTGGAGGCAGAACTGGAAGATGAGCGCAAACAGAGGGCTCTTGTTGTGGCAGCCAAGAAGAAAATGGAGATGGATATGAAAGACCTGGAAGGTCAGATAGAAGCTGCAAACAAGGCTCGAGATGAAGCAATCAAACAGCTACTTAAGCTCCAGGTAGGCACAGCAAATCAGCTGAGCTGCTTTCCCTCCTGCTGACAGTGTGTCAAGGGTGCTGCTTTTCGTTACATGCATTTGTAGTGTGAAGGCAAGAAGGAGTATCAGACTCAGCTATGCTGGCACACGTCACAGTATCTGGCCTGAACTTATCAGCCGCTCAAAACTCCTCTCATCCTTTTGTTGCTAAGGAGTTAAGATTGTCCCCCGCGTACTTCTATTCAATAGTCATCATTTTCAACGCTTTGCATGAGGATTTACTGAGGATTGCTTTTGAGGCTGAATCTTTAAAATTTATGGTTGTTTGTATCTTTGAATTTACTGATTTCAGCTCAGCTCTTGCTGATTGCTACTTCCTCTAGTTGAGGAAGCCAAAAATGCTCCAGAGAAATAGGAGGAGTAAATTTTAGTTGCTTTGAAAAAGCTCCAAGATGCCTAGTCTTTTTAGACTGGCAAGAAGAATCCAGTACTTGTGTCAAGGATTTATTTCCCATTCCCAGAGAAATACTCCGTCATTAGTAGAGGTCAGTTTTCCCAAGGCTTTCAGTGCCATGGCCCAAAGCTGCAGGAGTATGAGGCCGTGGCAAGACCATGTAAAGCATAGAGCAAACTGCATTGCCTTTCTGCCCTGTCCACTCTATTCCTTGGCAATCCTACTTCAACTGAATGAGGGCAATTTTGGAACTTGGTCCAGGCGCTGGATGAGAAGGGAATGGAGATTAAAGCAAGAAATGCTGGTACCTAGCAGTAGCGGCTTCTCTATTCCCAGAGGCTGAGTCAGTTACAGAGTTCATACCTGATCTCTGTACACTTTCATGCAAGCACCTGAAATAAGTGGTCTCATGACTGGTGGTAAGCGAAGATGCAGGTACAACTTAAATGCAGTTTCTCCAGCTTTATTCTTTTAGCATCTGAAGTCAAACTTGTGTGAATTAAGATACCAGTCTGTGTTAAGTGTCTTACGGGAAGGATAAGTATGTGCTTCTACGTTATATGTGCAAAATGGTGAATTGTGGTACTTCTACACTGAGAAGTTTCTTACCTTGAGTACTTGTAATAGGTTTTATCAGTCAATTTAAGTAAATAGGTTTGTTTTTTTCCAAGACAATTGCAAGAGCATTACCTATCTACTACAAAGGTATCTCTACTACCTCTACTAGAGGTTTTTTCCTACAAGAAATATACTAATAAATGAAGTGAAGTCTTCTAATGGGATATTTCTGATGAGGAGTGAGTGATGGAAAGATGAGAAAATGAAGGGTTTAGACTGGAAGAGGGTAGAATTAAATTGGATATAAGAAAGAAATTCTTCACTCTGAGGGTGATGAGGCACTGGCCCAGGTTGCCCAGAGAAGCTGTGGCTGCCCCCTCCCTGGCAGTGTTCAAGGCCAGGTTGGATGGGGCTTTGAGCAGCCTGGAAGGTGTCTCTGCCCGTGGCAGAGGGATAGAACTCTGATCTTCAAAGGTCCTGTCCAACCCAAACCATTCTATAAATCTATGAAAATAAGAACTGAAAATAAATATATTTAAGTGGAATGAAGCCACTTTAGGAGGAAGGTCTTGCCTCCTAAGGGCAAAAAAGCTTCAGAGCTACTAATAAATCTTGTGGTTGTCCTGCTGTATCATGGCTTATTCTTTCCTCTGCTCTCCAACTGCAGGCTCAAATGGAAGACTACCAGCGGGAGCTAGAAGAAGCCCGTGCATCCAGAGATGAGATCTTTGCACAGTCCAAAGAAAGTGAAAAGAAGCTCAAAGGTCTTGAAGCAGAAATACTCCAGCTCCAAGAGGTGAGATTGAAATCCAAGAAATCTGTTTTTCTTTCTAGAGAAAGGGGGAAGGCCAGAGTGTGTTTGTTTTTTTAAAAAAAAAAAAAGAGTAAAAAGCCATCCAGTGAGTTGAACAGAAAAGTGGGAGCCTGGAGATGTTTCTCTTCCTCACTGCCCCAGGTCATTAGTGAGCTTCTTATAGCTTTGTAGGAATCCTTCTAGTAGTCTGGACTTCCTTTCCCTGCCTGGGTAGCAGGGAAGCCTTACTACTGCTTAAACAGATTTCAAGCCTCACTAAAATTTGCAAGGTGGTTTGAGAGTCTCTGGAAGCTGTGGTGCACAGTTGTCAGTACTAAAACTGGTCACTGGAAGTATATAAAAACCTAACAATCTCTCCAGTACCTCAGTGGACCATTTAAGTCTGTGGAGGTTTATCTCTCTGCTGTCTGAGGTCCTCATCCCTTTCTTTTACGGGCATCTGTTCCCTCATTGTTGGTAGTTCATGTAAGAGCTCCAAGTCGTGCTACATATCGCTGTCACTTATCTCCGATTATCTCCGTTGTCTGCCACAAGGTTAAACGTTTGAGGTTTGAAGGCAACAGAATTGCCTTGTGTGAGAGACGGCCTCTTTTTGCCCTGTTAGCTGCAAAGGTTGAAGCAATCACTCAGCTTACACTGCACTTAATGTTTGAGACTTTTACCTGCAACTTACTAGAGCTTCTCCATGTCATTCTTTCACAGACTTCAAACTAGTCAGTCTTGCACTTGCAGTGCATTAGATTGTGTCCTTCTTGGTGAATGTCTGGGTGTTTCTACCACTCAATACAATTTCACAATACAAGATTCAGCGCTGTTATAGTTTTGTGCTAAAAATTCATTTTCTATACTTTGCTTTCAGTCATGCTACGTACTCTGTAGGAACCTAAAAAATTTGCTTAATTTAGTGCCCACGTTATACTTAATGAATTAGAGCATGTGACAGAACGGTTTTCTCCTCCTGCTTAGGGCTTGAATGTTACTGGCCTTTACAGGGGACGGGGAGAAGTAAATTCATAGTAGTCATGTGGCAGTTACGGGAGGGAAAGATCAAGGTGATGCGTCCTGCTAGCTTTTACAGCTGTTGGTTCTGTTTATCCATTAAAAGACCTCGGCGATATCACACTTCACAGCATCTCCCAGAAGTTATTAGAAGGCATAATGGTTTGCAGAAGTTTTGAGATTCCTAATGCTGTAATGCATATTTCCTAAACCTTCACAGGAGTTTGCTGCGTCTGAAAGAGCTCGTCGTCATGCTGAGCAAGAAAGGGATGAGTTGGCTGATGAGATTGCAAACAGCGCTTCGGGAAAGTGAGTCATCAAATGTATTAATTGTGCATCTGAAGAACTTCAGGCACCAGCAGCTGCAGTTCTTGGTAGCCTGCTTGCAATTTCTGTATTGACCTGTTGTCCCGATAAAAATTCCTTCTTGTTACGAAGAGAATTGCTTACACAGTAGCTTCTCGTTACAGTTTGGAATGTCTAAAGTATCAAAAGCAAAATAGCCAGTTGCATTGTATCAGATCTGAGCGTGTCTTGACCCAAATACTTCTTTTCTAGGTCAGCGCTGCTGGATGAGAAGCGCCGGCTGGAAGCTTGTATTGCACAATTGGAGGAAGAGCTCGAGGAAGAGCAGAGCAACATGGAGCTTCTCAATGAGCTTTTCCGAAAGACCACGTTGCAGGTGAGTCCGTTGGTGGCAATGCTGTAGGGGCAATCTATGTTTCAGTGTGCAGATAAGTGGAGGATCTGAATAGCACCAAATGATCTTCTATCCTTCTCCTCTGAAAGGTTGACACGCTGAATTCTGAGCTAGCTGGGGAGCGGAGTGCTGCCCAGAAGAGTGAAAATGCACGGCAGCAGCTAGAAAGGCAGAACAAAGAGCTGAAAGCCAAGTTGCAGGAACTGGAGGGATCTGTGAAGTCGAAGTTCAAGGCAACAATTTCTACTCTAGAAGCCAAGATTGTGCAGCTAGAAGAACAGCTTGAGCAGGAAGCCAAGTAAGGAGAAAAAGAAAAAAAAATCTGTTTGCTTGTGTTTGCCATGTCTGAAACCTCTGTGCCTTAGGTTTTTGTAGGGCTGAGATATGAGCTTCCGGCAAAGGCATTGGGGTTTCTGATCAGGAAACCTACTGTTTGGGGGACACATTTTGACAAGAGAGCTGCAAAGTAACTGGGGTTGAAATTTTCAGAAACGATTTGCTCCGTAACTAAAGCTGCTGAATTAACTCTGGACATTAACCAGGTGAATATGTTGACTGGTAGTCCCAGGATGCACAAGGTGATGCAGAAGTTTCTTGAGACAAGATGAAACATCGCCTTGAGACACCTGGTCTCTTTGGTTAGAGGAAGCCAGTTGAAGAGCTTAGGTGTGACAGCTTTAGTTGGTTGAGATGAATCCTGTACTCTGCAGAAGTCTTTCTGCAGTGAGCTCTTCCTGTCTATCCTTGTCATCTTGGTCCTCCAAATATATGTATTTGTTTTAAGCTAGTTCCTCCCAGAATCTGAAGGTCTTACAACAATCTTTGTTCTTTTTGTGCTTTTGGCTCTATGGGAGGAACATGTTACTGGTTAGCAATAACTCTGTAAGAAGCACCTTGATATCCCTCTTTTGAGCCTGCATACCATACTGGTATTGCTCCAGTGCTAAGGCTTCATGTTTTCAAAGCTGCATCCCTGCCAACTACCAGCACGCTAAAACTGTTGCTGCTGTTGATGGTGGCAGGCGTGTTAGGAGAACTCAAGTATCAGTTACACCATGAGACGAGAGCCTTTCAGAAGGAACAGATTTTTGTCTTCCTGGCCTTCAAGTACTGGGACAAATGACGGCTTTTGATTATTCTAGGGAAAGAGCAGCTGCTAACAAACTGGTCCGTCGTACGGAGAAGAAATTGAAGGATGTCTTCATGCAGGTGGAGGATGAGCGTCGACACGCAGACCAGTACAAGGAGCAGGTAGGTGGAAGGGCTTAGCTTTTGAGGCCTATTTCTCAGAAAAGGTAAATAAAACCATACTTTTAGTAGAAAGGGTTTGCTAAGAAGCATGTTAATGAAAAGATGTTGGGGAATCTATCTTGATGACTAAACCACTAGAGTAGTTCTCAGTGGTCAAAACTTCCCCGTGATAGCTCTGATGTGATGGTCCGTTACGCATCCTGGTCTCCCAGACCCAGGAGCTCTGCAGTGTTTCCAGGAGCCCGAGCTGCAGTCTGCAGTGAGGCTGTGTTGGTTCATCTCCAGCTGGAGTGGTTGGGTGGACAGGACGTTGGCTAACTCCTGGTCGTGGCGTTGCAGCTCTCTAGTTTGATCCTGAGTCCCTGGGTTTATATTTCAGATGGAAAAGGCAAATGCCAGAATGAAGCAGCTCAAACGCCAGCTGGAGGAGGCTGAAGAGGAAGCCACACGTGCAAATGCTTCCCGACGTAAACTTCAGCGTGACCTGGACGATGCCACAGAGGCTAACGAAGGCCTGAGCTGGGAGGTCAGCACCCTGAAGAACAGGCTAAGGTAGGTGGTGCCAGTGGCGGTGGGCAGGGTTTGCCTGAGCCCTCGTGTGCCCACAGACTCTCCGCAGTGCATCCTTGGGGAGTATCCAGCTGTGGCGCTGCTGGTGTTAGGGATGTTCAGCTCAGGAAGTGTGGGCTGGATGAGTGCTCGGTGCGGTGGATCGAGAACTGGCTGAATGGCAGAGCTCAGAGGGCTGTCATCAGCGGCGCCGAGTCTGGTTGGAGGCCGGTAACTAGTGGTGTGCCTCAGGGGTCAGTACTGGGCCCAGTCTTGTTTAACTTCATCAGTGACCTGTATGAAGAGACTGAGTGTACCCTCAGCAACTTTGTTGATGACACCAACCTGGGAGGAGTGGTAGATACACCAGCAGGCTGTGCTGCCATTCAGCATGACCTGGACAGGCTGGAGAGCTGGGCAGAGAGGAACCTGATGAGGTTCAACAAGGGCAAGTGCAGGGTCCTGCACCTGGGGAGGAACAACCCCACGCACCAGTACAGGCTGAGGCGGACCTGCTGGAGAGCAGCTCTGCGGAGAGGGACCTGGGTGTCCTGGCGGACGACAGGTTGACCAAGAGCCAGCAGCGTGCCCTGGCTGCCAAGAAGGCCAATGGGATCCTGGGGTGCATTAGGAGGAGTGTGGGCAGCAGGTCGAGGGAGGTTCTCCTTCCCCTCTACACTGCCCTAGTGAGGCCCCATCTGGAGTGTTGTGTCCAGTGCTGGGCTCCCCAGTTCAAGAAAGATGAGGAGCTACTGGAGAGAGTCCAGCGCAGGGCTATGAGGATGGTGAGGGGACTGGAGCATCTCTCCTACGAGGAGAGGCTGAGGGAGCTGGGCTTGTTCAGCCTGAAGAAGAGAAGGCTGCGAGGGGACCTTAGAAATGCTGATAAATATCTGCAGGGTGGGTGTCACGAGGACGGGGCCAGACTCTTTCCAGTGGTGCCCAGCGACAGGACAAGGGGCAATGGGCACAAACTGAAGTAGAGGAAGTTCCAGCTGAACACGAGGAAGAACTTCTTCCCTCGGAGGGTGACGGAGCATTGGAACAGGCTGTCCAGGGAGGCTGTGGAGTCTCCTTCTCTGGAGATATTCCAGACCCGCCTGGCCGCGGTGCTGTGCAGCCTGCTCTGGGTGACCCTGCTTGTGCAGGGGGTTGGGCTGAGTGACCCACAGAGGTCCCTTCCAACCCCCACCATTCTGTGATTCTGTGATTTTTCCAGTGGCTGGTACCAATCCCTTTTTTTCCCATACCCACTCCAGTGGGAATGTCTCAGCATTTTCCTTGAGAGCAGCTCTTGGAGATCAAGGTCTCTACCGAGTACAGAAGGGAGACAGCAGTGGTGAGGTTGCTGCAGAACAAAACCATATTGGGGGTAGAGAGAGGCTTATAGGAGCGGCAGGAGGGGTGCAGCGCAGCGCTGCACAAACGAGTAGTTGGTATTATTTTAGAGACCCTGCTCTGTTTAGGACTTGGTCTGTGCTCGGTGCTTGTACAGAGGCAATATTTTAGGTTGCTTGGGACTTGCAAAATTAAGATGATGGTACGCGCTAAGCAGGAATACCAGAATACCGGAATGTTTGCGCACAGCCTGTCTTCTCCTTGGTCAGAGAAGGGGTTTCAAGACCCTGTGTGTGAAATTTGCCCCGTGGCTGGGGGCAAACTGTTCCCCCATGGTTCAGTGTGGAGGTCTTCCCAGAGCAGCCACCAGCATGGGGCCGTGGGCTGTGGGCGAGCCACGACCGTTCATGGATTGTCTGGTTGCTGTTCGCAGGAGGGGGGGCTCCATCACCTTCTCCTCGAGCCGATCCGGGAGACGTCAGCTGCACATCGAAGGGGCCTCGCTGGAGCTCTCGGACGACGATGCCGAGAGCAAAGACAGCAACGTGAACGAAGCGTAGCCGGCGCCCGCCGAGTAGAGCCCCGTCTGTACCCTGCTTCAGATATAGTTACAACTGCTTTTTTTCTGTAGTAAATAAAATGGAATTGTCTCTGTTCAGTGCATCTATTTTCCAGATACTCATTGTATAGCCATTTTATAAAGCATCATGTGAAGGATGGAACTTTTTTTTTTATCAACACGGAAACTTCATTCCCAGAGGGTAGGTGGTTGGGGCAGACCCGTCGTCATGACTATGCATGCTTTGTTGTACAGACAGCATCCTTCTGTTTCTCCTGTGCTCAGGCGGCCCGTGGCTGTATCGAGTCCGGTGGATCATTGAAGACCAAACTGCACCTGTATTTTTTTTTTTTCTTTTCTCCTAATTGTTGTGATCAGCACACAATCAGCGAGTGAACTGTGAAAAGGCCTTGGGAAGTGTTCGAGGGAGATGTAGGGATGAACGAGTAGCGTCCATTTTTAACCTGCAATACCCTTTTGAAGTGTTCTCAGCACCTGCTTCATCAGTTAGCGTTCCTGCAGTACAGGCAAACTGAAACAGCGTCGCCGTTCCTCATCTGTACAGTACTTCTGCGTTTGTAGAGACCCGCTATCACCACGCCCGACAGATCTGTGTATATATTAAGGCTACTATAATGTGAACACCAGTGGAAAATAAACAGACAACGCAGGCGAAATTAATTTATTAATTTAGGGCTGAGTGAGTTAGCCTTCAAGCCGCAGAGCCGAGCGGCTGCACGGTGCATGGAGGCCGAGGTGGTGCGGCGGCTCCGGCGGGAGCGGCTCCGGGGCTGCGCGGGGCGGGTGCGGAGCCGGCGGTGACAGGGGTTCAGCAACGGATGTTGCCTGCCTAGGAGTGTACATGCCAGTGGATATGAATCCTTTTTGTTGTTGTTGTGTTTTGTTTTTTTTTTAATTTTGAACAGTATTACAGCGAGTAGTTAGCATTCTTTTTGTTTAAACAGCTGAAAAACTGACATTACAGAAAGTGCCTTAGACACTACAATACTAAGACAATGTTACATATATAATTTGCCTATACAACAATGATTTAATGTATTAATTTTGACTGTGCTTCATATCACGTACCTCTCTAGTCCAAGTGGTATTATTGATATTAGTGACAATGAATCAGTGTTAACTAGGAACCTTCCTCTGCCACATACTCAAAAACCGTGGATTTCCTTTTTTGGTTAAAAGCTTTAACATCTGTCACAAAGGTTTTGTTGTGTGTGTTTGGATACTTTTAATCAAACTGGCTGTTGACCACCAGGCATCTGACTGCAAATATCTTGTTTTCTTGTATACCCATATTTCTAGACAATGATTTTTGTAAGACAATAAATTTATTCATTATAGATGTGGCCGCCTGCTCTGTTTACTTACAGGAAAAGCTATCTCCTGAGGCTGGCGTAGACCTTAATAAACAAGAATATGACTGGAAGCTGCATTTACCCTTCTTCCTCTTTTGTTTGTTCAGGGTTTTTTTTCTCTTTTGACCTAAACACAGTGTAAATGGCCTGGTCAGGGCTGAGCCTTTGTGTTGCCATTAGAGTCCAAAGTCCCCTGCTGCTGACCTGCAGGGCTGGGACCCAGGCAGAGGCCCCATGGCTGCCTTCAGCGGGGTCTGGGCTTTCTGCTGGGCGGTGGAATCTCCTGTTTCGGAGGTCCCAGTGTGCAGTACTTGCTCCCCTGGCCCAAGGCAGTGATGGCGTTGGGTAAGGCCAAGGCTGGCACTGGTGCCCTGGGGCTGGTCCCTGCACAGAGAAGGTGGACCAGCGTGGGAAGCTGATATAGGAGCAGGGAGATGGTGGGCTTAAAACTGGAGTGAGAGGAGAGGGGTGGGGGAGAGCAGGAAGCCCCTGCCTGGGCTCTACAGTCCAGGGCTGCTGTCAGTGGTCCCTCTGGTCACAGCAAGCATGGGCTGAGGGAGCCTCCAGCACCGAAGGGCTGCTGGGGACCAGAGCTGATCCCAGGCACCCGCTCCTGGAACCCAGTTCAGTCACGGGTACCGTTACCTCAGGTGTCTCCTTCAAGGCAGTGGCTGCTGCTCCTCCTGCTGTGAGGACCATACTGGGGAGGGGGCAGGGGCTGCTGAAGGGCTTTTCCCTGCCTCTCTCATGGCTTCCATACCTCAGGGCAGGGGTTGGGCCACTACCAGGCACAAACACAGGCTGGGCAGGGAATGGGAGCGAGAGCAGCCCTGAGGAGAAAGGCTTGGGGTGCTGCTGGGTGAGAAGCTGGACACGACCCAGCCGTGTGTGCTCACAGGGCAAGGGGGAGATTCTGCCTCTCTGCCCCATGCTGGTGAGACCCCCCGGGGTACGGGGCTTGGGAATGTGAGGGCCCGGCTGATGAGGATGCGGGTGAAGCTCCAACCAGGAGGTTGCCCAGGATGAGTCGGTCAGCCCCACACATTACGGCTGCCTCAGCTAAGAAAAAAAAGGAGGGTAACTGTCACAGGTGATTCCCTGCGGAGGGGAACAGAGGGCCCGATATGCTGACAGGACCCATCCCAAGGGAATTCTGCTGCCTCCCTGGGGCCCGGGTCAGGGATGTTGCTTGGAAACTCCCTGATCTGGTGTGGTCCTCTGACTGTTACCCCCTCTTGGTAATGCAGGTTGGCGGGGACAAGATCGCGGAGAGAAGTCCCAAGGCCATCAAAGGGGACTTCAGGGCACTGGTCGAGGGATCGGGGGCACAGGTGGTGTTTTCCTCCATCCCATCAGTGGCAGGGAACAGCACTGAAAGGGGAGGAAAGCTCACCTGGTTAACAGGTGGCTCAGAGACTGGTGCCATCGGTTGAATTTTGGCTTCTTTGATCATGGGGAGGTGCACACAGCACCGGGCCTGCTGGGGACAGACGGAGTACAGCTGTCTCAAAGGGGAAAAAGGATTCACTGAGAGGGCTTTAAACAAGGTTCCAAGGGGGATCACATCACTAGGGATGAGCCCGGGTGTGTCATGGCAGGGTCAGGGGGAGATCGACAGCCCAGCTCAAGTGCATCTACACTAATGCACGTAGCATGGGCAATAAACAGGAGGAGCTGGAAGCCATTGTACAGCAGGACAGCTAGGTCGTCATCACAGAAATGTGGTGGGACAGCTCACATGACTGGCATACTGTCATGGATGGCTACAGACCCTGCTTCGGCGGGGGGGGGGGGGTTGGACCAGATGACCCACAGAGGTCCCTTCCAACCCCCACCACTCTGTGATTCCGTGGGAGCCCTGCATCCAGCTCTGGAGCCCTCGGCACAGGACAGACCTGGAGCTGGTGGAGCGGGGCCAGAGGAGGCCCCAGCAATGATCTGAGGGCTGGAACCCCTCTGCTGGGAGGAAAGGCTGGGAGAGCTGGGGCTGTTTAGCCTGGGGAAGGGAAGGCTCCGGGGACACCTTAGAGCAGCCTGAAGGGACCTGCGAGAGAGCTGGAGAGGGTCTTGTGACAAGGGCATGGAGTGATAGGCCAAGGAGTGATGGCTTCAAGCTGCAAGAAGGGAGGGTTTGATTGAACGTGAGAAAGAAATTCTCCACTCTGTGGGTTGTGAGGCCCTGGCCCAGGCTGCCCAGAGAAGCTGTGGCTGCCTCCTCCCTGGCAGGGTTCAAGGCCAGGTTGGAGGGGGCTTGGAGCACCCCAGGCTGGTGGAAGGGATCCCTGCCCATGACATGGGGGGCTGGACCTGGATGACCTGTAAGGCCCCTTCCAACCCAGACCATCCTATGGTTCCATGAACATGCAGAAGGCCCAGGCTCTGTGCAAGAGCAGCATCCTCTTACTGGGGATTTTTTAAGGGGAGGGTGTTCCTGCTCCCCCGAGGAGGGAGCTGGTCCCAGGGTGGGGGGAGCTGTGTGGCCTCCCCCTGCATGGCACTGGGGCTCTGGCGGGAGCTGGAGGCCTCCGTCGCTTTGCAGGCTCTTCCCAAAAATCAGATCTTGAGGTCCAAGACAGTCGGTGCCATGGAGGGAAGGCACTTGCTCAGCCGCCGCTCCCCTCTCTGCGCAGAGGGAAGGAGGAGGCAACACTGCAAGGGAAAGGCAGCAAGTGCTTTGCAGCAGCGCACAGCAGCATCGCTACGTGACAAAACCACGGCCACTGCCACCGGTTCTGCAAAATCCGCTGATTTCACTTTAAAAGACCTTTATTTTTGGAAGATGACGGTAATTTGGGTTTTGGGTTTTTTTTGAAAACCCCTTCACGATCTGTGTCACCACGGTGGTATCGTACACTGTCCTACTGCAACATGCCATCTAGATTTCAAATAAATAAAGCTACAAAGCCCAAGTTATGTACAAAGATCTTCGGCAAAGATAATTATGTTTACAAACCTATGTACAATAGAACAAATGTAAACAGTCAAATGCAGCAGAGGATGCACAGGAAAGGACGACCATACAAACCCTGACGGCGAGGGGGGGGCTTCCCGCCTCCCCTCTGCTGGGGCCGATGTTTTTTTTCTCAGCACTTGTAAATAAACCAGCTTGGAGCTGCAGAGCCAAGTGAACGTGACGGCCCCGAGCGGGAATGAAGATTTCTAAACCCACAGATCAAACCCCAGCTGGGTTTGCTGGTTCTTTGTATAAAATCCACCGACTCCGAGGCACACGGACAGAGAACTCGCACAAACACGTTGCTTGAAAGACCCACGAGGTACACGCAGTCGCCCAACACTGTCGCAGAAGCGCGCAGGTGACGCTGTGAGATCCAGTCCTATATTACACGGATCGGAACAGGGGTGGGGTGGTGGCAGGGTCCCAGGAGGGGGCTTTGTGGATTTGTGGCTTCCTAACGCTCCGGCGGAGTTCCCGGTGTGACGGTGCGTGGATGTTTGCCTGACGAAGGCACCAGGAGCACGCTCCAGCCGCTCGCTGCGTTGCTGCACGGGTGGGGGAGCGCCGAGGGGCCGCTTCAGCACGGCTCAGCCGCGCCAGCACCCAGCAAGGCAGGCGATGTTCTGACTGACGAGTGCTGGGCACGGGACCGTCACCCCCGTGCCCCCAGCCCCTCCATCCCTCCCCCCCGTAGGGCCGCGCAGCTCAGCCTCCCATGCCCACTCCAACCCACAGCCACGCGCTGGCCCCGCAGTGATTTATTAAGCTGCGGTAACTGAGTCATGGACCTGATTCCTGTCCAAAGAGCCGCGGCGCAGCCTCAGCCAGGGGTCTGAGGTCTGAGCCTTACCGGGAGGGCAGCAGCTGCCCGTCCTGAGCAGCAGGATGCTGGAGCAGGCAGGGAGAAACGCTGCCAAGCCTAAGTTAGAGTAGAGATACGGTGAGGGGCTGAGGACCGCCAGGCCGAGCAAGACTCCTGCAGGCCGTGAAAGAGAACACTGCGGGTGGCAGCTTGAGCAGCGTGGAGTATGGGGCCAAGGCAGAGAACGTCCGCTACAGTGACAGGAGAAAACAAACTGTATTAATGTGACATGGAGGGCCATGAGCTCAGGGTCTCCTCGGGCAGCAGGGCGCAGGTCGTGTTCCAGCGGGGCAGGAATGGGCAGAAATCGGGAGCAGTTCTTCTCGTGGTGGGCTGAGAAAAACATCCGCAAGTCCGAACACGACCTCCTGCGGGCTCATACGCTCAGGGGGAGCATGCCAGGCGCTGAGGACGGTCGAGAGGCTCCCAGTCCGGGGGGACCTTGATCAAAGCCGTTTACTGCCCTGAGGAGCAAGAAGAGACAGGCCGGTAAGTGATGAGCCCCAGGAGATGGCGCCGCTCACCCCTCCCGGCCCCAGCAGCTGGAGAACAGACCCCTCTCCTCCCCTCTCACCTCACCCTGGCTGTACGATGGCTGCAAGGCCACTGTGACCACAACAGGGCTCCCATGGCTGCGCCCACCCGCAGCCAGGGACAGGCGCAGGTGGGTGCTCACCCCACTGCCTGGAGGTGGTGGGTGCTGCCTGATGACCACCCCAGGAGGACAAGCAGCTCCTGCGCAGACCCCAGGCCCCCACGCCGGGCTCTGGGCAGCTGAGCGGCCGGGCACAGCAGCGCTGCAGGCTCGCTCCCCACGGCCAGCTCCCCTCCCCTCTTCACGGGTGCTGGTGGGCTGCGAGAGGAGAACATAGGTCTGACAGCTTTTCCATCTCTACTCCGTTCTGGCTTTGGCAGATCTTCTGTGATCAGGCTCAACACACAGCGTCTGCCCAGGATCACCATCTGCTGATCATCACCACCACCACAGCCTTGACAACCAGAAGCGATGGCATCCCCATATCAGGACAGCACGTCCACCCCCACTGTTGTCCCAGAACCAGCACCCTGCCCTCACAGTCGGGTTTGTAATAACAAAGGCGAGGGAGAACTCCCCCAGCCCTGCAAGGTCCCTACCTCGACGTCTGCTGGCTCCCAAGTGCTGCCTCTGCAGCCCTTCACCAGCTTCGCCCGAACCACCGGCACCCCAGAAGATGCCATTGAGATCCCTCCTGGCAGAGCTACGTTTGGGAGAGGGGACACCTGTGGAGACAGCCTCTGTTGCCCAGAGCTGCGAGCTGCGGTGAGTAGAAGCAAGAAGGAAGAGAAGCCGAGGGCTCTCCTGACGAGCTCGAAGCCAAGCCAGGAGCCGGCAGCTCCGGGGTCCCAGGCTGCACCCACTCCGCGGAGCACATCCCGCTCGCTGCCGTCACTGCCCACGGGACCGAGATGCCACCAGCCCACGCGCGGTGGCTCACGACTGCATCCCTGGGCAGAGCAGCGCGGTTTCCGCACTCCTGTTCCTGTGCTGCGCACATTCACCGGTGACCTTGCAGCTCCTGCGTCAGGGATGAAAAAACACCGCCAGCAACCCCAGAGGCTGCTGCCGTTGCACTGGGCAGTCACAAGCTCCTTCCATGAAGAGCTAAAATCCCGACAGTCTCTAGCAAGAACAGATTCCCATGGTAACGCAGCTCGCTGCCGCAGGGAGTCAGGCTGTTTCCTTTCCCCATAGAATCTCAGAATGGTGGGGGTTGGAAGGGACCTCTGTGGGTCACCCAGCCCAACCCCCTGCACAAGCAGGGTCACCCAGAGCAGGCTGCACAGCACCGCGGCCAGGTGGGGCTGGAATATCTCCAGAGAAGGAGACTCCACAGCCTCCCTGGGCAGCCTGGGCCAGGGCTCCGTCACCCTCCGAGGGAAGAAGTTCTTCCTCGTGTTCAGCTGGAACTTCCTCAGCTTCAGTCTGTGCCCATTGCCCCTTGTCCTGTCGCTGGGCACCACTGGAAAGAGTCTGGCCCCGTCCTCGTGACACCCACCCTGCAGATATTTATCAGCATTTCTAAGGTCCCCTCGCAGCCTTCTCTTCTTCAGGCTGAACAAGCCCAGCTCCCTCAGCCTTTCCTCGTAGGAGAGATGCTCCAGTCCCCTCACCATCCTCATAGCCCTCCACTGGACTCTCTCCAGTAGCTCTTCATCTTTCTTGAACTGGGGAGCCCAGCACTGGACACAACACTCCAGATGGGGCCTCACCAGGGCAGAGTAGAGGGGAAGGAGAACCTCCTTTGCCCTGCTGCCCACACTCCTCTTGATGCACCCCAGGATCCCATTGGCCTTCTTGGCACCCAGGGCACACTGCTGGCTCATGGTCACCCTGACATGCACCAGGACACCCAGGTCCCTCTCCGCAGAGCTGCTCTCCAGCAGGTCCGCCCCAGCCTGTACTGGTGCGTGGGGTTGTTCCTCCCCAGGTGCAGGACCCTGCACTTGCCCTTGTTGAACCTCATCAGGTTCCTCTCTGCCCAGCTCTCCAGCCTGTCCAGGTCATGCTGAATGGCAGCACAGCCTTCCGGTGTGTCTATCACACCTCCCAGTTTGGTGTCATCAGCAAACTTGCTGAGGGTACACTCAGTCTCTTCATACAGGTCATTGATGAAGAAGTTGAACAAGGCTGGGCCCAGTACTGACCCCTGGGGGACACCACTAGATACTGGCCTCCAACTAGACTCAGCACCACTGATGACAACCCGCTGAGCTCTGCCATTCAGCCACTTCTCAATCCACCGCACCGAGCATTCCTCCAGTCCACACTTCCTGAGCTTCGCTAGAAGGATGTTATGGGAAACTGTGTCGAAAGCCTCGCTGTTAAACACCCACACTAGCACAGCCTGGCTCAGAGCAGGGAGAAACCACCTTTCCCACCTCCTCCCCATTGAGCTGGAAACTTCAACTCCCATTCGAGCATTGCCTTGATACAGGGAGGTGCCTCCCTGGCTGCACGCAGTAAAAAGCTGCTGGAAGAAGCTCAGGGGCAGACGTATCTCACTGTCTACATTTGGATGACGGGCCATGAAGCCAACCTGATCCTGACACGACTCTGCAAATTAGTTAAGAGCTCGGAAGCACCTCTGACAAGTAGGACGGGGGGGGGAAAGAAAACCAAACAACAACAAAAAAAAACAACCCAAACTGGATTAAAACGTGGTACTTTGCTCCCTTCTGAAAGGATCAGAGAAAAGTGGCATTCCACGTCAGCAGCCTGGGTGTGCTCAGGTCTGATGAGCTGCGTTCAAGCCCAGCTCTACAACTCTGTCACGTTTCCTGCACTAAACTCCGGGCTGCTCTTTCACAGAAAGGTTTGTGTTGGAAGGGACCTTCAGAGGCCATCTAGCCCATCCCCCTGCAGTAAGTAGGTGCCCAGCGACAGGACAAGGGGCAACGGGCACAGACTGAAGCAGAAGAAGTTCCAGCTGAACACGAGGAAGAACTTCTTCCCTCTGAGGGTGACGGAGCCCTGGCCCAGGCTGCCCAGGGAGGCTGTGGAGTCTCCTTCTCTGGAGATATTCCAGACCCACCTGAACGCGGTGCTGTGCAGCCTGCTCTGGGTGACCCTACTTGGGCAGGGGGTTGGGCTGGAGACCCACAGAGGTCCCTTCCAACCCCTACCATTCTGTGATTCTGTGAAATTAAAATACATTAAACAGAGGAACTGTGAAAAATAACAAATAAAGTATGCTGGATGACTCCTGGCTAACCTCCCAGAGGAGAGCGGAGAAGAGAAGTCCTTGTGCCCGGTCTCCAAGGTCTCTGACAGTGCCGGGAGGAGCACACGCATCGCTCCAGCCTTCAGCTGCTCTGCCCAGGCCTGACACAGGCGCGGGGCTCCTGCACGGAGCTGACGCTGCCCGACAGCCTGGAGACCTGCCCGCAGCCATTAATCCCAGCCAGATCACTTGCCTGCTGCTTCTGCCTCATTTCGCCATCCCTCAGACCCGACCCACTCTGCGGGGCCCGCACTGCGCCCTTGCTCTGGGCTTCCTAAGAAACTGGGCTCAGGGGTGCTTCACAGGGAGCCGAAGCCCCAGTCCCTGCTGGGAACAGCCCCAGCAGTGGTTTCTGATGGATGCTCCTGACTGCCTGCCCCTGCAGTGGCGTGGGCCTTGTGCCCGTTTCCAACTGCTCTCTCTGCCCTGTGATTGCTAAAGACAGATTTTTACATATTAATCTTTATTCCAAGCTGTATTTTGTGCTTGGCACCTTATCTCCAAGACTCTCTCAACTCTAAGTATCCAACAAAGCCTCAGCAGAAAATTCTCCTGTTGCTGAATAGCCCAGGCTGAGGAGTAAATGGATGGGCTCAAAGCATGCTTGGAGACCAGCCCCCCAATAAAACAAGAGAAAAAGGTAGTTTTCAGGCAGGGCAGTGCTTTGAAACACACCCAAGCAGCAGTAACAGCACAAGGAGGCAGAGGAACGCCCAGCATGGAGATGCAAGGAGGAAGATGGGGACAAGGCTGTGGCAGATGAAGCTGGCAGGGACCTGCACCTTTCGACAGCACAGGGAACCCTCCGCGCTCCCTCGAGAGGCAGATGAGGGAGACGAGCCAGACCCTTGCATGCTGGAGGTGGTGCCTGCACCGAGCCCCTGTGCCCAGGATCCCCCCACAGAGCCCGGGACCCCGGGGTCTGCGCAGGCTGCTTCCAGCTGGCACGGCTATGGCGGGCAGGGACAGTGGCACCGAGCCGGAGCACTGCTGTCTCGACGCGCACGCTGCTGATCACACCGTCCTCCGCCCCTGCTCTGCAACCCTGGCTGGCTCCCAGCACATCTGTGCTTTTGTTTGCTTTCCCATCGGCCAGAACCACAGCAACCGAGCATCGACAAGACAACAGCAACGAAACGTCGAAGGAAAACACGACCAAAGGGCAAACTAACTTTCAAAATTCACTAAATTAACAGCAGGGATACTTCATCCTGTATCTCTGATGTGACTGATTCATTCAGAACCATGCATGTATTTGAAGAACTATTGATTAGATCAAGAAAGCAAGCAGCACTCAATCTTATGTTTGCAACAGGTCACAGCAGCAGAGGAGTTTATCTAAAGTAAGGAGAAAGAGAGGGATTGCGGCCTCAGGCTTTGATCATGGACCATTAGTTTGTAACGCTGAGAGAACTACCCCATGCAGTTAGGACAACCACCGACTCGGCACCTCCAAGCACCGAGTTAAAAGGCATGCAGCTTATCATTGCAAATGAATTCATTTACCCATGACCAAGGTGGGGAATACGACCTTTTCACGCATAGTGGAGAAAAATTGAAACAGTTTATGCACACGATAAAGACATTCTTGGCCAATAACCCTGGACGCAAGGAATGGGGCAAAGCAAAGGTGTTCAGCTGAACCTCACCAGACCTCTCCCCTTCCACCTCTGCCCTGGCAGACGAGGGGTCCTATTTCAGCGACAACCAGCACTCCCACCATACTCCATGGCCGCAAGTGCGTGACCCAGATAAAAGCCTGGAGCATTGCAAAGCACGTTACAGGACATGGGATTACTCACCTGCATCCGAGGTACCCACACGTCCCTCTTTTCCAGGAAAACTTTTTCATAAGGCGGACTAGGGAACGGGAAGACCGCCCTGCTTTCACTGCCTGATGTATTACGATCAGGGTTGGGGTAACTGTGTGCACTGTGTAAATATCCCTACGTGCTTCACAGGACTGCTACAAGTGTGCAAGCAGAGGTGCTTCTCACATTCAAACCTGAGCTTGTTTGAATAAAACAAAGCCCAGCAGATTGACCAAAATAACCTAAGCATAAACACCATCTACAAGGACTTTGATAAGAGTGCAGGCAGGGGAGTGGGGGAGCAGTGAACACGGAGTTCATGCCTCAAGCAACAAACACTACATGCTGGCTCACATGCTGCCTCAGCTCTGCTGTTCAAGTGCCAAGGCTCTGCAGAGCCCATCAATGTCAGAGCCATTTTGTTCCCCAACTGGATCAAAGTTAATAACCAATTAAGAAATATTACAACACCAAAAAAAACAAGTATCTATTCGAGAACATCCTCAGGTGCTGTTCGGCCATGCCCGGGCATCCAAACAGTAACAGCACATTCCTGAAGGAACAAGTCTGCAGGAATCTAATCTCACAGCAGACACTGAGTTTTGAAAAAGTAGGCAAGTCCTGACTCTTCCAATTCCCCAGCAAAGCCTCGCTGCGGGCCCAGCTGTCCTCCAGGCCTCTGCTAAAGTGACGCTCCCCTATGTCAGCTCCTGCCCATCGCTGTCTTCGGCTGCCTGCTCAGCTCCGCTCAGCAAGCAAAGAGCAGATGTTTGACAGGAGATGGAGACTGGCCAAACACTTTAACCAACAAAATGGCAGAGGAAGGAAAGTAAGTGGAAATGTAATGCTGCAGCTGAGTTACCTCTGTCCCATTCCCACCACCCAACAACGGGCTGCTCTTTAGGCAGCGGCTGCAGATGGGATGGCATCTACAATCACATGTGGCTGTTTCAGGCTCCAGCAACAATGAGGGGCAGGGAGGAGAGTACAGGGGCTGGGGAGAGAGGAGGAGAGGGGATAAGCAAGGCATGCCTTGCCTCAGCCCCTCGTGCCCAGCCACCGCCGCATGCTCCAGGTCCGACTCCTGCCAGCGCGGCTGGAGCTGGGCGGCTGCTGCAGCGTGCGAGCGTGATGGGGCTGACCACATTGCGGTTCAGAGCTCGGTTCAGCTTACACGTGCAAAGTTGTACAGGTTTTACACGGCAGCCACGGAGACGCGTGCCCAGCACAGGCACTGCGATCAGCCCCAGCACTCAGAGGCCTCCACAGGGGCAGCAAGATTAAACAGGAGCCGATGCGGGGAAGAGGCACGGGCCATCCGCTGTCAACAGCATGTGGGCACGCAGAGGAGGAGGAGAGGACAGCAGGGATCTCTAACAACCTGTCGATAAGGACGTCAGTCATTTCCACCCCCTTTTCTAGCCCACTAACATCCTCCAGCTCTGCTGTAGAAGTTAGTTTTCAGGAGGGTGGGTTTCTAAACCTTTTGCAGCTACAGCCTGCTGGTAACTCCAGGCAGCCAGCCCAGATAGCAAGTGTGATGACAATCCAGATAATTAAAAGTGACCCCACCCCACACAGCAATCAGCGTATTTGTCACACCACAACTCGATATAGCCATGCTGCCTCCTAAGAACAGCTATAATCTCTCCCTAGCAACTACCCTGACAGCTTGTACCTGAAATATCGCCCGTGCCCTGCAAGTGTGAGCTGCCGTGGTGATGCACAGACCCCAGCCAGCCTTGCAGTGCACAGACGACCCAAAAGTCTGTCCGATTTGCACAGGACACTGACATTGTTATGTCTCCAAACTCTTCTTTTCCAAAACCAGCAAACAACAGTGACTCTAAAAAAACTCCGAATACCAGTTTCTAAGATGCAACTTGCCCCGCTACCCACGTAGCAACACAATTCGGCTCAAACGAGGATGATTGTAGGAAGCTCAGCTTGTCTGCTCTGTATACGGCACTCTTCAGGTCGGCAACTGCTCATTTACTTCTCCAAAATAAATTCTGTATTGAGGATGTGCGGAAAGCCCTGACCACGGGCGAGTCACGGGAGACACACGGGGTCGTTTCTCCTGTGAAAGCAGTTTCTGGCTTCACGGCTGACGCACAGCACAGACAGCATGGAAGCAGTTGCTCCCTCGATCAGCCAGAACTATGCCCTTAATGACGTTTTCTTTTTCCCCTCATAGAGGGGGAAGTAGAGCAAACAGGGCACCACCCTCCAACACCCCCCCATTTGCTGCCTGCACTCAGCTGTTCTCACCAAGGGAACCTCCAGATTTGCCATCACGTACTTCCCCCGTGTGAGCACACCAGTAGCTATGGCAACTCCACCGCTACTTACTTGAGATCCTTTCGAAGGGCACGTTCACTTCACCAGCAGGCTTGCTGCCTCGGTTGATTTTTTTATTACCTGAGATGCAGCTGCCAAGAGATTCGGCAGCAGAGGGACAGGACAGGCACTGACACCCTGCCAGCCACGAGACAATCACGCTTGCTTTGCTCTGTGCTTTACAGAAATCAGCACTGTCACCCTCCCCATCCTCTTGAGACTGGCTCCACAATTTATTTGTCCTATAGGATGAAAGCTGTGGTGGGCTAAAGACAAACCAAGAATAACTTCTGCTCCAAGCAGCATCCTGAAACACACTCCCTTTCAGGATAAAAGCATATCCTTACTTACCCTTTGTCAAAGAAAGAAGTATGTCCCGGATGAGGGTACTTTGTGCCATTGCTGTTCATCACGCCGCTGTTAACATTCCCTGAAATGTAGGATTTCCGTGATGCCTGGTCCTTTGCAAAATTTCTGCAAGCAGCTAATTTGGATTCTAAGGCCTGTGAAAGGGGAAAAAAAAATGACGTCAAAAAAGTAATACCATTAAGAGGAAGTATTTTGCTGCTCAAGTTCAGGCTTTGTCATGACCCCAAGATCACCACGATCAGGAACCCAGTGTGATCACCTTTGGTGAAAGCTGAACTGAATGGGAACAAAGCTGTCATTTTCTCTGTCATCCAACCACAAAGGAAACCCACACAACGAGACGCTGACGCAGACTGCCACGCGTGACTCAGTTCCATCAGGGCTCAGATTTTACAACATATCAACATTCAATTAATTACCTAAAATAAGGAAGCCAATTCCTAGCAGCAGTTACCAAAACTTCCTGCTTCAGCAGCTGCAGTAAGGCTGGCATAAGCTAATCACAAGTCTAAGACAGAGCCTAAAGCAGAATCCTCAAGTTTTGCGAGGGACTTTGTATTTAGGACTTTGTATTTGGAAATTCGAATTTTTTTCTCCAGGGCAATGCCTTCTAGCATTTCTTTCTTAATCTTGGCCTGCAAAATAAAGCCAGTTTCTTAAGTGCCATTGGTATGCTTCAGAACAAGAAGTGCTACAGCATCAGATGAGGAACCCAAGGCAGCAACTAAGCCTGTCTCTGTGGTCTGTACCTCATCTGTACTACTTCGCAGCAAGCCTGGTGAGATCTTGTTCCCCTGTACAAGGTGACAGTCTATGCCTCATCTGCTGACTCCTGCCAGAAGGGAGGCCAAAATCCTGATTCTCTCCTTCACTGCAGCACACCCCCTGCCCTTTCTGCTGTCTGTCACAAACTGAGGCTTTGCTTCAATAGCAGTCCGGTCTAGCAGAAAGTCCTTGCAACAATTTGTTACATCCACCCTGCGCATGGGAGCATTCATACACTTGCAGATGCATACAGCGGAGACAAAACCTCATCTCCCCAAACACGGGGCTTGGTCCCATTCCACGTAGAAAAATATTCCACTGATAAGACACTGGCATGCTATCACAAGTAAGTGAACACTACACAGTGTTCTAGAAATCCACGCAAGCTTACTCAGTGGCTATATAGGCAGATATATTGTGGTCAGCAGGTCGAGGGAGGTTCTCCTTCCCCTCTGTTTGGTCCTAGTGAGGCCCCACCTGCAGTACTCTGTCCAGTTCTGGGCTCCCCAGTTCAAGAAAGATGAGGAGCTACTGGAGAGAGTCCAGCGGAGGGCTGCAAAGATGGTGAGGGGACTGGAGCATCTCTCCTACGAGGAAAGGCTAAGGGAGCTGGGCTTGTTCAGCCTGGAGAAGAGAAGGCAGAGAGGGGACCTTATAACTGCCTAGAAACATCTTCAGGGTCGGTGTCAAGAGGATGGGGCCAGATTCTTTTCAGTGGTGCCCAGCGATAAGGGGCAACAGGCACAAATTGAAGAATACGAAGTTCCAGCTGAACATGAAGAACAACTTCTTCACTCTGAGGGTGACAGAGCACTAGAACAGGCTACCCAGAGAGGCTGTGGAGTCTCCTTCTCTAGAGATACTCAAACCCTCCTAGACAAGGTCCTGTGCAGCCTGCTCTGGGTGACCCTGCTTGGGCAGGGGGCTGGACCGGGTGACCCACAGAGGTCCCTTCCAACCCCCACCATTCTGTGACCCTGTGAGATATAGATAACTACCTACCTCTTGGTCTCAAAGCACCTATCAGCTGGAAATAGCCTGTGTGATCTGTGCCAAGTGACTCTATCTCAGCTGCATGCAAGAAAGCTGAGGGGAAACTTCTTGCAGAGAAATGGAGTCTGAGGCTCAGGATGAGGCATCTTATGAGTAGCCAAAGCCACAGAAATCCTAAACATCCTCTAATCATTACTGAACAAATGCAAGAGCTGGAATTTTGTACCAGTGGCAGAGCGTGTGTCTCGGAGCAGGCTGGGAACAAGCATGCTTATTTGGCATTTCCTGTCCTTGCAGAGTAATCACACGGGATTGTGCTTAAGCTCTCTAAATCCCCTGCAGACTCTTACTCACTATGATCCCATTTTAAACATGTCACTCCATAACCCCGAGTTATCCTGCTGCCCTTTCAAACCAGCTACGAGCTCACCGACTCCAAACATGAACAATGAGTTAATTTTTAATTTCAAACTTTGCTAAAACAACTGTCTGTACTGCAGCTATTGCTGTTCTCAGTGCTAACCACAAGAGACAGAGGAAAGCCAGCACCGGCGGCGAGACACGGAGGCTACCCATGCTTCCACTCAGAACACCAGCCACTGAGGCACGTCAACAAGCTTCTCATAACTCAAGAGTCGCCTTCATTCAACTGGAAAGCCTGGCATCCTAAACAACACTGTAACAGATGTTTAAACCACTTCTTCCTTGCTTATTGTGGTAATCCCTTTAAAGGCTCACGCATTTCACTTCCCCATCAACTACAGATGGGAACATTTGGCTTTCTCCTGATTTATTTTCTCACTTTCTTATCACAGGCTTCTACTTTTTTTTTCTGTTTTCAGCACCTGTTGCAGATCTCCCCAGGCATGATCTCAGCTCCCCTCCCATGACACACAGTTACTGTGCAGCAGGCACCCAGAGTCTGAGTGCCAGTTCTGCACCTGGGTCTCACTAGAGAGGAAGCCACAGGCCACACCTGAGGTAAGAACAAGTGGCTGACAGTGTCTAACCCCATACACCAAAGTGCTTGAGAAACTTCTTACTGCAAATATGAATTTCATCACCCAAAGTTGGAATCAGAACCTTAGTAATATGCTTTCCAAATCAAGATCATTAAAAAAAATACATTATCACATACTAAACACTGAATATGGATGCTTTGGAAACTACAGCACAGGCCAAGACCTTGTGATTGTGCACAAGGATGAAAGCTCAGTGACAACCCCACCGAGACAGGAATACTTCAGTTCAGAGCACTCACCCCCACTTTCCGCAACAGATCTCCCACAATGTTGAGCGCACATATTCTAGCCGAAGGAGTAAGGGGGCTGGTACCAAATCCATTTGGTATAGCTGCAAACACAGACACATTTTATTACCTGCTCCACTTCTCCACAGGTTTTTTTATTTGTTTTTTTTTTTGTTTGTTTCAATTTCAATAAATCAACTCCAACGTAAAAAAGTAAATCTAAAATCCTACTGCAGGCTATTCACACAATTACCCCACAATAACACACAGACTACATGATCACTAGCCATGGAAAAACGAAAAAGCTTAATTCCTGTCCACTGCCCTCTTTCCCATTAGAACTACACACAGAGTTCTCGCACTCTCCATCTGCAAGGCTATTGCCCGCAATCCATCTAATCCAGCCAGAGCTTCCCCTGGAATCTATTCTTTCTAATTTGAAAAATAACGTATTAATCCTTGCAGTTGTCCAGAGCCTTCCAGACAGGGAAGCGGACTGGACTAACACCCTGCTGCCTCATAGAGAAAACAAGACACCTAAAAAGTATGTGTTGTAACAGGGGCAGTCTAGACTGTTTGAATTACTGCCCACCATTTACTCACCACTGCTGCTCCACATTTAAGCAGAAATATCAGCCACTGCACTTCCCCGCGATCTCAAAGGTCTTCAGAGCTCTGCTGCAGGCATCCACTGCAGAGCACAAACCCTTGCCCCGGTAAAAGCAGTATCTAAGCTTCACCGTCCTGCTTCTCCATGCTGTTTACTGATTATACTCCTTAAATGCACCTGATGCTGCCCCAGGATTTAAACACACCTGATCCAATGCAGGTGGGATCCACACCTACCTACACTTACTTCAAGTTCACCAACAAGCACCTGGCCTGAAATTGTTTGTTAACAAGCTGCAGGTACTGCCTAACAACTAGACACAGTTTCTACAAATTATACCTTTTGGGGAAGGAAAACTATTTTCCGATCCTTTTCCAACAGGTGTAGCTGGCAAGGAGAGAGATGCCTGGACAGCCGAATCCATCTTTTCACAGTCTAGAGTCGGAGAAACGGGCGCTGACTTTCGGGTGACTTCTTGTTGCCTCTCCCGTACTGCTAGCTCTTGCCGTAAGTCTGAGGGTTGAAAGAATAAAAATCCCACACGTCTTGGAGACCGAGTTCCCTAATAAACACTGTCTCTATTTATTTGGGAGGGATGAGGAGGAAACACTTTGCAACAACTCTGTATTAACTGCCTGCTGCTGGCTTTCTGCAGCAGCGAGGACCTCCACATCATGGCAGTCACAGCCCCAGACCATCACTGCCTGTCACGTGTAAGCACAGCAGGTGACTTTTCCGCAGTATTTTCCCCATATGTGGTGCGAGTCCCATGGAAAGTGCGTTACGCGAACTGCAGTTGGTCACAAATGCCTGCGGAAATACACTCCGCTCCTGCTCAAACAGCGGTGGGGAAAAGGGAGGAATGACCAATTCTTACGTTTCCAACTCCCCACGTCATTCTTCCTATTAAGCTGTGAGCTATCTGCAGACGTTCGCACATTCAGAGCAGGGCTGCGGAAGCCCCCTGCATGGACCCCCAAAGCTACATTTGAAGTCTGAGGAGGCAAGACAAGCAAGTAGCCCCAGTCTCTGTGCCTCTGTGCGAGCAGTGCCATGGGCAGATGAGGCTGAGCAACAGCTTTCCAGGCTAGCTCTTTCTGGCTGCGAGCTATCTGCAGACGTTCGCATTTTCAGAGCATGGCTGCCGGAGGCCCACTGCACGGACCCCCAAAGCTACGTTTGAAGTTTGAGGGGGCAAGACAAGCAAGAAGCCCCAGTCTCTGTGCCTCTGTGCGAGCAGTGCCATGGGCAGATGAGGCTGAGCAACAGCTTTCCAGGCTAGCTCTTTCTGGCTGCGAGCTATCTGCAGATGTTCGCATTTTCGGAGCAGGGCTGCCGGAGGCGCCCGCCAGAGACCACCTAAGATAGGTTTGAATTTTGAGGAGGCAAGACAAGCAAGCACCCCACTCTCTGTGCCTCTGTGCGAGCAGTGCCATGGACAGATGAGGCTGAGCAACAGCTTTCCAGGCTAGCTCTTTCTGCCTGCGATCTATCTGAAGACGTTCGCATTTTGAGAGCACGGCTACCGGAGGCCCCCTGCACAGACCCCCAAAGATACGTTTGAATTTTGAGGGGGCAAGACAAGCAAGCAGCCCCAGTCTCTGTGCCTCTGTGCGAGCAGTGCCATGGGCAGATGAGGCTGAGCAACAGCTTTCCAGGCTAGCTCTTTCTGCCTGCGAGCTATGTGCAGACGTAAGCATTTTCGGAGCGGGGCTGCGAAACGAGCCTGACAGGGACTCCCTCCATTCCCAGGATATGTTTGAAGTTTGAGGTGGCACGACAAGCAAGCAGCCCCAGTCTCTGTGCCTCTGTGCGAGCAGTGCCGTTGGCACATGAGGCTGAGCAACAGATTTCCAGGCTAGCTCTTTCTGGCTGCCAGCTATATGCAGACGTTACCATTTTGAGAGCAGGGCTGCCGGAGGACCCTGCACGGACAACCTAAGTTACGTTTAAAGTTTGAGGTGGCAAGATAAGCAAGCAGCTCCAGTCTCTGTGCCTCTGTGCGAGCAGTGCGACGAGCAGATGAGGCTGAGCAACAGTTTTCCAGGCTAGCTCTTTCTGGCTGCGAGCTATCTGCAGAAGTTCGCATTTTGGGAGCAGGCCTGCAGGAGGCCCCCTGCACGGACCAGCAAAGCTACGTTTGAAGTCTGAGGGAGCAAGACAAGCAAGCAGCCCCAGTCTCTGTGCCTCTGTGCGAGCAGTGCCATGGGCAGATGAGGCTGAGCAACATCTTTCCAGGCTAGCTCTTTCTGCCTGCGAGCTATCTGCAGACGTTCGCATTTTCGCAACAGGGCTGCCGGAGACCTACTGCACGAACCCCAAAAGCTACATTTGAATTTTGAGAGGGCAAGACAAGCAAGCATCCCTAGTCTCTGTGCCTCTGTGCGAGCAGTGCCATGGGCAGATGAGGCTGAGCAACAGCTTTCCAGGCTAGCTCTTTCTGGCTGCGAGCTATCTGCAGACGTTCGCATTTTCGGAGTAGGGCTGCCAGAGACCTCCTGCACGGACCACCAAAGCTACGTTTGAAGTTGGAGGTGGCAAGACAAGCAAGCAGCCCCAGTCTCTGTGCCTCTGTGCGAGCAGTGCCATGGGCAGATGAGGCTGAGCAACAGCTTTCCAGGCTAGCTCTTTCTGGCTGCGAGCTATCTGCAGACATTCATATTTTCAGAGCAGGGCTGCCGGAGGCCTCCTGCACGGACCACCTAAGCTACATTTCAAGTTTGAGGGGCAAGACAAGCAAGCACCTCCAGTCTCTGTATCTCTGAGCGAGCACTGCCATGAGCAGATGAGGCTGAGAAACAGCTTTCCACGCTAGCTCTTCCTGACTGTGAGCTATTTGCAGACGTTCGCATTTTCAAAGTAGGGCTGCCGGAGGCGCCCGGCACGGACCCCCAAAGATACTATTGAAGTTTGAGGGGGCAAGACAAGCAAGAAGCCCCAGTCTCTGTGCCTCTGTGCGAGCAGTGCCATGGGCAGATGAGGCTGAGCAACATCTTTCCAGGCTAGCTCTTTCTGGCTGCGAGCTATCTGCAGACGTTAGCATTTTCGGAGCGGGGCTGCGAAACGAGCCTGACAGGGACTCCCTCCATTCCCAGGATATGTTTGAAGTTTGAGGTGGCAAAAGAAGCAAGCAGCCCCAGTCTCTGTGCCTCTGTGCGAGCAGTGCCGTTGGCACATGAGGCTGAGCAACAGCTTTCCAGGCTAGCTCTTTCTGGCTCCCAGGTATCTCCAGACGTTCCCATTTTGAGAGCAGGGCTGCCGGAGGACCCTGCACGGACAACCTAAGTTACGTTTAAAGTTTGAGGTGGCAAGATAAGCAAGCAGCTCCAGTCTCTGTACCTCTGTGCGAGCAGTGCGATGGGCAGATGAGGCTGAGCAACAGCTTTCCAGGCTAGCTATTTCTGTCTGCGATCTATCTGCAGAAGTTCGCATTTTGGGAGCACTCCCGCAGGAGGCCCCCTGCACGGACCCCCAAAGCTACGTTTGAAGTCTGAGGGCGCAAGACAAGCAAGCAGCCCCAGTCTCTGTGCCTCTGTGCGAGCAGTGCCATGGGCAGATGAGGCTGAGCAACAGCTTTCCAGGCTAGCTCTTTCTGCCTGCGAACTATCTGCATACGTTCGCATTTACGGAGTAGGGCTGCCGGAGTCCCCCTGCACGGAACCCCAAAGCTACGTTTGAAGTTTAAGGTGCCAAGACAAGCAAGCAGCCCCAGTCTCTGTGCCTCTGTGCGAGCAGTGCCATGGACAGATGAGGCTGAGCAACAGCTTTCCAGGCTAGCTCTTTCTGGCTGCGAGCTATCTGCAGATGTTCGCATTTACGGACCAGGGCTGCCAAAAGGAGCCTGGCAGGGACCCCTGAGCCCCCCGCTATGTTTTAAGTTTCCCGCCCCCCAATGCTGTCCTGCTCTCTGTCCTATTTCTTATTCTGTCATTCTGTCCTGCTGCCTGTCTCTTTGTTTATTCCTCCTTCTCTCTCCCTCAGCCCAGTGCTTTTTTTTCCCTTCTTCTTCCTTGCTGCCCAACCGAGGCTTTTCCTCCTGCTTCTCGTCCTGCTCCGCTGTCTGTTATTTTTACCTGTCTTTCACTTTATCCTACCTCCCTGTCCCCTTTTTCTCTCTCATTATCACCTTGTCCCGCTCCCTGTCCCTTTCTTTCTCTGACAATTTGTCCTGCTCCTTGTCCTTCTCTCCCTTTGCTATTATTTTCCGTTCTTCCTCTGAGCTTTCCTTCCTTCTTTTTCTATCCTACTGCCCCAGTGCCTCTTTTTCCACCGCTGTCCTGCTCCCTGGCCCTTGTTTCCTCTCACTGTTCCTCTGTCCTGCTTCCTGTCCCCGGTTTTTCTCTTTCTCTATCCTGCTGCCTGTCTGGTCTTTTCTTAGTCTACATCCCTGTCCAGCCAGCTCTCCCTTTTTGCCTTTCTCTCCTTCTCTGTCCTGCTTCCCAGCCTTTTCTTCTCTTCCTCTCTCTCTGTCGTCTAGCCCTTAGCTGGTTTGTGTTGGGGTTCCAACCCTAACAACCCCCTTCTTCGTCTGACCCTTTCTTTGTATCTTAGTACCTATTTTCCTGTTCCCTGTCCCTTTTCTCTCTCTGTCAGTGTGTCCTGCAGATCGTTGGACGGGGGTGGGAGGCTGGAAGAGGCTGGGAAATTGGGGGGGGGGGGCGAATGGAGGTTGGAAAGGGGCAGGAGGTTGCAGAGGGGTGGGAAGATGTGTTAAGTAGAGCAAGAAAAATAGAAGGTGAGAGGCTGCAGAGGGGTGGGAGGCCACAGGAGAGAGTAGAGGGCAGCAAAAAAAAAAAAAAGGCTGCAGAGGGGTGGGAGGTCGGGGGCGAGAGTAGAGTCCAGCAAAAAGAAAAGGCCGCGAAGGGTTGGGAGGCTGCAGAGGGGTGGGAGGCCGGAGTGAGAGTAGAGGCCAGCAAAAAAAGGAGGCCAGGAAGGGGTGGGAGGCTGCAGAGGGGTGGGAGGCCGGGGCGAGAGTAGAGGCCAGCAAAAAAAGGAGGCCGGGAAGGCGTGGGAGGCTGCAGAGGGGTGGGAGGCCGGGGCCAGAGTAGAGGCCAGCAACAAAAGAAGGCCGGGGAAAGGTGGGAGGCTGCAGAGGGGTGGGAGGCCAGGGGCGAGAGAAGAGGCCAGATAAATAGGAGGCCGGAAAGGGGTGGGAGGCCGGGGCAGTACGAGCAGAGGACAGAAATGCCATTTCTTTCATCCTGTTCCCTGTCTTTATCTCTCTTTCCTGCCTTGTTTATTCCTCTGATTCAAGTTGTCTCTCGATCTGTGTCTTCTGCTTCCCACTCATCATATTCTCTCTTTTTCTCTGTGCTATTCCTGCATACAGTGTGCGGTAAGGCTGCTTGTTTAGGCAGCCACGTCTCGTATGAGCTCTAAGACACCAACGTGCATTTTGGTGCTGGGCACCACTGACGCACAGGAGGAGTGCCAGGGGAAGATGAGGCTGAGCAACAAATTTCCAGGCTAGGTCTTTCTGGCTGCGAGCTATCTGCAGACGTTAGCATTTTCGGAGCGGGGCTGCGAAACGAGCCTGACAGGGACTCCCTCCATTCCCAGGATATGTTTGAAGTTTGAGGTGGCAAAACAAGCAAGCAGCCCCAGTCTCTGTGCCTCTGTGCGAGCAGTGCCATGGGCAGATGAGGCTGAGCAACAGCTTTCCAGGCTAGCTCTTTCTGGCTGCGAGCTATCTGCAGACATTCGCATTTTCAGAGCATGGCTGACGGAGGCCCACTGCACGGACCCCCAAAGCTACATTTGAAGTTTGAGGGGGCAAGACAAGCAAGCAGCCCCAGTCTCTGTGCCTCTGTGCGAGCAGTGCCATGGGCAGATGAGGCTGAGCAACAGCTTTCCAGGCTAGCTCTTTCTGTCTGCGAGCTATCTGCAGATGTTCGCATTTTCGGAGTAGGGCTGCCAGAGGCGCAAGGCAGAGACCACGTAAGATGGGTTTGAATTTTGAGGGGGCAAGACAAGCAAGCACTCCAGACTCTGTGCCTCTGTGCGAGCAGTGCCATGGGCAGATGAGGCTGAGCAATAGCTTTCCAGGCTAGCTCTTTCTGCCTGCGATCTATCTGCAGAAGTTCGCATTTTGGGAGCACTCCTGCCGGAGGCCCCCTGCACGGACCGCCACAGCTACGTTTGAAGTCTGAGGGCGCAAGACAAGCAGCAGTCCCAGTCTCTGTGCCTCTGTGCGAGCAGTGCCATGGGCAGATGAGGCTGAGCAACAGCTTTCCAGGCTAGCTCTTTCTGCCTGCGAGCTATCTGGAGACGTTCGCATTTTCAGAGTAGGTATGTCGGAGGCCCCCTGCACCTACCACCTAAGATACTTTTGAAGTTGGAGGTGGCAAGACAAGCAAGCAGCCCCGTTCTCTGTGCCTCTGTGTGAGCAGTGCCATGGGCAGATGAGGCTGAGCAACAGCTTTCCAGGCTAGCTCTTTCTGCCTGCGATCTATCTGAAGACGTTCCCATTTCGAGAGCAGGGCTGCCGGAGGACCCTGCACGGACAACCTAAGTTACGTTTAAAGTTTGAGGTGGCAAGATAAGCAAGCAGCTCCAGTCTCTGTGCCTCTGTGCGAGAAGTGCCATGGGCAGATGAGGCTGAGCAACAGTTTTCCAGGCTAGCTCTTTCTGTCTGCGATCTATCTGCAGAAGTTCGCATTTTGGGAGCACTCCTGCAGGAGGCCCCCTGCACGGACCCCCAAAGCTACGTTTGAAGTCTGAATTCGCAAGACAAGCAAGCAGCCCCAGTCTCTGTGCCTCTGTGCGAGCAGTGCCATGGGCAGATGAGGCTGAGCAACATCTTTCCAGGCTAGCTGTTTCTGCCTGCGAGCTATCTGCAGACGTTCCCATTTTCGCAACAGGGCTGCCGGAGACCTACTGCACGAACCCCAAAAGCTACATTTGAATTTTGAGGGGGCAAGACAAGCAAGCAGCCCCAGTCTCTGTGCCTCTGTGCGAGCAGTGCCATGGGCAGATGAGGCTGAGCAACAGCTTTCCACGCTAGCTCTTCCTGGATGTGATCTATTTGCAGACGTTCGCATTTTCGGAGTAGGGCTGCCTGAGGCGCCCGACACGGACCACCAAAGCTACGTTTCAAGTTTGAGGTGACAAGACAAGCAAGCAGCCCCAGTCTCAGTGCCTCTGTGAGTGCAGTGCCGTGGGCAGATGAGGCTGAGCAATAGCTTTCCAGGCTAGCTCTTTCTGCCTGCGAGCTATCTGCAGATGTTCATATTTTCGGAGCAGGGCTGTCAGAGGCGCCCGGCACAGACCACCTAAGATAGGTTTGAATTTTGAGGCGGCAAGACAACCAAGCAGCCCTGTCTCTGTGCCTCTGTGCGAGCAGTGCCATGGGCAGATGAGGCTGAGCAACAGCTTTCCAGGCTAGCTCTTTCTGGCTGCGAGCTATCTGCAGATGTTCGCATTTTCAGAGCAGGGTTGCCGGAGGCGCCCGGCACAGACCACCTAAGATAGGTTTGAATTTTGAGGTTGCAAGACAATCAAGCAGCCCCTGTCTCTGTGCCTCTGTGCGAGCAGTGCCATGGGCAGATGAGGCTGAGCAGCACCTTTCCAGGCTATCTCTTTCTGGCTGCCAAATATCTGCTGACGTTCGCATTTTCGGAGCATGGATGCGAAAGAAGCCTCGCAGGCTCCACCCCCTTTCTGAATCTAGCTGGGATGTTTGCGGTGGCAAGACAAGAAAGCACCCCAGTCTCTGTGCCTCTGTGCGAGCAGTGCCATGGGCAGATGAGGCTGAGCAACAGCTTTGCAGGCTAGCTCTTTCTGCCTGCGAGGTATCTGGAGACGTTCGCATTTTTGAAGTAGGGCTGCGAAATGATCCAGAGAGGAATCTTCCCCGTTCCCAGGATATGCTGGATGTTTGAGTTTGCAAGACAAGCAAGCAGCCCCTGTCTCTGTGCCTCGGTGCGAGCAGTGCCATGGGCACATGAGGCTGAGCAACAGCTTTCCAGGCTAGCTCTTTCTGCCTGCGAGCTAGCTGCAGACACTCATATTTTGAGAGCAGGGCTGCCGGAGGCCTCCTGCACGGACCACCTAAGCTACATTTCAAGTTTGAGGGGCAAGACAAGAAATCACCCCCAGTCTCTGTATCTCTGAGCGAGCACTGCCATGGGCAGATGAGGCTGAGCAACAGCTTTCCAGGCTAGCTCTTTCTGCCTGCGAGCTATCTGCAGACGTTCGCATTTTCAGAGCATGGCTGAAGGACGCCCACTGCACGGACCCCGAAAGCTACGTTTGAAGTTTGAGGGGGCAAGACAAGCAAGAAGCCCCAGTCTCTGTGCCTCTGTGCGAGCAGTGCTATGGGCAGATGAGGCTGAGCAACAGCTTTCCAGGCTAGCTCTTTCTGGCTGCGAGATATCTGCAGACGCTCGCATTTTCGGAGAAGGGCTGCCGGAGGCGCCCGGCAGAGACCACCTAAGATAGGTTTGAATTTTGAGGAGGCAAGACAAGCAAGCACCCCAGTCTCTGTGCCTCTGTGCGAGCAGTGCCATGGGCAGATGAGGCTGAGCAACAGCTTTCCAGGCTAGCTCTTTCTGCGTGCGAGCTATCTGAAGACGTTAGCATTTTCGGAGCGGGGCTGCGAAACGAGCCTGACAGGGACTCCCTCCATTACCAGGATATGTTTGAAGTTTGAGGTGGAAAACAAGCAAGCAGCCCCAGTCTCTGTGCCTGTGTGCGAGCAGTGCCGTTGGCACATGAGGCTGAGCAACAGCTTTCCAGGCTAGCTCTTTCTGGCTGCCAGCTATCTGCAGACGTTCCCATTTTGATAGCAGGGCTGCCGAAGGACCCTGCACGGACAACCTAAGTTACGTTTAAAGTTTGAGGTGGAAAGATAAGCAAGCAGCTCCAGTCTCTGTGCCTCTGTGCGAGCAGTGCCATGGGCAGATGAGGCTGAGCAACATCTTTCCAGGCTAGCTCTTTCTGCCTGCGAGCTATCTGCAGACGTTCGCATTTTCGCAACAGGGCTGCCGGAGACCTACTGCACGAACCCCAAAAGCTACATTTGAATTTTGAGGGGGCAAGACAAGCAAGCAGCCCTAGTCTCTGTGCCTCTGTGCGAGCAGTGCCATGGGCAGATGAGGCTGAGCAACAGCTTTCCAGGCTAGCTCTTTCTGGCTGCGAGCTATCTGCAGACGTTCGCATTTTCGCAACAGGGCTGCCCGAGACCTCCTGCACGGACCACCAAAGCTACGTTTGAAGTTTGAGGTGGCAAGAGAAGCAAGCAGCCCCAGTCTCTGTGCCTCTGTGCGAGCAGTGCCATGGGCAGATGAGGCTGAGCAACATCTTTCCAGGCTAGCTCTTTCTGCCTGTGAGCTATCTGCAGACGTTAGCATTTTCGGAGAGGGGCTGCGAAACTAGCCTGACAGGGACTCCCGCCATTCCCAGGATATGTTTGAAGTTTGAGGTGGCACGACAAGCAAGCAG
Organism: Opisthocomus hoazin; assembly: GCF_030867145.1. Classification (NCBI taxonomy): domain Eukaryota; kingdom Metazoa; phylum Chordata; class Aves; order Opisthocomiformes; family Opisthocomidae; genus Opisthocomus; species Opisthocomus hoazin. The sequence continues at coordinate 7,326,359 of NC_134429.1, forward strand.
CCCCAGTCTCTGTGCCTCTGTGCGAGCAGTGCCGTTGGCACATGAGGCTGAGCAACAGCTTTCCAGGCTAGCTCTTTCTGTCTGCGATCTATCTGCAGAAGTTCGCATTTTGGGAGCACTCCTGCAGGAGGCCCTCTGCACGGACCCCCAAAGCAACGTTTGAATTCTGAGGAAGCAAGACAAGCAAGCAGCTCCAGTCTCTGTGCCTCTGTGCGAGCAGTGCCATGGGCAGATGAGGCTGAGCAACATCTTTCCAGGCTAGCTCTTTCTGCCTGCGAGCTATCTGCAGACGTTCCCATTTTCGCAACAGGGCTGCCGGAGACCTACTGCACGAACCCCAAAAGCTACATTTGCATTTTGAGGGGGCAAGACAAGCAAGCAGCACTAGTCTCTGTGCCTCTGTGCGAGCAGTGCCATGGGCAGATGAGGCTGAGCAACAGCATTCCATGCTAGCTTCTTCTGGCTGCGAACTATCTGCAGACGTTCGCATTTTCAGAGCAGGCCTGCAGGAGGCCCCCTGCACGGACCACGTAAGCTACTTTTGAAGTTGGAGGTGGCAAGACAAGAAAGCACCCCAGTCTCTGTGCCTCTGTGCGAGCAGTGCCATGGGCAGATGAGGCTGAGCAACAGCATTCCATGCTAGCTTCTTCTGGCTGCGAACTATCTGCAGACGTTCGCATTTTCAGAGCAGGCCTGCAGGAGGCCCCCTGCACGGACCACGTAAGCTACTTTTGAAGTTGGAGGTGGCAAGACAAGAAAGCACCCCAGTCTCTGTGCCTCTGTGCGAGCAGTGCCATGGGCAGATGAGGCTGAGCAACAGCTTTCCAGGCTAGCTCTTTCTGCCTGCGAGCTATCTGCAGATGTTCGCATTTTCGGAGTAGGGCTGCCTGAGGCGCCCGCAGAGACCACCTAAGATAGGTTTGAATTTTGAGGTAGCAAGACAAGCGAGCACCCCAGTCTCTGTGCCTCTGTGCGAGCAGTGCCATGGGCAGATGAGGCTGAGCAACAGCTTTCCAGGCTAGCTCTTTCTGCCTGCGATCTATCTGAAGACGTTCCCATTTCGAGAGCAGGGCTGCCGGAGGACCCTGCACGGACAACCTAAGTTACGTTTAAAGTTTGAGGTGGCAAGATAAGCAAGCAGCTCCAGTCTCTGTGCCTCTGTGCGAGCAGTGCCATGGGCAGATGAGGCTGAGCAACAGCTTTCCAGGCTAGCTCTTTCTGTCTGCGATCTATCTGCAGAAGTTCGCATTTTGGGAGCACTCCTGCAGGAGGCCCCCTGCACGGACCCCCAAAACTACGTTTGAAGTCTCAATTCGCAAGACAAGCAAGCAGCCCCAGTCTCTGTGCCTCTGTGCGAGCAGTGCCATGGGCAGATGAGGCTGAGCAACATCTTTCCAGGCTAGCTCTTTCTGCCTGCGAGCTAACTGCAGACGTTCGCATTTTCGCAACAGGGCTGCCGGAGACCTACTGCACGAACCCCAAAAGCTACTTTTGAATTTTGAGGAGGCAAGACAAGCAAGCAGCCGTAGTCTCTGTGCCTCTGTGCGAGCAGTGCCATGGGCAGATGAGGCTGAGCAACAGCTTTCCAGGCTAGCTCTTTCTGGATGTGATCTATTTGCAGACGTTCGCATTTTCGGAGTAGGGCTGCCTGAGGCGCCCGACACGGACCACCAAAGCTACGTTTCAAGTTTGAGGTGACAAGACAAGCAAGCAGCCCCAGTCTCTGTGCCTCTGTGAGTGCAGTGCCGTGGGCAGATGAGGCTGAGCAATAGCTTTCCAGGCTAGCTCTTTCTGCCTGCGAGCTATCTGCAGATGTTCATATTTTCGGAGCAGGGCTGTCAGAGGCGCCCGGCACAGACCACCTAAGATAGGTTTGAATTTTGAGGATGCAAGACAATCAAGCACCCCCTGTCTCTGTGTCTCTGTGCGAGCAGTGCCATGGGCAGATGAGGCTGAGCAGCACCTTTCCAGGCTATCTCTTTCTGGCTGCCAAATATCTGCTGACGTTCGCATTTTCGGAGCATGGATGCGAAAGAAGCCTCGCAGGCTCCACCCCCTTTCTGAATCTAGCTGGGATGTTTGCGGTGGCAAGACAAGAAAGCACCCCAGTCTCTGTGCCTCTGTGCGAGCAGTGCCATGGGCAGATGAGGCTGAGCAACAGCTTTGCAGGCTAGCTCTTTCTGCCTGCGAGGTATCTGGAGACGTTCGCATTTTTGAAGTAGGGCTGCGAAATGATCCAGAGAGGAATCTTCCCCGTTCCCAGGATATGCTGGATGTTTGAGTTTGCAAGACAAGCAAGCAGCCCCTGTCTCTGTGCCTCGGTGCGAGCAGTGCCATGGGCAGATGAGGCTGAGCAACAGCTTTCCAGGCTAGCTCTTTCTGCCTGCGAGCTATCTGCAGACGTTAGCATTTTCGGAGCGGGGCTGCGAAACGAGCCTGACAGGGACTCCCTCCATTACCAGGATATGTTTGAAGTTTGAGGTGGAAAACAAGCAAGCAGCCCCAGTCTCTGTGCCTCTGTGCGAGCAGTGCCGTTGGCACATGAGGCTGAGCAACAGCTTTCCAGGCTAGCTCTTTCTGGCTGCCAGCTATCTGCAGACGTTCCCATTTTGATAGCAGGGCTGCCGAAGGACCCTGCACGGACAACCTAAGTTACGTTTAAAGTTTGAGGTGGAAAGATAAGCAAGCAGCTCCAGTCTCTGTGCCTCTGTGCGAGCAGTGCCATGGGCAGATGAGGCTGAGCAACATCTTTCCAGGCTAGCTCTTTCTGCCTGCGAGCTATCTGCAGACGTTCGCATTTTTGCAACAGGGCTGCCGGAGACCTACTGCACGAACCCCAAAAGCTACATTTCAATTTTGAGGGGGCAAGACAAGCAAGCAGCCGCAGTCTCTGTGCCTCTGTGCGAGCAGTGCCATGGGCAGATGAGGCTGAGAAACAGCTTTCCAGGCTAGCTATTTCTGCCTGAGAGCTCTCTGCAGACGTTCGCATTTTAGGAGAAGGGCTGCCGGAGGCTCCCTGCACGGACCACCTAAGCTACGTTTGAACTTTCAGGGAGCAAGACAAGCAAGCAGCCCCAGTTTCTGTTCCTCTGTGCGAGCAGTGCCATGGGCAGATGAGGCTGAGCAACAGCTTTCCAGGCTAGCTCTTTCCGCCTGTGAGCTATCTGCTGACGTTCGCATTTTCGGAGAAGGGATTCCGGAGAAGCCCGACACAGACCACCTAAGCTACGTTTGAAGTTTGAGGTGGCAAGACAAGCAAGCAGCCGCAGTCTCTGTACCTCTGTGCGAGCAGTGCCATGGGCAGATGAGGCTGAGCAACAGCTTTCCAGGCTAGCTCTTTCTGCCTCTGAGCTATCTGCTGACGTTCGCATTTTCGGAGAACCGATGCCGGAGAAGCCCGACACAGACCACCTAAGCTACATTTGAAGTTTGAGGGGGCAAGGCAAGCAAGCGGCCCTAGTCTCTGTGCCTCTGTGCGAGCAGTGCCATGTGCAGATGAAGCTAAGCAACAGCTTTCCAGGCTAGCCCTTTCTGCCTGCGAGCGATCTGCAGACGTTCGCATTTTCAGAGCATGGCTGCCGGAGGTCCCCGGCACGGACAACTTAAGCTATTTTTGAAGTGTCAGGAGGCAAGACAAGCAAGCAGCCCCAGTCTCTGTGCCTCTGTGCGAGCAGTGCCATGGGCAGATGAGGCTGAGCAACAGCTTTCCATGCTAGCTCTTTCTGGCTAGGAGCTATCTGCAGACGTTCGCATTTTCAGAGCAGGGCTGCCGAAGGCCCCATGCACTGACCACCAAAGCTACATTTGAAGTTGGAGGGGGCAAGACAAGCAAGCAGCCCCAGTCTCTGTGCCTCTGTGCGAGCAGTGCCATGGGCAGATGAGGCTGAGCAACAGCTTTCCAGACTAGCTCTTTCTGGCTACGAGCTATCTGCTGACGTTCGCATTTTCGGAGAAGGGCTGCCGGAGAAGCCCGACACAGACCACCTATGACACGTTTGAAGTTTGAGGGGGCAAGACAAGCAAGCAGCCCCAGTCTCTGTGCCTCTGTGCGAGCAGTGCCATGGGCAGATGAGGCTGAGCAACAGCTTTCCAGGCTAGCTCTTTCTGCCTGAGAGCTATCTGCAGACGTTTGCATTTTAGGAGCAGGGCTGCCGGAGGCTCCCTGCACGGACCACCTAAACTACGTTTGAAGTTTGAGGAAGCAAGATAAGCAAGCAGCCCCAGTCTCTGTGCCTCTGTGCGAGCAGTGCCATGGGCAGATGAGGCTGAGCAACAGCTTTCCAGGCTAGCTCTTTCTGCCTGCGAGCTATCTGCAGATGTTCACATTTTGGGAGCATGGCTGCCGGAGGCTTCCTGCATGGACAACCTAAGCTACGTTTGAAGTTTGAGGTGTCAAGACAAGCAAGCAGCCCCAGTCTCTGTGCCTCTGTGCTAGCAGTGCCATGGGCAGATGAGGCTGAGCAACAGCTTTACGGGCTAGCTCTTTCTGCCTGTGAGCTATCTGCTGACGTTCGCATTTTCGGAGAAGGGCTGCCGGAGAACCCCGACACAGACCACCTAAGATACGTTTGAAGTTTGAGGGGGCAAGACAAGCAAGCAGACCCAGTCTCTGTGCCTCTGTGCAAGCAGTGCCATGGGCAGATGAGGCTGAGCAACAGCTTTCCAGGCTAGCTCTTTCTGCCTGCGAGCGATCTGCAGACGTTCGCATTTTCAGAGCATGGCTGCCAGAGGCTCTCTGCACGGACCATTTAAGCTATTTTTGAAGTGTCAGGAGGCAAGACAAGCAAGCAGCCCCAGTCTCTGTGCCTCTGTGCGAGCAGTGCCATGGGCAGATGAGGTTGAGCAACATCTTTCCAGGCTAGCTCTTTCTGCCTGTGAAGTATCTGCTGACGTTCACATTTTCGGAGAAGGGATGCCGGAGAAGCCCGACACAGACCACCTAAGCTACGTTTGAAGTTTGAGGGGGCAAGGCAAGCAAGCGGCCCTAGTCTCTGTGCCTCTGTGCGAGCAGTGCCATGTGCAGATGAAGCTGAGAAACATCTTTCCAGGCTAGCTATTTCTGGCTGCGAGCGATCTGCAGACTTTCGCATTTTCAGAGCATGGCTGCCGGAGGCCCCCGGCACGGACAACTTAAGCTATTTTTGAAGTGTCAGGAGGCAAGACAAGCAAGCAGCCCCAGTCTCTGTGCCTCTGTGCGAGCAGTGCCATGGGCAGATGAGGTTGAGCAACATCTTTCCAGGCTAGCTCTTTCTGCCTGCGAGCTATCTGCAGACATTCGCATTTTGGGAGCAGGGCTGCCAGAGGCTCTCTGCACGGACAACCTATGCTACATTTGAAGTTTGAGGGAGCAAGACAAGCAAGCAGCCCTAGTCTCTGTGCATCTGTGCGAGCAGTGCCATGGGCAGATGAGGCTGAGCAACAGCTTTCCAGGATAGCTCTTTCTGCCTGCGAGCTATCTGCAGATGTTCACATTTTGGGAGCAGGGCTGCCGGAGGCTTCCTGCACAGACCACCTAAGCTCCGTTTGAAGTTTGAGGGAGCAAGACAAGCAAGCAGCCCCAATTTCTGTGCCTCTGTGCAAGCAGTGCCATGGGCAGATGAGGCTGAGCAACAGCTTTCCAGGCTAGCTCTTTCTGGCTACGAGCTATCTTCTGACGTTCGCATTTTCAGAGAAGGGCTGCCGGAGAAGCCCGACACAGACCATCTAAGATACGTTTGAAGTTTGAGGGGGCAAGACAAGCAAGCAGCCGCAGTCTCTGTGCCTCTGTGCGAGCAGTGCCATGGGCAGATGAGGCTGAGAAACAGCTTTCCAGGCTAGCTATTTCTGCCTGAGAGCTATCTGCAGACGTTCGCATTTTAGGAGAAGGGCTGCCGGAGGCTCCCTGCACGGACCACCTAAGCTACGTTTGAACTTTCAGGGAGCAAGACAAGCAAGCAGCCCCAGTTTCTGTTCCTCTGTGCGAGCAGTGCCATGGGCAGATGAGGCTGAGCAACAGCTTTCCAGGCTAGCTCTTTCCGCCTGTGAGCTATCTGCTGACGTTCGCATTTTCGGAGAAGGGCTTCCGGAGAAGCCCGACACAGACCACCTAAGCTACGTTTGAAGTTTGAGGTGGCAAGACAAGCAAGCATCCGCAGTCTCTGTACCTCTGTGCGAGCAGTGCCATGGGCAGATGAGGCTGAGCAACAGCTTTCCAGGCTAGCTCTTTCTGCCTGTGAGCTATCTGCTGACGTTCGCATTTTCGGAGAAGGGCTGCCGGAGAACCCCGACACAGACCACCTAAGATACGTTTGAAGTTTGAGGGGGCAAGACAAGCAAGCAGACCCAGTCTCTGTGCCTCTGTGCAAGCAGTGCCATGGGCAGATGAGGCTGAGCAACAGCTTTCCAGGCTAGCTCTTTCTGCCTGCGAGCGATCTGCAGACGTTCGCATTTTCAGAGCATGGCTGCCAGAGGCTCTCTGCACGGACCATTTAAGCTATTTTTGAAGTGTCAGGAGGCAAGACAAGCAAGCAGCCGCAGTCTCTGTGCCCCTGTGCGAGCAGTGCCATGGGCAGATGAGGCTGAGCAACAGCTTTCCAGGCTAGCTCTTTCTGCCTGTGAGCTATCTGCTGACGTTCGCATTTTCTGAGAACCGATGCCGGAGAAGCCCGACACAGACCACCTAAGCTACATTTGAAGTTTGAGGGGGCAAGGCAAGCAAGCGGCCCTAGTCTCTGTGCCTCTGTGCGAGCAGTGCCATGGGCAGATGAAGCTAAGCAACAGCTTTCCAGGCTAGCTATTTCTGCCTGCGAGCGATCTGCAGACGTTCGCATTTTCAGAGCATGGCTGCCGGAGGTCCCCGGCACGAACAACTTAAGCTATTTTTGAAGTGTCAGAAGGCAAGACAAGCAAGCAGCCCCAATTTCTGTGCCTCTGTGCAAGCAGTGCCATGGGCAGATGAGGCTGAGCAACAGCTTTCCAGGCTAGCTCTTTCTGGCTACGAGCTATCTGCTGACGTTCGCATTTTCGGAGAAGGGCTGCCGGAGAAGACCGACACAGACCACCTAAGATACGTTTGAAGTTTGAGGGGGCAAGACAAGCAAGCAGCCCCAATTTCTGTGCCTCTGTGCGAGCAGTGCCATGGGCAGATGAGGCTGAGAATCAGCTTTCCAGGCTAGCTCTTTCTGCCTGAGAGCTCTCTGCAGACGTTCGCATTTTAGGAGAAGGGCTGCCGGAGGCTCCCTGCACGGACCACCTAAGTTACGTTTGAAGTTTAAGGTTGCAAGACAAGCAAGCAGCCCCAGTCTCTGTGCCTCTGTGCGAGCAGTGCCATGGGCAGATGAGGCTGAGCAACAGCTTTCCAGGCTAGCTCTTTCTGCCTGCGATCTATCTGCTGACGTTCGCATTTTGGGAGCAGGGCTGCCAGAGGCCCCCTGCACGGACCACCTAAGCTACATTTGAAGTTTGAGGTGGCAAGACAAGCAAGCAGCCGCAGTCTCTGTACCTCTGTGTGAGCAGTGCCATGGGCAGATGAGGCTGAGCAACAGCTTTACGGGCTAGCTCTTTCTGCCTGTGAGCTATCTGCTGACGTTCGCATTTTCGGAGAAGGGCTGCCGGAGAACCCCGACACAGACCACCTAAGATACGTTTGAAGTTTGAGGGGGCAAGACAAGCAAGCAGACCCAGTCTCTGTGCCTCTGTGCAAGCAGTGCCATGGGCAGATGAGGCTGAGCAACAGCTTTCCAGGCTAGCTCTTTCTGCCTGCGAGCGATCTGCAGACGTTCGCATTTTCAGAGCATGGCTGCCAGAGGCTCTCTGCACGGACCATTTAAGCTATTTTTGAAGTGTCAGGAGGCAAGACAAGCAAGCAGCCCCAGTCTCTGTGCCTCTGTGCGAGCAGTGCCATGGGCAGATGAGACTGAGCAACAGCTTTCTAGGCTAGCTCTTTCTGCCTGCGAGCTATCTGCAGATGTTCACATTTTGAGAGCAGGGCTGCCGGAGGATTCCTGCACGGACCACCTATGCTACATTTGAAGTTTGAGGGAGCAAGACAAGCAAGCAGCCCCAGTCTCTGTGCCTCTGTGCGAGCAGTGCCATGGGCAGATGAGGCTGAGCAACAGCTTTCCAGGCTAGCTCTTTCTGCCTGCGAGCTATCTGCAGACGTTCGCATTTTGGGAGCATGGCTGCCGAAGGCTCCCTGCACGGACCACCTAAGCTACGTTTGAAGTTTGAGGGAGCCAAGACAAGCAAGCAGCCCCAGTCTCTGTGCCTCTGTGCGAGCAGTGCCATGGGCAGATGAGGCTGAGCAACAGCTTTCCAGGCTAGCTCTTTCTGCCTGAGAGCTATCTGCAGACGTTCGCATTTTCGGAGCAGGGCTGCCGTTGCCCCCCTGCACGGACCACCAAAGCTACATTTGAAAATTGAGGTGGCAAGACAAGCAAGCAGCCCCAGTCTCTGTGCCTCTGTGCGAGCAGTGCCATGGGCAGATGAGGCTGAGCAACAGCTTTCCAGGCTAGCTCTTTCTGCCTGAGAGCTATCTGCAGACGTTCGCATTTTGGGAGCAGGGCTTCCGGAGGCCTCCTGTACGGACCACCTAAGCTATGTTTGAAGTTTGAGGTGTCAAGACAAGCAAGCAGCCCCAGTTCTTTTCCTCTGTGCGAGCAGTGCCATGGGCAGATGAGGATGAGCAACAGCTTTCCAGGCTAGCTCTTTCTGCCTGCGAGCGATCTGCAGACGTTCGCATTTTCAGAGCATGGCTACCGGAGGCACCCGGCACGGACCTCTTAAGCTATTTTTGAAGTGTCAGGGAGCAAGACAAGCAAGCAGCCCCAGTCTCTGTGCCTCTGTGCGAGCAGTGCCATGGGCAGATGAGGCTGAGCAACAGCTTTCCAGGCTAGCTCTTTCTCCCTGCCAGCCATCTGCAGACTTTCGCATTTGCGTAGCAGGGTTGCCGGAGGCTTCTGGCACGGACCCCGTAAGCTGCATTCGAATTTTGAGGGGGCAAGACAAGCAAGCAGCCCCAGTCTCTGTGCCTCTGTGTGAGCAGTGCCATGGGCAGATGAGGCTGAGCAACAGCTTTCTAGGCTAGCTCTTTCTGCCCGTGAGCTATCTGCAGACGTTCGCATTTTCAGAGCATGGCTGCCGGAAGAGCCCGGCACGGACCACCTAATTTACGTTTGAAGTTTGAGGTGGCACGACAAGCAAGCAGCCCCAGTCTCTGTGCCTCTGTGCGAGCAGTGCCATGGGCAGATGAGGATGAGCAACAGCTTTCCAGGCTAGCTCTTTCTGCCTGAGAGCTATCTGCTGACGTTCGCATTTTCGGAGCAGGGATGCTGGTGCCCCCCTGCACGGACCCCCAAAGATAAGTTTGATGTTTGAGGTGGTAAGACATGCAAGCAGCCCCAGTCTCTGTGCCTCTGTGCGAGCAGTGCCATGGGCAGATGAGGCTGAGAAACTGCTTTCCAGGCTAGCTCTTTCTGCCTGCGAGCTATCTGCAGACGTTCGCAATTTCGAAATCCGGCTACCGAACACGCCCGGCATGGACCATCTCAGATATGTTTCAAGTTTGAGGTGGCAAGACAAGCAAGCAGCCCCAGTCTCTGTGCCTCTGTGCGAGCAGTGCCATGGGCAGATGAGGCTGAGCAACAGCTTTCCAGGCTAGCTCTTTCTGCCTGCGAGCTATCTGCAGACGTTCGCATTTTCGGAGAAGGGCTGCCGTAGGCACCCGGCACGAATCCCCAAAAATACGTTTGAAGTTTGAGGGGCAAAACAAGCAGGCAGCCTCAGTCTCTGTGCCTCTGTGCGAGCGGTGCCATGGGCAGATGAGGCTGAGCAACAGCTTTCCAGGCTAGCTCTTTCTGCCTGCGGGCTATCTGCAGACGTTCGCGTTTTCAGAGAAGGGCTGCCGGTGGCCCCATGCACGGACCACCAAAGCTACATTTGAAGTTTGAGGTGGCAAGACAAGCAAGCAGCCCCAGTCTCTGTGCCTCTGTGCGAGCACTGCCATGGGCAGATGAGGCTGAGCAAGAGCTTTCCAGGCTAACCTCTTCTGGCTGTGATCTACATGCCCTAATACTAGAAGCATATGTGGTTTGCACAGAATAAAATTTGTTTAGGGATAACTACTGAAGTAGGAAACATCAGATATACAGTTTCTGTAATGACAAGTAACACTATTTGAATTAATATTTTGTTTGGGCATAGGGAAAGTGTACATAGCTAAGAACCTGTCTCTGAGGGAATATGTACATATTTTTTTTGCCATCTGTCCAAGCAATTAATTCTTTTTTCGTTCTTTCTTCTCTTCTGTTGTGTTCACATGTAGTATTCTCTTTCATTCTGTAATATTGTGTTGTGTTCTCCTGTGTTCTGGGGTGTACACATGTTTAGTGTTCTGTTGTTTTTTGTTGTGTTCTTTTGTGTTCTGTTGTGTTCTGATGTGCAATGTTCTGTTGTATTCTCTTGTGTTCACCTGTAGTGCTCTGTTGTGTTCTGTTGTGTTCTGTTTTTTTCTGTTTTGTTCTGCTGTGTTTTGATGTGTTCTGTTGTGTTCTGCTGTGTTCTGTTTTTTTCTGTTGTGTTCTAACGTGTTCTGCTGTGTTCTGATATGTTTTCTTGTGTTCTCATTTATATTGTTCTCCTGTGTTCTGATGTGTTCTGTTGTGTTATGTTGTGTTCTGTTGTGTTCTCTGGTGTTCTGATGTGTTCTCATATGTACTGTTCTGTTCTGTTCTTTTGTGTTCTGTTGTGTTCTGTTGTGTTCTCATGTGTAGTGTTCTGTTCTGTTCTGTTCTGTTGTGTTCAATTCTGTTCACATGTGTAGTGTTCTCGTGTTCTGTTGTGTTCTGATGTGTTCTCATGTGTAGTATTGTGTTGTGTTCGGTTGTGTTCTTTTGTGTTCTGTTGTGTTTTCATGTGTAGTGTTCTGCTGTGTTCTGTTTTGTTCTGATGTGTTCTCAGGTGCAGTGTTCTGTTCTGTTGTGTTCTGTTGTGTTCTGACGTGTATTGTTCTGTTGTGTTCTGTTGTGTTCTCAGTTGTAGTCTTCTGTTGTGTTCTGTTGTGTTCCGATGTGTAAGGTTCTGTTGCGTTCTGTTGTGTTCTGATGTGTTCACATGTGTTCTGATGTTCTGCTTGTTCAGCCTGAAGAAGAGAAGGCTGAGAGGGGACCTAATAAACGCATACAAATATCTGAAGGGTGGCTGTCAGGAGGATGGGGCCAAGCTCTTTCAGTGGTGCCTAGTAACAGGACAAGGGGCAATGGGCACAAACTGAGGCACAGGAAGTTCCATCTGAACATGAAGAAGAACTTCGTCCCTCTGAGGGTGACAGAGCACTGGAACAGGCTGCCCAGGGAGGTTGTGGAGTCTCCCTCTCTGGAGATATTCAAGACCCGCCTGGACAAGGTCCTGTGCAGCTTGCTGTAGGTGACACTGCTTCGGCACAAGGGTTGGACTAGATGACCCACAGAGGTCCCTTCCAACCCCTACTATTCTGTGATTCTGTGTGGTTCTGTAATGCTCTGTTGTGTTCTGTTGTTTTCTGATGTGTTCTCATGTGTTGTGTTCTGTTGTGTTCTGTTGTGTTGTGTTCTGTTCTGTTTTGTTCTGATGTGTTCTGCAGCGTTCTGTTGTGTTCTGATGTGTAGTGTTCTGTTTTGTTCTGTTGTGTTCTGTTGTTTTCTGTTGTGTTCTGCTGTGTTCTGATGAGTTCTGTCGTGTTCTGTAGTGTTCTGCTGCTGTTTTTGATGTGTTCTTATGTGTAGTGTTCTGTTGTGTTCTGTAGTGTTCTGTTGTGTTCTGTTGCGTTCTGTTGTGTTTTCCTGTGTTCTCATGTGTTGTGTTCTGTTGTGTTCAGTGGTGTTCTGTTGTGTTCTGTGTCTTCTGTTGTGTTCTGTTGTGTTCTCATGTGTAGTGTTCTGTTGTTTTCTGTTGTGTTCTGTTGTTTTCTGTTGTGTTCTGCTGTGTTCTGATGTGTTCTGTTGTGTTCTGTTGTGTTCTCATGTGTAGAGTTCAGTTGTGTTCTGTTGTTATCTCTTGTGCTCTTTTGTGTTCTCTTCTGTTCACATGTAGTGTTCTGTTATGTTCTGTTGTGTTTTGTTGCATTCTGTTGTGTTCTCTTGTGTTCTGTTGTATTCTCATATTTAGTGTTCTGGGTTTTTTTATTGTGTTCTATTGTTTTCTCATGTATTCTGTTGTGTTCTGCTGTGTTCTGTGTTCTGTTGTGTTCTGATGTGTAGTGATCTTTTGTGTTCTGTTGTTTTGTGATGTGTTCTCATGTGTACTGTTCTGTTTTGTTCGGTTTTGTTCGGTTTTGTTCTGTTGTGTTCTCATGTGTAGTATTCTGTTCTGTTGTGTACTTTTGTGTTCTGTTGTGGTCTTTTGTGTTCTGTTGTGTTCTCATGTGTTCTCATGTGTAGTGTTCTGCTGTGTTCTGTTGTGTTCTGTTGTATTGTGACGTGTTCTGATGTTTTCTCATCTGTAGTGTTTTGTTGTGTTCTGATGTGTTCTCACGTGTTGTGTTCTGTTGTGTTGACTTGACTTCAGCAAGGCTTTCGACACAGTCTCCCATAATATCCTCCTAGAGATGCTCAGGAAGTGTGGGCTGCATGAGTGGTCGGGGAAGTGGATTGAGAACTGGCTGAATGGCAGAACTCAGAGGGTTGTCATCAGTGGCGCTGAGTCTAGTTGGAGGCTGGTAACTAGTGGTGTCCCTCAGGGGTCAGTGCTGGGCCCAGTCTTGTTTAGCTTCTTCATCAATGACCTGGATGAAGAGTTAGAATGTACCCTCAGCAAGTTTGCTGATGACACCAAACTGGGAGGTGTGGTGGACACAGCGGAAGGCTGTGCTGCCATTCAGCGTGACCTGGATAGGCTGGAAAGCTGGGCAGAGAGGAACCTGAGGAGGTTCAACAAAGCCAAATGCAGGGTCCTGCACCTGGGGAGGAACAACCCCATGCATCAGTACAGGCTTGGGGTGGACCTGCTGGAGAGGGACCTGGGTGTCCTGGTGGACAACAGGTTAAACATGAGGCAGCAGTGTGCCCTGGCTGCCAAAACAGCCAATCGGATCCTAGGGTGCATCAAGAAGAGTGTGGCCAGCAGGACGAGGGAGGTTCTGCTTCCCCTCTACACTGCCCTGGTGAGGCCTCATCTGGAGTACGCTGTCCATTTCTGGGCTCCCCAGTTCAAGAAAGATGAGGAGCTACTGGAAAGAGTCCAGCGGAGGGCTACAAGGATGGTGAGGGGACTGGAGCATCTCCCCTACGAGGAGAGGCTGAGGGAGCTGGGCTTGTTCAGCCTGAAGAAGAGAAGGCTGCGAGAGGACCTAATAAATGCTGATAGATATCTGAAGGGTGGGTATCAGAAGGATGGGGCCGAGCTCTTCCCAGTGGTGCCCAGTGACAGGACAAGGGGCAATGGGCACAAACTGAGGCACAGGAAGTTCCGTCTGAACATGAGGAAGAACTTCTTCCCTCTGAGGCTGACGGAGCCCTGGAACAGACTGCCCAGGGAGGTTGTGGAGTCTCCTTCTCTGGAGATGTTCAAGACCCGCCTGGACAAGGTCCTGTGCAGCCTGCTGTAGGTGTCCCGGTGCCCTGGGTTTGGCCAGGACAGGGTTAATTTTCACCGGACTCCAGGAAGGGGCACATCCGGGGGGTGGGGGCTGACCACATCTGGCCAAACAGAGCCCGGTATTCCATACCATGTGCCGTCACGCTGGGTTCCGGTGGGGTGGGGCGGCCGTGCGGCGCCGGTGCGGTCCGTGAGAGCGGGTTTTGTTTTTGTCGTGTTTTCTCCTTATTTGTACCGTTTTGTTCCTGTTCCCTCTGTTTGCTGTTCTGTTTAAACTGCCCTTATCCCGACCCACCGGTTTCTGCCTGTTTCTTTTCATTCTGCTCCGCTTGCCGGCGGGGGGAGGGGCTGCCGTGTGGCACTTTTGTTGCCGGCGAGCAGCCGCACCAAACTATAACATTTAATTGGCGCCCAGCGTGGGGCGGGGATAACAGCAGGGCTGAGCAGCAGGTGTTAAAACAGCTTTCTTAGATTTTGTTAAATTTTGTTATAGGCATTTTTCTGTGTTAGTTAAATAGTCGCCGGTAAATCATGTTTATGTCTGTGATCAGATGGCTGTGGTTTTTGAATCCTTACTTGCACTATGTTTTCCCTGTGGTGCTGTTCATCATCGCAGGTAAAAAGATCAGGATGATGATTTTTTTGTACTGTAAGATGTCGACTTATGACATGATAACGTCAATGTGCATGAAATTAGGCTTGTATTTGCATGTGACACTGCGATCATTTTCATACCTCGGATCCTATGTCTTAGAATTTGTGAATAATCAAACCCAGTCTGTGGGGAAAACCGAAGGGGATACCTTCCCCCACTCTTTCGCCCCCCCTCTGTCCCTCAGGCTGGTCCTAAATGCTTTTGAGAATTTCGAGTACCCATGGGATGCTCAGGCCAGCATTCTCCTTTTGTTATGCCTCCTGAATGGGTTGCAGGTTTTGTTTAGGGCTAAACAAGTCTTTAAGAACATCGTGCAGAGACCTGCCCTGGGGCCGGATAGCTGTGAGTGGCTGGGTGTGTGGGACAGCATGGGCAGGTGTCTAGAGCAGTGGGCACCACCGGTGTTTTTTAAACTCACCCCTGAACAAATACAGAATTCAGACAATCTGGTAAAATATCTGCAAAAAGTGTGCTGCCACCCTGGGAACTCGAGAGAGACACAGCTCACCGCAATGTGCTGGGGTCTGGCCCACGCCTACCGAGCCCTGTTCAACCTGATTCAGTGCCCTGAAGGGGAAAGTGTGGGGGAACGAAGCAGCAGGCACTGCGGCTGGCGCTGCCCCCCCAGCCGGCCCTGCAGCCCCTCCAGCCCCAGCTCCAGCCGCAGGCATCGTGGCTGAGCCCAGTGACCAACCTGTGCCGGTAGCATTCGCGCCCGTAAAACTAAAGAAAGACGCAAAGAGAGCAGATCGCTCCGGGAGGGATGACAATGAGCCAGTGTCATCGCAGGAGATAGAGACAGAGATCATCACCCGGTCCCTGTCCCTGGGGAGCTGCAAGACATGCGGAAAGATTTCATCCACCACCCAGGCGAGCACATTGTCACCCGGCTGCTGCGGTGCTGGGATAACGGGGCCAGCAGCTTGGAGTTAGAAGGCAAGGAAGCCAAGCAGCTGGGATCCCTGGCCAAGGACGGGGGCATTGACAAAGCCATTGGGATGAAGGAACAAGTCCTCAGCCTCTGGAGGAGACTTCTGTCAGGCATGAGGGAGAGGTACCCCTTCAGTGACTATTTTGTGTGCTACCCTGGCAAGTGGACCAGTATGGAGAGGGGTATTCAGTACATGAGGGAATTAGCTGTGCGGGAGCTGGTTTATAATGAACCAGATGATGACCAGTTACCCACAGACCCAGATGAAGTCCAGTGCACACCATCTAAGTGGAGAAAGTTTGTGCGGAGCGCACTCTCCTCATATGCCAACTCACTGGCAGTAGTAAACTGGAAAGGTAAAGAGGCACCAACAGTGGATGAGGTGGCTGTCAGACTCCAGCAATATGAGGAAAGTCTCTCTTCCTCCCTTGTCTCAGCTGTCAATAAATTCTTCCAGAAGGTCCAGCGACTCGAATAGAGTATGTCCTACTCCCCACCTGTACGGGCCAGTGTCTCAGCTATTAGGGGCAAGCGTTTCTCTGCTCAGGAGAGGGAATAGAGAGACTACACACCACGGGCACCCTGTGGTTCTGCTTGACCACGGAGAGGACATGTGGAAGTGGGATGGAAAACTCACCTCAAGTCTACAGGCAAGAGTGCGTGAGTTGCGAGGTAAAACAGTCACGAAAGGGGATTCTGTTAGGAAAAATGCCACTCCAATTTCCAGCAGTCAGCTATCCAGACCAGGCAGGCAGTTTGATTTTGATTCCAATCCTCTGGAGGGGACCTTCAAGTCATTTTTACAGCAGGTGAGCAGCAATTTCTCTGATGAGGATTAGAGGGGCCCTGCCTCCAGCCAGGTGGAGGAAAGGGACAACTGCGTTTATTGGACAGTGTGGAGTCAGTGGCCTGGCACGTCAGATCCACAAGAGTATAAAGCTCTAGTGGACACTGTTGCACAGTGTACTTTAATGCCATCAGAGTTCAAAGGGTCAGAGTCCATTTGCATTTCGGGAGTGACAGGGGGGTCCCAAGAGCTGAGTGTACTGGAGGCTGAAGTGAGCCTCACTGGGCAGGACTGGCAGAAGCACCCCATTGTAACTGGCCCCGAGGCTCCGTGCGTCCTTGGGATAGACTATCTTAGGAGAGGCTATTTCAAGGACCCAAGGGGGTATCGGTGGGCTTTTTTCATAGCTGCTGTGGAGACGGAAGAAATTAAACAGCTGTCCATTTTGCCTGGTCTCTCGGAGGATCCTTCCGTTGTGGGGTTGCTGAGGGTTGAAGAACAACAGTTACCCATCGCAACCACAACGGTGCACCGGCGACAGTATCGTACCAACCGAGACTCCCTTCTCCCCATTCATCAGCTGATCCGCCAGCTGGAGAGTCAAGGAGTGATCACCAAAACTTGCTCACCCTTTAATAGTCCCATATGGCCAGTGAGAAAATCTACTGGAGAGTGGAGACTGACAATAGACTACCGTGGCCTGAATGAAGTCACACCACCACTGAGTGCTGCCGTGCCAGACACGCTGGAACTTCAATATCAGCTGGAGTCAAAGGCAGCCAAGTGGTACGCTACAACTGACATTGCTAATGCATTCTTCTCCATCCCTTTGGCAGCAGAGTGCAGGCCACAGTTTGCATTCACCTGGAGGGGCATCCAGTACACCTGGAATCGACAGCCCCAGGGGTGGAAACACAGTCCCACCATTTGCCATGGACTAATCCAGACCGCACTGGAAAAAGGTGAAGCTCCAGAACATCTGCAGTACATCGACGACATCATTATATGGGGTGACACAGCGGAGGAGGTTTTTGAGAAAGGGGAGAAAATAGTTCAAATCCTTCTGAAAGCCGGTTTCGCCATTAAGCGAAGTAAAGTCAAGGGACCTGCTCAAGAGATCCAGTTTTTGGGAATAAAATGGCAGGATGGGCGCCGTCAAATCCCAATGGATGTCATCAACAAAATAGCAGCTATGTCCCCACCAACGAGCGAAAAGGAAGCACGGGCCTTCTTAGGTGTTGGAGGTTTTTGGAGGATGCACATCCCAAATTACAGCCAGATTGTAAGTCCTCTGTACCACGTGACCTGGAAGAAGAATGATTTTGAATGGGGCCTGAGCAACGACAGGCATTTGAACAAATTAAACAGGAGATAGTTCATGCTGTAGCCCTTGGTCCAGTCCGGTCAGGGCAAGATGTTAAAAACGTGCTCTACACCGCAGCCGGGGAGAATGGCCCAACCTGGAGTCTCTGGCAGAAAGCACCAGGGGAGACTCGAGGTCGACCCCTGGGGTTTTGGAGCCGGGGATACAAAGGATCCAAGGCCCGCTATACTCCCACTGAAAAAGAGATTCTGGCAGCATATGAAGGCGTTCGAGGTGCTTCAGAAGTGGTGGGCACTGAAGCACAGCTCCTCCTAGTACCACGGTTGCCGGTCCTGGGCTGAATGTTCAAAGAGAGGGTCCCCTCTACGCTTCATGCCACCGATGCTACGTGGAGTAAGTGGGTCGCGCTGATCACCCATTGCGCCCTAATGGGAAACTCCAGTTGCCCAGAAATTCTGGAGGTAATCATGGACTGGTCAGAAGGTAAAGATTTTGGAGCATCGCCGGAGGAGGAGGTGACACGTGCTGAAGAGGCCCCACTGTATAACCAGCTGCCAGAAGATAAGAAACAGTATGCCCTGTTCACGGATGGGTCCTGTCGCATTGTGGGGAAGCAGCGGAGGTGGAAGGCTGCTATATGGAGCCCTACACAACAAGTCGCAGAAACTGCCGAGGGAGAAGGTGAGTCCAGCCAGTTTGCAGAGGTGAAAGCTTTAGACATCGCCAGTCGAGAGAAGTGGCCAGTGCTCTATCTTTACACCGACTCTTGGATGGTGGCCAATGCCTTGTGGGGGTGGCTGCAGCAATGGAAGAAGAACAACTGGCAGCGCAGAGGCAAACCTATCTGGGCTGCCCCATTGTGGCAAGATATTGCTGCCCGCCTGGAGCAGTTGGTTGTAAAAGTCCGTCACGTGGACGCTCACATCCCTAAGAGTCTGGCCACTGAGGAACATCAAAACAACCACCAGGTAGATCAGGCTGCTAAGATTGAAGTGGCTCAGGTGGATCTGGACTGGCAACATAAGGGTGAACTGTTTATAGCTCGGTGGGCCCATGACACCTCGGGCCACCAAGGAAGAGACGCGACATACCGATGGGCTCGTGACCGAGGGGTGGACTTGACCATGGACACTATCGCACAGGTTATCCATGAATGTGAGACGTGCGTTGCAATCAAGCAAGCCAAGCGGGTAAAGCCTCAGTGGTATGGAGGACGATGGCTAAAATATAAATATGGGGAGGCTTGGCAGATTGACTACATCACACTGCCACAAACCCGCCAAGGCAAGCGCTATGTACTCACAATGGTGGAGGCCACCACTGGATGGCTGGAAACCTACCCTGTGCCCCATGCCACCGCCCGGAATACCATCCTGGGCCTTGAAAAACAAGTCCTGTGGTGACATGGCACTCCCGAAAGAATTGAGTCGGACAACGGGACTCACTTTCGCAACAGCCTCATAGACACCTGGGCCAAAGAACACGGTATTGAGTGGGTGTATCACATCCCCTACCAGGCACCAGCCTCTGGAGAGATCGAACGTTACAATGGGCTGCTAAAAACCACTTTGAGGGCAATGCGGGGTGGGACTTTCAAAAACTGGGATACCCATTTAGCAAAGGCCACCTGGTTGGTTAACACCAGAGGGTCCATCAACCGGGCTGGTCCTGCCCAGTCAAAACCTCAGCGCCCCGTGGAAGGGGATAAAGTTCCTGTAGTGCACATGCGGAACATGTTAGGGAAGACGGTTTGGGTTAGTCCTGCCTCGGGCAAAGGCAAGCCCGTCCACGGGATTCTTCATGCTCAAGGTCCTGGGTGTACCTGGTGGGTAATGCGGAAGGATGGGGAAGTCGGATGTGTACCTCATGGGGATTTGATTACGGGCGAGAATAGTCCATAAATAAATTGTATAAAGTTAATTGTTAAATAACCCTGTCACTGTCTGTCATCACTGTTATAATTGTTATATTTTGTACCAGTAGTAGCATAGTAAGAATCATCCAGATTAAAGAAGGATGGACTTTTTCGATGAAAACCTAGCAGAGCACAGCGATGATGGAACTGGACCTGGTTTTCAACAACTGGCATCCAGCAACTTCATCAAGATCAACATCTCCTGCAAACTGTGGGCACGGGCCGCACCAGATACATCAGCCGTGAGCTCCGGATGCAGCAAGTGACCGCCCATCACCACACATCACCCCTCCTGCCACGGAAGACTATTACGACAGATGGAGCCCAAAGTCATGGATTAAATGAACTCAATGGACACTTTAGAGTGATGATCCATAGACTAAGGGAATGATATCTGGAGACAGGAGAAGTGGTGGTGATCAGCTGGACAATGGGGGACCTGGGCATGACGTAGATGGTATGGAATAAGGGGTGGATAATGTCCTGGGTTTGGCCAGAACAGGGTTAATTTTCACCGGAATCCAAGAAGGGGCACAGCCGGGGGGGTGGGGGCTGACCCCACCTGGCCAAACAGAGCCCGGTGTTCCATACCCTGTGACGTCACGCTGTGTTCCGGTGGGGGGGGGCGGGGCGGCAGGAAGGCACTTGCGGCTTGGGGGGACGCAGCGCCGGTCCTGTTTCGGGAGAGCGGCTGTCTGGGTTGTACGGTTCGTTGTTGTGTTTTCTCCTTATTTGTATCGTTGTTGTTCCTGTTTTCCCTCTGTTTGCTGTTCTGTTAAACTGCCCTTATCCCGACCCACCTGTTTCTGCCTCTTTCTTTTCATTCTCCTCCGCATGCCGGCGGGGGGAGGGGCGGCTGTTGATGCTTTTGTTGCCGGCGGCACCCGAAACCGAAACAGTTTTTCAGCAAATTAAGTCACAGATACGATCTGTAATGGGACAGATGACACTAACTGCATCTGACCATCCTAATATACTCCAGATGTTTATCTTTGCAAATATTGTTAGCTTGCAGTAGACTTTGTGCAAAGGTAGCAAGAGGAAGAGAAGTCTGTCTTTGAATTTTAAAGCTTTCTTTGCATGTGAAATTTTGTGTCCTTCTGTCTACGTGACTCGCAGCACTACACTGCACGTTCTGCGGAGCCCCTGATCTGCTAGTGACATTAACGGCTAGCTGGGTGGTGGTGGAAGGGTGCCAGTTCTCGCAGTGCGATTTCAGTAAGGAATTTCAAACTAGTTAGACTTCCCTAAAATCCAGAAACTCATTTACCAGTTCAGGAAGAGGTGGTGGTGTTGCCTTGTCCTGCCAGTGCTGAGTGCTGTATGTCCTGGGTTCGGCCAGGACAGGGTTAATTTTCACCGGACTCCAGGAAGGGGCACAGCCGGGGGGTGGGGGCTGACACCACCTGGCCGAACAGAGCCCGGTGTTCCATACCCTGTGACGTCACACTGGGTTCCGGTGGGGGGGGCGGCTCGGCGAGAACCCTCTCGCGGCTCGGGAGCGTGCGGCGCCGGTGCGGTCCGAGAGAGCGGGTCTGTTTTTTGTCGTGTTTTCTCCTTATCTGTATTGTTGTTGTTCCTGTTCCCTCTGTTTGCTGTTCTGTTAAACTGCCCTTATCCCGACCCACCGGGTTTTCTGCCTGTTTTCTTTCCATTCTCCTCCGCACCGCGGCGGGGGGGAGGGGCGGCGGCGTGGTGCTTTTGTTGCCGGCGGCAGCTGAAACCAAAACACTGTAGCTGTCACAAGAAGATGTGCAGATGTTGCAAACCTGCCTGACAATAAGAAAAGCAACTGTTTTGCTACCGTTTTCCTTTAGAACAGCGTCTTTCCCAGGCAGGCGTTTGACCTGTTTGTGGAATAACAACTGCAATTAGAAGTGGGCCGCAGGGGAAGAGCATGCTGTTCTCCTGGAAGTCAGAAGACTGGCTTCCATTCCTGCTTGTTGCTGATTTGCTTTATGACTTGTGAGTCCTCTCCCGCTATGTTTGCTTTACTTGTTTTCTCGATGGCGATCTGTTCAGCAGAGGAAATGCCTTTTACTTCTGTGCAAGATCTGGGCTCAAGTTGCTTGGGGGGGAAATTGCAGCTGGTTGAGAAGTCAGTCACTAATTTTTGCTAACCAAAGTGTAGCTGAGAGAAATTTGCCTGAAAAGTACTTTCCTTTATTGTAAAGGACTCTATAGCTTTACACGCAATGAATTTAAAACCATGTAGAAACTTCAAAGTGCTTATGCCAGCTGAGCTTTCTGTATTTTAAATGTGTTTGAAGCTGCTTCAGAGCAGAAGCTTTTGCTGCTCTAGGGAAAAAAGCGTTAATTCTAGATACTGCATCAATTTACCAGCGACTGTCAGACTTTCCTTGACCTGTCTCTGTAACGTAGTTTGTAATGGAGAGATCCTTCAGTTAATTGATGGAATAACCTTGTACCTCCAGCTTGAGGCTATTGCTAAGGACGGTTTGCTTGCTTGGATGCGCTGTTTGCCGTAGCCCCTGGCTGGAGTTGATACAGCATTTGAATTCGGGCTGGTAAGGTTTTGTTTCTACTGGTAGTGGAATTGAGACTGAAATAAAGCAGGTGAAATTACGACCTTACTGAAGTCATTAGCAAAGCTGCCATTGACTGAAGTAAGGCTAGGATCTCAGCCAAGAGTTTTGGTTGTTTAATTTATGGTAACATATTCATTGAGTTGTATTAAAACAAGGTTTTGAAAAAGTTAATCTTTAGCTTCGTGATACAATCTCCATTCCATAAATATTGTACATAGTGTTACTAAAAGTTTACCTTTTTTGGGCAGGTTGATAGAGGTAGATTTTAATTTATTTTTATAATCTGTGTGTTTGCACTCCTAGGAAAGAACTGAAGTACGCAGATGTCATTATTTCTGTAAATGAAAAGGACTTAATCCTAAATCTTCTAATTCTTTTATAGTATATGGCAGCAGAGCTATCTAACACTCTGTCCTGCAGGAAATATTTGGCATACTTGTAAGCTCCAGGGAGAGGAGAACTAGGATGATAACATCCATTAGCGTTGTTTTTGAATGAGAACTTGCATAAAGACTTTCTCGAGGAAAAAAAAAAATCACTATTAGATTTGAAGGCTTTTTAGCAAAAGGAATGTATTGCAAGCTTTCGACCTTCCTGTGCTGTATGAAGCTTTACTGGTGCGTATGCCAGAAAATCCTGTTGATTACTGGACTCTTCCAATGTGTGCTGCCCTTCTAGAAAGTCGACATCTGGACTGTATTTATTCTACTATTTTCTCGTCACTGGATGTGTCAGAGTAGATTTTCCTCCTTTAAATTTTGATAAACTTTGTTTCTATGATTTGGCAGAAAAGATTTTGTGCAATTTTAAAGGCACAACTAATAATGCGTTCCCAAGCTCTGATGACAGTTAGAACAAACGGTATTGTTTTAAAACGTAAATGTATATTTTGCTGTACTACTCTTCTTGCTTCTCTTATCTGCTAGAATAGTTTTAGCATTAAGCATATTTTAATACACATCTAGAAACAAGCAAGACTGCTTTTATTATATTATTATATTGCTTGAAGTCATGAATTATGTTAATGTAAACACTGTAGTAAAAGGGAGACTGTATTGGCACCAGAGGTCTTTTATTCTTGCTTGTCAGTCTTCACATTTGTCTTGTATGTGGAGACTCTGGCCTGGGTAGAAATGGGATTGTTCATTAAGAGTCAAAGTGTGTTCTTCCACTTGTAGCGGTCCCAAAGTACACCCAGTTTGTGTTGCACATCGATGGTATCTTGGCAAAAAGGAAACCGAGTTATCCATTAGCTAATTCTCAGAGTAATCTTCTTTGTAACCAGCTCTTCAAGTAATACCTTCCAAGTTTTCCCATGCAAAGAGTAAAGCTAGCATAGTCAACAAGTTTCAAGGAACTACTCTCTCAATCACTGGAAAGTTTTGACTAATTGAGCACAGTGATTTTTAATCTCTGGTATTCTGTATTATTTTTCAGTGATGTTTGTCTTATGAGGAACAATGGAACAAAATGGTTTTGGACAGGTTGATGTAGTTGCTTCTGAGAATTCGGGAGCGTGCGGCGCCGGTGCGGTCCGAGAAAGCGGGTCTGTTTTATTGATGTATGCCATCAATAAAATCAGGTGCCTTGATTAACCCTCTAGTATTGCAGGCCACAACTTGGTAACTGAGGCTGTGATAAATATCCCATAGCTTGTCTGCAGAATCAACTTTTGTTTTTAGTGTTTTCAGTTAAAAGTTTTCTCCTGCAAAACCTAGGGACTGATACTGTTCTGTCAGGTCAAACAGATAAGCTGTTTCACCTGAAGTTTGTACCTAGCTCTTGTAGGCTACTTTTCCGTGATGGGTTTGCTAAACTGCTGTGAGTGCAATTCCTCAGTCTCCATTGCTGCTTGCTCATGGGTGGAGGAGTGCACATATGGCCACCTCATAGCGAGAGGTCACCTCTGCTAGCGCAGCTGTCCCGTGGGCTTTCCGTCATTTGAGAGGGTTGGAAGGTAAGAAGAAATGAGATTGTTTTAGAGTCCATTCTCTTTGAACATCTGGGGTGATATCCTTTCTGGGGTGATATCCTTTCTGTGTATGCAAAGTTAAAATTTCAAGTGCTATATTGTCTCATTTTTGCAGAGGTTAAGTGTAATGTGAGGATAGGGATGCTTCTAAGCTGCCTATCTGATCAAGAAGTGCAGGTCTGAAGGTACTAAATACCCAAGTGAATGCAGACTAGCTGCAAAACTGACGTATGCAGCATGGTAGAGGAAGGTGAAGACTGTAAGAATGTGCTTAAACTCCCCCTGCTAAATTAACATTGCTGTTCTGAGTATCTTAGCTGAGAAATATGCAAGCATGCAAAATGTACACTTGTCATTCTTAAAGTAGTTGGTTTCCAACCTTTAATTTCTGAAGGACTGTTGAATGACAGAACTACTTTGACTTTTTCCACACAAATCCCTCTAATGAAATGCGTTTCTGCTTCACACCCGTCAGAGTTGCTAGTGGCAGTCACTGTCTCGCTTGAAATGGGATCTTTCTCCAGTAATTTACTGCCAGTTAATCATGGCTAAGTGAGACCTGGTAATCCCATTGATGTGCCTGGACTTATCAGAAGACAAGACCTAATTTTTATTTTTTTAAAAAGAGCTGTAGTAACATCATTTGTAATTATAGTGATATGAACTTGGTCACGCTTCCTGCCTACAATATCATGTATGTAAACACTACAATAAATTCTGTCTAAACACGTTCTGCTTTAACTCTACCTCTGTCTTAAGAAGTAAATGTGCATTTGCTGTCTTTATTTATCTCTGTACTGTACCACTCTGCCCTAATAAATTCATTTCTTAATGAATTCATGTAACCGTATGGCCAGAAATATATTTTTTAACTAGCTAAGAGTCTGTGATAAGCAGTGCAAAGAATCTGTTTCTTTAAAATATGCTTTACTGTACTTTGAAACTGGCTTCTAAAGATACTGAATGTTTCCATCAACTTGGTAATACTCATAACCAACTCCTGGTATATACAATATATTAAAATGATGCTAAATATAAAAGTGTGTGGGTATAATGATTTTAAGAAAACTAATATATATGTCTCTGCACTCTGAATAAATCTGTCTCTGGACTTGTGATCAAGGCAGAGGACAGGGCTGTTTCTTGTTACTTAAGGTAACACAGGAATTCAGGCACATAGCAAAAAGCTTTTAATCACACTAATGTGATGCATTGTATCAACATCTTAATGCTAAGATGATCTTTAGGATGAAGAAAGTATTTTAAACAAACACCATGTAGTTCCCTGCAACATCGGTGCTTTTTGTTCTAGACAGTGAAGGTTTGTTGTGTAGTCAAAACCGTAAATGGAATGAAATGAGGTTGCTTTAAACAAAGGTTTCTTAAGTTGTTGAAAATCAGTTTTGAGGAAAATGTCTGAAATGTTTTGCAGAGGTGAATCTGGTGCTGGGAAGACTGAAAACGCAAAGAAGGTTGTTCAATACCTTGCTCATATTGCTTCCTCCCATAAAGGAAGAAAGGACCATAATATTCCCGTAAGTTGGGATATTTTACCATTTGTTTATTGTTCTTTTTGAAAACCACCATCTTTGCATTTAAAAAAACCATAACATTTTTATTAAAGATAAGCTGTAATGTAATCCACATAATTTTCTCAACCGTTATTTTCTCTTTAGTAGGGGCTGAAACGAGCAGTTACATTAAAATTTCCAGTTGATGTTGGCTGTTTAACTTCTCTTCTGAAATTAAAGGTTTTATGCAACCATTGTAACTAGGAACGGTATCAAAGCTTTCTGATGCCGTGTATGCCAGTTTTCCAAAAATTTAATTAACTTGGGCAAGTCTTAGTAAATTTAGTTCCCTCAGATGCAGTTTTCAGTACTATATTCGTGAACAAGCTTTCTGTTCTTTCAAAAATTATCTTGTAGATAAGAAAAATCATCAAGCTTCAAAACTGCTGTAGACTTGATACGTCTACAAGCGAGCAGCTAATAAAAAGCTCTAGTTTTAGTACATTACAGACAAAAGCATATGCACTTATGTCAGAGTCTTGGGTTTTTTGGTAACTTGTCACTAACTGATTTATGTAGAACTTTCTTCAGATTTACTGCTAGACTTCAAAATTCACAATGAGTTTTTATCAATATTTTGCTTTACAAGATATGGATGGGTTTGAATATCTGTTGCTATGAGCACTTGGATCTCTTTGCAGTGGAATATTAATTCAACTTGCTAGAAGCAAGTGGCTTGCTATATTCGATACTGGCGTATGTGGTTGGAAGTTTTCAAACTATATCAGACTCAGAAGCATCAGCTTCTGTGATTTCTAGTGTATAACACTTAATATTAAGATATTCTGGAATGTGTCAAGACTCAAACTCCTAGAAAACCAGGAGAGGACTTTTGACCAGTCTGTGAAGGAAAAAAAGCAAGAATTTGAAGTTGGAGAGAGGGAAAGATTGCTCTACAGATAGATTTGGAGGCCTTAGGAGGATGCTGTGACTGGAGTGTCGGCAGCATTAGCATTGTCATGTGCTAGGGGAATACATGGCTCTGCAGAATGCTATTTAGAAAGTCATCCTTCAGAACTTGTTTTCTGTGTGGGTTTTGATTTATAAATATTCTTGGATTTATGGCTGTGCAGCCTTGAACAAAACTAGTGGTTTTAAAATTTCTACAGGAGTATAATTGCCTACAACTTTTTTTGGGGGAAGGGAATTATGCAGAGAATGGAACTGCACAGAGTTTGTATACCAAGTACTTCTAAACACACTATTGACAGCTTGGAATGCACCAGGTTGAAGAGACTTCTGTGAGCCTCTTGTCGAGCCTCCTTTCAAAATATGCTTCCCTTTAAAGCTGAGTATTGAAAACCTTGTGTGATGAAGATTATACAACCTTTCTGCAAAACTTTTCCTGTGCTTAACCACTTAAACAGCCAAAAATAGAGGTTTAAAAAGTACTCCTTGTTTTTTTGGCTGTGTTTCCATAAGCACTTTGTGCCAGTACCTGTGCTAAAAGTAGTCCCCTTTTTGAGTTTTGTCATCGTAACAATTCCTGTGGCCACTCACTGGGCTTGGAGACTGCAGGCTCAAACTACTGTTCTGAAAGTCATAGAATCATCGAATGGTTTGGGTTGGAAAGGACCTTAAAGATCATCTGGTTCCAACCCCCCTGCCATCAGCAGGGACATCTTCCACCAGACCAGGTTGCTCACAGCTCCATCCAACCTGGCCTTGAACCCTGCCAGGGAGGGGGCAGCCACAGCTTCTCTGGGCAACCTGGACCAGTGTTTCATCACCCTCATGGGGAAGAAATGAAGTCCATCTGGCTTTAGATGAAACAAGTTTCCTCTGTTTGTTGCGTGGCTGCATAACTGATATGAAGTGAAGGCACAGAAAAAAGCTGGGGTGGAAGATGTTGGTGAAGGGAAGGATGAGTTGCTCAGTCTAATGCAGTGCTGGATAATTCTGTTTAAGTTGCTGGTTGAACTGGAATCTAATTCTCTACTTAGCAGCGTGATCAAACGGGACAGGAGTTTAAGATGGTGGGTGTAATCAGCTGCTTCGTGAGCCATCGAAGACTGTCACGATGAAGACTGGAAAAGTTTTTATTCTTTGTAAAACATAGTTCAGACACAGTAAAAAGAATAGGGTAGTGTCCTGAATAGAAGTTTGATACTTTGATTGTGCGCTTCATTCAATGCACTGCTATAGTAAGAACTGAATTAAGTATATGTTTATGAAAAATGCAAAATGTTCACGTAACCCAAACCGTTTTGAAAATACAAATGAGTCTCGCTTCTGTAACAATTAATTTTTATTTATATACTGCAGATGAAGAATGTCTAATCTACACACCTAACACTCAAAAGTTAGGAAGTGTCAGAATTGGTTATATTTAAGCAGCCCTAACTTGTTCCTGTTCACATATACATTAGAAAACTGTAGAGGGCTGGTGGTGATCCGTAGTATCCATCTGTACAGCCTTTGCACTGACCTGTGCACGAAGATGATGTTAACAGGCTTGTTAAATAGACAGCAAGTCATGGATTTACTTTTATCCATCCTGTAACGAATAATTATCAGTGCTATGCATATTACTGAGACTTCTGAAAGTTGCATGGATTTTTTTTTATGAACAATTTGTATGCTGATGAATGAATAATTATCTTCCCGACACCATTCTGAAGTGTAGGGTTAACTTTGTCTCTTTTGCCTGACAGGCAAACCTTTACAGGGTGCTGTAGAAGTATTACAAACAAACGCAGCCCCCAGTTTGACACCTCAGGCCATGGCCAGAGTAACAGTAATGGTCTGCCATGCCACAAATGCTCACCATGTACGTTCTCCAGCGGCACTGGCTGTGAAATGTTTGGCTTACGCAAGGAGCATCACATAGGAGCTCTACTCATCCCTTCAACAGCCTTCTTGTGTCTGGCATTCAGCTGTTTGTCTGTGACACTTTTCTTTCCCAGCCGCCCTGTTTCATCACAGCTGGTGGCTGTGTGCCTGCAGAGGAGTCCTGCGTAGCCCTTGGCACGTCATCCCCAGGCAGGGGTCCTGTGGGGAACGGAGCCAGCAACACAGTGTAACCACGGAGGGTGGAATTACAGCGCCCAACAGCCTGAATACTAACGTTTCCTAGTTTTTGAGTGTTTGAATCTGTAGCCACACTGTCTCATTTCTGTTTAATCACAAAGAATGTTAAAGGTATTGTCTTGGGCACAGTGCTAGGAAGTGTGGGTGGCTGGTGGTGGTAAAAAGGTAGAAGAGAAGCTTTAGTGCTTGTGGGACTTGGCAGAGCTAGGTGAGACTAGGGTAGTCCCTTCAATTAGGAGTTGAGTCTGGGCTTTCTAGAGCCAGGTGATGGAGAACAGGGAGAAGCGCATGGCAGTGAGTTATGAACAGGCTCATCTATAGATTGAAGGTGGAATGAAAGTGAGCCTGAATCCTTGTCTGCAGTGTGCTTGGTTGAGCATCAGAACTAACACGTGTACAGTTCTAGTTGGTGCGTAGCAAGGGAGAAAATATGGAAGATACCTGTTGTAAATAACTGGAAGCTTTAGCTTCACATCCAACACATCTGCGCTCTAATGAATTTGGGGGGAGTGGGGTGGTAGTGTTGAGAACTTTTCCAGTAAATCTGAATATTTTATCTGCACCAGGCATATTGTGGTTTATTCGGTTGTTAACCAGGTCATACATGGACCAGCTTTCTAAAGGCAACCATTGTGCTTTAGCCTGGGCATCTCAGACCAAAGGTGACCCACACTGGTGTCTGTTGGTCTGGTCAGCTATCCCATGCTCCTAGGCCAGCATAGGAGCCTCTCTTGCCTTTGCTCTCAATTATTCCTCTGTAGACTCAGGTGGTGTGGAGAAAAGGTTATTTAGAATGAAAGGGTGAGGAAGAGAACAAGGACAGGTAACTGGTGAGTGGAGGGGGGGGCTCATGTGTCCCGAGAGGGTTTTTGACAGATTAAGCAAGGAGGGTAGGGAGTAAACAGAGTCTTCTAAACTACTTGGCTTTGTGCCTCATCAATCCTGTGTGCACTAAGTGGCATGGGAAAGAGAGAAAAGAATGAAATCGTGTTAATGCATGTGTTAGAGCTGCTTTAATATGGTTAAGTAATGAGTCCTAATTCTGACTCTTGGGCTCTGCTTTAGTTTAGAAACTTTGTGTTTTTGAATGGGGAGGGAAGTCAGTGCAAAATGTAGAAATAACTAAAAAAAGGTTTGCATACACAGCTTTCCAAAAGAAGGAAAAGTGCTGGTTGTCACTCACTGCCTGGGGGCTGCCATGAACTTGCAGGTTCTCCAGGCTGCGTGAGGTTAAGGGGGTACTCTAAGCTGGACTGTGGACATACCTGGACCCTATTCATGGTCAGATACCTGAAATGGGCAGGTGTGTTCCATCGTGGCAGTGTGTGAAGTAAAGTTCTATAAATAACTGCATCCATCTACCACCGCTGTATCCACTTCTAGGCATTCTGGTACTGTGTACCTCTGGTTCAGGTGAATGGAATTCGACTTTTGTTCACTTCCCTGCTCCTCAAAGCCTTCACATCCCAAACCCACTCCTGTTGTCACTAAAATTCAGGTTTCTAGGTGGTGCCGTTTTAAGCTTCAGAAATAGAAGCATAGAATCACTTAAGCTGGAAAAGACCTTTAAGGTCATCGAGTTCAACCGTAACATAATTACTGGTACTTGCAGGTTAATGATGGCTTTCAGTGACTGCACTTGCCTTTGTAGCTGAAATACTAAATTGTTTAATCTGTTTTATGAATTTCAGAAGAAATATAATTGGCTTTGAAGTACAGGATCATGGGTAGGCTCATTCAGACTGAAGCTCCCCTTGGTGAGGATTTCCCAGATGAGCTTTAACCGCCCTAATTGAAACACAGAAGTTAAGTGTGTGTCTGATTATGTTCCGTTCTGTTTCTAAGTGAGGACATAAATGGACACCCTGAGGAAGCAGTCTATCCTGTCTGAAGATAAGCAAAAGAAATGCCTCTTAAGTTCCCAGGTGTACCTATCCTTCTCCAGTGATTTCGGAAGGAGCGGTAGCTTCATACTGAAACATCTAGCCTTATTTTTAGATCCTGAGTTGTTTTCTGAGCAGGTATGATGCAGCTTTGCAAAATTCACATCACTTAGCTGAGTAAACTAAACCTTTGCTAGCTGCTTTACAGAACTCTGTCAAAACCTGTTATTCTTCACTAAAACAGTGCTAGTTGCTAGTTATTTAAATTAGTAGACATAAACGGAAGAAGTGTGCGTCTGTCTTGGTGTGAAAATTTCTTGTGGTCTGAGTTTCACCACCGCGTTTTCTCCCTAGGCTCTCTGGCGTGAAGCTCAAGATTGTTACATTTCCTGACTGAGACAAGGGAATGTCTCAGTCATTCCCTTGAATCAAACTTCAGTTCAAGGGAACTGAAAATTTCTGCGTTTCTGCAGAAACTGCAAATTTGGATTTTGAGGACTTTTTTGTTTTGCTTTATTACACTCATGTTCCATTTACCCTTTTTTCTGGCAAAAGTTAAAGGTATTCCAGTTTTTTAAGACTTTGCTTCTCATGTGGACGGTAATTCTTGAAAGAAAGCTTCTGTCTCGATTGTAGGATTGCCTTTCTTAAGTACTTGAAGTACAGGGCAAAAACAAAGCCACAGGCTCTGTAAGTATTGCTTTCCTCTTGGTTCTTTCATAACCTTTTTGATTTTTGAAAAATAGTGATGATCTTATCCATACAAAAACACCTTGCAGTGACTAAGGCTGTTGAGACAGTTACTTGGTGTTGTGGGTTTATTTCTGTTGTTGTTTGTCAAAACTGTGGAAAGCAGGGCTGCCGGAGGCCCGGCCAGTCTGACTAATTGAAGTCTTGCTTGTCTTGCAAGCCCCCCTTTCTGTTTGTTGGAGGACCAAAATTCCAAATTTCTGAAGGTGAGACCAGTATGCGTGGTGGAGATTCTGCTCTTAAGTGATGGTAGTACCAAGTGATAGCTCTCAAAGCATTTCAGGCTGCTGTTGCGTTATCTATAGAGTTTGCGCCTGAAGACTTGTGGGGTTTGACCAAGTGGAAGCTGAGACACTGAGAGCTTTAAAAAGGAGATATTTGCCATGCATTCTTTCCAATTCCATGGGTCTTCCAAACCTAAGAGCTGGAAACAGTGTTTATCATAGCTACTGTTGTTCATTGCAAGCAGAGTTCCAAAAGTGTAAAACAAAGGCTGTGCTAAAACCAGACCTCCTGTGTGTTCAATTCCAAGTCTCGCTTTCTTGGAAAACAAGTGTTCATGTCTCTGTACGGTTCCAGTTGATCCGTAGTATTGACAGGTCAGTCACTTGAAATGAAATCTGTATTATATCTGGTGTATGAGACCTCTGTATGGATTTTGTATATTCAGTTATTTGTGTTGCTTAGAGACTATTGTTGTGGAGTCTCCTTCTCTGGAGATATTCAAGACCTGCCTAGACGTGGTCCTGTGCAGCCTGGTCTGGGTGACCCTGCTTCGGCAGGGTTGTTGGACTGGGGGACCCACAGAGGTCCCTTCTAACCCCTACAATTCTGTGATTCTGTGATTCAAATTCTATTGTAGAAGTTATTCTTTCTCCCCTTTCTCATGGCTAGGAAAAGAAGATGATGGAGGATCCAATTGCTGAATGTACTTCTCAGCTGGCTGAAGAAGAAGAAAAGGCCAAAAACTTGACCAAACTCAAGAACAAACAGGAAATGATGATCACTGATTTGGAAGGTTTGTTCTTGCTACATTTGCCTGTTAACAGGTTGTACATCATGCGAGAAAGGAGTGGATCACTTATTACAGTGTATGCAGTATCTGGTCCAGTCTGCGAAGTGTAACCTTATATGTAGATACCTCAATAGCTGTTGCTTTTATCTAAATCTTGAAAGAATAATTTATTGCTTGCAAGCCTTGTTGCATTTGGCTGCTCAGTCTTTCTCGTGTTTAATTTGTTAGCTTTTCATTTTTGAGAATCCATTTTATTTAATGATACACTCCAGAAATTCATGTTGTTGCATGCATCCCTTAGTAACAAGGTAAAACATCTGTCTCTTGGGAAGGCGCTACACTTTTCTATAATAACACATTAGAACAACATATTTCTGGAAAAATGTTAGTAGGCATTCGTTAGTCTTCTAATATTTTTTGAATAAGCAAATCTGAATTGTTCTGCCTTTCTTGATGCTTTGTTTATCTAAAATGGTTCAATTTCTTTGGCCATTTATTTCTGATTGTTTTGCCTGTGTTGTCACGACTGAATTAGCCCTATATGTAACCTTTCATGATGTTATGGTGGGTTTTTTAATTACTTATGGTTGTAAATAGGTATTGTGCAACACTAATGAACTGCCAAGCCAAAGTTGCAAAATATAAGGCAATGTTGCTATCTGCCCTAATTTGGAAATATTTTTTTCACTTGCTGTTATGGGCTGTCTTGCTACATATTTTAATACTGATGCGCTTATGGAAAAATACCAAAGTTTAGTCTTATCTGTGTAGGAAGGTATTGAAGTAATACGAATAATAGATGATTGATACACCTTTTATTTAAAAAGCCTATTCCGGGACTTTAAGATGGGCATAAGTAAGCTGTAGTCATTGGAAAATAATGCTTGAGTAGTTGTGTACTTAAATTGGGACTAGTGTTTCTGAAGATACTTGACAGATGTGGTTGGTTATGGTGCTGTTCCCAGAGTGATGACCTTAGAAATGGAAGTTAAAGCTTAAATATAAGGCATGCAACTGCTTGGCTAGTACAGCACAGTAAAATGATACTCTTTGAGACAATTCAAGAAGCCATGAAGGTCACTCTGCTAGGGTCTTGACACCGGTAAGTACTGAAATTTGGGGGGGGGGGCAACAAAAACCCACAAAACCCAAAAAAAACCCCACTAATTCAGTTTACTGTGAGTTTTCCCCATTGCGAAATTGTGTCTTATGACACTCTTCTGTCACCTGCCAGAAATATAATGTAAAAACAGAGAAAAGTGCTATTTTTTTTTTGAATGAGGAGCTGTTTAGAGAAAAACAACGTTACTTTAGATTGTCTGGAATATCCCAAATACCCCTTGGTAGCTCTAAGATATGATTCTTGAACATGGCTCCGTTTCCATGTAGAAGATGTCCTGATCTTGTAGCAAGCTTAGGAGGGGTGTGAGAAACGCCTGCACTGAGAACCCACAAAGTATTGAACAAGTCTAATAACTTACATTTATTCTAATAGATGTTGAATTGTGCTAATGCTATGCTAAGCAAAACCTTCCTGTGACTTCAATATATTACATACCTGGTCATTAGCTAACTGTAGACAATGCAGCCAATAACTATCTTAATCAGACCACAGGCAGATCATCTAAATGTATTTTATTGCTAGGGCACTGATAACTGGATGGTTTTCACAAAGAAATACCTTAGGGCAGGAGTATCTTGGCTACACAAGGAAATTACTGGAGGCTATCAGGGTTGCAAAGTCTTGCTAAATATCAATGGGATGTGAGTTAGTGGTACAGATACTTGCAAAAATTGTTTATCCAAGTTTTCTTTAAGTTACAGAATTTTCCAGTAGACCTTTTGGAGTCTAGCCTAGCCCTTCCACAACTATGCAAGCCATAATTTTTTCCAGTCTGTAGTTCTTCATTTTTGAATCCTGATGTCTGCGATCACCTGGCCGAGCAGCTCAAACTGCTCTTCTGTTAGATTCTATTCCTTATTTTTCTGTCAACATGTGATTATGTTTGTTACCTTACTTCAAACTTTTTTCTCCAGTCATTGACTTTTTCTTGACTTTCTATCTGAATCATGCAGTTCTACTTTGCTATTTCATCTTTCCCAGTCACCCTTCCAGCTGCAGTCTGGAGAAAGAATTGACACAGTGTATATTAAACTTCCCACCCTTCTTGCTGTCCCATTGCCCTGCCCCTGAACCTTCTGAGGATAACAACAGGAAAAAATTGCTTATAAATATAATCCTTTACTTCCATAGAGTGCTTAAAAAAGGAGGAGAAGACCCGTCAAGAATTAGAAAAAGCTAAAAGAAAACTTGATGGTGAAACAACAGA
The DNA here is from genome assembly GCF_030867145.1 of Opisthocomus hoazin. Taxonomy (NCBI): domain Eukaryota; kingdom Metazoa; phylum Chordata; class Aves; order Opisthocomiformes; family Opisthocomidae; genus Opisthocomus; species Opisthocomus hoazin. Next base: position 7,360,619 of record NC_134429.1, read on the forward strand.
CCTACAGGACCAAATAGCTGAGCTGCAAGCCCAGATTGAAGAACCGAAGATCCAGCTGGCCAAGAAAGAGGAAGAACTGCAGGCTGCTCTTGCTAGGTCGGATCATGATGGAACTTTATGACTACAAAAGTGTGGTAGAAACCTACTTTCCCAGACACAATTTCAGCTGACTGCAAACTGATGAGTTAAAACTGGGAGTGTTCAAAGCAGAAGCCAGTTCATGTTTGTACTACAGCATCTCTAGACACCTGTGTGTTTTGCGTAGACAGGGCAAAAAAGGAACTCAATCTTTCATCACCATCCTTGCTCTATAAAGCTCCAAAACCAATGTTTCATCAGGGTTTAATAGCACTTTGGCTCTGGAAGCTTTTTAGTCTCCCAGAGTTCAGCCTCAGGAGGGGGAAAAAACATGTAATCGTCGAGAGTGTTCTTAGTTGGTCCAAATACTGGATAATGTCTGTCCAACTCAATCAAAGATCTGTGTGGTAGTCTCGCAGCCACATGTTATAAACTAAACACCACCTGAGTTTTCTGAGTAATGATCTATAACTTTGCAGGAAGAGACAGTCCTACAGACAAGGGTGCATTTTTGGGAGTGTTGAGGTCTACAAAACTGGAATACCTGAATGCAAACTGGAAAGCTTGATCATTCCAGTAGTGCATCTGTAGTACCTGGGGCACTGCACTCATTAGGATCTTCAGAATAACAGTGCAGTAGTGGCTTTGTCTATGAAATTTTAGGAGGTGGATTTTGTTCAAGTGGGAAAGATGAGTTATTTTTTGAGTACACAACTTATACTAGACTTATGAGAAGAGATCTGAAGCTATGAAATATCATTAACTGTTGTGGTTCTGTTTAACAGAGGTGATGAAGAAGCAGTTCAGAAAAACAATGCACTGAAAGTGATAAGAGAGTTGCAGGCTCAAATTGCAGAACTGCAGGAGGATCTTGAATCTGAGAAGGCATCTCGCAACCAGGCGGAAAAGCAGAAAAGAGATTCAAGTGAAGAGCTGGAGGCTTTAAAAACTGAACTAGAAGATACCTTGGATACCACTGCAGCACAGCAAGAGCTGAGGTAGGATCATGTGTCTGTATAAGCAGGCACCATTAAAATTCACCTTGAATTTACAAAAGACTAAAATGTTGATTTTTGATAACTATTGATGCTTCCTCTAGGACAAAGCGAGAGCAGGAGGTGGCTGAACTGAAGAAAGCAATTGAAGAGGAAACCAAAAACCATGAAGCACAGATCCAGGAAATCAGGCAGAGGCATGCTACTGCCCTGGAAGAGCTCTCTGAACAACTGGAACAGGCCAAAAGGGTGAGCAGAAAATTAATTACAGAAATACATTTTTCAGCTTCAGGACTTTTATAAGTAACAGAAGTGGCGTGGTCACTTCCAGTGATAATCTGCAGATCTAAATTGTCCTCTGTACATACTTAACTACTGCAGTTGAATCAAATATATCCTGCTGGTTTGAACATATAGCAGCTTTTCAGATAGATGCCAAGACTATCTAAAAGTGTTTGTTAGACCTGGAAACAGTGCACCTAGAGATAAATTGATGCAGTACTTTTGTGGGAATTCTCGAGCAGCCTATGTGCTTATTTGGTGAAAAGCAGTTCTCTGCCTAAGCGAACCGCGGAATGGTTCCAAATAAGGTAATTGTCATGTCGACACTCACAAATAACAAACTGTGAGTACGGGTAGCGTAAAAGTTCTTCCAGCCACTCTTCACTTTATGCTTGTACCGTGACCTCCAGTGCTAGATATCTGTGGAGTATCTTGCTGATTTGCAGAGTTATATTGTGTCTCTGGTAACCCCTGCCAGAGCAGAGGAAGCGGCACACCTGGACAATGTGGTTCCTACTAGTGCAGCTTCAGTGTCTTTGTTCAGAAGTAGAATTAATCCAACACTGCCAAAAAAAAAAAAAAAAGTATCTCTAGCTTGTAAAACTTTATTTCTAGTCATTCACAGATATATGTGTGGACAGTTCATATACTGTAGTAATATTTTTGTGTAGGAATATTTCAGAAGCCTCCTTAGTTTAAAATACTACGTGAGAAATATAGTAGTTAAATCTGATGGAAATTATAGTTTATTCACCTGAAAATCTTACGTGTTTCCTGTGCTCCTTATTCATTAAATATTCTCAATAAGAGCATAAAAAGACAGAAAAATACCCTACAATCTTAAACAAAGGTCCTGTGATAAGATTGTCAGTTCTGGCAATATAGTAAGAATGGCACTTAAACATCCCTTATGGCAATTACTACCTTTTTAAAAAGGTTTTTGACAAATGTCAGTGCAGTGGTGAAAAGTGCTTTATTATGCACCTCCAGGCTGCTATGCCTACTAAAATCAGGGCAGCTGTAGCTGATATCTTTCCTTTTATTTCTGTGAGATGAGCCATGCTGATCTGTTAATGGGCACATTCCTTCCTGCTCAGTGCTACTCACATGGTCCTTTTACAGCACTGACATCCCAGATCTTACTGAATTCATAGAAATATCTTCTGGTCCTCGCTGTTACCTGTGATATCTGAGAGTGGATTAACTTGCATTACCTTAATTTTCTTGGCTAACATATGCAAAATGTTAGACAGCAGGATTTTAAATGCTCCCTACTTACAACTTGCTGAGCAGTTGTTTTATCTTTGAGCTTATAATCCTGATTTGCTGGACTGAATATTTTTAGCAGAAAACTTTATTGATATGTAAAAAAGTGTTGAAGTTCTTCCCTTTTGTTTTTCCTAGTTCAAAGCAAATCTTGAAAGAAACAAGCAAGGCCTAGAGTCCGACAACAAGGAGTTGGCCTGTGAAGTGAAGGTACTGCAGCAGGTCAAGGCAGAGTCTGAACATAAGAGGAAGAAGCTCGATGCTCAGGTGCAAGAGCTAACTGCTAGGGTCACAGAAGGAGAAAGACTGAGGGTGGAGCTGGCGGAGAAAGCTAACAAGCTGCAGGTAAGGCTGTATGGAATTGCTAAACTGCTGAACTATATACAAGAAAGTAAAAGCTTTAACCATATACAGAAGTGGCTAGGAGGAATGACTATCAAAGATGCAGTTAGGTCTACAGGAATGGGGACTGTAGTTGAGGTGGGAGGCGATCTCGGTCATGTACTTGTGTACTTGAGGGGCTTGAAAGTGGTGACACACCTCAGATAGCTGGAGAGCCATGACATGAATCCTGAACTTTTTGGACTATGTAAGAATCACAGTGGCTTTGAAGTACATGGCTTCCCATTTTGGAGACCAAATCCTGTAGGAGGCTCTGCTGACAGCTGGCCTACAGGTTTTTGGCTTGGATGTGGAGTTGAGCAGAGTGGGCTGAGCTCATTTGTAGTCTTGAGCAAAAATGTACTGATTGATGATGGCCACACATTTCCTTTTGTGCTTCAAAAGGAACTTGACAGATAGGGATTGCAAGTGAAGGGCTGTTCCTCTGCGAAATGGAGAAAATAGACAAAATGCAGTCAGAGCTGACTTCTTAGCCACAGCAAAGAGTATTATGAGTAAATCAAGCTAAAGTGCTTGAAAAAGGGAATGGCCCCATTCTTTTTGGGGGAAGCGTTTTGGCAGTCTCTCACTGTATATACAAGTAGCATAGCCTAAAATAGCAAGAATTGGCACCTGGCATTGACCTTTTCTCTTGCAGTGATGCTTTAAACCCAGCTGCCACCCTGATAATCCTTGAATTAATGGTACTGTAAAATACACGGTCCTATAAAATACATGATCCTATAATGAAAAATAGCTTTAAATATGACTGTAGATGTTGGAATGACATGCTCTGCTAAATATCATGGCTAACTCTTATTATGTTCTGTCTTAAGTTCAGGACTGACACGTTTCTAACCAAACTTCAGTATTCTTAGCTTGTTGTACCTGGAATGTGTTGTTGTCTTGCCTTCCACGGAATTTGTTGAGGTTTTGTGTTCCGTGTCAGATGTAGGCTTTGCCATGGATCTGCTGCGCGTTATTACCTTTAGACTGCTTGCTTTGCAGAACGAGTTGGATAATGTCTCAAGTCTCCTGGAGGAAGCAGAGAAGAAAGGCATTAAGTTTGCCAAGGATGCGGCTAGTTTGGAATCTCAGCTTCAGGATACACAGGTGTGTGTGCAGTGAAGCTTGAACTTAGCGCTGAAGCTTTGTTCCTCATTGAAATGCTAACTGCATAACAGAAAATACATTTTCATTCATGGTTTGGAAAGCCCCACGGGTAGAAGCTGTATTTCCTATTGAAGTCTAGTGAAATGCGATGTATGATGATTGCTCAGCTACATGTGGAGCCAGTTTTTCATTATCTAAGATTTACTGCTTGACAGACTGTAGCCTTTCAGTTTCTCTTTTTTATTTCTTAGTCTCTGTGGGAGATAAGTATTAAGTCAAAAAAACCTTTCCAAGTAGGATGTTAATGCAAATAAGGTCCTTGGGGTGTGTGAAAGGCACGAGGGACAATACCCTGTCTTTTACTGACTTAGGCTGAAGTTCTTTACTGACTTCAGCTTAAGTTGTTGAAATTGCCAGTGTTTGGTTTTTGGGTTAAATAGTGCAGCTTGGTACATGTATTCATCACTTAAATATACTCTTTTTTTTCCCCCCCGTATAAAAATGCTAATGGTGACTATCTGAGTAATGTTCATTACAGTTGGAGAGTTCTGTGAGGAACAGGGTGGGGGAAGAGAGGGCTGGTGGTTACACTTTTCATTAGTCTCGGTTATGACAGAAGTTTCCACTGCCAAATTACATCTGTCTTTAAACTGACCTTTACATTTAAGCAATGCAGTGAATCTTGAAAGCATGCTGTCATTGCAGGATTTGTTGCTATATATTCGTCTCAGGTGGTTTAAAATAGGGACTCTATATGCTTGTCGGAAAAGAAAGATATATTTTGAAGGCCACTGCTGTGCTTGTCCCTTTGAAGATAGAAAAGTATCATCCATTGACTTCTACGAACAGACAGTGGCATGGATTCTCTGAGAAATACGCTTCATAAAGGCTGAAGTGTGCCCCAAATGACTGAGCAGTACCTTTTTGAAAACCCAAATTACGGATGGCTTCATAAGCATGTCGTTGTACAAAACTGCTGAGAGAAAAATAATCAAACCTGAACCTCCAAGTAGAGTAATGGAGGGTGGTGGGCCAAGGCCACACTTAACACGCTATGAACCAAACTGAACTTTGAATATGCCTGTTTGTGTAACAGGAGCTGCTTCAGGAAGAAACCCGCCAGAAACTCAACCTGAGCAGTAGGATTAGGCAGCTGGAAGAGGAGAAGAACAACCTGCAAGAGCGGCAGGAAGAGGAAGAGGAGGCCAGAAAGAATTTGGAGAAACAGATGCTTGCCTTACAATCACAGGTAAGCTGTTGTACATGGCAAGACTTGTGTAAGGGCTGCACGTTCCAGGTGAGATGAATTGGTGTCCTAAACCTCTTGGAAAAATGTCATGTAACTTGCACATATGCTCGACCACACTTTGGAATAAAATTTTCCATGGACTTTCTCAATTGCCATAGTGACCAGTACAACTAACTGCAGTGGACAGGACTTTCCCCTACTTGGACTCCTGTTAGCTCATAATTTTTGTGTTACTCTAGCTAGCAATAACACCTAGTTTTGTATTTTTGACTCTTTGCCTTTCTTTCCTTTTCATGATGTACCAAGGAACATTATATTCTTTTATTTAATTTCAGTTGGCTGATGCTAAGAAAAAGGTAGATGATGACTTGGGAACCATTGAAGACTTGGAGGAAAACAAAAAGATATTACTGAAGGACGCGGAGTCCTTAAGCCAACGCCTAGAGGAGAAGGCAATGGCTTATGACAAACTGGAAAAGACAAAGAATCGCCTGCAGCAAGAGCTGGATGACTTGATGGTAGACCTAGATCATCAGCGCCAGATTGTTTCTAACCTGGAGAAAAAGCAGAATAAGTTTGATCAGGTAGTCTAGTTTCCTGTCATCTTGCTGATTTCTATGATTTTTAAATGGCATCTTGTTTGTGTTGACTGATAAATCTTTTGGGAGCAGCTTGGCCTTTGTTAGGAGTAACTTGTTGCTTCTAATTTCAGTGAGCTAAATGCCATCTTGGAGTCTTGTTAGATCAAGTAATAAGCTCTTTATATACAAAAAAGAAATTCTATTGGAACAAAAACTTCAGACTATTATTGTAATCCCTCAGGATAGACTAAGAAAGGGTGTGAAGACTGAACGATGGAAATAATAGGAAAATTATTTCATCTTTATTAGTAGCTTGCTTTCCTCACCTCATTCCAGAGTAGCTGTAGCTGTTTTCTTACTAGCCTTTGGATCAAGACTGAGAGACTAGACAGCTTCTGAATGCCAGTTAAACTCAGAGCATTAACCACTTCAGTGACTAAAACACCTCTGAGGCAGGAAGGACCTGATTATAGAACTGATGAGATGGATTAATTATTTCTTATATTCAGATGCTGGCAGAAGAAAAGAACATTTCTGCCAGATATGCAGAGGAAAGAGATCGTGCTGAAGCAGAGGCAAGGGAGAAGGAAACCAAAGCACTGTCTCTGGCTCGGGCTTTGGAAGAAGCCCTGGAAGCTAAGGAAGAGTTTGAAAGACAGAACAAACAGTTGCGGGCAGATATGGAAGACTTAATGAGCTCGAAAGATGATGTGGGCAAAAATGTAAGTAACTTTCCACACCCTATTTTGTTATGAACTGCACAGGGAACAACACAGGAAAATTCCCTGGTTGGAGAAGTGTTTTTGACACAAATATGGAACGTTTTGAGGCTGATTTGTAACCCAGAATTCTGGAGGAATTAATGCTCAGAGCAAGAGGGCGGTCTCTATTAAGATGAGGCCTGTTCAAAAGATGTGAAGACTTGGAGAGCAGCAGTTGCTGGCCAAATGCCTAATGGCACTTGTGCTGGATTTAAGAGCTTGTCTTACTACTACTACTTTTTCTCTGTGAATATTGCACAGCTCATCTCTCCATTCATCTGCACGGATGTTTGTTTGGTTCTCTAATCTGTACCTTAGAGATGCTGTTCTCCCTGTTCTGATTGTCCAGTTTGGAGCATCACAAAGTGTAGTGTACTGAGTTCATATAATGTCTACTTTTGCTGTTAACTGCTGATTTTGAGAGGGTCTGATTAATGTTTGTGGCTTAGGTCCAGGAACTGGAGAAATCAAAAAGAACTTTAGAGCAACAGGTTGAAGAGATGACGACTGAGATTGAGGAACTGGAATATGAACTGCAGGCCACAGAAGATGCTGAACTTCGTCTGGCGGTGAACATGCAAGTTATGAGAGCCCAGTTTGAGAGAGATCTGCAAGCCAGAGATGAACAGAATGAAGAGAAAAAGAGGATGCTGGTTAAACAAGTGTGTATCTTACTGTGCTTCATAGTGGGAAGGGCGTGACGATCTTTTGACAAAGCTCTATGGCTTTGAGAACTTGCTACCAGGAAAATAAAACTCTGTGCTTAAAGATCCCATCCTATAGAAGTCCCAAGCACGGATCTTTACAAACAACACAATAGGTCTTGTTGTGGATTAGCCACTGTTAATGTTAGTCTGCCAGTGATGGTCCTCCAATTCAACTGTACCTTGCCTCAAAAGCACTCAATATGCAAGTAGATTTGGCTGTTGCTGCATGGGTGTCCTTCAAGCCCGTCCTGTTTGGTGTACAGCAACAAATCCATGGATGCCGACATAGACTGAAAGACTGTAATTAAGTGAACAGTTTCTTAAACGAAAAACGTAGCAAAGATTCCAGATTTGCCAGACTTGAGTCTCTTCAGATCTGCTTTATGATACTAGAATTCTAAAGAAATGCCTTTAAAATTTCATGCTTGTAGGAGAAGATAGATCTAAATTAACATTTCTAAAGCTTTAAGGAAAAAGCACCTAATATTTCAAGATTTATCACAAGAAAAGAAAAACTTACTGAGAATCACCTGTATAGAGATCTCCTAGAAATAAATAAAAGCATTGACCTGGAAGGCTTTTGAAGTTCCCTGCAATGCTGAATTGCTATTGTCTTGCACTGGACAAGAGCTCCTGACCTGGCATGAGGAGGGAGGCTTGATTCAAAAGAAACATATTCCTTCATGTTGGTAACCTGTGGCACTTCTGGCTCACTTTTATTGTTGTATGAGTTCATCTTAGTTCTTGTTAGTTGCTTTCTTAGATACTTTGCTTCTCTGTTTTCTTTTGAAAAAAAGAAAAGTTGTTGGTATATACATTCTAGTAGCACATCTGTTTCAAAGAGAATTATTTCTTTTTTTTTTTCTTGAGAATGTGTGGTGATTCTATGTTGTATTTTCCTCTTAGTGGTTCGATCAGAATTAGCAACATCTGCCCCCAAGTCATACCTAAATGTAGACAGATGTACTAGGCCAGAAGCTGATCATGAAGTAGCTGAACAGATGAAATGGAAATGCTTCAGATGCTGAGCTCTTTTCCTTATTTTCCTTTTGTCAGTTCAGAGATCTCTGCTTCCAGTTTGTGGATTTTTTTGCCGTCTGCAGTGTCTTCCCATGTAGCTTGAGTTCTGTAGGCTCTTCGAATCGAGTAATGCTAATTCTGATCTGCAAAGGCCTTTCGGATTCATCAGCCGTTTTGTTAGGATTTTGTGTTTGCTCTGTTCCTGGAGCTTGAGCCTGTTAAATCCCTTGATTTCACAGGTGCGAGAGCTGGAGGCAGAACTGGAAGATGAGCGCAAACAGAGGGCTCTTGTTGTGGCAGCCAAGAAGAAAATGGAGATGGATATGAAAGACCTGGAAGGTCAGATAGAAGCTGCAAACAAGGCTCGAGATGAAGCAATCAAACAGCTACTTAAGCTCCAGGTAGGCACAGCAAATCAGCTGAGCTGCTTTCCCTCCTGCTGACAGTGTGTCAAGGGTGCTGCTTTTCGTTACATGCATTTGTAGTGTGAAGGCAAGAAGGAGTATCAGACTCAGCTATGCTGGCACACGTCACAGTATCTGGCCTGAACTTATCAGCCGCTCAAAACTCCTCTCATCCTTTTGTTGCTAAGGAGTTAAGATTGTCCCCCGCGTACTTCTATTCAATAGTCATCATTTTCAACGCTTTGCATAAGGATTTACTGAGGATTGCTTTTGAGGCTGAATCTTTAAAATTTATGGTTGTTTGTATCTTTGAATTTACTGATTTCAGCTCAGCTCTTGCTGATTGCTACTTCCTCTAGTTGAGGAAGCCAAAAATGCTCCAGAGAAATAGGAGGAGTAAATTTTAGTTGCTTTGAAAAAGCTCCAAGATGCCTAGTCTTTTTAGATTGGCAAGAAGAATCCAGTACTTGTGTCAAGGATTTATTTCCCATTCCCAGAGAAATACTCCGTCATTAGTAGAGGTCAGTTTTCCCAAGGCTTTCAGTGCCATGGCCCAAAGCTGCAGGAGTATGAGGCCGTGGCAAGACCATGTAAAGCATAGAGCAAACTGCATTGCCTTTCTGCCCTGTCCACTCTATTCCTTGGCAATCCTACTTCAACTGAATGAGGGCAATTTTGGAACTTGGTCCAGGCGCTGGATGAGAAGGGAATGGAGATTAAAGCAAGAAATGCTGGTACCTAGCAGTAGCGGCTTCTCTATTCCCAGAGGCTGAGTCAGTTACAGAGTTCATACCTGATCTCTGTACACTTTCATGCAAGCACCTGAAATAAGTGGTCTCATGACTGGTGGTAAGCGAAGATGCAGGTACAACTTAAATGCAGTTTCTCCAGCTTTATTCTTTTAGCATCTGAAGTCAAACTTGTGTGAATTAAGATACCAGTCTGTGTTAAGTGTCTTACGGGAAGGATAAGTATGTGCTTCTACGTTATATGTGCAAAATGGTGAATTGTGGTACTTCTACACTGAGAAGTTTCTTACCTTGAGTACTTGTAATAAGTTTTATCAGTCAATTTAAGTAAATAGGTTTGTTTTTTTCCAAGACAATTGCAAGAGCATTACCTATCTACTACAAAGGTATCTCTACTACCTCTACTAGAGGTTTTTTCCTACAAGAAATATACTAATAAATGAAGTGAAGTCTTCTAATGGGATATTTCTGATGAGGAGTGAGTGATGGAAAGATGAGAAAATGAAGGGTTTAGACTGGAAGAGGGTAGAATTAAATTGGATATAAGAAAGAAATTCTTCACTCTGAGGGTGATGAGGCACTGGCCCAGGTTGCCCAGAGAAGCTGTGGCTGCCCCCTCCCTGGCAGTGTTCAAGGCCAGGTTGGATGGGGCTTTGAGCAGCCTGGAAGGTGTCTCTGCCCGTGGCAGAGGGATAGAACTCTGATCTTCAAAGGTCCTGTCCAACCCAAACCATTCTATAAATCTATGAAAATAAGAACTGAAAATAAATATATTTAAGTGGAATGAAGCCACTTTAGGAGGAAGGTCTTGCCTCCTAAGGGCAAAAAAGCTTCAGAGCTACTAATAAATCTTGTGGTTGTCCTGCTGTATCATGGCTTATTCTTTCCTCTGCTCTCCAACTGCAGGCTCAAATGGAAGACTACCAGCGGGAGCTAGAAGAAGCCCGTGCATCCAGAGATGAGATCTTTGCACAGTCCAAAGAAAGTGAAAAGAAGCTCAAAGGTCTTGAAGCAGAAATACTCCAGCTCCAAGAGGTGAGATTGAAATCCAAGAAATCTGTTTTTCTTTCTAGAGAAAAGGGGAAGGCCAGAGTGTGTTTGTTTTTTTTTTAAAAAAAAAAGAGTAAAAAGCCATCCAGTGAGTTGAACAGAAAAGTGGGAGCCTGGAGATGTTTCTCTTCCTCACTGCCCCAGGTCATTAGTGAGTTTCTTATAGCTTTGTAGGAATCCTTCTAGTAGTCTGGACTTCCTTTCCCTGCCTGGGTAGCAGGGAAGCCTTACTACTGCTTAAACAGATTTCAAGCCTCACTAAAATTTGCAAGGTGGTTTGAGAGTCTCTGGAAGCTGTGGTGCACAGTTGTCAGTACTAAAACTGGTCACTGGAAGTATATAAAAACCTAACAATCTCTCCAGTACCTCAGTGGACCATTTAAGTCTGTGGAGGTTTATCTCTCTGCTGTCTGAGGTCCTCATCCCTTTCTTTTACGGGCATCTGTTCCCTCATTGTTGGCAATTCATGTAAGAGCTCCAAGTCGTGCTACATATCGCTGTCACTTATCTCCGATTATCTCCGTTGTCTGCCACAAGGTTAAACGTTTGAGGTTTGAAGGCAACAGAATTGCCTTGTGTGAGAGACGGCCTCTTTTTGCCCTGTTAGCTGCAAAGGTTGAAGCAATCACTCAGCTTACACTGCACTTAATGTTTGAGACTTTTACCTGCAACTTACTAGAGCTTCTCCATGTCATTCTTTCACAGACTTCAAACTAGTCAGTCTTGCACTTGCAGTGCATTAGATTGTGTCCTTCTTGGTGAATGTCTGGGTGTTTCTACCACTCAATACAATTTCACAATACAAGATTCAGCGCTGTTATAGTTTTGTGCTAAAAATTCATTTTCTATACTTTGCTTTCAGTCATGCTACGTACTCTGTAGGAACCTAAAAAATTTGCTTAATTTAGTGCCCACGTTATACTTAATGAATTAGAGCATGTGACAGAACGGTTTTCTCCTCCTGCTTAGGGCTTGAATGTTACTGGCCTTTTCAGGGGACGGGGAGAAGTAAATTCATAGTAGTCATGTGGCAGTTACGGGAAGTTTGATCAGGTAGTCTAGTTTCCTGTCATCTTGCTGATTTCTATGATTTTTGAATGGCATCTTGTTTGTGTTGATTGATAAATCTTTTGGGAGCAGCTTGGCCTTTGTTAGGAGTAACTTGTTGCTTCTAATTTCAGTGAGCTAAATGCCATCTTGGAGTCTTGTTAGATCAAGTAATAAGCTCTTTATATACAAAAAAGAAATTCTATTGGAACAAAAACTTCAGACTATTATTGTAATCCCTCAGGATAGACTAAGAAAGGGTGTGAAGACTGAACGATGGAAATAATAGGAAAATTATTTCATCTTTATTAGTAGCTTGCTTTCCTCACCTCATTCCAGAGTAGCTGTAGCTGTTTTCTTACTAGCCTTTGGATCAAGACTGAGAGACTAGACAGCTTCTGAATGCCAGTTAAACTCAGAGCATTAACCACTTCAGTGACTAAAACACCTCTGAGGCAGGAAGGACCTGATTATAGAACTGATGAGATGGATTAATTATTTCTTATATTCAGATGCTGGCAGAAGAAAAGAACATTTCTGCCAGATATGCAGAGGAAAGAGATCGTGCTGAAGCAGAGGCAAGGGAGAAGGAAACCAAAGCACTGTCTCTGGCTCGGGCTTTGGAAGAAGCCCTGGAAGCTAAGGAAGAGTTTGAAAGACAGAACAAACAGTTGCGGGCAGATATGGAAGACTTAATGAGCTCGAAAGATGATGTGGGCAAAAATGTAAGTAACTTTCCACACCCTATTTTGTTATGAACTGCACAGGGAACAACACAGGAAAATTCCCTGGTTGGAGAAGTGTTTTTGACACAAATATGGAACGTTTTGAGGCTGATTTGTAACCCAGAATTCTGGAGGAATTAATGCTCAGAGCAAGAGGGCGGTCTCTATTAAGATGAGGCCTGTTCAAAAGATGTGAAGACTTGGAGAGCAGCAGTTGCTGGCCAAATGCCTAATGGCACTTGTGCTGGATTTAAGAGCTTGTCTTACTACTACTACTTTTTCTCTGTGAATATTGCACAGCTCATCTCTCCATTCATCTGCACGGATGTTTGTTTGGTTCTCTAATCTGTACCTTAGAGATGCTGTTCTCCCTGTTCTGATTGTCCAGTTTGGAGCATCACAAAGTGTAGTGTACTGAGTTCATATAATGTCTACTTTTGCTGTTAACTGCTGATTTTGAGAGGGTCTGATTAATGTTTGTGGCTTAGGTCCAGGAACTGGAGAAATCAAAAAGAACTTTAGAGCAACAGGTTGAAGAGATGACGACTGAGATTGAGGAACTGGAATATGAACTGCAGGCCACAGAAGATGCTGAACTTCGTCTGGCGGTGAACATGCAAGTTATGAGAGCCCAGTTTGAGAGAGATCTGCAAGCCAGAGATGAACAGAATGAAGAGAAAAAGAGGATGCTGGTTAAACAAGTGTGTATCTTACTGTGCTTCATAGTGGGAAGGGCGTGACGATCTTTTGACAAAGCTCTATGGCTTTGAGAACTTGCTACCAGGAAAATAAAACTCTGTGCTTAAAGATCCCATCCTATAGAAGTCCCAAGCACGGATCTTTACAAACAACACAATAGGTCTTGTTGTGGATTAGCCACTGTTAATGTTAGTCTGCCAGTGATGGTCCTCCAATTCAACTGTACCTTGCCTCAAAAGCACTCAATATGCAAGTAGATTTGGCTGTTGCTGCATGGGTGTCCTTCAAGCCCGTCCTGTTTGGTGTACAGCAACAAATCCATGGATGCCGACATAGACTGAAAGACTGTAATTAAGTGAACAGTTTCTTAAACGAAAAACGTAGCAAAGATTCCAGATTTGCCAGACTTGAGTCTCTTCAGATCTGCTTTATGATACTAGAATTCTAAAGAAATGCCTTTAAAATTTCATGCTTGTAGGAGAAGATAGATCTAAATTAACATTTCTAAAGCTTTAAGGAAAAAGCACCTAATATTTCAAGATTTATCACAAGAAAAGAAAAACTTACTGAGAATCACCTGTATAGAGATCTCCTAGAAATAAATAAAAGCATTGACCTGGAAGGCTTTTGAAGTTCCCTGCAATGCTGAATTGCTATTGTCTTGCACTGGACAAGAGCTCCTGACCTGGCATGAGGAGGGAGGCTTGATTCAAAAGAAACATATTCCTTCATGTTGGTAACCTGTGGCACTTCTGGCTCACTTTTATTGTTGTATGAGTTCATCTTAGTTCTTGTTAGTTGCTTTCTTAGATACTTTGCTTCTCTGTTTTCTTTTGAAAAAAAGAAAAGTTGTTGGTATATACATTCTAGTAGCACATCTGTTTCAAAGAGAATTATTTCTTTTTTTTTTTCTTGAGAATGTGTGGTGATTCTATGTTGTATTTTCCTCTTAGTGGTTCGATCAGAATTAGCAACATCTGCCCCCAAGTCATACCTAAATGTAGACAGATGTACTAGGCCAGAAGCTGATCATGAAGTAGCTGAACAGATGAAATGGAAATGCTTCAGATGCTGAGCTCTTTTCCTTATTTTCCTTTTGTCAGTTCAGAGATCTCTGCTTCCAGTTTGTGGATTTTTTTGCCGTCTGCAGTGTCTTCCCATGTAGCTTGAGTTCTGTAGGCTCTTCGAATCGAGTAATGCTAATTCTGATCTGCAAAGGCCTTTCGGATTCATCAGCCGTTTTGTTAGGATTTTGTGTTTGCTCTGTTCCTGGAGCTTGAGCCTGTTAAATCCCTTGATTTCACAGGTGCGAGAGCTGGAGGCAGAACTGGAAGATGAGCGCAAACAGAGGGCTCTTGTTGTGGCAGCCAAGAAGAAAATGGAGATGGATATGAAAGACCTGGAAGGTCAGATAGAAGCTGCAAACAAGGCTCGAGATGAAGCAATCAAACAGCTACTTAAGCTCCAGGTAGGCACAGCAAATCAGCTGAGCTGCTTTCCCTCCTGCTGACAGTGTGTCAAGGGTGCTGCTTTTCGTTACATGCATTTGTAGTGTGAAGGCAAGAAGGAGTATCAGACTCAGCTATGCTGGCACACGTCACAGTATCTGGCCTGAACTTATCAGCCGCTCAAAACTCCTCTCATCCTTTTGTTGCTAAGGAGTTAAGATTGTCCCCCGCGTACTTCTATTCAATAGTCATCATTTTCAACGCTTTGCATAAGGATTTACTGAGGATTGCTTTTGAGGCTGAATCTTTAAAATTTATGGTTGTTTGTATCTTTGAATTTACTGATTTCAGCTCAGCTCTTGCTGATTGCTACTTCCTCTAGTTGAGGAAGCCAAAAATGCTCCAGAGAAATAGGAGGAGTAAATTTTAGTTGCTTTGAAAAAGCTCCAAGATGCCTAGTCTTTTTAGATTGGCAAGAAGAATCCAGTACTTGTGTCAAGGATTTATTTCCCATTCCCAGAGAAATACTCCGTCATTAGTAGAGGTCAGTTTTCCCAAGGCTTTCAGTGCCATGGCCCAAAGCTGCAGGAGTATGAGGCCGTGGCAAGACCATGTAAAGCATAGAGCAAACTGCATTGCCTTTCTGCCCTGTCCACTCTATTCCTTGGCAATCCTACTTCAACTGAATGAGGGCAATTTTGGAACTTGGTCCAGGCGCTGGATGAGAAGGGAATGGAGATTAAAGCAAGAAATGCTGGTACCTAGCAGTAGCGGCTTCTCTATTCCCAGAGGCTGAGTCAGTTACAGAGTTCATACCTGATCTCTGTACACTTTCATGCAAGCACCTGAAATAAGTGGTCTCATGACTGGTGGTAAGCGAAGATGCAGGTACAACTTAAATGCAGTTTCTCCAGCTTTATTCTTTTAGCATCTGAAGTCAAACTTGTGTGAATTAAGATACCAGTCTGTGTTAAGTGTCTTACGGGAAGGATAAGTATGTGCTTCTACGTTATATGTGCAAAATGGTGAATTGTGGTACTTCTACACTGAGAAGTTTCTTACCTTGAGTACTTGTAATAAGTTTTATCAGTCAATTTAAGTAAATAGGTTTGTTTTTTTCCAAGACAATTGCAAGAGCATTACCTATCTACTACAAAGGTATCTCTACTACCTCTACTAGAGGTTTTTTCCTACAAGAAATATACTAATAAATGAAGTGAAGTCTTCTAATGGGATATTTCTGATGAGGAGTGAGTGATGGAAAGATGAGAAAATGAAGGGTTTAGACTGGAAGAGGGTAGAATTAAATTGGATATAAGAAAGAAATTCTTCACTCTGAGGGTGATGAGGCACTGGCCCAGGTTGCCCAGAGAAGCTGTGGCTGCCCCCTCCCTGGCAGTGTTCAAGGCCAGGTTGGATGGGGCTTTGAGCAGCCTGGAAGGTGTCTCTGCCCGTGGCAGAGGGATAGAACTCTGATCTTCAAAGGTCCTGTCCAACCCAAACCATTCTATAAATCTATGAAAATAAGAACTGAAAATAAATATATTTAAGTGGAATGAAGCCACTTTAGGAGGAAGGTCTTGCCTCCTAAGGGCAAAAAAGCTTCAGAGCTACTAATAAATCTTGTGGTTGTCCTGCTGTATCATGGCTTATTCTTTCCTCTGCTCTCCAACTGCAGGCTCAAATGGAAGACTACCAGCGGGAGCTAGAAGAAGCCCGTGCATCCAGAGATGAGATCTTTGCACAGTCCAAAGAAAGTGAAAAGAAGCTCAAAGGTCTTGAAGCAGAAATACTCCAGCTCCAAGAGGTGAGATTGAAATCCAAGAAATCTGTTTTTCTTTCTAGAGAAAAGGGGAAGGCCAGAGTGTGTTTGTTTTTTTTTTAAAAAAAAAAGAGTAAAAAGCCATCCAGTGAGTTGAACAGAAAAGTGGGAGCCTGGAGATGTTTCTCTTCCTCACTGCCCCAGGTCATTAGTGAGTTTCTTATAGCTTTGTAGGAATCCTTCTAGTAGTCTGGACTTCCTTTCCCTGCCTGGGTAGCAGGGAAGCCTTACTACTGCTTAAACAGATTTCAAGCCTCACTAAAATTTGCAAGGTGGTTTGAGAGTCTCTGGAAGCTGTGGTGCACAGTTGTCAGTACTAAAACTGGTCACTGGAAGTATATAAAAACCTAACAATCTCTCCAGTACCTCAGTGGACCATTTAAGTCTGTGGAGGTTTATCTCTCTGCTGTCTGAGGTCCTCATCCCTTTCTTTTACGGGCATCTGTTCCCTCATTGTTGGCAATTCATGTAAGAGCTCCAAGTCGTGCTACATATCGCTGTCACTTATCTCCGATTATCTCCGTTGTCTGCCACAAGGTTAAACGTTTGAGGTTTGAAGGCAACAGAATTGCCTTGTGTGAGAGACGGCCTCTTTTTGCCCTGTTAGCTGCAAAGGTTGAAGCAATCACTCAGCTTACACTGCACTTAATGTTTGAGACTTTTACCTGCAACTTACTAGAGCTTCTCCATGTCATTCTTTCACAGACTTCAAACTAGTCAGTCTTGCACTTGCAGTGCATTAGATTGTGTCCTTCTTGGTGAATGTCTGGGTGTTTCTACCACTCAATACAATTTCACAATACAAGATTCAGCGCTGTTATAGTTTTGTGCTAAAAATTCATTTTCTATACTTTGCTTTCAGTCATGCTACGTACTCTGTAGGAACTTAAAAAATTTGCTTAATTTAGTGCCCACGTTATACTTAATGAATTAGAGCATGTGACAGAACGGTTTTCTCCTCCTGCTTAGGGCTTGAATGTTACTGGCCTTTTCAGGGGACGGGGAGAAGTAAATTCATAGTAGTCATGTGGCAGTTACGGGAAGTTTGATCAGGTAGTCTAGTTTCCTGTCATCTTGCTGATTTCTATGATTTTTGAATGGCATCTTGTT
Organism: Opisthocomus hoazin; assembly: GCF_030867145.1. Classification (NCBI taxonomy): domain Eukaryota; kingdom Metazoa; phylum Chordata; class Aves; order Opisthocomiformes; family Opisthocomidae; genus Opisthocomus; species Opisthocomus hoazin. The sequence goes on from NC_134429.1 coordinate 7,378,106, forward strand.
TGTGTTGATTGATAAATCTTTTGGGAGCAGCTTGGCCTTTGTTAGGAGTAACTTGTTGCTTCTAATTTCAGTGAGCTAAATGCCATCTTGGAGTCTTGTTAGATCAAGTAATAAGCTCTTTATATACAAAAAAGAAATTCTATTGGAACAAAAACTTCAGACTATTATTGTAATCCCTCAGGATAGACTAAGAAAGGGTGTGAAGACTGAACGATGGAAATAATAGGAAAATTATTTCATCTTTATTAGTAGCTTGCTTTCCTCACCTCATTCCAGAGTAGCTGTAGCTGTTTTCTTACTAGCCTTTGGATCAAGACTGAGAGACTAGACAGCTTCTGAATGCCAGTTAAACTCAGAGCATTAACCACTTCAGTGACTAAAACACCTCTGAGGCAGGAAGGACCTGATTATAGAACTGATGAGATGGATTAATTATTTCTTATATTCAGATGCTGGCAGAAGAAAAGAACATTTCTGCCAGATATGCAGAGGAAAGAGATCGTGCTGAAGCAGAGGCAAGGGAGAAGGAAACCAAAGCACTGTCTCTGGCTCGGGCTTTGGAAGAAGCCCTGGAAGCTAAGGAAGAGTTTGAAAGACAGAACAAACAGTTGCAGGCAGATATGGAAGACTTAATGAGCTCGAAAGATGATGTGGGCAAAAATGTAAGTAACTTTCCACACCCTATTTTGTTATGAACTGCACAGGGAACAACACAGGAAAATTCCCTGGTTGGAGAAGTGTTTTTGACACAAATATGGAACGTTTTGAGGCTGATTTGTAACCCAGAATTCTGGAGGAATTAATGCTCAGAGCAAGAGGGCGGTCTCTATTAAGATGAGGCCTGTTCAAAAGATGTGAAGACTTGGAGAGCAGCAGTTGCTGGCCAAATGCCTAATGGCACTTGTGCTGGATTTAAGAGCTTGTCTTACTACTACTACTTTTTCTCTGTGAATATTGCACAGCTCATCTCTCCATTCATCTGCACGGATGTTTGTTTGGTTCTCTAATCTGTATCTTAGAGATGCTGCTCTCCCTGTTCTGATTGTCCAGTTTGGAGCATCACAAAGTGTAGTGTACTGAGTTCATATAATGTCTACTTTTGCTGTTAACTGCTGATTTTGAGAGGGTCTGATTAATGTTTGTGGCTTAGGTCCAGGAACTGGAGAAATCAAAAAGAACTTTAGAGCAACAGGTTGAAGAGATGACGACTGAGATTGAGGAACTGGAAGATGAACTGCAGGCCACAGAAGATGCTGAACTTCGTCTGGCGGTGAACATGCAAGCTATGAAAGCCCAGTTTGAGAGAGATCTGCAAGCCAGAGATGAACAGAATGAAGAGAAAAAGAGGATGCTGGTTAAACAAGTGTGTATCTTACTGTGCTTCATAGTGGGAAGGGTGTGATGATCTTTTGACAAAGCTCTATGGCTTTGAGAACTTGCTACCAGGAAAATAAAACTCTGTGCTTAAAGATCCCATCCTATAGAAGTCCCAAGCACGGATCTTTACCAACAATACAATAGGTCTTGTTGTGGATTAGCCACTCTTCATGTTAGTCTGTCAGTGATGGTCCTCCAATTCAACTGTACCTTGCCTCAAAAGCACTCAACATGCAAGTAGATTTGGCTGTTGCTGCATGGGTGTCCTTCAAGCCCGTCCTGTTTGGTGTACAGCAACAAATCCATGGATGCCGACATAGACTGAAAGACTGTAATTAAGTGAACAGTTTCTTAAATGAAAAACGTAGCAAAGATTCCAGATTTGCCAGACTTGAGTCTCTTCAGATCTGCTTTATGATACTAGAATTCTAAAGAAATGCCTTTAAAATTTCATGCTTGTAGGAGAAGATAGATCTAAATTAACATTTCTAAAGCTTTAAGGAAAAAGCACCTAATATTTCAAGATTTATCACAAGAAAAGAAAAACTTACTGAGAATCACCTGTATAGAGATCTCCTAGAAATAAATAAAAGCATTGACCTGGAAGGCTTTTGAAGTTCCCTGCAATGCTGAATTGCTATTGTCTTGCACTGGACAAGAGCTCCTGACCTGGCATGAGGAGGGAGGCTTGATTCAAAAGAAACATATTCCTTCATGTTGGTAACCTGTGGCACTTCTGGCTCACTTTTATTGTTGTATGAGTTCATCTTAGTTCTTGTTAGTTGCTTTCTTAGATACTTTGCTTCTCTGTTTTCTTTTGAAAAAAAGAAAAGTTGTTGGTGTATACATTCTAGTAGCACATCTGTTTCAAAGAGAATTATTTCTTTTTTTTTTTCTTGAGAATGTGTGGTGATTCTATGTCGTATTTTCCTCTTAGTGGTTCGATCAGAATTAGCAACATCTGCCCCCAAGTCATACCTAAATGTAGACAGATGTACTGGGCCAGAAGCTGATCATGAAGTAGCTGAACAGATGAAATGGAAATGCTTCAGATGCTGAGTTCTTTTCTTTATTTTCCTTTTGTCAGTTCAGAGATCTCTGCTTCCAGTTTGTGGATTTTTTTACCGTCTGCAGTGTCTTCCCATGTAGCTTGAGTTCTGTAGGCTCTTCGAATCGAGTAATGCTAATTCTGATCTGCAAAGGCCTTTCGGATTCATCAGCCATTTTGTTAGGATTTTGTGTTTGCTCTGTTCCTGGAGCTTGAGCCTGTTAAATCCCTTGATTTCACAGGTGCGAGAGCTGGAGGCAGAACTGGAAGATGAGCGCAAACAGAGGGCTCTTGTTGTGGCAGCCAAGAAGAAAATGGAGATGGATATGAAAGACCTGGAAGGTCAGATAGAAGCTGCAAACAAGGCTCGAGATGAAGCAATCAAACAGCTACTTAAGCTCCAGGTAGGCACAGCAAATCAGCTGAGCTTCTTTCCCTCCTGCTGACAGTGTGTCAAGGGTGCTGCTTTTCGTTACATGCATTTGTAGTGTGAAGGCAAGAAGGAGTATCAGACTCAGCTATGCTGGCACACGTCACAGTATCTGGCCTGAACTTATCAGCCGCTCAAAACTCCTCTCATCCTTTTGTTGCTAAGGAGTTAAGATTGTCCCCCGCGTACTTCTATTCAATAGTCATCATTTTCAACGCTTTGCATAAGGATTTACTGAGGATTGCTTTTGAGGCTGAATCTTTAAAATTTATGGTTGTTTGTATCTTTGAATTTACTGATTTCAGCTCAGCTCTTGCTGATTGCTACTTCCTCTAGTTGAGGAAGCCAAAAATGCTCCAGAGAAATAGGAGGAGTAAATTTTAGTTGCTTTGAAAAAGCTCCAAGATGCCTAGTCTTTTTAGATTGGCAAGAAGAATCCAGTACTTGTGTCAAGGATTTATTTCCCATTCCCAGAGAAATACTCCGTCATTAGTAGAGGTCAGTTTTCCCAAGGCTTTCAGTGCCATGGCCCAAAGCTGCAGGAGTATGAGGCCGTGGCAAGACCATGTAAAGCATAGAGCAAACTGCATTGCCTTTCTGCCCTGTCCACTCTATTCCTTGGCAATCCTACTTCAACTGAATGAGGGCAATTTTGGAACTTGGTCCAGGCGCTGGATGAGAAGGGAATGGAGATTAAAGCAAGAAATGCTGGTACCTAGCAGTAGCGGCTTCTCTATTCCCAGAGGCTGAGTCAGTTACAGAGTTCATACCTGATCTCTGTACACTTTCATGCAAGCACCTGAAATAAGTGGTCTCATGACTGGTGGTAAGCGAAGATGCAGGTACAACTTAAATGCAGTTTCTCCAGCTTTATTCTTTTAGCATCTGAAGTCAAACTTGTGTGAATTAAGATACCAGTCTGTGTTAAGTGTCTTACGGGAAGGATAAGTATGTGCTTCTACGTTATATGTGCAAAATGGTGAATTGTGGTACTTCTACACTGAGAAGTTTCTTACCTTGAGTACTTGTAATAAGTTTTATCAGTCAATTTAAGTAAATAGGTTTGTTTTTTTCCAAGACAATTGCAAGAGCATTACCTATCTACTACAAAGGTATCTCTACTACCTCTACTAGAGGTTTTTTCCTACAAGAAATATACTAATAAATGAAGTGAAGTCTTCTAATGGGATATTTCTGATGAGGAGTGAGTGATGGAAAGATGAGAAAATGAAGGGTTTAGACTGGAAGAGGGTAGAATTAAATTGGATATAAGAAAGAAATTCTTCACTCTGAGGGTGATGAGGCACTGGCCCAGGTTGCCCAGAGAAGCTGTGGCTGCCCCCTCCCTGGCAGTGTTCAAGGCCAGGTTGGATGGGGCTTTGAGCAGCCTGGAAGGTGTCTCTGCCCGTGGCAGAGGGATAGAACTCTGATCTTCAAAGGTCCTGTCCAACCCAAACCATTCTATAAATCTATGAAAATAAGAACTGAAAATAAATATATTTAAGTGGAATGAAGCCACTTTAGGAGGAAGGTCTTGCCTCCTAAGGGCAAAAAAGCTTCAGAGCTACTAATAAATCTTGTGGTTGTCCTGCTGTATCATGGCTTATTCTTTCCTCTGCTCTCCAACTGCAGGCTCAAATGGAAGACTACCAGCGGGAGCTAGAAGAAGCCCGTGCATCCAGAGATGAGATCTTTGCACAGTCCAAAGAAAGTGAAAAGAAGCTCAAAGGTCTTGAAGCAGAAATACTCCAGCTCCAAGAGGTGAGATTGAAATCCAAGAAATCTGTTTTTCTTTCTAGAGAAAAGGGGAAGGCCAGAGTGTGTTTGTTTTTTTTTTAAAAAAAAAAGAGTAAAAAGCCATCCAGTGAGTTGAACAGAAAAGTGGGAGCCTGGAGATGTTTCTCTTCCTCACTGCCCCAGGTCATTAGTGAGTTTCTTATAGCTTTGTAGGAATCCTTCTAGTAGTCTGGACTTCCTTTCCCTGCCTGGGTAGCAGGGAAGCCTTACTACTGCTTAAACAGATTTCAAGCCTCACTAAAATTTGCAAGGTGGTTTGAGAGTCTCTGGAAGCTGTGGTGCACAGTTGTCAGTACTAAAACTGGTCACTGGAAGTATATAAAAACCTAACAATCTCTCCAGTACCTCAGTGGACCATTTAAGTCTGTGGAGGTTTATCTCTCTGCTGTCTGAGGTCCTCATCCCTTTCTTTTACGGGCATCTGTTCCCTCATTGTTGGCAATTCATGTAAGAGCTCCAAGTCGTGCTACATATCGCTGTCACTTATCTCCGATTATCTCCGTTGTCTGCCACAAGGTTAAACGTTTGAGGTTTGAAGGCAACAGAATTGCCTTGTGTGAGAGACGGCCTCTTTTTGCCCTGTTAGCTGCAAAGGTTGAAGCAATCACTCAGCTTACACTGCACTTAATGTTTGAGACTTTTACCTGCAACTTACTAGAGCTTCTCCATGTCATTCTTTCACAGACTTCAAACTAGTCAGTCTTGCACTTGCAGTGCATTAGATTGTGTCCTTCTTGGTGAATGTCTGGGTGTTTCTACCACTCAATACAATTTCACAATACAAGATTCAGCGCTGTTATAGTTTTGTGCTAAAAATTCATTTTCTATACTTTGCTTTCAGTCATGCTACGTACTCTGTAGGAACTTAAAAAATTTGCTTAATTTAGTGCCCACGTTATACTTAATGAATTAGAGCATGTGACAGAACGGTTTTCTCCTCCTGCTTAGGGCTTGAATGTTACTGGCCTTTTCAGGGGACGGGGAGAAGTAAATTCATAGTAGTCATGTGGCAGTTACGGGAAGTTTGATCAGGTAGTCTAGTTTCCTGTCATCTTGCTGATTTCTATGATTTTTGAATGGCATCTTGTTTGTGTTGATTGATAAATCTTTTGGGAGCAGCTTGGCCTTTGTTAGGAGTAACTTGTTGCTTCTAATTTCAGTGAGCTAAATGCCATCTTGGAGTCTTGTTAGATCAAGTAATAAGCTCTTTATATACAAAAAAGAAATTCTATTGGAACAAAAACTTCAGACTATTATTGTAATCCCTCAGGATAGACTAAGAAAGGGTGTGAAGACTGAACGATGGAAATAATAGGAAAATTATTTCATCTTTATTAGTAGCTTGCTTTCCTCACCTCATTCCAGAGTAGCTGTAGCTGTTTTCTTACTAGCCTTTGGATCAAGACTGAGAGACTAGACAGCTTCTGAATGCCAGTTAAACTCAGAGCATTAACCACTTCAGTGACTAAAACACCTCTGAGGCAGGAAGGACCTGATTATAGAACTGATGAGATGGATTAATTATTTCTTATATTCAGATGCTGGCAGAAGAAAAGAACATTTCTGCCAGATATGCAGAGGAAAGAGATCGTGCTGAAGCAGAGGCAAGGGAGAAGGAAACCAAAGCACTGTCTCTGGCTCGGGCTTTGGAAGAAGCCCTGGAAGCTAAGGAAGAGTTTGAAAGACAGAACAAACAGTTGCGGGCAGATATGGAAGACTTAATGAGCTCGAAAGATGATGTGGGCAAAAATGTAAGTAACTTTCCACACCCTATTTTGTTATGAACTGCACAGGGAACAACACAGGAAAATTCCCTGGTTGGAGAAGTGTTTTTGACACAAATATGGAACGTTTTGAGGCTGATTTGTAACCCAGAATTCTGGAGGAATTAATGCTCAGAGCAAGAGGGCGGTCTCTATTAAGATGAGGCCTGTTCAAAAGATGTGAAGACTTGGAGAGCAGCAGTTGCTGGCCAAATGCCTAATGGCACTTGTGCTGGATTTAAGAGCTTGTCTTACTACTACTACTTTTTCTCTGTGAATATTGCACAGCTCATCTCTCCATTCATCTGCACGGATGTTTGTTTGGTTCTCTAATCTGTACCTTAGAGATGCTGCTCTCCCTGTTCTGATTGTCCAGTTTGGAGCATCACAAAGTGTAGTGTACTGAGTTCATATAATGTCTACTTTTGCTGTTAACTGCTGATTTTGAGAGGGTCTGATTAATGTTTGTGGCTTAGGTCCATGAACTGGAGAAATCAAAAAGAACTTTAGAGCAACAGGTTGAAGAGATGACGACTGAGATTGAGGAACTGGAAGATGAACTGCAGGCCACAGACGATGCTGAACTTCGTTTGGAGGTGAACATGCAAGCTATGAAAGCCCAGTTTGAGAGAGATCTGCAAGCCAGAGATGAACAGAATGAAGAGAAAAAGAGGATGCTGGTTAAACAAGTGTGTATCTTACTGTGCTTCATAGTGGGAAGGGCGTGATGATCTTTTGACAAAGCTCTATGGCTTTGAGAACTTGCTACCAGGAAAATAAAACTCTGTGCTTAAAGATCCCATCCTATAGAAGTCCCAAGCACGGATCTTTACCAACAATACAATAGGTCTTTTTGTGGATTAGCCACTGTTAATGTTAGTCTGCCAGTGATGGTCCTCCAATTCAACTGTACCTTGCCTCAAAAGCACTCAACATGCAAGTAGATTTGGCTGTTGCTGCATGGGTGTCCTTCAAGCCCGTCCTGTTTGGTGTACAGCAACAAATCCATGGATGCCGACATAGATTGAAAGACTGTAATTAAGTGAACAGTTTCTTAAACGAAAAACGTAGCAAAGATTCCAGATTTGCCAGACTTGAGTCTCTTCAGATCTGCTTTATGATACTAGAATTCTAAAGAAATGCCTTTAAAATTTCATGCTTGTAGGAGAAGATAGATCTAAATTAACATTTCTAAAGCTTTAAGGAAAAAGCACCTAATATTTCAAGATTTATCACAAGAAAAGAAAAACTTACTGAGAATCACCTGTATAGAGATCTCCTAGAAATAAATAAAAGCATTGACCTGGAAGGCTTTTGAAGTTCCCTGCAATGCTGAATTGCTATTGTCTTGCACTGGACAAGAGCTCCTGACCTGGCATGAGGAGGGAGGCTTGATTCAAAAGAAACATATTCCTTCATGTTGGTAACCTGTGGCACTTCTGGCTCACTTTTATTGTTGTATGAGTTCATCTTAGTTCTTGTTAGTTGCTTTCTTAGATACTTTGCTTCTCTGTTTTCTTTTGAAAAAAAGAAAAGTTGTTGGTATATACATTCCAGTAGCACATCTGTTTCAAAGAGAATTATTTCTTTTTTTTTTTTCTTGAGAATGTGTGGTGATTCTATGTCGTATTTTCCTCTTAGTGATTCGATCAGAATTAGCAACATCTGCCCCCAAGTCATACCTAAATGTAGACAGATGTACTGGGCCAGAAGCTGATCATGAAGTAGCTGAACAGATGAAATGGAAATGCTTCAGATGCTGAGCTCTTTTCCTTATTTTCCTTTTGTCAATTCAGAGATCTCTGCTTCCAGTTTGTGGATTTTTTTACCGTCTGCAGTGTCTTCCCATGTAGCTTGAGTTCTGTAGGCTCTTCGAATCGAGTAATGCTAATTCTGATCTGCAAAGGCCTTTCGGATTCATCAGCCGTTTTGTTAGGATTTTGTGTTTGCTCTGTTCCTGGAGCTTGAGCCTGTTAAATCCCTTGATTTCACAGGTGCGAGAGCTGGAGGCAGAACTGGAAGATGAGCGCAAACAGAGGGCTCTTGTTGTGGCAGCCAAGAAGAAAATGGAGATGGATATGAAAGACCTGGAAGGTCAGATAGAAGCTGCAAACAAGGCTCGAGATGAAGCAATCAAACAGCTACTTAAGCTCCAGGTAGGCACAGCAAATCAGCTGAGCTGCTTTCCCTCCTGCTGACAGTGTGTCAAGGGTGCTGCTTTTCGTTACATGCATTTGTAGTGTGAAGGCAAGAAGGAGTATCAGACTCAGCTATGCTGGCACACGTCACAGTATCTGGCCTGAACTTATCAGCCGCTCAAAACTCCTCTCATCCTTTTGTTGCTAAGGAGTTAAGATTGTCCCCCGCGTACTTCTATTCAATAGTCATCATTTTCAACGCTTTGCATAAGGATTTACTGAGGATTGCTTTTGAGGCTGAATCTTTAAAATTTATGGTTGTTTGTATCTTTGAATTTACTGATTTCAGCTCAGCTCTTGCTGATTGCTACTTCCTCTAGTTGAGGAAGCCAAAAATGCTCCAGAGAAATAGGAGGAGTAAATTTTAGTTGCTTTGAAAAAGCTCCAAGATGCCTAGTCTTTTTAGATTGGCAAGAAGAATCCAGTACTTGTGTCAAGGATTTATTTCCCATTCCCAGAGAAATACTCCGTCATTAGTAGAGGTCAGTTTTCCCAAGGCTTTCAGTGCCATGGCCCAAAGCTGCAGGAGTATGAGGCCGTGGCAAGACCATGTAAAGCATAGAGCAAACTGCATTGCCTTTCTGCCCTGTCCACTCTATTCCTTGGCAATCCTACTTCAACTGAATGAGGGCAATTTTGGAACTTGGTCCAGGCGTTGGATGAGAAGGGAATGGAGATTAAAGCAAGAAATGCTGGTACCTAGCAGTAGCGGCTTCTCTATTCCCAGAGGATGAGTCAGTTACAGAGTTCATACCTGATCTCTGTACACTTTCATGCAAGCACCTGAAATAAGTGGTCTCATGACTGGTGGTAAGCGAAGATGCAGGTACAACTTAAATGCAGTTTCTCCAGCTTTATTCTTTTAGCATCTGAAGTCAAACTTGTGTGAATTAAGATACCAGTCTGTGTTAAGTGTCTTACGGGAAGGATAAGTATGTGCTTCTACGTTATATGTGCAAAATGGTGAATTGTGGTACTTCTACACTGAGAAGTTTCTTACCTTGAGTACTTGTAATAAGTTTTATCAGTCAATTTAAGTAAATAGGTTTGTTTTTTTCCAAGACAATTGCAAGAGCATTACCTATCTACTACAAAGGTATCTCTACTACCTCTACTAGAGGTTTTTTCCTACAAGAAATATACTAATAAATGAAGTGAAGTCTTCTAATGGGATATTTCTGATGAGGAGTGAGTGATGGAAAGATGAGAAAATGAAGGGTTTAGACTGGAAGAGGGTAGAATTAAATTGGATATAAGAAAGAAATTCTTCACTCTGAGGGTGATGAGGCACTGGCCCAGGTTGCCCAGAGAAGCTGTGGCTGCCCCCTCCCTGGCAGTGTTCAAGGCCAGGTTGGATGGGGCTTTGAGCAGCCTGGAAGGTGTCTCTGCCCGTGGCAGAGGGATAGAACTCTGATCTTCAAAGGTCCTGTCCAACCCAAACCATTCTATAAATCTATGAAAATAAGAACTGAAAATAAATATATTTAAGTGGAATGAAGCCACTTTAGGAGGAAGGTCTTGCCTCCTAAGGGCAAAAAAGCTTCAGAGCTACTAATAAATCTTGTGGTTGTCCTGCTGTATCATGGCTTATTCTTTCCTCTGCTCTCCAACTGCAGGCTCAAATGGAAGACTACCAGCGGGAGCTAGAAGAAGCCCGTGCATCCAGAGATGAGATCTTTGCACAGTCCAAAGAAAGTGAAAAGAAGCTCAAAGGTCTTGAAGCAGAAATACTCCAGCTCCAAGAGGTGAGATTGAAATCCAAGAAATCTGTTTTTCTTTCTAGAGAAAAGGGGAAGGCCAGAGTGTGTTTGTTTTTTTTTTAAAAAAAAAAGAGTAAAAAGCCATCCAGTGAGTTGAACAGAAAAGTGGGAGCCTGGAGATGTTTCTCTTCCTCACTGCCCCAGGTCATTAGTGAGCTTCTTATAGCTTTGTAGGAATCCTTCTAGTAGTCTGGACTTCCTTTCCCTGCCTGGGTAGCAGGGAAGCCTTACTACTGCTTAAACAGATTTCAAGCCTCACTAAAATTTGCAAGGTGGTTTGAGAGTCTCTGGAAGCTGTGGTGCACAGTTGTCAGTACTAAAACTGGTCACTGGAAGTATATAAAAACCTAACAATCTCTCCAGTACCTCAGTGGACCATATAAGTCTGTGGAGGTTTATCTCTCTGCTGTCTGAGGTCCTCATCCCTTTCTTTTACGGGCATCTGTTCCCTCATTGTTGGCAATTCATGTAAGAGCTCCAAGTCGTGCTACATATCGCTGTCACTTATCTCCGATTATCTCCGTTGTCTGCCACAAGGTTAAACGTTTGAGGTTTGAAGGCAACAGAATTGCCTTGTGTGAGAGACGGCCTCTTTTTGCCCTGTTAGCTGCAAAGGTTGAAGCAATCACTCAGCTTACACTGCACTTAATGTTTGAGACTTTTACCTGCAACTTACTAGGGCTTCTCCATGTCATTCTTTCACAGACTTCAAACTAGTCAGTCTTGCACTTGCAGTGCATTAGATTGTGTCCTTCTTGGTGAATGTCTGGGTGTTTCTACCACTCAATACAATTTCACAATACAAGATTCAGCGCTGTTATAGTTTTGTGCTAAAAATTCATTTTCTATACTTTGCTTTCAGTCATGCTACGTACTCTGTAGGAACCTAAAAAATTTGCTTAATTTAGTGCCCACGTTATACTTAATGAATTAGAGCATGTGACAGAACGGTTTTCTCCTCCTGCTTAGGGCTTGAATGTTACTGGCCTTTTCAGGGGACGGGGAGAAGTAAATTCATAGTAGTCATGTGGCAGTTACGGGAAGTTTGATCAGGTAGTCTAGTTTCCTGTCATCTTGCTGATTTCTATGATTTTTGAATGGCATCTTGTTTGTGTTGATTGATAAATCTTTTGGGAGCAGCTTGGCCTTTGTTAGGAGTAACTTGTTGCTTCTAATTTCAGTGAGCTAAATGCCATCTTGGAGTCTTGTTAGATCAAGTAATAAGCTCTTTATATACAAAAAAGAAATTCTATTGGAACAAAAACTTCAGACTATTATTGTAATCCCTCAGGATAGACTAAGAAAGGGTGTGAAGACTGAACGATGGAAATAATAGGAAAATTATTTCATCTTTATTAGTAGCTTGCTTTCCTCACCTCATTCCAGAGTAGCTGTAGCTGTTTTCTTACTAGCCTTTGGATCAAGACTGAGAGACTAGACAGCTTCTGAATGCCAGTTAAACTCAGAGCATTAACCACTTCAGTGACTAAAACACCTCTGAGGCAGGAAGGACCTGATTATAGAACTGATGAGATGGATTAATTATTTCTTATATTCAGATGCTGGCAGAAGAAAAGAACATTTCTGCCAGATATGCAGAGGAAAGAGATCGTGCTGAAGCAGAGGCAAGGGAGAAGGAAACCAAAGCACTGTCTCTGGCTCGGGCTTTGGAAGAAGCCCTGGAAGCTAAGGAAGAGTTTGAAAGACAGAACAAACAGTTGCGGGCAGATATGGAAGACTTAATGAGCTCGAAAGATGATGTGGGCAAAAATGTAAGTAACTTTCCACACCCTATTTTGTTATGAACTGCACAGGGAACAACACAGGAAAATTCCCTGGTTGGAGAAGTGTTTTTGACACAAATATGGAACGTTTTGAGGCTGATTTCTAACCCAAAATTCTGGAGGAATTAATGCTCAGAACAAGAGGGTGGTCTCTATTAAGATGAGGCCTGTTCAAAAGATGTGAAGACTTGGAGAGCAGCAGTTGCTGGCCAAATGCCTAATGGCACTTGTGCTGGATTTAAGAGCTTGTCTTACTACTACTACTTTTTCTCTGTGAATATTGCACAGCTCATCTCTCCATTCATCTGCACGGATGTTTGTTTGGTTCTCTAATCTGTACCTTAGAGATGCTGCTCTCCCTGTTCTGATTGTCCAGTTTGGAGCATCACAAAGTGTAGTGTACTGAGTTCATATAATGTCTACTTTTGCTGTTAACTGCTGATTTTGAGAGGGTCTGATTAATGTTTTTGGCTTAGGTCCATGAACTGGAGAAATCAAAAAGAACTTTAGAGCAACAGGTTGAAGAGATGACGACTGAGATTGAGGAACTGGAAGATGAACTGCAGGCCACAGACGATGCTGAACTTCGTTTGGAGGTGAACATGCAAGCTATGAGAGCCCAGTTTGAGAGAGATCTGCAAGCCAGAGATGAACAGAATGAAGAGAAAAAGAGGATGCTGGTTAAACAAGTGTGTATCTTACTGTGCTTCATAGTGGGAAGGGCGTGATGATCTTTTGACAAAGCTCTATGGCTTTGAGAACTTGCTACCAGGAAAATAAAACTCTGTGCTTAAAGATCCCATCCTATAGAAGTCCCAAGCACGGATCTTTACCAACAATACAATAGGTCTTTTTGTGGATTAGCCACTGTTAATGTTAGTCTGCCAGTGATGGTCCTCCAATTCAACTGTACCTTGCCTCAAAAGCACTCAACATGCAAGTAGATTTGGCTGTTGCTGCATGGGTGTCCTTCAAGCCCGTCCTGTTTGGTGTACAGCAACAAATCCATGGATGCCGACATAGATTGAAAGACTGTAATTAAGTGAACAGTTTCTTAAACGAAAAACGTAGCAAAGATTCCAGATTTGCCAGACTTGAGTCTCTTCAGATCTGCTTTATGATACTAGAATTCTAAAGAAATGCCTTTAAAATTTCATGCTTGTAGGAGAAGATAGATCTAAATTAACATTTCTAAAGCTTTAAGGAAAAAGCACCTAATATTTCAAGATTTATCACAAGAAAAGAAAAACTTACTGAGAATCACCTGTATAGAGATCTCCTAGAAATAAATAAAAGCATTGACCTGGAAGGCTTTTGAAGTTCCCTGCAATGCTGAATTGCTATTGTCTTGCACTGGACAAGAGCTCCTGACCTGGCATGAGGAGGGAGGCTTGATTCAAAAGAAACATATTCCTTCATGTTGGTAACCTGTGGCACTTCTGGCTCACTTTTATTGTTGTATGAGTTCATCTTAGTTCTTGTTAGTTGCTTTCTTAGATACTTTGCTTCTCTGTTTTCTTTTGAAAAAAAGAAAAGTGTTTGGTATATACATTCCAGTAGCACATCTGTTTCAAAGAGAATTATTTCTTTTTTTTTTTTCTTGAGTATGTGTGGTGATTCTATGTCGTATTTTCCTCTTAGTGATTCGATCAGAATTAGCAACATCTGCCCCCAAGTCATACCTAAATGTAGACAGATGTACTGGGCCAGAAGCTGATCATGAAGTAGCTGAACAGATGAAATGGAAATGCTTCAGATGCTGAGCTCTTTTCCTTATTTTCCTTTTGTCAGTTCAGAGATCTCTGCTTCCAGTTTGTGGATTTTTTTGCCGTCTGCAGTGTCTTCCCATGTAGCTTGAGTTCTGTAGGCTCTTCGAATCGAGTAATGCTAATTCTGATCTGCAAAGGCCTTTCGGATTCATCAGCCGTTTTGTTAGGATTTTGTGTTTGCTCTGTTCCTGGAGCTTGAGCCTGTTAAATCCCTTGATTTCACAGGTGCGAGAGCTGGAGGCAGAACTGGAAGATGAGCGCAAACAGAGGGCTCTTGTTGTGGCAGCCAAGAAGAAAATGGAGATGGATATGAAAGACCTGGAAGGTCAGATAGAAGCTGCAAACAAGGCTCGAGATGAAGCAATCAAACAGCTACTTAAGCTCCAGGTAGGCACAGCAAATCAGCTGAGCTGCTTTCCCTCCTGCTGACAGTGTGTCAAGGGTGCTGCTTTTCGTTACATGCATTTGTAGTGTGAAGGCAAGAAGGAGTATCAGACTCAGCTATGCTGGCACACGTCACAGTATCTGGCCTGAACTTATCAGCCGCTCAAAACTCCTCTCATCCTTTTGTTGCTAAGGAGTTAAGATTGTCCCCCACGTACTTCTATTCAATAGTCATCATTTTCAACGCTTTGCATGAGGATTTACTGAGGATTGCTTTTGAGGCTGAATCTTTAAAATTTATGGTTGTTTGTATCTTTGAATTTACTGATTTCAGCTCAGCTCTTGCTGATTGCTACTTCCTCTAGTTGAGGAAGCCAAAAATGCTCCAGAGAAATAGGAGGAGTAAATTTTAGTTGCTTTGAAAAAGCTCCAAGATGCCTAGTCTTTTTAGACTGGCAAGAAGAATCCAGTACTTGTGTCAAGGATTTATTTCCCATTCCCAGAGAAATACTCCGTCATTAGTAGAGGTCAGTTTTCCCAAGGCTTTCAGTGCCATGGCCCAAAGCTGCAGGAGTATGAGGCCGTGGCAAGACCATGTAAAGCATAGAGCAAACTGCATTGCCTTTCTGCCCTGTCCACTCTATTCCTTGGCAATCCTACTTCAACTGAATGAGGGCAATTTTGGAACTTGGTCCAGGCGCTGGATGAGAAGGGAATGGAGATTAAAGCAAGAAATGCTGGTACCTAGCAGTAGCGGCTTCTCTATTCCCAGAGGCTGAGTCAGTTACAGAGTTCATACCTGATCTCTGTACACTTTCATGCAAGCACCTGAAATAAGTGGTCTCATGACTGGTGGTAAGCGAAGATGCAGGTACAACTTAAATGCAGTTTCTCCAGCTTTATTCTTTTAGCATCTGAAGTCAAACTTGTGTGAATTAAGATACCAGTCTGTGTTAAGTGTCTTACGGGAAGGATAAGTATGTGCTTCTACGTTATATGTGCAAAATGGTGAATTGTGGTACTTCTACACTGAGAAGTTTCTTACCTTGAGTACTTGTAATAGGTTTTATCAGTCAATTTAAGTAAATAGGTTTGTTTTTTTCCAAGACAATTGCAAGAGCATTACCTATCTACTACAAAGGTATCTCTACTACCTCTACTAGAGGTTTTTTCCTACAAGAAATATACTAATAAATGAAGTGAAGTCTTCTAATGGGATATTTCTGATGAGGAGTGAGTGATGGAAAGATGAGAAAATGAAGGGTTTAGACTGGAAGAGGGTAGAATTAAATTGGATATAAGAAAGAAATTCTTCACTCTGAGGGTGATGAGGCACTGGCCCAGGTTGCCCAGAGAAGCTGTGGCTGCCCCCTCCCTGGCAGTGTTCAAGGCCAGGTTGGATGGGGCTTTGAGCAGCCTGGAAGGTGTCTCTGCCCGTGGCAGAGGGATAGAACTCTGATCTTCAAAGGTCCTGTCCAACCCAAACCATTCTATAAATCTATGAAAATAAGAACTGAAAATAAATATATTTAAGTGGAATGAAGCCACTTTAGGAGGAAGGTCTTGCCTCCTAAGGGCAAAAAAGCTTCAGAGCTACTAATAAATCTTGTGGTTGTCCTGCTGTATCATGGCTTATTCTTTCCTCTGCTCTCCAACTGCAGGCTCAAATGGAAGACTACCAGCGGGAGCTAGAAGAAGCCCGTGCATCCAGAGATGAGATCTTTGCACAGTCCAAAGAAAGTGAAAAGAAGCTCAAAGGTCTTGAAGCAGAAATACTCCAGCTCCAAGAGGTGAGATTGAAATCCAAGAAATCTGTTTTTCTTTCTAGAGAAAAGGGGAAGGCCAGAGTGTGTTTGTTTTTTTTTTTAAAAAAAAGAGTAAAAAGCCATCCAGTGAGTTGAACAGAAAAGTGGGAGCCTGGAGATGTTTCTCTTCCTCACTGCCCCAGGTCATTAGTGAGCTTCTTATAGCTTTGTAGGAATCTTTCTAGTAGTCTGGACTTCCTTTCCCTGCCTGGGTAGCAGGGAAGCCTTACTACTGCTTAAACAGATTTCAAGCCTCACTAAAATTTGCAAGGTGGTTTGAGAGTCTCTGGAAGCTGTGGTGCACAGTTGTCAGTACTAAAACTGGTCACTGGAAGTATATAAAAACCTAACAATCTCTCCAGTACCTCAGTGGACCATTTAAGTCTGTGGAGGTTTATCTCTCTGCTGTCTGAGGTCCTCATCCCTTTCTTTTACGGGCATCTGTTCCCTCATTGTTGGCAATTCATGTAAGAGCTCCAAGTCGTGCTACATATCGCTGTCACTTATCTCCGATTATCTCCGTTGTCTGCCACAAGGTTAAACGTTTGAGGTTTGAAGGCAACAGAATTGCCTTGTGTGAGAGACGGCCTCTTTTTGCCCTGTTAGCTGCAAAGGTTGAAGCAATCACTCAGCTTACACTGCACTTAATGTTTGAGACTTTTACCTGCAACTTACTAGAGCTTCTCCATGTCATTCTTTCACAGACTTCAAACTAGTCAGTCTTGCACTTGCAGTGCATTAGATTGTGTCCTTCTTGGTGAATGTCTGGGTGTTTCTACCACTCAATACAATTTCACAATACAAGATTCAGCGCTGTTATAGTTTTGTGCTAAAAATTCATTTTCTATACTTTGCTTTCAGTCATGCTACGTACTCTGTAGGAACCTAAAAAATTTGCTTAATTTAGTGCCCACGTTATACTTAATGAATTAGAGCATGTGACAGAACGGTTTTCTCCTCCTGCTTAGGGCTTGAATGTTACTGGCCTTTTCAGGGGACGGGGAGAAGTAAATTCATAGTAGTCATGTGGCAGTTACGGGAAGTTTGATCAGGTAGTCTAGTTTCCTGTCATCTTGCTGATTTCTATGATTTTTGAATGGCATCTTGTTTGTGTTGATTGATAAATCTTTTGGGAGCAGCTTGGCCTTTGTTAGGAGTAACTTGTTGCTTCTAATTTCAGTGAGCTAAATGCCATCTTGGAGTCTTGTTAGATCAAGTAATAAGCTCTTTATATACAAAAAAGAAATTCTATTGGAACAAAAACTTCAGACTATTATTGTAATCCCTCAGGATAGACTAAGAAAGGGTGTGAAGACTGAACGATGGAAATAATAGGAAAATTATTTCATCTTTATTAGTAGCTTGCTTTCCTCACCTCATTCCAGAGTAGCTGTAGCTGTTTTCTTACTAGCCTTTGGATCAAGACTGAGAGACTAGACAGCTTCTGAATGCCAGTTAAACTCAGAGCATTAACCACTTCAGTGACTAAAACACCTCTGAGGCAGGAAGGACCTGATTATAGAACTGATGAGATGGATTAATTATTTCTTATATTCAGATGCTGGCAGAAGAAAAGAACATTTCTGCCAGATATGCAGAGGAAAGAGATCGTGCTGAAGCAGAGGCAAGGGAGAAGGAAACCAAAGCACTGTCTCTGGCTCGGGCTTTGGAAGAAGCCCTGGAAGCTAAGGAAGAGTTTGAAAGACAGAACAAACAGTTGCAGGCAGATATGGAAGACTTAATGAGCTCGAAAGATGATGTGGGCAAAAATGTAAGTAACTTTCCACACCCTATTTTGTTATGAACTGCACAGGGAACAACACAGGAAAATTCCCTGGTTGGAGAAGTGTTTTTGACACAAATATGGAACGTTTTGAGGCTGATTTGTAACCCAGAATTCTGGAGGAATTAATGCTCAGAGCAAGAGGGCGGTCTCTATTAAGATGAGGCCTGTTCAAAAGATGTGAAGACTTGGAGAGCAGCAGTTGCTGGCCAAATGCCTAATGGCACTTGTGCTGGATTTAAGAGCTTGTCTTACTACTACTACTTTTTCTCTGTGAATATTGCACAGCTCATCTCTCCATTCATCTGCACGGATGTTTGTTTGGTTCTCTAATCTGTACCTTAGAGATGCTGTTCTCCCTGTTCTGATTGTCCAGTTTGGAGCATCACAAAGTGTAGTGTACTGAGTTCATATAATGTCTACTTTTGCTGTTAACTGCTGATTTTGAGAGGGTCTGATTAATGTTTGTGGCTTAGGTCCAGGAACTGGAGAAATCAAAAAGAACTTTAGAGCAACAGGTTGAAGAGATGACGACTGAGATTGAGGAACTGGAATATGAACTGCAGGCCACAGAAGATGCTGAACTTCGTCTGGCGGTGAACATGCAAGTTATGAGAGCCCAGTTTGAGAGAGATCTGCAAGCCAGAGATGAACAGAATGAAGAGAAAAAGAGGATGCTGGTTAAACAAGTGTGTATCTTACTGTGCTTCATAGTGGGAAGGGCGTGATGATCTTTTGACAAAGCTCTATGGCTTTGAGAACTTGCTACCAGGAAAATAAAACTCTGTGCTTAAAGATCCCATCCTATAGAAGTCCCAAGCACGGATCTTTACAAACAACACAATAGGTCTTGTTGTGGATTAGCCACTCTTCATGTTAGTCTGCCAGTGATGGTCCTCCAATTCAACTGTACCTTGCCTCAAAAGCACTCAATATGCAAGTAGATTTGGCTGTTGCTGCATGGGTGTCCTTCAAGCCCGTCCTGTTTGGTGTACAGCAACAAATCCATGGATGCCGACATAGACTGAAAGACTGTAATTAAGTGAACAGTTTCTTAAACGAAAAACGTAGCAAAGATTCCAGATTTGCCAGACTTGAGTCTCTTCAGATCTGCTTTATGATACTAGAATTCTAAAGAAATGCCTTTAAAATTTCATGCTTGTAGGAGAAGATAGATCTAAATTAACATTTCTAAAGCTTTAAGGAAAAAGCACCTAATATTTCAAGATTTATCACAAGAAAAGAAAAACTTACTGAGAATCACCTGTATAGAGATCTCCTAGAAATAAATAAAAGCATTGACCTGGAAGGCTTTTGAAGTTCCCTGCAATGCTGAATTGCTATTGTCTTGCACTGGACAAGAGCTCCTGACCTGGCATGAGGAGGGAGGCTTGATTCAAAAGAAACATATTCCTTCATGTTGGTAACCTGTGGCACTTCTGGCTCACTTTTATTGTTGTATGAGTTCATCTTAGTTCTTGTTAGTTGCTTTCTTAGATACTTTGCTTCTCTGTTTTCTTTTGAAAAAAAGAAAAGTTGTTGGTATATACATTCTAGTAGCACATCTGTTTCAAAGAGAATTATTTCTTTTTTTTTTTCTTGAGAATGTGTGGTGATTCTATGTCGTATTTTCCTCTTAGTGGTTCGATCAGAATTAGCAACATCTGCCCCCAAGTCATACCTAAATGTAGACAGATGTACTGGGCCAGAAGCTGATCATGAAGTAGCTGAACAGATGAAATGGAAATGCTTCAGATGCTGAGTTCTTTTCTTTATTTTCCTTTTGTCAGTTCAGAGATCTCTGCTTCCAGTTTGTGGATTTTTTTGCCGTCTGCAGTGTCTTCCCATGTAGCTTGAGTTCTGTAGGCTCTTCGAATCGAGTAATGCTAATTCTGATCTGCAAAGGCCTTTCGGATTCATCAGCCATTTTGTTAGGATTTTGTGTTTGCTCTGTTCCTGGAGCTTGAGCCTGTTAAATCCCTTGATTTCACAGGTGCGAGAGCTGGAGGCAGAACTGGAAGATGAGCGCAAACAGAGGGCTCTTGTTGTGGCAGCCAAGAAGAAAATGGAGATGGATATGAAAGACCTGGAAGGTCAGATAGAAGCTGCAAACAAGGCTCGAGATGAAGCAATCAAACAGCTACTTAAGCTCCAGGTAGGCACAGCAAATCAGCTGAGCTTCTTTCCCTCCTGCTGACAGTGTGTCAAGGGTGCTGCTTTTCGTTACATGCATTTGTAGTGTGAAGGCAAGAAGGAGTATCAGACTCAGCTATGCTGGCACACGTCACAGTATCTGGCCTGAACTTATCAGCCGCTCAAAACTCCTCTCATCCTTTTGTTGCTAAGGAGTTAAGATTGTCCCCCGCGTACTTCTATTCAATAGTCATCATTTTCAACGCTTTGCATAAGGATTTACTGAGGATTGCTTTTGAGGCTGAATCTTTAAAATTTATGGTTGTTTGTATCTTTGAATTTACTGATTTCAGCTCAGCTCTTGCTGATTGCTACTTCCTCTAGTTGAGGAAGCCAAAAATGCTCCAGAGAAATAGGAGGAGTAAATTTTAGTTGCTTTGAAAAAGCTCCAAGATGCCTAGTCTTTTTAGATTGGCAAGAAGAATCCAGTACTTGTGTCAAGGATTTATTTCCCATTCCCAGAGAAATACTCCGTCTTTAGTAGAGGTCAGTTTTCCCAAGGCTTTCAGTGCCATGGCCCAAAGCTGCAGGAGTATGAGGCCGTGGCAAGACCATGTAAAGCATAGAGCAAACTGCATTGCCTTTCTGCCCTGTCCACTCTATTCCTTGGCAATCCTACTTCAACTGAATGAGGGCAATTTTGGAACTTGGTCCAGGCGCTGGATGAGAAGGGAATGGAGATTAAAGCAAGAAATGCTGGTACCTAGCAGTAGCGGCTTCTCTATTCCCAGAGGCTGAGTCAGTTACAGAGTTCATACCTGATCTCTGTACACTTTCATGCAAGCACCTGAAATAAGTGGTCTCATGACTGGTGGTAAGCGAAGATGCAGGTACAACTTAAATGCAGTTTCTCCAGCTTTATTCTTTTAGCATCTGAAGTCAAACTTGTGTGAATTAAGATACCAGTCTGTGTTAAGTGTCTTACGGGAAGGATAAGTATGTGCTTCTACGTTATATGTGCAAAATGGTGAATTGTGGTACTTCTACACTGAGAAGTTTCTTACCTTGAGTACTTGTAATAGGTTTTATCAGTCAATTTAAGTAAATAGGTTTGTTTTTTTCCAAGACAATTGCAAGAGCATTACCTATCTACTACAAAGGTATCTCTACTACCTCTACTAGAGGTTTTTTCCTACAAGAAATATACTAATAAATGAAGTGAAGTCTTCTAATGGGATATTTCTGATGAGGAGTGAGTGATGGAAAGATGAGAAAATGAAGGGTTTAGACTGGAAGAGGGTAGAATTAAATTGGATATAAGAAAGAAATTCTTCACTCTGAGGGTGATGAGGCACTGGCCCAGGTTGCCCAGAGAAGCTGTGGCTGCCCCCTCCCTGGCAGTGTTCAAGGCCAGGTTGGATGGGGCTTTGAGCAGCCTGGAAGGTGTCTCTGCCCGTGGCAGAGGGATAGAACTCTGATCTTCAAAGGTCCTGTCCAACCCAAACCATTCTATAAATCTATGAAAATAAGAACTGAAAATAAATATATTTAAGTGGAATGAAGCCACTTTAGGAGGAAGGTCTTGCCTCCTAAGGGCAAAAAAGCTTCAGAGCTACTAATAAATCTTGTGGTTGTCCTGCTGTATCATGGCTTATTCTTTCCTCTGCTCTCCAACTGCAGGCTCAAATGGAAGACTACCAGCGGGAGCTAGAAGAAGCCCGTGCATCCAGAGATGAGATCTTTGCACAGTCCAAAGAAAGTGAAAAGAAGCTCAAAGGTCTTGAAGCAGAAATACTCCAGCTCCAAGAGGTGAGATTGAAATCCAAGAAATCTGTTTTTCTTTCTAGAGAAAAGGGGAAGGCCAGAGTGTGTTTGTTTTTTTTTTTTAAAAAAAAGAGTAAAAAGCCATCCAGTGAGTTGAACAGAAAAGTGGGAGCCTGGAGATGTTTCTCTTCCTCACTGCCCCAGGTCATTAGTGAGTTTCTTATAGCTTTGTAGGAATCCTTCTAGTAGTCTGGACTTCCTTTCCCTGCCTGGGTAGCAGGGAAGCCTTACTACTGCTTAAACAGATTTCAAGCCTCACTAAAATTTGCAAGGTGGTTTGAGAGTCTCTGGAAGCTGTGGTGCACAGTTGTCAGTACTAAAACTGGTCACTGGAAGTATATAAAAACCTAACAATCTCTCCAGTACCTCAGTGGACCATTTAAGTCTGTGGAGGTTTATCTCTCTGCTGTCTGAGGTCCTCATCCCTTTCTTTTACGGGCATCTGTTCCCTCATTGTTGGCAATTCATGTAAGAGCTCCAAGTCGTGCTACATATCGCTGTCACTTATCTCCGATTATCTCCGTTGTCTGCCACAAGGTTAAACGTTTGAGGTTTGAAGGCAACAGAATTGCCTTGTGTGAGAGACGGCCTCTTTTTGCCCTGTTAGCTGCAAAGGTTGAAGCAATCACTCAGCTTACACTGCACTTAATGTTTGAGACTTTTACCTGCAACTTACTAGAGCTTCTCCATGTCATTCTTTCACAGACTTCAAACTAGTCAGTCTTGCACTTGCAGTGCATTAGATTGTGTCCTTCTTGGTGAATGTCTGGGTGTTTCTACCACTCAATACAATTTCACAATACAAGATTCAGCGCTGTTATAGTTTTGTGCTAAAAATTCATTTTCTATACTTTGCTTTCAGTCATGCTACGTACTCTGTAGGAACCTAAAAAATTTGCTTAATTTAGTGCCCACGTTATACTTAATGAATTAGAGCATGTGACAGAACGGTTTTCTCCTCCTGCTTAGGGCTTGAATGTTACTGGCCTTTTCAGGGGACGGGGAGAAGTAAATTCATAGTAGTCATGTGGCAGTTACGGGAAGTTTGATCAGGTAGTCTAGTTTCCTGTCATCTTGCTGATTTCTATGATTTTTGAATGGCATCTTGTTTGTGTTGATTGATAAATCTTTTGGGAGCAGCTTGGCCTTTGTTAGGAGTAACTTGTTGCTTCTAATTTCAGTGAGCTAAATGCCATCTTGGAGTCTTGTTAGATCAAGTAATAAGCTCTTTATATACAAAAAAGAAATTCTATTGGAACAAAAACTTCAGACTATTATTGTAATCCCTCAGGATAGACTAAGAAAGGGTGTGAAGACTGAACGATGGAAATAATAGGAAAATTATTTCATCTTTATTAGTAGCTTGCTTTCCTCACCTCATTCCAGAGTAGCTGTAGCTGTTTTCTTACTAGCCTTTGGATCAAGACTGAGAGACTAGACAGCTTCTGAATGCCAGTTAAACTCAGAGCATTAACCACTTCAGTGACTAAAACACCTCTGAGGCAGGAAGGACCTGATTATAGAACTGATGAGATGGATTAATTATTTCTTATATTCAGATGCTGGCAGAAGAAAAGAACATTTCTGCCAGATATGCAGAGGAAAGAGATCGTGCTGAAGCAGAGGCAAGGGAGAAGGAAACCAAAGCACTGTCTCTGGCTCGGGCTTTGGAAGAAGCCCTGGAAGCTAAGGAAGAGTTTGAAAGACAGAACAAACAGTTGCGGGCAGATATGGAAGACTTAATGAGCTCGAAAGATGATGTGGGCAAAAATGTAAGTAACTTTCCACACCCTATTTTGTTATGAACTGCACAGGGAACAACACAGGAAAATTCCCTGGTTGGAGAAGTGTTTTTGACACAAATATGGAACGTTTTGAGGCTGATTTGTAACCCAGAATTCTGGAGGAATTAATGCTCAGAGCAAGAGGGCGGTCTCTATTAAGATGAGGCCTGTTCAAAAGATGTGAAGACTTGGAGAGCAGCAGTTGCTGGCCAAATGCCTAATGGCACTTGTGCTGGATTTAAGAGCTTGTCTTACTACTACTACTTTTTCTCTGTGAATATTGCACAGCTCATCTCTCCATTCATCTGCACGGATGTTTGTTTGGTTCTCTAATCTGTATCTTAGAGATGCTGCTCTCCCTGTTCTGATTGTCCAGTTTGGAGCATCACAAAGTGTAGTGTACTGAGTTCATATAATGTCTACTTTTGCTGTTAACTGCTGATTTTGAGAGGGTCTGATTAATGTTTGTGGCTTAGGTCCAGGAACTGGAGAAATCAAAAAGAACTTTAGAGCAACAGGTTGAAGAGATGAGGACTGAGCTTGAGGAACTGGAAGATGAACTGCAGGCCACAGAAGATGCTGAACTTCGTCGGGCGGTGAACATGCAAGTTATGAAAGCCCAGTTTGAGAGAGATCTGCAAGCCAGAGATGAACAGAATGAAGAGAAAAAGAGGATGCTGGTTAAACAAGTGTGTATCTTACTGTGCTTCATAGTGGGAAGGGCGTGATGATCTTTTGACAAAGCTCTATGGCTTTGAGAACTTGCTACCAGGAAAATAAAACTCTGTGCTTAAAGATCCCATCCTATAGAAGTCCCAAGCACGAATCTTTAACAACAATACAATAGGTCTTGTTGTGGATTAGCCACTGTTAATGTTAGTCTGCCGGTGATGGTCCTCCAATTCAACTGTACCTTGCCTCAAAAGCACTCAACATGCAAGTAGATTTGGCTGTTGCTGCATGGGTGTCCTTCAAGCCCGTCCTGTTTGGTGTACAGCAACAAATCCATGGATGCCGACATAGACTGAAAGACTGTAATTAAGTGAACAGTTTCTTAAATGAAAAACGTAGCAAAGATTCCAGATTTGCCAGACTTGAGTCTCTTCAGATCTGCTTTATGATACTAGAATTCTAAAGAAATGCCTTTAAAATTTCATGCTTGTAGGAGAAGATAGATCTAAATTAACATTTCTAAAGCTTTAAGGAAAAAGCACCTAATATTTCAAGATTTATCACAAGAAAAGAAAAACTTACTGAGAATCACCTGTATAGAGATCTCCTAGAAGTAAATAAAAGCATTGACCTGGAAGGCTTTTGAAGTTCCCTGCAATGCTGAATTGCTATTGTCTTGCACTGGACAAGAGCTCCTGACCTGGCATGAGGAGGGAGGCTTGATTCAAAAGAAACATATTCCTTCATGTTGGTAACCTGTGGCACTTCTGGCTCACTTTTATTGTTGTATGAGTTCATCTTAGTTCTTGTTAGTTGCTTTCTTAGATACTTTGCTTCTCTGTTTTCTTTTGAAAAAAAGAAAAGTTGTTGGTGTATACATTCTAGTAGCACATCTGTTTCAAAGAGAATTATTTCTTTTTTTTTTTCTTGAGTATGTGTGGTGATTCTATGTCGTATTTTCCTCTTAGTGATTCGATCAGAATTAGCAACATCTGCCCCCAAGTCATACCTAAATGTAGACAGATGTACGGGACCAGAAGCTGATCATGATGTAGCTGAACAGATGAAATGGAAATGCTTCAGATGCTGAGCTCTTTTCCTTATTTTCCTTTTGTCAGTTCAGAGATCTCTGCTTCCAGTTTGTGGATTTTTTTGCCGTCTGCAGTGTCTTCCCATGTAGCTTGAGTTCTGTAGGCTCTTCGAACGAGTAATGCTAATTCTGATCTGCAAAGGCCTTTCGGATTCATCAGCCATTTTGTTAGGATTTTGTGTTTGCTCTGTTCCTGGAGCTTGAGCCTGTTAAATCCCTTGATTTCACAGGTGCGAGAGCTGGAGGCAGAACTGGAAGATGAGCGCAAACAGAGGGCTCTTGTTGTGGCAGCCAAGAAGAAAATGGAGATGAATATGAAAGACCTGGAAGGTCAGATAGAAGCTGCAAACAAGGCTCGAGATGAAGCAATCAAACAGCTACTTAAGCTCCAGGTAGGCACAGCAAATCAGCTGAGCTGCTTTCCCTCCTGCTGACAGTGTGTCAAGGGTGCTGCTTTTCGTTACATGCATTTGTAGTGTGAAGGCAAGAAGGAGTATCAGACTCAGCTATGCTGGCACACGTCACAGTATCTGGCCTGAACTTATCAGCCGCTCAAAACTCCTCTCATCCTTTTGTTGCTAAGGAGTTAAGATTGTCCCCCGCGTACTTCTATTCAATAGTCATCATTTTCAACGCTTTGCATAAGGATTTACTGAGGATTGCTTTTGAGGCTGAATCTTTAAAATTTATGGTTGTTTGTATCTTTGAATTTACTGATTTCAGCTCAGCTCTTGCTGATTGCTACTTCCTCTAGTTGAGGAAGCCAAAAATGCTCCAGAGAAATAGGAGGAGTAAATTTTAGTTGCTTTGAAAAAGCTCCAAGATGCCTAGTCTTTTTAGATTGGCAAGAAGAATCCAGTACTTGTGTCAAGGATTTATTTCCCATTCCCAGAGAAATACTCCGTCATTAGTAGAGGTCAGTTTTCCCAAGGCTTTCAGTGCCATGGCCCAAAGCTGCAGGAGTATGAGGCCGTGGCAAGACCATGTAAAGCATAGAGCAAACTGCATTGCCTTTCTGCCCTGTCCACTCTATTCCTTGGCAATCCTACTTCAACTGAATGAGGGCAATTTTGGAACTTGGTCCAGGCGCTGGATGAGAAGGGAATGGAGATTAAAGCAAGAAATGCTGGTACCTAGCAGTAGCGGCTTCTCTATTCCCAGAGGCTGAGTCAGTTACAGAGTTCATACCTGATCTCTGTACACTTTCATGCAAGCACCTGAAATAAGTGGTCTCATGACTGGTGGTAAGCGAAGATGCAGGTACAACTTAAATGCAGTTTCTCCAGCTTTATTCTTTTAGCATCTGAAGTCAAACTTGTGTGAATTAAGATACCAGTCTGTGTTAAGTGTCTTACGGGAAGGATAAGTATGTGCTTCTACGTTATATGTGCAAAATGGTGAATTGTGGTACTTCTACACTGAGAAGTTTCTTACCTTGAGTACTTGTAATAGGTTTTATCAGTCAATTTAAGTAAATAGGTTTGTTTTTTTCCAAGACAATTGCAAGAGCATTACCTATCTACTACAAAGGTATCTCTACTACCTCTACTAGAGGTTTTTTTCTACAAGAAATATACTAATAAATGAAGTGAAGTCTTCTAATGGGATATTTCTGATGAGGAGTGAGTGATGGAAAGATGAGAAAATGAAGGGTTTAGACTGGAAGAGGGTAGAATTAAATTGGATATAAGAAAGAAATTCTTCACTCTGAGGGTGATGAGGCACTGGCCCAGGTTGCCCAGAGAAGCTGTGGCTGCCCCCTCCCTGGCAGTGTTCAAGGCCAGGTTGGATGGGGCTTTGAGCAGCCTGGAAGGTGTCTCTGCCCGTGGCAGAGGGATAGAACTCTGATCTTCAAAGGTCCTGTCCAACCCAAACCATTCTATAAATCTATGAAAATAAGAACTGAAAATAAATATATTTAAGTGGAATGAAGCCACTTTAGGAGGAAGGTCTTGCCTCCTAAGGGCAAAAAAGCTTCAGAGCTACTAATAAATCTTGTGGTTGTCCTGCTGTATCATGGCTTATTCTTTCCTCTGCTCTCCAACTGCAGGCTCAAATGGAAGACTACCAGCGGGAGCTAGAAGAAGCCCGTGCATCCAGAGATGAGATCTTTGCACAGTCCAAAGAAAGTGAAAAGAAGCTCAAAGGTCTTGAAGCAGAAATACTCCAGCTCCAAGAGGTGAGATTGAAATCCAAGAAATCTGTTTTTCTTTCTAGAGAAAAGGGGAAGGCCAGAGTGTGTTTGTTTTTTTTTAAAAAAAAAAAAGAGTAAAAAGCCATCCAGTGAGTTGAACAGAAAAGTGGGAGCCTGGAGATGTTTCTCTTCCTCACTGCCCCAGGTCATTAGTGAGCTTCTTATAGCTTTGTAGGAATCTTTCTAGTAGTCTGGACTTCCTTTCCCTGCCTGGGTAGCAGGGAAGCCTTACTACTGCTTAAACAGATTTCAAGCCTCACTAAAATTTGCAAGGTGGTTTGAGAGTCTCTGGAAGCTGTGGTGCACAGTTGTCAGTACTAAAACTGGTCACTGGAAGTATATAAAAACCTAACAATCTCTCCAGTACCTCAGTGGACCATTTAAGTCTGTGGAGGTTTATCTCTCTGCTGTCTGAGGTCCTCATCCCTTTCTTTTACGGGCATCTGTTCCCTCATTGTTGGCAATTCATGTAAGAGCTCCAAGTCGTGCTACATATCGCTGTCACTTATCTCCGATTATCTCCGTTGTCTGCCACAAGGTTAAACGTTTGAGGTTTGAAGGCAACAGAATTGCCTTGTGTGAGAGACGGCCTCTTTTTGCCCTGTTAGCTGCAAAGGTTGAAGCAATCACTCAGCTTACACTGCACTTAATGTTTGAGACTTTTACCTGCAACTTACTAGAGCTTCTCCATGTCATTCTTTCACAGACTTCAAACTAGTCAGTCTTGCACTTGCAGTGCATTAGATTGTGTCCTTCTTGGTGAATGTCTGGGTGTTTCTACACTCAATACAATTTCACAATACAAGATTCAGCGCTGTTATAGTTTTGTGCTAAAAATTCATTTTCTATACTTTGCTTTCAGTCATGCTACGTACTCTGTAGGAACCTAAAAAATTTGCTTAATTTAGTGCCCACGTTATACTTAATGAATTAGAGCATGTGACAGAACGGTTTTCTCCTCCTGCTTAGGGCTTGAATGTTACTAGCCTTTTCAGGGGACGGGGAGAAGTAAATTCATAGTAGTCATGTGGCAGTTACGGGAAGTTTGATCAGGTAGTCTAGTTTCCTGTCATCTTGCTGATTTCTATGATTTTTGAATGGCATCTTGTTTGTGTTGATTGATAAATCTTTTGGGAGCAGCTTGGCCTTTGTTAGGAGTAACTTGTTGCTTCTAATTTCAGTGAGCTAAATGCCATCTTGGAGTCTTGTTAGATCAAGTAATAAGCTCTTTATATACAAAAAAGAAATTCTATTGGAACAAAAACTTCAGACTATTATTGTAATCCCTCAGGATAGACTAAGAAAGGGTGTGAAGACTGAACGATGGAAATAATAGGAAAATTATTTCATCTTTATTAGTAGCTTGCTTTCCTCACCTCATTCCAGAGTAGCTGTAGCTGTTTTCTTACTAGCCTTTGGATCAAGACTGAGAGACTAGACAGCTTCTGAATGCCAGTTAAACTCAGAGCATTAACCACTTCAGTGACTAAAACACCTCTGAGGCAGGAAGGACCTGATTATAGAACTGATGAGATGGATTAATTATTTCTTATATTCAGATGCTGGCAGAAGAAAAGAACATTTCTGCCAGATATGCAGAGGAAAGAGATCGTGCTGAAGCAGAGGCAAGGGAGAAGGAAACCAAAGCACTGTCTCTGGCTCGGGCTTTGGAAGAAGCCCTGGAAGCTAAGGAAGAGTTTGAAAGACAGAACAAACAGTTGCAGGCAGATATGGAAGACTTAATGAGCTCGAAAGATGATGTGGGCAAAAATGTAAGTAACTTTCCACACCCTATTTTGTTATGAACTGCACAGGGAACAACACAGGAAAATTCCCTGGTTGGAGAAGTGTTTTTGACACAAATATGGAACGTTTTGAGGCTGATTTGTAACCCAGAATTCTGGAGGAATTAATGCTCAGAGCAAGAGGGCGGTCTCTATTAAGATGAGGCCTGTTCAAAAGATGTGAAGACTTGGAGAGCAGCAGTTGCTGGCCAAATGCCTAATGGCACTTGTGCTGGATTTAAGAGCTTGTCTTACTACTACTACTTTTTCTCTGTGAATATTGCACAGCTCATCTCTCCATTCATCTGCACGGATGTTTGTTTGGTTCTCTAATCTGTACCTTAGAGATGCTGTTCTCCCTGTTCTGATTGTCCAGTTTGGAGCATCACAAAGTGTAGTGTACTGAGTTCATATAATGTCTACTTTTGCTGTTAACTGCTGATTTTGAGAGGGTCTGATTAATGTTTGTGGCTTAGGTCCAGGAACTGGAGAAATCAAAAAGAACTTTAGAGCAACAGGTTGAAGAGATGAGGACTGAGCTTGAGGAACTGGAATATGAACTGCAGGCCACAGAAGATGCTGAACTTCGTCTGGCGGTGAACATGCAAGTTATGAGAGCCCAGTTTGAGAGAGATCTGCAAGCCAGAGATGAACAGAATGAAGAGAAAAAGAGGATGCTGGTTAAACAAGTGTGTATCTTACTGTGCTTCATAGTGGGAAGGGCGTGATGATCTTTTGACAAAGCTCTATGGCTTTGAGAACTTGCTACCAGGAAAATAAAACTCTGTGCTTAAAGATCCCATCCTATAGAAGTCCCAAGCACGGATCTTTACAAACAACACAATAGGTCTTGTTGTGGATTAGCCACTCTTCATGTTAGTCTGCCAGTGATGGTCCTCCAATTCAACTGTACCTTGCCTCAAAAGCACTCAATATGCAAGTAGATTTGGCTGTTGCTGCATGGGTGTCCTTCAAGCCCGTCCTGTTTGGTGTACAGCAACAAATCCATGGATGCCGACATAGACTGAAAGACTGTAATTAAGTGAACAGTTTCTTAAACGAAAAACGTAGCAAAGATTCCAGATTTGCCAGACTTGAGTCTCTTCAGATCTGCTTTATGATACTAGAATTCTAAAGAAATGCCTTTAAAATTTCATGCTTGTAGGAGAAGATAGATCTAAATTAACATTTCTAAAGCTTTAAGGAAAAAGCACCTAATATTTCAAGATTTATCACAAGAAAAGAAAAACTTACTGAGAATCACCTGTATAGAGATCTCCTAGAAATAAATAAAAGCATTGACCTGGAAGGCTTTTGAAGTTCCCTGCAATGCTGAATTGCTATTGTCTTGCACTGGACAAGAGCTCCTGACCTGGCATGAGGAGGGAGGCTTGATTCAAAAGAAACATATTCCTTCATGTTGGTAACCTGTGGCACTTCTGGCTCACTTTTATTGTTGTATGAGTTCATCTTAGTTCTTGTTAGTTGCTTTCTTAGATACTTTGCTTCTCTGTTTTCTTTTGAAAAAAAGAAAAGTTGTTGGTATATACATTCTAGTAGCACATCTGTTTCAAAGAGAATTATTTCTTTTTTTTTTTCTTGAGAATGTGTGGTGATTCTATGTCGTATTTTCCTCTTAGTGGTTCGATCAGAATTAGCAACATCTGCCCCCAAGTCATACCTAAATGTAGACAGATGTACTGGGCCAGAAGCTGATCATGAAGTAGCTGAACAGATGAAATGGAAATGCTTCAGATGCTGAGTTCTTTTCTTTATTTTCCTTTTGTCAGTTCAGAGATCTCTGCTTCCAGTTTGTGGATTTTTTTGCCGTCTGCAGTGTCTTCCCATGTAGCTTGAGTTCTGTAGGCTCTTCGAATCGAGTAATGCTAATTCTGATCTGCAAAGGCCTTTCGGATTCATCAGCCATTTTGTTAGGATTTTGTGTTTGCTCTGTTCCTGGAGCTTGAGCCTGTTAAATCCCTTGATTTCACAGGTGCGAGAGCTGGAGGCAGAACTGGAAGATGAGCGCAAACAGAGGGCTCTTGTTGTGGCAGCCAAGAAGAAAATGGAGATGGATATGAAAGACCTGGAAGGTCAGATAGAAGCTGCAAACAAGGCTCGAGATGAAGCAATCAAACAGCTACTTAAGCTCCAGGTAGGCACAGCAAATCAGCTGAGCTTCTTTCCCTCCTGCTGACAGTGTGTCAAGGGTGCTGCTTTTCGTTACATGCATTTGTAGTGTGAAGGCAAGAAGGAGTATCAGACTCAGCTATGCTGGCACACGTCACAGTATCTGGCCTGAACTTATCAGCCACTCAAAACTCCTCTCATCCTTTTGTTGCTAAGGAGTTAAGATTGTCCCCCACGTACTTCTATTCAATAGTCATCATTTTCAACGCTTTGCATGAGGATTTACTGAGGATTGCTTTTGAGGCTGAATCTTTAAAATTTATGGTTGTTTGTATCTTTGAATTTACTGATTTCAGCTCAGCTCTTGCTGATTGCTACTTCCTCTAGTTGAGGAAGCCAAAAATGCTCCAGAGAAATAGGAGGAGTAAATTTTAGTTGCTTTGAAAAAGCTCCAAGATGCCTAGTCTTTTTAGACTGGCAAGAAGAATCCAGTACTTGTGTCAAGGATTTATTTCCCATTCCCAGAGAAATACTCCGTCATTAGTAGAGGTCAGTTTTCCCAAGGCTTTCAGTGCCATGGCCCAAAGCTGCAGGAGTATGAGGCCGTGGCAAGACCATGTAAAGCATAGAGCAAACTGCATTGCCTTTCTGCCCTGTCCACTCTATTCCTTGGCAATCCTACTTCAACTGAATGAGGGCAATTTTGGAACTTGGTCCAGGCGCTGGATGAGAAGGGAATGGAGATTAAAGCAAGAAATGCTGGTACCTAGCAGTAGCGGCTTCTCTATTCCCAGAGGCTGAGTCAGTTACAGAGTTCATACCTGATCTCTGTACACTTTCATGCAAGCACCTGAAATAAGTGGTCTCATGACTGGTGGTAAGCGAAGATGCAGGTACAACTTAAATGCAGTTTCTCCAGCTTTATTCTTTTAGCATCTGAAGTCAAACTTGTGTGAATTAAGATACCAGTCTGTGTTAAGTGTCTTACGGGAAGGATAAGTATGTGCTTCTACGTTATATGTGCAAAATGGTGAATTGTGGTACTTCTACACTGAGAAGTTTCTTACCTTGAGTACTTGTAATAGGTTTTATCAGTCAATTTAAGTAAATAGGTTTGTTTTTTTCCAAGACAATTGCAAGAGCATTACCTATCTACTACAAAGGTATCTCTACTACCTCTACTAGAGGTTTTTTCCTACAAGAAATATACTAATAAATGAAGTGAAGTCTTCTAATGGGATATTTCTGATGAGGAGTGAGTGATGGAAAGATGAGAAAATGAAGGGTTTAGACTGGAAGAGGGTAGAATTAAATTGGATATAAGAAAGAAATTCTTCACTCTGAGGGTGATGAGGCACTGGCCCAGGTTGCCCAGAGAAGCTGTGGCTGCCCCCTCCCTGGCAGTGTTCAAGGCCAGGTTGGATGGGGCTTTGAGCAGCCTGGAAGGTGTCTCTGCCCGTGGCAGAGGGATAGAACTCTGATCTTCAAAGGTCCTGTCCAACCCAAACCATTCTATAAATCTATGAAAATAAGAACTGAAAATAAATATATTTAAGTGGAATGAAGCCACTTTAGGAGGAAGGTCTTGCCTCCTAAGGGCAAAAAAGCTTCAGAGCTACTAATAAATCTTGTGGTTGTCCTGCTGTATCATGGCTTATTCTTTCCTCTGCTCTCCAACTGCAGGCTCAAATGGAAGACTACCAGCGGCAGCTAGAAGAAGCCCGTGCATCCAGAGATGAGATCTTTGCACAGTCCAAAGAAAGTGAAAAGAAGCTCAAAGGTCTTGAAGCAGAAATACTCCAGCTCCAAGAGGTGAGATTGAAATCCAAGAAATCTGTTTTTCTTTCTAGAGAAAAGGGGAAGGCCAGAGTGTGTTTGTTTTTTTTAAAAAAAAAAAAGAGTAAAAAGCCATCCAGTGAGTTGAACAGAAAAGTGGGAGCCTGGAGATGTTTCTCTTCCTCACTGCCCCAGGTCATTAGTGAGCTTCTTATAGCTTTGTAGGAATCCTTCTAGTAGTCTGGACTTCCTTTCCCTGCCTGGGTAGCAGGGAAGCCTTACTACTGCTTAAACAGATTTCAAGCCTCACTAAAATTTGCAAGGTGGTTTGAGAGTCTCTGGAAGCTGTGGTGCACAGTTGTCAGTACTAAAACTGGTCACTGGAAGTATATAAAAACCTAACAATCTCTCCAGTACCTCAGTGGACCATTTAAGTCTGTGGAGGTTTATCTCTCTGCTGTCTGAGGTCCTCATCCCTTTCTTTTACGGGCATCTGTTCCCTCATTGTTGGTAGTTCATGTAAGAGCTCCAAGTCGTGCTACATATCGCTGTCACTTATCTCCGATTATCTCCGTTGTCTGCCACAAGGTTAAACGTTTGAGGTTTGAAGGCAACAGAATTGCCTTGTGTGAGAGACGGCCTCTTTTTGCCCTGTTAGCTGCAAAGGTTGAAGCAATCACTCAGCTTACACTGCACTTAATGTTTGAGACTTTTACCTGCAACTTACTAGAGCTTCTCCATGTCATTCTTTCACAGACTTCAAACTAGTCAGTCTTGCACTTGCAGTGCATTAGATTGTGTCCTTCTTGGTGAATGAATGGGTGTTTCTACCACTCAATACAATTTCACAATACAAGATTCAGCGCTGTTATAGTTTTGTGCTAAAAATTCATTTTCTATACTTTGCTTTCAGTCATGCTACGTACTCTGTAGGAACCTAAAAAATTTGCTTAATTTAGTGCCCACGTTATACTTAATGAATTAGAGCATGTGACAGAACGGTTTTCTCCTCCTGCTTAGGGCTTGAATGTTACTGGCCTTTACAGGGGACGGGGAGAAGTAAATTCATAGTAGTCATGTGGCAGTTACGGGAGGGAAAGATCAAGGTGATGCGTCCTGCTAGCTTTTACAGCTGTTGGTTCTGTTTATCCATTAAAAGACCTCGGCGATATCACACTTCACAGCATCTCCCAGAAGTTATTAGAAGGCATAATGGTTTGCAGAAGTTTTGAGATTCCTAATGCTGTAATGCATATTTCCTAAACCTTCACAGGAGTTTGCTGCGTCTGAAAGAGCTCGTCGTCATGCTGAGCAAGAAAGGGATGAGTTGGCTGATGAGATTGCAAACAGCGCTTCGGGAAAGTGAGTCATCAAATGTATTAATTGTGCATCTGAAGAACTTCAGGCACCAGCAGCTGCAGTTCTTGGTAGCCTGCTTGCAATTTCTGTATTGACCTGTTGTCCCGATAAAAATTCCTTCTTGTTACGAAGAGAATTGCTTACACAGTAGCTTCTCGTTACAGTTTGGAATGTCTAAAGTATCAAAAGCAAAATAGCCAGTTGCATTGTATCAGATCTGAGCGTGTCTTGACCCAAATACTTCTTTTCTAGGTCAGCGCTGCTGGATGAGAAGCGCCGGCTGGAAGCTTGTATTGCACAATTGGAGGAAGAGCTCGAGGAAGAGCAGAGCAACATGGAGCTTCTCAATGAGCTTTTCCGAAAGACCACGTTGCAGGTGAGTCCGTTGGTGGCAATGCTGTAGGGGCAATCTATGTTTCAGTGTGCAGATAAGTGGAGGATCTGAATAGCACCAAATGATCTTCTATCCTTCTCCTCTGAAAGGTTGACACGCTGAATTCTGAGCTAGCTGGGGAGCGGAGTGCTGCCCAGAAGAGTGAAAATGCACGGCAGCAGCTAGAAAGGCAGAACAAAGAGCTGAAAGCCAAGTTGCAGGAACTGGAGGGATCTGTGAAGTCGAAGTTCAAGGCAACAATTTCTACTCTAGAAGCCAAGATTGTGCAGCTAGAAGAACAGCTTGAGCAGGAAGCCAAGTAAGGAGAAAAAGAAAAAAAAATCTGTTTGCTTGTGTTTGCCATGTCTGAAACCTCTGTGCCTTAGGTTTTTGTAGGGCTGAGATATGAGCTTCCGGCAAAGGCATTGGGGTTTCTGATCAGGAAACCTACTGTTTGGGGGACACATTTTGACAAGAGAGCTGCAAAGTAACTGGGGTTGAAATTTTCAGAAACGATTTGCTCCGTAACTAAAGCTGCTGAATTAACTCTGGACATTAACCAGGTGAATATGTTGACTGGTAGTCCCAGGATGCACAAGGTGATGCAGAAGTTTCTTGAGACAAGATGAAACATCGCCTTGAGACACCTGGTCTCTTTGGTTAGAGGAAGCCAGTTGAAGAGCTTAGGTGTGACAGCTTTAGTTGGTTGAGATGAATCCTGTACTCTGCAGAAGTCTTTCTGCAGTGAGCTCTTCCTGTCTATCCTTGTCATCTTGGTCCTCCAAATATATGTATTTGTTTTAAGCTAGTTCCTCCCAGAATCTGAAGGTCTTACAACAATCTTTGTTCTTTTTGTGCTTTTGGCTCTATGGGAGGAACATGTTACTGGTTAGCAATAACTCTGTAAGAAGCACCTTGATATCCCTCTTTTGAGCCTGCATACCATACTGGTATTGCTCCAGTGCTAAGGCTTCATGTTTTCAAAGCTGCATCCCTGCCAACTACCAGCACGCTAAAACTGTTGCTGCTGTTGATGGTGGCAGGCGTGTTAGGAGAACTCAAGTATCAGTTACACCATGAGACGAGAGCCTTTCAGAAGGAACAGATTTTTGTCTTCCTGGCCTTCAAGTACTGGGACAAATGACGGCTTTTGATTATTCTAGGGAAAGAGCAGCTGCTAACAAACTGGTCCGTCGTACGGAGAAGAAATTGAAGGATGTCTTCATGCAGGTGGAGGATGAGCGTCGACACGCAGACCAGTACAAGGAGCAGGTAGGTGGAAGGGCTTAGCTTTTGAGGCCTATTTCTCAGAAAAGGTAAATAAAACCATACTTTTAGTAGAAAGGGCTTGCTAAGAAGCATGTTAATGAAAAGATGTTGGGGAATCTATCTTGATGACTAAACCACTAGAGTAGTTCTCAGTGGTCAAAACTTCCCCGTGATAGCTCTGATGTGATGGTCCGTTACGCATCCTGGTCTCCCAGACCCAGGAGCTCTGCAGTGTTTCCAGGAGCCCGAGCTGCAGTCTGCAGTGAGGCTGTGTTGGTTCATCTCCAGCTGGAGTGGTTGGGTGGACAGGACGTTGGCTAACTCCTGGTCGTGGCGTTGCAGCTCTCTAGTTTGATCCTGAGTCCCTGGGTTTATATTTCAGATGGAAAAGGCAAATGCCAGAATGAAGCAGCTCAAACGCCAGCTGGAGGAGGCTGAAGAGGAAGCCACACGTGCAAATGCTTCCCGACGTAAACTTCAGCGTGACCTGGACGATGCCACAGAGGCTAACGAAGGCCTGAGCTGGGAGGTCAGCACCCTGAAGAACAGGCTAAGGTAGGTGGTGCCAGTGGCGGTGGGCAGGGTTTGCCTGAGCCCTCGTGTGCCCACAGACTCTCCGCAGTGCATCCTTGGGGAGTATCCAGCTGTGGCGCTGCTGGTGTTAGGGATGTTCAGCTCAGGAAGTGTGGGCTGGATGAGTGCTCGGTGCGGTGGATCGAGAACTGGCTGAATGGCAGAGCTCAGAGGGCTGTCATCAGCGGCGCCGAGTCTGGTTGGAGGCCGGTAACTAGTGGTGTGCCTCAGGGGTCAGTACTGGGCCCAGTCTTGTTTAACTTCATCAGTGACCTGTATGAAGAGACTGAGTGTACCCTCAGCAACTTTGTTGATGACACCAACCTGGGAGGAGTGGTAGATACACCAGCAGGCTGTGCTGCCATTCAGCATGACCTGGACAGGCTGGAGAGCTGGGCAGAGAGGAACCTGATGAGGTTCAACAAGGGCAAGTGCAGGGTCCTGCACCTGGGGAGGAACAACCCCACGCACCAGTACAGGCTGAGGCGGACCTGCTGGAGAGCAGCTCTGCGGAGAGGGACCTGGGTGTCCTGGCGGACGACAGGTTGACCAAGAGCCAGCAGCGTGCCCTGGCTGCCAAGAAGGCCAATGGGATCCTGGGGTGCATTAGGAGGAGTGTGGGCAGCAGGTCGAGGGAGGTTCTCCTTCCCCTCTACACTGCCCTAGTGAGGCCCCATCTGGAGTGTTGTGTCCAGTGCTGGGCTCCCCAGTTCAAGAAAGATGAGGAGCTACTGGAGAGAGTCCAGCGCAGGGCTATGAGGATGGTGAGGGGACTGGAGCATCTCTCCTACGAGGAGAGGCTGAGGGAGCTGGGCTTGTTCAGCCTGAAGAAGAGAAGGCTGCGAGGGGACCTTAGAAATGCTGATAAATATCTGCAGGGTGGGTGTCACGAGGACGGGGCCAGACTCTTTCCAGTGGTGCCCAGCGACAGGACAAGGGGCAATGGGCACAAACTGAAGTAGAGGAAGTTCCAGCTGAACACGAGGAAGAACTTCTTCCCTCGGAGGGTGACGGAGCATTGGAACAGGCTGTCCAGGGAGGCTGTGGAGTCTCCTTCTCTGGAGATATTCCAGACCCGCCTGGCCGCGGTGCTGTGCAGCCTGCTCTGGGTGACCCTGCTTGTGCAGGGGGTTGGGCTGAGTGACCCACAGAGGTCCCTTCCAACCCCCACCATTCTGTGATTCTGTGATTTTTCCAGTGGCTGGTACCAATCCCTTTTTTTCCCATACCCACTCCAGTGGGAATGTCTCAGCATTTTCCTTGAGAGCAGCTCTTGGAGATCAAGGTCTCTACCGAGTACAGAAGGGAGACAGCAGTGGTGAGGTTGCTGCAGAACAAAACCATATTGGGGGTAGAGAGAGGCTTATAGGAGCGGCAGGAGGGGTGCAGCGCAGCGCTGCACAAACGAGTAGTTGGTATTATTTTAGAGACCCTGCTCTGTTTAGGACTTGGTCTGTGCTCGGTGCTTGTACAGAGGCAATATTTTAGGTTGCTTGGGACTTGCAAAATTAAGATGATGGTACGCGCTAAGCAGGAATACCAGAATACCGGAATGTTTGCGCACAGCCTGTCTTCTCCTTGGTCAGAGAAGGGGTTTCAAGACCCTGTGTGTGAAATTTGCCCCGTGGCTGGGGGCAAACT
Organism: Opisthocomus hoazin; assembly: GCF_030867145.1. Taxonomy (NCBI): domain Eukaryota; kingdom Metazoa; phylum Chordata; class Aves; order Opisthocomiformes; family Opisthocomidae; genus Opisthocomus; species Opisthocomus hoazin. Next base: position 7,416,606 of record NC_134429.1, read on the forward strand.
GTTCCCCCATGGTTCAGTGTGGAGGTCTTCCCAGAGCAGCCACCAGCATGGGGCCGTGGGCTGTGGGCGAGCCACGACCGTTCATGGATTGTCTGGTTGCTGTTCGCAGGAGGGGGGGCTCCATCACCTTCTCCTCGAGCCGATCCGGGAGACGTCAGCTGCACATCGAAGGGGCCTCGCTGGAGCTCTCGGACGACGATGCCGAGAGCAAAGACAGCAACGTGAACGAAGCGTAGCCGGCGCCCGCCGAGTAGAGCCCCGTCTGTACCCTGCTTCAGATATAGTTACAACTGCTTTTTTTCTGTAGTAAATAAAATGGAATTGTCTCTGTTCAGTGCATCTATTTTCCAGATACTCATTGTATAGCCATTTTATAAAGCATCATGTGAAGGATGGAACTTTTTTTTTTATCAACACGGAAACTTCATTCCCAGAGGGTAGGTGGTTGGGGCAGACCCGTCGTCATGACTATGCATGCTTTGTTGTACAGACAGCATCCTTCTGTTTCTCCTGTGCTCAGGCGGCCCGTGGCTGTATCGAGTCCGGTGGATCATTGAAGACCAAACTGCACCTGTATTTTTTTTTTTTCTTTTCTCCTAATTGTTGTGATCAGCACACAATCAGCGAGTGAACTGTGAAAAGGCCTTGGGAAGTGTTCGAGGGAGATGTAGGGATGAACGAGTAGCGTCCATTTTTAACCTGCAATACCCTTTTGAAGTGTTCTCAGCACCTGCTTCATCAGTTAGCGTTCCTGCAGTACAGGCAAACTGAAACAGCGTCGCCGTTCCTCATCTGTACAGTACTTCTGCGTTTGTAGAGACCCGCTATCACCACGCCCGACAGATCTGTGTATATATTAAGGCTACTATAATGTGAACACCAGTGGAAAATAAACAGACAACGCAGGCGAAATTAATTTATTAATTTAGGGCTGAGTGAGTTAGCCTTCAAGCCGCAGAGCCGAGCGGCTGCACGGTGCATGGAGGCCGAGGTGGTGCGGCGGCTCCGGCGGGAGCGGCTCCGGGGCTGCGCGGGGCGGGTGCGGAGCCGGCGGTGACAGGGGTTCAGCAACGGATGTTGCCTGCCTAGGAGTGTACATGCCAGTGGATATGAATCCTTTTTGTTGTTGTTGTGTTTTGTTTTTTTTTTAATTTTGAACAGTATTACAGCGAGTAGTTAGCATTCTTTTTGTTTAAACAGCTGAAAAACTGACATTACAGAAAGTGCCTTAGACACTACAATACTAAGACAATGTTACATATATAATTTGCCTATACAACAATGATTTAATGTATTAATTTTGACTGTGCTTCATATCACGTACCTCTCTAGTCCAAGTGGTATTATTGATATTAGTGACAATGAATCAGTGTTAACTAGGAACCTTCCTCTGCCACATACTCAAAAACCGTGGATTTCCTTTTTTGGTTAAAAGCTTTAACATCTGTCACAAAGGTTTTGTTGTGTGTGTTTGGATACTTTTAATCAAACTGGCTGTTGACCACCAGGCATCTGACTGCAAATATCTTGTTTTCTTGTATACCCATATTTCTAGACAATGATTTTTGTAAGACAATAAATTTATTCATTATAGATGTGGCCGCCTGCTCTGTTTACTTACAGGAAAAGCTATCTCCTGAGGCTGGCGTAGACCTTAATAAACAAGAATATGACTGGAAGCTGCATTTACCCTTCTTCCTCTTTTGTTTGTTCAGGGTTTTTTTTCTCTTTTGACCTAAACACAGTGTAAATGGCCTGGTCAGGGCTGAGCCTTTGTGTTGCCATTAGAGTCCAAAGTCCCCTGCTGCTGACCTGCAGGGCTGGGACCCAGGCAGAGGCCCCATGGCTGCCTTCAGCGGGGTCTGGGCTTTCTGCTGGGCGGTGGAATCTCCTGTTTCGGAGGTCCCAGTGTGCAGTACTTGCTCCCCTGGCCCAAGGCAGTGATGGCGTTGGGTAAGGCCAAGGCTGGCACTGGTGCCCTGGGGCTGGTCCCTGCACAGAGAAGGTGGACCAGCGTGGGAAGCTGATATAGGAGCAGGGAGATGGTGGGCTTAAAACTGGAGTGAGAGGAGAGGGGTGGGGGAGAGCAGGAAGCCCCTGCCTGGGCTCTACAGTCCAGGGCTGCTGTCAGTGGTCCCTCTGGTCACAGCAAGCATGGGCTGAGGGAGCCTCCAGCACCGAAGGGCTGCTGGGGACCAGAGCTGATCCCAGGCACCCGCTCCTGGAACCCAGTTCAGTCACGGGTACCGTTACCTCAGGTGTCTCCTTCAAGGCAGTGGCTGCTGCTCCTCCTGCTGTGAGGACCATACTGGGGAGGGGGCAGGGGCTGCTGAAGGGCTTTTCCCTGCCTCTCTCATGGCTTCCATACCTCAGGGCAGGGGTTGGGCCACTACCAGGCACAAACACAGGCTGGGCAGGGAATGGGAGCGAGAGCAGCCCTGAGGAGAAAGGCTTGGGGTGCTGCTGGGTGAGAAGCTGGACACGACCCAGCCGTGTGTGCTCACAGGGCAAGGGGGAGATTCTGCCTCTCTGCCCCATGCTGGTGAGACCCCCCGGGGTACGGGGCTTGGGAATGTGAGGGCCCGGCTGATGAGGATGCGGGTGAAGCTCCAACCAGGAGGTTGCCCAGGATGAGTCGGTCAGCCCCACACATTACGGCTGCCTCAGCTAAGAAAAAAAAGGAGGGTAACTGTCACAGGTGATTCCCTGCGGAGGGGAACAGAGGGCCCGATATGCTGACAGGACCCATCCCAAGGGAATTCTGCTGCCTCCCTGGGGCCCGGGTCAGGGATGTTGCTTGGAAACTCCCTGATCTGGTGTGGTCCTCTGACTGTTACCCCCTCTTGGTAATGCAGGTTGGCGGGGACAAGATCGCGGAGAGAAGTCCCAAGGCCATCAAAGGGGACTTCAGGGCACTGGTCGAGGGATCGGGGGCACAGGTGGTGTTTTCCTCCATCCCATCAGTGGCAGGGAACAGCACTGAAAGGGGAGGAAAGCTCACCTGGTTAACAGGTGGCTCAGAGACTGGTGCCATCGGTTGAATTTTGGCTTCTTTGATCATGGGGAGGTGCACACAGCACCGGGCCTGCTGGGGACAGACGGAGTACAGCTGTCTCAAAGGGGAAAAAGGATTCACTGAGAGGGCTTTAAACAAGGTTCCAAGGGGGATCACATCACTAGGGATGAGCCCGGGTGTGTCATGGCAGGGTCAGGGGGAGATCGACAGCCCAGCTCAAGTGCATCTACACTAATGCACGTAGCATGGGCAATAAACAGGAGGAGCTGGAAGCCATTGTACAGCAGGACAGCTAGGTCGTCATCACAGAAATGTGGTGGGACAGCTCACATGACTGGCATACTGTCATGGATGGCTACAGACCCTGCTTCGGCGGGGGGGGGGGGGGTTGGACCAGATGACCCACAGAGGTCCCTTCCAACCCCCACCACTCTGTGATTCCGTGGGAGCCCTGCATCCAGCTCTGGAGCCCTCGGCACAGGACAGACCTGGAGCTGGTGGAGCGGGGCCAGAGGAGGCCCCAGCAATGATCTGAGGGCTGGAACCCCTCTGCTGGGAGGAAAGGCTGGGAGAGCTGGGGCTGTTTAGCCTGGGGAAGGGAAGGCTCCGGGGACACCTTAGAGCAGCCTGAAGGGACCTGCGAGAGAGCTGGAGAGGGTCTTGTGACAAGGGCATGGAGTGATAGGCCAAGGAGTGATGGCTTCAAGCTGCAAGAAGGGAGGGTTTGATTGAACGTGAGAAAGAAATTCTCCACTCTGTGGGTTGTGAGGCCCTGGCCCAGGCTGCCCAGAGAAGCTGTGGCTGCCTCCTCCCTGGCAGGGTTCAAGGCCAGGTTGGAGGGGGCTTGGAGCACCCCAGGCTGGTGGAAGGGATCCCTGCCCATGACATGGGGGGCTGGACCTGGATGACCTGTAAGGCCCCTTCCAACCCAGACCATCCTATGGTTCCATGAACATGCAGAAGGCCCAGGCTCTGTGCAAGAGCAGCATCCTCTTACTGGGGATTTTTTAAGGGGAGGGTGTTCCTGCTCCCCCGAGGAGGGAGCTGGTCCCAGGGTGGGGGGAGCTGTGTGGCCTCCCCCTGCATGGCACTGGGGCTCTGGCGGGAGCTGGAGGCCTCCGTCGCTTTGCAGGCTCTTCCCAAAAATCAGATCTTGAGGTCCAAGACAGTCGGTGCCATGGAGGGAAGGCACTTGCTCAGCCGCCGCTCCCCTCTCTGCGCAGAGGGAAGGAGGAGGCAACACTGCAAGGGAAAGGCAGCAAGTGCTTTGCAGCAGCGCACAGCAGCATCGCTACGTGACAAAACCACGGCCACTGCCACCGGTTCTGCAAAATCCGCTGATTTCACTTTAAAAGACCTTTATTTTTGGAAGATGACGGTAATTTGGGTTTTGGGTTTTTTTTGAAAACCCCTTCACGATCTGTGTCACCACGGTGGTATCGTACACTGTCCTACTGCAACATGCCATCTAGATTTCAAATAAATAAAGCTACAAAGCCCAAGTTATGTACAAAGATCTTCGGCAAAGATAATTATGTTTACAAACCTATGTACAATAGAACAAATGTAAACAGTCAAATGCAGCAGAGGATGCACAGGAAAGGACGACCATACAAACCCTGACGGCGAGGGGGGGGCTTCCCGCCTCCCCTCTGCTGGGGCCGATGTTTTTTTTCTCAGCACTTGTAAATAAACCAGCTTGGAGCTGCAGAGCCAAGTGAACGTGACGGCCCCGAGCGGGAATGAAGATTTCTAAACCCACAGATCAAACCCCAGCTGGGTTTGCTGGTTCTTTGTATAAAATCCACCGACTCCGAGGCACACGGACAGAGAACTCGCACAAACACGTTGCTTGAAAGACCCACGAGGTACACGCAGTCGCCCAACACTGTCGCAGAAGCGCGCAGGTGACGCTGTGAGATCCAGTCCTATATTACACGGATCGGAACAGGGGTGGGGTGGTGGCAGGGTCCCAGGAGGGGGCTTTGTGGATTTGTGGCTTCCTAACGCTCCGGCGGAGTTCCCGGTGTGACGGTGCGTGGATGTTTGCCTGACGAAGGCACCAGGAGCACGCTCCAGCCGCTCGCTGCGTTGCTGCACGGGTGGGGGAGCGCCGAGGGGCCGCTTCAGCACGGCTCAGCCGCGCCAGCACCCAGCAAGGCAGGCGATGTTCTGACTGACGAGTGCTGGGCACGGGACCGTCACCCCCGTGCCCCCAGCCCCTCCATCCCTCCCCCCCGTAGGGCCGCGCAGCTCAGCCTCCCATGCCCACTCCAACCCACAGCCACGCGCTGGCCCCGCAGTGATTTATTAAGCTGCGGTAACTGAGTCATGGACCTGATTCCTGTCCAAAGAGCCGCGGCGCAGCCTCAGCCAGGGGTCTGAGGTCTGAGCCTTACCGGGAGGGCAGCAGCTGCCCGTCCTGAGCAGCAGGATGCTGGAGCAGGCAGGGAGAAACGCTGCCAAGCCTAAGTTAGAGTAGAGATACGGTGAGGGGCTGAGGACCGCCAGGCCGAGCAAGACTCCTGCAGGCCGTGAAAGAGAGCACTGCGGGTGGCAGCTTGAGCAGCGTGGAGTATGGGGCCAAGGCAGAGAACGTCCGCTACAGTGACAGGAGAAAACAAACTGTATTAATGTGACATGGAGGGCCATGAGCTCAGGGTCTCCTCGGGCAGCAGGGCGCAGGTCGTGTTCCAGCGGGGCAGGAATGGGCAGAAATCGGGAGCAGTTCTTCTCGTGGTGGGCTGAGAAAAACATCCGCAAGTCCGAACACGACCTCCTGCGGGCTTATACGCTCAGGGGGAGCATGCCAGGCGCTGAGGACGGTCGAGAGGCTCCCAGTCCGGGGGGACCTTGATCAAAGCCGTTTACTGCCCTGAGGAGCAAGAAGAGACAGGCCGGTAAGTGATGAGCCCCAGGAGATGGCGCCGCTCACCCCTCCCGGCCCCAGCAGCTGGAGAACAGACCCCTCTCCTCCCCTCTCACCTCACCCTGGCTGTACGATGGCTGCAAGGCCACTGTGACCACAACAGGGCTCCCATGGCTGCGCCCACCCGCAGCCAGGGACAGGCGCAGGTGGGTGCTCACCCCACTGCCTGGAGGTGGTGGGTGCTGCCTGATGACCACCCCAGGAGGACAAGCAGCTCCTGCGCAGACCCCAGGCCCCCACGCCGGGCTCTGGGCAGCTGAGCGGCCGGGCACAGCAGCGCTGCAGGCTCGCTCCCCACGGCCAGCTCCCCTCCCCTCTTCACGGGTGCTGGTGGGCTGCGAGAGGAGAACATAGGTCTGACAGCTTTTCCATCTCTACTCCGTTCTGGCTTTGGCAGATCTTCTGTGATCAGGCTCAACACACAGCGTCTGCCCAGGATCACCATCTGCTGATCATCACCACCACCACAGCCTTGACAACCAGAAGCGATGGCATCCCCATATCAGGACAGCACGTCCACCCCCACTGTTGTCCCAGAACCAGCACCCTGCCCTCACAGTCGGGTTTGTAATAACAAAGGCGAGGGAGAACTCCCCCAGCCCTGCAAGGTCCCTACCTCGACGTCTGCTGGCTCCCAAGTGCTGCCTCTGCAGCCCTTCACCAGCTTCGCCCGAACCACCGGCACCCCAGAAGATGCCATTGAGATCCCTCCTGGCAGAGCTACGTTTGGGAGAGGGGACACCTGTGGAGACAGCCTCTGTTGCCCAGAGCTGCGAGCTGCGGTGAGTAGAAGCAAGAAGGAAGAGAAGCCGAGGGCTCTCCTGACGAGCTCGAAGCCAAGCCAGGAGCCGGCAGCTCCGGGGTCCCAGGCTGCACCCACTCCGCGGAGCACATCCCGCTCGCTGCCGTCACTGCCCACGGGACCGAGATGCCACCAGCCCACGCGCGGTGGCTCACGACTGCATCCCTGGGCAGAGCAGCGCGGTTTCCGCACTCCTGTTCCTGTGCTGCGCACATTCACCGGTGACCTTGCAGCTCCTGCGTCAGGGATGAAAAAACACCGCCAGCAACCCCAGAGGCTGCTGCCGTTGCACTGGGCAGTCACAAGCTCCTTCCATGAAGAGCTAAAATCCCGACAGTCTCTAGCAAGAACAGATTCCCATGGTAACGCAGCTCGCTGCCGCAGGGAGTCAGGCTGTTTCCTTTCCCCATAGAATCTCAGAATGGTGGGGGTTGGAAGGGACCTCTGTGGGTCACCCAGCCCAACCCCCTGCCCAAGCAGGGTCACCCAGAGCAGGCTGCACAGCACCGCGTCCAGGTGGGGCTGGAATATCTCCAGAGAAGGAGACTCCACAGCCTCCCTGGGCAGCCTGGGCCAGGGCTCCGTCACCCTCCGAGGGAAGAAGTTCTTCCTCGTGTTCAGCTGGAACTTCCTCAGCTTCAGTCTGTGCCCATTGCCCCTTGTCCTGTCGCTGGGCACCACTGGAAAGAGTCTGGCCCCGTCCTCGTGACACCCACCCTGCAGATATTTATCAGCATTTCTAAGGTCCCCTCGCAGCCTTCTCTTCTTCAGGCTGAACAAGCCCAGCTCCCTCAGCCTTTCCTCGTAGGAGAGATGCTCCAGTCCCCTCACCATCCTCATAGCCCTCCACTGGACTCTCTCCAGTAGCTCTTCATCTTTCTTGAACTGGGGAGCCCAGCACTGGACACAACACTCCAGATGGGGCCTCACCAGGGCAGAGTAGAGGGGAAGGAGAACCTCCTTTGCCCTGCTGCCCACACTCCTCTTGATGCACCCCAGGATCCCATTGGCCTTCTTGGCACCCAGGGCACACTGCTGGCTCATGGTCACCCTGACATGCACCAGGACACCCAGGTCCCTCTCCGCAGAGCTGCTCTCCAGCAGGTCCGCCCCAGCCTGTACTGGTGCGTGGGGTTGTTCCTCCCCAGGTGCAGGACCCTGCACTTGCCCTTGTTGAACCTCATCAGGTTCCTCTCTGCCCAGCTCTCCAGCCTGTCCAGGTCATGCTGAATGGCAGCACAGCCTTCCGGTGTGTCTATCACACCTCCCAGTTTGGTGTCATCAGCAAACTTGCTGAGGGTACACTCAGTCTCTTCATACAGGTCATTGATGAAGAAGTTGAACAAGGCTGGGCCCAGTACTGACCCCTGGGGGACACCACTAGATACTGGCCTCCAACTAGACTCAGCACCACTGATGACAACCCGCTGAGCTCTGCCATTCAGCCACTTCTCAATCCACCGCACCGAGCATTCCTCCAGTCCACACTTCCTGAGCTTCGCTAGAAGGATGTTATGGGAAACTGTGTCGAAAGCCTCGCTGTTAAACACCCACACTAGCACAGCCTGGCTCAGAGCAGGGAGAAACCACCTTTCCCACCTCCTCCCCATTGAGCTGGAAACTTCAACTCCCATTCGAGCATTGCCTTGATACAGGGAGGTGCCTCCCTGGCTGCACGCAGTAAAAAGCTGCTGGAAGAAGCTCAGGGGCAGACGTATCTCACTGTCTACATTTGGATGACGGGCCATGAAGCCAACCTGATCCTGACACGACTCTGCAAATTAGTTAAGAGCTCGGAAGCACCTCTGACAAGTAGGACGGGGGGGGGAAAGAAAACCAAACAACAACAAAAAAAAACAACCCAAACTGGATTAAAACGTGGTACTTTGCTCCCTTCTGAAAGGATCAGAGAAAAGTGGCATTCCACGTCAGCAGCCTGGGTGTGCTCAGGTCTGATGAGCTGCGTTCAAGCCCAGCTCTACAACTCTGTCACGTTTCCTGCACTAAACTCCGGGCTGCTCTTTCACAGAAAGGTTTGTGTTGGAAGGGACCTTCAGAGGCCATCTAGCCCATCCCCCTGCAGTAAGTAGGTGCCCAGCGACAGGACAAGGGGCAACGGGCACAGACTGAAGCAGAAGAAGTTCCAGCTGAACACGAGGAAGAACTTCTTCCCTCTGAGGGTGACGGAGCCCTGGCCCAGGCTGCCCAGGGAGGCTGTGGAGTCTCCTTCTCTGGAGATATTCCAGACCCACCTGAACGCGGTGCTGTGCAGCCTGCTCTGGGTGACCCTACTTGGGCAGGGGGTTGGGCTGGAGACCCACAGAGGTCCCTTCCAACCCCTACCATTCTGTGATTCTGTGAAATTAAAATACATTAAACAGAGGAACTGTGAAAAATAACAAATAAAGTATGCTGGATGACTCCTGGCTAACCTCCCAGAGGAGAGCGGAGAAGAGAAGTCCTTGTGCCCGGTCTCCAAGGTCTCTGACAGTGCCGGGAGGAGCACACGCATCGCTCCAGCCTTCAGCTGCTCTGCCCAGGCCTGACACAGGCGCGGGGCTCCTGCACGGAGCTGACGCTGCCCGACAGCCTGGAGACCTGCCCGCAGCCATTAATCCCAGCCAGATCACTTGCCTGCTGCTTCTGCCTCATTTCGCCATCCCTCAGACCCGACCCACTCTGCGGGGCCCGCACTGCGCCCTTGCTCTGGGCTTCCTAAGAAACTGGGCTCAGGGGTGCTTCACAGGGAGCCGAAGCCCCAGTCCCTGCTGGGAACAGCCCCAGCAGTGGTTTCTGATGGATGCTCCTGACTGCCTGCCCCTGCAGTGGCGTGGGCCTTGTGCCCGTTTCCAACTGCTCTCTCTGCCCTGTGATTGCTAAAGACAGATTTTTACATATTAATCTTTATTCCAAGCTGTATTTTGTGCTTGGCACCTTATCTCCAAGACTCTCTCAACTCTAAGTATCCAACAAAGCCTCAGCAGAAAATTCTCCTGTTGCTGAATAGCCCAGGCTGAGGAGTAAATGGATGGGCTCAAAGCATGCTTGGAGACCAGCCCCCCAATAAAACAAGAGAAAAAGGTAGTTTTCAGGCAGGGCAGTGCTTTGAAACACACCCAAGCAGCAGTAACAGCACAAGGAGGCAGAGGAACGCCCAGCATGGAGATGCAAGGAGGAAGATGGGGACAAGGCTGTGGCAGATGAAGCTGGCAGGGACCTGCACCTTTCGACAGCACAGGGAACCCTCCGCGCTCCCTCGAGAGGCAGATGAGGGAGACGAGCCAGACCCTTGCATGCTGGAGGTGGTGCCTGCACCGAGCCCCTGTGCCCAGGATCCCCCCACAGAGCCCGGGACCCCGGGGTCTGCGCAGGCTGCTTCCAGCTGGCACGGCTATGGCGGGCAGGGACAGTGGCACCGAGCCGGAGCACTGCTGTCTCGACGCGCACGCTGCTGATCACACCGTCCTCCGCCCCTGCTCTGCAACCCTGGCTGGCTCCCAGCACATCTGTGCTTTTGTTTGCTTTCCCATCGGCCAGAACCACAGCAACCGAGCATCGACAAGACAACAGCAACGAAACGTCGAAGGAAAACACGACCAAAGGGCAAACTAACTTTCAAAATTCACTAAATTAACAGCAGGGATACTTCATCCTGTATCTCTGATGTGACTGATTCATTCAGAACCATGCATGTATTTGAAGAACTATTGATTAGATCAAGAAAGCAAGCAGCACTCAATCTTATGTTTGCAACAGGTCACAGCAGCAGAGGAGTTTATCTAAAGTAAGGAGAAAGAGAGGGATTGCGGCCTCAGGCTTTGATCATGGACCATTAGTTTGTAACGCTGAGAGAACTACCCCATGCAGTTAGGACAACCACCGACTCGGCACCTCCAAGCACCGAGTTAAAAGGCATGCAGCTTATCATTGCAAATGAATTCATTTACCCATGACCAAGGTGGGGAATACGACCTTTTCACGCATAGTGGAGAAAAATTGAAACAGTTTATGCACACGATAAAGACATTCTTGGCCAATAACCCTGGACGCAAGGAATGGGGCAAAGCAAAGGTGTTCAGCTGAACCTCACCAGACCTCTCCCCTTCCACCTCTGCCCTGGCAGACGAGGGGTCCTATTTCAGCGACAACCAGCACTCCCACCATACTCCATGGCCGCAAGTGCGTGACCCAGATAAAAGCCTGGAGCATTGCAAAGCACGTTACAGGACATGGGATTACTCACCTGCATCCGAGGTACCCACACGTCCCTCTTTTCCAGGAAAACTTTTTCATAAGGCGGACTAGGGAACGGGAAGACCGCCCTGCTTTCACTGCCTGATGTATTACGATCAGGGTTGGGGTAACTGTGTGCACTGTGTAAATATCCCTACGTGCTTCACAGGACTGCTACAAGTGTGCAAGCAGAGGTGCTTCTCACATTCAAACCTGAGCTTGTTTGAATAAAACAAAGCCCAGCAGATTGACCAAAATAACCTAAGCATAAACACCATCTACAAGGACTTTGATAAGAGTGCAGGCAGGGGAGTGGGGGAGCAGTGAACACGGAGTTCATGCCTCAAGCAACAAACACTACATGCTGGCTCACATGCTGCCTCAGCTCTGCTGTTCAAGTGCCAAGGCTCTGCAGAGCCCATCAATGTCAGAGCCATTTTGTTCCCCAACTGGATCAAAGTTAATAACCAATTAAGAAATATTACAACACCAAAAAAAACAAGTATCTATTCGAGAACATCCTCAGGTGCTGTTCGGCCATGCCCGGGCATCCAAACAGTAACAGCACATTCCTGAAGGAACAAGTCTGCAGGAATCTAATCTCACAGCAGACACTGAGTTTTGAAAAAGTAGGCAAGTCCTGACTCTTCCAATTCCCCAGCAAAGCCTCGCTGCGGGCCCAGCTGTCCTCCAGGCCTCTGCTAAAGTGACGCTCCCCTATGTCAGCTCCTGCCCATCGCTGTCTTCGGCTGCCTGCTCAGCTCCGCTCAGCAAGCAAAGAGCAGATGTTTGACAGGAGATGGAGACTGGCCAAACACTTTAACCAACAAAATGGCAGAGGAAGGAAAGTAAGTGGAAATGTAATGCTGCAGCTGAGTTACCTCTGTCCCATTCCCACCACCCAACAACGGGCTGCTCTTTAGGCAGCGGCTGCAGATGGGATGGCATCTACAATCACATGTGGCTGTTTCAGGCTCCAGCAACAATGAGGGGCAGGGAGGAGAGTACAGGGGCTGGGGAGAGAGGAGGAGAGGGGATAAGCAAGGCATGCCTTGCCTCAGCCCCTCGTGCCCAGCCACCGCCGCATGCTCCAGGTCCGACTCCTGCCAGCGCGGCTGGAGCTGGGCGGCTGCTGCAGCGTGCGAGCGTGATGGGGCTGACCACATTGCGGTTCAGAGCTCGGTTCAGCTTACACGTGCAAAGTTGTACAGGTTTTACACGGCAGCCACGGAGACGCGTGCCCAGCACAGACACTGCGATCAGCCCCAGCACTCAGAGGCCTCCACAGGGGCAGCAAGATTAAACAGGAGCCGATGCGGGGAAGAGGCACGGGCCATCCGCTGTCAACAGCATGTGGGCACGCAGAGGAGGAGGAGAGGACAGCAGGGATCTCTAACAACCTGTCGATAAGGACGTCAGTCATTTCCACCCCCTTTTCTAGCCCACTAACATCCTCCAGCTCTGCTGTAGAAGTTAGTTTTCAGGAGGGTGGGTTTCTAAACCTTTTGCAGCTACAGCCTGCTGGTAACTCCAGGCAGCCAGCCCAGATAGCAAGTGTGATGACAATCCAGATAATTAAAAGTGACCCCACCCCACACAGCAATCAGCGTATTTGTCACACCACAACTCGATATAGCCATGCTGCCTCCTAAGAACAGCTATAATCTCTCCCTAGCAACTACCCTGACAGCTTGTACCTGAAATATCGCCCGTGCCCTGCAAGTGTGAGCTGCCGTGGTGATGCACAGACCCCAGCCAGCCTTGCAGTGCACAGACGACCCAAAAGTCTGTCCGATTTGCACAGGACACTGACATTGTTATGTCTCCAAACTCTTCTTTCCCAAAACCAGCAAACAACAGTGACTCTAAAAAAACTCCGAATACCAGTTTCTAAGATGCAACTTGCCCCGCTACCCACGTAGCAACACAATTCGGCTCAAACGAGGATGATTGTAGGAAGCTCAGCTTGTCTGCTCTGTATACGGCACTCTTCAGGTCGGCAACTGCTCATTTACTTCTCCAAAATAAATTCTGTATTGAGGATGTGCGGAAAGCCCTGACCACGGGCGAGTCACGGGAGACACACGGGGTCGTTTCTCCTGTGAAAGCAGTTTCTGGCTTCACGGCTGACGCACAGCACAGACAGCATGGAAGCAGTTGCTCCCTCGATCAGCCAGAACTATGCCCTTAATGACGTTTTCTTTTTCCCCTCATAGAGGGGGAAGTAGAGCAAACAGGGCACCACCCTCCAACACCCCCCCATTTGCTGCCTGCACTCAGCTGTTCTCACCAAGGGAACCTCCAGATTTGCCATCACGTACTTCCCCCGTGTGAGCACACCAGTAGCTATGGCAACTCCACCGCTACTTACTTGAGATCCTTTCGAAGGGCACGTTCACTTCACCAGCAGGCTTGCTGCCTCGGTTGATTTTTTTATTACCTGAGATGCAGCTGCCAAGAGATTCGGCAGCAGAGGGACAGGACAGGCACTGACACCCTGCCAGCCACGAGACAATCACGCTTGCTTTGCTCTGTGCTTTACAGAAATCAGCACTGTCACCCTCCCCATCCTCTTGAGACTGGCTCCACAATTTATTTGTCCTATAGGATGAAAGCTGTGGTGGGCTAAAGACAAACCAAGAATAACTTCTGCTCCAAGCAGCATCCTGAAACACACTCCCTTTCAGGATAAAAGCATATCCTTACTTACCCTTTGTCAAAGAAAGAAGTATGTCCCGGATGAGGGTACTTTGTGCCATTGCTGTTCATCACGCCGCTGTTAACATTCCCTGAAATGTAGGATTTCCGTGATGCCTGGTCCTTTGCAAAATTTCTGCAAGCAGCTAATTTGGATTCTAAGGCCTGTGAAAGGGGAAAAAAAAATGACGTCAAAAAAGTAATACCATTAAGAGGAAGTATTTTGCTGCTCAAGTTCAGGCTTTGTCATGACCCCAAGATCACCACGATCAGGAACCCAGTGTGATCACCTTTGGTGAAAGCTGAACTGAATGGGAACAAAGCTGTCATTTTCTCTGTCATCCAACCACAAAGGAAACCCACACAACGAGACGCTGACGCAGACTGCCACGCGTGACTCAGTTCCATCAGGGCTCAGATTTTACAACATATCAACATTCAATTAATTACCTAAAATAAGGAAGCCAATTCCTAGCAGCAGTTACCAAAACTTCCTGCTTCAGCAGCTGCAGTAAGGCTGGCATAAGCTAATCACAAGTCTAAGACAGAGCCTAAAGCAGAATCCTCAAGTTTTGCGAGGGACTTTGTATTTAGGACTTTGTATTTGGAAATTCGAATTTTTTTCTCCAGGGCAATGCCTTCTAGCATTTCTTTCTTAATCTTGGCCTGCAAAATAAAGCCAGTTTCTTAAGTGCCATTGGTATGCTTCAGAACAAGAAGTGCTACAGCATCAGATGAGGAACCCAAGGCAGCAACTAAGCCTGTCTCTGTGGTCTGTACCTCATCTGTACTACTTCGCAGCAAGCCTGGTGAGATCTTGTTCCCCTGTACAAGGTGACAGTCTATGCCTCATCTGCTGACTCCTGCCAGAAGGGAGGCCAAAATCCTGATTCTCTCCTTCACTGCAGCACACCCCCTGCCCTTTCTGCTGTCTGTCACAAACTGAGGCTTTGCTTCAATAGCAGTCCGGTCTAGCAGAAAGTCCTTGCAACAATTTGTTACATCCACCCTGCGCATGGGAGCATTCATACACTTGCAGATGCATACAGCGGAGACAAAACCTCATCTCCCCAAACACGGGGCTTGGTCCCATTCCACGTAGAAAAATATTCCACTGATAAGACACTGGCATGCTATCACAAGTAAGTGAACACTACACAGTGTTCTAGAAATCCACGCAAGCTTACTCAGTGGCTATATAGGCAGATATATTGTGGTCAGCAGGTCGAGGGAGGTTCTCCTTCCCCTCTGTTTGGTCCTAGTGAGGCCCCACCTGCAGTACTCTGTCCAGTTCTGGGCTCCCCAGTTCAAGAAAGATGAGGAGCTACTGGAGAGAGTCCAGCGGAGGGCTGCAAAGATGGTGAGGGGACTGGAGCATCTCTCCTACGAGGAAAGGCTAAGGGAGCTGGGCTTGTTCAGCCTGGAGAAGAGAAGGCAGAGAGGGGACCTTATAACTGCCTAGAAACATCTTCAGGGTCGGTGTCAAGAGGATGGGGCCAGATTCTTTTCAGTGGTGCCCAGCGATAAGGGGCAACAGGCACAAATTGAAGAATACGAAGTTCCAGCTGAACATGAAGAACAACTTCTTCACTCTGAGGGTGACAGAGCACTAGAACAGGCTACCCAGAGAGGCTGTGGAGTCTCCTTCTCTAGAGATACTCAAACCCTCCTAGACAAGGTCCTGTGCAGCCTGCTCTGGGTGACCCTGCTTGGGCAGGGGGCTGGACCGGGTGACCCACAGAGGTCCCTTCCAACCCCCACCATTCTGTGACCCTGTGAGATATAGATAACTACCTACCTCTTGGTCTCAAAGCACCTATCAGCTGGAAATAGCCTGTGTGATCTGTGCCAAGTGACTCTATCTCAGCTGCATGCAAGAAAGCTGAGGGGAAACTTCTTGCAGAGAAATGGAGTCTGAGGCTCAGGATGAGGCATCTTATGAGTAGCCAAAGCCACAGAAATCCTAAACATCCTCTAATCATTACTGAACAAATGCAAGAGCTGGAATTTTGTACCAGTGGCAGAGCGTGTGTCTCGGAGCAGGCTGGGAACAAGCATGCTTATTTGGCATTTCCTGTCCTTGCAGAGTAATCACACGGGATTGTGCTTAAGCTCTCTAAATCCCCTGCAGACTCTTACTCACTATGATCCCATTTTAAACATGTCACTCCATAACCCCGAGTTATCCTGCTGCCCTTTCAAACCAGCTACGAGCTCACCGACTCCAAACATGAACAATGAGTTAATTTTTAATTTCAAACTTTGCTAAAACAACTGTCTGTACTGCAGCTATTGCTGTTCTCAGTGCTAACCACAAGAGACAGAGGAAAGCCAGCACCGGCGGCGAGACACGGAGGCTACCCATGCTTCCACTCAGAACACCAGCCACTGAGGCACGTCAACAAGCTTCTCATAACTCAAGAGTCGCCTTCATTCAACTGGAAAGCCTGGCATCCTAAACAACACTGTAACAGATGTTTAAACCACTTCTTCCTTGCTTATTGTGGTAATCCCTTTAAAGGCTCACGCATTTCACTTCCCCATCAACTACAGATGGGAACATTTGGCTTTCTCCTGATTTATTTTCTCACTTTCTTATCACAGGCTTCTACTTTTTTTTTCTGTTTTCAGCACCTGTTGCAGATCTCCCCAGGCATGATCTCAGCTCCCCTCCCATGACACACAGTTACTGTGCAGCAGGCACCCAGAGTCTGAGTGCCAGTTCTGCACCTGGGTCTCACTAGAGAGGAAGCCACAGGCCACACCTGAGGTAAGAACAAGTGGCTGACAGTGTCTAACCCCATACACCAAAGTGCTTGAGAAACTTCTTACTGCAAATATGAATTTCATCACCCAAAGTTGGAATCAGAACCTTAGTAATATGCTTTCCAAATCAAGATCATTAAAAAAAATACATTATCACATACTAAACACTGAATATGGATGCTTTGGAAACTACAGCACAGGCCAAGACCTTGTGATTGTGCACAAGGATGAAAGCTCAGTGACAACCCCACCGAGACAGGAATACTTCAGTTCAGAGCACTCACCCCCACTTTCCGCAACAGATCTCCCACAATGTTGAGCGCAGATATTCTAGCCGAAGGAGTAAGGGGGCTGGTACCAAATCCATTTGGTATAGCTGCAAACACAGACACATTTTATTACCTGCTCCACTTCTCCACAGGTTTTTTTATTTGTTTTTTTTTTTGTTTGTTTCAATTTCAATAAATCAACTCCAACGTAAAAAAGTAAATCTAAAATCCTACTGCAGGCTATTCACACAATTACCCCACAATAACACACAGACTACATGATCACTAGCCATGGAAAAACGAAAAAGCTTAATTCCTGTCCACTGCCCTCTTTCCCATTAGAACTACACACAGAGTTCTCGCACTCTCCATCTGCAAGGCTATTGCCCGCAATCCATCTAATCCAGCCAGAGCTTCCCCTGGAATCTATTCTTTCTAATTTGAAAAATAACGTATTAATCCTTGCAGTTGTCCAGAGCCTTCCAGACAGGGAAGCGGACTGGACTAACACCCTGCTGCCTCATAGAGAAAACAAGACACCTAAAAAGTATGTGTTGTAACAGGGGCAGTCTAGACTGTTTGAATTACTGCCCACCATTTACTCACCACTGCTGCTCCACATTTAAGCAGAAATATCAGCCACTGCACTTCCCCGCGATCTCAAAGGTCTTCAGAGCTCTGCTGCAGGCATCCACTGCAGAGCACAAACCCTTGCCCCGGTAAAAGCAGTATCTAAGCTTCACCGTCCTGCTTCTCCATGCTGTTTACTGATTATACTCCTTAAATGCACCTGATGCTGCCCCAGGATTTAAACACACCTGATCCAATGCAGGTGGGATCCACACCTACCTACACTTACTTCAAGTTCACCAACAAGCACCTGGCCTGAAATTGTTTGTTAACAAGCTGCAGGTACTGCCTAACAACTAGACACAGTTTCTACAAATTATACCTTTTGGGGAAGGAAAACTATTTTCCGATCCTTTTCCAACAGGTGTAGCTGGCAAGGAGAGAGATGCCTGGACAGCCGAATCCATCTTTTCACAGTCTAGAGTCGGAGAAACGGGCGCTGACTTTCGGGTGACTTCTTGTTGCCTCTCCCGTACTGCTAGCTCTTGCCGTAAGTCTGAGGGTTGAAAGAATAAAAATCCCACACGTCTTGGAGACCGAGTTCCCTAATAAACACTGTCTCTATTTATTTGGGAGGGATGAGGAGGAAACACTTTGCAACAACTCTGTATTAACTGCCTGCTGCTGGCTTTCTGCAGCAGCGAGGACCTCCACATCATGGCAGTCACAGCCCCAGACCATCACTGCCTGTCACGTGTAAGCACAGCAGGTGACTTTTCCGCAGTATTTTCCCCATATGTGGTGCGAGTCCCATGGAAAGTGCGTTACGCGAACTGCAGTTGGTCACAAATGCCTGCGGAAATACACTCCGCTCCTGCTCAAACAGCGGTGGGGAAAAGGGAGGAATGACCAATTCTTACGTTTCCAACTCCCCACGTCATTCTTCCTATTAAGCTGTGAGCTATCTGCAGACGTTCGCACATTCAGAGCAGGGCTGCGGAAGCCCCCTGCATGGACCCCCAAAGCTACATTTGAAGTCTGAGGAGGCAAGACAAGCAAGTAGCCCCAGTCTCTGTGCCTCTGTGCGAGCAGTGCCATGGGCAGATGAGGCTGAGCAACAGCTTTCCAGGCTAGCTCTTTCTGGCTGCGAGCTATCTGCAGACGTTCGCATTTTCAGAGCATGGCTGCCGGAGGCCCACTGCACGGACCCCCAAAGCTACGTTTGAAGTTTGAGGGGGCAAGACAAGCAAGAAGCCCCAGTCTCTGTGCCTCTGTGCGAGCAGTGCCATGGGCAGATGAGGCTGAGCAACAGCTTTCCAGGCTAGCTCTTTCTGGCTGCGAGCTATCTGCAGATGTTCGCATTTTCGGAGCAGGGCTGCCGGAGGCGCCCGCCAGAGACCACCTAAGATAGGTTTGAATTTTGAGGAGGCAAGACAAGCAAGCACCCCACTCTCTGTGCCTCTGTGCGAGCAGTGCCATGGACAGATGAGGCTGAGCAACAGCTTTCCAGGCTAGCTCTTTCTGCCTGCGATCTATCTGAAGACGTTCGCATTTTGAGAGCACGGCTACCGGAGGCCCCCTGCACAGACCCCCAAAGATACGTTTGAATTTTGAGGGGGCAAGACAAGCAAGCAGCCCCAGTCTCTGTGCCTCTGTGCGAGCAGTGCCATGGGCAGATGAGGCTGAGCAACAGCTTTCCAGGCTAGCTCTTTCTGCCTGCGAGCTATGTGCAGACGTAAGCATTTTCGGAGCGGGGCTGCGAAACGAGCCTGACAGGGACTCCCTCCATTCCCAGGATATGTTTGAAGTTTGAGGTGGCACGACAAGCAAGCAGCCCCAGTCTCTGTGCCTCTGTGCGAGCAGTGCCGTTGGCACATGAGGCTGAGCAACAGATTTCCAGGCTAGCTCTTTCTGGCTGCCAGCTATATGCAGACGTTACCATTTTGAGAGCAGGGCTGCCGGAGGACCCTGCACGGACAACCTAAGTTACGTTTAAAGTTTGAGGTGGCAAGACAAGCAAGCAGCCCCAGTCTCTGTGCCTCTGTGCGAGCAGTGCCATGGGCAGATGAGGCTGAGCAACATCTTTCCAGGCTAGCTCTTTCTGCCTGCGAGCTATCTGCAGACGTTCGCATTTTCGCAACAGGGCTGCCGGAGACCTACTGCACGAACCCCAAAAGCTACATTTGAATTTTGAGAGGGCAAGACAAGAAAGCATCCCTAGTCTCTGTGCCTCTGTGCGAGCAGTGCCATGGGCAGATGAGGCTGAGCAACAGCTTTCCAGGCTAGCTCTTTCTGGCTGCGAGCTATCTGCAGACGTTCGCATTTTCGGAGTAGGGCTGCCAGAGACCTCCTGCACGGACCACCAAAGCTACGTTTGAAGTTGGAGGTGGCAAGACAAGCAAGCAGCCCCAGTCTCTGTGCCTCTGTGCGAGCAGTGCCATGGGCAGATGAGGCTGAGCAACAGCTTTCCAGGCTAGCTCTTTCTGGCTGCGAGCTATCTGCAGACATTCATATTTTCAGAGCAGGGCTGCCGGAGGCCTCCTGCACGGACCACCTAAGCTACATTTCAAGTTTGAGGGGCAAGACAAGCAAGCACCTCCAGTCTCTGTATCTCTGAGCGAGCACTGCCATGAGCAGATGAGGCTGAGAAACAGCTTTCCACGCTAGCTCTTCCTGACTGTGAGCTATTTGCAGACGTTCGCATTTTCAAAGTAGGGCTGCCGGAGGCGCCCGGCACGGACCCCCAAAGATACTATTGAAGTTTGAGGGGGCAAGACAAGCAAGAAGCCCCAGTCTCTGTGCCTCTGTGCGAGCAGTGCCATGGGCAGATGAGGCTGAGCAACATCTTTCCAGGCTAGCTCTTTCTGGCTGCGAGCTATCTGCAGACGTTAGCATTTTCGGAGCGGGGCTGCGAAACGAGCCTGACAGGGACTCCCTCCATTCCCAGGATATGTTTGAAGTTTGAGGTGGCAAAAGAAGCAAGCAGCCCCAGTCTCTGTGCCTCTGTGCGAGCAGTGCCGTTGGCACATGAGGCTGAGCAACAGCTTTCCAGGCTAGCTCTTTCTGGCTCCCAGGTATCTCCAGACGTTCCCATTTTGAGAGCAGGGCTGCCGGAGGACCCTGCACGGACAACCTAAGTTACGTTTAAAGTTTGAGGTGGCAAGATAAGCAAGCAGCTCCAGTCTCTGTACCTCTGTGCGAGCAGTGCGATGGGCAGATGAGGCTGAGCAACAGCTTTCCAGGCTAGCTATTTCTGTCTGCGATCTATCTGCAGAAGTTCGCATTTTGGGAGCACTCCCGCAGGAGGCCCCCTGCACGGACCCCCAAAGCTACGTTTGAAGTCTGAGGGCGCAAGACAAGCAAGCAGCCCCAGTCTCTGTGCCTCTGTGCGAGCAGTGCCATGGGCAGATGAGGCTGAGCAACAGCTTTCCAGGCTAGCTCTTTCTGCCTGCGAACTATCTGCATACGTTCGCATTTACGGAGTAGGGCTGCCGGAGTCCCCCTGCACGGAACCCCAAAGCTACGTTTGAAGTTTAAGGTGCCAAGACAAGCAAGCAGCCCCAGTCTCTGTGCCTCTGTGCGAGCAGTGCCATGGACAGATGAGGCTGAGCAACAGCTTTCCAGGCTAGCTCTTTCTGGCTGCGAGCTATCTGCAGATGTTCGCATTTACGGACCAGGGCTGCCAAAAGGAGCCTGGCAGGGACCCCTGAGCCCCCCGCTATGTTTTAAGTTTCCCGCCCCCCAATGCTGTCCTGCTCTCTGTCCTATTTCTTATTCTGTCATTCTGTCCTGCTGCCTGTCTCTTTGTTTATTCCTCCTTCTCTCTCCCTCAGCCCAGTGCTTTTTTTTCCCTTCTTCTTCCTTGCTGCCCAACCGAGGCTTTTCCTCCTGCTTCTCGTCCTGCTCCGCTGTCTGTTATTTTTACCTGTCTTTCACTTTATCCTACCTCCCTGTCCCCTTTTTCTCTCTCATTATCACCTTGTCCCGCTCCCTGTCCCTTTCTTTCTCTGACAATTTGTCCTGCTCCTTGTCCTTCTCTCCCTTTGCTATTATTTTCCGTTCTTCCTCTGAGCTTTCCTTCCTTCTTTTTCTATCCTACTGCCCCAGTGCCTCTTTTTCCACCGCTGTCCTGCTCCCTGGCCCTTGTTTCCTCTCACTGTTCCTCTGTCCTGCTTCCTGTCCCCGGTTTTTCTCTTTCTCTATCCTGCTGCCTGTCTGGTCTTTTCTTAGTCTACATCCCTGTCCAGCCAGCTCTCCCTTTTTGCCTTTCTCTCCTTCTCTGTCCTGCTTCCCAGCCTTTTCTTCTCTTCCTCTCTCTCTGTCGTCTAGCCCTTAGCTGGTTTGTGTTGGGGTTCCAACCCTAACAACCCCCTTCTTCGTCTGACCCTTTCTTTGTATCTTAGTACCTATTTTCCTGTTCCCTGTCCCTTTTCTCTCTCTGTCAGTGTGTCCTGCAGATCGTTGGACGGGGGTGGGAGGCTGGAAGAGGCTGGGAAATTGGGGGGGGGGGGCGAATGGAGGTTGGAAAGGGGCAGGAGGTTGCAGAGGGGTGGGAAGATGTGTTAAGTAGAGCAAGAAAAATAGAAGGTGAGAGGCTGCAGAGGGGTGGGAGGCCACAGGAGAGAGTAGAGGGCAGCAAAAAAAAAAAAAAGGCTGCAGAGGGGTGGGAGGTCGGGGGCGAGAGTAGAGTCCAGCAAAAAGAAAAGGCCGCGAAGGGTTGGGAGGCTGCAGAGGGGTGGGAGGCCGGAGTGAGAGTAGAGGCCAGCAAAAAAAGGAGGCCAGGAAGGGGTGGGAGGCTGCAGAGGGGTGGGAGGCCGGGGCGAGAGTAGAGGCCAGCAAAAAAAGGAGGCCGGGAAGGCGTGGGAGGCTGCAGAGGGGTGGGAGGCCGGGGCCAGAGTAGAGGCCAGCAACAAAAGAAGGCCGGGGAAAGGTGGGAGGCTGCAGAGGGGTGGGAGGCCAGGGGCGAGAGAAGAGGCCAGATAAATAGGAGGCCGGAAAGGGGTGGGAGGCCGGGGCAGTACGAGCAGAGGACAGAAATGCCATTTCTTTCATCCTGTTCCCTGTCTTTATCTCTCTTTCCTGCCTTGTTTATTCCTCTGATTCAAGTTGTCTCTCGATCTGTGTCTTCTGCTTCCCACTCATCATATTCTCTCTTTTTCTCTGTGCTATTCCTGCATACAGTGTGCGGTAAGGCTGCTTGTTTAGGCAGCCACGTCTCGTATGAGCTCTAAGACACCAACGTGCATTTTGGTGCTGGGCACCACTGACGCACAGGAGGAGTGCCAGGGGAAGATGAGGCTGAGCAACAAATTTCCAGGCTAGGTCTTTCTGGCTGCGAGCTATCTGCAGACGTTAGCATTTTCGGAGCGGGGCTGCGAAACGAGCCTGACAGGGACTCCCTCCATTCCCAGGATATGTTTGAAGTTTGAGGTGGCAAAACAAGCAAGCAGCCCCAGTCTCTGTGCCTCTGTGCGAGCAGTGCCATGGGCAGATGAGGCTGAGCAACAGCTTTCCAGGCTAGCTCTTTCTGGCTGCGAGCTATCTGCAGACATTCGCATTTTCAGAGCATGGCTGACGGAGGCCCACTGCACGGACCCCCAAAGCTACATTTGAAGTTTGAGGGGGCAAGACAAGCAAGCAGCCCCAGTCTCTGTGCCTCTGTGCGAGCAGTGCCATGGGCAGATGAGGCTGAGCAACAGCTTTCCAGGCTAGCTCTTTCTGTCTGCGAGCTATCTGCAGATGTTCGCATTTTCGGAGTAGGGCTGCCAGAGGCGCAAGGCAGAGACCACGTAAGATGGGTTTGAATTTTGAGGGGGCAAGACAAGCAAGCACTCCAGTCTCTGTGCCTCTGTGCGAGCAGTGCCATGGGCAGATGAGGCTGAGCAATAGCTTTCCACGCTAGCTCTTTCTGCCTGCGATCTATCTGCAGAAGTTCGCATTTTGGGAGCACTCCTGCCGGAGGCCCCCTGCACGGACCGCCACAGCTACGTTTGAAGTCTGAGGGCGCAAGACAAGCAGCAGTCCCAGTCTCTGTGCCTCTGTGCGAGCAGTGCCATGGGCAGATGAGGCTGAGCAACAGCTTTCCAGGCTAGCTCTTTCTGCCTGCGAGCTATCTGGAGACGTTCGCATTTTCAGAGTAGGTATGTCGGAGGCCCCCTGCACCTACCACCTAAGATACTTTTGAAGTTGGAGGTGGCAAGACAAGCAAGCAGCCCCGTTCTCTGTGCCTCTGTGTGAGCAGTGCCATGGGCAGATGAGGCTGAGCAACAGCTTTCCAGGCTAGCTCTTTCTGCCTGCGATCTATCTGAAGACGTTCCCATTTCGAGAGCAGGGCTGCCGGAGGACCCTGCACGGACAACCTAAGTTACGTTTAAAGTTTGAGGTGGCAAGATAAGCAAGCAGCTCCAGTCTCTGTGCCTCTGTGCGAGAAGTGCCATGGGCAGATGAGGCTGAGCAACAGTTTTCCAGGCTAGCTCTTTCTGTCTGCGATCTATCTGCAGAAGTTCGCATTTTGGGAGCACTCCTGCAGGAGGCCCCCTGCACGGACCCCCAAAGCTACGTTTGAAGTCTGAATTCGCAAGACAAGCAAGCAGCCCCAGTCTCTGTGCCTCTGTGCGAGCAGTGCCATGGGCAGATGAGGCTGAGCAACATCTTTCCAGGCTAGCTGTTTCTGCCTGCGAGCTATCTGCAGACGTTCCCATTTTCGCAACAGGGCTGCCGGAGACCTACTGCACGAACCCCAAAAGCTACATTTGAATTTTGAGGGGGCAAGACAAGCAAGCAGCCCCAGTCTCTGTGCCTCTGTGCGAGCAGTGCCATGGGCAGATGAGGCTGAGCAACAGCTTTCCACGCTAGCTCTTCCTGGATGTGATCTATTTGCAGACGTTCGCATTTTCGGAGTAGGGCTGCCTGAGGCGCCCGACACGGACCACCAAAGCTACGTTTCAAGTTTGAGGTGACAAGACAAGCAAGCAGCCCCAGTCTCAGTGCCTCTGTGAGTGCAGTGCCGTGGGCAGATGAGGCTGAGCAATAGCTTTCCAGGCTAGCTCTTTCTGCCTGCGAGCTATCTGCAGATGTTCATATTTTCGGAGCAGGGCTGTCAGAGGCGCCCGGCACAGACCACCTAAGATAGGTTTGAATTTTGAGGCGGCAAGACAACCAAGCAGCCCTGTCTCTGTGCCTCTGTGCGAGCAGTGCCATGGGCAGATGAGGCTGAGCAACAGCTTTCCAGGCTAGCTCTTTCTGGCTGCGAGCTATCTGCAGATGTTCGCATTTTCAGAGCAGGGTTGCCGGAGGCGCCCGGCACAGACCACCTAAGATAGGTTTGAATTTTGAGGTTGCAAGACAATCAAGCAGCCCCTGTCTCTGTGCCTCTGTGCGAGCAGTGCCATGGGCAGATGAGGCTGAGCAACAGCTTTCCAGGCTAGCTCTTTCTGGCTGCGAGCTATCTGCAGACGTTCGCATTTTCGGAGTAGGGCTGCCAGAGACCTCCTGCACGGACCACCAAAGCTACGTTTGAAGTTGGAGGTGGCAAGACAAGCAAGCAGCCCCAGTCTCTGTGCCTCTGTGCGAGCAGTGCCATGGGCAGATGAGGCTGAGCAACAGCTTTCCAGGCTAGCTCTTTCTGGCTGCGAGCTATCTGCAGACATTCATATTTTCAGAGCAGGGCTGCCGGAGGCCTCCTGCACGGACCACCTAAGCTACATTTCAAGTTTGAGGGGCAAGACAAGCAAGCACCTCCAGTCTCTGTATCTCTGAGCGAGCACTGCCATGAGCAGATGAGGCTGAGAAACAGCTTTCCACGCTAGCTCTTCCTGACTGTGAGCTATTTGCAGACGTTCGCATTTTCAAAGTAGGGCTGCCGGAGGCGCCCGGCACGGACCCCCAAAGATACTATTGAAGTTTGAGGGGGCAAGACAAGCAAGAAGCCCCAGTCTCTGTGCCTCTGTGCGAGCAGTGCCATGGGCAGATGAGGCTGAGCAACATCTTTCCAGGCTAGCTCTTTCTGGCTGCGAGCTATCTGCAGACGTTAGCATTTTCGGAGCGGGGCTGCGAAACGAGCCTGACAGGGACTCCCTCCATTCCCAGGATATGTTTGAAGTTTGAGGTGGCAAAAGAAGCAAGCAGCCCCAGTCTCTGTGCCTCTGTGCGAGCAGTGCCGTTGGCACATGAGGCTGAGCAACAGCTTTCCAGGCTAGCTCTTTCTGGCTCCCAGGTATCTCCAGACGTTCCCATTTTGAGAGCAGGGCTGCCGGAGGACCCTGCACGGACAACCTAAGTTACGTTTAAAGTTTGAGGTGGCAAGATAAGCAAGCAGCTCCAGTCTCTGTACCTCTGTGCGAGCAGTGCGATGGGCAGATGAGGCTGAGCAACAGCTTTCCAGGCTAGCTATTTCTGTCTGCGATCTATCTGCAGAAGTTCGCATTTTGGGAGCACTCCCGCAGGAGGCCCCCTGCACGGACCCCCAAAGCTACGTTTGAAGTCTGAGGGCGCAAGACAAGCAAGCAGCCCCAGTCTCTGTGCCTCTGTGCGAGCAGTGCCATGGGCAGATGAGGCTGAGCAACAGCTTTCCAGGCTAGCTCTTTCTGCCTGCGAACTATCTGCATACGTTCGCATTTACGGAGTAGGGCTGCCGGAGTCCCCCTGCACGGAACCCCAAAGCTACGTTTGAAGTTTAAGGTGCCAAGACAAGCAAGCAGCCCCAGTCTCTGTGCCTCTGTGCGAGCAGTGCCATGGACAGATGAGGCTGAGCAACAGCTTTCCAGGCTAGCTCTTTCTGGCTGCGAGCTATCTGCAGATGTTCGCATTTACGGACCAGGGCTGCCAAAAAGAGCCTGGCAGGGACCCCTGAGCCCCCCGCTATGTTTTAAGTTTCCCGCCCCCCAATGCTGTCCTGCTCTCTGTCCTATTTCTTATTCTGTCATTCTGTCCTGCTGCCTGTCTCTTTGTTTATTCCTCCTTCTCTCTCCCTCAGCCCAGTGCTTTTTTTTCCCTTCTTCTTCCTTGCTGCCCAACCGAGGCTTTTCCTCCTGCTTCTCGTCCTGCTCCGCTGTCTGTTATTTTTACCTGTCTTTCACTTTATCCTACCTCCCTGTCCCCTTTTTCTCTCTCATTATCACCTTGTCCCGCTCCCTGTCCCTTTCTTTCTCTGACAATTTGTCCTGCTCCTTGTCCTTCTCTCCCTTTGCTATTATTTTCCGTTCTTCCTCTGAGCTTTCCTTCCTTCTTTTTCTATCCTACTGCCCCAGTGCCTCTTTTTCCACCGCTGTCCTGCTCCCTGGCCCTTGTTTCCTCTCACTGTTCCTCTGTCCTGCTTCCTGTCCCCGGTTTTTCTCTTTCTCTATCCTGCTGCCTGTCTGGTCTTTTCTTAGTCTACATCCCTGTCCAGCCAGCTCTCCCTTTTTGCCTTTCTCTCCTTCTCTGTCCTGCTTCCCAGCCTTTTCTTCTCTTCCTCTCTCTCTGTCGTCTAGCCCTTAGCTGGTTTGTGTTGGGGTTCCAACCCTAACAACCCCCTTCTTCGTCTGACCCTTTCTTTGTATCTTAGTACCTATTTTCCTGTTCCCTGTCCCTTTTCTCTCTCTGTCAGTGTGTCCTGCAGATCGTTGGACGGGGGTGGGAGGCTGGAAGAGGCTGGGAAATTGGGGGGGGGGGGCGAATGGAGGTTGGAAAGGGGCAGGAAGTTGCAGAGGGGTGGGAAGATGTGTTAAGTAGAGCAAGAAAAATAGAAGGTGAGAGGCTGCAGAGGGGTGGGAGGCCACAGGAGAGAGTAGAGGGCAGCAAAAAAAAAAAAAAGGCTGCAGAGGGGTGGGAGGTCGGGGGCGAGAGTAGAGTCCAGCAAAAAGAAAAGGCCGCGAAGGGTTGGGAGGCTGCAGAGGGGTGGGAGGCCGGAGTGAGAGTAGAGGCCAGCAAAAAAAGGAGGCCAGGAAGGGGTGGGAGGCTGCAGAGGGGTGGGAGGCCGGGGCGAGAGTAGAGGCCAGCAAAAAAAGGAGGCCGGGAAGGCGTGGGAGGCTGCAGAGGGGTGGGAGGCCGGGGCCAGAGTAGAGGCCAGCAACAAAAGAAGGCCGGGGAAAGGTGGGAGGCTGCAGAGGGGTGGGAGGCCAGGGGCGAGAGAAGAGGCCAGATAAATAGGAGGCCGGAAAGGGGTGGGAGGCCGGGGCAGTACGAGCAGAGGACAGAAATGCCATTTCTTTCATCCTGTTCCCTGTCTTTATCTCTCTTTCCTGCCTTGTTTATTCCTCTGATTCAAGTTGTCTCTCGATCTGTGTCTTCTGCTTCCCACTCATCATATTCTCTCTTTTTCTCTGTGCTATTCCTGCATACAGTGTGCGGTAAGGCTGCTTGTTTAGGCAGCCACGTCTCGTATGAGCTCTAAGACACCAACGTGCATTTTGGTGCTGGGCACCACTGACGCACAGGAGGAGTGCCAGGGGAAGATGAGGCTGAGCAACAAATTTCCAGGCTAGGTCTTTCTGGCTGCGAGCTATCTGCAGACGTTAGCATTTTCGGAGCGGGGCTGCGAAACGAGCCTGACAGGGACTCCCTCCATTCCCAGGATATGTTTGAAGTTTGAGGTGGCAAAACAAGCAAGCAGCCCCAGTCTCTGTGCCTCTGTGCGAGCAGTGCCATGGGCAGATGAGGCTGAGCAACAGCTTTCCAGGCTAGCTCTTTCTGGCTGCGAGCTATCTGCAGACATTCGCATTTTCAGAGCATGGCTGACGGAGGCCCACTGCACGGACCCCCAAAGCTACATTTGAAGTTTGAGGGGGCAAGACAAGCAAGCAGCCCCAGTCTCTGTGCCTCTGTGCGAGCAGTGCCATGGGCAGATGAGGCTGAGCAACAGCTTTCCAGGCTAGCTCTTTCTGTCTGCGAGCTATCTGCAGATGTTCGCATTTTCGGAGTAGGGCTGCCAGAGGCGCAAGGCAGAGACCACGTAAGATGGGTTTGAATTTTGAGGGGGCAAGACAAGCAAGCACTCCAGTCTCTGTGCCTCTGTGCGAGCAGTGCCATGGGCAGATGAGGCTGAGCAATAGCTTTCCACGCTAGCTCTTTCTGCCTGCGATCTATCTGCAGAAGTTCGCATTTTGGGAGCACTCCTGCCGGAGGCCCCCTGCACGGACCGCCACAGCTACGTTTGAAGTCTGAGGGCGCAAGACAAGCAGCAGTCCCAGTCTCTGTGCCTCTGTGCGAGCAGTGCCATGGGCAGATGAGGCTGAGCAACAGCTTTCCAGGCTAGCTCTTTCTGCCTGCGAGCTATCTGGAGACGTTCGCATTTTCAGAGTAGGTATGTCGGAGGCCCCCTGCACCTACCACCTAAGATACTTTTGAAGTTGGAGGTGGCAAGACAAGCAAGCAGCCCCGTTCTCTGTGCCTCTGTGTGAGCAGTGCCATGGGCAGATGAGGCTGAGCAACAGCTTTCCAGGCTAGCTCTTTCTGCCTGCGATCTATCTGAAGACGTTCCCATTTCGAGAGCAGGGCTGCCGGAGGACCCTGCACGGACAACCTAAGTTACGTTTAAAGTTTGAGGTGGCAAGATAAGCAAGCAGCTCCAGTCTCTGTGCCTCTGTGCGAGAAGTGCCATGGGCAGATGAGGCTGAGCAACAGTTTTCCAGGCTAGCTCTTTCTGTCTGCGATCTATCTGCAGAAGTTCGCATTTTGGGAGCACTCCTGCAGGAGGCCCCCTGCACGGACCCCCAAAGCTACGTTTGAAGTCTGAATTCGCAAGACAAGCAAGCAGCCCCAGTCTCTGTGCCTCTGTGCGAGCAGTGCCATGGGCAGATGAG
Source organism: Opisthocomus hoazin (assembly GCF_030867145.1). NCBI lineage: Eukaryota > Metazoa > Chordata > Aves > Opisthocomiformes > Opisthocomidae > Opisthocomus > Opisthocomus hoazin. The sequence continues at coordinate 7,445,668 of NC_134429.1, forward strand.
GCTGAGCAACATCTTTCCAGGCTAGCTGTTTCTGCCTGCGAGCTATCTGCAGACGTTCCCATTTTCGCAACAGGGCTGCCGGAGACCTACTGCACGAACCCCAAAAGGTACATTTGAATTTTGAGGGGGCAAGACAAGCAAGCAGCCCCAGTCTCTGTGCCTCTGTGCGAGCAGTGCCATGGGCAGATGAGGCTGAGCAACAGCTTTCCACGCTAGCTCTTCCTGGATGTGATCTATTTGCAGACGTTCGCATTTTCGGAGTAGGGCTGCCTGAGGCGCCCGACACGGACCACCAAAGCTACGTTTCAAGTTTGAGGTGACAAGACAAGCAAGCAGCCCCAGTCTCAGTGCCTCTGTGAGTGCAGTGCCGTGGGCAGATGAGGCTGAGCAATAGCTTTCCAGGCTAGCTCTTTCTGCCTGCGAGCTATCTGCAGATGTTCATATTTTCGGAGCAGGGCTGTCAGAGGCGCCCGGCACAGACCACCTAAGATAGGTTTGAATTTTGAGGCGGCAAGACAACCAAGCAGCCCTGTCTCTGTGCCTCTGTGCGAGCAGTGCCATGGGCAGATGAGGCTGAGCAACAGCTTTCCAGGCTAGCTCTTTCTGGCTGCGAGCTATCTGCAGATGTTCGCATTTTCAGAGCAGGGTTGCCGGAGGCGCCCGGCACAGACCACCTAAGATAGGTTTGAATTTTGAGGATGCAAGACAATCAAGCACCCCCTGTCTCTGTGCCTCTGTGCGAGCAGTGCCATGGGCAGATGAGGCTGAGCAGCACCTTTCCAGGCTATCTCTTTCTGGCTGCCAAATATCTGCTGACGTTCGCATTTTCGGAGCATGGATGCGAAAGAAGCCTCGCAGGCTCCACCCCCTTTCTGAATCTAGCTGGGATGTTTGCGGTGGCAAGACAAGAAAGCACCCCAGTCTCTGTGCCTCTGTGCGAGCAGTGCCATGGGCAGATGAGGCTGAGCAACAGCTTTGCAGGCTAGCTCTTTCTGCCTGCGAGGTATCTGGAGACGTTCGCATTTTTGAAGTAGGGCTGCGAAATGATCCAGAGAGGAATCTTCCCCGTTCCCAGGATATGCTGGATGTTTGAGTTTGCAAGACAAGCAAGCAGCCCCTGTCTCTGTGCCTCGGTGCGAGCAGTGCCATGGGCACATGAGGCTGAGCAACAGCTTTCCAGGCTAGCTCTTTCTGCCTGCGAGCTAGCTGCAGACACTCATATTTTGAGAGCAGGGCTGCCGGAGGCCTCCTGCACGGACCACCTAAGCTACATTTCAAGTTTGAGGGGCAAGACAAGAAATCACCCCCAGTCTCTGTATCTCTGAGCGAGCACTGCCATGGGCAGATGAGGCTGAGCAACAGCTTTCCAGGCTAGCTCTTTCTGCCTGCGAGCTATCTGCAGACGTTCGCATTTTCAGAGCATGGCTGAAGGACGCCCACTGCACGGACCCCGAAAGCTACGTTTGAAGTTTGAGGGGGCAAGACAAGCAAGAAGCCCCAGTCTCTGTGCCTCTGTGCGAGCAGTGCTATGGGCAGATGAGGCTGAGCAACAGCTTTCCAGGCTAGCTCTTTCTGGCTGCGAGATATCTGCAGACGCTCGCATTTTCGGAGAAGGGCTGCCGGAGGCGCCCGGCAGAGACCACCTAAGATAGGTTTGAATTTTGAGGAGGCAAGACAAGCAAGCACCCCAGTCTCTGTGCCTCTGTGCGAGCAGTGCCATGGGCAGATGAGGCTGAGCAACAGCTTTCCAGGCTAGCTCTTTCTGCGTGCGAGCTATCTGAAGACGTTAGCATTTTCGGAGCGGGGCTGCGAAACGAGCCTGACAGGGACTCCCTCCATTACCAGGATATGTTTGAAGTTTGAGGTGGAAAACAAGCAAGCAGCCCCAGTCTCTGTGCCTGTGTGCGAGCAGTGCCGTTGGCACATGAGGCTGAGCAACAGCTTTCCAGGCTAGCTCTTTCTGGCTGCCAGCTATCTGCAGACGTTCCCATTTTGATAGCAGGGCTGCCGAAGGACCCTGCACGGACAACCTAAGTTACGTTTAAAGTTTGAGGTGGAAAGATAAGCAAGCAGCTCCAGTCTCTGTGCCTCTGTGCGAGCAGTGCCATGGGCAGATGAGGCTGAGCAACATCTTTCCAGGCTAGCTCTTTCTGCCTGCGAGCTATCTGCAGACGTTCGCATTTTCGCAACAGGGCTGCCGGAGACCTACTGCACGAACCCCAAAAGCTACATTTGAATTTTGAGGGGGCAAGACAAGCAAGCAGCCCTAGTCTCTGTGCCTCTGTGCGAGCAGTGCCATGGGCAGATGAGGCTGAGCAACAGCTTTCCAGGCTAGCTCTTTCTGGCTGCGAGCTATCTGCAGACGTTCGCATTTTCGCAACAGGGCTGCCCGAGACCTCCTGCACGGACCACCAAAGCTACGTTTGAAGTTTGAGGTGGCAAGAGAAGCAAGCAGCCCCAGTCTCTGTGCCTCTGTGCGAGCAGTGCCATGGGCAGATGAGGCTGAGCAACATCTTTCCAGGCTAGCTCTTTCTGCCTGTGAGCTATCTGCAGACGTTAGCATTTTCGGAGAGGGGCTGCGAAACTAGCCTGACAGGGACTCCCGCCATTCCCAGGATATGTTTGAAGTTTGAGGTGGCACGACAAGCAAGCAGCCCCAGTCTCTGTGCCTCTGTGCGAGCAGTGCCGTTGGCACATGAGGCTGAGCAACAGCTTTCCAGGCTAGCTCTTTCTGTCTGCGATCTATCTGCAGAAGTTCGCATTTTGGGAGCACTCCTGCAGGAGGCCCTCTGCACGGACCCCCAAAGCAACGTTTGAATTCTGAGGAAGCAAGACAAGCAAGCAGCTCCAGTCTCTGTGCCTCTGTGCGAGCAGTGCCATGGGCAGATGAGGCTGAGCAACATCTTTCCAGGCTAGCTCTTTCTGCCTGCGAGCTATCTGCAGACGTTCCCATTTTCGCAACAGGGCTGCCGGAGACCTACTGCACGAACCCCAAAAGCTACATTTGCATTTTGAGGGGGCAAGACAAGCAAGCAGCACTAGTCTCTGTGCCTCTGTGCGAGCAGTGCCATGGGCAGATGAGGCTGAGCAACAGCATTCCATGCTAGCTTCTTCTGGCTGCGAACTATCTGCAGACGTTCGCATTTTCAGAGCAGGCCTGCAGGAGGCCCCCTGCACGGACCACGTAAGCTACTTTTGAAGTTGGAGGTGGCAAGACAAGAAAGCACCCCAGTCTCTGTGCCTCTGTGCGAGCAGTGCCATGGGCAGATGAGGCTGAGCAACAGCTTTCCAGGCTAGCTCTTTCTGCCTGCGAGCTATCTGCAGATGTTCGCATTTTCGGAGTAGGGCTGCCTGAGGCGCCCGGCAGAGACCACCTAAGATAGGTTTGAATTTTGAGGTGGCAAGACAAGCGAGCACCCCAGTCTCTGTGCCTCTGTGCGAGCAGTGCCATGGGCAGATGAGGCTGAGCAACAGCTTTCCAGGCTAGCTCTTTCTGCCTGCGATCTATCTGAAGACGTTCCCATTTCGAGAGCAGGGCTGCCGGAGGACCCTGCACGGACAACCTAAGTTACGTTTAAAGTTTGAGGTGGCAAGATAAGCAAGCAGCTCCAGTCTCTGTGCCTCTGTGCGAGCAGTGCCATGGGCAGATGAGGCTGAGCAACAGCTTTCCAGGCTAGCTCTTTCTGTCTGCGATCTATCTGCAGAAGTTCGCATTTTGGGAGCACTCCTGCAGGAGGCCCCCTGCACGGACCCCCAAAGCTACGTTTGAAGTCTCAATTCGCAAGACAAGCAAGCAGCCTCAGTCTCTGTGCCTCTGTGCGAGCAGTGCCATGGGCAGATGAGGCTGAGCAACATCTTTCCAGGCTAGCTGTTTCTGCCTGCGAGCTAACTGCAGACGTTCGCATTTTCGCAACAGGGCTGCCGGAGACCTACTGCACGAACCCCAAAAGCTACATTTGAATTTTGAGGAGGCAAGACAAGCAAGCAGCCGTAGTCTCTGTGCCTCTGTGCGAGCAGTGCCATGGGCAGATGAGGCTGAGCAACAGCTTTCCAGGCTAGCTCTTTCTGAATGTGATCTATTTGCAGACGTTCGCATTTTCGGAGTAGGGCTGCCTGAGGCGCCCGACACGGACCACCAAAGCTACGTTTCAAGTTTGAGGTGACAAGACAAGCAAGCAGCCCCAGTCTCAGTGCCTCTGTGAGTGCAGTGCCGTGGGCAGATGAGGCTGAGCAATAGCTTTCCAGGCTAGCTCTTTCTGCCTGCGAGCTATCTGCAGATGTTCATATTTTCGGAGCAGGGCTGTCAGAGGCGCCCGGCACAGACCACCTAAGATAGGTTTGAATTTTGAGGATGCAAGACAATCAAGCACCCCCTGTCTCTGTGCCTCTGTGCGAGCAGTGCCATGGGCAGATGAGGCTGAGCAGCACCTTTCCAGGCTATCTCTTTCTGGCTGCCAAATATCTGCTGACGTTCGCATTTTCGGAGCATGGATGCGAAAGAAGCCTCGCAGGCTCCACCCCCTTTCTGAATCTAGCTGGGATGTTTGCGGTGGCAAGACAAGAAAGCACCCCAGTCTCTGTGCCTCTGTGCGAGCAGTGCCATGGGCAGATGAGGCTGAGCAACAGCTTTGCAGGCTAGCTCTTTCTGCCTGCGAGGTATCTGGAGACGTTCGCATTTTTGAAGTAGGGCTGCGAAATGAGCCAGAGAGGAATCTTCCCCGTTCCCAGGATATGCTGGATGTTTGAGTTTGCAAGACAAGCAAGCAGCCCCTGTCTCTGTGCCTCGGTGCGAGCAGTGCCATGGGCAGATGAGGCTGAGCAACAGCTTTCCAGGCTAGCTCTTTCTGCCTGCGAGCTATCTGCAGACGTTAGCATTTTCGGAGCGGGGCTGCGAAACGAGCCTGACAGGGACTCCCTCCATTACCAGGATATGTTTGAAGTTTGAGGTGGAAAACAAGCAAGCAGCCCCAGTCTCTGTGCCTGTGTGCGAGCAGTGCCGTTGGCACATGAGGCTGAGCAACAGCTTTCCAGGCTAGCTCTTTCTGGCTGCCAGCTATCTGCAGACGTTCCCATTTTGATAGCAGGGCTGCCGAAGGACCCTGCACGGACAACCTAAGTTACGTTTAAAGTTTGAGGTGGAAAGATAAGCAAGCAGCTCCAGTCTCTGTGCCTCTGTGCGAGCAGTGCCATGGGCAGATGAGGCTGAGCAACATCTTTCCAGGCTAGCTCTTTCTGCCTGCGAGCTATCTGCAGACGTTCGCATTTTTGCAACAGGGCTGCCGGAGACCTACTGCACGAACCCCAAAAGCTACATTTCAATTTTGAGGGGGCAAGACAAGCAAGCAGCCGCAGTCTCTGTGCCTCTGTGCGAGCAGTGCCATGGGCAGATGAGGCTGAGAAACAGCTTTCCAGGCTAGCTATTTCTGCCTGAGAGCTCTCTGCAGACGTTCGCATTTTAGGAGAAGGGCTGCCGGAGGCTCCCTGCACGGACCACCTAAGCTACGTTTGAACTTTCAGGGAGCAAGACAAGCAAGCAGCCCCAGTCTCTGTGCCTCTGTGCGAGCAGTGCCATGGGCAGATGAGGCTGAGCAACAGCTTTCCAGGCTAGCTCTTTCCGCCTGTGAGCTATCTGCTGACGTTCGCATTTTCGGAGAAGGGATTCCGGAGAAGCCCGACACAGACCACCTAAGCTACATTTGAAGTTTGAGGGGGCAAGGCAAGCAAGCGGCCCTAGTCTCTGTGCCTCTGTGCGAGCAGTGCCATGTGCAGATGAAGCTAAGCAACAGCTTTCCAGGCTAGCCCTTTCTGCCTGCGAGCGATCTGCAGACGTTCGCATTTTCAGAGCATGGCTGCCGGAGGTCCCCGGCACGGACAACTTAAGCTATTTTTGAAGTGTCAGGAGGCAAGACAAGCAAGCAGCCCCAGTCTCTGTGCCTCTGTGCGAGCAGTGCCATGGGCAGATGAGGCTGAGCAACAGCTTTTCATGCTAGCTCTTTCTGGCTAGGAGCTATCTGCAGACGTTCGCATTTTCAGAGCAGGGCTGCCGAAGGCCCCATGCACTGACCACCAAAGCTACATTTGAAGTTGGAGGGGGCAAGACAAGCAAGCAGCCCCAGTCTCTGTGCCTCTGTGCGAGCAGTGCCATGGGCAGATGAGGCTGAGCAACAGCTTTCCAGACTAGCTCTTTCTGGCTACGAGCTATCTGCTGACGTTCGCATTTTCGGAGAAGGGCTGCCGGAGAAGCCCGACACAGACCACCTATGACACGTTTGAAGTTTGAGGGGGCAAGACAAGCAAGCAGCCCCAGTCTCTGTGCCTCTGTGCGAGCAGTGCCATGGGCAGATGAGGCTGAGCAACAGCTTTCCAGGCTAGCTCTTTCTGCCTGAGAGCTATCTGCAGACGTTTGCATTTTAGGAGCAGGGCTGCCGGAGGCTCCCTGCACGGACCACCTAAACTACGTTTGAAGTTTGAGGAAGCAAGATAAGCAAGCAGCCCCAGTCTCTGTGCCTCTGTGCGAGCAGTGCCATGGGCAGATGAGGCTGAGCAACAGCTTTCCAGGCTAGCTCTTTCTGCCTGCGAGCTATCTGCAGATGTTCACATTTTGAGAGCAGGGCTGCCGGAGGATTCCTGCACGGACCACCTATGCTACATTTGAAGTTTGAGGGAGCAAGACAAGCAAGCAGCCGCAGTCTCTGTGCCCCTGTGCGAGCAGTGCCATGGGCAGATGAGGCTGAGCAACAGCTTTCCAGGCTAGCTCTTTCTGCCTGTGAGCTATCTGCTGACGTTCGCATTTTCTGAGAACCGATGCCGGAGAAGCCCGACACAGACCACCTAAGATACATTTGAAGTTTGAGGGGGCAAGGCAAGCAAGCGGCCCTAGTCTCTGTGCCTCTGTGCGAGCAGTGCCATGGGCAGATGAAGCTAAGCAACAGCTTTCCAGGCTAGCTATTTCTGCCTGCGAGCGATCTGCAGACGTTCGCATTTTCAGAGCATGGCTGCCGGAGGTCCCCGGCACGGACAACTTAAGCTATTTTTGAAGTGTCAGAAGGCAAGACAAGCAAGCAGCCCCAGTCTCTGTGCCTCTGTGCGAGCAGTGCCATGGGCAGATGAGGTTGAGCAACATCTTTCCAGGCTAGCTCTTTCTGCCTGTGAGGTATCTGCTGACGTTCGCATTTTCGGAGAAGGGATGCCGGAGAAGCCCGACACAGACCACCTAAGCTACGTTTGAAGTTTGAGGGGGCAAGGCAAGCAAGCGGCCCTAGTCTCTGTGCATCTGTGCGAGCAGTGCCATGGGCAGATGAGGCTGAGCAACAGCTTTCCAGGCTAGCTCTTTCTGCCTGCGAGCTATCTGCAGATGTTCACATTTTGGGAGCAGGGCTGCCGGAGGCTTCCTGCACGTACCACCTAAGCTCCGTTTGAAGTTTGAGGGAGCAAGACAAGCAAGCAGCCCCAATTTCTGTGCCTCTGTGCAAGCAGTGCCATGGGCAGATGAGGCTGAGCAACAGCTTTCCAGGCTAGCTCTTTCTGGCTACGAGCTATCTGCTGACGTTCGCATTTTCGGAGAAGGGCTGCCGGAGAAGACCGACACAGACCACATAAGATACGTTTGAAGTTTGAGGGGGCAAGACAAGCAAGCAGCCCCAATTTCTGTGCCTCTGTGCGAGCAGTGCCATGGGCAGATGAGGCTGAGAATCAGCTTTCCAGGCTAGCTCTTTCTGCCTGAGAGCTCTCTGCAGACGTTCGCATTTTAGGAGAAGGGCTGCCGGAGGCTCCCTGCACGGACCACCTAAGTTACGTTTGAAGTTTAAGGTTGCAAGACAAGCAAGCAGCCCCAGTCTCTGTGCCTCTGTGCGAGCAGTGCCATGGGCAGATGAGGCTGAGCAACAGCTTTCCAGGCTAGCTCTTTCTGCCTGCGATCTATCTGCTGACGTTCGCATTTTGGGAGCAGGGCTGCCAGAGGCCCCCTGCACGGACCACCTAAGCTACATTTGAAGTTTGAGGTGGCAAGACAAGCAAGCAGCCGCAGTCTCTGTACCTCTGTGTGAGCAGTGCCATGGGCAGATGAGGCTGAGCAACAGCTTTACGGGCTAGCTCTTTCTGCCTGTGAGCTATCTGCTGACGTTCGCATTTTCGGAGAAGGGCTGCCGGAGAACCCCGACACAGACCACCTAAGATACGTTTGAAGTTTGAGGGGGCAAGACAAGCAAGCAGACCCAGTCTCTGTGCCTCTGTGCAAGCAGTGCCATGGGCAGATGAGGCTGAGCAACAGCTTTCCAGGCTAGCTCTTTCTGCCTGCGAGCGATCTGCAGACGTTCGCATTTTCAGAGCATGGCTGCCAGAGGCTCTCTGCACGGACCATTTAAGCTATTTTTGAAGTGTCAGGAGGCAAGACAAGCAAGCAGCCCCAGTCTCTGTGCCTCTGTGCGAGCAGTGCCATGGGCAGATGAGACTGAGCAACAGCTTTCTAGGCTAGCTCTTTCTGCCTGCGAGCTATCTGCAGATGTTCACATTTTCAGAGCAGGGCTGCCGGAGGATTCCTGCACGGACCACCTATGCTACATTTGAAGTTTGAGGGAGCAAGACAAGCAAGCAGCCCCAGTCTCTGTGCCTCTGTGCGAGCAGTGCCATGGGCAGATGAGGCTGAGCAACAGCTTTCCAGGCTAGCTCTTTCTGCCTGAGAGCTATCTGCAGACGTTCGCATTTTCGGAGCAGGGCTGCCGTTGCCCCCCTGCACGGACCACCAAAGCTACATTTGAAAATTGAGGTGGCAAGACAAGCAAGCAGCCCCAGTCTCTGTGCCTCTGTGCGAGCAGTGCCATGGGCAGATGAGGCTGAGCAACAGCTTTCCAGGCTAGCTCTTTCTGCCTGAGAGCTCTCTGCAGACGTTCGCATTTTGGGAGCAGGGCTTCCGGAGGCCTCCTGTACGGACCACCTAAGCTATGTTTGAAGTTTGAGGTGTCAAGACAAGCAAGCAGCCCCAGTTCTTTTCCTCTGTGCGAGCAGTGCCATGGGCAGATGAGGATGAGCAACAGCTTTCCAGGCTAGCTCTTTCTGCCTGCGAGCGATCTGCAGACGTTCGCATTTTCAGAGCATGGCTACCGGAGGCACCCGGCACGGACCTCTTAAGCTATTTTTGAAGTGTCAGGGAGCAAGACAAGCAAGCAGCCCCAGTCTCTGTGCCTCTGTGCGAGCAGTGCCATGGGCAGATGAGGCTGAGCAACAGCTTTCCAGGCTAGCTCTTTCTCCCTGCCAGCCATCTGCAGACTTTCGCATTTGCGTAGCAGGGTTGCCGGAGGCTTCTGGCACGGACCCCGTAAGCTGCATTCGAATTTTGAGGGGGCAAGACAAGCAAGCAGCCCCAGTCTCTGTGCCTCTGTGTGAGCAGTGCCATGGGCAGATGAGGCTGAGCAACAGCTTTCTAGGCTAGCTCTTTCTGCCCGTGAGCTATCTGCAGACGTTCGCATTTTCAGAGCATGGCTGCCGGAAGAGCCCGGCACGGACCACCTAATTTACGTTTGAAGTTTGAGGTGGCACGACAAGCAAGCAGCCCCAGTCTCTGTGCCTCTGTGCGAGCAGTGCCATGGGCAGATGAGGATGAGCAACAGCTTTCCAGGCTAGCTCTTTCTGCCTGAGAGCTATCTGCTGACGTTCGCATTTTCGGAGCAGGGATGCTGGTGCCCCCCTGCACGGACCCCCAAAGATAAGTTTGATGTTTGAGGTGGTAAGACATGCAAGCAGCCCCAGTCTCTGTGCCTCTGTGCGAGCAGTGCCATGGGCAGATGAGGCTGAGAAACTGCTTTCCAGGCTAGCTCTTTCTGCCTGCGAGCTATCTGCAGACGTTCGCAATTTCGAAATCCGGCTACCGAACACGCCCGGCATGGACCATCTCAGATATGTTTCAAGTTTGAGGTGGCAAGACAAGCAAGCAGCCCCAGTCTCTGTGCCTCTGTGCGAGCAGTGCCATGGGCAGATGAGGCTGAGCAACAGCTTTCCAGGCTAGCTCTTTCTGCCTGCGAGCTATCTGCAGACGTTCGCATTTTCGGAGAAGGGCTGCCGTAGGCACCCGACACGAATCCCCAAAAATACGTTTGAAGTTTGAGGGGCAAAACAAGCAGGCAGCCTCAGTCTCTGTGCCTCTGTGCGAGCGGTGCCATGGGCAGATGAGGCTGAGCAACAGCTTTCCAGGCTAGCTCTTTCTGCCTGAGTGCTATCTGCAGACGTTCGCGTTTTCAGAGAAGGGCTGCCGGTGGCCCCATGCACGGACCACCAAAGCTACATTTGAAGTTTGAGGTGGCAAGACAAGCAAGCAGCCCCAGTCTCTGTGCCTCTGTGCGAGCACTGCCATGGGCAGATGAGGCTGAGCAAGAGCTTTCCAGGCTAACCTCTTCTGGCTGTGATCTACATGCCCTAATACTAGAAGCATATGTGGTTTGCACAGAATAAAATTTGTTTAGGGATAACTACTGAAGTAGGAAACATCAGATATACAGTTTCTGTAATGACAAGTAACACTATTTGAATTAATATTTTGTTTGGGCATAGGGAAAGTGTACATAGCTAAGAACCTGTCTCTGAGGGAATATGTACATATTTTTTTTGCCATCTGTCCAAGCAATTAATTCTTTTTTCGTTCTTTCTTCTCTTCTGTTGTGTTCACATGTAGTATTCTCTTTCATTCTGTAATATTGTGTTGTGTTCTCCTGTGTTCTGGGGTGTACACATGTTTAGTGTTCTGTTGTTTTTTGTTGTGTTCTTTTGTGTTCTGTTGTGTTCTGATGTGCAATGTTCTGTTGTATTCTCTTGTGTTCACCTGTAGTGCTCTGTTGTGTTCTGTTGTGTTCTGTTTTTTTCTGTTTTGTTCTGCTGTGTTTTGATGTGTTCTGTTGTGTTCTGCTGTGTTCTGTTTTTTTCTGTTGTGTTCTAACGTGTTCTGCTGTGTTCTGATATGTTTTCTTGTGTTCTCATTTATATTGTTCTCCTGTGTTCTGATGTGTTCTGTTGTGTTATGTTGTGTTCTGTTGTGTTCTCTGGTGTTCTGATGTGTTCTCATATGTACTGTTCTGTTCTGTTCTTTTGTGTTCTGTTGTGTTCTCATGTGTAGTGTTCTGTTCTGTTCTGTTCTGTTGTGTTCAATTCTGTTCACATGTGTAGTGTTCTCGTGTTCTGTTGTGTTCTGATGTGTTCTCATGTGTAGTATTGTGTTGTGTTCGGTTGTGTTCTTTTGTGTTCTGTTGTGTTTTCATGTGTAGTGTTCTGCTGTGTTCTGTTTTGTTCTGATGTGTTCTCAGGTGCAGTGTTCTGTTCTGTTGTGTTCTGTTGTGTTCTGACGTGTATTGTTCTGTTGTGTTCTGTTGTGTTCTCAGTTGTAGTCTTCTGTTGTGTTCTGTTGTGTTCCGATGTGTAAGGTTCTGTTGCGTTCTGTTGTGTTCTGATGTGTTCACATGTGTTCTGATGTTCTGCTTGTTCAGCCTGAAGAAGAGAAGGCTGAGAGGGGACCTAATAAACGCATACAAATATCTGAAGGGTGGCTGTCAGGAGGATGGGGCCAAGCTCTTTCAGTGGTGCCTAGTAACAGGACAAGGGGCAATGGGCACAAACTGAGGCACAGGAAGTTCCATCTGAACATGAAGAAGAACTTCGTCCCTCTGAGGGTGACAGAGCACTGGAACAGGCTGCCCAGGGAGGTTGTGGAGTCTCCCTCTCTGGAGATATTCAAGACCCGCCTGGACAAGGTCCTGTGCAGCTTGCTGTAGGTGACACTGCTTCGGCACAAGGGTTGGACTAGATGACCCACAGAGGTCCCTTCCAACCCCTACTATTCTGTGATTCTGTGTGGTTCTGTAATGCTCTGTTGTGTTCTGTTGTTTTCTGATGTGTTCTCATGTGTTGTGTTCTGTTGTGTTCTGTTGTGTTGTGTTCTGTTCTGTTTTGTTCTGATGTGTTCTGCAGCGTTCTGTTGTGTTCTGATGTGTAGTGTTCTGTTTTGTTCTGTTGTGTTCTGTTGTTTTCTGTTGTGTTCTGCTGTGTTCTGATGAGTTCTGTCGTGTTCTGTAGTGTTCTGCTGCTGTTTTTGATGTGTTCTTATGTGTAGTGTTCTGTTGTGTTCTGTAGTGTTCTGTTGTGTTCTGTTGCGTTCTGTTGTGTTTTCCTGTGTTCTCATGTGTTGTGTTCTGTTGTGTTCAGTGGTGTTCTGTTGTGTTCTGTGTCTTCTGTTGTGTTCTGTTGTGTTCTCATGTGTAGTGTTCTGTTGTTTTCTGTTGTGTTCTGTTGTTTTCTGTTGTGTTCTGCTGTGTTCTGATGTGTTCTGTTGTGTTCTGTTGTGTTCTCATGTGTAGAGTTCAGTTGTGTTCTGTTGTTATCTCTTGTGCTCTTTTGTGTTCTCTTCTGTTCACATGTAGTGTTCTGTTTTGTTCTGTTGTGTTTTGTTGCATTCTGTTGTGTTCTCTTGTGTTCTGTTGTATTCTCATATTTAGTGTTCTGGGTTTTTTTATTGTGTTCTATTGTTTTCTCATGTATTCTGTTGTGTTCTGCTGTGTTCTGTGTTCTGTTGTGTTCTGATGTGTAGTGATCTTTTGTGTTCTGTTGTTTTGTGATGTGTTCTCATGTGTACTGTTCTGTTTTGTTCGGTTTTGTTCGGTTTTGTTCTGTTGTGTTCTCATGTGTAGTATTCTGTTCTGTTGTGTACTTTTGTGTTCTGTTGTGGTCTTTTGTGTTCTGTTGTGTTCTCATGTGTTCTCATGTGTAGTGTTCTGCTGTGTTCTGTTGTGTTCTGTTGTATTGTGACGTGTTCTGATGTTTTCTCATCTGTAGTGTTTTGTTGTGTTCTGATGTGTTCTCACGTGTTGTGTTCTGTTGTGTTGACTTGACTTCAGCAAGGCTTTCGACACAGTCTCCCATAATATCCTCCTAGAGATGCTCAGGAAGTGTGGGCTGCATGAGTGGTCGGGGAAGTGGATTGAGAACTGGCTGAATGGCAGAACTCAGAGGGTTGTCATCAGTGGCGCTGAGTCTAGTTGGAGGCTGGTAACTAGTGGTGTCCCTCAGGGGTCAGTGCTGGGCCCAGTCTTGTTTAGCCTCTTCATCAATGACCTGGATGAAGAGTTAGAATGTACCCTCAGCAAGTTTGCTGATGACACCAAACTGGGAGGTGTGGTGGACACAGCGGAAGGCTGTGCTGCCATTCAGCGTGACCTGGATAGGCTGGAAAGCTGGGCAGAGAGGAACCTGAGGAGGTTCAACAAAGCCAAATGCAGGGTCCTGCACCTGGGGAGGAACAACCCCATGCATCAGTACAGGCTTGGGGTGGACCTGCTGGAGAGGGACCTGGGTGTCCTGGTGGACAACAGGTTAAACATGAGGCAGCAGTGTGCCCTGGCTGCCAAAACAGCCTATCGGATCCTAGGGTGCATCAAGAAGAGTGTGGCCAGCAGGACGAGGGAGGTTCTGCTTCCCCTCTACACTGCCCTGGTGAGGCCTCATCTGGAGTACGCTGTCCATTTCTGGGCTCCCCAGTTCAAGAAAGATGAGGAGCTACTGGAAAGAGTCCAGCGGAGGGCTACAAGGATGGTGAGGGGACTGGAGCATCTCCCCTACGAGGAGAGGCTGAGGGAGCTGGGCTTGTTCAGCCTGAAGAAGAGAAGGCTGCGAGAGGACCTAATAAATGCTGATAGATATCTGAAGGGTGGGTATCAGAAGGATGGGGCCGAGCTCTTCCCAGTGGTGCCCAGTGACAGGACAAGGGGCAATGGGCACAAACTGAGGCACAGGAAGTTCCGTCTGAACATGAGGAAGAACTTCTTCCCTCTGAGGCTGACGGAGCCCTGGAACAGACTGCCCAGGGAGGTTGTGGAGTCTCCTTCTCTGGAGATGTTCAAGACCCGCCTGGACAAGGTCCTGTGCAGCCTGCTGTAGGTGTCCCGGTGCCCTGGGTTTGGCCAGGACAGGGTTAATTTTCACCGGACTCCAGGAAGGGGCACATCCGGGGGGTGGGGGCTGACCACATCTGGCCAAACAGAGCCCGGTATTCCATACCATGTGCCGTCACGCTGGGTTCCGGTGGGGTGGGGCGGCCGTGCGGCGCCGGTGCGGTCCGTGAGAGCGGGTTTTGTTTTTGTCGTGTTTTCTCCTTATTTGTACCGTTTTGTTCCTGTTCCCTCTGTTTGCTGTTCTGTTTAAACTGCCCTTATCCCGACCCACCGGTTTCTGCCTGTTTCTTTTCATTCTGCTCCGCTTGCCGGCGGGGGGAGGGGCTGCCGTGTGGCACTTTTGTTGCCGGCGAGCAGCCGCACCAAACTATAACATTTAATTGGCGCCCAGCGTGGGGCGGGGATAACAGCAGGGCTGAGCAGCAGGTGTTAAAACAGCTTTCTTAGATTTTGTTAAATTTTGTTATAGGCATTTTTCTGTGTTAGTTAAATAGTCGCCGGTAAATCATGTTTATGTCTGTGATCAGATGGCTGTGGTTTTTGAATCCTTACTTGCACTATGTTTTCCCTGTGGTGCTGTTCATCATCGCAGGTAAAAAGATCAGGATGATGATTTTTTTGTACTGTAAGATGTCGACTTATGACATGATAACGTCAATGTGCATGAAATTAGGCTTGTATTTGCATGTGACACTGCGATCATTTTCATACCTCGGATCCTATGTCTTAGAATTTGTGAATAATCAAACCCAGTCTGTGGGGAAAACCGAAGGGGATACCTTCCCCCACTCTTTCGCCCCCCCTCTGTCCCTCAGGCTGGTCCTAAATGCTTTTGAGAATTTCGAGTACCCATGGGATGCTCAGGCCAGCATTCTCCTTTTGTTATGCCTCCTGAATGGGTTGCAGGTTTTGTTTAGGGCTAAACAAGTCTTTAAGAACATCGTGCAGAGACCTGCCCTGGGGCCGGATAGCTGTGAGTGGCTGGGTGTGTGGGACAGCATGGGCAGGTGTCTAGAGCAGTGGGCACCACCGGTGTTTTTTAAACTCACCCCTGAACAAATACAGAATTCAGACAATCTGGTAAAATATCTGCAAAAAGTGTGCTGCCACCCTGGGAACTCGAGAGAGACACAGCTCACCGCAATGTGCTGGGGTCTGGCCCACGCCTACCGAGCCCTGTTCAACCTGATTCAGTGCCCTGAAGGGGAAAGTGTGGGGGAACGAAGCAGCAGGCACTGCGGCTGGCGCTGCCCCCCCAGCCGGCCCTGCAGCCCCTCCAGCCCCAGCTCCAGCCGCAGGCATCGTGGCTGAGCCCAGTGACCAACCTGTGCCGGTAGCATTCGCGCCCGTAAAACTAAAGAAAGACGCAAAGAGAGCAGATCGCTCCGGGAGGGATGACAATGAGCCAGTGTCATCGCAGGAGATAGAGACAGAGATCATCACCCGGTCCCTGTCCCTGGGGAGCTGCAAGACATGCGGAAAGATTTCATCCACCACCCAGGCGAGCACATTGTCACCCGGCTGCTGCGGTGCTGGGATAACGGGGCCAGCAGCTTGGAGTTAGAAGGCAAGGAAGCCAAGCAGCTGGGATCCCTGGCCAAGGACGGGGGCATTGACAAAGCCATTGGGATGAAGGAACAAGTCCTCAGCCTCTGGAGGAGACTTCTGTCAGGCATGAGGGAGAGGTACCCCTTCAGTGACTATTTTGTGTGCTACCCTGGCAAGTGGACCAGTATGGAGAGGGGTATTCAGTACATGAGGGAATTAGCTGTGCGGGAGCTGGTTTATAATGAACCAGATGATGACCAGTTACCCACAGACCCAGATGAAGTCCAGTGCACACCATCTAAGTGGAGAAAGTTTGTGCGGAGCGCACTCTCCTCATATGCCAACTCACTGGCAGTAGTAAACTGGAAAGGTAAAGAGGCACCAACAGTGGATGAGGTGGCTGTCAGACTCCAGCAATATGAGGAAAGTCTCTCTTCCTCCCTTGTCTCAGCTGTCAATAAATTCTTCCAGAAGGTCCAGCGACTCGAATAGAGTATGTCCTACTCCCCACCTGTACGGGCCAGTGTCTCAGCTATTAGGGGCAAGCGTTTCTCTGCTCAGGAGAGGGAATAGAGAGACTACACACCACGGGCACCCTGTGGTTCTGCTTGACCACGGAGAGGACATGTGGAAGTGGGATGGAAAACTCACCTCAAGTCTACAGGCAAGAGTGCGTGAGTTGCGAGGTAAAACAGTCACGAAAGGGGATTCTGTTAGGAAAAATGCCACTCCAATTTCCAGCAGTCAGCTATCCAGACCAGGCAGGCAGTTTGATTTTGATTCCAATCCTCTGGAGGGGACCTTCAAGTCATTTTTACAGCAGGTGAGCAGCAATTTCTCTGATGAGGATTAGAGGGGCCCTGCCTCCAGCCAGGTGGAGGAAAGGGACAACTGCGTTTATTGGACAGTGTGGAGTCAGTGGCCTGGCACGTCAGATCCACAAGAGTATAAAGCTCTAGTGGACACTGTTGCACAGTGTACTTTAATGCCATCAGAGTTCAAAGGGTCAGAGTCCATTTGCATTTCGGGAGTGACAGGGGGGTCCCAAGAGCTGAGTGTACTGGAGGCTGAAGTGAGCCTCACTGGGCAGGACTGGCAGAAGCACCCCATTGTAACTGGCCCCGAGGCTCCGTGCGTCCTTGGGATAGACTATCTTAGGAGAGGCTATTTCAAGGACCCAAGGGGGTATCGGTGGGCTTTTTTCATAGCTGCTGTGGAGACGGAAGAAATTAAACAGCTGTCCATTTTGCCTGGTCTCTCGGAGGATCCTTCCGTTGTGGGGTTGCTGAGGGTTGAAGAACAACAGTTACCCATCGCAACCACAACGGTGCACCGGCGACAGTATCGTACCAACCGAGACTCCCTTCTCCCCATTCATCAGCTGATCCGCCAGCTGGAGAGTCAAGGAGTGATCACCAAAACTTGCTCACCCTTTAATAGTCCCATATGGCCAGTGAGAAAATCTACTGGAGAGTGGAGACTGACAATAGACTACCGTGGCCTGAATGAAGTCACACCACCACTGAGTGCTGCCGTGCCAGACACGCTGGAACTTCAATATCAGCTGGAGTCAAAGGCAGCCAAGTGGTACGCTACAACTGACATTGCTAATGCATTCTTCTCCATCCCTTTGGCAGCAGAGTGCAGGCCACAGTTTGCATTCACCTGGAGGGGCATCCAGTACACCTGGAATCGACAGCCCCAGGGGTGGAAACACAGTCCCACCATTTGCCATGGACTAATCCAGACCGCACTGGAAAAAGGTGAAGCTCCAGAACATCTGCAGTACATCGACGACATCATTATATGGGGTGACACAGCGGAGGAGGTTTTTGAGAAAGGGGAGAAAATAGTTCAAATCCTTCTGAAAGCCGGTTTCGCCATTAAGCGAAGTAAAGTCAAGGGACCTGCTCAAGAGATCCAGTTTTTGGGAATAAAATGGCAGGATGGGCGCCGTCAAATCCCAATGGATGTCATCAACAAAATAGCAGCTATGTCCCCACCAACGAGCGAAAAGGAAGCACGGGCCTTCTTAGGTGTTGGAGGTTTTTGGAGGATGCACATCCCAAATTACAGCCAGATTGTAAGTCCTCTGTACCACGTGACCTGGAAGAAGAATGATTTTGAATGGGGCCTGAGCAACGACAGGCATTTGAACAAATTAAACAGGAGATAGTTCATGCTGTAGCCCTTGGTCCAGTCCGGTCAGGGCAAGATGTTAAAAACGTGCTCTACACCGCAGCCGGGGAGAATGGCCCAACCTGGAGTCTCTGGCAGAAAGCACCAGGGGAGACTCGAGGTCGACCCCTGGGGTTTTGGAGCCGGGGATACAAAGGATCCAAGGCCCGCTATACTCCCACTGAAAAAGAGATTCTGGCAGCATATGAAGGCGTTCGAGGTGCTTCAGAAGTGGTGGGCACTGAAGCACAGCTCCTCCTAGTACCGCGGTTGCCGGTCCTGGGCTGAATGTTCAAAGAGAGGGTCCCCTCTACGCTTCATGCCACCGATGCTACGTGGAGTAAGTGGGTCGCGCTGATCACCCATTGCGCCCTAATGGGAAACTCCAGTTGCCCAGAAATTCTGGAGGTAATCATGGACTGGTCAGAAGGTAAAGATTTTGGAGCATCGCCGGAGGAGGAGGTGACACGTGCTGAAGAGGCCCCACTGTATAACCAGCTGCCAGAAGATAAGAAACAGTATGCCCTGTTCACGGATGGGTCCTGTCGCATTGTGGGGAAGCAGCGGAGGTGGAAGGCTGCTATATGGAGCCCTACACAACAAGTCGCAGAAACTGCCGAGGGAGAAGGTGAGTCCAGCCAGTTTGCAGAGGTGAAAGCTTTAGACATCGCCAGTCGAGAGAAGTGGCCAGTGCTCTATCTTTACACCGACTCTTGGATGGTGGCCAATGCCTTGTGGGGGTGGCTGCAGCAATGGAAGAAGAACAACTGGCAGCGCAGAGGCAAACCTATCTGGGCTGCCCCATTGTGGCAAGATATTGCTGCCCGCCTGGAGCAGTTGGTTGTAAAAGTCCGTCACGTGGACGCTCACATCCCTAAGAGTCTGGCCACTGAGGAACATCAAAACAACCACCAGGTAGATCAGGCTGCTAAGATTGAAGTGGCTCAGGTGGATCTGGACTGGCAACATAAGGGTGAACTGTTTATAGCTCGGTGGGCCCATGACACCTCGGGCCACCAAGGAAGAGACGCGACATACCGATGGGCTCGTGACCGAGGGGTGGACTTGACCATGGACACTATCGCACAGGTTATCCATGAATGTGAGACGTGCGTTGCAATCAAGCAAGCCAAGCGGGTAAAGCCTCAGTGGTATGGAGGACGATGGCTAAAATATAAATATGGGGAGGCTTGGCAGATTGACTACATCACACTGCCACAAACCCGCCAAGGCAAGCGCTATGTACTCACAATGGTGGAGGCCACCACTGGATGGCTGGAAACCTACCCTGTGCCCCATGCCACCGCCCGGAATACCATCCTGGGCCTTGAAAAACAAGTCCTGTGGTGACATGGCACTCCCGAAAGAATTGAGTCGGACAACGGGACTCACTTTCGCAACAGCCTCATAGACACCTGGGCCAAAGAACACGGTATTGAGTGGGTGTATCACATCCCCTACCAGGCACCAGCCTCTGGAGAGATCGAACGTTACAATGGGCTGCTAAAAACCACTTTGAGGGCAATGCGGGGTGGGACTTTCAAAAACTGGGATACCCATTTAGCAAAGGCCACCTGGTTGGTTAACACCAGAGGGTCCATCAACCGGGCTGGTCCTGCCCAGTCAAAACCTCAGCGCCCCGTGGAAGGGGATAAAGTTCCTGTAGTGCACATGCGGAACATGTTAGGGAAGACGGTTTGGGTTAGTCCTGCCTCGGGCAAAGGCAAGCCCGTCCACGGGATTCTTCATGCTCAAGGTCCTGGGTGTACCTGGTGGGTAATGCGGAAGGATGGGGAAGTCGGATGTGTACCTCATGGGGATTTGATTACGGGCGAGAATAGTCCATAAATAAATTGTATAAAGTTAATTGTTAAATAACCCTGTCACTGTCTGTCATCACTGTTATAATTGTTATATTTTGTACCAGTAGTAGCATAGTAAGAATCATCCAGATTAAAGAAGGATGGACTTTTTCGATGAAAACCTAGCAGAGCACAGCGATGATGGAACTGGACCTGGTTTTCAACAACTGGCATCCAGCAACTTCATCAAGATCAACATCTCCTGCAAACTGTGGGCACGGGCCGCACCAGATACATCAGCCGTGAGCTCCGGATGCAGCAAGTGACCGCCCATCACCACACATCACCCCTCCTGCCACGGAAGACTATTACGACAGATGGAGCCCAAAGTCATGGATTAAATGAACTCAATGGACACTTTAGAGTGATGATCCATAGACTAAGGGAATGATATCTGGAGACAGGAGAAGTGGTGGTGATCAGCTGGACAATGGGGGACCTGGGCATGACGTAGATGGTATGGAATAAGGGGTGGATAATGTCCTGGGTTTGGCCAGAACAGGGTTAATTTTCACCGGAATCCAAGAAGGGGCACAGCCGGGGGGGTGGGGGCTGACCCCACCTGGCCAAACAGAGCCCGGTGTTCCATACCCTGTGACGTCACGCTGTGTTCCGGTGGGGGGGGGCGGGGCGGCAGGAAGGCACTTGCGGCTTGGGGGGACGCAGCGCCGGTCCTGTTTCGGGAGAGCGGCTGTCTGGGTTGTACGGTTCGTTGTTGTGTTTTCTCCTTATTTGTATCGTTGTTGTTCCTGTTTTCCCTCTGTTTGCTGTTCTGTTAAACTGCCCTTATCCCGACCCACCTGTTTCTGCCTCTTTCTTTTCATTCTCCTCCGCATGCCGGCGGGGGGAGGGGCGGCTGTTGATGCTTTTGTTGCCGGCGGCACCCGAAACCGAAACAGTTTTTCAGCAAATTAAGTCACAGATACGATCTGTAATGGGACAGATGACACTAACTGCATCTGACCATCCTAATATACTCCAGATGTTTATCTTTGCAAATATTGTTAGCTTGCAGTAGACTTTGTGCAAAGGTAGCAAGAGGAAGAGAAGTCTGTCTTTGAATTTTAAAGCTTTCTTTGCATGTGAAATTTTGTGTCCTTCTGTCTACGTGACTCGCAGCACTACACTGCACGTTCTGCGGAGCCCCTGATCTGCTAGTGACATTAACGGCTAGCTGGGTGGTGGTGGAAGAGTGCCAGTTCTCGCAGTGCGATTTCAGTAAGGAATTTCAAACTAGTTAGACTTCCCTAAAATCCAGAAACTCATTTACCAGTTCAGGAAGAGGTGGTGGTGTTGCCTTGTCCTGCCAGTGCTGAGTGCTGTATGTCCTGGGTTCGGCCAGGACAGGGTTAATTTTCACCGGACTCCAGGAAGGGGCACAGCCGGGGGGTGGGGGCTGACACCACCTGGCCGAACAGAGCCCGGTGTTCCATACCCTGTGACGTCACACTGGGTTCCGGTGGGGGGGGCGGCTCGGCGAGAACCCTCTCGCGGCTCGGGAGCGTGCGGCGCCGGTGCGGTCCGAGAGAGCGGGTCTGTTTTTTGTCGTGTTTTCTCCTTATCTGTATTGTTGTTGTTCCTGTTCCCTCTGTTTGCTGTTCTGTTAAACTGCCCTTATCCCGACCCACCGGGTTTTCTGCCTGTTTTCTTTCCATTCTCCTCCGCACCGCGGCGGGGGGGAGGGGCGGCGGCGTGGTGCTTTTGTTGCCGGCGGCAGCTGAAACCAAAACACTGTAGCTGTCACAAGAAGATGTGCAGATGTTGCAAACCTGCCTGACAATAAGAAAAGCAACTGTTTTGCTACCGTTTTCCTTTAGAACAGCGTCTTTCCCAGGCAGGCGTTTGACCTGTTTGTGGAATAACAACTGCAATTAGAAGTGGGCCGCAGGGGAAGAGCATGCTGTTCTCCTGGAAGTCAGAAGACTGGCTTCCATTCCTGCTTGTTGCTGATTTGCTTTATGACTTGTGAGTCCTCTCCCGCTATGTTTGCTTTACTTGTTTTCTCGATGGCGATCTGTTCAGCAGAGGAAATGCCTTTTACTTCTGTGCAAGATCTGGGCTCAAGTTGCTTGGGGGGGAAATTGCAGCTGGTTGAGAAGTCAGTCACTAATTTTTGCTAACCAAAGTGTAGCTGAGATAAATTTGCCTGAAAAGTACTTTCCTTTATTGTAAAGGACTCTATAGCTTTACACGCAATGAATTTAAAACCATGTAGAAACTTCAAAGTGCTTATGCCAGCTGAGCTTTCTGTATTTTAAATGTGTTTGAAGCTGCTTCAGAGCAGAAGCTTTTGCTGCTCTAGGGAAAAAAGCGTTAATTCTAGATACTGCATCAATTTACCAGCGACTGTCAGACTTTCCTTGACCTGTCTCTGTAACGTAGTTTGTAATGGAGAGATCCTTCAGTTAATTGATGGAATAACCTTGTACCTCCAGCTTGAGGCTATTGCTAAGGACGGTTTGCTTGCTTGGATGCGCTGTTTGCCGTAGCCCCTGGCTGGAGTTGATACAGCATTTGAATTCGGGCTGGTAAGGTTTTGTTTCTACTGGTAGTGGAATTGAGACTGAAATAAAGCAGGTGAAATTACGACCTTACTGAAGTCATTAGCAAAGCTGCCATTGACTGAAGTAAGGCTAGGATCTCAGCCAAGAGTTTTGGTTGTTTAATTTATGGTAACATATTCATTGAGTTGTATTAAAACAAGGTTTTGAAAAAGTTAATCTTTAGCTTCGTGATACAATCTCCATTCCATAAATATTGTACATAGTGTTACTAAAAGTTTACCTTTTTTGGGCAGGTTGATAGAGGTAGATTTTAATTTATTTTTATAATCTGTGTGTTTGCACTCCTAGGAAAGAACTGAAGTACGCAGATGTCATTATTTCTGTAAATGAAAAGGACTTAATCCTAAATCTTCTAATTCTTTTATAGTATATGGCAGCAGAGCTATCTAACACTCTGTCCTGCAGGAAATATTTGGCATACTTGTAAGCTCCAGGGAGAGGAGAACTAGGATGATAACATCCATTAGCGTTGTTTTTGAATGAGAACTTGCATAAAGACTTTCTCGAGGAAAAAAAAAAATCACTATTAGATTTGAAGGCTTTTTAGCAAAAGGAATGTATTGCAAGCTTTCGACCTTCCTGTGCTGTATGAAGCTTTACTGGTGCGTATGCCAGAAAATCCTGTTGATTACTGGACTCTTCCAATGTGTGCTGCCCTTCTAGAAAGTCGACATCTGGACTGTATTTATTCTACTATTTTCTCGTCACTGGATGTGTCAGAGTAGATTTTCCTCCTTTAAATTTTGATAAACTTTGTTTCTATGATTTGGCAGAAAAGATTTTGTGCAATTTTAAAGGCACAACTAATAATGCGTTCCCAAGCTCTGATGACAGTTAGAACAAACGGTATTGTTTTAAAACGTAAATGTATATTTTGCTGTACTACTCTTCTTGCTTCTCTTATCTGCTAGAATAGTTTTAGCATTAAGCATATTTTAATACACATCTAGAAACAAGCAAGACTGCTTTTATTATATTATTATATTGCTTGAAGTCATGAATTATGTTAATGTAAACACTGTAGTAAAAGGGAGACTGTATTGGCACCAGAGGTCTTTTATTCTTGCTTGTCAGTCTTCACATTTGTCTTGTATGTGGAGACTCTGGCCTGGGTAGAAATGGGATTGTTCATTAAGAGTCAAAGTGTGTTCTTCCACTTGTAGCGGTCCCAAAGTACACCCAGTTTGTGTTGCACATCGATGGTATCTTGGCAAAAAGGAAACCGAGTTATCCATTAGCTAATTCTCAGAGTAATCTTCTTTGTAACCAGCTCTTCAAGTAATACCTTCCAAGTTTTCCCATGCAAAGAGTAAAGCTAGCATAGTCAACAAGTTTCAAGGAACTACTCTCTCAATCACTGGAAAGTTTTGACTAATTGAGCACAGTGATTTTTAATCTCTGGTATTCTGTATTATTTTTCAGTGATGTTTGTCTTATGAGGAACAATGGAACAAAATGGTTTTGGACAGGTTGATGTAGTTGCTTCTGAGAATTCGGGAGCGTGCGGCGCCGGTGCGGTCCGAGAAAGCGGGTCTGTTTTATTGATGTATGCCATCAATAAAATCAGGTGCCTTGATTAACCCTCTAGTATTGCAGGCCACAACTTGGTAACTGAGGCTGTGATAAATATCCCATAGCTTGTCTGCAGAATCAACTTTTGTTTTTAGTGTTTTCAGTTAAAAGTTTTCTCCTGCAAAACCTAGGGACTGATACTGTTCTGTCAGGTCAAACAGATAAGCTGTTTCACCTGAAGTTTGTACCTAGCTCTTGTAGGCTACTTTTCCGTGATGGGTTTGCTAAACTGCTGTGAGTGCAATTCCTCAGTCTCCATTGCTGCTTGCTCATGGGTGGAGGAGTGCACATATGGCCACCTCATAGCGAGAGGTCACCTCTGCTAGCGCAGCTGTCCCGTGGGCTTTCCGTCATTTGAGAGGGTTGGAAGGTAAGAAGAAATGAGATTGTTTTAGAGTCCATTCTCTTTGAACATCTGGGGTGATATCCTTTCTGGGGTGATATCCTTTCTGTGTATGCAAAGTTAAAATTTCAAGTGCTATATTGTCTCATTTTTGCAGAGGTTAAGTGTAATGTGAGGATAGGGATGCTTCTAAGCTGCCTATCTGATCAAGAAGTGCAGGTCTGAAGGTACTAAATACCCAAGTGAATGCAGACTAGCTGCAAAACTGACGTATGCAGCATGGTAGAGGAAGGTGAAGACTGTAAGAATGTGCTTAAACTCCCCCTGCTAAATTAACATTGCTGTTCTGAGTATCTTAGCTGAGAAATATGCAAGCATGCAAAATGTACACTTGTCATTCTTAAAGTAGTTGGTTTCCAACCTTTAATTTCTGAAGGACTGTTGAATGACAGAACTACTTTGACTTTTTCCACACAAATCCCTCTAATGAAATGCGTTTCTGCTTCACACCCGTCAGAGTTGCTAGTGGCAGTCACTGTCTCGCTTGAAATGGGATCTTTCTCCAGTAATTTACTGCCAGTTAATCATGGCTAAGTGAGACCTGGTAATCCCATTGATGTGCCTGGACTTATCAGAAGACAAGACCTAATTTTTATTTTTTTAAAAAGAGCTGTAGTAACATCATTTGTAATTATAGTGATATGAACTTGGTCACGCTTCCTGCCTACAATATCATGTATGTAAACACTACAATAAATTCTGTCTAAACACGTTCTGCTTTAACTCTACCTCTGTCTTAAGAAGTAAATGTGCATTTGCTGTCTTTATTTATCTCTGTACTGTACCACTCTGCCCTAATAAATTCATTTCTTAATGAATTCATGTAACCGTATGGCCAGAAATATATTTTTTAACTAGCTAAGAGTCTGTGATAAGCAGTGCAAAGAATCTGTTTCTTTAAAATATGCTTTACTGTACTTTGAAACTGGCTTCTAAAGATACTGAATGTTTCCATCAACTTGGTAATACTCATAACCAACTCCTGGTATATACAATATATTAAAATGATGCTAAATATAAAAGTGTGTGGGTATAATGATTTTAAGAAAACTAATATATATGTCTCTGCACTCTGAATAAATCTGTCTCTGGACTTGTGATCAAGGCAGAGGACAGGGCTGTTTCTTGTTACTTAAGGTAACACAGGAATTCAGGCACATAGCAAAAAGCTTTTAATCACACTAATGTGATGCATTGTATCAACATCTTAATGCTAAGATGATCTTTAGGATGAAGAAAGTATTTTAAACAAACACCATGTAGTTCCCTGCAACATCGGTGCTTTTTGTTCTAGACAGTGAAGGTTTGTTGTGTAGTCAAAACCGTAAATGGAATGAAATGAGGTTGCTTTAAACAAAGGTTTCTTAAGTTGTTGAAAATCAGTTTTGAGGAAAATGTCTGAAATGTTTTGCAGAGGTGAATCTGGTGCTGGGAAGACTGAAAACGCAAAGAAGGTTGTTCAATACCTTGCTCATATTGCTTCCTCCCATAAAGGAAGAAAGGACCATAATATTCCCGTAAGTTGGGATATTTTACCATTTGTTTATTGTTCTTTTTGAAAACCACCATCTTTGCATTTAAAAAAACCATAACATTTTTATTAAAGATAAGCTGTAATGTAATCCACATAATTTTCTCAACCGTTATTTTCTCTTTAGTAGGGGCTGAAACGAGCAGTTACATTAAAATTTCCAGTTGATGTTAGCTGTTTAACTTCTCTTCTGAAATTAAAGGTTTTATGCAACCATTGTAACTAGGAACGGTATCAAAGCTTTCTGATGCCGTGTATGCCAGTTTTCCAAAAATTTAATTAACTTGGGCAAGTCTTAGTAAATTTAGTTCCCTCAGATGCAGTTTTCAGTACTATATTCGTGAACAAGCTTTCTGTTCTTTCAAAAATTATCTTGTAGATAAGAAAAATCATCAAGCTTCAAAACTGCTGTAGACTTGATACGTCTACAAGCGAGCAGCTAATAAAAAGCTCTAGTTTTAGTACATTACAGACAAAAGCATATGCACTTATGTCAGAGTCTTGGGTTTTTTGGTAACTTGTCACTAACTGATTTATGTAGAACTTTCTTCAGATTTACTGCTAGACTTCAAAATTCACAATGAGTTTTTATCAATATTTTGCTTTACAAGATATGGATGGGTTTGAATATCTGTTGCTATGAGCACTTGGATCTCTTTGCAGTGGAATATTAATTCAACTTGCTAGAAGCAAGTGGCTTGCTATATTCGATACTGGCGTATGTGGTTGGAAGTTTTCAAACTATATCAGACTCAGAAGCATCAGCTTCTGTGATTTCTAGTGTATAACACTTAATATTAAGATATTCTGGAATGTGTCAAGACTCAAACTCCTAGAAAACCAGGAGAGGACTTTTGACCAGTCTGTGAAGGAAAAAAAGCAAGAATTTGAAGTTGGAGAGAGGGAAAGATTGCTCTACAGATAGATTTGGAGGCCTTAGGAGGATGCTGTGACTGGAGTGTCGGCAGCATTAGCATTGTCATGTGCTAGGGGAATACATGGCTCTGCAGAATGCTATTTAGAAAGTCATCCTTCAGAACTTGTTTTCTGTGTGGGTTTTGATTTATAAATATTCTTGGATTTATGGCTGTGCAGCCTTGAACAAAACTAGTGGTTTTAAAATTTCTACAGGAGTATAATTGCCTACAACTTTTTTTGGGGGAAGGGAATTATGCAGAGAATGGAACTGCACAGAGTTTGTATACCAAGTACTTCTAAACACACTATTGACAGCTTGGAATGCACCAGGTTGAAGAGACTTCTGTGAGCCTCTTGTCGAGCCTCCTTTCAAAATATGCTTCCCTTTAAAGCTGAGTATTGAAAACCTTGTGTGATGAAGATTATACAACCTTTCTGCAAAACTTTTCCTGTGCTTAACCACTTAAACAGCCAAAAATAGAGGTTTAAAAAGTACTCCTTGTTTTTTTGGCTGTGTTTCCATAAGCACTTTGTGCCAGTACCTGTGCTAAAAGTAGTCCCCTTTTTGAGTTTTGTCATCGTAACAATTCCTGTGGCCACTCACTGGGCTTGGAGACTGCAGGCTCAAACTACTGTTCTGAAAGTCATAGAATCATCGAATGGTTTGGGTTGGAAAGGACCTTAAAGATCATCTGGTTCCAACCCCCCTGCCATCAGCAGGGACATCTTCCACCAGACCAGGTTGCTCACAGCTCCATCCAACCTGGCCTTGAACCCTGCCAGGGAGGGGGCAGCCACAGCTTCTCTGGGCAACCTGGACCAGTGTTTCATCACCCTCATGGGGAAGAAATGAAGTCCATCTGGCTTTAGATGAAACAAGTTTCCTCTGTTTGTTGCGTGGCTGCATAACTGATATGAAGTGAAGGCACAGAAAAAAGCTGGGGTGGAAGATGTTGGTGAAGGGAAGGATGAGTTGCTCAGTCTAATGCAGTGCTGGATAATTCTGTTTAAGTTGCTGGTTGAACTGGAATCTAATTCTCTACTTAGCAGCGTGATCAAACGGGACAGGAGTTTAAGATGGTGGGTGTAATCAGCTGCTTCGTGAGCCATCGAAGACTGTCACGATGAAGACTGGAAAAGTTTTTATTCTTTGTAAAACATAGTTCAGACACAGTAAAAAGAATAGGGTAGTGTCCTGAATAGAAGTTTGATACTTTGATTGTGCGCTTCATTCAATGCACTGCTATAGTAAGAACTGAATTAAGTATATGTTTATGAAAAATGCAAAATGTTCACGTAACCCAAACCGTTTTGAAAATACAAATGAGTCTCGCTTCTGTAACAATTAATTTTTATTTATATACTGCAGATGAAGAATGTCTAATCTACACACCTAACACTCAAAAGTTAGGAAGTGTCAGAATTGGTTATATTTAAGCAGCCCTAACTTGTTCCTGTTCACATATACATTAGAAAACTGTAGAGGGCTGGTGGTGATCCGTAGTATCCATCTGTACAGCCTTTGCACTGACCTGTGCACGAAGATGATGTTAACAGGCTTGTTAAATAGACAGCAAGTCATGGATTTACTTTTATCCATCCTGTAACGAATAATTATCAGTGCTATGCATATTACTGAGACTTCTGAAAGTTGCATGGATTTTTTTTTATGAACAATTTGTATGCTGATGAATGAATAATTATCTTCCCGACACCATTCTGAAGTGTAGGGTTAACTTTGTCTCTTTTGCCTGACAGGCAAACCTTTACAGGGTGCTGTAGAAGTATTACAAACAAACGCAGCCCCCAGTTTGACACCTCAGGCCATGGCCAGAGTAACAGTAATGGTCTGCCATGCCACAAATGCTCACCATGTACGTTCTCCAGCGGCACTGGCTGTGAAATGTTTGGCTTACGCAAGGAGCATCACATAGGAGCTCTACTCATCCCTTCAACAGCCTTCTTGTGTCTGGCATTCAGCTGTTTGTCTGTGACACTTTTCTTTCCCAGCCGCCCTGTTTCATCACAGCTGGTGGCTGTGTGCCTGCAGAGGAGTCCTGCGTAGCCCTTGGCACGTCATCCCCAGGCAGGGGTCCTGTGGGGAACGGAGCCAGCAACACAGTGTAACCACGGAGGGTGGAATTACAGCGCCCAACAGCCTGAATACTAACGTTTCCTAGTTTTTGAGTGTTTGAATCTGTAGCCACACTGTCTCATTTCTGTTTAATCACAAAGAATGTTAAAGGTATTGTCTTGGGCACAGTGCTAGGAAGTGTGGGTGGCTGGTGGTGGTAAAAAGGTAGAAGAGAAGCTTTAGTGCTTGTGGGACTTGGCAGAGCTAGGTGAGACTAGGGTAGTCCCTTCAATTAGGAGTTGAGTCTGGGCTTTCTAGAGCCAGGTGATGGAGAACAGGGAGAAGCGCATGGCAGTGAGTTATGAACAGGCTCATCTATAGATTGAAGGTGGAATGAAAGTGAGCCTGAATCCTTGTCTGCAGTGTGCTTGGTTGAGCATCAGAACTAACACGTGTACAGTTCTAGTTGGTGCGTAGCAAGGGAGAAAATATGGAAGATACCTGTTGTAAATAACTGGAAGCTTTAGCTTCACATCCAACACATCTGCGCTCTAATGAATTTGGGGGGAGTGGGGTGGTAGTGTTGAGAACTTTTCCAGTAAATCTGAATATTTTATCTGCACCAGGCATATTGTGGTTTATTCGGTTGTTAACCAGGTCATACATGGACCAGCTTTCTAAAGGCAACCATTGTGCTTTAGCCTGGGCATCTCAGACCAAAGGTGACCCACACTGGTGTCTGTTGGTCTGGTCAGCTATCCCATGCTCCTAGGCCAGCATAGGAGCCTCTCTTGCCTTTGCTCTCAATTATTCCTCTGTAGACTCAGGTGGTGTGGAGAAAAGGTTATTTAGAATGAAAGGGTGAGGAAGAGAACAAGGACAGGTAACTGGTGAGTGGAGGGGGGGGCTCATGTGTCCCGAGAGGGTTTTTGACAGATTAAGCAAGGAGGGTAGGGAGTAAACAGAGTCTTCTAAACTACTTGGCTTTGTGCCTCATCAATCCTGTGTGCACTAAGTGGCATGGGAAAGAGAGAAAAGAATGAAATCGTGTTAATGCATGTGTTAGAGCTGCTTTAATATGGTTAAGTAATGAGTCCTAATTCTGACTCTTGGGCTCTGCTTTAGTTTAGAAACTTTGTGTTTTTGAATGGGGAGGGAAGTCAGTGCAAAATGTAGAAATAACTAAAAAAAGGTTTGCATACACAGCTTTCCAAAAGAAGGAAAAGTGCTGGTTGTCACTCACTGCCTGGGGGCTGCCATGAACTTGCAGGTTCTCCAGGCTGCGTGAGGTTAAGGGGGTACTCTAAGCTGGACTGTGGACATACCTGGACCCTATTCATGGTCAGATACCTGAAATGGGCAGGTGTGTTCCATCGTGGCAGTGTGTGAAGTAAAGTTCTATAAATAACTGCATCCATCTACCACCGCTGTATCCACTTCTAGGCATTCTGGTACTGTGTACCTCTGGTTCAGGTGAATGGAATTCGACTTTTGTTCACTTCCCTGCTCCTCAAAGCCTTCACATCCCAAACCCACTCCTGTTGTCACTAAAATTCAGGTTTCTAGGTGGTGCCGTTTTAAGCTTCAGAAATAGAAGCATAGAATCACTTAAGCTGGAAAAGACCTTTAAGGTCATCGAGTTCAACCGTAACATAATTACTGGTACTTGCAGGTTAATGATGGCTTTCAGTGACTGCACTTGCCTTTGTAGCTGAAATACTAAATTGTTTAATCTGTTTTATGAATTTCAGAAGAAATATAATTGGCTTTGAAGTACAGGATCATGGGTAGGCTCATTCAGACTGAAGCTCCCCTTGGTGAGGATTTCCCAGATGAGCTTTAACCGCCCTAATTGAAACACAGAAGTTAAGTGTGTGTCTGATTATGTTCCGTTCTGTTTCTAAGTGAGGACATAAATGGACACCCTGAGGAAGCAGTCTATCCTGTCTGAAGATAAGCAAAAGAAATGCCTCTTAAGTTCCCAGGTGTACCTATCCTTCTCCAGTGATTTCGGAAGGAGCGGTAGCTTCATACTGAAACATCTAGCCTTATTTTTAGATCCTGAGTTGTTTTCTGAGCAGGTATGATGCAGCTTTGCAAAATTCACATCACTTAGCTGAGTAAACTAAACCTTTGCTAGCTGCTTTACAGAACTCTGTCAAAACCTGTTATTCTTCACTAAAACAGTGCTAGTTGCTAGTTATTTAAATTAGTAGACATAAACGGAAGAAGTGTGCGTCTGTCTTGGTGTGAAAATTTCTTGTGGTCTGAGTTTCACCACCGCGTTTTCTCCCTAGGCTCTCTGGCGTGAAGCTCAAGATTGTTACATTTCCTGACTGAGACAAGGGAATGTCTCAGTCATTCCCTTGAATCAAACTTCAGTTCAAGGGAACTGAAAATTTCTGCGTTTCTGCAGAAACTGCAAATTTGGATTTTGGGGACTTTTTTGTTTTGCTTTATTACACTCATGTTCCATTTACCCTTTTTTCTGGCAAAAGTTAAAGGTATTCCAGTTTTTTAAGACTTTGCTTCTCATGTGGACGGTAATTCTTGAAAGAAAGCTTCTGTCTCGATTGTAGGATTGCCTTTCTTAAGTACTTGAAGTACAGGGCAAAAACAAAGCCACAGGCTCTGTAAGTATTGCTTTCCTCTTGGTTCTTTCATAACCTTTTTGATTTTTGAAAAATAGTGATGATCTTATCCATACAAAAACACCTTGCAGTGACTAAGGCTGTTGAGACAGTTACTTGGTGTTGTGGGTTTATTTCTGTTGTTGTTTGTCAAAACTGTGGAAAGCAGGGCTGCCGGAGGCCCGGCCAGTCTGACTAATTGAAGTCTTGCTTGTCTTGCAAGCCCCCCTTTCTGTTTGTTGGAGGACCAAAATTCCAAATTTCTGAAGGTGAGACCAGTATGCGTGGTGGAGATTCTGCTCTTAAGTGATGGTAGTACCAAGTGATAGCTCTCAAAGCATTTCAGGCTGCTGTTGCGTTATCTATAGAGTTTGCGCCTGAAGACTTGTGGGGTTTGACCAAGTGGAAGCTGAGACACTGAGAGCTTTAAAAAGGAGATATTTGCCATGCATTCTTTCCAATTCCATGGGTCTTCCAAACCTAAGAGCTGGAAACAGTGTTTATCATAGCTACTGTTGTTCATTGCAAGCAGAGTTCCAAAAGTGTAAAACAAAGGCTGTGCTAAAACCAGACCTCCTGTGTGTTCAATTCCAAGTCTCGCTTTCTTGGAAAACAAGTGTTCATGTCTCTGTACGGTTCCAGTTGATCCGTAGTATTGACAGGTCAGTCACTTGAAATGAAATCTGTATTATATCTGGTGTATGAGACCTCTGTATGGATTTTGTATATTCAGTTATTTGTGTTGCTTAGAGACTATTGTTGTGGAGTCTCCTTCTCTGGAGATATTCAAGACCTGCCTAGACGTGGTCCTGTGCAGCCTGGTCTGGGTGACCCTGCTTCGGCAGGGTTGTTGGACTGGGGGACCCACAGAGGTCCCTTCTAACCCCTACAATTCTGTGATTCTGTGATTCAAATTCTATTGTAGAAGTTATTCTTTCTCCCCTTTCTCATGGCTAGGAAAAGAAGATGATGGAGGATCCAATTGCTGAATGTACTTCTCAGCTGGCTGAAGAAGAAGAAAAGGCCAAAAACTTGACCAAACTCAAGAACAAACAGGAAATGATGATCACTGATTTGGAAGGTTTGTTCTTGCTACATTTGCCTGTTAACAGGTTGTACATCATGCGAGAAAGGAGTGGATCACTTATTACAGTGTATGCAGTATCTGGTCCAGTCTGCGAAGTGTAACCTTATATGTAGATACCTCAATAGCTGTTGCTTTTATCTAAATCTTGAAAGAATAATTTATTGCTTGCAAGCCTTGTTGCATTTGGCTGCTCAGTCTTTCTCGTGTTTAATTTGTTAGCTTTTCATTTTTGAGAATCCATTTTATTTAATGATACACTCCAGAAATTCATGTTGTTGCATGCATCCCTTAGTAACAAGGTAAAACATCTGTCTCTTGGGAAGGCGCTACACTTTTCTATAATAACACATTAGAACAACATATTTCTGGAAAAATGTTAGTAGGCATTCGTTAGTCTTCTAATATTTTTTGAATAAGCAAATCTGAATTGTTCTGCCTTTCTTGATGCTTTGTTTATCTAAAATGGTTCAATTTCTTTGGCCATTTATTTCTGATTGTTTTGCCTGTGTTGTCACGACTGAATTAGCCCTATATGTAACCTTTCATGATGTTATGGTGGGTTTTTTAATTACTTATGGTTGTAAATAGGTATTGTGCAACACTAATGAACTGCCAAGCCAAAGTTGCAAAATATAAGGCAATGTTGCTATCTGCCCTAATTTGGAAATATTTTTTTCACTTGCTGTTATGGGCTGTCTTGCTACATATTTTAATACTGATGCGCTTATGGAAAAATACCAAAGTTTAGTCTTATCTGTGTAGGAAGGTATTGAAGTAATACGAATAATAGATGATTGATACACCTTTTATTTAAAAAGCCTATTCCGGGACTTTAAGATGGGCATAAGTAAGCTGTAGTCATTGGAAAATAATGCTTGAGTAGTTGTGTACTTAAATTGGGACTAGTGTTTCTGAAGATACTTGACAGATGTGGTTGGTTATGGTGCTGTTCCCAGAGTGATGACCTTAGAAATGGAAGTTAAAGCTTAAATATAAGGCATGCAACTGCTTGGCTAGTACAGCACAGTAAAATGATACTCTTTGAGACAATTCAAGAAGCCATGAAGGTCACTCTGCTAGGGTCTTGACACCGGTAAGTACTGAAATTTGGGGGGGGGGGCAACAAAAACCCACAAAACCCAAAAAAAACCCCACTAATTCAGTTTACTGTGAGTTTTCCCCATTGCGAAATTGTGTCTTATGACACTCTTCTGTCACCTGCCAGAAATATAATGTAAAAACAGAGAAAAGTGCTATTTTTTTTTTGAATGAGGAGCTGTTTAGAGAAAAACAACGTTACTTTAGATTGTCTGGAATATCCCAAATACCCCTTGGTAGCTCTAAGATATGATTCTTGAACATGGCTCCGTTTCCATGTAGAAGATGTCCTGATCTTGTAGCAAGCTTAGGAGGGGTGTGAGAAACGCCTGCACTGAGAACCCACAAAGTATTGAACAAGTCTAATAACTTACATTTATTCTAATAGATGTTGAATTGTGCTAATGCTATGCTAAGCAAAACCTTCCTGTGACTTCAATATATTACATACCTGGTCATTAGCTAACTGTAGACAATGCAGCCAATAACTATCTTAATCAGACCACAGGCAGATCATCTAAATGTATTTTATTGCTAGGGCACTGATAACTGGATGGTTTTCACAAAGAAATACCTTAGGGCAGGAGTATCTTGGCTACACAAGGAAATTACTGGAGGCTATCAGGGTTGCAAAGTCTTGCTAAATATCAATGGGATGTGAGTTAGTGGTACAGATACTTGCAAAAATTGTTTATCCAAGTTTTCTTTAAGTTACAGAATTTTCCAGTAGACCTTTTGGAGTCTAGCCTAGCCCTTCCACAACTATGCAAGCCATAATTTTTTCCAGTCTGTAGTTCTTCATTTTTGAATCCTGATGTCTGCGATCACCTGGCCGAGCAGCTCAAACTGCTCTTCTGTTAGATTCTATTCCTTATTTTTCTGTCAACATGTGATTATGTTTGTTACCTTACTTCAAACTTTTTTCTCCAGTCATTGACTTTTTCTTGACTTTCTATCTGAATCATGCAGTTCTACTTTGCTATTTCATCTTTCCCAGTCACCCTTCCAGCTGCAGTCTGGAGAAAGAATTGACACAGTGTATATTAAACTTCCCACCCTTCTTGCTGTCCCATTGCCCTGCCCCTGAACCTTCTGAGGATAACAACAGGAAAAAATTGCTTATAAATATAATCCTTTACTTCCATAGAGTGCTTAAAAAAGGAGGAGAAGACCCGTCAAGAATTAGAAAAAGCTAAAAGAAAACTTGATGGTGAAACAACAGACCTACAGGACCAAATAGCTGAGCTGCAAGCCCAGATTGAAGAACCGAAGATCCAGCTGGCCAAGAAAGAGGAAGAACTGCAGGCTGCTCTTGCTAGGTCGGATCATGATGGAACTTTATGACTACAAAAGTGTGGTAGAAACCTACTTTCCCAGACACAATTTCAGCTGACTGCAAACTGATGAGTTAAAACTGGGAGTGTTCAAAGCAGAAGCCAGTTCATGTTTGTACTACAGCATCTCTAGACACCTGTGTGTTTTGCGTAGACAGGGCAAAAAAGGAACTCAATCTTTCATCACCATCCTTGCTCTATAAAGCTCCAAAACCAATGTTTCATCAGGGTTTAATAGCACTTTGGCTCTGGAAGCTTTTTAGTCTCCCAGAGTTCAGCCTCAGGAGGGGGAAAAAACATGTAATCGTCGAGAGTGTTCTTAGTTGGTCCAAATACTGGATAATGTCTGTCCAACTCAATCAAAGATCTGTGTGGTAGTCTCGCAGCCACATGTTATAAACTAAACACCACCTGAGTTTTCTGAGTAATGATCTATAACTTTGCAGGAAGAGACAGTCCTACAGACAAGGGTGCATTTTTGGGAGTGTTGAGGTCTACAAAACTGGAATACCTGAATGCAAACTGGAAAGCTTGATCATTCCAGTAGTGCATCTGTAGTACCTGGGGCACTGCACTCATTAGGATCTTCAGAATAACAGTGCAGTAGTGGCTTTGTCTATGAAATTTTAGGAGGTGGATTTTGTTCAAGTGGGAAAGATGAGTTATTTTTTGAGTACACAACTTATACTAGACTTATGAGAAGAGATCTGAAGCTATGAAATATCATTAACTGTTGTGGTTCTGTTTAACAGAGGTGATGAAGAAGCAGTTCAGAAAAACAATGCACTGAAAGTGATAAGAGAGTTGCAGGCTCAAATTGCAGAACTGCAGGAGGATCTTGAATCTGAGAAGGCATCTCGCAACCAGGCGGAAAAGCAGAAAAGAGATTCAAGTGAAGAGCTGGAGGCTTTAAAAACTGAACTAGAAGATACCTTGGATACCACTGCAGCACAGCAAGAGCTGAGGTAGGATCATGTGTCTGTATAAGCAGGCACCATTAAAATTCACCTTGAATTTACAAAAGACTAAAATGTTGATTTTTGATAACTATTGATGCTTCCTCTAGGACAAAGCGAGAGCAGGAGGTGGCTGAACTGAAGAAAGCAATTGAAGAGGAAACCAAAAACCATGAAGCACAGATCCAGGAAATCAGGCAGAGGCATGCTACTGCCCTGGAAGAGCTCTCTGAACAACTGGAACAGGCCAAAAGGGTGAGCAGAAAATTAATTACAGAAATACATTTTTCAGCTTCAGGACTTTTATAAGTAACAGAAGTGGCGTGGTCACTTCCAGTGATAATCTGCAGATCTAAATTGTCCTCTGTACATACTTAACTACTGCAGTTGAATCAAATATATCCTGCTGGTTTGAACATATAGCAGCTTTTCAGATAGATGCCAAGACTATCTAAAAGTGTTTGTTAGACCTGGAAACAGTGCACCTAGAGATAAATTGATGCAGTACTTTTGTGGGAATTCTCGAGCAGCCTATGTGCTTATTTGGTGAAAAGCAGTTCTCTGCCTAAGCGAACCGCGGAATGGTTCCAAATAAGGTAATTGTCATGTCGACACTCACAAATAACAAACTGTGAGTACGGGTAGCGTAAAAGTTCTTCCAGCCACTCTTCACTTTATGCTTGTACCGTGACCTCCAGTGCTAGATATCTGTGGAGTATCTTGCTGATTTGCAGAGTTATATTGTGTCTCTGGTAACCCCTGCCAGAGCAGAGGAAGCGGCACACCTGGACAATGTGGTTCCTACTAGTGCAGCTTCAGTGTCTTTGTTCAGAAGTAGAATTAATCCAACACTGCCAAAAAAAAAAAAAAAGTATCTCTAGCTTGTAAAACTTTATTTCTAGTCATTCACAGATATATGTGTGGACAGTTCATATACTGTAGTAATATTTTTGTGTAGGAATATTTCAGAAGCCTCCTTAGTTTAAAATACTACGTGAGAAATATAGTAGTTAAATCTGATGGAAATTATAGCTTATTCACCTGAAAATCTTACGTGTTTCCTGTGCTCCTTATTCATTAAATATTCTCAATAAGAGCATAAAAAGACAGAAAAATACCCTACAATCTTAAACAAAGGTCCTGTGATAAGATTGTCAGTTCTGGCAATATAGTAAGAATGGCACTTAAACATCCCTTATGGCAATTACTACCTTTTTAAAAAGGTTTTTGACAAATGTCAGTGCAGTGGTGAAAAGTGCTTTATTATGCACCTCCAGGCTGCTATGCCTACTAAAATCAGGGCAGCTGTAGCTGATATCTTTCCTTTTATTTCTGTGAGATGAGCCATGCTGATCTGTTAATGGGCACATTCCTTCCTGCTCAGTGCTACTCACATGGTCCTTTTACAGCACTGACATCCCAGATCTTACTGAATTCATAGAAATATCTTCTGGTCCTCGCTGTTACCTGTGATATCTGAGAGTGGATTAACTTGCATTACCTTAATTTTCTTGGCTAACATATGCAAAATGTTAGACAGCAGGATTTTAAATGCTCCCTACTTACAACTTGCTGAGCAGTTGTTTTATCTTTGAGCTTATAATCCTGATTTGCTGGACTGAATATTTTTAGCAGAAAACTTTATTGATATGTAAAAAAGTGTTGAAGTTCTTCCCTTTTGTTTTTCCTAGTTCAAAGCAAATCTTGAAAGAAACAAGCAAGGCCTAGAGTCCGACAACAAGGAGTTGGCCTGTGAAGTGAAGGTACTGCAGCAGGTCAAGGCAGAGTCTGAACATAAGAGGAAGAAGCTCGATGCTCAGGTGCAAGAGCTAACTGCTAGGGTCACAGAAGGAGAAAGACTGAGGGTGGAGCTGGCGGAGAAAGCTAACAAGCTGCAGGTAAGGCTGTATGGAATTGCTAAACTGCTGAACTATATACAAGAAAGTAAAAGCTTTAACCATATACAGAAGTGGCTAGGAGGAATGACTATCAAAGATGCAGTTAGGTCTACAGGAATGGGGACTGTAGTTGAGGTGGGAGGCGATCTCGGTCATGTACTTGTGTACTTGAGGGGCTTGAAAGTGGTGACACACCTCAGATAGCTGGAGAGCCATGACATGAATCCTGAACTTTTTGGACTATGTAAGAATCACAGTGGCTTTGAAGTACATGGCTTCCCATTTTGGAGACCAAATCCTGTAGGAGGCTCTGCTGACAGCTGGCCTACAGGTTTTTGGCTTGGATGTGGAGTTGAGCAGAGTGGGCTGAGCTCATTTGTAGTCTTGAGCAAAAATGTAC
The DNA here is from genome assembly GCF_030867145.1 of Opisthocomus hoazin. Classification (NCBI taxonomy): domain Eukaryota; kingdom Metazoa; phylum Chordata; class Aves; order Opisthocomiformes; family Opisthocomidae; genus Opisthocomus; species Opisthocomus hoazin. The sequence continues at coordinate 7,483,646 of NC_134429.1, forward strand.
TGATTGATGATGGCCACACATTTCCTTTTGTGCTTCAAAAGGAACTTGACAGATAGGGATTGCAAGTGAAGGGCTGTTCCTCTGCGAAATGGAGAAAATAGACAAAATGCAGTCAGAGCTGACTTCTTAGCCACAGCAAAGAGTATTATGAGTAAATCAAGCTAAAGTGCTTGAAAAAGGGAATGGCCCCATTCTTTTTGGGGGAAGCGTTTTGGCAGTCTCTCACTGTATATACAAGTAGCATAGCCTAAAATAGCAAGAATTGGCACCTGGCATTGACCTTTTCTCTTGCAGTGATGCTTTAAACCCAGCTGCCACCCTGATAATCCTTGAATTAATGGTACTGTAAAATACACGGTCCTATAAAATACATGATCCTATAATGAAAAATAGCTTTAAATATGACTGTAGATGTTGGAATGACATGCTCTGCTAAATATCATGGCTAACTCTTATTATGTTCTGTCTTAAGTTCAGGACTGACACGTTTCTAACCAAACTTCAGTATTCTTAGCTTGTTGTACCTGGAATGTGTTGTTGTCTTGCCTTCCACGGAATTTGTTGAGGTTTTGTGTTCCGTGTCAGATGTAGGCTTTGCCATGGATCTGCTGCGCGTTATTACCTTTAGACTGCTTGCTTTGCAGAACGAGTTGGATAATGTCTCAAGTCTCCTGGAGGAAGCAGAGAAGAAAGGCATTAAGTTTGCCAAGGATGCGGCTAGTTTGGAATCTCAGCTTCAGGATACACAGGTGTGTGTGCAGTGAAGCTTGAACTTAGCGCTGAAGCTTTGTTCCTCATTGAAATGCTAACTGCATAACAGAAAATACATTTTCATTCATGGTTTGGAAAGCCCCACGGGTAGAAGCTGTATTTCCTATTGAAGTCTAGTGAAATGCGATGTATGATGATTGCTCAGCTACATGTGGAGCCAGTTTTTCATTATCTAAGATTTACTGCTTGACAGACTGTAGCCTTTCAGTTTCTCTTTTTTATTTCTTAGTCTCTGTGGGAGATAAGTATTAAGTCAAAAAAACCTTTCCAAGTAGGATGTTAATGCAAATAAGGTCCTTGGGGTGTGTGAAAGGCACGAGGGACAATACCCTGTCTTTTACTGACTTAGGCTGAAGTTCTTTACTGACTTCAGCTTAAGTTGTTGAAATTGCCAGTGTTTGGTTTTTGGGTTAAATAGTGCAGCTTGGTACATGTATTCATCACTTAAATATACTCTTTTTTTTCCCCCCCGTATAAAAATGCTAATGGTGACTATCTGAGTAATGTTCATTACAGTTGGAGAGTTCTGTGAGGAACAGGGTGGGGGAAGAGAGGGCTGGTGGTTACACTTTTCATTAGTCTCGGTTATGACAGAAGTTTCCACTGCCAAATTACATCTGTCTTTAAACTGACCTTTACATTTAAGCAATGCAGTGAATCTTGAAAGCATGCTGTCATTGCAGGATTTGTTGCTATATATTCGTCTCAGGTGGTTTAAAATAGGGACTCTATATGCTTGTCGGAAAAGAAAGATATATTTTGAAGGCAACTGCTGTGCTTGTCCCTTTGAAGATAGAAAAGTATCATCCATTGACTTCTACGAACAGACAGTGGCATGGATTCTCTGAGAAATACGCTTCATAAAGGCTGAAGTGTGCCCCAAATGACTGAGCAGTACCTTTTTGAAAACCCAAATTACGGATGGCTTCATAAGCATGTCGTTGTACAAAACTGCTGAGAGAAAAATAATCAAACCTGAACCTCCAAGTAGAGTAATGGAGGGTGGTGGGCCAAGGCCACACTTAACACGCTATGAACCAAACTGAACTTTGAATATGCCTGTTTGTGTAACAGGAGCTGCTTCAGGAAGAAACCCGCCAGAAACTCAACCTGAGCAGTAGGATTAGGCAGCTGGAAGAGGAGAAGAACAACCTGCAAGAGCGGCAGGAAGAGGAAGAGGAGGCCAGAAAGAATTTGGAGAAACAGATGCTTGCCTTACAATCACAGGTAAGCTGTTGTACATGGCAAGACTTGTGTAAGGGCTGCACGTTCCAGGTGAGATGAATTGGTGTCCTAAACCTCTTGGAAAAATGTCATGTAACTTGCACATATGCTCGACCACACTTTGGAATAAAATTTTCCATGGACTTTCTCAATTGCCATAGTGACCAGTACAACTAACTGCAGTGGACAGGACTTTCCCCTACTTGGACTCCTGTTAGCTCATAATTTTTGTGTTACTCTAGCTAGCAATAACACCTAGTTTTGTATTTTTGACTCTTTGCCTTTCTTTCCTTTTCATGATGTACCAAGGAACATTATATTCTTTTATTTAATTTCAGTTGGCTGATGCTAAGAAAAAGGTAGATGATGACTTGGGAACCATTGAAGACTTGGAGGAAAACAAAAAGATATTACTGAAGGACGCGGAGTCCTTAAGCCAACGCCTAGAGGAGAAGGCAATGGCTTATGACAAACTGGAAAAGACAAAGAATCGCCTGCAGCAAGAGCTGGATGACTTGATGGTAGACCTAGATCATCAGCGCCAGATTGTTTCTAACCTGGAGAAAAAGCAGAATAAGTTTGATCAGGTAGTCTAGTTTCCTGTCATCTTGCTGATTTCTATGATTTTTAAATGGCATCTTGTTTGTGTTGACTGATAAATCTTTTGGGAGCAGCTTGGCCTTTGTTAGGAGTAACTTGTTGCTTCTAATTTCAGTGAGCTAAATGCCATCTTGGAGTCTTGTTAGATCAAGTAATAAGCTCTTTATATACAAAAAAGAAATTCTATTGGAACAAAAACTTCAGACTATTATTGTAATCCCTCAGGATAGACTAAGAAAGGGTGTGAAGACTGAACGATGGAAATAATAGGAAAATTATTTCATCTTTATTAGTAGCTTGCTTTCCTCACCTCATTCCAGAGTAGCTGTAGCTGTTTTCTTACTAGCCTTTGGATCAAGACTGAGAGACTAGACAGCTTCTGAATGCCAGTTAAACTCAGAGCATTAACCACTTCAGTGACTAAAACACCTCTGAGGCAGGAAGGACCTGATTATAGAACTGATGAGATGGATTAATTATTTCTTATATTCAGATGCTGGCAGAAGAAAAGAACATTTCTGCCAGATATGCAGAGGAAAGAGATCGTGCTGAAGCAGAGGCAAGGGAGAAGGAAACCAAAGCACTGTCTCTGGCTCGGGCTTTGGAAGAAGCCCTGGAAGCTAAGGAAGAGTTTGAAAGACAGAACAAACAGTTGCGGGCAGATATGGAAGACTTAATGAGCTCGAAAGATGATGTGGGCAAAAATGTAAGTAACTTTCCACACCCTATTTTGTTATGAACTGCACAGGGAACAACACAGGAAAATTCCCTGGTTGGAGAAGTGTTTTTGACACAAATATGGAACGTTTTGAGGCTGATTTGTAACCCAGAATTCTGGAGGAATTAATGCTCAGAGCAAGAGGGCGGTCTCTATTAAGATGAGGCCTGTTCAAAAGATGTGAAGACTTGGAGAGCAGCAGTTGCTGGCCAAATGCCTAATGGCACTTGTGCTGGATTTAAGAGCTTGTCTTACTACTACTACTTTTTCTCTGTGAATATTGCACAGCTCATCTCTCCATTCATCTGCACGGATGTTTGTTTGGTTCTCTAATCTGTACCTTAGAGATGCTGTTCTCCCTGTTCTGATTGTCCAGTTTGGAGCATCACAAAGTGTAGTGTACTGAGTTCATATAATGTCTACTTTTGCTGTTAACTGCTGATTTTGAGAGGGTCTGATTAATGTTTGTGGCTTAGGTCCAGGAACTGGAGAAATCAAAAAGAACTTTAGAGCAACAGGTTGAAGAGATGACGACTGAGATTGAGGAACTGGAATATGAACTGCAGGCCACAGAAGATGCTGAACTTCGTCTGGCGGTGAACATGCAAGTTATGAGAGCCCAGTTTGAGAGAGATCTGCAAGCCAGAGATGAACAGAATGAAGAGAAAAAGAGGATGCTGGTTAAACAAGTGTGTATCTTACTGTGCTTCATAGTGGGAAGGGCGTGACGATCTTTTGACAAAGCTCTATGGCTTTGAGAACTTGCTACCAGGAAAATAAAACTCTGTGCTTAAAGATCCCATCCTATAGAAGTCCCAAGCACGGATCTTTACAAACAACACAATAGGTCTTGTTGTGGATTAGCCACTGTTAATGTTAGTCTGCCAGTGATGGTCCTCCAATTCAACTGTACCTTGCCTCAAAAGCACTCAATATGCAAGTAGATTTGGCTGTTGCTGCATGGGTGTCCTTCAAGCCCGTCCTGTTTGGTGTACAGCAACAAATCCATGGATGCCGACATAGACTGAAAGACTGTAATTAAGTGAACAGTTTCTTAAACGAAAAACGTAGCAAAGATTCCAGATTTGCCAGACTTGAGTCTCTTCAGATCTGCTTTATGATACTAGAATTCTAAAGAAATGCCTTTAAAATTTCATGCTTGTAGGAGAAGATAGATCTAAATTAACATTTCTAAAGCTTTAAGGAAAAAGCACCTAATATTTCAAGATTTATCACAAGAAAAGAAAAACTTACTGAGAATCACCTGTATAGAGATCTCCTAGAAATAAATAAAAGCATTGACCTGGAAGGCTTTTGAAGTTCCCTGCAATGCTGAATTGCTATTGTCTTGCACTGGACAAGAGCTCCTGACCTGGCATGAGGAGGGAGGCTTGATTCAAAAGAAACATATTCCTTCATGTTGGTAACCTGTGGCACTTCTGGCTCACTTTTATTGTTGTATGAGTTCATCTTAGTTCTTGTTAGTTGCTTTCTTAGATACTTTGCTTCTCTGTTTTCTTTTGAAAAAAAGAAAAGTTGTTGGTATATACATTCTAGTAGCACATCTGTTTCAAAGAGAATTATTTCTTTTTTTTTTTCTTGAGAATGTGTGGTGATTCTATGTTGTATTTTCCTCTTAGTGGTTCGATCAGAATTAGCAACATCTGCCCCCAAGTCATACCTAAATGTAGACAGATGTACTAGGCCAGAAGCTGATCATGAAGTAGCTGAACAGATGAAATGGAAATGCTTCAGATGCTGAGCTCTTTTCCTTATTTTCCTTTTGTCAGTTCAGAGATCTCTGCTTCCAGTTTGTGGATTTTTTTGCCGTCTGCAGTGTCTTCCCATGTAGCTTGAGTTCTGTAGGCTCTTCGAATCGAGTAATGCTAATTCTGATCTGCAAAGGCCTTTCGGATTCATCAGCCGTTTTGTTAGGATTTTGTGTTTGCTCTGTTCCTGGAGCTTGAGCCTGTTAAATCCCTTGATTTCACAGGTGCGAGAGCTGGAGGCAGAACTGGAAGATGAGCGCAAACAGAGGGCTCTTGTTGTGGCAGCCAAGAAGAAAATGGAGATGGATATGAAAGACCTGGAAGGTCAGATAGAAGCTGCAAACAAGGCTCGAGATGAAGCAATCAAACAGCTACTTAAGCTCCAGGTAGGCACAGCAAATCAGCTGAGCTGCTTTCCCTCCTGCTGACAGTGTGTCAAGGGTGCTGCTTTTCGTTACATGCATTTGTAGTGTGAAGGCAAGAAGGAGTATCAGACTCAGCTATGCTGGCACACGTCACAGTATCTGGCCTGAACTTATCAGCCGCTCAAAACTCCTCTCATCCTTTTGTTGCTAAGGAGTTAAGATTGTCCCCCGCGTACTTCTATTCAATAGTCATCATTTTCAACGCTTTGCATAAGGATTTACTGAGGATTGCTTTTGAGGCTGAATCTTTAAAATTTATGGTTGTTTGTATCTTTGAATTTACTGATTTCAGCTCAGCTCTTGCTGATTGCTACTTCCTCTAGTTGAGGAAGCCAAAAATGCTCCAGAGAAATAGGAGGAGTAAATTTTAGTTGCTTTGAAAAAGCTCCAAGATGCCTAGTCTTTTTAGATTGGCAAGAAGAATCCAGTACTTGTGTCAAGGATTTATTTCCCATTCCCAGAGAAATACTCCGTCATTAGTAGAGGTCAGTTTTCCCAAGGCTTTCAGTGCCATGGCCCAAAGCTGCAGGAGTATGAGGCCGTGGCAAGACCATGTAAAGCATAGAGCAAACTGCATTGCCTTTCTGCCCTGTCCACTCTATTCCTTGGCAATCCTACTTCAACTGAATGAGGGCAATTTTGGAACTTGGTCCAGGCGCTGGATGAGAAGGGAATGGAGATTAAAGCAAGAAATGCTGGTACCTAGCAGTAGCGGCTTCTCTATTCCCAGAGGCTGAGTCAGTTACAGAGTTCATACCTGATCTCTGTACACTTTCATGCAAGCACCTGAAATAAGTGGTCTCATGACTGGTGGTAAGCGAAGATGCAGGTACAACTTAAATGCAGTTTCTCCAGCTTTATTCTTTTAGCATCTGAAGTCAAACTTGTGTGAATTAAGATACCAGTCTGTGTTAAGTGTCTTACGGGAAGGATAAGTATGTGCTTCTACGTTATATGTGCAAAATGGTGAATTGTGGTACTTCTACACTGAGAAGTTTCTTACCTTGAGTACTTGTAATAAGTTTTATCAGTCAATTTAAGTAAATAGGTTTGTTTTTTTCCAAGACAATTGCAAGAGCATTACCTATCTACTACAAAGGTATCTCTACTACCTCTACTAGAGGTTTTTTCCTACAAGAAATATACTAATAAATGAAGTGAAGTCTTCTAATGGGATATTTCTGATGAGGAGTGAGTGATGGAAAGATGAGAAAATGAAGGGTTTAGACTGGAAGAGGGTAGAATTAAATTGGATATAAGAAAGAAATTCTTCACTCTGAGGGTGATGAGGCACTGGCCCAGGTTGCCCAGAGAAGCTGTGGCTGCCCCCTCCCTGGCAGTGTTCAAGGCCAGGTTGGATGGGGCTTTGAGCAGCCTGGAAGGTGTCTCTGCCCGTGGCAGAGGGATAGAACTCTGATCTTCAAAGGTCCTGTCCAACCCAAACCATTCTATAAATCTATGAAAATAAGAACTGAAAATAAATATATTTAAGTGGAATGAAGCCACTTTAGGAGGAAGGTCTTGCCTCCTAAGGGCAAAAAAGCTTCAGAGCTACTAATAAATCTTGTGGTTGTCCTGCTGTATCATGGCTTATTCTTTCCTCTGCTCTCCAACTGCAGGCTCAAATGGAAGACTACCAGCGGGAGCTAGAAGAAGCCCGTGCATCCAGAGATGAGATCTTTGCACAGTCCAAAGAAAGTGAAAAGAAGCTCAAAGGTCTTGAAGCAGAAATACTCCAGCTCCAAGAGGTGAGATTGAAATCCAAGAAATCTGTTTTTCTTTCTAGAGAAAAGGGGAAGGCCAGAGTGTGTTTGTTTTTTTTTTAAAAAAAAAAGAGTAAAAAGCCATCCAGTGAGTTGAACAGAAAAGTGGGAGCCTGGAGATGTTTCTCTTCCTCACTGCCCCAGGTCATTAGTGAGTTTCTTATAGCTTTGTAGGAATCCTTCTAGTAGTCTGGACTTCCTTTCCCTGCCTGGGTAGCAGGGAAGCCTTACTACTGCTTAAACAGATTTCAAGCCTCACTAAAATTTGCAAGGTGGTTTGAGAGTCTCTGGAAGCTGTGGTGCACAGTTGTCAGTACTAAAACTGGTCACTGGAAGTATATAAAAACCTAACAATCTCTCCAGTACCTCAGTGGACCATTTAAGTCTGTGGAGGTTTATCTCTCTGCTGTCTGAGGTCCTCATCCCTTTCTTTTACGGGCATCTGTTCCCTCATTGTTGGCAATTCATGTAAGAGCTCCAAGTCGTGCTACATATCGCTGTCACTTATCTCCGATTATCTCCGTTGTCTGCCACAAGGTTAAACGTTTGAGGTTTGAAGGCAACAGAATTGCCTTGTGTGAGAGACGGCCTCTTTTTGCCCTGTTAGCTGCAAAGGTTGAAGCAATCACTCAGCTTACACTGCACTTAATGTTTGAGACTTTTACCTGCAACTTACTAGAGCTTCTCCATGTCATTCTTTCACAGACTTCAAACTAGTCAGTCTTGCACTTGCAGTGCATTAGATTGTGTCCTTCTTGGTGAATGTCTGGGTGTTTCTACCACTCAATACAATTTCACAATACAAGATTCAGCGCTGTTATAGTTTTGTGCTAAAAATTCATTTTCTATACTTTGCTTTCAGTCATGCTACGTACTCTGTAGGAACTTAAAAAATTTGCTTAATTTAGTGCCCACGTTATACTTAATGAATTAGAGCATGTGACAGAACGGTTTTCTCCTCCTGCTTAGGGCTTGAATGTTACTGGCCTTTTCAGGGGACGGGGAGAAGTAAATTCATAGTAGTCATGTGGCAGTTACGGGAAGTTTGATCAGGTAGTCTAGTTTCCTGTCATCTTGCTGATTTCTATGATTTTTGAATGGCATCTTGTTTGTGTTGATTGATAAATCTTTTGGGAGCAGCTTGGCCTTTGTTAGGAGTAACTTGTTGCTTCTAATTTCAGTGAGCTAAATGCCATCTTGGAGTCTTGTTAGATCAAGTAATAAGCTCTTTATATACAAAAAAGAAATTCTATTGGAACAAAAACTTCAGACTATTATTGTAATCCCTCAGGATAGACTAAGAAAGGGTGTGAAGACTGAACGATGGAAATAATAGGAAAATTATTTCATCTTTATTAGTAGCTTGCTTTCCTCACCTCATTCCAGAGTAGCTGTAGCTGTTTTCTTACTAGCCTTTGGATCAAGACTGAGAGACTAGACAGCTTCTGAATGCCAGTTAAACTCAGAGCATTAACCACTTCAGTGACTAAAACACCTCTGAGGCAGGAAGGACCTGATTATAGAACTGATGAGATGGATTAATTATTTCTTATATTCAGATGCTGGCAGAAGAAAAGATCATTTCTGCCAGATATGCAGAGGAAAGAGATCGTGCTGAAGCAGAGGCAAGGGAGAAGGAAACCAAAGCACTGTCTCTGGCTCGGGCTTTGGAAGAAGCCCTGGAAGCTAAGGAAGAGTTTGAAAGACAGAACAAACAGTTGCGGGCAGATATGGAAGACTTAATGAGCTCGAAAGATGATGTGGGCAAAAATGTAAGTAACTTTCCACACCCTATTTTGTTATGAACTGCACAGGGAACAACACAGGAAAATTCCCTGGTTGGAGAAGTGTTTTTGACACAAATATGGAACGTTTTGAGGCTGATTTGTAACCCAGAATTCTGGAGGAATTAATGCTCAGAGCAAGAGGGCGGTCTCTATTAAGATGAGGCCTGTTCAAAAGATGTGAAGACTTGGAGAGCAGCAGTTGCTGGCCAAATGCCTAATGGCACTTGTGCTGGATTTAAGAGCTTGTCTTACTACTACTACTTTTTCTCTGTGAATATTGCACAGCTCATCTCTCCATTCATCTGCACGGATGTTTGTTTGGTTCTCTAATCTGTACCTTAGAGATGCTGTTCTCCCTGTTCTGATTGTCCAGTTTGGAGCATCACAAAGTGTAGTGTACTGAGTTCATATAATGTCTACTTTTGCTGTTAACTGCTGATTTTGAGAGGGTCTGATTAATGTTTGTGGCTTAGGTCCAGGAACTGGAGAAATCAAAAAGAACTTTAGAGCAACAGGTTGAAGAGATGACGACTGAGATTGAGGAACTGGAATATGAACTGCAGGCCACAGAAGATGCTGAACTTCGTCTGGCGGTGAACATGCAAGTTATGAGAGCCCAGTTTGAGAGAGATCTGCAAGCCAGAGATGAACAGAATGAAGAGAAAAAGAGGATGCTGGTTAAACAAGTGTGTATCTTACTGTGCTTCATAGTGGGAAGGGCGTGACGATCTTTTGACAAAGCTCTATGGCTTTGAGAACTTGCTACCAGGAAAATAAAACTCTGTGCTTAAAGATCCCATCCTATAGAAGTCCCAAGCACGGATCTTTACAAACAACACAATAGGTCTTGTTGTGGATTAGCCACTGTTAATGTTAGTCTGCCAGTGATGGTCCTCCAATTCAACTGTACCTTGCCTCAAAAGCACTCAATATGCAAGTAGATTTGGCTGTTGCTGCATGGGTGTCCTTCAAGCCCGTCCTGTTTGGTGTACAGCAACAAATCCATGGATGCCGACATAGACTGAAAGACTGTAATTAAGTGAACAGTTTCTTAAACGAAAAACGTAGCAAAGATTCCAGATTTGCCAGACTTGAGTCTCTTCAGATCTGCTTTATGATACTAGAATTCTAAAGAAATGCCTTTAAAATTTCATGCTTGTAGGAGAAGATAGATCTAAATTAACATTTCTAAAGCTTTAAGGAAAAAGCACCTAATATTTCAAGATTTATCACAAGAAAAGAAAAACTTACTGAGAATCACCTGTATAGAGATCTCCTAGAAATAAATAAAAGCATTGACCTGGAAGGCTTTTGAAGTTCCCTGCAATGCTGAATTGCTATTGTCTTGCACTGGACAAGAGCTCCTGACCTGGCATGAGGAGGGAGGCTTGATTCAAAAGAAACATATTCCTTCATGTTGGTAACCTGTGGCACTTCTGGCTCACTTTTATTGTTGTATGAGTTCATCTTAGTTCTTGTTAGTTGCTTTCTTAGATACTTTGCTTCTCTGTTTTCTTTTGAAAAAAAGAAAAGTTGTTGGTATATACATTCTAGTAGCACATCTGTTTCAAAGAGAATTATTTCTTTTTTTTTTTCTTGAGAATGTGTGGTGATTCTATGTTGTATTTTCCTCTTAGTGGTTCGATCAGAATTAGCAACATCTGCCCCCAAGTCATACCTAAATGTAGACAGATGTACTAGGCCAGAAGCTGATCATGAAGTAGCTGAACAGATGAAATGGAAATGCTTCAGATGCTGAGCTCTTTTCCTTATTTTCCTTTTGTCAGTTCAGAGATCTCTGCTTCCAGTTTGTGGATTTTTTTGCCGTCTGCAGTGTCTTCCCATGTAGCTTGAGTTCTGTAGGCTCTTCGAATCGAGTAATGCTAATTCTGATCTGCAAAGGCCTTTCGGATTCATCAGCCGTTTTGTTAGGATTTTGTGTTTGCTCTGTTCCTGGAGCTTGAGCCTGTTAAATCCCTTGATTTCACAGGTGCGAGAGCTGGAGGCAGAACTGGAAGATGAGCGCAAACAGAGGGCTCTTGTTGTGGCAGCCAAGAAGAAAATGGAGATGGATATGAAAGACCTGGAAGGTCAGATAGAAGCTGCAAACAAGGCTCGAGATGAAGCAATCAAACAGCTACTTAAGCTCCAGGTAGGCACAGCAAATCAGCTGAGCTGCTTTCCCTCCTGCTGACAGTGTGTCAAGGGTGCTGCTTTTCGTTACATGCATTTGTAGTGTGAAGGCAAGAAGGAGTATCAGACTCAGCTATGCTGGCACACGTCACAGTATCTGGCCTGAACTTATCAGCCGCTCAAAACTCCTCTCATCCTTTTGTTGCTAAGGAGTTAAGATTGTCCCCCGCGTACTTCTATTCAATAGTCATCATTTTCAACGCTTTGCATAAGGATTTACTGAGGATTGCTTTTGAGGCTGAATCTTTAAAATTTATGGTTGTTTGTATCTTTGAATTTACTGATTTCAGCTCAGCTCTTGCTGATTGCTACTTCCTCTAGTTGAGGAAGCCAAAAATGCTCCAGAGAAATAGGAGGAGTAAATTTTAGTTGCTTTGAAAAAGCTCCAAGATGCCTAGTCTTTTTAGATTGGCAAGAAGAATCCAGTACTTGTGTCAAGGATTTATTTCCCATTCCCAGAGAAATACTCCGTCATTAGTAGAGGTCAGTTTTCCCAAGGCTTTCAGTGCCATGGCCCAAAGCTGCAGGAGTATGAGGCCGTGGCAAGACCATGTAAAGCATAGAGCAAACTGCATTGCCTTTCTGCCCTGTCCACTCTATTCCTTGGCAATCCTACTTCAACTGAATGAGGGCAATTTTGGAACTTGGTCCAGGCGCTGGATGAGAAGGGAATGGAGATTAAAGCAAGAAATGCTGGTACCTAGCAGTAGCGGCTTCTCTATTCCCAGAGGCTGAGTCAGTTACAGAGTTCATACCTGATCTCTGTACACTTTCATGCAAGCACCTGAAATAAGTGGTCTCATGACTGGTGGTAAGCGAAGATGCAGGTACAACTTAAATGCAGTTTCTCCAGCTTTATTCTTTTAGCATCTGAAGTCAAACTTGTGTGAATTAAGATACCAGTCTGTGTTAAGTGTCTTACGGGAAGGATAAGTATGTGCTTCTACGTTATATGTGCAAAATGGTGAATTGTGGTACTTCTACACTGAGAAGTTTCTTACCTTGAGTACTTGTAATAAGTTTTATCAGTCAATTTAAGTAAATAGGTTTGTTTTTTTCCAAGACAATTGCAAGAGCATTACCTATCTACTACAAAGGTATCTCTACTACCTCTACTAGAGGTTTTTTCCTACAAGAAATATACTAATAAATGAAGTGAAGTCTTCTAATGGGATATTTCTGATGAGGAGTGAGTGATGGAAAGATGAGAAAATGAAGGGTTTAGACTGGAAGAGGGTAGAATTAAATTGGATATAAGAAAGAAATTCTTCACTCTGAGGGTGATGAGGCACTGGCCCAGGTTGCCCAGAGAAGCTGTGGCTGCCCCCTCCCTGGCAGTGTTCAAGGCCAGGTTGGATGGGGCTTTGAGCAGCCTGGAAGGTGTCTCTGCCCGTGGCAGAGGGATAGAACTCTGATCTTCAAAGGTCCTGTCCAACCCAAACCATTCTATAAATCTATGAAAATAAGAACTGAAAATAAATATATTTAAGTGGAATGAAGCCACTTTAGGAGGAAGGTCTTGCCTCCTAAGGGCAAAAAAGCTTCAGAGCTACTAATAAATCTTGTGGTTGTCCTGCTGTATCATGGCTTATTCTTTCCTCTGCTCTCCAACTGCAGGCTCAAATGGAAGACTACCAGCGGGAGCTAGAAGAAGCCCGTGCATCCAGAGATGAGATCTTTGCACAGTCCAAAGAAAGTGAAAAGAAGCTCAAAGGTCTTGAAGCAGAAATACTCCAGCTCCAAGAGGTGAGATTGAAATCCAAGAAATCTGTTTTTCTTTCTAGAGAAAAGGGGAAGGCCAGAGTGGGTTTGTTTTTTTTAAAAAAAAAAAAGAGTAAAAAGCCATCCAGTGAGTTGAACAGAAAAGTGGGAGCCTGGAGATGTTTCTCTTCCTCACTGCCCCAGGTCATTAGTGAGTTTCTTATAGCTTTGTAGGAATCCTTCTAGTAGTCTGGACTTCCTTTCCCTGCCTGGGTAGCAGGGAAGCCTTACTACTGCTTAAACAGATTTCAAGCCTCACTAAAATTTGCAAGGTGGTTTGAGAGTCTCTGGAAGCTGTGGTGCACAGTTGTCAGTACTAAAACTGGTCACTGGAAGTATATAAAAACCTAACAATCTCTCCAGTACCTCAGTGGACCATTTAAGTCTGTGGAGGTTTATCTCTCTGCTGTCTGAGGTCCTCATCCCTTTCTTTTACGGGCATCTGTTCCCTCATTGTTGGCAATTCATGTAAGAGCTCCAAGTCGTGCTACATATCGCTGTCACTTATCTCCGATTATCTCCGTTGTCTGCCACAAGGTTAAACGTTTGAGGTTTGAAGGCAACAGAATTGCCTTGTGTGAGAGACGGCCTCTTTTTGCCCTGTTAGCTGCAAAGGTTGAAGCAATCACTCAGCTTACACTGCACTTAATGTTTGAGACTTTTACCTGCAACTTACTAGAGCTTCTCCATGTCATTCTTTCACAGACTTCAAACTAGTCAGTCTTGCACTTGCAGTGCATTAGATTGTGTCCTTCTTGGTGAATGTCTGGGTGTTTCTACCACTCAATACAATTTCACAATACAAGATTCAGCGCTGTTATAGTTTTGTGCTAAAAATTCATTTTCTATACTTTGCTTTCAGTCATGCTACGTACTCTGTAGGAACTTAAAAAATTTGCTTAATTTAGTGCCCACGTTATACTTAATGAATTAGAGCATGTGACAGAACGGTTTTCTCCTCCTGCTTAGGGCTTGAATGTTACTGGCCTTTTCAGGGGACGGGGAGAAGTAAATTCATAGTAGTCATGTGGCAGTTACGGGAAGTTTGATCAGGTAGTCTAGTTTCCTGTCATCTTGCTGATTTCTATGATTTTTGAATGGCATCTTGTTTGTGTTGATTGATAAATCTTTTGGGAGCAGCTTGGCCTTTGTTAGGAGTAACTTGTTGCTTCTAATTTCAGTGAGCTAAATGCCATCTTGGAGTCTTGTTAGATCAAGTAATAAGCTCTTTATATACAAAAAAGAAATTCTATTGGAACAAAAACTTCAGACTATTATTGTAATCCCTCAGGATAGACTAAGAAAGGGTGTGAAGACTGAACGATGGAAATAATAGGAAAATTATTTCATCTTTATTAGTAGCTTGCTTTCCTCACCTCATTCCAGAGTAGCTGTAGCTGTTTTCTTACTAGCCTTTGGATCAAGACTGAGAGACTAGACAGCTTCTGAATGCCAGTTAAACTCAGAGCATTAACCACTTCAGTGACTAAAACACCTCTGAGGCAGGAAGGACCTGATTATAGAACTGATGAGATGGATTAATTATTTCTTATATTCAGATGCTGGCAGAAGAAAAGAACATTTCTGCCAGATATGCAGAGGAAAGAGATCGTGCTGAAGCAGAGGCAAGGGAGAAGGAAACCAAAGCACTGTCTCTGGCTCGGGCTTTGGAAGAAGCCCTGGAAGCTAAGGAAGAGTTTGAAAGACAGAACAAACAGTTGTGGGCAGATATGGAAGACTTAATGAGCTCGAAAGATGATGTGGGCAAAAATGTAAGTAACTTTCCACACCCTATTTTGTTATGAACTGCACAGGGAACAACACAGGAAAATTCCCTGGTTGGAGAAGTGTTTTTGACACAAATATGGAACGTTTTGAGGCTGATTTGTAACCCAGAATTCTGGAGGAATTAATGCTCAGAGCAAGAGGGCGGTCTCTATTAAGATGAGGCCTGTTCAAAAGATGTGAAGACTTGGAGAGCAGCAGTTGCTGGCCAAATGCCTAATGGCACTTGTGCTGGATTTAAGAGCTTGTCTTACTACTACTACTTTTTCTCTGTGAATATTGCACAGCTCATCTCTCCATTCATCTGCACGGATGTTTGTTTGGTTCTCTAATCTGTACCTTAGAGATGCTGTTCTCCCTGTTCTGATTGTCCAGTTTGGAGCATCACAAAGTGTAGTGTACTGAGTTCATATAATGTCTACTTTTGCTGTTAACTGCTGATTTTGAGAGGGTCTGATTAATGTTTGTGGCTTAGGTCCAGGAACTGGAGAAATCAAAAAGAACTTTAGAGCAACAGGTTGAAGAGATGAGGACTGAGCTTGAGGAACTGGAATATGAACTGCAGGCCACAGAAGATGCTGAACTTCGTCTGGCGGTGAACATGCAAGTTATGAGAGCCCAGTTTGAGAGAGATCTGCAAGCCAGAGATGAACAGAATGAAGAGAAAAAGAGGATGCTGGTTAAACAAGTGTGTATCTTACTGTGCTTCATAGTGGGAAGGGCGTGATGATCTTTTGACAAAGCTCTATGGCTTTGAGAACTTGCTACCAGGAAAATAAAACTCTGTGCTTAAAGATCCCATCCTATAGAAGTCCCAAGCACGGATCTTTACAAACAACACAATAGGTCTTGTTGTGGATTAGCCACTGTTAATGTTAGTCTGCCAGTGATGGTCCTCCAATTCAACTGTACCTTGCCTCAAAAGCACTCAATATGCAAGTAGATTTGGCTGTTGCTGCATGGGTGTCCTTCAAGCCCGTCCTGTTTGGTGTACAGCAACAAATCCATGGATGCCGACATAGACTGAAAGACTGTAATTAAGTGAACAGTTTCTTAAACGAAAAACGTAGCAAAGATTCCAGATTTGCCAGACTTGAGTCTCTTCAGATCTGCTTTATGATACTAGAATTCTAAAGAAATGCCTTTAAAATTTCATGCTTGTAGGAGAAGATAGATCTAAATTAACATTTCTAAAGCTTTAAGGAAAAAGCACCTAATATTTCAAGATTTATCACAAGAAAAGAAAAACTTACTGAGAATCACCTGTATAGAGATCTCCTAGAAATAAATAAAAGCATTGACCTGGAAGGCTTTTGAAGTTCCCTGCAATGCTGAATTGCTATTGTCTTGCACTGGACAAGAGCTCCTGACCTGGCATGAGGAGGGAGGCTTGATTCAAAAGAAACATATTCCTTCATGTTGGTAACCTGTGGCACTTCTGGCTCACTTTTATTGTTGTATGAGTTCATCTTAGTTCTTGTTAGTTGCTTTCTTAGATACTTTGCTTCTCTGTTTTCTTTTGAAAAAAAGAAAAGTTGTTGGTATATACATTCTAGTAGCACATCTGTTTCAAAGAGAATTATTTCTTTTTTTTTTTCTTGAGAATGTGTGGTGATTCTATGTTGTATTTTCCTCTTAGTGGTTCGATCAGAATTAGCAACATCTGCCCCCAAGTCATACCTAAATGTAGACAGATGTACTAGGCCAGAAGCTGATCATGAAGTAGCTGAACAGATGAAATGGAAATGCTTCAGATGCTGAGCTCTTTTCCTTATTTTCCTTTTGTCAGTTCAGAGATCTCTGCTTCCAGTTTGTGGATTTTTTTGCCGTCTGCAGTGTCTTCCCATGTAGCTTGAGTTCTGTAGGCTCTTCGAATCGAGTAATGCTAATTCTGATCTGCAAAGGCCTTTCGGATTCATCAGCCGTTTTGTTAGGATTTTGTGTTTGCTCTGTTCCTGGAGCTTGAGCCTGTTAAATCCCTTGATTTCACAGGTGCGAGAGCTGGAGGCAGAACTGGAAGATGAGCGCAAACAGAGGGCTCTTGTTGTGGCAGCCAAGAAGAAAATGGAGATGGATATGAAAGACCTGGAAGGTCAGATAGAAGCTGCAAACAAGGCTCGAGATGAAGCAATCAAACAGCTACTTAAGCTCCAGGTAGGCACAGCAAATCAGCTGAGCTGCTTTCCCTCCTGCTGACAGTGTGTCAAGGGTGCTGCTTTTCGTTACATGCATTTGTAGTGTGAAGGCAAGAAGGAGTATCAGACTCAGCTATGCTGGCACACGTCACAGTATCTGACCTGAACTTATCAGCCGCTCAAAACTCCTCTCATCCTTTTGTTGCTAAGGAGTTAAGATTGTCCCCCGCGTACTTCTATTCAATAGTCATCATTTTCAACGCTTTGCATAAGGATTTACTGAGGATTGCTTTTGAGGCTGAATCTTTAAAATTTATGGTTGTTTGTATCTTTGAATTTACTGATTTCAGCTCAGCTCTTGCTGATTGCTACTTCCTCTAGTTGAGGAAGCCAAAAATGCTCCAGAGAAATAGGAGGAGTAAATTTTAGTTGCTTTGAAAAAGCTCCAAGATGCCTAGTCTTTTTAGATTGGCAAGAAGAATCCAGTACTTGTGTCAAGGATTTATTTCCCATTCCCAGAGAAATACTCCGTCATTAGTAGAGGTCAGTTTTCCCAAGGCTTTCAGTGCCATGGCCCAAAGCTGCAGGAGTATGAGGCCGTGGCAAGACCATGTAAAGCATAGAGCAAACTGCATTGCCTTTCTGCCCTGTCCACTCTATTCCTTGGCAATCCTACTTCAACTGAATGAGGGCAATTTTGGAACTTGGTCCAGGCGCTGGATGAGAAGGGAATGGAGATTAAAGCAAGAAATGCTGGTACCTAGCAGTAGCGGCTTCTCTATTCCCAGAGGCTGAGTCAGTTACAGAGTTCATACCTGATCTCTGTACACTTTCATGCAAGCACCTGAAATAAGTGGTCTCATGACTGGTGGTAAGCGAAGATGCAGGTACAACTTAAATGCAGTTTCTCCAGCTTTATTCTTTTAGCATCTGAAGTCAAACTTGTGTGAATTAAGATACCAGTCTGTGTTAAGTGTCTTACGGGAAGGATAAGTATGTGCTTCTACGTTATATGTGCAAAATGGTGAATTGTGGTACTTCTACACTGAGAAGTTTCTTACCTTGAGTACTTGTAATAAGTTTTATCAGTCAATTTAAGTAAATAGGTTTGTTTTTTTCCAAGACAATTGCAAGAGCATTACCTATCTACTACAAAGGTATCTCTACTACCTCTACTAGAGGTTTTTTCCTACAAGAAATATACTAATAAATGAAGTGAAGTCTTCTAATGGGATATTTCTGATGAGGAGTGAGTGATGGAAAGATGAGAAAATGAAGGGTTTAGACTGGAAGAGGGTAGAATTAAATTGGATATAAGAAAGAAATTCTTCACTCTGAGGGTGATGAGGCACTGGCCCAGGTTGCCCAGAGAAGCTGTGGCTGCCCCCTCCCTGGCAGTGTTCAAGGCCAGGTTGGATGGGGCTTTGAGCAGCCTGGAAGGTGTCTCTGCCCGTGGCAGAGGGATAGAACTCTGATCTTCAAAGGTCCTGTCCAACCCAAACCATTCTATAAATCTATGAAAATAAGAACTGAAAATAAATATATTTAAGTGGAATGAAGCCACTTTAGGAGGAAGGTCTTGCCTCCTAAGGGCAAAAAAGCTTCAGAGCTACTAATAAATCTTGTGGTTGTCCTGCTGTATCATGGCTTATTCTTTCCTCTGCTCTCCAACTGCAGGCTCAAATGGAAGACTACCAGCGGGAGCTAGAAGAAGCCCGTGCATCCAGAGATGAGATCTTTGCACAGTCCAAAGAAAGTGAAAAGAAGCTCAAAGGTCTTGAAGCAGAAATACTCCAGCTCCAAGAGGTGAGATTGAAATCCAAGAAATCTGTTTTTCTTTCTAGAGAAAAGGGGAAGGCCAGAGTGGGTTTGTTTTTTTTAAAAAAAAAAAAGAGTAAAAAGCCATCCAGTGAGTTGAACAGAAAAGTGGGAGCCTGGAGATGTTTCTCTTCCTCACTGCCCCAGGTCATTAGTGAGTTTCTTATAGCTTTGTAGGAATCCTTCTAGTAGTCTGGACTTCCTTTCCCTGCCTGGGTAGCAGGGAAGCCTTACTACTGCTTAAACAGATTTCAAGCCTCACTAAAATTTGCAAGGTGGTTTGAGAGTCTCTGGAAGCTGTGGTGCACAGTTGTCAGTACTAAAACTGGTCACTGGAAGTATATAAAAACCTAACAATCTCTCCAGTACCTCAGTGGACCATTTAAGTCTGTGGAGGTTTATCTCTCTGCTGTCTGAGGTCCTCATCCCTTTCTTTTACGGGCATCTGTTCCCTCATTGTTGGCAATTCATGTAAGAGCTCCAAGTCGTGCTACATATCGCTGTCACTTATCTCCGATTATCTCCGTTGTCTGCCACAAGGTTAAACGTTTGAGGTTTGAAGGCAACAGAATTGCCTTGTGTGAGAGACGGCCTCTTTTTGCCCTGTTAGCTGCAAAGGTTGAAGCAATCACTCAGCTTACACTGCACTTAATGTTTGAGACTTTTACCTGCAACTTACTAGAGCTTCTCCATGTCATTCTTTCACAGACTTCAAACTAGTCAGTCTTGCACTTGCAGTGCATTAGATTGTGTCCTTCTTGGTGAATGTCTGGGTGTTTCTACCACTCAATACAATTTCACAATACAAGATTCAGCGCTGTTATAGTTTTGTGCTAAAAATTCATTTTCTATACTTTGCTTTCAGTCATGCTACGTACTCTGTAGGAACTTAAAAAATTTGCTTAATTTAGTGCCCACGTTATACTTAATGAATTAGAGCATGTGACAGAACGGTTTTCTCCTCCTGCTTAGGGCTTGAATGTTACTGGCCTTTTCAGGGGACGGGGAGAAGTAAATTCATAGTAGTCATGTGGCAGTTACGGGAAGTTTGATCAGGTAGTCTAGTTTCCTGTCATCTTGCTGATTTCTATGATTTTTGAATGGCATCTTGTTTGTGTTGATTGATAAATCTTTTGGGAGCAGCTTGGCCTTTGTTAGGAGTAACTTGTTGCTTCTAATTTCAGTGAGCTAAATGCCATCTTGGAGTCTTGTTAGATCAAGTAATAAGCTCTTTATATACAAAAAAGAAATTCTATTGGAACAAAAACTTCAGACTATTATTGTAATCCCTCAGGATAGACTAAGAAAGGGTGTGAAGACTGAACGATGGAAATAATAGGAAAATTATTTCATCTTTATTAGTAGCTTGCTTTCCTCACCTCATTCCAGAGTAGCTGTAGCTGTTTTCTTACTAGCCTTTGGATCAAGACTGAGAGACTAGACAGCTTCTGAATGCCAGTTAAACTCAGAGCATTAACCACTTCAGTGACTAAAACACCTCTGAGGCAGGAAGGACCTGATTATAGAACTGATGAGATGGATTAATTATTTCTTATATTCAGATGCTGGCAGAAGAAAAGAACATTTCTGCCAGATATGCAGAGGAAAGAGATCGTGCTGAAGCAGAGGCAAGGGAGAAGGAAACCAAAGCACTGTCTCTGGCTCGGGCTTTGGAAGAAGCCCTGGAAGCTAAGGAAGAGTTTGAAAGACAGAACAAACAGTTGCGGGCAGATATGGAAGACTTAATGAGCTCGAAAGATGATGTGGGCAAAAATGTAAGTAACTTTCCACACCCTATTTTGTTATGAACTGCACAGGGAACAACACAGGAAAATTCCCTGGTTGGAGAAGTGTTTTTGACACAAATATGGAACGTTTTGAGGCTGATTTGTAACCCAGAATTCTGGAGGAATTAATGCTCAGAGCAAGAGGGCGGTCTCTATTAAGATGAGGCCTGTTCAAAAGATGTGAAGACTTGGAGAGCAGCAGTTGCTGGCCAAATGCCTAATGGCACTTGTGCTGGATTTAAGAGCTTGTCTTACTACTACTACTTTTTCTCTGTGAATATTGCACAGCTCATCTCTCCATTCATCTGCACGGATGTTTGTTTGGTTCTCTAATCTGTATCTTAGAGATGCTGCTCTCCCTGTTCTGATTGTCCAGTTTGGAGCATCACAAAGTGTAGTGTACTGAGTTCATATAATGTCTACTTTTGCTGTTAACTGCTGATTTTGAGAGGGTCTGATTAATGTTTGTGGCTTAGGTCCAGGAACTGGAGAAATCAAAAAGAACTTTAGAGCAACAGGTTGAAGAGATGAGGACTGAGCTTGAGGAACTGGAAGATGAACTGCAGGCCACAGAAGATGCTGAACTTCGTCGGGCGGTGAACATGCAAGTTATGAAAGCCCAGTTTGAGAGAGATCTGCAAGCCAGAGATGAACAGAATGAAGAGAAAAAGAGGATGCTGGTTAAACAAGTGTGTATCTTACTGTGCTTCATAGTGGGAAGGGCGTGATGATCTTTTGACAAAGCTCTATGGCTTTGAGAACTTGCTACCAGGAAAATAAAACTCTGTGCTTAAAGATCCCATCCTATAGAAGTCCCAAGCACGAATCTTTACCAACAATACAATAGGTCTTGTTGTGGATTAGCCACTGTTAATGTTAGTCTGCCGGTGATGGTCCTCCAATTCAACTGTACCTTGCCTCAAAAGCACTCAACATGCAAGTAGATTTGGCTGTTGCTGCATGGGTGTCCTTCAAGCCCGTCCTGTTTGGTGTACAGCAACAAATCCATGGATGCCGACATAGACTGAAAGACTGTAATTAAGTGAACAGTTTCTTAAATGAAAAACGTAGCAAAGATTCCAGATTTGCCAGACTTGAGTCTCTTCACATCTGCTTTATGATACTAGAATTCTAAAGAAATGCCTTTAAAATTTCATGCTTGTAGGAGAAGATAGATCTAAATTAACATTTCTAAAGCTTTAAGGAAAAAGCACCTAATATTTCAAGATTTATCACAAGAAAAGAAAAACTTACTGAGAATCACCTGTATAGAGATCTCCTAGAAGTAAATAAAAGCATTGACCTGGAAGGCTTTTGAAGTTCCCTGCAATGCTGAATTGCTATTGTCTTGCACTGGACAAGAGCTCCTGACCTGGCATGAGGAGGGAGGCTTGATTCAAAAGAAACATATTCCTTCATGTTGGTAACCTGTGGCACTTCTGGCTCACTTTTATTGTTGTATGAGTTCATCTTAGTTCTTGTTAGTTGCTTTCTTAGATACTTTGCTTCTCTGTTTTCTTTTGAAAAAAAGAAAAGTTGTTGGTGTATACATTCTAGTAGCACATCTGTTTCAAAGAGAATTATTTCTTTTTTTTTTTCTTGAGTATGTGTGGTGATTCTATGTCGTATTTTCCTCTTAGTGATTCGATCAGAATTAGCAACATCTGCCCCCAAGTCATACCTAAATGTAGACAGATGTACGGGACCAGAAGCTGATCATGATGTAGCTGAACAGATGAAATGGAAATGCTTCAGATGCTGAGCTCTTTTCCTTATTTTCCTTTTGTCAGTTCAGAGATCTCTGCTTCCAGTTTGTGGATTTTTTTGCCGTCTGCAGTGTCTTCCCATGTAGCTTGAGTTCTGTAGGCTCTTCGAACGAGTAATGCTAATTCTGATCTGCAAAGGCCTTTCGGATTCATCAGCCATTTTGTTAGGATTTTGTGTTTGCTCTGTTCCTGGAGCTTGAGCCTGTTAAATCCCTTGATTTCACAGGTGCGAGAGCTGGAGGCAGAACTGGAAGATGAGCGCAAACAGAGGGCTCTTGTTGTGGCAGCCAAGAAGAAAATGGAGATGAATATGAAAGACCTGGAAGGTCAGATAGAAGCTGCAAACAAGGCTCGAGATGAAGCAATCAAACAGCTACTTAAGCTCCAGGTAGGCACAGCAAATCAGCTGAGCTGCTTTCCCTCCTGCTGACAGTGTGTCAAGGGTGCTGCTTTTCGTTACATGCATTTGTAGTGTGAAGGCAAGAAGGAGTATCAGACTCAGCTATGCTGGCACACGTCACAGTATCTGGCCTGAACTTATCAGCCGCTCAAAACTCCTCTCATCCTTTTGTTGCTAAGGAGTTAAGATTGTCCCCCGCGTACTTCTATTCAATAGTCATCATTTTCAACGCTTTGCATAAGGATTTACTGAGGATTGCTTTTGAGGCTGAATCTTTAAAATTTATGGTTGTTTGTATCTTTGAATTTACTGATTTCAGCTCAGCTCTTGCTGATTGCTACTTCCTCTAGTTGAGGAAGCCAAAAATGCTCCAGAGAAATAGGAGGAGTAAATTTTAGTTGCTTTGAAAAAGCTCCAAGATGCCTAGTCTTTTTAGATTGGCAAGAAGAATCCAGTACTTGTGTCAAGGATTTATTTCCCATTCCCAGAGAAATACTCCGTCATTAGTAGAGGTCAGTTTTCCCAAGGCTTTCAGTGCCATGGCCCAAAGCTGCAGGAGTATGAGGCCGTGGCAAGACCATGTAAAGCATAGAGCAAACTGCATTGCCTTTCTGCCCTGTCCACTCTATTCCTTGGCAATCCTACTTCAACTGAATGAGGGCAATTTTGGAACTTGGTCCAGGCGCTGGATGAGAAGGGAATGGAGATTAAAGCAAGAAATGCTGGTACCTAGCAGTAGCGGCTTCTCTATTCCCAGAGGCTGAGTCAGTTACAGAGTTCATACCTGATCTCTGTACACTTTCATGCAAGCACCTGAAATAAGTGGTCTCATGACTGGTGGTAAGCGAAGATGCAGGTACAACTTAAATGCAGTTTCTCCAGCTTTATTCTTTTAGCATCTGAAGTCAAACTTGTGTGAATTAAGATACCAGTCTGTGTTAAGTGTCTTACGGGAAGGATAAGTATGTGCTTCTACGTTATATGTGCAAAATGGTGAATTGTGGTACTTCTACACTGAGAAGTTTCTTACCTTGAGTACTTGTAATAAGTTTTATCAGTCAATTTAAGTAAATAGGTTTGTTTTTTTCCAAGACAATTGCAAGAGCATTACCTATCTACTACAAAGGTATCTCTACTACCTCTACTAGAGGTTTTTTCCTACAAGAAATATACTAATAAATGAAGTGAAGTCTTCTAATGGGATATTTCTGATGAGGAGTGAGTGATGGAAAGATGAGAAAATGAAGGGTTTAGACTGGAAGAGGGTAGAATTAAATTGGATATAAGAAAGAAATTCTTCACTCTGAGGGTGATGAGGCACTGGCCCAGGTTGCCCAGAGAAGCTGTGGCTGCCCCCTCCCTGGCAGTGTTCAAGGCCAGGTTGGATGGGGCTTTGAGCAGCCTGGAAGGTGTCTCTGCCCGTGGCAGAGGGATAGAACTCTGATCTTCAAAGGT
Organism: Opisthocomus hoazin; assembly: GCF_030867145.1. Taxonomy (NCBI): domain Eukaryota; kingdom Metazoa; phylum Chordata; class Aves; order Opisthocomiformes; family Opisthocomidae; genus Opisthocomus; species Opisthocomus hoazin. The sequence goes on from NC_134429.1 coordinate 7,507,803, forward strand.
CCTGTCCAACCCAAACCATTCTATAAATCTATGAAAATAAGAACTGAAAATAAATATATTTAAGTGGAATGAAGCCACTTTAGGAGGAAGGTCTTGCCTCCTAAGGGCAAAAAAGCTTCAGAGCTACTAATAAATCTTGTGGTTGTCCTGCTGTATCATGGCTTATTCTTTCCTCTGCTCTCCAACTGCAGGCTCAAATGGAAGACTACCAGCGGGAGCTAGAAGAAGCCCGTGCATCCAGAGATGAGATCTTTGCACAGTCCAAAGAAAGTGAAAAGAAGCTCAAAGGTCTTGAAGCAGAAATACTCCAGCTCCAAGAGGTGAGATTGAAATCCAAGAAATCTGTTTTTCTTTCTAGAGAAAAGGGGAAGGCCAGAGTGTGTTTGTTTTTTTTTTAAAAAAAAAAGAGTAAAAAGCCATCCAGTGAGTTGAACAGAAAAGTGGGAGCCTGGAGATGTTTCTCTTCCTCACTGCCCCAGGTCATTAGTGAGCTTCTTATAGCTTTGTAGGAATCCTTCTAGTAGTCTGGACTTCCTTTCCCTGCCTGGGTAGCAGGGAAGCCTTACTACTGCTTAAACAGATTTCAAGCCTCACTAAAATTTGCAAGGTGGTTTGAGAGTCTCTGGAAGCTGTGGTGCACAGTTGTCAGTACTAAAACTGGTCACTGGAAGTATATAAAAACCTAACAATCTCTCCAGTACCTCAGTGGACCATTTAAGTCTGTGGAGGTTTATCTCTCTGCTGTCTGAGGTCCTCATCCCTTTCTTTTACGGGCATCTGTTCCCTCATTGTTGGCAATTCATGTAAGAGCTCCAAGTCGTGCTACATATCGCTGTCACTTATCTCCGATTATCTCCGTTGTCTGCCACAAGGTTAAACGTTTGAGGTTTGAAGGCAACAGAATTGCCTTGTGTGAGAGACGGCCTCTTTTTGCCCTGTTAGCTGCAAAGGTTGAAGCAATCACTCAGCTTACACTGCACTTAATGTTTGAGACTTTTACCTGCAACTTTCTAGGGCTTCTCCATGTCATTCTTTCACAGACTTCAAACTAGTCAGTCTTGCACTTGCAGTGCATTAGATTGTGTCCTTCTTGGTGAATGTCTGGGTGTTTCTACCACTCAATACAATTTCACAATACAAGATTCAGCGCTGTTATAGTTTTGTGCTAAAAATTCATTTTCTATACTTTGCTTTCAGTCATGCTACGTACTCTGTAGGAACCTAAAAAATTTGCTTAATTTAGTGCCCACGTTATACTTAATGAATTAGAGCATGTGACAGAACGGTTTTCTCCTCCTGCTTAGGGCTTGAATGTTACTGGCCTTTTCAGGGGACGGGGAGAAGTAAATTCATAGTAGTCATGTGGCAGTTACGGGAAGTTTGATCAGGTAGTCTAGTTTCCTGTCATCTTGCTGATTTCTATGATTTTTGAATGGCATCTTGTTTGTGTTGATTGATAAATCTTTTGGGAGCAGCTTGGCCTTTGTTAGGAGTAACTTGTTGCTTCTAATTTCAGTGAGCTAAATGCCATCTTGGAGTCTTGTTAGATCAAGTAATAAGCTCTTTATATACAAAAAAGAAATTCTATTGGAACAAAAACTTCAGACTATTATTGTAATCCCTCAGGATAGACTAAGAAAGGGTGTGAAGACTGAACGATGGAAATAATAGGAAAATTATTTCATCTTTATTAGTAGCTTGCTTTCCTCACCTCATTCCAGAGTAGCTGTAGCTGTTTTCTTACTAGCCTTTGGATCAAGACTGAGAGACTAGACAGCTTCTGAATGCCAGTTAAACTCAGAGCATTAACCACTTCAGTGACTAAAACACCTCTGAGGCAGGAAGGACCTGATTATAGAACTGATGAGATGGATTAATTATTTCTTATATTCAGATGCTGGCAGAAGAAAAGAACATTTCTGCCAGATATGCAGAGGAAAGAGATCGTGCTGAAGCAGAGGCAAGGGAGAAGGAAACCAAAGCACTGTCTCTGGCTCGGGCTTTGGAAGAAGCCCTGGAAGCTAAGGAAGAGTTTGAAAGACAGAACAAACAGTTGCGGGCAGATATGGAAGACTTAATGAGCTCGAAAGATGATGTGGGCAAAAATGTAAGTAACTTTCCACACCCTATTTTGTTATGAACTGCACAGGGAACAACACAGGAAAATTCCCTGGTTGGAGAAGTGTTTTTGACACAAATATGGAACGTTTTGAGGCTGATTTGTAACCCAAAATTCTGGAGGAATTAATGCTCAGAACAAGAGGGTGGTCTCTATTAAGATGAGGCCTGTTCAAAAGATGTGAAGACTTGGAGAGCAGCAGTTGCTGGCCAAATGCCTAATGGCACTTGTGCTGGATTTAAGAGCTTGTCTTACTACTACTACTTTTTCTCTGTGAATATTGCACAGCTCATCTCTCCATTCATCTGCACGGATGTTTGTTTGGTTCTCTAATCTGTACCTTAGAGATGCTGCTCTCCCTGTTCTGATTGTCCAGTTTGGAGCATCACAAAGTGTAGTGTACTGAGTTCATATAATGTCTACTTTTGCTGTTAACTGCTGATTTTGAGAGGGTCTGATTAATGTTTGTGGCTTAGGTCCAGGAACTGGAGAAATCAAAAAGAACTTTAGAGCAACAGGTTGAAGAGATGACGACTGAGATTGAGGAACTGGAAGATGAACTGCAGGCCACAGACGATGCTGAACTTCGTTTGGAGGTGAACATGCAAGCTATGAGAGCCCAGTTTGAGAGAGATCTGCAAGCCAGAGATGAACAGAATGAAGAGAAAAAGAGGATGCTGGTTAAACAAGTGTGTATCTTACTGTGCTTCATAGTGGGAAGGGCGTGATGATCTTTTGACAAAGCTCTATGGCTTTGAGAACTTGCTACCAGGAAAATAAAACTCTGTGCTTAAAGATCCCATCCTATAGAAGTCCCAAGCACGGATCTTTACCAACAATACAATAGGTCTTTTTGTGGATTAGCCACTGTTAATGTTAGTCTGCCAGTGATGGTCCTCCAATTCAACTGTACCTTGCCTCAAAAGCACTCAACATGCAAGTAGATTTGGCTGTTGCTGCATGGGTGTCCTTCAAGCCCGTCCTGTTTGGTGTACAGCAACAAATCCATGGATGCCGACATAGATTGAAAGACTGTAATTAAGTGAACAGTTTCTTAAACGAAAAACGTAGCAAAGATTCCAGATTTGCCAGACTTGAGTCTCTTCAGATCTGCTTTATGATACTAGAATTCTAAAGAAATGCCTTTAAAATTTCATGCTTGTAGGAGAAGATAGATCTAAATTAACATTTCTAAAGCTTTAAGGAAAAAGCACCTAATATTTCAAGATTTATCACAAGAAAAGAAAAACTTACTGAGAATCACCTGTATAGAGATCTCCTAGAAATAAATAAAAGCATTGACCTGGAAGGCTTTTGAAGTTCCCTGCAATGCTGAATTGCTATTGTCTTGCACTGGACAAGAGCTCCTGACCTGGCATGAGGAGGGAGGCTTGATTCAAAAGAAACATATTCCTTCATGTTGGTAACCTGTGGCACTTCTGGCTCACTTTTATTGTTGTATGAGTTCATCTTAGTTCTTGTTAGTTGCTTTCTTAGATACTTTGCTTCTCTGTTTTCTTTTGAAAAAAAGAAAAGTGTTTGGTATATACATTCCAGTAGCACATCTGTTTCAAAGAGAATTATTTCTTTTTTTTTTTTCTTGAGTATGTGTGGTGATTCTATGTCGTATTTTCCTCTTAGTGATTCGATCAGAATTAGCAACATCTGCCCCCAAGTCATACCTAAATGTAGACAGATGTACTGGGCCAGAAGCTGATCATGAAGTAGCTGAACAGATGAAATGGAAATGCTTCAGATGCTGAGCTCTTTTCCTTATTTTCCTTTTGTCAGTTCAGAGATCTCTGCTTCCAGTTTGTGGATTTTTTTGCCGTCTGCAGTGTCTTCCCATGTAGCTTGAGTTCTGTAGGCTCTTCGAATCGAGTAATGCTAATTCTGATCTGCAAAGGCCTTTCGGATTCATCAGCCATTTTGTTAGGATTTTGTGTTTGCTCTGTTCCTGGAGCTTGAGCCTGTTAAATCCCTTGATTTCACAGGTGCGAGAGCTGGAGGCAGAACTGGAAGATGAGCGCAAACAGAGGGCTCTTGTTGTGGCAGCCAAGAAGAAAATGGAGATGGATATGAAAGACCTGGAAGGTCAGATAGAAGCTGCAAACAAGGCTCGAGATGAAGCAATCAAACAGCTACTTAAGCTCCAGGTAGGCACAGCAAATCAGCTGAGCTGCTTTCCCTCCTGCTGACAGTGTGTCAAGGGTGCTGCTTTTCGTTACATGCATTTGTAGTGTGAAGGCAAGAAGGAGTATCAGACTCAGCTATGCTGGCACACGTCACAGTATCTGGCCTGAACTTATCAGCCGCTCAAAACTCCTCTCATCCTTTTGTTGCTAAGGAGTTAAGATTGTCCCCCACGTACTTCTATTCAATAGTCATCATTTTCAACGCTTTGCATGAGGATTTACTGAGGATTGCTTTTGAGGCTGAATCTTTAAAATTTATGGTTGTTTGTATCTTTGAATTTACTGATTTCAGCTCAGCTCTTGCTGATTGCTACTTCCTCTAGTTGAGGAAGCCAAAAATGCTCCAGAGAAATAGGAGGAGTAAATTTTAGTTGCTTTGAAAAAGCTCCAAGATGCCTAGTCTTTTTAGACTGGCAAGAAGAATCCAGTACTTGTGTCAAGGATTTATTTCCCATTCCCAGAGAAATACTCCGTCATTAGTAGAGGTCAGTTTTCCCAAGGCTTTCAGTGCCATGGCCCAAAGCTGCAGGAGTATGAGGCCGTGGCAAGACCATGTAAAGCATAGAGCAAACTGCATTGCCTTTCTGCCCTGTCCACTCTATTCCTTGGCAATCCTACTTCAACTGAATGAGGGCAATTTTGGAACTTGGTCCAGGCGCTGGATGAGAAGGGAATGGAGATTAAAGCAAGAAATGCTGGTACCTAGCAGTAGCGGCTTCTCTATTCCCAGAGGCTGAGTCAGTTACAGAGTTCATACCTGATCTCTGTACACTTTCATGCAAGCACCTGAAATAAGTGGTCTCATGACTGGTGGTAAGCGAAGATGCAGGTACAACTTAAATGCAGTTTCTCCAGCTTTATTCTTTTAGCATCTGAAGTCAAACTTGTGTGAATTAAGATACCAGTCTGTGTTAAGTGTCTTACGGGAAGGATAAGTATGTGCTTCTACGTTATATGTGCAAAATGGTGAATTGTGGTACTTCTACACTGAGAAGTTTCTTACCTTGAGTACTTGTAATAGGTTTTATCAGTCAATTTAAGTAAATAGGTTTGTTTTTTTCCAAGACAATTGCAAGAGCATTACCTATCTACTACAAAGGTATCTCTACTACCTCTACTAGAGGTTTTTTCCTACAAGAAATATACTAATAAATGAAGTGAAGTCTTCTAATGGGATATTTCTGATGAGGAGTGAGTGATGGAAAGATGAGAAAATGAAGGGTTTAGACTGGAAGAGGGTAGAATTAAATTGGATATAAGAAAGAAATTCTTCACTCTGAGGGTGATGAGGCACTGGCCCAGGTTGCCCAGAGAAGCTGTGGCTGCCCCCTCCCTGGCAGTGTTCAAGGCCAGGTTGGATGGGGCTTTGAGCAGCCTGGAAGGTGTCTCTGCCCGTGGCAGAGGGATAGAACTCTGATCTTCAAAGGTCCTGTCCAACCCAAACCATTCTATAAATCTATGAAAATAAGAACTGAAAATAAATATATTTAAGTGGAATGAAGCCACTTTAGGAGGAAGGTCTTGCCTCCTAAGGGCAAAAAAGCTTCAGAGCTACTAATAAATCTTGTGGTTGTCCTGCTGTATCATGGCTTATTCTTTCCTCTGCTCTCCAACTGCAGGCTCAAATGGAAGACTACCAGCGGGAGCTAGAAGAAGCCCGTGCATCCAGAGATGAGATCTTTGCACAGTCCAAAGAAAGTGAAAAGAAGCTCAAAGGTCTTGAAGCAGAAATACTCCAGCTCCAAGAGGTGAGATTGAAATCCAAGAAATCTGTTTTTCTTTCTAGAGAAAAGGGGAAGGCCAGAGTGTGTTTGTTTTTTTTTTAAAAAAAAAGAGTAAAAAGCCATCCAGTGAGTTGAACAGAAAAGTGGGAGCCTGGAGATGTTTCTCTTCCTCACTGCCCCAGGTCATTAGTGAGCTTCTTATAGCTTTGTAGGAATCTTTCTAGTAGTCTGGACTTCCTTTCCCTGCCTGGGTAGCAGGGAAGCCTTACTACTGCTTAAACAGATTTCAAGCCTCACTAAAATTTGCAAGGTGGTTTGAGAGTCTCTGGAAGCTGTGGTGCACAGTTGTCAGTACTAAAACTGGTCACTGGAAGTATATAAAAACCTAACAATCTCTCCAGTACCTCAGTGGACCATTTAAGTCTGTGGAGGTTTATCTCTCTGCTGTCTGAGGTCCTCATCCCTTTCTTTTACGGGCATCTGTTCCCTCATTGTTGGCAATTCATGTAAGAGCTCCAAGTCGTGCTACATATCGCTGTCACTTATCTCCGATTATCTCCGTTGTCTGCCACAAGGTTAAACGTTTGAGGTTTGAAGGCAACAGAATTGCCTTGTGTGAGAGACGGCCTCTTTTTGCCCTGTTAGCTGCAAAGGTTGAAGCAATCACTCAGCTTACACTGCACTTAATGTTTGAGACTTTTACCTGCAACTTACTAGAGCTTCTCCATGTCATTCTTTCACAGACTTCAAACTAGTCAGTCTTGCACTTGCAGTGCATTAGATTGTGTCCTTCTTGGTGAATGTCTGGGTGTTTCTACCACTCAATACAATTTCACAATACAAGATTCAGCGCTGTTATAGTTTTGTGCTAAAAATTCATTTTCTATACTTTGCTTTCAGTCATGCTACGTACTCTGTAGGAACCTAAAAAATTTGCTTAATTTAGTGCCCACGTTATACTTAATGAATTAGAGCATGTGACAGAACGGTTTTCTCCTCCTGCTTAGGGCTTGAATGTTACTGGCCTTTTCAGGGGACGGGGAGAAGTAAATTCATAGTAGTCATGTGGCAGTTACGGGAAGTTTGATCAGGTAGTCTAGTTTCCTGTCATCTTGCTGATTTCTATGATTTTTGAATGGCATCTTGTTTGTGTTGATTGATAAATCTTTTGGGAGCAGCTTGGCCTTTGTTAGGAGTAACTTGTTGCTTCTAATTTCAGTGAGCTAAATGCCATCTTGGAGTCTTGTTAGATCAAGTAATAAGCTCTTTATATACAAAAAAGAAATTCTATTGGAACAAAAACTTCAGACTATTATTGTAATCCCTCAGGATAGACTAAGAAAGGGTGTGAAGACTGAACGATGGAAATAATAGGAAAATTATTTCATCTTTATTAGTAGCTTGCTTTCCTCACCTCATTCCAGAGTAGCTGTAGCTGTTTTCTTACTAGCCTTTGGATCAAGACTGAGAGACTAGACAGCTTCTGAATGCCAGTTAAACTCAGAGCATTAACCACTTCAGTGACTAAAACACCTCTGAGGCAGGAAGGACCTGATTATAGAACTGATGAGATGGATTAATTATTTCTTATATTCAGATGCTGGCAGAAGAAAAGAACATTTCTGCCAGATATGCAGAGGAAAGAGATCGTGCTGAAGCAGAGGCAAGGGAGAAGGAAACCAAAGCACTGTCTCTGGCTCGGGCTTTGGAAGAAGCCCTGGAAGCTAAGGAAGAGTTTGAAAGACAGAACAAACAGTTGCAGGCAGATATGGAAGACTTAATGAGCTCGAAAGATGATGTGGGCAAAAATGTAAGTAACTTTCCACACCCTATTTTGTTATGAACTGCACAGGGAACAACACAGGAAAATTCCCTGGTTGGAGAAGTGTTTTTGACACAAATATGGAACGTTTTGAGGCTGATTTGTAACCCAGAATTCTGGAGGAATTAATGCTCAGAGCAAGAGGGCGGTCTCTATTAAGATGAGGCCTGTTCAAAAGATGTGAAGACTTGGAGAGCAGCAGTTGCTGGCCAAATGCCTAATGGCACTTGTGCTGGATTTAAGAGCTTGTCTTACTACTACTACTTTTTCTCTGTGAATATTGCACAGCTCATCTCTCCATTCATCTGCACGGATGTTTGTTTGGTTCTCTAATCTGTACCTTAGAGATGCTGTTCTCCCTGTTCTGATTGTCCAGTTTGGAGCATCACAAAGTGTAGTGTACTGAGTTCATATAATGTCTACTTTTGCTGTTAACTGCTGATTTTGAGAGGGTCTGATTAATGTTTGTGGCTTAGGTCCAGGAACTGGAGAAATCAAAAAGAACTTTAGAGCAACAGGTTGAAGAGATGAGGACTGAGCTTGAGGAACTGGAATATGAACTGCAGGCCACAGAAGATGCTGAACTTCGTCTGGCGGTGAACATGCAAGTTATGAGAGCCCAGTTTGAGAGAGATCTGCAAGCCAGAGATGAACAGAATGAAGAGAAAAAGAGGATGCTGGTTAAACAAGTGTGTATCTTACTGTGCTTCATAGTGGGAAGGGCGTGATGATCTTTTGACAAAGCTCTATGGCTTTGAGAACTTGCTACCAGGAAAATAAAACTCTGTGCTTAAAGATCCCATCCTATAGAAGTCCCAAGCACGGATCTTTACAAACAACACAATAGGTCTTGTTGTGGATTAGCCACTCTTCATGTTAGTCTGCCAGTGATGGTCCTCCAATTCAACTGTACCTTGCCTCAAAAGCACTCAATATGCAAGTAGATTTGGCTGTTGCTGCATGGGTGTCCTTCAAGCCCGTCCTGTTTGGTGTACAGCAACAAATCCATGGATGCCGACATAGACTGAAAGACTGTAATTAAGTGAACAGTTTCTTAAACGAAAAACGTAGCAAAGATTCCAGATTTGCCAGACTTGAGTCTCTTCAGATCTGCTTTATGATACTAGAATTCTAAAGAAATGCCTTTAAAATTTCATGCTTGTAGGAGAAGATAGATCTAAATTAACATTTCTAAAGCTTTAAGGAAAAAGCACCTAATATTTCAAGATTTATCACAAGAAAAGAAAAACTTACTGAGAATCACCTGTATAGAGATCTCCTAGAAATAAATAAAAGCATTGACCTGGAAGGCTTTTGAAGTTCCCTGCAATGCTGAATTGCTATTGTCTTGCACTGGACAAGAGCTCCTGACCTGGCATGAGGAGGGAGGCTTGATTCAAAAGAAACATATTCCTTCATGTTGGTAACCTGTGGCACTTCTGGCTCACTTTTATTGTTGTATGAGTTCATCTTAGTTCTTGTTAGTTGCTTTCTTAGATACTTTGCTTCTCTGTTTTCTTTTGAAAAAAAGAAAAGTTGTTGGTATATACATTCTAGTAGCACATCTGTTTCAAAGAGAATTATTTCTTTTTTTTTTTCTTGAGAATGTGTGGTGATTCTATGTCGTATTTTCCTCTTAGTGGTTCGATCAGAATTAGCAACATCTGCCCCCAAGTCATACCTAAATGTAGACAGATGTACTGGGCCAGAAGCTGATCATGAAGTAGCTGAACAGATGAAATGGAAATGCTTCAGATGCTGAGTTCTTTTCTTTATTTTCCTTTTGTCAGTTCAGAGATCTCTGCTTCCAGTTTGTGGATTTTTTTGCCGTCTGCAGTGTCTTCCCATGTAGCTTGAGTTCTGTAGGCTCTTCGAATCGAGTAATGCTAATTCTGATCTGCAAAGGCCTTTCGGATTCATCAGCCATTTTGTTAGGATTTTGTGTTTGCTCTGTTCCTGGAGCTTGAGCCTGTTAAATCCCTTGATTTCACAGGTGCGAGAGCTGGAGGCAGAACTGGAAGATGAGCGCAAACAGAGGGCTCTTGTTGTGGCAGCCAAGAAGAAAATGGAGATGGATATGAAAGACCTGGAAGGTCAGATAGAAGCTGCAAACAAGGCTCGAGATGAAGCAATCAAACAGCTACTTAAGCTCCAGGTAGGCACAGCAAATCAGCTGAGCTGCTTTCCCTCCTGCTGACAGTGTGTCAAGGGTGCTGCTTTTCGTTACATGCATTTGTAGTGTGAAGGCAAGAAGGAGTATCAGACTCAGCTATGCTGGCACACGTCACAGTATCTGGCCTGAACTTATCAGCCGCTCAAAACTCCTCTCATCCTTTTGTTGCTAAGGAGTTAAGATTGTCCCCCGCGTACTTCTATTCAATAGTCATCATTTTCAACGCTTTGCATAAGGATTTACTGAGGATTGCTTTTGAGGCTGAATCTTTAAAATTTATGGTTGTTTGTATCTTTGAATTTACTGATTTCAGCTCAGCTCTTGCTGATTGCTACTTCCTCTAGTTGAGGAAGCCAAAAATGCTCCAGAGAAATAGGAGGAGTAAATTTTAGTTGCTTTGAAAAAGCTCCAAGATGCCTAGTCTTTTTAGACTGGCAAGAAGAATCCAGTACTTGTGTCAAGGATTTATTTCCCATTCCCAGAGAAATACTCCGTCTTTAGTAGAGGTCAGTTTTCCCAAGGCTTTCAGTGCCATGGCCCAAAGCTGCAGGAGTATGAGGCCGTGGCAAGACCATGTAAAGCATAGAGCAAACTGCATTGCCTTTCTGCCCTGTCCACTCTATTCCTTGGCAATCCTACTTCAACTGAATGAGGGCAATTTTGGAACTTGGTCCAGGCGCTGGATGAGAAGGGAATGGAGATTAAAGCAAGAAATGCTGGTACCTAGCAGTAGCGGCTTCTCTATTCCCAGAGGCTGAGTCAGTTACAGAGTTCATACCTGATCTCTGTACACTTTCATGCAAGCACCTGAAATAAGTGGTCTCATGACTGGTGGTAAGCGAAGATGCAGGTACAACTTAAATGCAGTTTCTCCAGCTTTATTCTTTTAGCATCTGAAGTCAAACTTGTGTGAATTAAGATACCAGTCTGTGTTAAGTGTCTTACGGGAAGGATAAGTATGTGCTTCTACGTTATATGTGCAAAATGGTGAATTGTGGTACTTCTACACTGAGAAGTTTCTTACCTTGAGTACTTGTAATAAGTTTTATCAGTCAATTTAAGTAAATAGGTTTGTTTTTTTCCAAGACAATTGCAAGAGCATTACCTATCTACTACAAAGGTATCTCTACTACCTCTACTAGAGGTTTTTTCCTACAAGAAATATACTAATAAATGAAGTGAAGTCTTCTAATGGGATATTTCTGATGAGGAGTGAGTGATGGAAAGATGAGAAAATGAAGGGTTTAGACTGGAAGAGGGTAGAATTAAATTGGATATAAGAAAGAAATTCTTCACTCTGAGGGTGATGAGGCACTGGCCCAGGTTGCCCAGAGAAGCTGTGGCTGCCCCCTCCCTGGCAGTGTTCAAGGCCAGGTTGGATGGGGCTTTGAGCAGCCTGGAAGGTGTCTCTGCCCGTGGCAGAGGGATAGAACTCTGATCTTCAAAGGTCCTGTCCAACCCAAACCATTCTATAAATCTATGAAAATAAGAACTGAAAATAAATATATTTAAGTGGAATGAAGCCACTTTAGGAGGAAGGTCTTGCCTCCTAAGGGCAAAAAAGCTTCAGAGCTACTAATAAATCTTGTGGTTGTCCTGCTGTATCATGGCTTATTCTTTCCTCTGCTCTCCAACTGCAGGCTCAAATGGAAGACTACCAGCGGGAGCTAGAAGAAGCCCGTGCATCCAGAGATGAGATCTTTGCACAGTCCAAAGAAAGTGAAAAGAAGCTCAAAGGTCTTGAAGCAGAAATACTCCAGCTCCAAGAGGTGAGATTGAAATCCAAGAAATCTGTTTTTCTTTCTAGAGAAAAGGGGAAGGCCAGAGTGTGTTTGTTTTTTTTTTAAAAAAAAAAGAGTAAAAAGCCATCCAGTGAGTTGAACAGAAAAGTGGGAGCCTGGAGATGTTTCTCTTCCTCACTGCCCCAGGTCATTAGTGAGTTTCTTATAGCTTTGTAGGAATCCTTCTAGTAGTCTGGACTTCCTTTCCCTGCCTGGGTAGCAGGGAAGCCTTACTACTGCTTAAACAGATTTCAAGCCTCACTAAAATTTGCAAGGTGGTTTGAGAGTCTCTGGAAGCTGTGGTGCACAGTTGTCAGTACTAAAACTGGTCACTGGAAGTATATAAAAACCTAACAATCTCTCCAGTACCTCAGTGGACCATTTAAGTCTGTGGAGGTTTATCTCTCTGCTGTCTGAGGTCCTCATCCCTTTCTTTTACGGGCATCTGTTCCCTCATTGTTGGCAATTCATGTAAGAGCTCCAAGTCGTGCTACATATCGCTGTCACTTATCTCCGATTATCTCCGTTGTCTGCCACAAGGTTAAACGTTTGAGGTTTGAAGGCAACAGAATTGCCTTGTGTGAGAGACGGCCTCTTTTTGCCCTGTTAGCTGCAAAGGTTGAAGCAATCACTCAGCTTACACTGCACTTAATGTTTGAGACTTTTACCTGCAACTTACTAGAGCTTCTCCATGTCATTCTTTCACAGACTTCAAACTAGTCAGTCTTGCACTTGCAGTGCATTAGATTGTGTCCTTCTTGGTGAATGTCTGGGTGTTTCTACCACTCAATACAATTTCACAATACAAGATTCAGCGCTGTTATAGTTTTGTGCTAAAAATTCATTTTCTATACTTTGCTTTCAGTCATGCTACGTACTCTGTAGGAACTTAAAAAATTTGCTTAATTTAGTGCCCACGTTATACTTAATGAATTAGAGCATGTGACAGAACGGTTTTCTCCTCCTGCTTAGGGCTTGAATGTTACTGGCCTTTTCAGGGGACGGGGAGAAGTAAATTCATAGTAGTCATGTGGCAGTTACGGGAAGTTTGATCAGGTAGTCTAGTTTCCTGTCATCTTGCTGATTTCTATGATTTTTGAATGGCATCTTGTTTGTGTTGATTGATAAATCTTTTGGGAGCAGCTTGGCCTTTGTTAGGAGTAACTTGTTGCTTCTAATTTCAGTGAGCTAAATGCCATCTTGGAGTCTTGTTAGATCAAGTAATAAGCTCTTTATATACAAAAAAGAAATTCTATTGGAACAAAAACTTCAGACTATTATTGTAATCCCTCAGGATAGACTAAGAAAGGGTGTGAAGACTGAACGATGGAAATAATAGGAAAATTATTTCATCTTTATTAGTAGCTTGCTTTCCTCACCTCATTCCAGAGTAGCTGTAGCTGTTTTCTTACTAGCCTTTGGATCAAGACTGAGAGACTAGACAGCTTCTGAATGCCAGTTAAACTCAGAGCATTAACCACTTCAGTGACTAAAACACCTCTGAGGCAGGAAGGACCTGATTATAGAACTGATGAGATGGATTAATTATTTCTTATATTCAGATGCTGGCAGAAGAAAAGAACATTTCTGCCAGATATGCAGAGGAAAGAGATCGTGCTGAAGCAGAGGCAAGGGAGAAGGAAACCAAAGCACTGTCTCTGGCTCGGGCTTTGGAAGAAGCCCTGGAAGCTAAGGAAGAGTTTGAAAGACAGAACAAACAGTTGCAGGCAGATATGGAAGACTTAATGAGCTCGAAAGATGATGTGGGCAAAAATGTAAGTAACTTTCCACACCCTATTTTGTTATGAACTGCACAGGGAACAACACAGGAAAATTCCCTGGTTGGAGAAGTGTTTTTGACACAAATATGGAACGTTTTGAGGCTGATTTGTAACCCAGAATTCTGGAGGAATTAATGCTCAGAGCAAGAGGGCGGTCTCTATTAAGATGAGGCCTGTTCAAAAGATGTGAAGACTTGGAGAGCAGCAGTTGCTGGCCAAATGCCTAATGGCACTTGTGCTGGATTTAAGAGCTTGTCTTACTACTACTACTTTTTCTCTGTGAATATTGCACAGCTCATCTCTCCATTCATCTGCACGGATGTTTGTTTGGTTCTCTAATCTGTATCTTAGAGATGCTGCTCTCCCTGTTCTGATTGTCCAGTTTGGAGCATCACAAAGTGTAGTGTACTGAGTTCATATAATGTCTACTTTTGCTGTTAACTGCTGATTTTGAGAGGGTCTGATTAATGTTTGTGGCTTAGGTCCAGGAACTGGAGAAATCAAAAAGAACTTTAGAGCAACAGGTTGAAGAGATGAGGACTGAGCTTGAGGAACTGGAAGATGAACTGCAGGCCACAGAAGATGCTGAACTTCGTCGGGCGGTGAACATGCAAGTTATGAAAGCCCAGTTTGAGAGAGATCTGCAAGCCAGAGATGAACAGAATGAAGAGAAAAAGAGGATGCTGGTTAAACAAGTGTGTATCTTACTGTGCTTCATAGTGGGAAGGGCGTGATGATCTTTTGACAAAGCTCTATGGCTTTGAGAACTTGCTACCAGGAAAATAAAACTCTGTGCTTAAAGATCCCATCCTATAGAAGTCCCAAGCACGAATCTTTACCAACAATACAATAGGTCTTGTTGTGGATTAGCCACTGTTAATGTTAGTCTGCCGGTGATGGTCCTCCAATTCAACTGTACCTTGCCTCAAAAGCACTCAACATGCAAGTAGATTTGGCTGTTGCTGCATGGGTGTCCTTCAAGCCCGTCCTGTTTGGTGTACAGCAACAAATCCATGGATGCCGACATAGACTGAAAGACTGTAATTAAGTGAACAGTTTCTTAAATGAAAAACGTAGCAAAGATTCCAGATTTGCCAGACTTGAGTCTCTTCACATCTGCTTTATGATACTAGAATTCTAAAGAAATGCCTTTAAAATTTCATGCTTGTAGGAGAAGATAGATCTAAATTAACATTTCTAAAGCTTTAAGGAAAAAGCACCTAATATTTCAAGATTTATCACAAGAAAAGAAAAACTTACTGAGAATCACCTGTATAGAGATCTCCTAGAAGTAAATAAAAGCATTGACCTGGAAGGCTTTTGAAGTTCCCTGCAATGCTGAATTGCTATTGTCTTGCACTGGACAAGAGCTCCTGACCTGGCATGAGGAGGGAGGCTTGATTCAAAAGAAACATATTCCTTCATGTTGGTAACCTGTGGCACTTCTGGCTCACTTTTATTGTTGTATGAGTTCATCTTAGTTCTTGTTAGTTGCTTTCTTAGATACTTTGCTTCTCTGTTTTCTTTTGAAAAAAAGAAAAGTTGTTGGTGTATACATTCTAGTAGCACATCTGTTTCAAAGAGAATTATTTCTTTTTTTTTTTCTTGAGTATGTGTGGTGATTCTATGTCGTATTTTCCTCTTAGTGATTCGATCAGAATTAGCAACATCTGCCCCCAAGTCATACCTAAATGTAGACAGATGTACGGGACCAGAAGCTGATCATGATGTAGCTGAACAGATGAAATGGAAATGCTTCAGATGCTGAGCTCTTTTCCTTATTTTCCTTTTGTCAGTTCAGAGATCTCTGCTTCCAGTTTGTGGATTTTTTTGCCGTCTGCAGTGTCTTCCCATGTAGCTTGAGTTCTGTAGGCTCTTCGAACGAGTAATGCTAATTCTGATCTGCAAAGGCCTTTCGGATTCATCAGCCATTTTGTTAGGATTTTGTGTTTGCTCTGTTCCTGGAGCTTGAGCCTGTTAAATCCCTTGATTTCACAGGTGCGAGAGCTGGAGGCAGAACTGGAAGATGAGCGCAAACAGAGGGCTCTTGTTGTGGCAGCCAAGAAGAAAATGGAGATGAATATGAAAGACCTGGAAGGTCAGATAGAAGCTGCAAACAAGGCTCGAGATGAAGCAATCAAACAGCTACTTAAGCTCCAGGTAGGCACAGCAAATCAGCTGAGCTGCTTTCCCTCCTGCTGACAGTGTGTCAAGGGTGCTGCTTTTCGTTACATGCATTTGTAGTGTGAAGGCAAGAAGGAGTATCAGACTCAGCTATGCTGGCACACGTCACAGTATCTGGCCTGAACTTATCAGCCGCTCAAAACTCCTCTCATCCTTTTGTTGCTAAGGAGTTAAGATTGTCCCCCGCGTACTTCTATTCAATAGTCATCATTTTCAACGCTTTGCATAAGGATTTACTGAGGATTGCTTTTGAGGCTGAATCTTTAAAATTTATGGTTGTTTGTATCTTTGAATTTACTGATTTCAGCTCAGCTCTTGCTGATTGCTACTTCCTCTAGTTGAGGAAGCCAAAAATGCTCCAGAGAAATAGGAGGAGTAAATTTTAGTTGCTTTGAAAAAGCTCCAAGATGCCTAGTCTTTTTAGATTGGCAAGAAGAATCCAGTACTTGTGTCAAGGATTTATTTCCCATTCCCAGAGAAATACTCCGTCATTAGTAGAGGTCAGTTTTCCCAAGGCTTTCAGTGCCATGGCCCAAAGCTGCAGGAGTATGAGGCCGTGGCAAGACCATGTAAAGCATAGAGCAAACTGCATTGCCTTTCTGCCCTGTCCACTCTATTCCTTGGCAATCCTACTTCAACTGAATGAGGGCAATTTTGGAACTTGGTCCAGGCGCTGGATGAGAAGGGAATGGAGATTAAAGCAAGAAATGCTGGTACCTAGCAGTAGCGGCTTCTCTATTCCCAGAGGCTGAGTCAGTTACAGAGTTCATACCTGATCTCTGTACACTTTCATGCAAGCACCTGAAATAAGTGGTCTCATGACTGGTGGTAAGCGAAGATGCAGGTACAACTTAAATGCAGTTTCTCCAGCTTTATTCTTTTAGCATCTGAAGTCAAACTTGTGTGAATTAAGATACCAGTTTGTGTTAAGTGTCTTACGGGAAGGATAAGTATGTGCTTCTACGTTATATGTGCAAAATGGTGAATTGTGGTACTTCTACACTGAGAAGTTTCTTACCTTGAGTACTTGTAATAGGTTTTATCAGTCAATTTAAGTAAATAGGTTTGTTTTTTTCCAAGACAATTGCAAGAGCATTACCTATCTACTACAAAGGTATCTCTACTACCTCTACTAGAGGTTTTTTTCTACAAGAAATATACTAATAAATGAAGTGAAGTCTTCTAATGGGATATTTCTGATGAGGAGTGAGTGATGGAAAGATGAGAAAATGAAGGGTTTAGACTGGAAGAGGGTAGAATTAAATTGGATATAAGAAAGAAATTCTTCACTCTGAGGGTGATGAGGCACTGGCCCAGGTTGCCCAGAGAAGCTGTGGCTGCCCCCTCCCTGGCAGTGTTCAAGGCCAGGTTGGATGGGGCTTTGAGCAGCCTGGAAGGTGTCTCTGCCCGTGGCAGAGGGATAGAACTCTGATCTTCAAAGGTCCTGTCCAACCCAAACCATTCTATAAATCTATGAAAATAAGAACTGAAAATAAATATATTTAAGTGGAATGAAGCCACTTTAGGAGGAAGGTCTTGCCTCCTAAGGGCAAAAAAGCTTCAGAGCTACTAATAAATCTTGTGGTTGTCCTGCTGTATCATGGCTTATTCTTTCCTCTGCTCTCCAACTGCAGGCTCAAATGGAAGACTACCAGCGGGAGCTAGAAGAAGCCCGTGCATCCAGAGATGAGATCTTTGCACAGTCCAAAGAAAGTGAAAAGAAGCTCAAAGGTCTTGAAGCAGAAATACTCCAGCTCCAAGAGGTGAGATTGAAATCCAAGAAATCTGTTTTTCTTTCTAGAGAAAAGGGGAAGGCCAGAGTGTGTTTGTTTTTTTAAAAAAAAAAAAAAGAGTAAAAAGCCATCCAGTGAGTTGAACAGAAAAGTGGGAGCCTGGAGATGTTTCTCTTCCTCACTGCCCCAGGTCATTAGTGAGCTTCTTATAGCTTTGTAGGAATCTTTCTAGTAGTCTGGACTTCCTTTCCCTGCCTGGGTAGCAGGGAAGCCTTACTACTGCTTAAACAGATTTCAAGCCTCACTAAAATTTGCAAGGTGGTTTGAGAGTCTCTGGAAGCTGTGGTGCACAGTTGTCAGTACTAAAACTGGTCACTGGAAGTATATAAAAACCTAACAATCTCTCCAGTACCTCAGTGGACCATTTAAGTCTGTGGAGGTTTATCTCTCTGCTGTCTGAGGTCCTCATCCCTTTCTTTTACGGGCATCTGTTCCCTCATTGTTGGCAATTCATGTAAGAGCTCCAAGTCGTGCTACATATCGCTGTCACTTATCTCCGATTATCTCCGTTGTCTGCCACAAGGTTAAACGTTTGAGGTTTGAAGGCAACAGAATTGCCTTGTGTGAGAGACGGCCTCTTTTTGCCCTGTTAGCTGCAAAGGTTGAAGCAATCACTCAGCTTACACTGCACTTAATGTTTGAGACTTTTACCTGCAACTTACTAGAGCTTCTCCATGTCATTCTTTCACAGACTTCAAACTAGTCAGTCTTGCACTTGCAGTGCATTAGATTGTGTCCTTCTTGGTGAATGTCTGGGTGTTTCTACACTCAATACAATTTCACAATACAAGATTCAGCGCTGTTATAGTTTTGTGCTAAAAATTCATTTTCTATACTTTGCTTTCAGTCATGCTACGTACTCTGTAGGAACCTAAAAAATTTGCTTAATTTAGTGCCCACGTTATACTTAATGAATTAGAGCATGTGACAGAACGGTTTTCTCCTCCTGCTTAGGGCTTGAATGTTACTAGCCTTTTCAGGGGACGGGGAGAAGTAAATTCATAGTAGTCATGTGGCAGTTACGGGAAGTTTGATCAGGTAGTCTAGTTTCCTGTCATCTTGCTGATTTCTATGATTTTTGAATGGCATCTTGTTTGTGTTGATTGATAAATCTTTTGGGAGCAGCTTGGCCTTTGTTAGGAGTAACTTGTTGCTTCTAATTTCAGTGAGCTAAATGCCATCTTGGAGTCTTGTTAGATCAAGTAATAAGCTCTTTATATACAAAAAAGAAATTCTATTGGAACAAAAACTTCAGACTATTATTGTAATCCCTCAGGATAGACTAAGAAAGGGTGTGAAGACTGAACGATGGAAATAATAGGAAAATTATTTCATCTTTATTAGTAGCTTGCTTTCCTCACCTCATTCCAGAGTAGCTGTAGCTGTTTTCTTACTAGCCTTTGGATCAAGACTGAGAGACTAGACAGCTTCTGAATGCCAGTTAAACTCAGAGCATTAACCACTTCAGTGACTAAAACACCTCTGAGGCAGGAAGGACCTGATTATAGAACTGATGAGATGGATTAATTATTTCTTATATTCAGATGCTGGCAGAAGAAAAGAACATTTCTGCCAGATATGCAGAGGAAAGAGATCGTGCTGAAGCAGAGGCAAGGGAGAAGGAAACCAAAGCACTGTCTCTGGCTCGGGCTTTGGAAGAAGCCCTGGAAGCTAAGGAAGAGTTTGAAAGACAGAACAAACAGTTGCAGGCAGATATGGAAGACTTAATGAGCTCGAAAGATGATGTGGGCAAAAATGTAAGTAACTTTCCACACCCTATTTTGTTATGAACTGCACAGGGAACAACACAGGAAAATTCCCTGGTTGGAGAAGTGTTTTTGACACAAATATGGAACGTTTTGAGGCTGATTTGTAACCCAGAATTCTGGAGGAATTAATGCTCAGAGCAAGAGGGCGGTCTCTATTAAGATGAGGCCTGTTCAAAAGATGTGAAGACTTGGAGAGCAGCAGTTGCTGGCCAAATGCCTAATGGCACTTGTGCTGGATTTAAGAGCTTGTCTTACTACTACTACTTTTTCTCTGTGAATATTGCACAGCTCATCTCTCCATTCATCTGCACGGATGTTTGTTTGGTTCTCTAATCTGTACCTTAGAGATGCTGTTCTCCCTGTTCTGATTGTCCAGTTTGGAGCATCACAAAGTGTAGTGTACTGAGTTCATATAATGTCTACTTTTGCTGTTAACTGCTGATTTTGAGAGGGTCTGATTAATGTTTGTGGCTTAGGTCCAGGAACTGGAGAAATCAAAAAGAACTTTAGAGCAACAGGTTGAAGAGATGAGGACTGAGCTTGAGGAACTGGAATATGAACTGCAGGCCACAGAAGATGCTGAACTTCGTCTGGCGGTGAACATGCAAGTTATGAGAGCCCAGTTTGAGAGAGATCTGCAAGCCAGAGATGAACAGAATGAAGAGAAAAAGAGGATGCTGGTTAAACAAGTGTGTATCTTACTGTGCTTCATAGTGGGAAGGGCGTGATGATCTTTTGACAAAGCTCTATGGCTTTGAGAACTTGCTACCAGGAAAATAAAACTCTGTGCTTAAAGATCCCATCCTATAGAAGTCCCAAGCACGGATCTTTACAAACAACACAATAGGTCTTGTTGTGGATTAGCCACTCTTCATGTTAGTCTGCCAGTGATGGTCCTCCAATTCAACTGTACCTTGCCTCAAAAGCACTCAATATGCAAGTAGATTTGGCTGTTGCTGCATGGGTGTCCTTCAAGCCCGTCCTGTTTGGTGTACAGCAACAAATCCATGGATGCCGACATAGACTGAAAGACTGTAATTAAGTGAACAGTTTCTTAAACGAAAAACGTAGCAAAGATTCCAGATTTGCCAGACTTGAGTCTCTTCAGATCTGCTTTATGATACTAGAATTCTAAAGAAATGCCTCTAAAATTTCATGCTTGTAGGAGAAGATAGATCTAAATTAACATTTCTAAAGCTTTAAGGAAAAAGCACCTAATATTTCAAGATTTATCACAAGAAAAGAAAAACTTACTGAGAATCACCTGTATAGAGATCTCCTAGAAATAAATAAAAGCATTGACCTGGAAGGCTTTTGAAGTTCCCTGCAATGCTGAATTGCTATTGTCTTGCACTGGACAAGAGCTCCTGACCTGGCATGAGGAGGGAGGCTTGATTCAAAAGAAACATATTCCTTCATGTTGGTAACCTGTGGCACTTCTGGCTCACTTTTATTGTTGTATGAGTTCATCTTAGTTCTTGTTAGTTGCTTTCTTAGATACTTTGCTTCTCTGTTTTCTTTTGAAAAAAAGAAAAGTTGTTGGTATATACATTCTAGTAGCACATCTGTTTCAAAGAGAATTATTTCTTTTTTTTTTTCTTGAGAATGTGTGGTGATTCTATGTCGTATTTTCCTCTTAGTGGTTCGATCAGAATTAGCAACATCTGCCCCCAAGTCATACCTAAATGTAGACAGATGTACTGGGTCAGAAGCTGATCATGAAGTAGCTGAACAGATGAAATGGAAATGCTTCAGATGCTGAGTTCTTTTCTTTATTTTCCTTTTGTCAGTTCAGAGATCTCTGCTTCCAGTTTGTGGATTTTTTTGCCGTCTGCAGTGTCTTCCCATGTAGCTTGAGTTCTGTAGGCTCTTCGAATCGAGTAATGCTAATTCTGATCTGCAAAGGCCTTTCGGATTCATCAGCCATTTTGTTAGGATTTTGTGTTTGCTCTGTTCCTGGAGCTTGAGCCTGTTAAATCCCTTGATTTCACAGGTGCGAGAGCTGGAGGCAGAACTGGAAGATGAGCGCAAACAGAGGGCTCTTGTTGTGGCAGCCAAGAAGAAAATGGAGATGGATATGAAAGACCTGGAAGGTCAGATAGAAGCTGCAAACAAGGCTCGAGATGAAGCAATCAAACAGCTACTTAAGCTCCAGGTAGGCACAGCAAATCAGCTGAGCTGCTTTCCCTCCTGCTGACAGTGTGTCAAGGGTGCTGCTTTTCGTTACATGCATTTGTAGTGTGAAGGCAAGAAGGAGTATCAGACTCAGCTATGCTGGCACACGTCACAGTATCTGGCCTGAACTTATCAGCCACTCAAAACTCCTCTCATCCTTTTGTTGCTAAGGAGTTAAGATTGTCCCCCACGTACTTCTATTCAATAGTCATCATTTTCAACGCTTTGCATGAGGATTTACTGAGGATTGCTTTTGAGGCTGAATCTTTAAAATTTATGGTTGTTTGTATCTTTGAATTTACTGATTTCAGCTCAGCTCTTGCTGATTGCTACTTCCTCTAGTTGAGGAAGCCAAAAATGCTCCAGAGAAATAGGAGGAGTAAATTTTAGTTGCTTTGAAAAAGCTCCAAGATGCCTAGTCTTTTTAGACTGGCAAGAAGAATCCAGTACTTGTGTCAAGGATTTATTTCCCATTCCCAGAGAAATACTCCGTCATTAGTAGAGGTCAGTTTTCCCAAGGCTTTCAGTGCCATGGCCCAAAGCTGCAGGAGTATGAGGCCGTGGCAAGACCATGTAAAGCATAGAGCAAACTGCATTGCCTTTCTGCCCTGTCCACTCTATTCCTTGGCAATCCTACTTCAACTGAATGAGGGCAATTTTGGAACTTGGTCCAGGCGCTGGATGAGAAGGGAATGGAGATTAAAGCAAGAAATGCTGGTACCTAGCAGTAGCGGCTTCTCTATTCCCAGAGGCTGAGTCAGTTACAGAGTTCATACCTGATCTCTGTACACTTTCATGCAAGCACCTGAAATAAGTGGTCTCATGACTGGTGGTAAGCGAAGATGCAGGTACAACTTAAATGCAGTTTCTCCAGCTTTATTCTTTTAGCATCTGAAGTCAAACTTGTGTGAATTAAGATACCAGTCTGTGTTAAGTGTCTTACGGGAAGGATAAGTATGTGCTTCTACGTTATATGTGCAAAATGGTGAATTGTGGTACTTCTACACTGAGAAGTTTCTTACCTTGAGTACTTGTAATAGGTTTTATCAGTCAATTTAAGTAAATAGGTTTGTTTTTTTCCAAGACAATTGCAAGAGCATTACCTATCTACTACAAAGGTATCTCTACTACCTCTACTAGAGGTTTTTTCCTACAAGAAATATACTAATAAATGAAGTGAAGTCTTCTAATGGGATATTTCTGATGAGGAGTGAGTGATGGAAAGATGAGAAAATGAAGGGTTTAGACTGGAAGAGGGTAGAATTAAATTGGATATAAGAAAGAAATTCTTCACTCTGAGGGTGATGAGGCACTGGCCCAGGTTGCCCAGAGAAGCTGTGGCTGCCCCCTCCCTGGCAGTGTTCAAGGCCAGGTTGGATGGGGCTTTGAGCAGCCTGGAAGGTGTCTCTGCCCGTGGCAGAGGGATAGAACTCTGATCTTCAAAGGTCCTGTCCAACCCAAACCATTCTATAAATCTATGAAAATAAGAACTGAAAATAAATATATTTAAGTGGAATGAAGCCACTTTAGGAGGAAGGTCTTGCCTCCTAAGGGCAAAAAAGCTTCAGAGCTACTAATAAATCTTGTGGTTGTCCTGCTGTATCATGGCTTATTCTTTCCTCTGCTCTCCAACTGCAGGCTCAAATGGAAGACTACCAGCGGGAGCTAGAAGAAGCCCGTGCATCCAGAGATGAGATCTTTGCACAGTCCAAAGAAAGTGAAAAGAAGCTCAAAGGTCTTGAAGCAGAAATACTCCAGCTCCAAGAGGTGAGATTGAAATCCAAGAAATCTGTTTTTCTTTCTAGAGAAAGGGGGAAGGCCAGAGTGTGTTTGTTTTTTTTTAAAAAAAAAAAGAGTAAAAAGCCATCCAGTGAGTTGAACAGAAAAGTGGGAGCCTGGAGATGTTTCTCTTCCTCACTGCCCCAGGTCATTAGTGAGCTTCTTATAGCTTTGTAGGAATCCTTCTAGTAGTCTGGACTTCCTTTCCCTGCCTGGGTAGCAGGGAAGCCTTACTACTGCTTAAACAGATTTCAAGCCTCACTAAAATTTGCAAGGTGGTTTGAGAGTCTCTGGAAGCTGTGGTGCACAGTTGTCAGTACTAAAACTGGTCACTGGAAGTATATAAAAACCTAACAATCTCTCCAGTACCTCAGTGGACCATTTAAGTCTGTGGAGGTTTATCTCTCTGCTGTCTGAGGTCCTCATCCCTTTCTTTTACGGGCATCTGTTCCCTCATTGTTGGTAGTTCATGTAAGAGCTCCAAGTCGTGCTACATATCGCTGTCACTT
The DNA here is from genome assembly GCF_030867145.1 of Opisthocomus hoazin. Taxonomy (NCBI): domain Eukaryota; kingdom Metazoa; phylum Chordata; class Aves; order Opisthocomiformes; family Opisthocomidae; genus Opisthocomus; species Opisthocomus hoazin. The sequence continues at coordinate 7,531,607 of NC_134429.1, forward strand.
ATCTCCGATTATCTCCGTTGTCTGCCACAAGGTTAAACGTTTGAGGTTTGAAGGCAACAGAATTGCCTTGTGTGAGAGACGGCCTCTTTTTGCCCTGTTAGCTGCAAAGGTTGAAGCAATCACTCAGCTTACACTGCACTTAATGTTTGAGACTTTTACCTGCAACTTACTAGAGCTTCTCCATGTCATTCTTTCACAGACTTCAAACTAGTCAGTCTTGCACTTGCAGTGCATTAGATTGTGTCCTTCTTGGTGAATGAATGGGTGTTTCTACCACTCAATACAATTTCACAATACAAGATTCAGCGCTGTTATAGTTTTGTGCTAAAAATTCATTTTCTATACTTTGCTTTCAGTCATGCTACGTACTCTGTAGGAACCTAAAAAATTTGCTTAATTTAGTGCCCACGTTATACTTAATGAATTAGAGCATGTGACAGAACGGTTTTCTCCTCCTGCTTAGGGCTTGAATGTTACTGGCCTTTTCAGGGGACGGGGAGAAGTAAATTCATAGTAGTCATGTGGCAGTTACGGGAGGGAAAGATCAAGGTGATGCGTCCTGCTAGCTTTTACAGCTGTTGGTTCTGTTTATCCATTAAAAGACCTCGGCGATATCACACTTCACAGCATCTCCCAGAAGTTATTAGAAGGCATAATGGTTTGCAGAAGTTTTGAGATTCCTAATGCTGTAATGCATATTTCCTAAACCTTCACAGGAGTTTGCTGCGTCTGAAAGAGCTCGTCGTCATGCTGAGCAAGAAAGGGATGAGTTGGCTGATGAGATTGCAAACAGCGCTTCGGGAAAGTGAGTCATCAAATGTATTAATTGTGCATCTGAAGAACTTCAGGCACCAGCAGCTGCAGTTCTTGGTAGCCTGCTTGCAATTTCTGTATTGACCTGTTGTCCCGATAAAAATTCCTTCTTGTTACGAAGAGAATTGCTTACACAGTAGCTTCTCGTTACAGTTTGGAATGTCTAAAGTATCAAAAGCAAAATAGCCAGTTGCATTGTATCAGATCTGAGCGTGTCTTGACCCAAATACTTCTTTTCTAGGTCAGCGCTGCTGGATGAGAAGCGCCGGCTGGAAGCTTGTATTGCACAATTGGAGGAAGAGCTCGAGGAAGAGCAGAGCAACATGGAGCTTCTCAATGAGCTTTTCCGAAAGACCACGTTGCAGGTGAGTCCGTTGGTGGCAATGCTGTAGGGGCAATCTATGTTTCAGTGTGCAGATAAGTGGAGGATCTGAATAGCACCAAATGATCTTCTATCCTTCTCCTCTGAAAGGTTGACACGCTGAATTCTGAGCTAGCTGGGGAGCGGAGTGCTGCCCAGAAGAGTGAAAATGCACGGCAGCAGCTAGAAAGGCAGAACAAAGAGCTGAAAGCCAAGTTGCAGGAACTGGAGGGATCTGTGAAGTCGAAGTTCAAGGCAACAATTTCTACTCTAGAAGCCAAGATTGTGCAGCTAGAAGAACAGCTTGAGCAGGAAGCCAAGTAAGGAGAAAAAGAAAAAAAAATCTGTTTGCTTGTGTTTGCCATGTCTGAAACCTCTGTGCCTTAGGTTTTTGTAGGGCTGAGATATGAGCTTCCGGCAAAGGCATTGGGGTTTCTGATCAGGAAACCTACTGTTTGGGGGACACATTTTGACAAGAGAGCTGCAAAGTAACTGGGGTTGAAATTTTCAGAAACGATTTGCTCCGTAACTAAAGCTGCTGAATTAACTCTGGACATTAACCAGGTGAATATGTTGACTGGTAGTCCCAGGATGCACAAGGTGATGCAGAAGTTTCTTGAGACAAGATGAAACATCGCCTTGAGACACCTGGTCTCTTTGGTTAGAGGAAGCCAGTTGAAGAGCTTAGGTGTGACAGCTTTAGTTGGTTGAGATGAATCCTGTACTCTGCAGAAGTCTTTCTGCAGTGAGCTCTTCCTGTCTATCCTTGTCATCTTGGTCCTCCAAATATATGTATTTGTTTTAAGCTAGTTCCTCCCAGAATCTGAAGGTCTTACAACAATCTTTGTTCTTTTTGTGCTTTTGGCTCTATGGGAGGAACATGTTACTGGTTAGCAATAACTCTGTAAGAAGCACCTTGATATCCCTCTTTTGAGCCTGCATACCATACTGGTATTGCTCCAGTGCTAAGGCTTCATGTTTTCAAAGCTGCATCCCTGCCAACTACCAGCACGCTAAAACTGTTGCTGCTGTTGATGGTGGCAGGCGTGTTAGGAGAACTCAAGTATCAGTTACACCATGAGACGAGAGCCTTTCAGAAGGAACAGATTTTTGTCTTCCTGGCCTTCAAGTACTGGGACAAATGACGGCTTTTGATTATTCTAGGGAAAGAGCAGCTGCTAACAAACTGGTCCGTCGTACGGAGAAGAAATTGAAGGATGTCTTCATGCAGGTGGAGGATGAGCGTCGACACGCAGACCAGTACAAGGAGCAGGTAGGTGGAAGGGCTTAGCTTTTGAGGCCTATTTCTCAGAAAAGGTAAATAAAACCATACTTTTAGTAGAAAGGGCTTGCTAAGAAGCATGTTAATGAAAAGATGTTGGGGAATCTATCTTGATGACTAAACCACTAGAGTAGTTCTCAGTGGTCAAAACTTCCCCGTGATAGCTCTGATGTGATGGTCCGTTACGCATCCTGGTCTCCCAGACCCAGGAGCTCTGCAGTGTTTCCAGGAGCCCGAGCTGCAGTCTGCAGTGAGGCTGTGTTGGTTCATCTCCAGCTGGAGTGGTTGGGTGGACAGGACGTTGGCTAACTCCTGGTCGTGGCGTTGCAGCTCTCTAGTTTGATCCTGAGTCCCTGGGTTTATATTTCAGATGGAAAAGGCAAATGCCAGAATGAAGCAGCTCAAACGCCAGCTGGAGGAGGCTGAAGAGGAAGCCACACGTGCAAATGCTTCCCGACGTAAACTTCAGCGTGACCTGGACGATGCCACAGAGGCTAACGAAGGCCTGAGCTGGGAGGTCAGCACCCTGAAGAACAGGCTAAGGTAGGTGGTGCCAGTGGCGGTGGGCAGGGTTTGCCTGAGCCCTCGTGTGCCCACAGACTCTCCGCAGTGCATCCTTGGGGAGTATCCAGCTGTGGCGCTGCTGGTGTTAGGGATGTTCAGCTCAGGAAGTGTGGGCTGGATGAGTGCTCGGTGCGGTGGATCGAGAACTGGCTGAATGGCAGAGCTCAGAGGGCTGTCATCAGCGGCGCCGAGTCTGGTTGGAGGCCGGTAACTAGTGGTGTGCCTCAGGGGTCAGTACTGGGCCCAGTCTTGTTTAACTTCATCAGTGACCTGTATGAAGAGACTGAGTGTACCCTCAGCAACTTTGTTGATGACACCAACCTGGGAGGAGTGGTAGATACACCAGCAGGCTGTGCTGCCATTCAGCATGACCTGGACAGGCTGGAGAGCTGGGCAGAGAGGAACCTGATGAGGTTCAACAAGGGCAAGTGCAGGGTCCTGCACCTGGGGAGGAACAACCCCACGCACCAGTACAGGCTGAGGCGGACCTGCTGGAGAGCAGCTCTGCGGAGAGGGACCTGGGTGTCCTGGCGGACGACAGGTTGACCAAGAGCCAGCAGCGTGCCCTGGCTGCCAAGAAGGCCAATGGGATCCTGGGGTGCATTAGGAGGAGTGTGGGCAGCAGGTCGAGGGAGGTTCTCCTTCCCCTCTACACTGCCCTAGTGAGGCCCCATCTGGAGTGTTGTGTCCAGTGCTGGGCTCCCCAGTTCAAGAAAGATGAGGAGCTACTGGAGAGAGTCCAGCGCAGGGCTATGAGGATGGTGAGGGGACTGGAGCATCTCTCCTACGAGGAGAGGCTGAGGGAGCTGGGCTTGTTCAGCCTGAAGAAGAGAAGGCTGCGAGGGGACCTTAGAAATGCTGATAAATATCTGCAGGGTGGGTGTCACGAGGACGGGGCCAGACTCTTTCCAGTGGTGCCCAGCGACAGGACAAGGGGCAATGGGCACAAACTGAAGTAGAGGAAGTTCCAGCTGAACACGAGGAAGAACTTCTTCCCTCGGAGGGTGACGGAGCATTGGAACAGGCTGTCCAGGGAGGCTGTGGAGTCTCCTTCTCTGGAGATATTCCAGACCCGCCTGGCCGCGGTGCTGTGCAGCCTGCTCTGGGTGACCCTGCTTGTGCAGGGGGTTGGGCTGAGTGACCCACAGAGGTCCCTTCCAACCCCCACCATTCTGTGATTCTGTGATTTTTCCAGTGGCTGGTACCAATCCCTTTTTTTCCCATACCCACTCCAGTGGGAATGTCTCAGCATTTTCCTTGAGAGCAGCTCTTGGAGATCAAGGTCTCTACCGAGTACAGAAGGGAGACAGCAGTGGTGAGGTTGCTGCAGAACAAAACCATATTGGGGGTAGAGAGAGGCTTATAGGAGCGGCAGGAGGGGTGCAGCGCAGCGCTGCACAAACGAGTAGTTGGTATTATTTTAGAGACCCTGCTCTGTTTAGGACTTGGTCTGTGCTCGGTGCTTGTACAGAGGCAATATTTTAGGTTGCTTGGGACTTGCAAAATTAAGATGATGGTACGCGCTAAGCAGGAATACCAGAATACCGGAATGTTTGCGCACAGCCTGTCTTCTCCTTGGTCAGAGAAGGGGTTTCAAGACCCTGTGTGTGAAATTTGCCCCGTGGCTGGGGGCAAACTGTTCCCCCATGGTTCAGTGTGGAGGTCTTCCCAGAGCAGCCACCAGCATGGGGCCGTGGGCTGTGGGCGAGCCACGACCGTTCATGGATTGTCTGGTTGCTGTTCGCAGGAGGGGGGGCTCCATCACCTTCTCCTCGAGCCGATCCGGGAGACGTCAGCTGCACATCGAAGGGGCCTCGCTGGAGCTCTCGGACGACGATGCCGAGAGCAAAGACAGCAACGTGAACGAAGCGTAGCCGGCGCCCGCCGAGTAGAGCCCCGTCTGTACCCTGCTTCAGATATAGTTACAACTGCTTTTTTTCTGTAGTAAATAAAATGGAATTGTCTCTGTTCAGTGCATCTATTTTCCAGATACTCATTGTATAGCCATTTTATAAAGCATCATGTGAAGGATGGAACTTTTTTTTTTATCAACACGGAAACTTCATTCCCAGAGGGTAGGTGGTTGGGGCAGACCCGTCGTCATGACTATGCATGCTTTGTTGTACAGACAGCATCCTTCTGTTTCTCCTGTGCTCAGGCGGCCCGTGGCTGTATCGAGTCCGGTGGATCATTGAAGACCAAACTGCACCTGTATTTTTTTTTTTTCTTTTCTCCTAATTGTTGTGATCAGCACACAATCAGCGAGTGAACTGTGAAAAGGCCTTGGGAAGTGTTCGAGGGAGATGTAGGGATGAACGAGTAGCGTCCATTTTTAACCTGCAATACCCTTTTGAAGTGTTCTCAGCACCTGCTTCATCAGTTAGCGTTCCTGCAGTACAGGCAAACTGAAACAGCGTCGCCGTTCCTCATCTGTACAGTACTTCTGCGTTTGTAGAGACCCGCTATCACCACGCCCGACAGATCTGTGTATATATTAAGGCTACTATAATGTGAACACCAGTGGAAAATAAACAGACAACGCAGGCGAAATTAATTTATTAATTTAGGGCTGAGTGAGTTAGCCTTCAAGCCGCAGAGCCGAGCGGCTGCACGGTGCATGGAGGCCGAGGTGGTGCGGCGGCTCCGGCGGGAGCGGCTCCGGGGCTGCGCGGGGCGGGTGCGGAGCCGGCGGTGACAGGGGTTCAGCAACGGATGTTGCCTGCCTAGGAGTGTACATGCCAGTGGATATGAATCCTTTTTGTTGTTGTTGTGTTTTGTTTTTTTTTTAATTTTGAACAGTATTACAGCGAGTAGTTAGCATTCTTTTTGTTTAAACAGCTGAAAAACTGACATTACAGAAAGTGCCTTAGACACTACAATACTAAGACAATGTTACATATATAATTTGCCTATACAACAATGATTTAATGTATTAATTTTGACTGTGCTTCATATCACGTACCTCTCTAGTCCAAGTGGTATTATTGATATTAGTGACAATGAATCAGTGTTAACTAGGAACCTTCCTCTGCCACATACTCAAAAACCGTGGATTTCCTTTTTTGGTTAAAAGCTTTAACATCTGTCACAAAGGTTTTGTTGTGTGTGTTTGGATACTTTTAATCAAACTGGCTGTTGACCACCAGGCATCTGACTGCAAATATCTTGTTTTCTTGTATACCCATATTTCTAGACAATGATTTTTGTAAGACAATAAATTTATTCATTATAGATGTGGCCGCCTGCTCTGTTTACTTACAGGAAAAGCTATCTCCTGAGGCTGGCGTAGACCTTAATAAACAAGAATATGACTGGAAGCTGCATTTACCCTTCTTCCTCTTTTGTTTGTTCAGGGTTTTTTTTCTCTTTTGACCTAAACACAGTGTAAATGGCCTGGTCAGGGCTGAGCCTTTGTGTTGCCATTAGAGTCCAAAGTCCCCTGCTGCTGACCTGCAGGGCTGGGACCCAGGCAGAGGCCCCATGGCTGCCTTCAGCGGGGTCTGGGCTTTCTGCTGGGCGGTGGAATCTCCTGTTTCGGAGGTCCCAGTGTGCAGTACTTGCTCCCCTGGCCCAAGGCAGTGATGGCGTTGGGTAAGGCCAAGGCTGGCACTGGTGCCCTGGGGCTGGTCCCTGCACAGAGAAGGTGGACCAGCGTGGGAAGCTGATATAGGAGCAGGGAGATGGTGGGCTTAAAACTGGAGTGAGAGGAGAGGGGTGGGGGAGAGCAGGAAGCCCCTGCCTGGGCTCTACAGTCCAGGGCTGCTGTCAGTGGTCCCTCTGGTCACAGCAAGCATGGGCTGAGGGAGCCTCCAGCACCGAAGGGCTGCTGGGGACCAGAGCTGATCCCAGGCACCCGCTCCTGGAACCCAGTTCAGTCACGGGTACCGTTACCTCAGGTGTCTCCTTCAAGGCAGTGGCTGCTGCTCCTCCTGCTGTGAGGACCATACTGGGGAGGGGGCAGGGGCTGCTGAAGGGCTTTTCCCTGCCTCTCTCATGGCTTCCATACCTCAGGGCAGGGGTTGGGCCACTACCAGGCACAAACACAGGCTGGGCAGGGAATGGGAGCGAGAGCAGCCCTGAGGAGAAAGGCTTGGGGTGCTGCTGGGTGAGAAGCTGGACACGACCCAGCCGTGTGTGCTCACAGGGCAAGGGGGAGATTCTGCCTCTCTGCCCCATGCTGGTGAGACCCCCCGGGGTACGGGGCTTGGGAATGTGAGGGCCCGGCTGATGAGGATGCGGGTGAAGCTCCAACCAGGAGGTTGCCCAGGATGAGTCGGTCAGCCCCACACATTACGGCTGCCTCAGCTAAGAAAAAAAAGGAGGGTAACTGTCACAGGTGATTCCCTGCGGAGGGGAACAGAGGGCCCGATATGCTGACAGGACCCATCCCAAGGGAATTCTGCTGCCTCCCTGGGGCCCGGGTCAGGGATGTTGCTTGGAAACTCCCTGATCTGGTGTGGTCCTCTGACTGTTACCCCCTCTTGGTAATGCAGGTTGGCGGGGACAAGATCGCGGAGAGAAGTCCCAAGGCCATCAAAGGGGACTTCAGGGCACTGGTCGAGGGATCGGGGGCACAGGTGGTGTTTTCCTCCATCCCATCAGTGGCAGGGAACAGCACTGAAAGGGGAGGAAAGCTCACCTGGTTAACAGGTGGCTCAGAGACTGGTGCCATCGGTTGAATTTTGGCTTCTTTGATCATGGGGAGGTGCACACAGCACCGGGCCTGCTGGGGACAGACGGAGTACAGCTGTCTCAAAGGGGAAAAAGGATTCACTGAGAGGGCTTTAAACAAGGTTCCAAGGGGGATCACATCACTAGGGATGAGCCCGGGTGTGTCATGGCAGGGTCAGGGGGAGATCGACAGCCCAGCTCAAGTGCATCTACACTAATGCACGTAGCATGGGCAATAAACAGGAGGAGCTGGAAGCCATTGTACAGCAGGACAGCTAGGTCGTCATCACAGAAATGTGGTGGGACAGCTCACATGACTGGCATACTGTCATGGATGGCTACAGACCCTGCTTCGGCGGGGGGGGGGGGGGTTGGACCAGATGACCCACAGAGGTCCCTTCCAACCCCCACCACTCTGTGATTCCGTGGGAGCCCTGCATCCAGCTCTGGAGCCCTCGGCACAGGACAGACCTGGAGCTGGTGGAGCGGGGCCAGAGGAGGCCCCAGCAATGATCTGAGGGCTGGAACCCCTCTGCTGGGAGGAAAGGCTGGGAGAGCTGGGGCTGTTTAGCCTGGGGAAGGGAAGGCTCCGGGGACACCTTAGAGCAGCCTGAAGGGACCTGCGAGAGAGCTGGAGAGGGTCTTGTGACAAGGGCATGGAGTGATAGGCCAAGGAGTGATGGCTTCAAGCTGCAAGAAGGGAGGGTTTGATTGAACGTGAGAAAGAAATTCTCCACTCTGTGGGTTGTGAGGCCCTGGCCCAGGCTGCCCAGAGAAGCTGTGGCTGCCTCCTCCCTGGCAGGGTTCAAGGCCAGGTTGGAGGGGGCTTGGAGCACCCCAGGCTGGTGGAAGGGATCCCTGCCCATGACATGGGGGGCTGGACCTGGATGACCTGTAAGGCCCCTTCCAACCCAGACCATCCTATGGTTCCATGAACATGCAGAAGGCCCAGGCTCTGTGCAAGAGCAGCATCCTCTTACTGGGGATTTTTTAAGGGGAGGGTGTTCCTGCTCCCCCGAGGAGGGAGCTGGTCCCAGGGTGGGGGGAGCTGTGTGGCCTCCCCCTGCATGGCACTGGGGCTCTGGCGGGAGCTGGAGGCCTCCGTCGCTTTGCAGGCTCTTCCCAAAAATCAGATCTTGAGGTCCAAGACAGTCGGTGCCATGGAGGGAAGGCACTTGCTCAGCCGCCGCTCCCCTCTCTGCGCAGAGGGAAGGAGGAGGCAACACTGCAAGGGAAAGGCAGCAAGTGCTTTGCAGCAGCGCACAGCAGCATCGCTACGTGACAAAACCACGGCCACTGCCACCGGTTCTGCAAAATCCGCTGATTTCACTTTAAAAGACCTTTATTTTTGGAAGATGACGGTAATTTGGGTTTTGGGTTTTTTTTGAAAACCCCTTCACGATCTGTGTCACCACGGTGGTATCGTACACTGTCCTACTGCAACATGCCATCTAGATTTCAAATAAATAAAGCTACAAAGCCCAAGTTATGTACAAAGATCTTCGGCAAAGATAATTATGTTTACAAACCTATGTACAATAGAACAAATGTAAACAGTCAAATGCAGCAGAGGATGCACAGGAAAGGACGACCATACAAACCCTGACGGCGAGGGGGGGGCTTCCCGCCTCCCCTCTGCTGGGGCCGATGTTTTTTTTCTCAGCACTTGTAAATAAACCAGCTTGGAGCTGCAGAGCCAAGTGAACGTGACGGCCCCGAGCGGGAATGAAGATTTCTAAACCCACAGATCAAACCCCAGCTGGGTTTGCTGGTTCTTTGTATAAAATCCACCGACTCCGAGGCACACGGACAGAGAACTCGCACAAACACGTTGCTTGAAAGACCCACGAGGTACACGCAGTCGCCCAACACTGTCGCAGAAGCGCGCAGGTGACGCTGTGAGATCCAGTCCTATATTACACGGATCGGAACAGGGGTGGGGTGGTGGCAGGGTCCCAGGAGGGGGCTTTGTGGATTTGTGGCTTCCTAACGCTCCGGCGGAGTTCCCGGTGTGACGGTGCGTGGATGTTTGCCTGACGAAGGCACCAGGAGCACGCTCCAGCCGCTCGCTGCGTTGCTGCACGGGTGGGGGAGCGCCGAGGGGCCGCTTCAGCACGGCTCAGCCGCGCCAGCACCCAGCAAGGCAGGCGATGTTCTGACTGACGAGTGCTGGGCACGGGACCGTCACCCCCGTGCCCCCAGCCCCTCCATCCCTCCCCCCCGTAGGGCCGCGCAGCTCAGCCTCCCATGCCCACTCCAGCCCACAGCCACGCGCTGGCCCCGCAGTGATTTATTAAGCTGCGGTAACTGAGTCATGGACCTGATTCCTGTCCAAAGAGCCGCGGCGCAGCCTCAGCCAGGGGTCTGAGGTCTGAGCCTTACCGGGAGGGCAGCAGCTGCCCGTCCTGAGCAGCAGGATGCTGGAGCAGGCAGGGAGAAACGCTGCCAAGCCTAAGTTAGAGTAGAGATACGGTGAGGGGCTGAGGACCGCCAGGCCGAGCAAGACTCCTGCAGGCCGTGAAAGAGAGCACTGCGGGTGGCAGCTTGAGCAGCGTGGAGTATGGGGCCAAGGCAGAGAACGTCCGCTACAGTGACAGGAGAAAACAAACTGTATTAATGTGACATGGAGGGCCATGAGCTCAGGGTCTCCTCGGGCAGCAGGGCGCAGGTCGTGTTCCAGCGGGGCAGGAATGGGCAGAAATCGGGAGCAGTTCTTCTCGTGGTGGGCTGAGAAAAACATCCGCAAGTCCGAACACGACCTCCTGCGGGCTCATACGCTCAGGGGGAGCATGCCAGGCGCTGAGGACGGTCGAGAGGCTCCCAGTCCGGGGGGACCTTGATCAAAGCCGTTTACTGCCCTGAGGAGCAAGAAGAGACAGGCCGGTAAGTGATGAGCCCCAGGAGATGGCGCCGCTCACCCCTCCCGGCCCCAGCAGCTGGAGAACAGACCCCTCTCCTCCCCTCTCACCTCACCCTGGCTGTACGATGGCTGCAAGGCCACTGTGACCACAACAGGGCTCCCATGGCTGCGCCCACCCGCAGCCAGGGACAGGCGCAGGTGGGTGCTCACCCCACTGCCTGGAGGTGGTGGGTGCTGCCTGATGACCACCCCAGGAGGACAAGCAGCTCCTGCGCAGACCCCAGGCCCCCACGCCGGGCTCTGGGCAGCTGAGCGGCCGGGCACAGCAGCGCTGCAGGCTCGCTCCCCACGGCCAGCTCCCCTCCCCTCTTCACGGGTGCTGGTGGGCTGCGAGAGGAGAACATAGGTCTGACAGCTTTTCCATCTCTACTCCGTTCTGGCTTTGGCAGATCTTCTGTGATCAGGCTCAACACACAGCGTCTGCCCAGGATCACCATCTGCTGATCATCACCACCACCACAGCCTTGACAACCAGAAGCGATGGCATCCCCATATCAGGACAGCACGTCCACCCCCACTGTTGTCCCAGAACCAGCACCCTGCCCTCACAGTCGGGTTTGTAATAACAAAGGCGAGGGAGAACTCCCCCAGCCCTGCAAGGTCCCTACCTCGACGTCTGCTGGCTCCCAAGTGCTGCCTCTGCAGCCCTTCACCAGCTTCGCCCGAACCACCGGCACCCCAGAAGATGCCATTGAGATCCCTCCTGGCAGAGCTACGTTTGGGAGAGGGGACACCTGTGGAGACAGCCTCTGTTGCCCAGAGCTGCGAGCTGCGGTGAGTAGAAGCAAGAAGGAAGAGAAGCCGAGGGCTCTCCTGACGAGCTCGAAGCCAAGCCAGGAGCCGGCAGCTCCGGGGTCCCAGGCTGCACCCACTCCGCGGAGCACATCCCGCTCGCTGCCGTCACTGCCCACGGGACCGAGATGCCACCAGCCCACGCGCGGTGGCTCACGACTGCATCCCTGGGCAGAGCAGCGCGGTTTCCGCACTCCTGTTCCTGTGCTGCGCACATTCACCGGTGACCTTGCAGCTCCTGCGTCAGGGATGAAAAAACACCGCCAGCAACCCCAGAGGCTGCTGCCGTTGCACTGGGCAGTCACAAGCTCCTTCCATGAAGAGCTAAAATCCCGACAGTCTCTAGCAAGAACAGATTCCCATGGTAACGCAGCTCGCTGCCGCAGGGAGTCAGGCTGTTTCCTTTCCCCATAGAATCTCAGAATGGTGGGGGTTGGAAGGGACCTCTGTGGGTCACCCAGCCCAACCCCCTGCCCAAGCAGGGTCACCCAGAGCAGGCTGCACAGCACCGCGTCCAGGTGGGGCTGGAATATCTCCAGAGAAGGAGACTCCACAGCCTCCCTGGGCAGCCTGGGCCAGGGCTCCGTCACCCTCCGAGGGAAGAAGTTCTTCCTCGTGTTCAGCTGGAACTTCCTCAGCTTCAGTCTGTGCCCATTGCCCCTTGTCCTGTCGCTGGGCACCACTGGAAAGAGTCTGGCCCCGTCCTCGTGACACCCACCCTGCAGATATTTATCAGCATTTCTAAGGTCCCCTCGCAGCCTTCTCTTCTTCAGGCTGAACAAGCCCAGCTCCCTCAGCCTTTCCTCGTAGGAGAGATGCTCCAGTCCCCTCACCATCCTCATAGCCCTCCACTGGACTCTCTCCAGTAGCTCTTCATCTTTCTTGAACTGGGGAGCCCAGCACTGGACACAACACTCCAGATGGGGCCTCACCAGGGCAGAGTAGAGGGGAAGGAGAACCTCCTTTGCCCTGCTGCCCACACTCCTCTTGATGCACCCCAGGATCCCATTGGCCTTCTTGGCACCCAGGGCACACTGCTGGCTCATGGTCACCCTGACATGCACCAGGACACCCAGGTCCCTCTCCGCAGAGCTGCTCTCCAGCAGGTCCGCCCCAGCCTGTACTGGTGCGTGGGGTTGTTCCTCCCCAGGTGCAGGACCCTGCACTTGCCCTTGTTGAACCTCATCAGGTTCCTCTCTGCCCAGCTCTCCAGCCTGTCCAGGTCATGCTGAATGGCAGCACAGCCTTCCGGTGTGTCTATCACACCTCCCAGTTTGGTGTCATCAGCAAACTTGCTGAGGGTACACTCAGTCTCTTCATACAGGTCATTGATGAAGAAGTTGAACAAGGCTGGGCCCAGTACTGACCCCTGGGGGACACCACTAGATACTGGCCTCCAACTAGACTCAGCACCACTGATGACAACCCGCTGAGCTCTGCCATTCAGCCACTTCTCAATCCACCGCACCGAGCATTCCTCCAGTCCACACTTCCTGAGCTTCGCTAGAAGGATGTTATGGGAAACTGTGTCGAAAGCCTCGCTGTTAAACACCCACACTAGCACAGCCTGGCTCAGAGCAGGGAGAAACCACCTTTCCCACCTCCTCCCCATTGAGCTGGAAACTTCAACTCCCATTCGAGCATTGCCTTGATACAGGGAGGTGCCTCCCTGGCTGCACGCAGTAAAAAGCTGCTGGAAGAAGCTCAGGGGCAGACGTATCTCACTGTCTACATTTGGATGACGGGCCATGAAGCCAACCTGATCCTGACACGACTCTGCAAATTAGTTAAGAGCTCGGAAGCACCTCTGACAAGTAGGACGGGGGGGGGAAAGAAAACCAAACAACAACAAAAAAAAACAACCCAAACTGGATTAAAACGTGGTACTTTGCTCCCTTCTGAAAGGATCAGAGAAAAGTGGCATTCCACGTCAGCAGCCTGGGTGTGCTCAGGTCTGATGAGCTGCGTTCAAGCCCAGCTCTACAACTCTGTCACGTTTCCTGCACTAAACTCCGGGCTGCTCTTTCACAGAAAGGTTTGTGTTGGAAGGGACCTTCAGAGGCCATCTAGCCCATCCCCCTGCAGTAAGTAGGTGCCCAGCGACAGGACAAGGGGCAACGGGCACAGACTGAAGCAGAAGAAGTTCCAGCTGAACACGAGGAAGAACTTCTTCCCTCGGAGGGTGACGGAGCCCTGGCCCAGGCTGCCCAGGGAGGCTGTGGAGTCTCCTTCTCTGGAGATATTCCAGACCCACCTGAACGCGGTGCTGTGCAGCCTGCTCTGGGTGACCCTACTTGGGCAGGGGGTTGGGCTGGAGACCCACAGAGGTCCCTTCCAACCCCTACCATTCTGTGATTCTGTGAAATTAAAATACATTAAACAGAGGAACTGTGAAAAATAACAAATAAAGTATGCTGGATGACTCCTGGCTAACCTCCCAGAGGAGAGCGGAGAAGAGAAGTCCTTGTGCCCGGTCTCCAAGGTCTCTGACAGTGCCGGGAGGAGCACACGCATCGCTCCAGCCTTCAGCTGCTCTGCCCAGGCCTGACACAGGCGCGGGGCTCCTGCACGGAGCTGACGCTGCCCGACAGCCTGGAGACCTGCCCGCAGCCATTAATCCCAGCCAGATCACTTGCCTGCTGCTTCTGCCTCATTTCGCCATCCCTCAGACCCGACCCACTCTGCGGGGCCCGCACTGCGCCCTTGCTCTGGGCTTCCTAAGAAACTGGGCTCAGGGGTGCTTCACAGGGAGCCGAAGCCCCAGTCCCTGCTGGGAACAGCCCCAGCAGTGGTTTCTGATGGATGCTCCTGACTGCCTGCCCCTGCAGTGGCGTGGGCCTTGTGCCCGTTTCCAACTGCTCTCTCTGCCCTGTGATTGCTAAAGACAGATTTTTACATATTAATCTTTATTCCAAGCTGTATTTTGTGCTTGGCACCTTATCTCCAAGACTCTCTCAACTCTAAGTATCCAACAAAGCCTCAGCAGAAAATTCTCCTGTTGCTGAATAGCCCAGGCTGAGGAGTAAATGGATGGGCTCAAAGCATGCTTGGAGACCAGCCCCCCAATAAAACAAGAGAAAAAGGTAGTTTTCAGGCAGGGCAGTGCTTTGAAACACACCCAAGCAGCAGTAACAGCACAAGGAGGCAGAGGAACGCCCAGCATGGAGATGCAAGGAGGAAGATGGGGACAAGGCTGTGGCAGATGAAGCTGGCAGGGACCTGCACCTTTCGACAGCACAGGGAACCCTCCGCGCTCCCTCGAGAGGCAGATGAGGGAGACGAGCCAGACCCTTGCATGCTGGAGGTGGTGCCTGCACCGAGCCCCTGTGCCCAGGATCCCCCCACAGAGCCCGGGACCCCGGGGTCTGCGCAGGCTGCTTCCAGCTGGCACGGCTATGGCGGGCAGGGACAGTGGCACCGAGCCGGAGCACTGCTGTCTCGACGCGCACGCTGCTGATCACACCGTCCTCCGCCCCTGCTCTGCAACCCTGGCTGGCTCCCAGCACATCTGTGCTTTTGTTTGCTTTCCCATCGGCCAGAACCACAGCAACCGAGCATCGACAAGACAACAGCAACGAAACGTCGAAGGAAAACACGACCAAAGGGCAAACTAACTTTCAAAATTCACTAAATTAACAGCAGGGATACTTCATCCTGTATCTCTGATGTGACTGATTCATTCAGAACCATGCATGTATTTGAAGAACTATTGATTAGATCAAGAAAGCAAGCAGCACTCAATCTTATGTTTGCAACAGGTCACAGCAGCAGAGGAGTTTATCTAAAGTAAGGAGAAAGAGAGGGATTGCGGCCTCAGGCTTTGATCATGGACCATTAGTTTGTAACGCTGAGAGAACTACCCCATGCAGTTAGGACAACCACCGACTCGGCACCTCCAAGCACCGAGTTAAAAGGCATGCAGCTTATCATTGCAAATGAATTCATTTACCCATGACCAAGGTGGGGAATACGACCTTTTCACGCATAGTGGAGAAAAATTGAAACAGTTTATGCACACGATAAAGACATTCTTGGCCAATAACCCTGGACGCAAGGAATGGGGCAAAGCAAAGGTGTTCAGCTGAACCTCACCAGACCTCTCCCCTTCCACCTCTGCCCTGGCAGACGAGGGGTCCTATTTCAGCGACAACCAGCACTCCCACCATACTCCATGGCCGCAAGTGCGTGACCCAGATAAAAGCCTGGAGCATTGCAAAGCACGTTACAGGACATGGGATTACTCACCTGCATCCGAGGTACCCACACGTCCCTCTTTTCCAGGAAAACTTTTTCATAAGGCGGACTAGGGAACGGGAAGACCGCCCTGCTTTCACTGCCTGATGTATTACGATCAGGGTTGGGGTAACTGTGTGCACTGTGTAAATATCCCTACGTGCTTCACAGGACTGCTACAAGTGTGCAAGCAGAGGTGCTTCTCACATTCAAACCTGAGCTTGTTTGAATAAAACAAAGCCCAGCAGATTGACCAAAATAACCTAAGCATAAACACCATCTACAAGGACTTTGATAAGAGTGCAGGCAGGGGAGTGGGGGAGCAGTGAACACGGAGTTCATGCCTCAAGCAACAAACACTACATGCTGGCTCACATGCTGCCTCAGCTCTGCTGTTCAAGTGCCAAGGCTCTGCAGAGCCCATCAATGTCAGAGCCATTTTGTTCCCCAACTGGATCAAAGTTAATAACCAATTAAGAAATATTACAACACCAAAAAAAACAAGTATCTATTCGAGAACATCCTCAGGTGCTGTTCGGCCATGCCCGGGCATCCAAACAGTAACAGCACATTCCTGAAGGAACAAGTCTGCAGGAATCTAATCTCACAGCAGACACTGAGTTTTGAAAAAGTAGGCAAGTCCTGACTCTTCCAATTCCCCAGCAAAGCCTCGCTGCGGGCCCAGCTGTCCTCCAGGCCTCTGCTAAAGTGACGCTCCCCTATGTCAGCTCCTGCCCATCGCTGTCTTCGGCTGCCTGCTCAGCTCCGCTCAGCAAGCAAAGAGCAGATGTTTGACAGGAGATGGAGACTGGCCAAACACTTTAACCAACAAAATGGCAGAGGAAGGAAAGTAAGTGGAAATGTAATGCTGCAGCTGAGTTACCTCTGTCCCATTCCCACCACCCAACAACGGGCTGCTCTTTAGGCAGCGGCTGCAGATGGGATGGCATCTACAATCACATGTGGCTGTTTCAGGCTCCAGCAACAATGAGGGGCAGGGAGGAGAGTACAGGGGCTGGGGAGAGAGGAGGAGAGGGGATAAGCAAGGCATGCCTTGCCTCAGCCCCTCGTGCCCAGCCACCGCCGCATGCTCCAGGTCCGACTCCTGCCAGCGCGGCTGGAGCTGGGCGGCTGCTGCAGCGTGCGAGCGTGATGGGGCTGACCACATTGCGGTTCAGAGCTCGGTTCAGCTTACACGTGCAAAGTTGTACAGGTTTTACACGGCAGCCACGGAGACGCGTGCCCAGCACAGACACTGCGATCAGCCCCAGCACTCAGAGGCCTCCACAGGGGCAGCAAGATTAAACAGGAGCCGATGCGGGGAAGAGGCACGGGCCATCCGCTGTCAACAGCATGTGGGCACGCAGAGGAGGAGGAGAGGACAGCAGGGATCTCTAACAACCTGTCGATAAGGACGTCAGTCATTTCCACCCCCTTTTCTAGCCCACTAACATCCTCCAGCTCTGCTGTAGAAGTTAGTTTTCAGGAGGGTGGGTTTCTAAACCTTTTGCAGCTACAGCCTGCTGGTAACTCCAGGCAGCCAGCCCAGATAGCAAGTGTGATGACAATCCAGATAATTAAAAGTGACCCCACCCCACACAGCAATCAGCGTATTTGTCACACCACAACTCGATATAGCCATGCTGCCTCCTAAGAACAGCTATAATCTCTCCCTAGCAACTACCCTGACAGCTTGTACCTGAAATATCGCCCGTGCCCTGCAAGTGTGAGCTGCCGTGGTGATGCACAGACCCCAGCCAGCCTTGCAGTGCACAGACGACCCAAAAGTCTGTCCGATTTGCACAGGACACTGACATTGTTATGTCTCCAAACTCTTCTTTTCCAAAACCAGCAAACAACAGTGACTCTAAAAAAACTCCGAATACCAGTTTCTAAGATGCAACTTGCCCCGCTACCCACGTAGCAACACAATTCGGCTCAAACGAGGATGATTGTAGGAAGCTCAGCTTGTCTGCTCTGTATACGGCACTCTTCAGGTCGGCAACTGCTCATTTACTTCTCCAAAATAAATTCTGTATTGAGGATGTGCGGAAAGCCCTGACCACGGGCGAGTCACGGGAGACACACGGGGTCGTTTCTCCTGTGAAAGCAGTTTCTGGCTTCACGGCTGACGCACAGCACAGACAGCATGGAAGCAGTTGCTCCCTCGATCAGCCAGAACTATGCCCTTAATGACGTTTTCTTTTTCCCCTCATAGAGGGGGAAGTAGAGCAAACAGGGCACCACCCTCCAACACCCCCCCATTTGCTGCCTGCACTCAGCTGTTCTCACCAAGGGAACCTCCAGATTTGCCATCACGTACTTCCCCCGTGTGAGCACACCAGTAGCTATGGCAACTCCACCGCTACTTACTTGAGATCCTTTCGAAGGGCACGTTCACTTCACCAGCAGGCTTGCTGCCTCGGTTGATTTTTTTATTACCTGAGATGCAGCTGCCAAGAGATTCGGCAGCAGAGGGACAGGACAGGCACTGACACCCTGCCAGCCACGAGACAATCACGCTTGCTTTGCTCTGTGCTTTACAGAAATCAGCACTGTCACCCTCCCCATCCTCTTGAGACTGGCTCCACAATTTATTTGTCCTATAGGATGAAAGCTGTGGTGGGCTAAAGACAAACCAAGAATAACTTCTGCTCCAAGCAGCATCCTGAAACACACTCCCTTTCAGGATAAAAGCATATCCTTACTTACCCTTTGTCAAAGAAAGAAGTATGTCCCGGATGAGGGTACTTTGTGCCATTGCTGTTCATCACGCCGCTGTTAACATTCCCTGAAATGTAGGATTTCCGTGATGCCTGGTCCTTTGCAAAATTTCTGCAAGCAGCTAATTTGGATTCTAAGGCCTGTGAAAGGGGAAAAAAAAATGACGTCAAAAAAGTAATACCATTAAGAGGAAGTATTTTGCTGCTCAAGTTCAGGCTTTGTCATGACCCCAAGATCACCACGATCAGGAACCCAGTGTGATCACCTTTGGTGAAAGCTGAACTGAATGGGAACAAAGCTGTCATTTTCTCTGTCATCCAACCACAAAGGAAACCCACACAACGAGACGCTGACGCAGACTGCCACGCGTGACTCAGTTCCATCAGGGCTCAGATTTTACAACATATCAACATTCAATTAATTACCTAAAATAAGGAAGCCAATTCCTAGCAGCAGTTACCAAAACTTCCTGCTTCAGCAGCTGCAGTAAGGCTGGCATAAGCTAATCACAAGTCTAAGACAGAGCCTAAAGCAGAATCCTCAAGTTTTGCGAGGGACTTTGTATTTAGGACTTTGTATTTGGAAATTCGAATTTTTTTCTCCAGGGCAATGCCTTCTAGCATTTCTTTCTTAATCTTGGCCTGCAAAATAAAGCCAGTTTCTTAAGTGCCATTGGTATGCTTCAGAACAAGAAGTGCTACAGCATCAGATGAGGAACCCAAGGCAGCAACTAAGCCTGTCTCTGTGGTCTGTACCTCATCTGTACTACTTCGCAGCAAGCCTGGTGAGATCTTGTTCCCCTGTACAAGGTGACAGTCTATGCCTCATCTGCTGACTCCTGCCAGAAGGGAGGCCAAAATCCTGATTCTCTCCTTCACTGCAGCACACCCCCTGCCCTTTCTGCTGTCTGTCACAAACTGAGGCTTTGCTTCAATAGCAGTCCGGTCTAGCAGAAAGTCCTTGCAACAATTTGTTACATCCACCCTGCGCATGGGAGCATTCATACACTTGCAGATGCATACAGCGGAGACAAAACCTCATCTCCCCAAACACGGGGCTTGGTCCCATTCCACGTAGAAAAATATTCCACTGATAAGACACTGGCATGCTATCACAAGTAAGTGAACACTACACAGTGTTCTAGAAATCCACGCAAGCTTACTCAGTGGCTATATAGGCAGATATATTGTGGTCAGCAGGTCGAGGGAGGTTCTCCTTCCCCTCTGTTTGGTCCTAGTGAGGCCCCACCTGCAGTACTCTGTCCAGTTCTGGGCTCCCCAGTTCAAGAAAGATGAGGAGCTACTGGAGAGAGTCCAGCGGAGGGCTGCAAAGATGGTGAGGGGACTGGAGCATCTCTCCTACGAGGAAAGGCTAAGGGAGCTGGGCTTGTTCAGCCTGGAGAAGAGAAGGCAGAGAGGGGACCTTATAACTGCCTAGAAACATCTTCAGGGTCGGTGTCAAGAGGATGGGGCCAGATTCTTTTCAGTGGTGCCCAGCGATAAGGGGCAACAGGCACAAATTGAAGAATACGAAGTTCCAGCTGAACATGAAGAACAACTTCTTCACTCTGAGGGTGACAGAGCACTAGAACAGGCTACCCAGAGAGGCTGTGGAGTCTCCTTCTCTAGAGATACTCAAACCCTCCTAGACAAGGTCCTGTGCAGCCTGCTCTGGGTGACCCTGCTTGGGCAGGGGGCTGGACCGGGTGACCCACAGAGGTCCCTTCCAACCCCCACCATTCTGTGACCCTGTGAGATATAGATAACTACCTACCTCTTGGTCTCAAAGCACCTATCAGCTGGAAATAGCCTGTGTGATCTGTGCCAAGTGACTCTATCTCAGCTGCATGCAAGAAAGCTGAGGGGAAACTTCTTGCAGAGAAATGGAGTCTGAGGCTCAGGATGAGGCATCTTATGAGTAGCCAAAGCCACAGAAATCCTAAACATCCTCTAATCATTACTGAACAAATGCAAGAGCTGGAATTTTGTACCAGTGGCAGAGCGTGTGTCTCGGAGCAGGCTGGGAACAAGCATGCTTATTTGGCATTTCCTGTCCTTGCAGAGTAATCACACGGGATTGTGCTTAAGCTCTCTAAATCCCCTGCAGACTCTTACTCACTATGATCCCATTTTAAACATGTCACTCCATAACCCCGAGTTATCCTGCTGCCCTTTCAAACCAGCTACGAGCTCACCGACTCCAAACATGAACAATGAGTTAATTTTTAATTTCAAACTTTGCTAAAACAACTGTCTGTACTGCAGCTATTGCTGTTCTCAGTGCTAACCACAAGAGACAGAGGAAAGCCAGCACCGGCGGCGAGACACGGAGGCTACCCATGCTTCCACTCAGAACACCAGCCACTGAGGCACGTCAACAAGCTTCTCATAACTCAAGAGTCGCCTTCATTCAACTGGAAAGCCTGGCATCCTAAACAACACTGTAACAGATGTTTAAACCACTTCTTCCTTGCTTATTGTGGTAATCCCTTTAAAGGCTCACGCATTTCACTTCCCCATCAACTACAGATGGGAACATTTGGCTTTCTCCTGATTTATTTTCTCACTTTCTTATCACAGGCTTCTACTTTTTTTTTCTGTTTTCAGCACCTGTTGCAGATCTCCCCAGGCATGATCTCAGCTCCCCTCCCATGACACACAGTTACTGTGCAGCAGGCACCCAGAGTCTGAGTGCCAGTTCTGCACCTGGGTCTCACTAGAGAGGAAGCCACAGGCCACACCTGAGGTAAGAACAAGTGGCTGACAGTGTCTAACCCCATACACCAAAGTGCTTGAGAAACTTCTTACTGCAAATATGAATTTCATCACCCAAAGTTGGAATCAGAACCTTAGTAATATGCTTTCCAAATCAAGATCATTAAAAAAAATACATTATCACATACTAAACACTGAATATGGATGCTTTGGAAACTACAGCACAGGCCAAGACCTTGTGATTGTGCACAAGGATGAAAGCTCAGTGACAACCCCACCGAGACAGGAATACTTCAGTTCAGAGCACTCACCCCCACTTTCCGCAACAGATCTCCCACAATGTTGAGCGCACATATTCTAGCCGAAGGAGTAAGGGGGCTGGTACCAAATCCATTTGGTATAGCTGCAAACACAGACACATTTTATTACCTGCTCCACTTCTCCACAGGTTTTTTTATTTGTTTTTTTTTTTGTTTGTTTCAATTTCAATAAATCAACTCCAACGTAAAAAAGTAAATCTAAAATCCTACTGCAGGCTATTCACACAATTACCCCACAATAACACACAGACTACATGATCACTAGCCATGGAAAAACGAAAAAGCTTAATTCCTGTCCACTGCCCTCTTTCCCATTAGAACTACACACAGAGTTCTCGCACTCTCCATCTGCAAGGCTATTGCCCGCAATCCATCTAATCCAGCCAGAGCTTCCCCTGGAATCTATTCTTTCTAATTTGAAAAATAACGTATTAATCCTTGCAGTTGTCCAGAGCCTTCCAGACAGGGAAGCGGACTGGACTAACACCCTGCTGCCTCATAGAGAAAACAAGACACCTAAAAAGTATGTGTTGTAACAGGGGCAGTCTAGACTGTTTGAATTACTGCCCACCATTTACTCACCACTGCTGCTCCACATTTAAGCAGAAATATCAGCCACTGCACTTCCCCGCGATCTCAAAGGTCTTCAGAGCTCTGCTGCAGGCATCCACTGCAGAGCACAAACCCTTGCCCCGGTAAAAGCAGTATCTAAGCTTCACCGTCCTGCTTCTCCATGCTGTTTACTGATTATACTCCTTAAATGCACCTGATGCTGCCCCAGGATTTAAACACACCTGATCCAATGCAGGTGGGATCCACACCTACCTACACTTACTTCAAGTTCACCAACAAGCACCTGGCCTGAAATTGTTTGTTAACAAGCTGCAGGTACTGCCTAACAACTAGACACAGTTTCTACAAATTATACCTTTTGGGGAAGGAAAACTATTTTCCGATCCTTTTCCAACAGGTGTAGCTGGCAAGGAGAGAGATGCCTGGACAGCCGAATCCATCTTTTCACAGTCTAGAGTCGGAGAAACGGGCGCTGACTTTCGGGTGACTTCTTGTTGCCTCTCCCGTACTGCTAGCTCTTGCCGTAAGTCTGAGGGTTGAAAGAATAAAAATCCCACACGTCTTGGAGACCGAGTTCCCTAATAAACACTGTCTCTATTTATTTGGGAGGGATGAGGAGGAAACACTTTGCAACAACTCTGTATTAACTGCCTGCTGCTGGCTTTCTGCAGCAGCGAGGACCTCCACATCATGGCAGTCACAGCCCCAGACCATCACTGCCTGTCACGTGTAAGCACAGCAGGTGACTTTTCCGCAGTATTTTCCCCATATGTGGTGCGAGTCCCATGGAAAGTGCGTTACGCGAACTGCAGTTGGTCACAAATGCCTGCGGAAATACACTCCGCTCCTGCTCAAACAGCGGTGGGGAAAAGGGAGGAATGACCAATTCTTACGTTTCCAACTCCCCACGTCATTCTTCCTATTAAGCTGTGAGCTATCTGCAGACGTTCGCACATTCAGAGCAGGGCTGCGGAAGCCCCCTGCATGGACCCCCAAAGCTACATTTGAAGTCTGAGGAGGCAAGACAAGCAAGCAGCCCCAGTCTCTGTGCCTCTGTGCGAGCAGTGCCATGGGCAGATGAGGCTGAGCAACAGCTTTCCAGGCTAGCTCTTTCTGGCTGCGAGCTATCTGCAGACGTTCGCATTTTCAGAGCATGGCTGCCGGAGGCCCACTGCACGGACCCCCAAAGCTACGTTTGAAGTTTGAGGGGGCAAGACAAGCAAGAAGCCCCAGTCTCTGTGCCTCTGTGCGAGCAGTGCCATGGGCAGATGAGGCTGAGCAACAGCTTTCCAGGCTAGCTCTTTCTGGCTGCGAGCTATCTGCAGATGTTCGCATTTTCGGAGCAGGGCTGCCGGAGGCGCCCGCCAGAGACCACCTAAGATAGGTTTGAATTTTGAGGAGGCAAGACAAGCAAGCACCCCACTCTCTGTGCCTCTGTGCGAGCAGTGCCATGGACAGATGAGGCTGAGCAACAGCTTTCCAGGCTAGCTCTTTCTGCCTGCGATCTATCTGAAGACGTTCGCATTTTGAGAGCACGGCTACCGGAGGCCCCCTGCACAGACCCCCAAAGATACGTTTGAATTTTGAGGGGGCAAGACAAGCAAGCAGCCCCAGTCTCTGTGCCTCTGTGCGAGCAGTGCCATGGGCAGATGAGGCTGAGCAACAGCTTTCCAGGCTAGCTCTTTCTGCCTGCGAGCTATGTGCAGACGTAAGCATTTTCGGAGCGGGGCTGCGAAACGAGCCTGACAGGGACTCCCTCCATTCCCAGGATATGTTTGAAGTTTGAGGTGGCACGACAAGCAAGCAGCCCCAGTCTCTGTGCCTCTGTGCGAGCAGTGCCG
This sequence comes from Opisthocomus hoazin, assembly GCF_030867145.1. Lineage (NCBI taxonomy): Eukaryota > Metazoa > Chordata > Aves > Opisthocomiformes > Opisthocomidae > Opisthocomus > Opisthocomus hoazin. Next base: position 7,555,415 of record NC_134429.1, read on the forward strand.
TTGGCACATGAGGCTGAGCAACAGATTTCCAGGCTAGCTCTTTCTGGCTGCCAGCTATATGCAGACGTTACCATTTTGAGAGCAGGGCTGCCGGAGGACCCTGCACGGACAACCTAAGTTACGTTTAAAGTTTGAGGTGGCAAGATAAGCAAGCAGCTCCAGTCTCTGTGCCTCTGTGCGAGCAGTGCGACGGGCAGATGAGGCTGAGCAACAGTTTTCCAGGCTAGCTCTTTCTGGCTGCGAGCTATCTGCAGAAGTTCGCATTTTGGGAGCAGGCCTGCAGGAGGCCCCCTGCACGGACCAGCAAAGCTACGTTTGAAGTCTGAGGGAGCAAGACAAGCAAGCAGCCCCAGTCTCTGTGCCTCTGTGCGAGCAGTGCCATGGGCAGATGAGGCTGAGCAACATCTTTCCAGGCTAGCTCTTTCTGCCTGCGAGCTATCTGCAGACGTTCGCATTTTCGCAACAGGGCTGCCGGAGACCTACTGCACGAACCCCAAAAGCTACATTTGAATTTTGAGAGGGCAAGACAAGCAAGCATCCCTAGTCTCTGTGCCTCTGTGCGAGCAGTGCCATGGGCAGATGAGGCTGAGCAACAGCTTTCCAGGCTAGCTCTTTCTGGCTGCGAGCTATCTGCAGACGTTCGCATTTTCGGAGTAGGGCTGCCAGAGACCTCCTGCACGGACCACCAAAGCTACGTTTGAAGTTGGAGGTGGCAAGACAAGCAAGCAGCCCCAGTCTCTGCGCCTCTGTGCGAGCAGTGCCATGGGCAGATGAGGCTGAGCAACAGCTTTCCAGGCTAGCTCTTTCTGGCTGCGAGCTATCTGCAGACATTCATATTTTCAGAGCAGGGCTGCCGGAGGCCTCCTGCACGGACCACCTAAGCTACATTTCAAGTTTGAGGGGCAAGACAAGCAAGCACCTCCAGTCTCTGTATCTCTGAGCGAGCACTGCCATGAGCAGATGAGGCTGAGAAACAGCTTTCCACGCTAGCTCTTCCTGACTGTGAGCTATTTGCAGACGTTCGCATTTTCAAAGTAGGGCTGCCGGAGGCGCCCGGCACGGACCCCCAAAGATACTATTGAAGTTTGAGGGGGCAAGACAAGCAAGAAGCCCCAGTCTCTGTGCCTCTGTGCGAGCAGTGCCATGGGCAGATGAGGCTGAGCAACATCTTTCCAGGCTAGCTCTTTCTGCCTGCGAGCTATCTGCAGACGTTAGCATTTTCGGAGCGGGGCTGCGAAACGAGCCTGACAGGGACTCCCTCCATTCCCAGGATATGTTTGAAGTTTGAGGTGGCAAAACAAGCAAGCAGCCCCAGTCTCTGTGCCTCTGTGCGAGCAGTGCCGTTGGCACATGAGGCTGAGCAACAGCTTTCCAGGCTAGCTCTTTCTGGCTCCCAGGTATCTCCAGACGTTCCCATTTTGAGAGCAGGGCTGCCGGAGGACCCTGCACGGACAACCTAAGTTACGTTTAAAGTTTGAGGTGGCAAGATAAGCAAGCAGCTCCAGTCTCTGTACCTCTGTGCGAGCAGTGCGATGGGCAGATGAGGCTGAGCAACAGTTTTCCAGGCTAGCTCTTTCTGTCTGCGATCTATCTGCAGAAGTTCGCATTTTGGGAGCACTCCCGCAGGAGGCCCCCTGCACGGACCCCCAAAGCTACGTTTGAAGTCTGAGGGCGCAAGACAAGCAAGCAGCCCCAGTCTCTGTGCCTCTGTGCGAGCAGTGCCATGGGCAGATGAGGCTGAGCAACAGCTTTCCAGGCTAGCTCTTTCTGCCTGCGAACTATCTGCATACGTTCGCATTTACGGAGTAGGGCTGCCGGAGTCCCCCTGCACGGAACCCCAAAGCTACGTTTGAAGTTTAAGGTGCCAAGACAAGCAAGCAGCCCCAGTCTCTGTGCCTCTGTGCGAGCAGTGCCATGGACAGATGAGGCTGAGCAACAGCTTTCCAGGCTAGCTCTTTCTGGCTGCGAGCTATCTGCAGATGTTCGCATTTACGGACCAGGGCTGCCAAAAGGAGCCTGGCAGGGACCCCTGAGCCCCCCGTTATGTTTTAAGTTTCCCGCCCCCCAATGCTGTCCTGCTCTCTGTCCTATTTCTTATTCTGTCATTCTGTCCTGCTGCCTGTCTCTTTGTTTATTCCTCCTTCTCTCTCCCTCAGCCCAGTGCTTTTTTTTCCCTTCTTCTTCCTTGCTGCCCAACCGAGGCTTTTCCTCCTGCTTCTCGTCCTGCTCCGCTGTCTGTTATTTTTACCTGTCTTTCACTTTATCCTACCTCCCTGTCCCCTTTTTCTCTCTCATTATCACCTTGTCCCGCTCCCTGTCCCTTTCTTTCTCTGACAATTTGTCCTGCTCCTTGTCCTTCTCTCCCTTTGCTATTATTTTCCGTTCTTCCTCTGAGCTTTCCTTCCTTCTTTTTCTATCCTACTGCCCCAGTGCCTCTTTTTCCACCGCTGTCCTGCTCCCTGGCCCTTGTTTCCTCTCACTGTTCCTCTGTCCTGCTTCCTGTCCCCGGTTTTTCTCTTTCTCTATCCTGCTGCCTGTCTGGTCTTTTCTTAGTCTACATCCCTGTCCAGCCAGCTCTCCCTTTTTGCCTTTCTCTCCTTCTCTGTCCTGCTTCCCAGCCTTTTCTTCTCTTCCTCTCTCTCTGTCGTCTAGCCCTTAGCTGGTTTGTGTTGGGGTTCCAACCCTAACAACCCCCTTCTTCGTCTGACCCTTTCTTTGTATCTTAGTACCTATTTTCCTGTTCCCTGTCCCTTTTCTCTCTCTGTCAGTGTGTCCTGCAGATCGTTGGACGGGGGTGGGAGGCTGGAAGAGGCTGGGAAATTGGGGGGGGGGGGCGAATGGAGGTTGGAAAGGGGCAGGAGGTTGCAGAGGGGTGGGAAGATGTGTTAAGTAGAGCAAGAAAAATAGAAGGTGAGAGGCTGCAGAGGGGTGGGAGGCCACAGGAGAGAGTAGAGGGCAGCAAAAAAAAAAAAAAGGCTGCAGAGGGGTGGGAGGTCGGGGGCGAGAGTAGAGTCCAGCAAAAAGAAAAGGCCGCGAAGGGTTGGGAGGCTGCAGAGGGGTGGGAGGCCGGAGTGAGAGTAGAGGCCAGCAAAAAAAGGAGGCCAGGAAGGGGTGGGAGGCTGCAGAGGGGTGGGAGGCCGGGGCGAGAGTAGAGGCCAGCAAAAAAAGGAGGCCGGGAAGGCGTGGGAGGCTGCAGAGGGGTGGGAGGCCGGGGCCAGAGTAGAGGCCAGCAACAAAAGAAGGCCGGGGAAAGGTGGGAGGCTGCAGAGGGGTGGGAGGCCAGGGGCGAGAGAAGAGGCCAGATAAATAGGAGGCCGGAAAGGGGTGGGAGGCCGGGGCAGTACGAGCAGAGGACAGAAATGCCATTTCTTTCATCCTGTTCCCTGTCTTTATCTCTCTTTCCTGCCTTGTTTATTCCTCTGATTCAAGTTGTCTCTCGATCTGTGTCTTCTGCTTCCCACTCATCATATTCTCTCTTTTTCTCTGTGCTATTCCTGCATACAGTGTGCGGTAAGGCTGCTTGTTTAGGCAGCCACGTCTCGTATGAGCTCTAAGACACCAACGTGCATTTTGGTGCTGGGCACCACTGACGCACAGGAGGAGTGCCAGGGGAAGATGAGGCTGAGCAACAAATTTCCAGGCTAGGTCTTTCTGGCTGCGAGCTATCTGCAGACGTTAGCATTTTCGGAGCGGGGCTGCGAAACGAGCCTGACAGGGACTCCCTCCATTCCCAGGATATGTTTGAAGTTTGAGGTGGCAAAACAAGCAAGCAGCCCCAGTCTCTGTGCCTCTGTGCGAGCAGTGCCATGGGCAGATGAGGCTGAGCAACAGCTTTCCAGGCTAGCTCTTTCTGGCTGCGAGCTATCTGCAGACATTCGCATTTTCAGAGCATGGCTGACGGAGGCCCACTGCACGGACCCCCAAAGCTACATTTGAAGTTTGAGGGGGCAAGACAAGCAAGCAGCCCCAGTCTCTGTGCCTCTGTGCGAGCAGTGCCATGGGCAGATGAGGCTGAGCAACAGCTTTCCAGGCTAGCTCTTTCTGTCTGCGAGCTATCTGCAGATGTTCGCATTTTCGGAGTAGGGCTGCCAGAGGCGCAAGGCAGAGACCACGTAAGATGGGTTTGAATTTTGAGGGGGCAAGACAAGCAAGCACTCCAGTCTCTGTGCCTCTGTGCGAGCAGTGCCATGGGCAGATGAGGCTGAGCAATAGCTTTCCAGGCTAGCTCTTTCTGCCTGCGATCTATCTGCAGAAGTTCGCATTTTGGGAGCACTCCTGCCGGAGGCCCCCTGCACGGACCGCCACAGCTACGTTTGAAGTCTGAGGGCGCAAGACAAGCAGCAGTCCCAGTCTCTGTGCCTCTGTGCGAGCAGTGCCATGGGCAGATGAAGCTGAGCAACAGCTTTCCAGGCTAGCTCTTTCTGCCTGCGAGCTATCTGGAGACGTTCGCATTTTCAGAGTAGGTATGTCGGAGGCCCCCTGCACCTACCACCTAAGATACTTTTGAAGTTGGAGGTGGCAAGACAAGCAAGCAGCCCCGTTCTCTGTGCCTCTGTGTGAGCAGTGCCATGGGCAGATGAGGCTGAGCAACAGCTTTCCAGGCTAGCTCTTTCTGCCTGCGATCTATCTGAAGACGTTCCCATTTCGAGAGCAGGGCTGCCGGAGGACCCTGCACGGACAACCTAAGTTACGTTTAAAGTTTGAGGTGGCAAGATAAGCAAGCAGCTCCAGCCTCTGTGCCTCTGTGCGAGAAGTGCCATGGGCAGATGAGGCTGAGCAACAGTTTTCCAGGCTAGCTCTTTCTGTCTGCGATCTATCTGCAGAAGTTCGCATTTTGGGAGCACTCCTGCAGGAGGCCCCCTGCACGGACCCCCAAAGCTACGTTTGAAGTCTGAATTCGCAAGACAAGCAAGCCGCCCCAGTCTCTGTGCCTCTGTGCGAGCAGTGCCATGGGCAGATGAGGCTGAGCAACATCTTTCCAGGCTAGCTGTTTCTGCCTGCGAGCTATCTGCAGACGTTCCCATTTTCGCAACAGGGCTGCCGGAGACCTACTGCACGAACCCCAAAAGCTACATTTGAATTTTGAGGGGGCAAGACAAGCAAGCAGCCCCAGTCTCTGTGCCTCTGTGCGAGCAGTGCCATGGGCAGATGAGGCTGAGCAACAGCTTTCCACGCTAGCTCTTCCTGGATGTGATCTATTTGCAGACGTTCGCATTTTCGGTGTAGGGCTGCCTGAGGCGCCCGACACGGACCACCAAAGCTACGTTTCAAGTTTGAGGTGACAAGACAAGCAAGCAGCCCCAGTCTCAGTGCCTCTGTGAGTGCAGTGCCGTGGGCAGATGAGGCTGAGCAATAGCTTTCCAGGCTAGCTCTTTCTGCCTGCGAGCTATCTGCAGATGTTCATATTTTCGGAGCAGGGCTGTCAGAGGCGCCCGGCACAGACCACCTAAGATAGGTTTGAATTTTGAGGCGGCAAGACAACCAAACAGCCCTGTCTCTGTGCCTCTGTGCGAGCAGTGCCATGGGCAGATGAGGCTGAGCAACAGCTTTCCAGGCTAGCTCTTTCTGGCTGCGAGCTATCTGCAGATGTTCGCATTTTCAGAGCAGGGTTGCCGGAGGCGCCCGGCACAGACCACCTAAGATAGGTTTGAATTTTGAGGTTGCAAGACAATCAAGCATCCCCTGTCTCTGTGCCTCTGTGCGAGCAGTGCCATGGGCAGATGAGGCTGAGCAGCACCTTTCCAGGCTATCTCTTTCTGGCTGCCAAATATCTGCTGACGTTCGCATTTTCGGAGCATGGATGCGAAAGAAGCCTCGCAGGCTCCACCCCCTTTCTGAATCTAGCTGGGATGTTTGCGGTGGCAAGACAAGAAAGCACCCCAGTCTCTGTGCCTCTGTGCGAGCAGTGCCATGGGCAGATGAGGCTGAGCAACAGCTTTGCAGGCTAGCTCTTTCTGCCTGCGAGCTAGCTGCAGACACTCATATTTTGAGAGCAGGGCTGCCGGAGGCCTCCTGCACGGACCACCTAAGCTACATTTCAAGTTTGAGGGGCAAGACAAGAAATCACCCCCAGTCTCTGTATCTCTGAGCGAGCACTGCCATGGGCAGATGAGGCTGAGCAACAGCTTTCCAGGCTAGCTCTTTCTGCCTGCGAGCTATCTGCAGACGTTCGCATTTTCAGAGCATGGCTGAAGGACGCCCACTGCACGGACCCCGAAAGCTACGTTTGAAGTTTGAGGGGGCAAGACAAGCAAGAAGCCCCAGTCTCTGTGCCTCTGTGCGAGCAGTGCTATGGGCAGATGAGGCTGAGCAACAGCTTTCCAGGCTAGCTCTTTCTGGCTGCGAGATATCTGCAGACGCTAGCATTTTCGGAGAAGGGCTGCCGGAGGCGCCCGGCAGAGACCACCTAAGATAGGTTTGAATTTTGAGGAGGCAAGACAAGCAAACACCCCAGTCTCTGTGCCTCTGTGCGAGCAGTGCCATGGGCAGATGAGGCTGAGCAACAGCTTTCCAGGCTAGCTCTTTCTGCGTGCGAGCTATCTGAAGACGTTAGCATTTTCGGAGCGGGGCTGCGAAACGAGCCTGACAGGGACTCCCTCCATTCCCAGGATATGTTTGAAGTTTGAGGTGGAAAACAAGCAAGCAGCCCCAGTCTCTGTGCCTGTGTGCGAGCAGTGCCGTTGGCACATGAGGCTGAGCAACAGCTTTCCAGGCTAGCTCTTTCTGGCTGCCAGCTATCTGCAGACGTTCCCATTTTGATAGCAGGGCTGCCGAAGGACCCTGCACGGACAACCTAAGTTACGTTTAAAGTTTGAGGTGGAAAGATAAGCAAGCAGCTCCAGTCTCTGTGCCTCTGTGCGAGCAGTGCCATGGGCAGATGAGGCTGAGCAACATCTTTCCAGGCTAGCTCTTTCTGCCTGCGAGCTATCTGCAGACGTTCGCATTTTCGCAACAGGGCTGCCGGAGACCTACTGCACGAACCCCAAAAGCTACATTTGAATTTTGAGGGGGCAAGACAAGCAAGCAGCCCTAGTCTCTGTGCCTCTGTGCGAGCAGTGCCATGGGCAGATGAGGCTGAGCAACAGCTTTCCAGGCTAGCTCTTTCTGGCTGCGAGCTATCTGCAGACGTTCGCATTTTCGCAACAGGGCTGCCCGAGACCTCCTGCACGGACCACCAAAGCTACGTTTGAAGTTTGAGGTGGCAAGAGAAGCAAGCAGCCCCAGTCTCTGTGCCTCTGTGCGAGCAGTGCCATGGGCAGATGAGGCTGAGCAACATCTTTCCAGGCTAGCTCTTTCTGCCTGTGAGCTATCTGCAGACGTTAGCATTTTCGGAGAGGGGCTGCGAAACTAGCCTGACAGGGACTCCCGCCATTCCCAGGATATGTTTGAAGTTTGAGGTGGCACGACAAGCAAGCAGCCCCAGTCTCTGTGCCTCTGTGCGAGCAGTGCCGTTGGCACATGAGGCTGAGCAACAGCTTTCCAGGCTAGCTCTTTCTGTCTGCGATCTATCTGCAGAAGTTCGCATTTTGGGAGCACTCCTGCAGGAGGCCCTCTGCACGGACCCCCAAAGCAACGTTTGAATTCTGAGGAAGCAAGACAAGCAAGCAGCTCCAGTCTCTGTGCCTCTGTGCGAGCAGTGCCATGGGCAGATGAGGCTGAGCAACATCTTTCCAGGCTAGCTCTTTCTGCCTGCGAGCTATCTGCAGACGTTCCCATTTTCGCAACAGGGCTGCCGGAGACCTACTGCACGAACCCCAAAAGCTACATTTGCATTTTGAGGGGGCAAGACGAGCAAGCAGCACTAGTCTCTGTGCCTCTGTGCGAGCAGTGCCATGGGCAGATGAGGCTGAGCAACAGCATTCCATGCTAGCTTCTTCTGGCTGCGAACTATCTGCAGACGTTCGCATTTTCAGAGCAGGCCTGCAGGAGGCCCCCTGCACGGACCACATAAGCTACTTTTGAAGTTGGAGGTGGCAAGACAAGAAAGCACCCCAGTCTCTGTGCCTCTGTGCGAGCAGTGCCATGGGCAGATGAGGCTGAGCAACAGCATTCCATGCTAGCTTCTTCTGGCTGCGAACTATCTGCAGACGTTCGCATTTTCAGAGCAGGCCTGCAGGAGGCCCCCTGCACGGACCACGTAAGCTACTTTTGAAGTTGGAGTTGGCAAGACAAGAAAGCACCCCAGTCTCTGTGCCTCTGTGCGAGCAGTGCCATGGGCAGATGAGGCTGAGCAACAGCTTTCCAGGCTAGCTCTTTCTGCCTGCGAGCTATCTGCAGATGTTCGCATTTTCGGAGTAGGGCTGCCTGAGGCGCCCGGCAGAGACCACCTAAGATAGGTTTGAATTTTGAGGTGGCAAGACAAGCGAGCACCCCAGTCTCTGTGCCTCTGTGCGAGCAGTGCCATGGGCAGATGAGGCTGAGCAACAGCTTTCCAGGCTAGCTCTTTCTGCCTGCGATCTATCTGAAGACGTTCCCATTTCGAGAGCAGGGCTGCCGGAGGACCCTGCACGGACAACCTAAGTTACGTTTAAAGTTTGAGGTGGCAAGATAAGCAAGCAGCTCCAGTCTCTGTGCCTCTGTGCGAGCAGTGCCATGGGCAGATGAGGCTGAGCAACAGCTTTCCAGGCTAGCTCTTTCTGTCTGCGATCTATCTGCAGAAGTTCGCATTTTGGGAGCACTCCTGCAGGAGGCCCCCTGCACGGACCCCCAAAGCTACGTTTGAAGTCTCAATTCGCAAGACAAGCAAGCAGCCCCAGTCTCTGTGCCTCTGTGCGAGCAGTGCCATGGGCAGATGAGGCTGAGCAACAGCTTTCCAGGCTAGCTCTTTCTGCGTGCGAGCTATCTGAAGACGTTCGCATTTTCGCAACAGGGCTGCCCGAGACCTCCTGCACGGACCACCAAAGCTACGTTTGAAGTTTGAGGTGGCAAGAGAAGCAAGCAGCCCCAGTCTCTGTGCCTCTGTGCGAGCAGTGCCATGGGCAGATGAGGCTGAGCAACATCTTTCCAGGCTAGCTCTTTCTGCCTGTGAGCTATCTGCAGACGTTAGCATTTTCGGAGAGGGGCTGCGAAACTAGCCTGACAGGGACTCCCGCCATTCCCAGGATATGTTTGAAGTTTGAGGTGGCACGACAAGCAAGCAGCCCCAGTCTCTGTGCCTCTGTGCGAGCAGTGCCGTTGGCACATGAGGCTGAGCAACAGCTTTCCAGGCTAGCTCTTTCTGTCTGCGATCTATCTGCAGAAGTTCGCATTTTGGGAGCACTCCTGCAGGAGGCCCTCTGCACGGACCCCCAAAGCAACGTTTGAATTCTGAGGAAGCAAGACAAGCAAGCAGCTCCAGTCTCTGTGCCTCTGTGCGAGCAGTGCCATGGGCAGATGAGGCTGAGCAACATCTTTCCAGGCTAGCTCTTTCTGCCTGCGAGCTATCTGCAGACGTTCCCATTTTCGCAACAGGGCTGCCGGAGACCTACTGCACGAACCCCAAAAGCTACATTTGCATTTTGAGGGGGCAAGACGAGCAAGCAGCACTAGTCTCTGTGCCTCTGTGCGAGCAGTGCCATGGGCAGATGAGGCTGAGCAACAGCATTCCATGCTAGCTTCTTCTGGCTGCGAACTATCTGCAGACGTTCGCATTTTCAGAGCAGGCCTGCAGGAGGCCCCCTGCACGGACCACATAAGCTACTTTTGAAGTTGGAGGTGGCAAGACAAGAAAGCACCCCAGTCTCTGTGCCTCTGTGCGAGCAGTGCCATGGGCAGATGAGGCTGAGCAACAGCATTCCATGCTAGCTTCTTCTGGCTGCGAACTATCTGCAGACGTTCGCATTTTCAGAGCAGGCCTGCAGGAGGCCCCCTGCACGGACCACGTAAGCTACTTTTGAAGTTGGAGGTGGCAAGACAAGAAAGCACCCCAGTCTCTGTGCCTCTGTGCGAGCAGTGCCATGGGCAGATGAGGCTGAGCAACAGCTTTCCAGGCTAGCTCTTTCTGCCTGCGAGCTATCTGCAGATGTTCGCATTTTCGGAGTAGGGCTGCCTGAGGCGCCCGGCAGAGACCACCTAAGATAGGTTTGAATTTTGAGGTGGCAAGACAAGCGAGCACCCCAGTCTCTGTGCCTCTGTGCGAGCAGTGCCATGGGCAGATGAGGCTGAGCAACAGCTTTCCAGGCTACTCTTTCTGCCTGCGATCTATCTGAAGACGTTCCCATTTCGAGAGCAGGGCTGCCGGAGGACCCTGCACGGACAACCTAAGTTACGTTTAAAGTTTGAGGTGGCAAGATAAGCAAGCAGCTCCAGTCTCTGTGCCTCTGTGCGAGCAGTGCCATGGGCAGATGAGGCTGAGCAACAGCTTTCCAGGCTAGCTCTTTCTGTCTGCGATCTATCTGCAGAAGTTCGCATTTTGGGAGCACTCCTGCAGGAGGCCCCCTGCACGGACCCCCAAAGCTACGTTTGAAGTCTCAATTCGCAAGACAAGCAAGCAGCCCCAGTCTCTGTGCCTCTGTGCGAGCAGTGCCATGGGCAGATGAGGCTGAGCAACATCTTTCCAGGCTAGCTGTTTCTGCCTGCGAGCTATCTGCAGACGTTCGCATTTTCGCAACAGGGCTGCCGGAGACCTACTGCACGAACCCCAAAAGCTACATTTGAATTTTGAGGAGGCAAGACAAGCAAGCAGCCGTAGTCTCTGTGCCTCTGTGCGAGCAGTGCCATGGGCAGATGAGGCTGAGCAACAGCTTTCCAGGCTAGCTCTTTCTGGATGTGATCTATTTGCAGACGTTCGCATTTTCGGAGTAGGGCTGCCTGAGGCGCCCGACACGGACCACCAAAGCTACGTTTCAAGTTTGAGGTGACAAGACAAGCAAGCAGCCCCAGTCTCAGTGCCTCTGTGAGTGCAGTGCCGTGGGCAGATGAGGCTGAGCAATAGCTTTCCAGGCTAGCTCTTTCTGCCTGCGAGCTATCTGCAGATGTTCATATTTTCGGAGCAGGGCTGTCAGAGGCGCCCGGCACAGACCACCTAAGATAGGTTTGAATTTTGAGGCGGCAAGACAACCAAGCAGCCCTGTCTCTGTGCCTCTGTGCGAGCAGTGCCATGGGCAGATGAGGCTGAGCAGCACCTTTCCAGGCTATCTCTTTCTGGCTGCCAAATATCTGCTGACGTTCGCATTTTCGGAGCATGGATGCGAAAGAAGCCTCGCAGGCTCCACCCCCTTTCTGAATCTAGCTGGGATGTTTGCGGTGGCAAGACAAGAAAGCACCCCAGTCTCTGTGCCTCTGTGCGAGCAGTGCCATGGGCAGATGAGGCTGAGCAACAGCTTTGCAGGCTAGCTCTTTCTGCCTGCGAGGTATCTGGAGACGTTCGCATTTTTGAAGTAGGGCTGCGAAATGATCCAGAGAGGAATCTTCCCCGTTCCCAGGATATGCTGGATGTTTGAGTTTGCAAGACAAGCAAGCAGCCCCTGTCTCTGTGCCTCGGTGCGAGCAGTGCCATGGGCAGATGAGGCTGAGCAACAGCTTTCCAGGCTAGCTCTTTCTGCCTGCGAGCTATCTGCAGACATTCATATTTTGAGAGCAGGGCTGCCGGAGGCCTCCTGCACGGACCACATAAGCTACTTTTGAACTTGGAGGTGGCAAGACAAGAAAGCACCCCAGTCTCTGTGCCTCTGTGCGAGCAGTGCCATGGGCAGATGAGGCTGAGCAACATCTTTCCAGGCTAGCTCTTTCTGCGTGCGAGCTATCTGAAGACGTTAGCATTTTCGGAGCGGGGCTGCGAAACGAGCCTGACAGGGACTCCCTCCATTACCAGGATATGTTTGAAGTTTGAGGTGGAAAACAAGCAAGCAGCCCCAGTCTCTGTGCCTGTGTGCGAGCAGTGCCGTTGGCACATGAGGCTGAGCAACAGCTTTCCAGGCTAGCTCTTTCTGGCTGCAAGCTATCTGCAGACGTTCCCATTTTGATAGCAGGGCTGCCGAAGGACCCTGCACGGACAACCTAAGTTACGTTTAAAGTTTGAGGTGGAAAGATAAGCAAGCAGCTCCAGTCTCTGTGCCTCTGTGCGAGCAGTGCCATGGGCAGATGAGGCTGAGCAACATCTTTCCAGGCTAGCTCTTTCTGCCTGCGAGCTATCTGCAGACGTTCGCATTTTTGCAACAGGGCTGCCGGAGACCTACTGCACGAACCCCAAAAGCTACATTTCAATTTTGAGGGGGCAAGACAAGCAAGCAGCCCTAGTCTCTGTGCCTCTGTGCGAGCAGTGCCATGGGCAGATGAGGCTGAGCAACAGCTTTCCAGGCTAGCTCTTTCTGGCTGCGAGCTATCTGCAGACGTTCGCATTTTCGCAACAGGGCTGCCCGAGACCTCCTGCACGGACCACCAAAGCTACGTTTGAAGTTTGAGGTGGCAAGAGAAGCAAGCAGCCCCAGTCTCTGTGCCTCTGTGCGAGCAGTGCCATGGGCAGATGAGGCTGAGCAACATCTTTCCAGGCTAGCTCTTTCTGCCTGTGAGCTATCTGCAGACGTTAGCATTTTCGGAGAGGGGCTGCGAAACGAGCCTGACAGGGACTCCCGCCATTCCCAGGATATGTTTGAAGTTTGAGGTGGCACGACAAGCAAGCCGCCCCAGTCTCTGTGCCTCTGTGCGAGCAGTGCCGTTGGCACATGAGGCTGAGCAACAGCTTTCCAGGCTAGCTCTTTCTGCCTGCCAGCTATCTACAGACGTTCCCATTTTGAGAGCAGGGCTGCCGGAGGACCCTGCACGGACAACCTAAGTTACGTTTAAAGTTTGAGGTGGCAAGATAATCACGCAGCTCCAGTCTCTGTGCCTCTGTGCGAGCAGTGCGACGGGCAGATGAGGCTGAGCAACAGTTTTCCAGGCTAGCTCTTTCTGTCTGCGATCTATCTGCAGAAGTTCGCATTTTGGGAGCACTCCTGCAGGAGGCCCTGTGCACGGACCCCCAAAGCAACGTTTGAAGTCTGAGGAAGCAAGACGAGCAAGCATCCCCAGTCTCTGTGCCTCTGTGCGAGCAGTGCCATGGGCAGATGAGGCTGAGCAACATCTTTCCAGGCTAGCTGTTTCTGCCTGCGAGCTATCTGCAGACGTTCCCATTTTCGCAACAGGGCTGCCGGAGACCTACTGCACGAACCCCAAAAGCTACATTTGCATTTTGAGGGGGCAAGACAAGCAAGCAGCACTAGTCTCTGTGCCTCTGTGCGAGCAGTGCCATGGGCAGATGAGGCTGAGCAACAGCATTCCATGCTAGCTTCTTCTGGCTGCGAACTATCTGCAGACGTTCGCATTTTCAGAGCAGGCCTGCAGGAGGCCCCCTGCACGGACCACATAAGCTACTTTTGAAGTTAGAGGTGGCAAGACAAGAAAGCACCCCAGTCTCTGTGCCTCTGTGCGAGCAGTGCCATGGGCAGATGAGGCTGAGCAACAGCTTTCCAGGCTAGCTCTTTCTCGCTCCGAGCTATCTGCAGATGTTCGCATTTACGGAGAAGGCCTGCAGGAGGCCCCCTGCACGGACCACATAAGCTACTTTTGAAGTTGGAGGTGGCAAGACAAGAAAGCACCCCAGTCTCTGTGCCTCTGTGCGAGCAGTGCCATGGGCAGATGAGGCTGAGCAACAGCATTCCATGCTAGCTTCTTCCGGCTGCGAACTATCTGCAGACGTTCGCATTTTCAGAGCAGGCCTGCAGGAGGCCCCCTGCACGGACCACATAAGCTACTTTTGAACTTGGAGGTGGCAAGACAAGAAAGCACCCCAGTCTCTGTGCCTCTGTGCGAGCAGTGCCATGGGCAGATGAGGCTGAGCAACAGCTTTGCAGGCTAGCTCTTTCTGCCTGCGAGCTATCTGCAGACATTCATATTTTGAGAGCAGGGCTGCCGGAGACCTCCTGCATGGACCACCTAAGCTACATTTCAAGTTTGAGGGGCAAGACAAGCAAGCAGCCGTAGTCTCTGTGCCTCTGTGCGAGCAGTGCCATGGGCAGATGAGGCTGAGCAACAGCTTTCCAGGCTAGCTCTTTCTGGATGTGATCTATTTGCAGACGTTCGCATTTTCGGAGTAGGGCTGCCTGAGGCGCCCGACACGGACCACCAAAGCTACGTTTCAAGTTTGAGGTGACAAGACAAGCAAGCAGCCCCAGTCTCAGTGCCTCTGTGAGTGCAGTGCCGTGGGCAGATGAGGCTGAGCAATAGCTTTCCAGGCTAGCTCTTTCTGCCTGCGAGCTATCTGCAGATGTTCATATTTTCGGAGCAGGGCTGTCAGAGGCGCCCGGCACAGACCACCTAAGATAGGTTTGAATTTTGAGGCGGCAAGACAACCAAGCAGCCCTGTCTCTGTGCCTCTGTGCGAGCAGTGCCATGGGCAGATGAGGCTGAGCAGCACCTTTCCAGGCTATCTCTTTCTGGCTGCCAAATATCTGCTGACGTTCGCATTTTCGGAGCATGGATGCGAAAGAAGCCTCGCAGGCTCCACCCCCTTTCTGAATCTAGCTGGGATGTTTGCGGTGGCAAGACAAGAAAGCACCCCAGTCTCTGTGCCTCTGTGCGAGCAGTGCCATGGGCAGATGAGGCTGAGCAACAGCTTTGCAGGCTAGCTCTTTCTGCCTGCGAGGTATCTGGAGACGTTCGCATTTTTGAAGTAGGGCTGCGAAATGATCCAGAGAGGAATCTTCCCCGTTCCCAGGATATGCTGGATGTTTGAGTTTGCAAGACAAGCAAGCAGCCCCTGTCTCTGTGCCTCGGTGCGAGCAGTGCCATGGGCAGATGAGGCTGAGCAACAGCTTTCCAGGCTAGCTCTTTCTGCCTGCGAGCTATCTGCAGACATTCATATTTTGAGAGCAGGGCTGCCGGAGGCCTCCTGCACGGACCACCTAAGCTACATTTCAAGTTTGAGGGGCAAGACAAGCAATCACCCCCAGTCTCTGTGCCTCGGTGCGAGCAGTGCCATGGGCAGATGAGGCTGAGCAACATCTTTCCAGGCTAGCTCTTTCTGCGTGCGAGCTATCTGCAGACGTTAGCATTTTCGGAGCGGGGCTGCGAAACGAGCCTGACAGGGACTCCCTCCATTACCAGGATATGTTTGAAGTTTGAGGTGGAAAACAAGCAAGCAGCCCCAGTCTCTGTGCCTGTGTGCGAGCAGTGCCGTTGGCACATGAGGCTGAGCAACAGCTTTCCAGGCTAGCTCTTTCTGGCTGCCAGCTATCTGCAGACGTTCCCATTTTGATAGCAGGGCTGCCGAAGGACCCTGCACGGACAACCTAAGTTACGTTTAAAGTTTGAGGTGGAAAGATAAGCAAGCAGCTCCAGTCTCTGTGCCTCTGTGCGAGCAGTGCCATGGGCAGATGAGGCTGAGCAACATCTTTCCAGGCTAGCTCTTTCTGCCTGCGAGCTATCTGCAGACGTTCGCATTTTTGCAACAGGGCTGCCGGAGACCTACTGCACGAACCCCAAAAGCTACATTTCAATTTTGAGGGGGCAAGACAAGCAAGCAGCCCCAGTCTCTGTGCCTCTGTGCGAGCAGTGCCATGGGCAGATGAGGCTGAGCAACAGCTTTCCAGGCTAGCTCTTTCTGGCTGCGAGCTATCTGCAGACGTTCGCATTTTCGCAACAGGGCTGCCCGAGACCTCCTGCACGGACCACCAAAGCTACGTTTGAAGTTTGAGGTGGCAAGAGAAGCAAGCAGCCCCAGTCTCTGTGCCTCTGTGCGAGCAGTGCCATGGGCAGATGAGGCTGAGCAACATCTTTCCAGGCTAGCTCTTTCTGCCTGTGAGCTATCTGCAGACGTTAGCATTTTCGGAGAGGGGCTGCGAAACGAGCCTGACAGGGACTCCCGCCATTCCCAGGATATGTTTGAAGTTTGAGGTGGCACGACAAGCAAGCCGCCCCAGTCTCTGTGCCTCTGTGCGAGCAGTGCCGTTGGCACATGAGGCTGAGCAACAGCTTTCCAGGCTAGCTCTTTCTGCCTGCCAGCTATCTACAGACGTTCCCATTTTGAGAGCAGGGCTGCCGGAGGACCCTGCACGGACAACCTAAGTTACGTTTAAAGTTTGAGGTGGCAAGATAATCACGCAGCTCCAGTCTCTGTGCCTCTGTGCGAGCAGTGCGACGGGCAGATGAGGCTGAGCAACAGTTTTCCAGGCTAGCTCTTTCTGTCTGCGATCTATCTGCAGAAGTTCGCATTTTGGGAGCACTCCTGCAGGAGGCCCTGTGCACGGACCCCCAAAGCAACGTTTGAAGTCTGAGGAAGCAAGACGAGCAAGCATCCCCAGTCTCTGTGCCTCTGTGCGAGCAGTGCCATGGGCAGATGAGGCTGAGCAACATCTTTCCAGGCTAGCTGTTTCTGCCTGCGAGCTATCTGCAGACGTTCCCATTTTCGCAACAGGGCTGCCGGAGACCTACTGCACGAACCCCAAAAGCTACATTTGCATTTTGAGGGGGCAAGACAAGCAAGCAGCACTAGTCTCTGTGCCTCTGTGCGAGCAGTGCCATGGGCAGATGAGGCTGAGCAACAGCATTCCATGCTAGCTTCTTCTGGCTGCGAACTATCTGCAGACGTTCGCATTTTCAGAGCAGGCCTGCAGGAGGCCCCCTGCACGGACCACATAAGCTACTTTTGAAGTTAGAGGTGGCAAGACAAGAAAGCACCCCAGTCTCTGTGCCTCTGTGCGAGCAGTGCCATGGGCAGATGAGGCTGAGCAACAGCTTTCCAGGCTAGCTCTTTCTGCCTGCGAGCTATCTGCAGATGTTCGCATTTACGGAGAAGGCCTGCAGGAGGCCCCCTGCACGGACCACATAAGCTACTTTTGAAGTTGGAGGTGGCAAGACAAGAAAGCACCCCAGTCTCTGTGCCTCTGTGCGAGCAGTGCCATGGGCAGATGAGGCTGAGCAACAGCATTCCATGCTAGCTTCTTCCGGCTGCGAACTATCTGCAGACGTTCGCATTTTCAGAGCAGGCCTGCAGGAGGCCCCCTGCACGGACCACATAAGCTACTTTTGAACTTGGAGGTGGCAAGACAAGAAAGCACCCCAGTCTCTGTGCCTCTGTGCGAGCAGTGCCATGGGCAGATGAGGCTGAGCAACAGCTTTGCAGGCTAGCTCTTTCTGCCTGCGAGCTATCTGCAGACATTCATATTTTGAGAGCAGGGCTGCCGGAGACCTCCTGCATGGACCACCTAAGCTACATTTCAAGTTTGAGGGGCAAGACAAGCAAGCAGCCGTAGTCTCTGTGCCTCTGTGCGAGCAGTGCCATGGGCAGATGAGGCTGAGCAACAGCTTTCCAGGCTAGCTCTTTCTGGATGTGATCTATTTGCAGACGTTCGCATTTTCGGAGTAGGGCTGCCTGAGGCGCCCGACACGGACCACCAAAGCTACGTTTCAAGTTTGAGGTGACAAGACAAGCAAGCAGCCCCAGTCTCAGTGCCTCTGTGAGTGCAGTGCCGTGGGCAGATGAGGCTGAGCAATAGCTTTCCAGGCTAGCTCTTTCTGCCTGCGAGCTATCTGCAGATGTTCATATTTTCGGAGCAGGGCTGTCAGAGGCGCCCGGCACAGACCACCTAAGATAGGTTTGAATTTTGAGGCGGCAAGACAACCAAGCAGCCCTGTCTCTGTGCCTCTGTGCGAGCAGTGCCATGGGCAGATGAGGCTGAGCAGCACCTTTCCAGGCTATCTCTTTCTGGCTGCCAAATATCTGCTGACGTTCGCATTTTCGGAGCATGGATGCGAAAGAAGCCTCGCAGGCTCCACCCCCTTTCTGAATCTAGCTGGGATGTTTGCGGTGGCAAGACAAGAAAGCACCCCAGTCTCTGTGCCTCTGTGCGAGCAGTGCCATGGGCAGATGAGGCTGAGCAACAGCTTTGCAGGCTAGCTCTTTCTGCCTGCGAGGTATCTGGAGACGTTCGCATTTTTGAAGTAGGGCTGCGAAATGATCCAGAGAGGAATCTTCCCCGTTCCCAGGATATGCTGGATGTTTGAGTTTGCAAGACAAGCAAGCAGCCCCTGTCTCTGTGCCTCGGTGCGAGCAGTGCCATGGGCAGATGAGGCTGAGCAACAGCTTTCCAGGCTAGCTCTTTCTGCCTGCGAGCTATCTGCAGACATTCATATTTTGAGAGCAGGGCTGCCGGAGGCCTCCTGCACGGACCACCTAAGCTACATTTCAAGTTTGAGGGGCAAGACAAGCAATCACCCCCAGTCTCTGTGCCTCGGTGCGAGCAGTGCCATGGGCAGATGAGGCTGAGCAACATCTTTCCAGGCTAGCTCTTTCTGCGTGCGAGCTATCTGCAGACGTTAGCATTTTCGGAGCGGGGCTGCGAAACGAGCCTGACAGGGACTCCCTCCATTACCAGGATATGTTTGAAGTTTGAGGTGGAAAACAAGCAAGCAGCCCCAGTCTCTGTGCCTGTGTGCGAGCAGTGCCGTTGGCACATGAGGCTGAGCAACAGCTTTCCAGGCTAGCTCTTTCTGGCTGCCAGCTATCTGCAGACGTTCCCATTTTGATAGCAGGGCTGCCGAAGGACCCTGCACGGACAACCTAAGTTACGTTTAAAGTTTGAGGTGGAAAGATAAGCAAGCAGCTCCAGTCTCTGTGCCTCTGTGCGAGCAGTGCCATGGGCAGATGAGGCTGAGCAACATCTTTCCAGGCTAGCTCTTTCTGCCTGCGAGCTATCTGCAGACGTTCGCATTTTCGGAGAAGGGCTGCCGGAGACCTACTGCACGAACCCCAAAAGCTACATTTCAATTTTGAGGGGGCAAGACAAGCAAGCAGCCCTAGTCTCTGTGCCTCTGTGCGAGCAGTGCCATGGGCAGATGAGGCTGAGCAACAGCTTTCCAGGCTAGCTCTTTCTGGCTGCGAGCTATCTGCAGACGTTCGCATTTTCGCAACAGGGCTGCCCGAGACCTCCTGCACGGACCACCAAAGCTACGTTTGAAGTTTGAGGTGGCAAGAGAAGCAAGCAGCCCCAGTCTCTGTGCCTCTGTGCGAGCAGTGCCATGGGCAGATGAGGCTGAGCAACATCTTTCCAGGCTAGCTCTTTCTGCCTGTGAGCTATCTGCAGACGTTAGCATTTTCGGAGAGGGGCTGCGAAACGAGCCTGACAGGGACTCCCGCCATTCCCAGGATATGTTTGAAGTTTGAGGTGGCACGACAAGCAAGCCGCCCCAGTCTCTGTGCCTCTGTGCGAGCAGTGCCGTTGGCACATGAGGCTGAGCAACAGCTTTCCAGGCTAGCTCTTTCTGCCTGCCAGCTATCTACAGACGTTCCCATTTTGAGAGCAGGGCTGCCGGAGGACCCTGCACGGACAACCTAAGTTACGTTTAAAGTTTGAGGTGGCAAGATAATCACGCAGCTCCAGTCTCTGTGCCTCTGTGCGAGCAGTGCGACGGGCAGATGAGGCTGAGCAACAGTTTTCCAGGCTAGCTCTTTCTGTCTGCGATCTATCTGCAGAAGTTCGCATTTTGGGAGCACTCCTGCAGGAGGCCCTGTGCACGGACCCCCAAAGCAACGTTTGAAGTCTGAGGAAGCAAGACGAGCAAGCATCCCCAGTCTCTGTGCCTCTGTGCGAGCAGTGCCATGGGCAGATGAGGCTGAGCAACATCTTTCCAGGCTAGCTGTTTCTGCCTGCGAGCTATCTGCAGACGTTCCCATTTTCGCAACAGGGCTGCCGGAGACCTACTGCACGAACCCCAAAAGCTACATTTGCATTTTGAGGGGGCAAGACAAGCAAGCAGCACTAGTCTCTGTGCCTCTGTGCGAGCAGTGCCATGGGCAGATGAGGCTGAGCAACAGCATTCCATGCTAGCTTCTTCTGGCTGCGAACTATCTGCAGACGTTCGCATTTTCAGAGCAGGCCTGCAGGAGGCCCCCTGCACGGACCACATAAGCTACTTTTGAAGTTAGAGGTGGCAAGACAAGAAAGCACCCCAGTCTCTGTGCCTCTGTGCGAGCAGTGCCATGGGCAGATGAGGCTGAGCAACAGCTTTCCAGGCTAGCTCTTTCTCGCTCCGAGCTATCTGCAGATGTTCGCATTTACGGAGAAGGCCTGCAGGAGGCCCCCTGCACGGACCACATAAGCTACTTTTGAAGTTGGAGGTGGCAAGACAAGAAAGCACCCCAGTCTCTGTGCCTCTGTGCGAGCAGTGCCATGGGCAGATGAGGCTGAGCAACAGCTTTCCAGGCTAGCTTCTTCCGGCTGCGAACTATCTGCAGACGTTCGCATTTTCAGAGCAGGCCTGCAGGAGGCCCCCTGCACGGACCACATAAGCTACTTTTGAACTTGGAGGTGGCAAGACAAGAAAGCACCCCAGTCTCTGTGCCTCTGTGCGAGCAGTGCCATGGGCAGATGAGGCTGAGCAACAGCTTTCCAGGCTAGCTCTTTCTGTCTGCGAGCTATCTGCAGATGTTCGCATTTTCGGAGCAGGGCTGCCGGAGGCGCAAGGCAGAGACCACGTAAGATAGGTTTGAATTTTGAGGGGGCAAGACAAGCAAGCACCCCAGTCTCTGTGCCTCTGTGCGAGCAGTGCCATGGACAGATGAGGCTGAGCAACAGCTTTCCAGGCTAGCTCTTTCTGATTGCGGACTATGTGCAGATGTTCGCATTTACGGACCAGGGCTGCCAAAAGGAGCCTGGCAGGGGCCCCTGAGCCCCCCGCTATGTTTTAAGTTTCCCGCCCCCCAATGCTGTCCTGCTCTCTGTCCTATTTCTTATTCTGTCATTCTGTCCTGCTGCCTGTCTGTTTGTTTATTCCTCCTTCTCTCTCCCTCAGCCCAGTGCTTTTTTTTCCCTTCTTCTTCCTTGCTGCCCAACCGAGGCTTTTCCTCCTGCTTCTCGTCCTGCTCCGCTGTCTGTTATTTTTGCCTGTCTTTCACTTTATCCTACCTCCCTGTCCCCTTTTTCTCTCTCATTATCACCTTGTCCCGCTCCCTGTCCCTTTCTTTCTCTGACAATTTGTCCTGCTCCTTGTCCTTCTCTCCCTTTGCTATTATTTTCCGTTCTTCCTCTGAGCTTTCCTTCCTTCTTTTTCTATCCTACTGCCCCAGTGCCTCTTTTTCCACCGCTGTCCTGCTCCCTGGCCCTTGTTTCCTCTCACTGTTCCTCTGTCCTGCTTCCTGTCCCCGGTTTTTCTCTTTCTCTATCCTGCTGCCTGTCTGGTCTTTTCTTAGTCTACATCCCTGTCCAGCCAGCTCTCCCTTTTTGCCTTTCTCTCCTTCTCTGTCCTGCTTCCCAGCCTTTTCTTCTCTTCCTCTCTCTCTGTCGTCTAGCCCTTAGCTGGTTTGTGTTGGGGTTCCAACCCTAACAACCCCCTTCTTCGTCTGACCCTTTCTTTGTATCTTAGTACCTATTTTCCTGTTCCCTGTCCTTTTTCTCTCTCTGTCAGTGTGTCCTGCAGATCGTTGGACGGGGGTGGGAGGCTGGAAGAGGCTGGGAAATTGGGGGGGGGGGGGGCGAATGGAGGTTGGAAAGGGGCAGGAGGTTGCAGAGGGGTGGGAAGATGTGTTAAGTAGAGCAAGAAAAATAGAAGGTGAGAGGCTGCAGAGGGGTGGGAGGCCACAGGAGAGAGTAGAGGGCAGCAAAAAAAAAAAAAAGGCTGCAGAGGGGTGGGAGGTCGGGGGCGAGAGTAGAGTCCAGCAAAAAAAGGAGGCCAGGAAGGGGTGGGAGGCTGCAGAGGGGTGGGAGACCCGAGCGAGAGTAGAGGCCAGTAAAAAAAGGAGGCCGGGAAGGCGTGGGAGGCTGCAGAGGGGTGGGAGGCCAGGGGCGAGAGAAGAGGCCAGATAAATAGGAGGCCGGAAAGGGGTGGGAGGCCGGGGCAGTACGAGCAGAGGACAGAAATGCCATTTCTTTCATCCTGTTCCCTGTCTTTATCTCTCTTTCCTGCCTTGTTTATTCCTCTGATTCAAGTTGTCTCTCGATCTGTGTCTTCTGCTTCCCACTCATCATATTCTCTCTTTTTCTCTGTGCTATTCCTGCGTACAGTGTGCGGTAAGGCTGCTTGTTTAGGCAGCCACGTCTCGTATGAGCTCTAAGACACCAACGTGCATTTTGGTGCTGGGCACCACTGACGCACAGGAGGAGTGCCAGGGGAAGATGAGGCTGAGCAACAAATTTCCAGGCTAGGTCTTTCTGGCTGCGAGCTATCTGCAGACGTTAGCATTTTCGGAGCGGGGCTGCGAAACGAGCCTGAAAGGGACTCCCTCCATTCCCAGCATATGTTTGAAGTTTGAGGTGGCAAAACAAGCAAGCAGCCCCAGTCTCTGTGCCTCTGTGCGAGCAGTGCCATGGGCAGATGAGGCTGAGCAACAGCTTTCCAGGCTAGCTCTTTCTGCCTGCGAGCTATCTGCAGACGTTAGCATTTTTGGAGCGGGGCTGCGAAACGAGCCTGACAGGGACTCCCTCCATTCCCAGGATATGTTTGAAGTTTGAGGTGGCAAAACAAGCAAGCAGCCCCAGTCTCTGTGCCTCTGTGCGAGCAGTGCCGTTGGCACATGAGGCTGAGCAACAGCTTTCCACGCTAGCTCTTTCTGGCTGCCAGCTATCTACAGACGTTCCCATTTTGAGAGCAGGGCTGCCGGAGGACCCTGCACGGACAACCTAAGTTACGTTTAAAGTTTGAGGTGGCAAGATAATCAAGCAGCTCCAGTCTCTGTGCCTCTCTGCGAGCAGTGCGACGGGCAGATGAGGCTGAGCAACAGTTTTCCAGGCTAGCTCTTTCTGTCTGCGATCTATCTGCAGAAGTTCGCATTTTGGGAGCACTCCTGCAGGAGGCCCTCTGCACGGACCCCCAAAGCAACGTTTGAAGTCTGAGGAAGCAAGACGAGCAAGCAGCCCCAGTCTCTGTGCCTCTGTGCGAGCAGTGCCATGGGCAGATGAGGCTGAGCAACATCTTTCCAGGCTAGCTCTTTCTGCCTGCGAGCTATCTGCAGACGTTCCCATTTTCGCAACAGGGCTGCCGGAGACCTACTGCACGAACCCCAAAAGCTACATTTGCATTTTGAGGGGGCAGGACAAGCAAGCAGCACTAGTCTCTGTGCCTCTGTGCGAGCAGTGCCATGGGCAGATGAGGCTGAGCAACAGCATTCCATGCTAGCTTCTTCTGGCTGCGAACTATCTGCAGACGTTCGCATTTTCAGAGCAGGCCTGCAGGAGGCACCCTGCACGGACCACATAAGCTACTTTTGAAGTTGGAGGTGGCAAGACAAGAAAGCACCTCAGTCTCTGTGCCTCTGTGCGAGCAGTGCCATGGGCAGATGAGGCTGAGCAACAGCATTCCATGCTAGCTTCTTCCGGCTGCGAACTATCTGCAGACGTTCGCATTTTCAGAGCAGGCCTGCAGGATTCCCCCTGCACGGAACACATAAGCTACTTTTGAACTTGGAGGTGGCAAGACAAGAAAGCACCCCAGTCTCTGTGCCTCTGTGCGAGCAGTGCCATGGGCAGATGAGGCTGAGCAACAGCTTTCCAGGCTAGCTCTTTCTGCCTGCGAGCTATCTGCAGACATTCATATTTTGAGAGCAGGGCTGCCGGAGGCCTCCTGCATGGACCACCTAAGCTACATTTCAAGTTTGAGGGGCAAGACAAGCAAGCACCCCCAGTCTCTGTGCCTCTGAGCGAGCACTGCCATGGGCAGATGAGGCTGAGCAACAGCTTTCCAGGCTAGCTCTTTCTGTCTGCGAGCTATCTGCAGATGTTCGCATTTTCGGAGCAGGGCTGCCGGAGGCGCAAGGCAGAGACCACGTAAGATAGGTTTGAATTTTGAGGGGGCAAGACAAGCAAGCACCCCAGTCTCTGTGCCTCTGTGCGAGCAGTGCCATGGACAGATGAGGCTGAGCAACAGCTTTCCAGGCTAGCTCTTTCTGATTGCGGACTATGTGCAGATGTTCGCATTTACGGACCAGGGCTGCCAAAAGGAGCCTGGCAGGGGCCCCTGAGCCCCCCGCTATGTTTTAAGTTTCCCGCCCCCCAATGCTGTCCTGCTCTCTGTCCTATTTCTTATTCTGTCATTCTGTCCTGCTGCCTGTCTGTTTGTTTATTCCTCCTTCTCTCTCCCTCAGCCCAGTGCTTTTTTTTCCCTTCTTCTTCCTTGCTGCCCAACCGAGGCTTTTCCTCCTGCTTCTCGTCCTGCTCCGCTGTCTGTTATTTTTGCCTGTGTTTCACTTTATCCTACCTCCCTGTCCCCTTTTTCTCTCTCATTATCACCTTGTCCCGCTCCCTGTCCCTTTCTTTCTCTGACAATTTGTCCTGCTCCTTGTCCTTCTCTCCCTTTGCTATTATTTTCCGTTCTTCCTCTGAGCTTTCCTTCCTTCTTTTTCTATCCTACTGCCCCAGTGCCTCTTTTTCCACCGCTGTCCTGCTCCCTGGCCCTTGTTTCCTCTCACTGTTCCTCTGTCCTGCTTCCTGTCCCCGGTTTTTCTCTTTCTCTATCCTGCTGCCTGTCTGGTCTTTTCTTAGTCTACATCCCTGTCCAGCCAGCTCTCCCTTTTTGCCTTTCTCTCCTTCTCTGTCCTGCTTCCCAGCCTTTTCTTCTCTTCCTCTCTCTCTGTCGTCTAGCCCTTAGCTGGTTTGTGTTGGGGTTCCAACCCTAACAACCCCCTTCTTCGTCTGACCCTTTCTTTGTATCTTAGTACCTATTTTCCTGTTCCCTGTCCTTTTTCTCTCTCTGTCAGTGTGTCCTGCAGATCGTTGGACGGGGGTGGGAGGCTGGAAGAGGCTGGGAAATTGGGGGGGGGGGGGGGCGAATGGAGGTTGGAAAGGGGCAGGAGGTTGCAGAGGGGTGGGAAGATGTGTTAAGTAGAGCAAGAAAAATAGAAGGTGAGAGGCTGCAGAGGGGTGGGAGGCCACAGGAGAGAGTAGAGGGCAGCAAAAAAAAAAAAAAGGCTGCAGAGGGGTGGGAGGTCGGGGGCGAGAGTAGAGTCCAGCAAAAAAAGGAGGCCAGGAAGGGGTGGGAGGCTGCAGAGGGGTGGGAGACCCGAGCGAGAGTAGAGGCCAGTAAAAAATGGAGGCCGGGAAGGCGTGGGAGGCTGCAGAGGGGTGGGAGGCCAGGGGCGAGAGAAGAGGCCAGATAAATAGGAGGCCGGAAAGGGGTGGGAGGCCGGGGCAGTACGAGCAGAGGACAGAAATGCCATTTCTTTCATCCTGTTCCCTGTCTTTATCTCTCTTTCCTGCCTTGTTTATTCCTCTGATTCAAGTTGTCTCTCGATCTGTGTCTTCTGCTTCCCACTCATCATATTCTCTCTTTTTCTCTGTGCTATTCCTGCGTACAGTGTGCGGTAAGGCTGCTTGTTTAGGCAGCCACGTCTCGTATGAGCTCTAAGACACCAACGTGCATTTTGGTGCTGGGCACCACTGACGCACAGGAGGAGTGCCAGGGGAAGATGAGGCTGAGCAACAAATTTCCAGGCTAGGTCTTTCTGGCTGCGAGCTATCTGCAGACGTTAGCATTTTCGGAGCGGGGCTGCGAAACGAGCCTGACAGGGACTCCCTCCATTCCCAGCATATGTTTGAAGTTTGAGGTGGCAAAACAAGCAAGCAGCCCCAGTCTCTGTGCCTCTGTGCGAGCAGTGCCATGGGCAGATGAGGCTGAGCAACAGCTTTCCAGGCTAGCTCTTTCTGCCTGCGAGCTATCTGCAGACATTCGCATTTTCAGAGCATGGCTGACGGAGGCCCACTGCACGGACCCCCAAAGCTACGTTTGAAGTTTGAGGTGGCAAAACAAGCAAGCAGCCCCAGTCTCTGTGCCTCTGTGCGAGCAGTGCCATGGGCAGATGAGGCTGAGCAACAGCTTTCCAGGCTAGCTCTTTCTGCCTGCGAGCTATCTGCAGACGTTAGCATTTTTGGAGCGGGGCTGCGAAACGAGCCTGACAGGGACTCCCTCCATTCCCAGGATATGTTTGAAGTTTGAGGTGGCAAAACAAGCAAGCAGCCCCAGTCTCTGTGCCTCTGTGCGAGCAGTGCGACGGGCAGATGAGGCTGAGCAACAGCTTTCCAGGCTAGCTCTTTCTGTCTGCGAGCTATCTGCAGACGTTCGCATTTTCGCAACAGGGCTGCCGGAGACCTACTGCACGAACCCCAAAAGCTACGTTTGAAGTTTGAGGGGGCAAGACAAGCAATCAGCCCTAGTCTCTGTGCCTCTGTGTGAGCAGTGCCATGGGCAGATGAGGCTGAGCAACAGCTTTCCAGGCTAGCTCTTTCTGGATGTGAGCTATTTGCAGACGTTCGCATTTTCGGAGTAGGGCTGCCTGAGGCGCCCGGCATGGACCCCCAAAGATATTATCGAAGTTTGAGGGGGCAAGACAAGCAAGCAGCCCCATTCTCTGTGCCTCTGTGCGAGCAGTGCCATGGGCAGATGAGGCTGAGCAACAGCTTTCCAGGCTAGCTATTTCTGCCTGTGAGCTATATGCAGACGTTCGCATTTTCGCAACAGGGCTGCCGGAGACCTACTGCACGAACCCCAAAAGCTACATTTGAATTTTAAGGGGGCAAGACAAGCAAGCAGCCCTAGTCTCTGTGCCTCTGTGCGAGCAGTGCCATGGGCAGATGAGGCTGAGCAACAGCTTTCCAGGCTAGCTCTTTCTGCCTGCGAGCTATCTGCATACGTTCGCATTTACGGAGCAGGGCTGCCGGAGTCCCCCTGCACGGAACCCCAAAGCTACGTTTGAAGTTTGAGGTGGGAAGACAAGCAAGCAGCCCCAGTCTCTGTGCCTCTGTGCGAGCAGTGCCATGGGCAGATGAGGCTGAGGAACAGCTTTCCAGGCTAGCTCTTTCTGGCTGCGATCTATCTGCAGATGTTCGCATTTTCGGAGCAGGACTGCCTGATGCGCCCGGCACAGACCACCTACGACAGGTTTGAAGTTTGAGGTGGCAAGACAATCAAGCAGCCCCAGTCTCTGTGCCTCTGTGCGAGCAGTGCCATGGGCAGATGAGGCTGAGCAACAGCTTTCCAGGCTAGCTCTTTCTGCCTGCGAGCTCTCTGCAGACGTTCGCATTTTCGCAACAGGGCTGCCAGAGACCTCCTGCACAGACCACCAAAGTTACATTTCAAGTTTGAGGTGGCAAGACAAGCAAGCAGCCACAGTCTCTGTGCCTCTGTGCGAGCAGTGCCATGGGCAGATGAGGCTGAGCAACAGCATTCCAGGCTAGTTTCTTCTGGCTGCGAACTATCTACAGACGTTCGCATTTTCAGAGCAGGCCTGCTGGAGGCCCCCTGCACGGACCACATAAGCTACTTTTGAAGTTGAAGGTGGCAAGACAAGCAAGCAGCCCCAGTCTCAGTGCCTCTGTGAGAGCAGTGCCGTGGGCAGATGAGGCTGAGCAATAGCTTTCCAGGCTAGCTCTTTCTGGCTGCGAGCTATCTGCAGATGTTCATATTTTCGGAGCAGGGCTGTCGGAGTCGCTCGGCACAGAACACCTAAGATAGTTTTGAATTTTGAGGGGGAAGACAAGCAAGCAGCCCCAGTTTCTGTGCCTCTGAGCGAGCAGTGCCATGGGCAGATGAGGCTGAGCAACAGCTTTCCAGGCTAGGTCTTTCTGGCTGCGAGCTATCTGCAGATGTTCGCACTTTCGGAGCAGGGCTGCCGGAGGCGCCCGGCACAGACCACCTAAGATAGGTTTGAATTTCGAGGCTGCAAGACAATCAAGCAGCCCCTGTCTCTGTGCCTCTGTGCGAGCAGTGCCATGGACAGATGAGGCTGAGCAGCACCTTTCCAGGCTATCTCTTTCTGGCTGCCAAATATCTGCTGAGGTTCGCATTTTCGGAGCATGAATGCAAAAGAAGCCTCACAGGCTCCACCCCCTTTCTGAACCTAGCTGGGATGTTTGCGGTGGCAAGACAAGAAAGCACCCCAGTCTCTGTGCCTCTGTGCGAGCAGTGCCATGGGCAGATGAGGCTGAGCAACAGCTTTCCAGGCTAGCTCTTTCTGCCTGCGAGCTATCTGCAGACATTCATATTTTGAGAGCAGGGCTGCCGGAGGCCTCCTGCACGGACCCCCAAAGCTACGTTTGAAGTTTGAGGTGGCAAAACAAGCAAGCAGCCCCAGTCTCTGTGCCTCTGTGCGAGCAGTGCCATGGGCAGATGAGGCTGAGCAACAGCTTTCCAGGCTAGCTCTTTCTGCCTGCGAGCTATCTGCAGACGTTAGCATTTTTGGAGCGGGGCTGCGAAACGAGCCTGACAGGGACTCCCTCCATTCCCAGGATATGTTTGAAGTTTGAGGTGGCAAAACAAGCAAGCAGCCCCAGTCTCTGTGCCTCTGTGCGAGCAGTGCGACGGGCAGATGAGGCTGAGCAACAGCTTTCCAGGCTAGCTCTTTCTGTCTGCGAGCTATCTGCAGACGTTCGCATTTTCGCAACAGGGCTGCCGGAGACCTACTGCACGAACCCCAAAAGCTACGTTTGAAGTTTGAGGGGGCAAGACAAGCAATCAGCCCTAGTCTCTGTGCCTCTGTGTGAGCAGTGCCATGGGCAGATGAGGCTGAGCAACAGCTTTCCAGGCTAGCTCTTTCTGGATGTGAGCTATTTGCAGACGTTCGCATTTTCGGAGTAGGGCTGCCTGAGGCGCCCGGCATGGACCCCCAAAGATATTATCGAAGTTTGAGGGGGCAAGACAAGCAAGCAGCCCCATTCTCTGTGCCTCTGTGCGAGCAGTGCCATGGGCAGATGAGGCTGAGCAACAGCTTTCCAGGCTAGCTATTTCTGCCTGTTAGCTATCTGCAGACGTTCGCATTTTCGCAACAGGGCTGCCGGAGACCTACTGCACGAACCCCAAAAGCTACATTTGAATTTTAAGGGGGCAAGACAAGCAAGCAGCCCTAGTCTCTGTGCCTCTGTGCGAGCAGTGCCATGGGCAGATGAGGCTGAGCAACAGCTTTCCAGGCTAGCTCTTTCTGCCTGCGAGCTATCTGCATACGTTCGCATTTACGGAGCAGGGCTGCCGGAGTCCCCCTGCACGGAACCCCAAAGATACGTTTGAAGTTTGAGGTGGGAAGACAAGCAAGCAGCCCCAGTCTCTGTGCCTCTGTGCGAGCAGTGCCATGGGCAGATGAGGCTGAGCAACAGCTTTCCAGGCTAGCTCTTTCTGGCTGCGATCTATCTGCAGATGTTCGCATTTTCGGAGCAGGACTGCCTGATGCGCCCGGCACAGACCACCTACGACAGGTTTGAAGTTTGAGGTGGCAAGACAATCAAGCAGCCCCAGTCTCTGTGCCTCTGTGCGAGCAGTGCCATGGGCAGATGAGGCTGAGCAACAGCTTTCCAGGCTAGCTCTTTCTGCCTGCGAGCTCTCTGCAGACGTTCGCATTTTCGCAACAGGGCTCCCAGAGACCTCCTGCACAGACCACCAAAGTTACATTTCAAGTTTGAGGTGGCAAGACAAGCAAGCAGCCACAGTCTCTGTGCCTCTGTGCGAGCAGTGCCATGGGCAGATGAGGCTGAGCAACAGCATTCCAGGCTAGTTTCTTCTGGCTGCGAACTATCTACAGACGTTCGCATTTTCAGAGCAGGCCTGCTGGAGGCCCCCTGCACGGACCACATAAGCTACTTTTGAAGTTGAAGGTGGCAAGACAAGCAAGCAGCCCCAGTCTCAGTGCCTCTGTGAGAGCAGTGCCGTGGGCAGATGAGGCTGAGCAATAGCTTTCCAGGCTAGCTCTTTCTGGCTGCGAGCTATCTGCAGATGTTCATATTTTCGGAGCAGGGCTGTCGGAGTCGCTCGGCACAGAACACCTAAGATAGGTTTGAATTTTGAGGGGGAAGACAACCAAGCAGCCCCTGTCTCTGTGCCTCTGAGCGAGCAGTGCCATGGGCAGATGAGGCTGAGCAACAGCTTTCCAGGCTAGCTCTTTCTGGCTGCGAGCTATCTGCAGATGTTCGCACTTTCGGAGCAGGGCTGCCGGAGGCGCCCGGCACAGACCACCTAAGATAGGTTTGAATTTCGAGGTTGCAAGACAATCAAGCAGCCCCTGTCTCTGTGCCTCTGTGCGAGCAGTGCCATGGACAGATGAGGCTGAGCAGCACCTTTCCAGGCTATCTCTTTCTGGCTGCCAAATATCTGCTGAGGTTCGCATTTTCGGAGCATGAATGCAAAAGAAGCCTCACAGGCTCCACCCCCTTTCTGAATCTAGCTGGGATGTTTGCGGTGGCAAGACAAGAAAGCACCCCAGTCTCTGTGCCTCTGTGCGAGCAGTGCCATGGGCAGATGAGGCTGAGCAACAGCTTTCCAGGCTAGCTCTTTCTGCCTGCGAGCTATCTGCAGACATTCATATTTTGAGAGCAGGGCTGCCGGAGGCCTCCTGCACGGACCACCTAAGCTACATTTAAAGTTTGAGGGGCAAGACAAGCAAGCACCCCCAGTCTCTGTATCTCTGAGCGAGCACTGCCATGGGCAGATGAGGCTGCGCAACAGCTTTCCACGCTAGCTCTTCCTGGCGGTGAGCTATTTGCAGACGTTCGCATTTTCGGAGTAGGGCTGCCAAAAGGAGCCTGGCAGGGACCCCTGAGCCCCCCGCTATGTTTTAAGTTTCCCGCCCCCCAATGCTGTCCTGCTCTCTGTCCTATTTCTCATTCTGTCATTCTGTCCTGCTGCCTGTGTCTGTTTGTTTATTCCTCCTTCTCTCTCCCTCAGCCCAGTGCTTTTTTTTCCCTTCTTCTTCCTTGCTGCCCAACCGAGGCTTTTCCTCCTGCTTCTCGTCCTGCTCCGCTGTCTGTTATTTTTGCCTGTCTTTCACTTTATCCTACCTCCCTGTCCCCTTTTTCTCTCTCATTATCACCTTGTCCCGCTCCCTGTCCCTTTCTTTCTCTGACAATTTGTCCTGCTCCTTGTCCTTCTCTCCCTTTGCTATTATTTTCCGTTCTCCCTCTGAGCTTTCCTTCCTTCTTTTTCTATCCTACTGCCCCAGTGCCTCTTTTTCCACCGCTGTCCTGCTCCCTGGCCCTTGTTTCCTCTCACAGTTCCTCTGTCCTGCTTCCTGTCCCCGGTTTTTCTCTTTCTCTATCCTGCTGCCTGTCTGGTCTTTTCTTAGTCTACATCCCTGTCCAGCCAGCTCTCTCTTTTTGCCTTTCTCTCCTTCTCTGTCCTGCTTCCCAGCCTTTTCTTCTCTTCCTCTCTCTCTGTCGTCTAGCCCTTAGCTGGTTTGTGTTGGGGTTCCAACCCTAACAACCCCCTTCTTCGTCTGACCCTTTCTTTGTATCTTAGTACCTATTTTCCTGTTCCCTGTCCTTTTTCTCTCTCTGTCAGTGTGTCCTGCAGATCGTTGGACGGGGGTGGGAGGCTGGAAGAGGCTGGGAAATTGGGGGGGGGGGGGGGGAATGGAGGTTGGAAAGGGGCAGGAGGTTGCAGAGGGGTGGGAAGATGTGTTAAGTAGAGCAAGAAAAATAGAAGGTGAGAGGCTGCAGAGGGGTGGGAGGCCACAGGAGAGAGTAGAGGGCAGCAAAAAAAAAAAAAGGCTGCAGAGGGGTGGGAGGTCGGGGGCGAGAGTAGAGTCCAGCAAAAAGAAAAGGCCGCGAAGGGTTGGGAGGCTGCAGAGGGGTGGGAGGCCGGAGTGAGAGTAGAGGCCAGCAAAAAAAGGAGGCCAGGAAGGGGTGGGAGGCTGCAGAGGGGTGGGAGGCCGGGGCGAGAGTAGAGGCCAGCAAAAAAAGGAGGCCGGGAAGGCGTGGGAGGCTGCAGAGGGGTGGGAGGCCGGGGCCAGAGTAGAGGCCAGCAACAAAAGAAGGCCGGGGAAAGGTGGGAGGCTGCAGAGGGGTGGGAGGCCAGGGGCGAGAGAAGAGGCCAGATAAATAGGAGGCCGGAAAGGGGTGGGAGGCCGGGGCAGTACGAGCAGAGGACAGAAATGCCATTTCTTTCATCCTGTTCCCTGTCTTTATCTCTCTTTCCTGCCTTGTTTATTCCTCTGATTCAAGTTGTCTCTCGATCTGTGTCTTCTGCTTCCCACTCATCATATTCTCTCTTTTTCTCTGTGCTATTCCTGCGTACAGTGTGCGGTAAGGCTGCTTGTTTAGGCAGCCACGTCTCGTATGAGCTCTAAGACACCAACGTGCATTTTGGTGCTGGGCACCACTGACGCACAGGAGGAGTGCCAGGGGAAGATGAGGCTGAGCAACAAATTTCCAGGCTAGGTCTTTCTGGCTGCGAGCTATCTGCAGACGTTAACATTTTCGGAGCGGGGCTGCGAAACGAGCCTGACAGGGACTCCCTCCATTCCCAGCATATGTTTGAAGTTTGAGGTGGCAAAACAAGCAAGCAGCCCCAGTCTCTGTGCCTCTGTGCGAGCAGTGCCATGGGCAGATGAGGCTGAGCAACAGCTTTCCAGGCTAGCTCTTTCTGCCTGCGAGCTATCTGCAGACGTTAGCATTTTTGGAGCGGGGCTGCGAAACGAGCCTGACAGGGACTTCCTCCATTCCCAGGATATGTTTGAAGTTTGAGGTGGCAAAACAAGCAAGCAGCCCCAGTCTCTGTGCCTCTGTGCGAGCAGTGCGACGGGCAGATGAGGCTGAGCAACAGCTTTCCAGGCTAGCTCTTTCTGTCTGCGATCTATCTGCAGACGTTCGCATTTTCAAAGCATGGCTGACGGAGCCCCACTGCACGGACCCCCAAAGCTACGTTTGAAGTTTGAGGGGGCAAAACAAGCAAGAAGCCCCAGTCTCTGTGCCTCTGTGCGAGCAGTGCCATGGGCAGATGAGGCTGAGCAACAGCTTTCCAGGCTAGCTCTTTCTGTCTGCGAGCTATCTGCAGATGTTCGCATTTTCGGAGCAGGGCTGCCGGAGGCGCAAGGCAGAGACCACGTAAGACAGGTTTGAATTTTGAGGGGGCAAGACAAGCAAGCACCCCAGTCTCTGTGCCTCTGTGCGAGCAGTGCCATGGGCAGATGAATCTGAGCAATAGCTTTCCAGGCTAGCTCTTTCTGCCTGCGATCTATCTGCAGCTGTTCGCATTTTGAGAGCAGGGCTGCCGGAGGACCCCCTGCACGGACCACCAAAGCTACGTTTGAATTTTGAGGGGGCAAGACAAGCAAGAAGCCCCAGTCTCTGTGCCTCTGTGCGAGCAGTGCTTTTGGCACATGAGGCTGAGCAACAGCTTTCCAGGCTAGCTCTTTCTGCCTGCCAGCTATCTGCAGACGTTCCCATTTTGAGAGCAGGGCTTCCAAAGGACCCTGCACGGACCACCAAAGCTACGTTTGAAGTTTAAGGGGGCAAGATAAGCAAGCAGCCCCAGTCTCTGTGCCTCTGTGCGAGCAGTGCCATGGGCAGATGAGGCTGAGCAACAGTTTTCCAGGCTAGCTCTTTCTGTCTGAGATCTATTTGCAGAAGTCCGCGTTTTGGGAGCACTCCTGCCGGAGGCCCCCTGCACGGACCGCCAAAGCTACGTTTGAAGTCTGAGGGCGCAAGACAAGCAAGCAGTCCCAGTCTCTGTGCCTCTGAGCGAGCAGTGCCATGGGCAGATGAGGCTGAGCAACAGCTTTCCAGGCTAGCTTCATCTGGCTGCGAGCTATCTGGAAACGTTCGCATTTTCAGAGTAGGTATGTCGGAGGCCCCCTGCACCTACCACCTAAGATACTTTTGAAGTTGGAGGTGGCAAGACAAGCAAGCAGCCCCGTTCTCTGTGCCTCTGTGTGAGCAGTGCCATGGACAGATGAGGCTGAGCAAAAGCTTTCCAGGCTAGCTCTTTCTCGCTGCGAGCTATCTGCAGATGTTCGCATTTTCGAAGCAGGGCTGCCTGAGGCGCCCGGCACAGACTACCAAAGACAGGTCTGAAGTTTGAGGTGGCAAGACAAGCAAGCAGCCCCAGTCTCTGTGCCTCTGTGCGAGCAGTGCCATGGGCAGATGAGGCTGAGCAACAGCTTTACACGCTAGCTTTTCCTGGCTGTGAGTTATCTGCAGACGTTCGCACATTCAGAGCAGGGCTGCGGAAGCTCCCTGCATGGAACCCCAAATCTACATTTGAAGTTTGAGAGTGCAAGACAAGCAAGCAGCACCAGTCTCTGTGCCTCTGTGCGAGCAGTGCCATGGGCAGATGAGGCTGAGCAACAGCTTTCCAGGCTAGCTCTTTCTGCCTGCGAGCTATCTGCAGACGTTCGAATTTTCAGAGCATGGCTGCCGGAGGCCCCATGCACGGACCCCCAAAGCTACGTTTGAAGTTTGAGGTGGCAAGACAAGCAAGCAGCCCCAGTCTCTGTGCCTCTGCGCGAGCAGTGCCATGGGCAGATGAGGCTGAGCAACAGCTTTCCAGGCTAACTCTTTCTGGCTGCGAGCTATCTGCAGATGTTCGCATTTTCGGAGCAGGGCTGCCGGAGGCGCCCGGCAGAGACCACCTAAGATAGGTTTGAATTTTGAGGTGGCAAGAGAAGCAAGCACCCCTCTCTCTGTGCCTCTGTGCGAGCAGTGCCATGGGCAGATGAGGCTGAGCAACAGCTTTCCAGGCTAGCTCTTTCTGCCTGCGATCTATCTGAAGACGTTCGCATTTTGAGAGCAGGGCTGCGGGACGCCCCCTGCATGGACCCCCAAAGATACGTTTGAAGTTTGAGAGAGCAAGACAAGCAAGCAGCCCCAGTGTCTGTGCCTCTGTGCGAGCAGTGCCATGGGCAGATGAGGCTGAGCAACAGCTTTCCAGGCTAGCTCTTTCTGTCTGCGAGCTATCTGCAGACGTTAGCATTTTTGGAGCGGGGCTGCGAAACGAGCCTGACAGGGACTCCCTCCATTCCCAGGATATGTTTGAAGTTTGAGGTGGCAAAACAAGCAAGCAGCCCCAGTCTCTGTGCCTCTGTGCGAGCAGTGCCGTTGGTACATGAGGCTGAGCAACAGCTTTCCAGGCTAGCTCTTTCTGGCTGCCAACTGTCTGCAGACGTTCCCTTTTTGAGAGCAGGGCTGCCGGAGGACCCTGCACGGACAACCTAAGTTACGTTTAAAGTTTGAGGTGGCAAGACAAGCAAGAAGCCCCAGTCTCTGTGCCTCTGCGCGAGCAGTGCCATGGGCAGATGAGGCTGAGCAACAGCTTTCCAGGCTAACTCTTTCTGCCTGCGAGCTATCTGCAGACGTTCGCATTTTCGCAACAGGGCTGCCGGAGACCTACTGCACGAACCCCAAAAGCTACATTTGAATTTTGAGGAGGCAAGACAAGCAAGCAGCCCTAGTCTCTGTGCCTCTGTGTGAGCAGTGCCATGGGCAGATGAGGCTGAGCAACAGCTTTCCAGGATTGCTCTTTCTGGATGTGAGCTATTAGCAGACGTTCGCATTTTCGTAGTAGGGCTGCCTGAGGCGCCCGGCATGGACCCCCAAA
Source organism: Opisthocomus hoazin (assembly GCF_030867145.1). Lineage (NCBI taxonomy): Eukaryota > Metazoa > Chordata > Aves > Opisthocomiformes > Opisthocomidae > Opisthocomus > Opisthocomus hoazin. Next base: position 7,590,647 of record NC_134429.1, read on the forward strand.
GATATTATTGAAGTTTGAGGGGGCAAGACAAGCAAGCAGCCCCAGTCTCTGTGCCTCTGTGGGAGCAGTGCCATGGGCAGATGAGGCTGAGCAACAGCTTTCCAGGCTAGCTCTTTCTGCCTGCGAGCTATCTGCATACGTTCGCATTACGGAGCAGGGCTGCCGGAGTCCCCCTGCACGGAACCCCAAAGCTACGTTTGAAGTTTGAGGTGGGAAAACAAGCAAGCAGCCCCAGTCTCTGTGCCTCTGTGCGAGCAGTGCCATGGGCAGATGAGGCTGAGCAACAGCTTTCCAGGCTAGCTCTTTCTGGCTGCGATCTATCTGCAGATGTTCGCATTTTCGGAGCAGGACTGCCTGATGCGCCCGGCACAGACCACCTACGACAGGTTTGAAGTTTGAGGGGGCAAAACAATCAAGCAGCCCCAGTCTCTGTGCCTCTGTGCGAGCAGTGCCATGGGCAGATGAGGCTGAGCAACAGCTTTCCAGGCTAGCTCTTTCTGCCTGCGAGCTATCTGCAGACGTTCGCATTTTCGCAACAGGGCTGCCAGAGACCTCCTGCACGGACCACCAAAGTTACATTTCAAGTTTGAGGTGGCAAGACAAGCAAGCAGCCCCAGTCTCTGTGCCTCTGTGCGAGCAGTGCCATGGGCAGATGAGGCTGAGCAACAGCATTCCAGGCTAGTTTCTTCTGGCTGCGAACTATCTGCAGACGTTCGCATTTTCAGAGCAGGCCTGCTGGAAGCCCCCTGCACGGACCACATAAGCTACTTTTGAAGTTGAAGGTGACAAGACAAGCAAGCAGCCCCAGTCTCAGTGCCTCTGTGAGAGCAGTGCCGTGGGCAGATGAGGCTGAGCAATAGCTTTCCAGGCTAGCTCTTTCTGGCTGCGAGCTATCTGCAGATGTTCATATTTTCGGAGCAGGGCTGTCGGAGGCGCCCGGCACAGACCACCTAAGATAGGTTTGAAGTTTGAGGTGGCAAGACAAGCAAGCAGCCCCAGTCTCTGTGCCTCTGTGCGATCAGTGCCATGGACAGATGAGGCTGAGCAACAGCTTTCCAGGCTAGCTCTTTCTGCCTGCGAGCTATCTGCAGATGTTCGCATTTTCGGAGTAGGGCTGCCTGAGGCGCCCGGCATAGACCACCTAAGACAGGTTTGAAGTTTGAGGGGGCAAGACAAGCAAGCAGTCCCAGTCTCTGTGGCTCTGTGTGAGCAGTGCCATGGGCAGATGAGGCTGAGCAACAGCTTTCCAGGCTAGCTCTTTCTGATTGCGGACTATGTGCAGATGTTCGCATTTACGGACCAGGGCTGCCAAAAGGAGCCTGGCAGGGGCCCCTGAGCCCCCCGCTATGTTTTAAGTTTCCCGCCCCCCAATGCTGTCCTGCTCTCTGTCCTTTTTCTTATTCTGTCATTCTGTCCTGCTGCCTGTCTGTTTGTTTATTCCTCCTTCTCTCTCCCTCAGCCCAGTGCTTTTTTTTCCCTTCTTCTTCCTTGCTGCCCAACCGAGGCTTTTCCTCCTGCTTCTCGTCCTGCTCCGCTGTCTGTTATTTTTACCTGTCTTTCACTTTATCCTACCTCCCTGTCCCCTTTTTCTCTCTCATTATCACCTTGTCCCGCTCCCTGTCCCTTTCTTTCTCTGACAATTTGTCCTGCTCCTTGTCCTTCTCTCCCTTTGCTATTATTTTCCGTTCTTCCTCTGAGCTTTCCTTCCTTCTTTTTCTATCCTACTGCCCCAGTGCCTCTTTTTCCACCGCTGTCCTGCTCCCTGGCCCTTGTTTCCTCTCACTGTTCCTCTGTCCTGCTTCCTGTCCCCGGTTTTTCTCTTTCTCTATCCTGCTGCCTGTCTGGTCTTTTCTTAGTCTACATCCCTGTCCAGCCAGCTCTCCCTTTTTGCCTTTCTCTCCTTCTCTGTCCTGCTTCCCAGCCTTTTCTTCTCTTCCTCTCTCTCTGTCGTCTAGCCCTTAGCTGGTTTGTGTTGGGGTTCCAACCCTAACAACCCCCTTCTTCGTCTGACCCTTTCTTTGCATCTTAGTACCTATTTTCCTGTTCCCTGTCCTTTTTCTCTCTCTGTCAGTGTGTCCTGCAGATCGTTGGACGGGGGTGGGAGGCTGGAAGAGGCTGGGAAAGTGGGGGGGGGGGGGGCGAATGGAGGTTGGAAAGGGGCAGGAGGTTGCAGAGGGGTGGGAAGATGTGTTAAGTAGAGCAAGAAAAATAGAAGGTGAGAGGCTGCAGAGGGGTGGGAGGCCACAGGAGAGAGTAGAGGGCAGCAAAAAAAAAAAAAAGGCTGCAGAGGGGTGGGAGGTCGGGGGCGAGAGTAGAGTCCAGCAAAAAAAGGAGGCCAGGAAGGGGTGGGAGGCTGCAGAGGGGTGGGAGGCCAGGGGCGAGAGAAGAGGCCAGATAAATAGGAGGCCGGAAAGGGGTGGGAGGCCGGGGCAGTACGAGCAGAGGACAGAAATGCCATTTCTTTCATCCTGTTCCCTGTCTTTATCTCTCTTTCCTGCCTTGTTTATTCCTCTGATTCAAGTTGTCTCTCGATCTGTGTCTTCTGCTTCCCACTCATCATATTCTCTCTTTTTCTCTGTGCTATTCCTGCGTACAGTGTGCGGTAAGGCTGCTTGTTTAGGCAGCCACGTCTCGTATGAGCTCTAAGACACCAACGTGCATTTTGGTGCTGGGCACCACTGACGCACAGGAGGAGTGCCAGGGGAAGATGAGGCTGAGCAACAAATTTCCAGGCTAGGTCTTTCTGGCTGCGAGCTATCTGCAGACGTTAGCATTTTCGGAGCGGGGCTGCGAAACGAGCCTGACAGGGACTCCCTCCATTCCCAGCATATGTTTGAAGTTTGAGGTGGCAAAACAAGCAAGCAGCCCCAGTCTCTGTGCCTCTGTGCGAGCAGTGCCATGGGCAGATGAGGCTGAGCAACAGCTTTCCAGGCTAGCTCTTTCTGCCTGCGAGCTATCTGCAGACGTTAGCATTTTTGGAGCGGGGCTGCGAAACGAGCCTGACAGGGACTCCCTCCATTCCCAGGATATGTTTGAAGTTTGAGGTGGCAAAACAAGCAAGCAGCCCCAGTCTCTGTGCCTCTGTGCGAGCAGTGCGACGGGCAGATGAGGCTGAGCAACAGCTTTCCAGGCTAGCTCTTTCTGTCTGCGATCTATCTGCAGACGTTCGCATTTTCAGAGCATGGCTGACGGAGGCCCACTGCACGGACCCCCAAAGCTACGTTTGAAGTTTGAGGGGGCAAGACAAGCAAGCAGCCCCAGTCTCTGTGCCTCTGTGCGAGCAGTGCCATGGGCAGATGAGGCTGAGCAACAGCTTTCCAGGCTAGCTCTTTCTGTCTGCGAGCTATCTGCAGATGTTCGCATTTTCGGAGCAGGGCTGCCGGAGGCGCAAGGCAGAGACCACGTAAGACAGGTTTGAATTTTGAGGGGGCAAGACAAGCAAGCACCCCAGTCTCTGTGCCTCTGTGCGAGCAGTGCCATGGGCAGATGAATCTGAGCAATAGCTTTCCAGGCTAGCTCTTTCTGCCTGCGATCTATCTGCAGCTGTTCGCATTTTGAGAGCAGGGCTGCCGGAGGACCCCCTGCACGGACCACCAAAGCTACGTTTGAATTTTGAGGGGGCAAGACAAGCAAGAAGCCCCAGTCTCTGTGCCTCTGTGCGAGCAGTGCTTTTGGCACATGAGGCTGAGCAACAGCTTTCCAGGCTAGCTCTTTCTGCCTGCCAGCTATCTGCAGACGTTCCCATTTTGAGAGCAGGGCTTCCAAAGGACCCTGCACGGACCACCAAAGCTACGTTTGAAGTTTAAGGGGGCAAGATAAGCAAGCAGCCCCAGTCTCTGTGCCTCTGTGCGAGCAGTGCCATGGGCAGATGAGGCTGAGCAACAGTTTTCCAGGCTAGCTCTTTCTGTCTGAGATCTATTTGCAGAAGTCCGCGTTTTGGGAGCACTCCTGCCGGAGGCCCCCTGCACGGACCGCCAAAGCTACGTTTGAAGTCTGAGGGCGCAAGACAAGCAAGCAGTCCCAGTCTCTGTGCCTCTGTGCGAGCAGTGCCATGGGCAGATGAGGCTGAGCAACAGCTTTCCAGGCTAGCTCTTTCTGCCTGTGAGCTATCTGCAGACGTTCGCATTTTCGCAACAGGGCTGCCGGAGACCTACTGCACGAACCCCAAAAGCTACATTTGAATTTTGAGGGGGAAAGACAAGCAAGCAGCCCTAGTCTCTGTGCCTCTGTGCGAGCAGTGCCATGGGCAGATGAGGCTGAGCAACAGCTTTCCAGGCTAGCTCTTTCTGCCTGCGAGCTATCTGCATACGTTCGCATTTATGGAGCAGGGCTGCCGGAGTCCCCCTGCACGGAACCCCAAAGCTACGTTTGAAGTTTGAGGTGGGAAGACAAGCAAGCAGCCCCAGTCTCTGTGCCTCTGTGCGAGCAGTGCCATGGGCAGATGAGGCTGAGCAACAGCTTTCCAGGCTAGCTCTTTCTGGCTGCGATCTATCTGCAGATGTTCGCATTTTGGGAGCAGGACTGCCTGATGCGCCCGGCACAGACCACCTACGACACGTTTGAAGTTTGAGGGGGCAAGACAATCAAGCAGCCCCAGTCTCTGTGCCTCTGTGCGAGCAGTGCCATGGGCAGATGAGGCTGAGCAACAGCTTTCCAGGCTAGCTCTTTCTGCCTGCGAGCTCTCTGCAGACGTTCGCATTTTCGCAACAGGGCTGCCAGAGACCTCCTGCACAAACCACCAAAGTTACATTTCAAGTTTGAGGTTGCAAGACAAGCAAGCAGCCACAGTCTCTGTGCCTCTTTGCGAGCAGTGCCATGGGCAGATGAGGCTGAGCAACAGCATTCCAGGCTAGTTTCTTCTGGCTGCGAACTGTCTGCAGACGTTCGCATTTTCAGAGCAGGCCTGCTGGAGGCCCCCTGCACGGACCACATAAGCTACTTTTGAAGTTGAAGGTGGCAAGACAAGCAAGCAGCCCCAGTCTCAGTGCCTCTGTGAGAGCAGTGCCGTGGGCAGATGAGGCTGAGCAATAGCTTTCCAGGCTAGCTCTTTCTGGCTGCGAGCTATCTGCAGATGTTCATATTTTCGGAGCAGGGCTGTCGGAGTCGCTCGGCACAGACCACCTAAGATAGGTTTGAATTTTGAGGGGGAAGACAACCAAGCAGCCCCTGTCTCTGTGCCTCTGAGCGAGCAGTGCCATGGGCAGATGAGGCTGAGCAACAGCTTTCCAGGCTAGCTCTTTCTGGCTGCGAGCTATCTGCAGATGTTCGCACTTTCAGAGCAGGGCTGCCGGAGGCGCCCGGCACAGACCACCTAAGATAGGTTTGAATTTCGAGGTTGCAAGACAATCAAGCAGCCCCTGTCTCTGTGCCTCTGTGCGAGCAGTGCCATGGGCAGATGAGGCTGAGCAGCACCTTTCCAGGCTATCTCTTTCTGGCTGCCAAATATCTGCTGACGTTCGCATTTTCGGAGCATGAATGCGAAAGAAGCCTCACAGGCTCCACCCCCTTTCTGAATCTAGCTGGGATGTTTGCCTTGGCAAGACGAGAAAGCACCCCAGTCTCTGTGCCTCTGTGCGAGCAGTGCCATGGGCAGATGAGGCTGAGCAACAGCTTTCCAGGCTAGCTCTTTCTGCCTGCGAGCTATCTGCAGACATTCATATTTTGAGAGCAGGGCTGCCGGAGGCCTCCTGCGCTGACCACCTAAGCTACATTTCAAGTTTGAGGGGCAAGACAAGCAAGCACCCCCAGTCTCTGTATCTCTGAGCGAGCACTGCCATGGGCAGATGAGGCTGCGCAACAGCTTTCCACGCTAGCTCTTCCTGGCGGTGAGCTATTTGCAGACGTTCGCATTTTCGGAGTAGGGCTGCCGGAGGCGACCGGCACGGACCCCCAGAGATACTATTGAAGTTTGAGGGGGCAAGACAAGCAAGCAGCCCCAGTCTCTGTGCCTCTGTGCGAGCAGTGCCATGGGCAGATGAGGCTGAGCAACAGCTTTCCAGGCTAGCTCTTTCTGCCTGCGAGCTATCTGCATACGTTCGCATTTACGGAGCAGGGCTGCCGGAGTCCCCCTGCACGGAACCCCAAAGCTACGTTTGAAGTTTGAGGTGGCAAGACAAGCAGCAGCCCCAGTCTCTGTGCCTCTGTGCTAGCAGTGCCATGGGCAGATGAGGCTGAGGAACAGCTTTCCAGGCTAGCTCTTTCTGCCTGCGAGCTATCTGCAGATGTTCGCATTTTCGGAGTAGGGCTGCCTGAGGCGCCCGGCATAGACCACCTAAGACAGGTTTGAAGTTTGAGGGGGCAAGACAAGCAAGCAGTCCCAGTCTCTGTGGCTCTGTGCGAGCAGTGCCATGGACAGATGAGGCTGAGCAACAGCTTTCCAGGCTAGCTCTTTCTGATTGCGGACTATGTGCAGACGTTCGCATTTACGGACCAGGGCTGCCAAAAGGAGCCTGGCAGGGACCCCTGAGCCCCCCGCTATGTTTTAAGTTTCCCGCCCCCCAATGCTGTCCTGCTCTCTGTCCTATTTCTCATTCTGTCATTCTGTCCTGCTGCCTGTGTCTGTTTGTTTATTCCTCCTTCTCTCTCCCTCAGCCCAGTGCTTTTTTTTCCCTTCTTCTTCCTTGCTGCCCAACCGAGGCTTTTCCTCCTGCTTCTCGTCCTGCTCCGCTGTCTGTTATTTTTGCCTGTCTTTCACTTTATCCTACCTCCCTGTCCCCTTTTTCTCTCTCATTATCACCTTGTCCCGCTCCCTGTCCCTTTCTTTCTCTGACAATTTGTCCTGCTCCTTGTCCTTCTCTCCCTTTGCTATTATTTTCCGTTCTCCCTCTGAGCTTTCCTTCCTTCTTTTTCTATCCTACTGCCCCAGTGCCTCTTTTTCCACCGCTGTCCTGCTCCCTGGCCCTTGTTTCCTCTCACAGTTCCTCTGTCCTGCTTCCTGTCCCCGGTTTTTCTCTTTCTCTATCCTGCTGCCTGTCTGGTCTTTTCTTAGTCTACATCCCTGTCCAGCCAGCTCTCCCTTTTTGCCTTTCTCTCCTTCTCTGTCCTGCTTCCCAGCCTTTTCTTCTCTTCCTCTCTCTCTGTCGTCTAGCCCTTTAGCTGGTTTGTGTTGGGGTTCCAACCCTAACAACCCCCTTCTTCGTCTGACCCTTTCTTTGTATCTTAGTACCTATTTTCCTGTTCCCTGTCCTTTTTCTCTCTCTGTCAGTGTGTCCTGCAGATCGTTGGACGGGGGTGGGAGGCTGGAAGAGGCTGGGAAATTGGGGGGGGGGGGGGGCGAATGGAGGTTGGAAAGGGGCAGGAGGTTGCAGAGGGGTGGGAAGATGTGTTAAGTAGAGCAAGAAAAATAGAAGGTGAGAGGCTGCAGAGGGGTGGGAGGCCACAGGAGAGAGTAGAGGGCAGCAAAAAAAAAAAAAGGCTGCAGAGGGGTGGGAGGTCGGGGGCGAGAGTAGAGTCCAGCAAAAAGAAAAGGCCGCGAAGGGTTGGGAGGCTGCAGAGGGGTGGGAGGCCGGAGTGAGAGTAGAGGCCAGCAAAAAAAGGAGGCCAGGAAGGGGTGGGAGGCTGCAGAGGGGTGGGAGGCCCGAGCGAGAGTAGAGGCCAGTAAAAAAAGGAGGCCGGGAAGGCGTGGGAGGCTGCAGAGGGGTGGGAGGCCGGGGCCAGAGTAGAGGCCAGCAACAAAAGAAGGCTGGGGAAAGGTGGGAGGCTGCAGAGGGGTGGGAGGCCAGGGGCGAGAGAAGAGGCCAGATAAATAGGAGGCCGGAAAGGGGTGGGAGGCCGGGGCAGTACGAGCAGAGGACAGAAATGCCATTTCTTTCATCCTGTTCCCTGTCTTTATCTCTCTTTCCTGCCTTGTTTATTCCTCTGATTCAAGTTGTCTCTCGATCTGTGTCTTCTGCTTCCCACTCATCATATTCTCTCTTTTTCTCTGTGCTATTCCTGCGTACAGTGTGCGGTAAGGCTGCTTGTTTAGGCAGCCACGTCTCGTATGAGCTCTAAGACACCAACGTGCATTTTGGTGCTGGGCACCACTGACGCACAGGAGGAGTGCCAGGGGAAGATGAGGCTGAGCAACAAATTTCCAGGCTAGGTCTTTCTGGCTGCGAGCTATCTGCAGACGTTAGCATTTTCGGAGCGGGGCTGCGAAACGAGCCTGAAAGGGACTCCCTCCATTCCCAGCATATGTTTGAAGTTTGAGGTGGCAAAACAAGCAAGCAGCCCCAGTCTCTGTGCCTCTGTGCGAGCAGTGCCATGGGCAGATGAGGCTGAGCAACAGCTTTCCAGGCTAGCTCTTTCTGGCTGCGAGCTATCTGCAGACGTTAGCATTTTTGGAGCGGGGCTGCGAAACGAGCCTGACAGGGACTCCCTCCATTCCCAGGATATGTTTGAAGTTTGAGGTGGCAAAACAAGCAGGCAGCCCCAGTCTCTGTGCCTCTGTGAGAGCAGTGCCATTGGCAGATGAGGCTGAGCAACAGCTTTCCAGGCTAGCTCTTTCTGCCTGCGATCTATCTGAAGACGTTCGCATTTTCAGAGCATGGCTGACAGAGGCCCACTGCACGGACCCCCAAAGCTACGTTTGAAGTTTGAGGGGGCAAGACAAGCAAGAAGCCCCAGTCTCTGTGCCTCTGTGCGAGCAGTGCCATGGGCAGATGAGGCTGAGCAACAGCTTTCCAGGCTAGCTCTTTCTGCCTGCGAGCTATCTGCAGATGTTCACATTTTCGGAGCAGGGCTGCCGAAGGCGCAAGGCAAAGAACACGTAAGATAGGTTTGAATTTTGAGGGGGCAAGACAAGCAAGCAGTCCCAGTCTCTGTGCCTCTGTGCGAGCAGTGCCATGGGCAGATGAGGCTGAGCAACAGCTTTCCAGGCTACTCTTTCTGACTGCGATCTATCTGCAGACGTTTTCATTTCCGAAGCAGGGCTGATGGAGGCGCTCGGCACAGTCCACCTAAGTTACTTTTGAAGTTTGAGGGGGCAAGACAAGCAAGCAGCCCCAGTCTCTGTGCCTCTGTGCGAGCAGTGCCATGGGCAGATGAGGCTGAACAATATCTTTCAAGGCTAGCTCTTTCTGGCTGCGAGGTATCTGCAGACGTTCGTATTTTCGCAACAGGGCTGCGGGAGGCCTCCTGCACGGACCCCCAAATATACTTTTGAATTTTGAGGGGGCAAGACAAGCAAGCACCCCAGTCTCTGTGCCTCTGTGCGAGCAGTGCCATGGGCAGATGAATCTGAGCAATAGCTTTCCAGGCTAGCTCTTTCTGCCTGCGATCTATCTGCAGCTGTTCGCATTTTGAGAGCAGGGCTGCCGGAGGACCCCCTGCACGGACCACCAAAGCTACGTTTGAATTTTGAGGGGGCAAGACAAGCAAGAAGCCCCAGTCTCTGTGCCTCTGTGCGAGCAGTGCTTTTGGCACATGAGGCTGAGCAACAGCTTTCCAGGCTAGCTCTTTCTGCCTGCCAGCTATCTGCAGACGTTCCCATTTTGAGAGCAGGGCTTCCAAAGGACCCTGCACGGACCACCAAAGCTACGTTTGAAGTTTAAGGGGGCAAGATAAGCAAGCAGCCCCAGTCTCTGTGCCTCTGTGCGAGCAGTGCCATGGGCAGATGAGGCTGAGCAACAGTTTTCCAGGCTAGCTCTTTCTGTCTGAGATCTATTTGCAGAAGTCCGCGTTTTGGGAGCACTCCTGCCGGAGGCCCCCTGCACGGACCGCCAAAGCTACGTTTGAAGTCTGAGGGCGCAAGACAAGCAAGCAGTCCCAGTCTCTGTGCCTCTGTGCGAGCAGTGCCATGGGCAGATGAGGCTGAGCAACAGCTTTCCAGGCTAGCTCTTTCTGGATGTGAGCTATTTGCAGACGTTCGCATTTTCGGAGTAGGGCTGCCTGAGGCGCCCGGCATGGACCCCCAAAGATATTATCGAAGTTTGAGGGGCAAGACAAGCAAGCAGCCCCATTCTCTGTGCCTCTGTGCGAGCAGTGCCATGGGCAGATGAGGCTGAGCAACAGCTTTCCAGGCTAGCTCTTTCTGCCTGTGAGCTATCTGCAGACGTTCGCATTTTCGCAACAGGGCTGCCGGAGACCTACTGCACGAACCCCAAAAGCTACATTTGAATTTTGAGGGGGAAAGACAAGCAAGCAGCCCTAGTCTCTGTGCCTCTGTGCGAGCAGTGCCATGGGCAGATGAGGCTGAGCAACAGCTTTCCAGGCTAGCTCTTTCTGCCTGCGAGCTATCTGCATACGTTCGCATTTATGGAGCAGGGCTGCCGGAGTCCCCCTGCACGGAACCCCAAAGCTACGTTTGAAGTTTGAGGTGGGAAGACAAGCAAGCAGCCCCAGTCTCTGTGCCTCTGTGCGAGCAGTGCCATGGGCAGATGAGGCTGAGCAAAAGCTTTCCAGGCTAGCTCTTTCTGGCTGCGATCTATCTGCAGATGTTCGCATTTTGGGAGCAGGACTGCCTGATGCGCCCGGCACAGACCACCTACGACACGTTTGAAGTTTGAGGGGGCAAGACAATCAAGCAGCCCCAGTCTCTGTGCCTCTGTGCGAGCAGTGCCATGGGCAGATGAGGCTGAGCAACAGCTTTCCAGGCTAGCTCTTTCTGCCTGCGAGCTCTCTGCAGACGTTCGCATTTTCGCAACAGGGCTGCCAGAGACCTCCTGCACAAACCACCAAAGTTACATTTCAAGTTTGAGGTTGCAAGACAAGCAAGCAGCCACAGTCTCTGTGCCTCTTTGCGAGCAGTGCCATGGGCAGATGAGGCTGAGCAACAGCATTCCAGGCTAGTTTCTTCTGGCTGCGAACTGTCTGCAGACGTTCGCATTTTCAGAGCAGGCCTGCTGGAGGCCCCCTGCACGGACCACATAAGCTACTTTTGAAGTTGAAGGTGGCAAGACAAGCAAGCAGCCCCAGTCTCAGTGCCTCTGTGAGAGCAGTGCCGTGGGCAGATGAGGCTGAGCAATAGCTTTCCAGGCTAGCTCTTTCTGGCTGCGAGCTATCTGCAGATGTTCATATTTTCGGAGCAGGGCTGTCGGAGTCGCTCGGCACAGACCACCTAAGATAGGTTTGAATTTTGAGGGGGAAGACAACCAAGCAGCCCCTGTCTCTGTGCCTCTGAGCGAGCAGTGCCATGGGCAGATGAGGCTGAGCAACAGCTTTCCAGGCTAGCTCTTTCTGGCTGCGAGCTATCTGCAGATGTTCGCACTTTCAGAGCAGGGCTGCCGGAGGCGCCCGGCACAGACCACCTAAGATAGGTTTGAATTTCGAGGTTGCAAGACAATCAAGCAGCCCCTGTCTCTGTGCCTCTGTGCGAGCAGTGCCATGGGCAGATGAGGCTGAGCAGCACCTTTCCAGGCTATCTCTTTCTGGCTGCCAAATATCTGCTGACGTTCGCATTTTCGGAGCATGAATGCGAAAGAAGCCTCACAGGCTCCACCCCCTTTCTGAATCTAGCTGGGATGTTTGCCTTGGCAAGACGAGAAAGCACCCCAGTCTCTGTGCCTCTGTGCGAGCAGTGCCATGGGCAGATGAGGCTGAGCAACAGCTTTCCAGGCTAGCTCTTTCTGCCTGCGAGCTATCTGCAGACATTCATATTTTGAGAGCAGGGCTGCCGGAGGCCTCCTGCGCTGACCACCTAAGCTACATTTCAAGTTTGAGGGGCAAGACAAGCAAGCACCCCCAGTCTCTGTATCTCTGAGCGAGCACTGCCATGGGCAGATGAGGCTGCGCAACAGCTTTCCACGCTAGCTCTTCCTGGCGGTGAGCTATTTGCAGACGTTCGCATTTTCGGAGTAGGGCTGCCGGAGGCGACCGGCACGGACCCCCAGAGATACTATTGAAGTTTGAGGGGGCAAGACAAGCAAGCAGCCCCAGTCTCTGTGCCTCTGTGCGAGCAGTGCCATGGGCAGATGAGGCTGAGCAACAGCTTTCCAGGCTAGCTCTTTCTGCCTGCGAGCTATCTGCATACGTTCGCATTTACGGAGCAGGGCTGCCGGAGTCCCCCTGCAGGGAACCCCAAAGCTACGTTTGAAGTTTGAGGTGGCAAGACAAGCAGCAGCCCCAGTCTCTGTGCCTCTGTGCGATCAGTGCCATGGACAGATGAGGCTGAGCAACAGCTTTCCAGGCTAGCTCTTTCTGCCTGCGAGCTATCTGCAGATGTTCGCATTTTCGGAGTAGGGCTGCCTGAGGCGCCCGGCATAGACCACCTAAGACAGGTTTGAAGTTTGAGGGGGCAAGACAAGCAAGCAGTCCCAGTCTCTGTGGCTCTGTGCGAGCAGTGCCATGGACAGATGAGGCTGAGCAACAGCTTTCCAGGCTAGCTCTTTCTGATTGCGGACTATGTGCAGACGTTCGCATTTACGGACCAGGGCTGCCAAAAGGAGCCTGGCAGGGACCCCTGAGCCCCCCGCTATGTTTTAAGTTTCCCGCCCCCCAATGCTGTCCTGCTCTCTGTCCTATTTCTCATTCTGTCATTCTGTCCTGCTGCCTGTGTCTGTTTGTTTATTCCTCCTTCTCTCTCCCTCAGCCCAGTGCTTTTTTTTCCCTTCTTCTTCCTTGCTGCCCAACCGAGGCTTTTCCTCCTGCTTCTCGTCCTGCTCCGCTGTCTGTTATTTTTGCCTGTCTTTCACTTTATCCTACCTCCCTGTCCCCTTTTTCTCTCTCATTATCACCTTGTCCCGCTCCCTGTCCCTTTCTTTCTCTGACAATTTGTCCTGCTCCTTGTCCTTCTCTCCCTTTGCTATTATTTTCCGTTCTCCCTCTGAGCTTTCCTTCCTTCTTTTTCTATCCTACTGCCCCAGTGCCTCTTTTTCCACCGCTGTCCTGCTCCCTGGCCCTTGTTTCCTCTCACAGTTCCTCTGTCCTGCTTCCTGTCCCCGGTTTTTCTCTTTCTCTATCCTGCTGCCTGTCTGGTCTTTTCTTAGTCTACATCCCTGTCCAGCCAGCTCTCCCTTTTTGCCTTTCTCTCCTTCTCTGTCCTGCTTCCCAGCCTTTTCTTCTCTTCCTCTCTCTCTGTCGTCTAGCCCTTTAGCTGGTTTGTGTTGGGGTTCCAACCCTAACAACCCCCTTCTTCGTCTGACCCTTTCTTTGTATCTTAGTACCTATTTTCCTGTTCCCTGTCCTTTTTCTCTCTCTGTCAGTGTGTCCTGCAGATCGTTGGACGGGGGTGGGAGGCTGGAAGAGGCTGGGAAATTGGGGGGGGGGGGGGGCGAATGGAGGTTGGAAAGGGGCAGGAGGTTGCAGAGGGGTGGGAAGATGTGTTAAGTAGAGCAAGAAAAATAGAAGGTGAGAGGCTGCAGAGGGGTGGGAGGCCACAGGAGAGAGTAGAGGGCAGCAAAAAAAAAAAAAGGCTGCAGAGGGGTGGGAGGTCGGGGGCGAGAGTAGAGTCCAGCAAAAAGAAAAGGCCGCGAAGGGTTGGGAGGCTGCAGAGGGGTGGGAGGCCGGAGTGAGAGTAGAGGCCAGCAAAAAAAGGAGGCCAGGAAGGGGTGGGAGGCTGCAGAGGGGTGGGAGGCCCGAGCGAGAGTAGAGGCCAGTAAAAAAAGGAGGCCGGGAAGGCGTGGGAGGCTGCAGAGGGGTGGGAGGCCGGGGCCAGAGTAGAGGCCAGCAACAAAAGAAGGCTGGGGAAAGGTGGGAGGCTGCAGAGGGGTGGGAGGCCAGGGGCGAGAGAAGAGGCCAGATAAATAGGAGGCCGGAAAGGGGTGGGAGGCCGGGGCAGTACGAGCAGAGGACAGAAATGCCATTTCTTTCATCCTGTTCCCTGTCTTTATCTCTCTTTCCTGCCTTGTTTATTCCTCTGATTCAAGTTGTCTCTCGATCTGTGTCTTCTGCTTCCCACTCATCATATTCTCTCTTTTTCTCTGTGCTATTCCTGCGTACAGTGTGCGGTAAGGCTGCTTGTTTAGGCAGCCACGTCTCGTATGAGCTCTAAGACACCAACGTGCATTTTGGTGCTGGGCACCACTGACGCACAGGAGGAGTGCCAGGGGAAGATGAGGCTGAGCAACAAATTTCCAGGCTAGGTCTTTCTGGCTGCGAGCTATCTGCAGACGTTAGCATTTTCGGAGCGGGGCTGCGAAACGAGCCTGAAAGGGACTCCCTCCATTCCCAGCATATGTTTGAAGTTTGAGGTGGCAAAACAAGCAAGCAGCCCCAGTCTCTGTGCCTCTGTGCGAGCAGTGCCATGGGCAGATGAGGCTGAGCAACAGCTTTCCAGGCTAGCTCTTTCTGGCTGCGAGCTATCTGCAGACGTTAGCATTTTTGGAGCGGGGCTGCGAAACGAGCCTGACAGGGACTCCCTCCATTCCCAGGATATGTTTGAAGTTTGAGGTGGCAAAACAAGCAGGCAGCCCCAGTCTCTGTGCCTCTGTGAGAGCAGTGCCATTGGCAGATGAGGCTGAGCAACAGCTTTCCAGGCTAGCTCTTTCTGCCTGCGATCTATCTGAAGACGTTCGCATTTTCAGAGCATGGCTGACAGAGGCCCACTGCACGGACCCCCAAAGCTACGTTTGAAGTTTGAGGGGGCAAGACAAGCAAGAAGCCCCAGTCTCTGTGCCTCTGTGCGAGCAGTGCCATGGGCAGATGAGGCTGAGCAACAGCTTTCCAGGCTAGCTTCGTCTGGCTGTGAGCTACCTGCAGCCGTTCGCATTTTCGGAGCAGGTCTGCCGGAGGCCCACTGCACAGACCACCTAAGATAGGTTTGAATTTTGAGGAGAGAAGACAACCAAGCAGACCCAGTCTCTGTGCCTCTGAGCAAGCAGTGCCATGGGCAGATGAGGCTGAGCAACAGATCTCCAGGCTAGCTCTTTCTGTCTGCTAGCTGTCTGCAGACGTTCGCATTTTCAGAGCAGGGCTGCCGGAGGCCCCCTGTACGGAACCCCAAAGCTACATTTGAAGTCTGAGGGGGCAAGACAAGCAAGCAGCCCCAGTCTCTGTGCCTCTGTGGGAGCAGTGCCATTGGCAGATGAGGCTGAGCAACAGCTTTACAGGCTAGCTCTTTCTTCCTGCGAGGTATCTGCCGACGTTCGCATTTTCGGAACAGGGCTGCCGGAGACCTCCTGCACGCACCAGAAAAGCTACATTTGAATTTTGAGGTGGCAAGACAAGCAAGCAGCCCCAGTCTCTGTGCCTCTGTGCAAGCAGTGCCATGGGCAGATGAGGCTGAGTAACAGCTTTCCAGGCTACTCTTACTGACTGCGATCTATCTGCAGACGTTTGCATTTTCGGAGCAGGGCTGATGGAGGCGCCCGGCACAGTCCACCTAAGATACTTTTGAAGTTTGACGTTGCAAGACAAGCAAGCAGCCTCAGTCTCTGTGCCTCTGTGCGAGCAGTGCCATGGGCAGATGAGGCTGAGCAACAGATTTCCAGGCTAGCTCTTTCTTCCTGCGAGGTATCTGCCGACGTTTGCATTTTCGGAACAGGGCTGCCGGAGACCTCCTGCACGCACCCGCAAATCTACATTTGAATTTTGAGGGGGCAAGACAACCAAGCAGCCCCAGTCTCTGTGCCTCTGTGCGAGCAGTTCCATGGGCAGATGAGGCTGAGCAACAGCTTTCCAGGCTACTCTTTCTGACTGCGATCTATCTGCAGAAGTTTGCATTTTCGGAGCAGGGCTGATGGAGGCGCCTGGCACAGTCCACCTAAGATACTTTTGAAGTTTCACGTTGCAAGACAAGCAAGCAGCCCCAGTCTCTGTGCCTCTGTGCGAGCAGTGCCATGGCCAGATGAGGCTGAGGAACAGCTTTCCAGGCTAGCTTTTTCTGGCTGCCAGCTATCTGCAGACGTTCGTATTTTCGCAAAAGGGCTGCGGGAGGCCTCCTGCACGGACCCCCAAATTTACATTTGAATTTTGAGGTGGCAATACAAGCAAGCAGCCCCAGTCTCTGTGCCTCTGTGCGAGCAGTGCCATTGGCAGATGAGGCTGAGCAACAGCTTTCCAGGCTAGCTTTTTCTGGCTGCCAGCTATCTGCAGACGTTCGCTTTTTTGCAACAGGACTGCTGGAGACCTTCTGCACGGACCCATAAAAATACATTTGAATTTTGAGGTGGCAAGACAAGCAAGCAGCCCCAGTCTCTGTGCCTCTGTGCAAGCAGTGCCATGGGCAGATGAGGCTGAGCAACAGCTTTCCAGGCTAGCTATTTCTGGCTGTGAGCTATCTGCAGATGTCAGCATTTTCGGAGCACGTCTGCCGGAGGCGCCTGACACAGACCACCTAAGATAGGTTTGAATTTTGAGAAGGCAAGACAAGCAAGCAGCCCCAGTCTCTGTACCTCTGAGCGAGCATTGCCATGGGCAGATGAGGCTGAGCAACAGATTTCCAGGCTAGCTCTTTCTGCCTGCGAGCTATCTGCAAACGTTCTCATTTTCAGAGCAGGGCTGCCGGAGGCCCCCTGTACGGACCCCCAAAGCTACGTTTGAAGTCTGAGGGGGCAAGACAAGCAAGCAGCCCCAGTCTCTGTGCCTCTGTGGGAGCAGTGCCATGGGCAGATGAGGCTGAGCAACAGCTTTCCAGGCTAGCTCTTTCTTCCTGCGAGGTATATGCCGACGTTCGCATTTTCGGAACAGGGCTGCGGGAGACCTCCTGCACGCACCCGCAAAGCTACATTTGAATTTTGAGGGGGCAAGACAAGCAAGCAGCCCCAGTCTCTGTGCCTCTGTGCGAGCAGTACCATGGGCAGATGAGGCTGAGCAACAGCTTTCCAGGCTACTCTTTCTGACTGTGATCTATCTGCAGACGTTTGCATTTTCGGAGCAGGGCTGATGGAGGCGCCCGGCACAGTCCACCTAAGTTACGTTTGAAGTTTGACGTTGCAAGACAAGCAAGCAGCCTCAGTCTCTGTGCCTCTGTGCGAGCAGTGCCATGGGCAGATGAGGCTGAGGAACTGCTTTCTAGGCTAGCTCTTTCTGGCTGCGAGCTATCTGCAGACATTCATATTTTCAGAGCAGGGCTGCCGGAGGCCTCCTGCACGGACAACCTAAAATACATTTCAAGTTTGAGGGGCAAGACAAGCAAGCAGCCCCAGTCTCTGTATCTCTGTGCGAGCAGTGCCATGGGCAGATGAGGCTGAGCAACAGCTTTCCACGCTAGCTTTTTCTGGCTGCCAGCTATCTGCAGACGTTCGCATTTTCGAAGCACGGCTGCCGGACACCTCCTGCACGAACCCCCAAAGATACATTTGAATTTTGAGGGGGCAAGACAAGCAAGCAGCCCCAGTCTCTGTGCCTCTGTGCAAGCAGTGCCATGGGCAGATGAGGCTGAGCAACAGCTTTCGAGGCTAGCTTCATCTGGCTGCGAGCTACCTGCAGCCGTTCGCATTTTCGGAGCAGGTCTGCCGGAGGCGCCCGACACAGACCACCTAAGATAGGTTTCTATTTTGAGGAGGCAACACAAACAAGCAGACCCAGTCTCTGTGCCTCTGAGCGAGCAGTGCCATGGGCAGATGAGGCTGAGCAACAGATTTCCAGGCTAGCTCTTTCTGTCTGCAAGCTGTCTGCCAACGTTTGCATTTTCAGAGCAGGTCTGCCGGAGGCCCCCTGTACGGACCCCAAAGCTACGTTTGAAGTCTGAGGGGGCAAGACAAGCAAGCAGCCCCAGTCTCTGTGCCTCTGTGGGAGCAGTGCCATGGGCAGATGAGGCTGAGCAACAGCTTTCCAAGCTATTCTTTCTGACTGCGATCTATCTGCAGACGTTTGCATTTTCGGAGCAGGGCTGATGGAGGCGCCCGGCACAGTCCACCTAAGATACGTTTGAAGTTTCAGGGGGCAAGACAAGCAAGCAGCCCCAGTCTCTGTGCCTCTGTGCGAGCAGTGCCATGGGCAGATGATGCTGAACTATATCTTTCCAGTCTAGCTTTTTCTGGCTGCGAGCTATCTGCAGACGTTCGTATTTTCGCAACAGGGCTGCGGGAGGCCTCCTGCACGGACCCCCAAACTTACATTTGAATTTTGAGGTGGCAATACAAGCAAGCAGCCCCAGTCTCTGTGCCTCTGTGCGAGCAGTGCCATTGGCAGATGAGGCTGAGCAACAGCTTCCCAGGCTAGCTTTTTCTGGCTGCCAGCTATATGCAGACGTTCGCTTTTTTGCAACAGGGCTGCTGGAGACCTTCTGCACGGACCCCCAAAGATACATTTGAATTTTGAGGTGGCAAGACAAGCAAGCAGCCCCAGTCTCTGTGCCTCTGTGCGAGCAGTGCCATGGGCAGATGAGGCTGAGCAACAGCTTTCCAGGCTAGCTTCATCTGTCTGCAAGCTATCTGCAGCCGTTCGCATTTTCAGAGCAGGGATGACGGAGGCCCCCTGCACGGACCACCTATGTTACTTTTGGAGTTGGAGGGGGCAAGACAAGCAAGCAGCCCCATTTTCTGTGCCTCTGTGCGAGCAGTGCCATGGGCAGATGAGGCTGAGCAACAGCTTTCCAGGCTAGCTCTTTCTGGCTGCGAGCTATCTACAGATGTTCGCATTTTGGGAGCAGGGCTGCCTGAGGCGCATGGCACAGATCACCTAATACAGGTTTGAAGTTTGAGGGGGCAAGACAAGCAAGCAGCCCCAGTCTCTGTGCCTCTGTGGGAGCAGTGCCATGGGCAGATGAGGCTGAGCAACAGCTTTCCAGGCTAGCTTTTTCTGCCTGCGAGCTATCTGCCGACGCTTGCATTTTCGGAACAGGTCTGCCGGAGACCTCCTGCACGCACCCGCAAAGCTACATTTGAATTTTGAGGGGGCAAGACAAGCAAGCAGCCCCAGTCTCTGTGCCTCTGTGTGAGCAGTGTCATGGGCAGATGAGGCTGAGCAACAGCTTTCCAGGCTACTCTTTCTGACTGCGATCTATCTGCAGACGTTTGCATTTTCGGAGCAGGGCTGATGGAGGCGCCTGGCACAGTCCACCTAAGATACGTTTGAAGTTTGAAGTTGCAAGACAAGCAAGCAGCCTCAGTCTCTGTGCCTCTGTGCGAGCAGTGCCATGGGCAGATGAGGCTGAGGAACAGCTTTCCAGGCTAGCTCTTTCTGGCTGCGAGCTATCTGCAGACATTCATATTTTCAGAGCAGGGCTGCCGGAGGCCTCCTGCACGGACCACCTAAGCTAGATTTCAAGTTTGAGGGGCAAGACAAGCAAGCAGCCCCAGTCTCTGTATCTCTGTGCGAGCACTGCCATGGGCAGATGAGGCTGAGCAACAGCTTTCCACGCTAGCTTTTTCTGGCTGCCAGCTATCTGCAGACGTTCGCATTTTCGCAACAGGGCTGCCGGAGACCTCCTGCACGAACCCCCAAAGATACATTTGAATTTTGAGGGGGCAAGACAAGCAAGCAGCCCCAGTCTCTGTGCCTCTGTGCAAGCAGTGCCATGGGCAGATGAGGCTGAGCAACAGCTTTCCAGGCTATCTTCATCTGGCTGCGAGCTACCTGCAGCCGTTCTCATTTTCGGAGCAGGTCTGCCGGAGTCGCCCGGCACAGACCACCTAAGATACGTTTGAATTTTGAGAAAGCAAGACAACCAAGCAGACCCAGTCTCTGTGCCTCTGAGCGAGCAGTGGCATGGGCAGATGAGGCTGAGCAACAGCTTTCCAGGCTAGCTCTTTCTCGCTCCGAGCTATCTGCAGATGTTCGCATTTTCGGAGCACGTCTGCCGGAGGCGCCCGGCACAGACCACCTAAGATAGGTTTGAATTTTGAGGAGGCAAGACAACCAAGCAGACCCAGTCTCTGTGCCTCTGAGCGAGCAGTGCCATGGGCAGATGAGGCTGAGCAACAGATTTCCAGGCTAGCTCTTTCTGTCTGCAAGCTGTCTGCAAACGTTCGCATTTTCAGAGCAGGGCTGCCGGAGGCCCCCTGTACGGACCCCCAAAGCTACGTTTGAAGTCTGAGGGGGCAAGACAAGCAAGCAGCCCCAGTCTCTGTGCCTCTGTGCGAGCAGTGCCATGGGCAGATGAGGCTGAGCAACAGCTTTCCAGGCTAGATCTTTCTTCCTGCGATCTATCTGCAGACGTTTGCATTTTCGGAGCAGGGCTGATGCAGGCGCCCGGCACAGTCCACCTAAGATATGTTTGAAGTTTGACGTTGCAATACAAGCAAGCAGCCTCAGTCTCTGTGCCTCTGTGCGAGCAGTGCCATGGGCAGATGAGGCTGAGCAACAGCTTTCCAGGCTAGCTCTTTCTGGCTGCGAGCTATCTGCAGACATTCATATTTTCAGAGCAGGGCTGCCGGAGGCCTCCTGCACGGACCACCTAAGCTACATTTCAAGTTTGAGGGGCAAGACAAGCAAGCAGCCCCAGTCTCTGTATCTCTGTGCAAGCAGTGCCATGGGCAGATGAGGCTGAGCAACAGCTTTCCAGGCTAACTTCATCTGGCTGCGAGCTACGTGCAGCTGTTCGCGTTTTCGGAGCAGGTCTGCCGGAGGCTCACTGCACAGACAACCTAAGATAGGTTTGAATTTTGAGGAGGCAATACAACCAAGCAGCCCCAGTCTCTGTGCCTCTGAGCGAGCAGTGCCATGGGCAGATGAGGCTGAGCAACAGATTTCCAGGCTAGCTCTTTCTGTCTGCAAGCTGTCTGCAAACGTTCGCATTTTCAGAGCAGGGCTGCCGGAGGCCCCCTGTACGGACCCGCAAAGCTACGTTTCAAGTCTGAGGGGGCAAGACAAGCAAGCAGCCCCAGTCTCTGTGCCTCTGTGGGAGCAGTGCCATTGGCAGATGAGGCTGAGCAACAGCTTTCCAGGCTAGCTCTTTCTTCCTGCGAGGTATCTGCCGACGTTTGCATTTTCAGAACAGGGCTGCCGGAGACCTCCTGCACGCACCCGCAAAGCTACATTTGAATTTTGAGGTGGCAAGACAAGCAAGCAGCCTCAGTCTCTGTGCCTCTGTGCGAGCAGTGCCATGGGCAGATGAGGCTGAGGAACAGCTTTCCAGGCTAGCTCTTTCTGGCTGCGAGCTATCTGCAGACATTCATATTTTCAGAGCAGGGCTGCCGGAGGCCTCCTGCACGGACCACCAAAGCTAGATTTCAAGTTTGAGGGGCAAGACAAGCAAGCAGACCCAGTCTCTGTGCCTCTGTGCGAGCAGTGCCATGGGCAGATGAGGCTGAGCAACAGCTTTCCAGGCTACTCTTTCTGACTGCGATCTATCTGCAGACGTTTGCATTTTCGGAGCAGGGCTGATGGAGGCGCCCGACACAGTCCACCTAAGATACGTTTGAAGTTTGAGGGGGCAAGACAAGCAAGCAGCCCCAGTCTCTGTGCTTCTGTGTGAGCAGTGCCATGGGCAGATGAGGCTGAACAATATCTTTCCAGGCTAGCTTCACCTGGCTGCGAGCTATCTGCAGATGTCCGCATTTTGGGAGCAGGGCTGTGTGAGGCGCACGGCACAGACCACCTAAGACATGTTTGAAGTTTGAGGGGGCAAGACAAGCAAGCAGCCCCAGTCTCTGTGCCTCTGTGCGAGCAGTGCCATGGGCAGATGAGGCTGAGCAACAGCTTTCCAGGCTAGCTTTTTCTGCCTGCGATCTATCTGCAGACGTTCACATTTTCGCAACAGGGCTGCCGGAGACCTCCTGCACGGACCACCAAAGCTACGTTTGAAGTTTGAGGTGGCAAGAGAAGCAAGCAGCCCCAGTCTCTGTGCCTCTGTGCGAGCAGTGCCATGGGCAGATGACGCTGAGCAACAGCTTTCCAGGCTACTCTTTCTGACTGCGAGCTATCTGCAGATGTTCGCATTTTCGGAGCAGCGCTGCCGGAGGCGCCCGGCACAGACCACCAAAGATAGGTTTGAAGTTTGAGGTGTCAAGACAAGCAAGCAGTCCCAGACTCTATGCCTTTGTGCGAGCAGTGCCATGGGCAGATGAGGCTGAGCAACAGCTTTGCAGGCTAGCTCTTCCTGCCTGCGTACTATCTGGAGACGTTTGCATTTTCAGGGTATGGATGGGAAAGAAGCCTCGCAGGCACCACCCCCTTTCTGAATCTAGCTGGCATGTTTGCGGTGGTAAGACAAGAAAGCACCCCAGTCTCTGTGCCTCTGTGCGAGCAGTGCCATGGGCAGATGAGGCTGAGCAACAGCTTTGCAGGCTAGCTTTTTCTCGCTGCGAGCTATCTGCAGATGTTTGCATTTTCGGAGCACGTCTGCCGGAGAAGCCCGCCACAGACCACCTAAGATAGGTTTGAATTTTCAGGAGGCAAGACAACCAAGCAGCCCCAGTCTGTGTGTCTCTGAGCAAGCAGTGCCATGGGCAGATGAGGCTGAGCAACAGATTTCCAGGCTAGCTATTTCTGTCTGCAAGCTGTCTGCAAACGTTCGCATTTTCAGAGCAGGGCTGCCGGAGGCCCCCTGTACGAACCCCCAAAGCTACGTTTGAAGTCTCAGGGGGCAAGACAAGCAAGCACCCCCAGTCTCTGTGCCTCTGTGCGAGCAGTGCCATGGGCAGATGAGGCTGAGCAACAGATTTCCAGGCTACTCTTTCTGACTGCGATCTATCTGCAGACGTTTGCATTTTTGGAGCACGGCTGATGGAGGCGCCCGGCACAGTCCACCTAAGGTACGTTTGAAGTTTGACGTTGCAAGACAAGCAAGCAGCCCCAGTCTCTGTGCCTCTGTGCGAGCAGTGCCATGGGCAGATGAGGCTGAGGAACAGCTTTCCAGGCTAGCTCTTTCTGGCTGCGAGCTATCTGCAGACATTCATATTTTCAGAGCAGGGCTGCCGGAGGCCTCCTATACGGACCACCTAAGCTACATTTCAAGTTTGAGGGGCAAGACAAGCAAGCAGCCCCAGTATCTGTATCTCGGTGCGAGCACTGCCATGTGCAGATGAGGCTGAGCAACAGCTTTCCACGCTAGCTTTTTCTGGCTGCCAGCTATCTGCAGACGTTCGCATTTTCGCAACAGGGCTGCCGGAGACCTCCTGCACGAACCCCCAAAGCTACATTTGAATTTTGAGGGGGCAAGACAAGCAAGCAGCCTCAGTCTCTGTGCCTCTGTGCAAGCAGTGCCATGGGCAGATGAGGCTGAGCAACAGCTTTCCAGGCTATCTTCATATGGCTGCGAGCTGTCTGCAGCCGTTCGCATTTTCGGAGCAGGTCTGCCGGAGGCGCCCGGCACAGACCACCTAAGATAGGTTTGAATTTTGAGAAGGCAAGACAACCAAGCAGACCCAGTCTCTGTGCCTCTGAGCGAACAGTGCCATGGGCAGATGAGGCTGAGCATCAGCTTTCCAGGCTAGCTCTTTCTGGCTGCGAGCTATCTGCAGATGTTCGCATTTTCGGAGCACGTCTGCCGGAGAAGCCCGGCACAGACCACCTAAGATAGGTTTGAATTTTGAGCAGGCAAGACAAGCAAGCAGCCCCAGTCTCTGTGCCTCTGAGCGAGCAGTGCCATGGGCAGATGAGGCTGAGCAACAGCTTTGCAGGCTAGCTCTTTCTGGCTGCGAGGTATCTGGAGACGTTCGCATTTTCAGGGCATGGATGGGAAAGAAGCCTCGCAGGCACCACCCCCTTTCTGAATCTAGCTGGGATGTTTGCGGTGGCAAGACAAGAAAGTACCCCATTCTCTGTGCCTCTGTGCGAGCAGTGCCATGGGCAGATGAGGCTGAGCAACAGCTTTGCAGGCTAGCTCTTTCTGGCTGCGAGGTATCTGCAGACGTTCGCATTTTTGGAGCAGGTCTGCGAAATGAGCCAGAGATGAATCTTCCCCGTTCCCAGGATATGCTGGATGTTTGAGTTTGCAAGACAAGCAAGCAGCCCCAGTCTCTGTGCCTCTGTGCGAGCAGTGCCATGGGCAGATGAGGCTGAGCAACAGCTTTCCAGGCTAGCTCTTTCTGGATGCGAGCTATCTGCAGATATTCGCATTTTCGGAGCCCGTCTGCCGGAGAAGCCCGGCACAGACCACCTAAGATAGGTTTGAATTTTGAGGAGGCAAGACAACCAAGCAGCCCCAGTCTCTGTGCCTCTGAGCGAGCAGTGCCATGGGCAGATGAGGCTGAGCAACAGATTTCCAGGCTAGCTCTTTCTGTCTGCAAGCTGTCTGCAAACGTTCTCATTTTCAGAGCAGGGCTGCCGGAGGCCCCCTGTACGGACCCCCAAAGCTACGTTTGAAGTCTGAGGGGGCAAGACAAGCAAGCAGCCCCAGTCTCTGTGCCTCTGTGCGAGCAGTGCCATGGGCAGATGAGGCTGAGCAACAGCTTTCCAGGCTATTCTTTCTGACTGCGATTTATCTGCAGACGTTTGCATTTTCGGAGCAGGGCTGATGGAGGCGCCCGGCACAGTCCACCTAAGATACGTTTGAAGTTTGAGGGAGCAAGACAAGCAAGCAGCCCCAGTCTCTGTGCCTCTGTGCGAGCAGTGCCATGGGCAGATGAGGCTGAACAATATCTTTCCAGTCTAGCTTTTTCTGGCTGCGAACTATCTGCAGACGTTCGTATTTTCGCAACAGGGCTGCGGGAGGCCTCCTGCACGGACACCCAAATTTACATTTGAAGTTTAGGTGGCAATACAAGCAAGCAGCCCCAGTCTCTGTGCCTCTGTGCGAGCAGTGCCATTGGCAGATGAGGCTGAGCAACAGCTTTCCAGGCTAGATTTTTCTGGCTGCAAGCTATCTGCAGACGTTCGCTTTTTCGCAACAGGGCTGCTGGAGACCTTCTGCACGGACCCCCAAAGATACATTTGAATTGTGAGGGGGCAAGACAAGCAAGCAGCCCCAGTCTCTGTGCCTCTGTGCAAGCAGAGCCATGGGCAGATGAGGCTGAGCAACAGCTTTCCAGGCTAGCTTCATCTGGCTGCGAGCTATCTGCAGACGTTCGCATTTTCAGAGCAGGGATGCCGGAGGCCCCCTGCACGGACCACCTAAGCTACTTTTGAAGTTGGAGGTGGCAAGACAAGCAAGCAGCCCCAGTCTCTGTGCCTCTGTGCGAGCAGTGCCATGGGCAGATGAGGCTGAGCAACAGCTTTCCAGGCTAGCTCTTTCTGGCTGCGAGTTATCTGGAGACGTTCGCATTTTCAGGGCATGTATGGGAAAGAAGCCTCGCAGACACCACGCCCTTTCTGAATCTAGCTGGGATGTTTGAGTTTGCAATACAAGAAAGCACCCCATTCTCTGTGCCTCTGTGCGAGCAGTGCCATGGGCAGATGAGTCTGAGCAACAGCTTTGCAGGCTAGCTCTTTCTGGCTGGGAGGTATCTGGAAACGTTCGCATTTTTGGAGCAGGGCTGCGAAATGAACCAGAGAGGAATCTTCCCCGTTCCCAGGATATGCTGGATGTTTGAGTTTGCAAGACAAGCAAGCAGCCCCAGTCTCTGTGCCTCTGTGCGAGCAGTGCCATGGGCAGATGAGGCTGAGCAACAGCTTTCCAGGCTAGCTCTTTCTGCCTGCGAGCTATCTGCAGATGTTCGCATTTTGTGAGCAGGGCTGCCTGAGGCGCACGGCACAGACCACCTAAGACAGGTTTGAAGTTTCAGGGGGCAAGACAACCAAGCAGCCCCAGTCTCTGTGCCTCTGTGGGAGCAGTGCCATGGGCAGATGAGGCTGAGCAACAGCTTTCCAGGCTAGCTCTTTCTGCCTGCGATCTATCTGCAGACGTTTGCATTTTCGGAGCAGGGCTGATGGAGGCGCCCGGCACAGTCCACCTAAGATACGTTTGAAGTTTGACGTTGCAAGACAAGCAAGCAGCCCCAGTCTCTGTGCCTCTGTGCGAGCAGTACCATGGGCAGATGAGGCTGAGCAACAGCTTTCCAGGCTAGCTCTTTCTTCCTGTGATCTATCTGCAGACGTTCGCATTTTCGGAGAAGGGCTGCCGGAGGCCCCATTCACAGACCACCAAAGCTACATTTGAAGTTTGAGGGGGCAAGACCAGCAAGCAGCCCCAGTCTCTGTGCCTCTGTGCGAGCAGTGCCATGGGCAGATGAGGCTGAGCAACAGCTTTCCAGGCTAGCTTCATCTGGCTGCGAGCTATCTGCAGCCTTTCGCATTTTCGGAGCAGGTCTGCCGGAGAGCTCCGGCACGAACCCCCAAAGATACATTTGAATTTTGAGGAGGCAAGACAACCAAGCAGACCCAGTCTCTGTGCCTCTGAGCGAGCAGTGCCATGGGCAGATGAGGCTGAGTAACAGATTTCCAGGCTAGCTCTTTCTGCCTGCGAGCTGTCTGCAAACGTTCGCATTTTCGGAGCAGGGCTGCCGGAGGCCCCCTGTACGGACCCCCAAAGCTACGTTTGAAGTCTGAGGGGGCAAGACAAGCAAGCAGCCCAGTCTCTGTGCCTCTGTGGGAGCAGTGCCATGGGCAGATGAGGCTGAGCAACAGCTTTCCAGGCTAGCTCTTTCTGCCTGCGAGGTGTCTGCCGACGTTCGCATGTTCGGAACAGGGCTGCCAGTGACCTCCTGCACGCACCCGCAAAGCTACATTTGAATTTTGAGGTGGCAAGACAAGCAAGCAGCCACAGTCTCTGTGCCTCTGTGCGAGCAGTGCCATGGGCAGATGAGGCTGAGCAACAGCTTTCCAGGCTGCTCTTTCTGACTGCGATCTATCTGAAGACGTTTGCATTTTCGGAGCAGGGCTGATGGAGGCGCCCGGCACAGTCCACCTAAGATACGTTAGAAGTTTGAGGGGGCAAGACAAGCAAGCAGCCCCAGTCTTTGTGCCTCTGTGCGAGCAGTGCCACGGGCAGATGAGGCTGAGCAACAGCTTTCCAGGCTAGCTTTTTCTGGCTGCCAGCTATCTGCCGACGTTCGCATTTTCGGAACAGGGCTGCCGGTGACCTCCTGCACGCACCCGCAAAGCTACATTTGAATTTTGAGGTGGCAAGACAAGCAAGCAGCCCCAGTCTCTGTGCCTCTGTGCGAGCAGTGCCATGGGCAGATAGGCTGAGCAACAGCTTTCCAGGCTACTCTTTCTGACTGCGATCTATCTGCAGACGTTTGCATTTTCGGAGCAGGGCTGATGGACGCGCCCAACACAGTCCACCTAAGATACGTTTGAAGTTTGAGGGGGCAAGACAAGCAAGCAGCCCCAGTCTCTGTGCCTCTGAGCGAGCAGTGCCATGTGCAGATGAGGCTGAACAATATCTTTCCAGGCTAGCTTTTTCTGGCTGGGAGGTATCTGGAAACGTTCGCATTTTTGGAGCAGGGCTGCGAAATGATCCAGAGAGGAATCTTCCCCGTTCCCAGGATATGCTGGATGTTTGAGTTTTCAAGACAAGCAAGCAGCCCCAGTCTCTGTGCCTCTGTGCGAGCAGTGCCATGGGCAGATGAGGCTGAGCAACAGCTTTCCAGGCTAGCTCTTTCTCGCTGCGAGCTATCTGCAGATGTTCGCATTTTCGGAGCACGTCTGCCGGAGAAGCCCGGCACAGACCACCTAAGATAGGTTTGAATTTTGAGGAGGCAAGACAACCAAGCAGACCCAGTCTCTGTGCCTCTGAGCGAGCAGTGCCATGGGCAGATGAGGCTGAGCAACAGATTTCCAGGCTAGCTCTTTCTGTCTGCAAGCTGTCTGCAAACGTTCTCATTTTCAGAGCAGGGCTGCCGGAGGCCCCCTGTACGGACCCCCAAAGATACGTTTGAAGTCTGAGGGGGCAAGACAAGCAAGCAGCCCCAGTCTCTGTGCCTCTGTGCGAGCAGTGCCATGGGCAGATGAGGCTGAGCAACAGCTTTCCAGGCTAGCTCTTTCTTCCTGCGAGGTATCTGCCGTCGTTCGCATTTTCGGAACAGGGCTGCCGGAGACCTCCTGCACGGACCACCTAAGCTACATTTCAAGTTTGAGGGGCAAGACAAGCAAGCAGCCCCAGTCTCTGTATCTCTGTGCGAGCAGTGCCATGGGCAGATGAGGCTGAGCAACAGCTTTCCACGCTAGCTTTTCCTGGCTGTGAGCTATCTGCAGACGTTCGCATTTTCGCAACAGGGCTGCCGGAGACCTCCTGCACGAACCCCCAAAGATACATTTGAATTTTGAGGGGGCAAGACAAGCAAGCAGCCCCAGTCTCTGTGCCTCTGTGCGAGCAGTGCCATGTGCAGATGAGGCTGAACAATATCTTTCCAGGCTAGCTTTTTCTGGCTGGGAGGTATCTGGAAACGTTCGCATTTTTGGAGCAGGGCTGCGAAATGAGCCAGAGAGGAATCTTCCCCGTTCCCAGGATATGCTGGATGTTTGAGTTTGCAAGACAAGCAAGCAGCCCCAGTCTCTGTGCCTCTGTGCGAGCAGTGCCATGGGCAGATGAGGCTGAGCAACAGCTTTCCAGGCTAGCTCTTTCTCGCTGCGAGCTATCTGCAGATGTTCGCATTTTCGGAGCACGTCTGCCGGAGAAGCCCGGCACAGACCACCTAAGATAGGTTTGAATTTTCAGGAGGCAAGACAACCAAGCAGACCCAGTCTCTGTGCCTCTGAGCGAGCAGTGCCATGGGCAGATGAGGCTGAGCAACAGATTTCCAGGCTAGCTCTTTCTGTCTGCAAGCTGTCTGCAAACGTTCTCATTTTCAGAGCAGGGCTGCCGGAGGCCCCCTGTACGGACCCCCAAAGATACGTTTGAAGTCTGAGGGGGCAAGACAAGCAAGCACCCCCAGTCTCTGTGCCTCTGTGGGAGCAGTGCCATGGGCAGATGAGGCTGAGCAACAGCTTTCCAGGCTAGCTCTTTCTTCCTGCGAGGTATCTGCCGTCGTTCGCATTTTCGGAACAGGGCTGCCGGAGACCTCCTGCACGCACCCGCAAAGCTACATTTGAATTTTGACGTTGCAAGACAAGCAAGCAGCCCCAGTCTCTGTGCCTCTGTGCGAGCAGTGCCATGGGCAGATGAGGCTGAGCAACAGCTTTCCAGGCTAGCTCTTTCTGCCTGCGATTTATCTGCAGACGTTTGCATTTTCGGAGCAGGGCTGATGGAGGCGCCCGGCACAGTCCACCTAAGATACGTTTGAAGTTTGACGTTGCAAGACAAGCAAGCAGCCCCAGTCTCTGAGCCTCTGTGCGAGCAGTACCATGGGCAGATGAGGCTGAGCAACAGCTTTCCAGGCTAGCTCTTTCTGGCTGCGAGCTATCTGCAGACATTCATATTTTCAGGGTAGGGCTGCCGGAGACCTCCTGCACGGACCACCTAAGCTACATTTCAAGTTTGAGGGGCAAGACAAGCAAGCAGCCCCAGTCTCTGTATCTCTGTGCGAGCAGTGCCATGGGCAGATGAGGCTGAGCAACAGCTTTCCACGCTAGCTTTTCCTGGCTGTGAGCTATCTGCAGACGTTCGCATTTTCGCAACAGGGCTGCCGGAGACCTCCTGCACGAACCCCCAAAGATACATTTGAATTCTGAGGGGGCAAGACAAGCAAGCAGCCCCAGTCTCTGTGCCTCTGTGCAAGCAGTGCCATGGGCAGATGAGGCTGAGCAACAGCTTTCCAGGCTAGCTTCATCTGGCTGCGAGCTATCTGCAGCCTTTCGCATTTTTGGAGCAGGTCTGCCGGAGACCTCCGGCACGAACCCCCAAAGATACATTTGAATTTTGAGGAGGCAAGACAACCAAGCAGACCCAGTCTCTGTGCCTCTGAGCGAGCAGTGCCATGGGCAGATGAGGCTGAGCAACAGATCTCCAGGCTAGCTCTTTCTGTCTGCAAGCTGTCTGCAAACGTTCGCATTTTCAGAGCAGGGCTGCCGGAGGCCCCCTGTACGGACCCCCAAAGCTACGTTTGAAGTCTGAGGGGGCAAGACAAGCAAGCAGCCCCAGTCTCTGTGCCTCTGTGGGAGCAGTGCCATGGGCAGATGAGGCTGAGCAACAGCTTTCCACGCTAGCTTTTTCTGGCTGCCAGCTATCTGCCGACGTTCGCATTTTCGGAACAGGGCTGCCGGTGACCTCCTGCACGCACCCGCAAAGCTACATTTGAATTTTGAGGTGGCAAGACAAGCAAGCAGCCCCAGTCTCTGTGCCTCTGTGCGAGCAGTGCCATGGGCAGATAGGCTGAGCAACAGCTTTCCAGGCTACTCTTTCTGACTGCGATCTATCTGCAGACGTTTGCATTTTCGGAGCAGGGCTGATGGACGCGCCCGGCACACTCCACCTAAGATACGTTTGAATTTTGAGGGGGCAAGACAAGCAAGCAGCCCCAGTCTCTGTGCCTCTGTGCGAGCAGTGCCATGTGCAGATGAGGCTGAACAATATCTTTCCAGGCTAGCTTTTTCTGGCTGGGAGGTATCTGGAAACGTTCGCATTTTTGGAGCAGGGCTGCGAAATGATCCAGAGAGGAATCTTCCCCGTTCCCAGGATATGCTGGATGTTTGAGTTTGCAAGACAAGCAAGCAGCCCCAGTCTCTGTGCCTCTGTGCGAGCAGTGCCATGGGCAGATGAGGCTGAGCAACAGCTTTCCAGGCTAGCTCTTTCTCGCTGCGAGCTATCTGCAGATGTTCGCATTTTCGGAGCACGTCTGCCGGAGAAGCCCGGCATAGACCACCTAAGATAGGTTTGAATTTTGAGGAGGCAAGACAACCAAGCAGACCCAGTCTCTGTGCCTCTGAGCGAGCAGTGCCATGGGCAGATGAGGCTGAGCAACAGATTTCCAGGCTAGCTCGTTCTGTCTGCAAGCTGTCTGCAAACGTTCTCATTTTCAGAGCAGGGCTGCCGGAGGCCCCCTGTACGGACCCCCAAAGATACGTTTGAAGTCTGAGGGGGCGAGACAAGCAAGCACCCCCAGTCTCTGTGCCTCTGTGGGAGCAGTGCCATGGGCAGATGAGGCTGAGCAACAGCTTTCCAGGCTAGCTCTTTCTTCCTGCGAGGTATCTGCCGTCGTTCGCATTTTCGGAACAGGGCTGCCGGAGACCTCCTGCACGCACCCGCAAAGCTACATTTGAATTTTGACGTTGCAAGACAAGCAAGCAGCCCCAGTCTCTGTGCCTCTGTGGGAGCAGTGCCATGGGCAGATGAGGCTGAGCAACAGCTTTCCAGGCTAGCTCTTTCTTCCTGCGAGGTATCTCTCGTCGTTCGCATTTTCGGAACAGGGCTGCCGGAGACCTCCTGCACGCACCCGCAAAGCTACATTTGAATTTTGAGGGGGCAAGACAAGCAAGCAGCCCCAGTCTCTGTGCCTCTGTGCGAGCAGTGCCATGGGCAGATGAGGCTGAGCAACAGCTTTCCAGGCTAGCTCTTTCTGCCTGCGATTTATCTGCAGACGTTTGCATTTTCGGAGCAGGGCTGATGGAGGCGCCCGGCACAGTCCACCTAAGATACGTTTGAAGTTTGACGTTGCAAGACAAGCAAGCAGCCCCAGTCTCTGAGCCTCTGTGCGAGCAGTACCATGGGCAGATGAGGCTGAGCAACAGCTTTCCAGGCTAGCTCTTTCTGGCTGCGAGCTATCTGCAGACATTCATATTTTCAGGGTAGGGCTGCCGGAGACCTCCTGCACGGACCACCTAAGCTACATTTCAAGTTTGAGGGGCAAGACAAGCAAGCAGCCCCAGTCTCTGTATCTCTGTGCGAGCAGTGCCATGGGCAGATGAGGCTGAGCAACAGCTTTCCACGCTAGCTTTTCCTGGCTGTGAGCTATCTGCAGACGTTCGCATTTTCGCAACAGGGCTGCCGGAGACCTCCTGCACGAACCCCCAAAGATACATTTGAATTTTGAGGGGGCAAGACAAGCAAGCAGCCCCAGTCTCTGTGCCTCTGTGCGAGCAGTGCCATGTGCAGATGAGGCTGAACAATATCTTTCCAGGCTAGCTTTTTCTGGCTGGGAGGTATCTGGAAACGTTCGCATTTTTGGAGCAGGGCTGCGAAATGAGCCAGAGAGGAATCTTCCCCGTTCCCAGGATATGCTGGATGTTTGAGTTTGCAAGACAAGCAAGCAGCCCCAGTCTCTGTGCCTCTGTGCGAGCAGTGCCATGGGCAGATGAGGCTGAGCAACAGCTTTCCAGGCTAGCTCTTTCTCGCTGCGAGCTATCTGCAGATGTTCGCATTTTCGGAGCACGTCTGCCGGAGAAGCCCGGCACAGACCACCTAAGATAGGTTTGAATTTTCAGGAGGCAAGACAACCAAGCAGACCCAGTCTCTGTGCCTCTGAGCGAGCAGTGCCATGGGCAGATGAGGCTGAGCAACAGATTTCCAGGCTAGCTCTTTCTGTCTGCAAGCTGTCTGCAAACGTTCTCATTTTCAGAGCAGGGCTGCCGGAGGCCCCCTGTACGGACCCCCAAAGATACGTTTGAAGTCTGAGGGGGCAAGACAAGCAAGCACCCCCAGTCTCTGTGCCTCTGTGGGAGCAGTGCCATGGGCAGATGAGGCTGAGCAACAGCTTTCCAGGCTAGCTCTTTCTTCCTGCGAGGTATCTGCCGTCGTTCGCATTTTCGGAACAGGGCTGCCGGAGACCTCCTGCACGCACCCGCAAAGCTACATTTGAATTTTGACGTTGCAAGACAAGCAAGCAGCCCCAGTCTCTGTGCCTCTGTGGGAGCAGTGCCATGGGCAGATGAGGCTGAGCAACAGCTTTCCAGGCTAGCTCTTTCTTCCTGCGAGGTATCTCTCGTCGTTCGCATTTTCGGAACAGGGCTGCCGGAGACCTCCTGCACGCACCCGCAAAGCTACATTTGAATTTTGAGGGGGCAAGACAAGCAAGCAGCCCCAGTCTCTGTGCCTCTGTGCGAGCAGTGCCATGGGCAGATGAGGCTGAGCAACAGCTTTCCAGGCTAGCTCTTTCTGCCTGCGATTTATCTGCAGACGTTTGCATTTTCGGAGCAGGGCTGATGGAGGCGCCCGGCACAGTCCACCTAAGATACGTTTGAAGTTTGACGTTGCAAGACAAGCAAGCAGCCCCAGTCTCTGAGCCTCTGTGCGAGCAGTACCATGGGCAGATGAGGCTGAGCAACAGCTTTCCAGGCTAGCTCTTTCTGGCTGCGAGCTATCTGCAGACATTCATATTTTCAGGGTAGGGCTGCCGGAGACCTCCTGCACGGACCACCTAAGCTACATTTCAAGTTTGAGGGGCAAGACAAGCAAGCAGCCCCAGTCTCTGTATCTCTGTGCGAGCAGTGCCATGGGCAGATGAGGCTGAGCAACAGCTTTCCACGCTAGCTTTTCCTGGCTGTGAGCTATCTGCAGACGTTCGCATTTTCGCAACAGGGCTGCCGGAGACCTCCTGCACGAACCCCCAAAGATACATTTGAATTCTGAGGGGGCAAGACAAGCAAGCAGCCCCAGTCTCTGTGCCTCTGTGCAAGCAGTGCCATGGGCAGATGAGGCTGAGCAACAGCTTTCCAGGCTAGCTTCATCTGGCTGCGAGCTATCTGCAGCCTTTCGCATTTTTGGAGCAGGTCTGCCGGAGACCTCCGGCACGAACCCCCAAAGATACATTTGAATTTTGAGGAGGCAAGACAACCAAGCAGACCCAGTCTCTGTGCCTCTGAGCGAGCAGTGCCATGGGCAGATGAGGCTGAGCAACAGATCTCCAGGCTAGCTCTTTCTGTCTGCAAGCTGTCTGCAAACGTTCGCATTTTCAGAGCAGGGCTGCCGGAGGCCCCCTGTACGGACCCCCAAAGCTACGTTTGAAGTCTGAGGGGGCAAGACAAGCAAGCAGCCCCAGTCTCTGTGCCTCTGTGGGAGCAGTGCCATGGGCAGATGAGGCTGAGCAACAGCTTTCCACGCTAGCTTTTTCTGGCTGCCAGCTATCTGCCGACGTTCGCATTTTCGGAACAGGGCTGCCGGTGACCTCCTGCACGCACCCGCAAAGCTACATTTGAATTTTGAGGTGGCAAGACAAGCAAGCAGCCCCAGTCTCTGTGCCTCTGTGCGAGCAGTGCCATGGGCAGATAGGCTGAGCAACAGCTTTCCAGGCTACTCTTTCTGACTGCGATCTATCTGCAGACGTTTGCATTTTCGGAGCAGGGCTGATGGACGCGCCCGGCACACTCCACCTAAGATACGTTTGAATTTTGAGGGGGCAAGACAAGCAAGCAGCCCCAGTCTCTGTGCCTCTGTGCGAGCAGTGCCATGTGCAGATGAGGCTGAACAATATCTTTCCAGGCTAGCTTTTTCTGGCTGGGAGGTATCTGGAAACGTTCGCATTTTTGGAGCAGGGCTGCGAAATGATCCAGAGAGGAATCTTCCCCGTTCCCAGGATATGCTGGATGTTTGAGTTTGCAAGACAAGCAAGCAGCCCCAGTCTCTGTGCCTCTGTGCGAGCAGTGCCATGGGCAGATGAGGCTGAGCAACAGCTTTCCAGGCTAGCTCTTTCTCGCTGCGAGCTATCTGCAGATGTTCGCATTTTCGGAGCACGTCTGCCGGAGAAGCCCGGCATAGACCACCTAAGATAGGTTTGAATTTTGAGGAGGCAAGACAACCAAGCAGACCCAGTCTCTGTGCCTCTGAGCGAGCAGTGCCATGGGCAGATGAGGCTGAGCAACAGATTTCCAGGCTAGCTCGTTCTGTCTGCAAGCTGTCTGCAAACGTTCTCATTTTCAGAGCAGGGCTGCCGGAGGCCCCCTGTACGGACCCCCAAAGATACGTTTGAAGTCTGAGGGGGCGAGACAAGCAAGCACCCCCAGTCTCTGTGCCTCTGTGGGAGCAGTGCCATGGGCAGATGAGGCTGAGCAACAGCTTTCCAGGCTAGCTCTTTCTTCCTGCGAGGTATCTGCCGTCGTTCGCATTTTCGGAACAGGGCTGCCGGAGACCTCCTGCACGCACCCGCAAAGCTACATTTGAATTTTGACGTTGCAAGACAAGCAAGCAGCCCCAGTCTCTGTGCCTCTGTGGGAGCAGTGCCATGGGCAGATGAGGCTGAGCAACAGCTTTCCAGGCTAGCTCTTTCTTCCTGCGAGGTATCTCTCGTCGTTCGCATTTTCGGAACAGGGCTGCCGGAGACCTCCTGCACGCACCCGCAAAGCTACATTTGAATTTTGAGGGGGCAAGACAAGCAAGCAGCCCCAGTCTCTGTGCCTCTGTGCGAGCAGTGCCATGGGCAGATGAGGCTGAGCAACAGCTTTCCAGGCTAGCTCTTTCTGCCTGCGATTTATCTGCAGACGTTTGCATTTTCGGAGCAGGGCTGATGGAGGCGCCCGGCACAGTCCACCTAAGATACGTTTGAAGTTTGACGTTGCAAGACAAGCAAGCAGCCCCAGTCTCTGAGCCTCTGTGCGAGCAGTACCATGGGCAGATGAGGCTGAGCAACAGCTTTCCAGGCTAGCTCTTTCTGGCTGCGAGCTATCTGCAGACATTCATATTTTCAGGGTAGGGCTGCCGGAGACCTCCTGCACGGACCACCTAAGCTACATTTCAAGTTTGAGGGGCAAGACAAGCAAGCAGCCCCAGTCTCTGTATCTCTGTGCGAGCAGTGCCATGGGCAGATGAGGCTGAGCAACAGCTTTCCACGCTAGCTTTTCCTGGCTGTGAGCTATCTGCAGACGTTCGCATTTTCGCAACAGGGCTGCCGGAGACCTCCTGCACGAACCCCCAAAGATACATTTGAATTCTGAGGGGGCAAGACAAGCAAGCAGCCCCAGTCTCGGTGCCTCTGTGCAAGCAGTGCCATGGGCAGATGAGGCTGAGCAACAGCTTTCCAGGCTAGCTTCATCTGGCTGCGAGCTATCTGCAGCCTTTCGCATTTTTGGAGCAGGTCTGCCGGAGACCTCCGGCACGAACCCCCAAAGATACATTTGAATTTTGAGGAGGCAAGACAACCAAGCAGACCCAGTCTCTGTGCCTCTGAGCGAGCAGTGCCATGGGCAGATGAGGCTGAGCAACGGATTTCCAGGCTAGCTCTTTCTGTCTGCAAGCTGTCTGCAAACGTTCGCATTTTCAGAGCAGGGCTGATGGACGCGCCCGGCACAGTCCACCTAAGATACGTTTGAATTTTGAGGGGGCAAGACAAGCAAGCAGCCCCAGTCTCTGTGCCTCTGTGCGAGCAGTGCCATGGGCAGATGAGGCTGAACAATATCTTTCCAGGCTAGCTTTTTCTGGCTGGGAGGTATCTGGAAACGTTCGCATTTTTGGAGCAGGGCAGCGAAATGATCCAGAGAGGAATCTTCCCCGTTCCCAGGATATGCTGGATGTTTGAGTTTGCAAGACAAGCAAGCAGCCCCAGTCTCTGTGCCTCTGTGCGAGCAGTGCCATGGGCAGATGAGGCTGAGCAACAGCTTTCCAGGCTAGCTCTTTCTCGCTGCGAGCTATCTGCAGATGTTCGCATTTTCGGAGCACGTCTGCCGGAGAAGCCCGGCACAGACCACCTAAGATAGGTTTGAATTTTGAGGAGGCAAGACAACCAAGCAGACCCAGTCTCTGTGCCTCTGAGCGAGCAGTGCCATGGGCAGATGAGGCTGAGCAACAGCTTTCCAGGCTAGCTCTTTCTGGCTGCGAGCTATCTGCAGACATTCATATTTTCAGGGCAAGGCTGCCGGAGACCTCCTGCACGGACCACCTAAGCTACATTTCAAGTTTGAGGGGGCAAGTCAAGCAAGCAGCACCAGTCTCTGTATCTCTGTGCGAGCAGTGCCATGGGCAGATGAGGCTGAGCAACAGCTTTCCACGCTAGCTTTTTCTGGCTGCGAGCTATCTGCAGACGTTCGCATTTTGTGAGCAGGGCTGCCTGAGGCGCACGGCACAGACCACCTAAGAGAGGTTTGAAGTTTGAGGTGGCAAGACAACCAAGCAGCCCCAGTCTCTGTGCCTCTGTGCGAGCAGTGCCATGTGCAGATAAGGCTGAGCAACAGCTTTTCAGGCTAGCTCTTTCTGCCTGCGAGCTATCTGCAGACGTTCACATTTTCGCAACAGGGCTGCCGGAGACCTCCTGCACGGACCACCAAAGCTACGTTTGAAGTTTGAGGTGGCAAGACAAGCAAGCAGCCCCAGTCTCTGTGCCTCTGTGCGAGCAGTGCCATGGGCAGAAGAGGCTGAGCAACAGCTTTCCAGGCTACTATTTCTGCCTGCGATCTACCTGCAGACGTTTGCATTTTCGGAGCAGGGCTGATGGACGCGCCCGGCACAGTCCACCTAAGATACGTTTGAAGTTTGAGGTTGCAAGACAAGCAAGCAGCCCCAGTCTCTGTGCCTCTGTGCGAGCAGTGCCATTGGCAGCTGAGGCTGAGCAACAGCTTTCCAGGCTAGCTTTTTCTGGCTGCCACCTATCTGCAGACGTTTGCATTTTCGCAACAGGGCTGCTGGAGACCTTCTGCACGGACCCCCAAAGATATATTTGAATTTTGAGGGGGCAAGACAAGCAAGCAGCCCCAGTCTCTGTGCCTCTGTGCAAGCAGTGCCATGGGCAGATGAGGCTGAGCAACAGCATTCCAGGCTAGATTCTTCTGGCTGCGAACTATCTGCAGACGTTCGCATTTTCAGATCTGGCCTGCTGGAGGCCCCCTGCACGGACCACATAAGCTTCTTTTGAAGTTGGAGGTGGCAAGACAAGCAAGCAGCCCCAGTCTCTGTGCCTCTGTGCGAGCAGTGCCATGGGCAGATGAGGCTGAACAATATCTTTCCAGGCTAGCTTTTTCTGGCTGCGAGCTATCTGCAGACGTTCGTATTTTCGCAACGGGGCTGCCGGAGGCCTCCTTCACGGACCCCCAAATTTACATTTGAATTTTGAGGTGGCAATACAAGCAAGCAGACCCAGTCTCTGTGCCTCTGTGCGAGCAGTGCCATTGGCAGCTGAGGCTGAGCAACAGATTTCCAGGCTAGCTCTTTCTGTCTGCAAGCTGTCTGCAAACGTTCTCATTTTCAGAGCAGGGCTGCCGGAGGCCCCCTGTACGGACCCCCAAAGATACGTTTGAAGTCTGAGGGGGCAAGAAAAGCAATCAGCCCCAGTCTCTGTGCCTCTGTGCGAGCAGTGCCATGGGCAGATGAGGCTGAGCAACAGCTTTACAGGCTAGCTCTTTCTTCCTGCGAGGTATCTGCCGACGTTCGCATTTTCGGAGCAGGGCTGCCGGAGACCTCCTGCACGCACCAGCAAAGCTACATTTGAATTTTGAGGTGGCAAGACAAGCAAGCAGCCCCAGTCTCTGTGCCTCTGTGCAAGCAGTGCCATGGGCAGATGAGGCTGAGTAACAGCTTTTCAGGCTAGCTCTTTCTGCCTGCGAGCTATCTGCAGACGTTCACATTTTCGCAACAGGGCTACCGGAGACCTCCTGCACGGACCACCAAAGCTACGTTTGAAGTTTGAGGTGGCAAGACAAGAAAGCAGCCACAGTCTCTGTGCCTCCTTGGGAGCAGTGCCATGGGCAGATGAGGCTGAGCAACAGCTTTCCAGGCTAGCTCTTTCTGACTGCGAGGTATCTGCCGACGTTCGCATTTTCGGAACAGGGCTGCCGGTGACCTCCTGCACGCACCCGCAAAGCTACATTTGAATTTTGAGGTGGCAAGACAAGCAAGCAGCCCCAGTCTCTGTGCCTCTGTGCGAGCAGTGCCATGGGCAGATGAGGCTGAGCAACAGCTTTCCAGGCTAGCTCTTTCTCGCTGCGAGCTATCTGCAGATGTTCGCATTTTCGGAGCACGTCTGCCGGAGAAGCCCGGCACAGACCACCTAAGATAGGTTTGAATTTTGAGGAGGCAAGACAACCAAGCAGACCCAGTCTCTGTGCCTCTGAGCGAGCAGTGCCATGGGCAGATGAGGCTGAGCAACAGATTTCCAGGCTAGCTCTTTCTGTCTGCAAGCTGTCTGCAAACGTTCTCATTTTCAGAGCAGGGCTGCCGGAGGCCCCCTGTACGGACCCCCAAAGATACGTTTGAAGTCTGAGGGGGCAAGACAAGCAATCAGCCCCAGTCTCTGTGCCTCTGTGCGAGCAGTGCTATGGGCAGATGAGGCTGAGCAACAGCTTTCCAGGCTAGCTCTTTCTGCCTGCGATTTATTAGCAGACGTTTGCATTTTCGGAGCAGGGCTGATGGAGGCGCCCGGCACAGTCCACCTAAGATACATTTGAAGTTTGACGTTGCAAGACAAGCAAGCAGCCCCAGTCTCTGTGCCTCTGTGCGAGCAGTACCATGGGCAGATGAGGCTGAGCAACAGCTTTCCAGGCTAGCTCTTTCTGGCTGCGAGCTATCTGCAGACATTCATATTTTCAGGGCAAGGCTGCCGGAGACCTCCTGCATGGACCACCTAAGCTACATTTCAAGTTTGAGGGGGCAAGTCAAGCAAGCAGCACCAGTCTCTGTATCTCTGTGCGAGCAGTGCCATGGGCAGATGAGGCTGAGCAACAGCTTTCCACGCTAGCTTTTCCTGGCTGTGAGCTATCTGCAGACGTTCGCATTTTGTGAGCAGGGCTGCCTGAGGCGCACGGCACAGACCACCTAAGAGAGGTTTGAAGTTTGAGGTGGCAAGACAACCAAGCAGCCCCAGTCTCTGTGCCTCTGTGCGAGCAGTGCCATGTGCAGATAAGGCTGAGCAACAGCTTTTCAGGCTAGCTCTTTCTGCCTGCGAGCTATCTGCAGACGTTCACATTTTCGCAACAGGGCTGCCGGAGACCTCCTGCACGGACCACCAAAGCTACGTTTGAAGTTTGAGGTGGCAAGACAAGCAAGCAGCCACAGTCTCTGTGCCTCCTTGGGAGCAGTGCCATGGGCAGATGAGGCTGAGCAACAGCTTTCCAGGCTAGCTCTTTCTGACTGCGAGGTATCTGCCGACGTTCGCATTTTCGGAACAGGGCTGCCGGTGACCTCCTGCACGCACCCGCAAAGCTACATTTGAATTTTGAGGTGGCAAGACAAGCAAGCAGCCCCAGTCTCTGTGCCTCTGTGCGAGCAGTGCCATGGGCAGATGAGGCTGAGCAACAGCTTTCCAGGCTACTATTTCTGCCTGCGATCTATCTGCAGACGTTTGCATTTTCGGAGCAGGGCTGATGGACGCGCCCGGCACAGTCCACCTAAGATACGTTTGAAGTTTGAGGTTGCAAGACAAGCAAGCAGCCACAGTCTCTGTGCCTCTGTGCGAGCAGTGCCATGTGCAGATGAGGCTGAACAATATCTTTCCAGGCTAGCTTTTTCTGGCTGCGAGCTATCTGCAGACGTTCGTATTTTCGCAACAGGTCTGCAGGAGGCCTCCTGCACGGACCCCCAAATTTACTTTTGAATTTTGAGGTGGCAATACAAGCAAGCAGCCCCAGTCTCTGTGCCTCTGTGCGAGCAGTGCCATTGGCAGCTGAGGCTGAGCAACAGCTTTCCAGGCTAGCTTTTTCTGGCTGCCACCTATCTGCAGACGTTTGCATTTTCGCAACAGGGCTGCTGGAGACCTTCTGCACGGACCCCCAAAGATATATTTGAATTTTGAGGGCGCAAGACAAGCAAGCAGCCCCAGTCTCTGTGCCTCTGTGCAAGCAGTGCCATGGGCAGATGAGGCTGAGCAACAGCTTTCCAGGCTAGCTTCATCTGTCTGCAAGCTATCTGCAGCCGTTCGCATTTTCAGAGCAGGGATGCCGGAGGCCCCCTGCACGGACCACCTAAGCTACTTTTGAAGTTGGAGGTGGCAAGACAAGCAAGCAGCCCCAGTCTCTGTGCCTCTGTGCGAGCAGTGCCATGGGCAGATGAGGCTGAGCAACAGCTTTCCAGGCTACTATTTCTGCCTGCGATCTATCTGCAGACGTTTGCATTTTCGGAGCAGGGCTGATGGACGCGCCCGGCACAGTCCACCTAAGATACGTTTGAAGTTTGAGGTTGCAAGACAAGCAAGCAGCCCAAGTCTCTGTGCCTCTGTGCGAGCAGTGCCATGTGCAGATGAGGCTGAACAATATCTTTCCAGGCTAGCTTTTTCTGGCTGCGAGCTATCTGCAGACGTTCGTATTTTCGCAACAGGTCTGCAGGAGGCCTCCTGCACGGACCCCCAAATTTACTTTTGAATTTTGAGGTGGCAATACAAGCAAGCAGCCCCAGTCTCTGTGCCTCTGTGCGAGCAGTGCCATTGGCAGCTGAGGCTGAGCAACAGCTTTCCAGGCTAGCTTTTTCTGGCTGCCACCTATCTGCAGACGTTTGCATTTTCGCAACAGGGCTGCTGGAGACCTTCTGCACGGACCCCCAAAGATATATTTGAATTTTGAGGGCGCAAGACAAGCAAGCAGCCCCAGTCTCTGTGCCTCTGTGCAAGCAGTGCCATGGGCAGATGAGGCTGAGCAACAGCTTTCCAGGCTAGCTTCATCTGTCTGCAAGCTATCTGCAGCCGTTCGCATTTTCAGAGCAGGGATGCCGGAGGCCCCCTGCACGGACCACCTAAGCTACTTTTGAAGTTGGAGGTGGCAAGACAAGCAAGCAGCCACAGTCTCTGTGCCTCTGTGCGAGCAGTGCCATGGGCAGATGAGGCTGAGCAACAGCATTCCAGGCTAGATTCTTCTGGCTGCGAACTATCTGCAGACGTTCGCATTTTCAGATCTGGCCTGCTGGAGGCCCCCTGCACGGACCACATAAGCTTCTTTTGAAGTTGGAGGTGGCAAGACAAGCAAGCAGCCCCAGTCTCTGTGCCTCTGTGCGAACAGTGCCATGGGCAGATGAGGCTGAGCAACAGCTTTCCAGGCTAGCTCTTTCTCGCTGCGAGCTATCTGCAGATGTTCGCATTTTCGGAGCACGTCTGCCGGAGAAGCCCGGCACAGACCACCTAAGATAGGTTTGAATTTTGAGGAGGCAAGACAACCAAGCAGCCCCAGTCTCTGTGCCTCTGTGCGAGCAGTGCCATGTGCAGATGAGGCTGAACAATATCTTTCCAGGCTAGCTTTTTCTGGCTGCGAGCTATCTGCAGACGTTCGTATTTTCGCAACAGGGCTGCAGGAGGCCTCCTGCACGGACCCCCAAATTTACATTTGAATTTTGAGGTGGCAATACAAGCAAGCAGCCCCAGTCTCTGTGCCTCTGTGCGAGCAGTGCCATTGGCAGCTGAGGCTGAGCAACAGCTTTGCAGGCTAGCTTTTTCTGGCTGCCACCTATCTGGAGACGTTTGCATTTTTGCAACAGGGCTGCTGGATAGCTTCTGCACGGACCCCCAAATATACATTTGAATTTTGAGGGGGCAAGACAAGCAAGCAGCCCCAGTCTCTGTGCCTCTGTGCAAGCAGTGCCATGGGCAGATGAGGCTGAGCAACAGCTTTCCAGGCTAGCTTCATCTGTCTGCAAGCTATCTGCAGCCGTTCGCATTTTCAGAGCAGGGATGCCGGAGGCCCCCTGCACGGACCACCTAAGCTACTTTTGAAGTTGGAGGTGGCAAGTCAAGCAAGCAGCCACAGTCTCTGTGCCTCTGTGCGAGCAGTGCCATGGGCAGATGAGGCTGAGCAACAGCATTCCAGGCTAGATTCTTCTGGCTGCGAACTATCTGCACACGTTCGCATTTTCAGAGCAGGCCTGCTGGAGGCCCCCTGCACGGACCACATAAGCTTCTTTTGAAGTTGGAGGTGGCAAGACAAGCAAGCAGCCCCAGTCTCTGTGCCTCTGTGCGAACAGTGCCATGGGCAGATGAGGCTGAGCAACAGCTTTCCAGGCTAGCTCTTTCTGGCTGCGAGCTATCTGCAGATGTTCGCATTTTCGGAGCAGGGCTGCCGGAGGCGCCCGGCACAGACCACCAAAGATAGGTTTGAATTTTGAGGGGGAAAGACAAGCAAGCAGCCCCAGTCTCTATGCCTCTGTGCGAGCAGTGCCATGGGCAGATGAGGCTGAGCAACAGCTTTCCAGGCTAGCTCTTTCTGGCTGCGAGATATCTGGAGAAGTTCGCATTTTCAGGGCATGGATGGGAAAGAAGCCTAGCAGGCACCACCCACTTCCTGATTCTAGGTGGGATGTTTGAGGTGGCAAGACAAGAAAGCACCCCAATCTCTGTGCCTCTGTGCGAGCAGTGCCGTGGGCAGATGAGGCTGAGCAACAGCTTTGCAGGCTAGCTCTTTCTGGCTGCGAGGTACCTGGAGACGTTCGCATTTTTGGAGCAGGGCTGCGAAATGAGCCAGAGAGGAATCTTCCCCGTTATCAGCATATGCTGGATGTTTGAGTTTGCAAGACAAGCAAGCACCCCCAGTCTCTGTGCCTCTGTGCGAGCAGTGCCATTGGCAGCTGAGGCTGAGCAACAGCTTTCCAGGCTAGCTTTTTCTGGCTGCCACCTATCTGCAGACGTTTGCATTTTCGCAACAGGGCTGCTGGAGACCTTCTGCACGGACCCCCAAAGATATATTTGAATTGTGAGGGGGCAAGACAAGCAAGCAGCCCCAGTCTCTGTGCCTCTGTGCAAGCAGTGCCATGGGCAGATGAGGCTGAGTAACAGCTTTCCAGGCTAGCTCTTTCTGTCTGCAAGCTGTCTGCAAACGTTCTCATTTTCAGAGCAGGGCTGCCGGAGGTCCCCTGTACGGACCCCCAAAGATACGTTTGAAGTCTGAGGGGGCAAGACAAGCAATCAGCCCCAGTCTCTGTGCCTCTGTGCGAGCAGTGCCATGGGCAGATGAGGCTGAGCAACAGCTTTCCAGGCTATTCTTTCTGACTGCGATTTATCTGCAGACGTTTGCATTTTCGGAGCAGGGCTGATGGAGGCGCCCGGCACAGTGCACCTAAGATACATTTGAAGTTTGACGTTGCAAGACAAGCAAGCAGCCCCAGTCTCTGTGCCTCTGTGCGAGCAGTACCATGGGCAGATGAGGCTGAGCAACAGCTTTCCAGGCTAGCTCTTTCTGGCTGCGAGCTATCTGCAGACATTCATATTTTCAGGGCAAGGCTGCCGGAGACCTCCTGCACGGACCACCTAAGCTACATTTCAAGTTTGAGGGGGCAAGTCAAGCAAGCAGCACCAGTCTCTGTGCCTCTGTGCGAGCAGTGCCATGGGCAGATGAGGCTGAGCAACAGCTTTCCAGGCTAGCTCTTTCTGGCTGCGAGCTATCTGCAGATGTTCGCATTTTCGGAGCAGGGCTGCCGGAGGCGCCCGGCACAGACCACCAAAGATAGGTTTGAATTTTGAGGGGGAAAGACAAGCAAGCAGCCCCAGTCTCTATGCCTCTGTGCGAGCAGTGCCATGGGCAGATGAGGCTGAGCAACAGCTTTCCAGGCTAGCTCTTTCTGGCTGCGAGATATCTGGAGAAGTTCGCATTTTCAGGGCATGGATGGGAAAGAAGCCTAGCAGGCACCACCCACTTCCTGATTCTAGGTGGGATGTTTGAGGTGGCAAGACAAGAAAGCACCCCAATCTCTGTGCCTCTGTGCGAGCAGTGCCGTGGGCAGATGAGGCTGAGCAACAGCTTTGCAGGCTAGCTCTTTCTGGCTGCGAGGTACCTGGAGACGTTCGCATTTTTGGAGCAGGGCTGCGAAATGAGCCAGAGAGGAATCTTCCCCGTTATCAGCATATGCTGGATGTTTGAGTTTGCAAGACAAGCAAGCACCCCCAGTCTCTGTGCCTCTGTG
Organism: Opisthocomus hoazin; assembly: GCF_030867145.1. Lineage (NCBI taxonomy): Eukaryota > Metazoa > Chordata > Aves > Opisthocomiformes > Opisthocomidae > Opisthocomus > Opisthocomus hoazin. Next base: position 7,634,874 of record NC_134429.1, read on the forward strand.
CGAGCAGTGCCATTGGCAGCTGAGGCTGAGCAACAGCTTTCCAGGCTAGCTTTTTCTGGCTGCCACCTATCTGCAGACGTTTGCATTTTCGCAACAGGGCTGCTGGAGACCTTCTGCACGGACCCCCAAAGATATATTTGAATTTTGAGGGGGCAAGACAAGCAAGCAGCCCCAGTCTCTGTGCCTCTGTGCAAGCAGTGCCATGGGCAGATGAGGCTGAGTAACAGCTTTCCAGGCTAGCTCTTTCTGTCTGCAAGCTGTCTGCAAACGTTCTCATTTTCAGAGCAGGGCTGCCGGAGGTCCCCTGTACGGACCCCCAAAGATACGTTTGAAGTCTGAGGGGGCAAGACAAGCAATCAGCCCCAGTCTCTGTGCCTCTGTGCGAGCAGTGCCATGGGCAGATGAGGCTGAGCAACAGCTTTCCAGGCTATTCTTTCTGACTGCGATTTATCTGCAGACGTTTGCATTTTCGGAGCAGGGCTGATGGAGGCGCCCGGCACAGTGCACCTAAGATACATTTGAAGTTTGACGTTGCAAGACAAGCAAGCAGCCCCAGTCTCTGTGCCTCTGTGCGAGCAGTACCATGGGCAGATGAGGCTGAGCAACAGCTTTCCAGGCTAGCTCTTTCTGGCTGCGAGCTATCTGCAGACATTCATATTTTCAGGGCAAGGCTGCCGGAGACCTCCTGCACGGACCACCTAAGCTACATTTCAAGTTTGAGGGGGCAAGTCAAGCAAGCAGCACCAGTCTCTGTATCTCTGTGCGAGCAGTGCCATGGGCAGATGAGGCTGAGCAACAGCTTTCCACGCTAGCTTTTCCTGGCTGTGAGCTATCTGCAGACGTTCGCATTTTGTGAGCAGGGCTGCCTGAGGCGCACGGCACAGACCACCTAAGAGAGGTTTGAAGTTTGAGGTGGCAAGACAACCAAGCAGCCCCAGTCTCTGTGCCTCTGTGCGAGCAGTGCCATGTGCAGATAAGGCTGAGCAACAGCTTTTCAGGCTAGCTCTTTCTGCCTGCGAGCTATCTGCAGACGTTCACATTTTCGCAACAGGGCTACCGGAGACCTCCTGCACGGACCACCAAAGCTACGTTTGAAGTTTGAGGTGGCAAGACAAGCAAGCAGCCACAGTCTCTGTGCCTCCTTGGGAGCAGTGCCATGGGCAGATGAGGCTGAGCAACAGCTTTCCAGGCTAGCTCTTTCTGACTGCGAGGTATCTGCCGACGTTCGCATTTTCGGAACAGGGCTGCCGGTGACCTCCTGCACGCACCCGAAAAGCTACATTTGAATTTTGAGGTGGCAAGACAAGCAAGCAGCCCCAGTCTCTGTGCCTCTGTGCGAGCAGTGCCATGGGCAGATGAGGCTGAGCAACAGCTTTCCAGGCTAGCTCTTTCTCGCTGCGAGCTATCTGCAGATGTTCGCATTTTCGGAGCACGTCTGCCGGAGAAGCCCGGCACAGACCACCTAAGATAGGTTTGAATTTTGAGGAGGCAAGACAACCAAGCAGACCCAGTCTCTGTGCCTCTGAGCGAGCAGTGCCATGGGCAGATGAGGCTGAGCAACAGATTTCCAGGCTAGCTCTTTCTGTCTGCAAGCTGTCTGCAAACGTTCTCATTTTCAGAGCAGGGCTGCCGGAGGCCCCCTGTACGGACCCCCAAAGATACGTTTGAAGTCTGAGGGGGCAAGACAAGCAATCAGCCCCAGTCTCTGTGCCTCTGTGCGAGCAGTGCTATGGGCAGATGAGGCTGAGCAACAGCTTTCCAGGCTAGCTCTTTCTGCCTGCGATTTATTAGCAGACGTTTGCATTTTCGGAGCAGGGCTGATGGAGGCGCCCGGCACAGTCCACCTAAGATACATTTGAAGTTTGACGTTGCAAGACAAGCAAGCAGCCCCAGTCTCTGTGCCTCTGTGCGAGCAGTACCATGGGCAGATGAGGCTGAGCAACAGCATTCCAGGCTAGATTCTTCTGGCTGCGAACTATCTGCAGACTTTCGCATTTTCAGATCTGGCCTGCTGGAGGCCCCCTGCACGGACCACATAAGCTTCTTTTGAAGTTGGAGGTGGCAAGACAAGCAAGCAGCCCCAGTCTCTGTGCCTCTGTGCGAGCAGTGCCATGGGCAGATGAGGCTGAACAATATCTTTCCAGGCTAGCTTTTTCTGGCTGCGAGCTATCTGCAGACGTTCGTATTTTCGCAACGGGGCTGCCGGAGGCCTCCTGCACGGACCCCCAAATTTACATTTGAATTTTGAGGTGGCAATACAAGCAAGCAGCCCCAGTCTCTGTGCCTCTGTGCGAGCAGTGCCATGGGCAGCTGAGGCTGAGCAACAGATTTCCAGGCTAGCTCTTTCTGTCTGCAAGCTGTCTGCAAACGTTCTCATTTTCAGAGCAGGGCTGCCGGAGGCCCCCTGTACGGACCCCCAAAGATACATTTGAAGTCTGAGGGGGCAAGAAAAGCAATCAGCCCCAGTCTCTGTGCCTCTGTGCGAGCAGTGCCATGGGCAGATGAGGCTGAGCAACAGCATTCCAGGCTAGATTCTTCTGGCTGCGAACTATCTGCATACGTTCACATTTTTAGAGCAGGCCTGCTGGAGGCCCCCTGCACGGACGACATAAGCTTCTTTTGAAGTTTGAGGGAGCAAGACAAGCAAGCAGCCCCAGTCTCTGTGCCTCTGTGCGAGCAGTGCCATGGGCAGATGAGGCTGAGCAACAGCTTTCCAGGCTAGCTTTTTCTGCCTGCGAGCTATCTGCAGATGTTCGCATTTTCGGAGCAGGGCTGCCGGAGGCGCCCGGCACAGACCACCAAAGATAGGTTTGAATTTTGAGGGGGAAAGACAAGCAAGCAGCCCCAGTCTCTATGCCTCTGTGCGAGCAGTGCCATGGGCAGATGAGGCTGAGCAACAGCTTTCCAGGCTAGCTCTTTCTGGCTGTGATGTATCTGGAGAAGTTCGCATTTTCAGGGCATGGATGGGAAAGAAGCCTAGGAGGCACCACCCCCTTTCTGAATCTAGCTGGGATGTTTGAGGTGGCAAGACAAGAAAGCACCCCAGTCTCTGTGCCTCTGTGTGAGCAGTGCCATGTGCAGATGAGGCTGAACAATATCTTTGCAGGCTAGCTCTTTCTGGCTGCGAGCTATCTGCAGACGTTCGTATTTTCGCAACAGGGCTGCAGGAGGCCTCCTGCACGGACCCCCAAATTTACATTTGAATTTTGAGGTGGCAAGACAAGCAAGCAGCCCCAGTCTCTGTGCCTCTGTGCAAGCAGTGCCATGGGCAGATGAGGCTGAGCAACAGCTTTTCAGGCTAGCTCTTTCTGCCTGCGAGCTATCTGCAGACGTTCGCATTTACGGACCAGGGCTGCCGGAGTCCCCCTGCACGGAACCCCAAAGCTACGTTTGAAGTTTGAGGTGCCAAGACACGCAAGCAGACACAGTCTCTGTGCCTCTGTGCGATCAGTGCCATGGGCAGATGAGGCTGAGCAACAGCTTTCCAGGCTAGCTCTTTCTGGCTGCGAGATATCTGCAGATGTTCGCATTTTGGGAGCAGGGCTGCCTGAGGCACACGGCACAGACCACCTAAGACAGGTTTGAAGTTTGAGGGGGCAAGACAAGCAAGCAGCCCCAGTCTCTGTGCCTCTGTGCGAGCAGTGCCATTGGCAGATGAGGCTGAGCCACAGCTTTCCAGGCTAGCTTTTTCTGGCTGCCAGCTATCTGCAAACGTTTGCATTTTCGCAACAGGGCTGCTGGAGACCTTCTGCACGGACCCCCAAAGATACGTTTGAAGTCTGAGGGGGCAAGACAAGCAAGCACCCCCAGTCTCTGTGCCTCTGTGGGAGCAGTGCCATGGGCAGATGAGGCTGAGCAACAGCTTTCCAGGCTAGATCTTTCTTCCTGTGAGGTATCTGCCGTCGTTCGCATTTTCGGAACAGGGCTGCCGGAGACCTCCTGCACGCACCCGCAAAGATACATTTGAATTTTGAGGGGGCAAGACAAGCAAGCAGCCCCAGTCTCTGTGCCTCTGTGCGAGCAGTGCCATGGGCAGATGAGGCTGAACAATATCTTTCCAAGCTAGCTTTTTCTGGCTGGGAGGTACTTGGAAACGTTCGCATTTTTGGAGCAGGGCTGCGAAATGAGCCAGAGAGGAATCTTCCCCGTTCCCAGGATATGCTGGATGTTTGAGTTTGCAAGACAAGCAAGCAGCCCCAGTCTCTGTGCCTCTGTGCGAGCAGTGCCATGGGCAGATGAGGCTGAGCAACAGCTTTCCAGGCTAGCTCTTTCTCGCTGCGAGCTATCTGCAGATGTTCGCATTTTCGGAGCACGTCTGCCGGAGAAGCCCGGCACAGACCACCTAAGATAGGTTTGAATTTTGAGGAGGCAAGACAACCAAGCAGACCCAGTCTCTGTGCCTCTGAGCGAGCAGTGCCATGGGCAGATGAGGCTGAGCAACAGATTTCCAGGCTAGCTCTTTCTGTCTGCAAGCTGTCTGCAAACGTTCTCATTTTCAGAGCAGGGCTGCCGCAGGCCCCCTATACGGACCACCAAAGATACGTTTGAAGTCTGAGGGGGCAAGACAAGCAAGCAGCCCCAGTCTCTGTGCCTCTGTGGGAGCAGTGCCATGGGCAGATGAGGCTGAGCAACAGCTTTCCAGGCTAGCTCTTTCTTCCTGCGAGGTATCTGCCGTCGTTCGCATTTTCGGAACAGGGCTGCCGGAGACCTCCTGCACGCACCCGCAAAGCTACATTTGAATTTTGAGGGGGCAAGACAAGCAAGCAGCCCCAGTCTCTGTGCCTCTGTGCGAGCAGTGCCATGGGCAGATGAGGCTGAGCAACAGCTTTCCAGGCTAGCTCTTTCTGCCTGCGATTTATCTGCAGACGTTTGCATTTTCGGAGCAGGGCTGATGGAGGCGCCCGGCACAGTCCACCTAAGATACATTTGAAGTTTGACGTTGCAAGACAAGCAAGCAGCCCCAGTCTCTGTGCCTCTGTGCGAGCAGTACCATGGGCAGATGAGGCTGAGCAACAGCTTTCCACGCTAGCTTTTCCTGGCTGTGAGCTATCTGCAGACGTTCGCATTTTGTGAGCAGGGCTGCCTGAGGCGCACGGCACAGACCACCTAAGAGAGGTTTGAAGTTTGAGGTGGCAAGACAAGCAAGCAGCCCCAGTCTCTGTGCCTCTGTGCGAGCAGTGCCATGGGCAGATGAGGCTGAGCAACAGCTTTCCAGGCTACTATTTCTGCCTGCGATCTATCTGCAGACGTTTGCATTTTCGGAGCAGGGCTGATGGACGCGCCCGGCACAGTCCACCTAAGATACGTTTGAAGTTTGAGGTTGCAAGACAAGCAAGCAGCCCCAGTCTCTGTGCCTCTGTGCGAGCAGTGCCATGTGCAGATGAGGCTGAACAATATCTTTCCAGGCTAGCTTTTTCTGGCTGCGAGCTATCTGCAGACGTTCGTATTTTCGCAACAGGTCTGCAGGAGGCCTCCTGCACGGACCCCCAAATTTACATTTGAATTTTGAGGTGGCAATACAAGCAAGCAGCCCCAGTCTCTGTGCCTCTTTGCGAGCAGTGCCATTGGCAGCTGAGGCTGAGCAACATCTTTCCAGGCTAGCTTTTTCTGGCTGCCACCTATCTGCAGACGTTTGCATTTGCGCAACAGGGCTGCTGGAGACCTTCTGCACGGACCCCCAAAGATACATTTGAATTTTGAGGGGGCAAGACAAGCAAGCAGCCCCAGTCTCTGTGCCTCTGTGCAAGCAGTGCCATGGGCAGATGAGGCTGAGCAACAGCTTTCCAGGCTAGCTTCATCTGTCTGCAACTATCTGCAGCCGTTCGCATTTTCAGAGCAGGGATGCCGGAGGCCCCCTGCATGGACCACCTAAGCTACTTCTGAAGTTGGAGGTGGCAAGACAAGCAAGCAGCCACAGTCTCTGTGCCTCTGTGCGAGCAGTGCCATGGGCAGATGAGGCTGAGCAACAGCATTCCAGGCTAGATTCTTCTGGCTGCGAACTATCTGCAGACGTTCGCATTTTCAGATCTGGCCTGCTGGAGGCCCCCTGCACGGACCACATAAGCTTCTTTTGAAGTTGGAGGTGGCAAGACAAGCAAGCAGCCCCAGTCTCTGTGCCTCTGTGCAAGCAGTGCCATGGGCAGATGAGGCTGAGCAACAGCTTTCCAGGCTAGCTTCATCTGTCTGCAAGCTATCTGCAGCCGTTCGCATTTTCAGAGCAGGGATGCCGGAGGCCCCCTGCACGGACCACCTAAGCTACTTTTGAAGTTGGAGGTGGCAAGACAAGCAAGCAGCCACAGTCTCTGTACCTCTGTGCGAGCAGTGCCATGGGCAGATGAGGCTGAGCAACAGCATTCCAGGCTAGATTCTTCTGGCTGCGAACTATCTGCAGACGTTCGCATTTTCAGAGCAGGCCTGCTGGAGGCCCCCTTCACGGACCACATAAGCTTCTTTTGAAGTTGGAGGTGGCAAGACAAGCAAGCAGCCCCAGTCTCTGTGCCTCTGTGCGAGCAGTGCCATGGGCAGATGAGGCTGAGCAACAGCTTTCCAGGCTACTCTTTCTGACTGCGATCTATCTGCAGACGTTTGCATTTTCGGAGCAGGGCTGATGGACGCGCCCGGCACAGTCCACCTAAGATACGTTTGAAGTTTTAGGGGGCAAGACAAGCCAGCAGCCCCAGTCTCTGTGCCTCTGTGCGAGCAGTGCCATGGGCAGATGAGGCTGAGCAACAGCTTTCCAGGCTAGCTCTTTCTGGCTGCGAGATATCTGGAGAAGTTCGCATTTTCAGGGCATGGATGGGAAAGAAGCCTAGCAGGCACCACCCCCTTTCTGAATCTAGCTGGGATGTTTGTGGTGGCAAGACAAGAAAGCACCCCAGTCTCTGTGCCTCTGTGCGAGCAGTGCCATGGGCAGATGAGGCTGAGCAACAGCTTTGCAGGCTAGCTCTTTCTGGCTGCGAGGTATCTGGAGACGTTCGCATTTTCAGGGCATGGATGGGAAAGAAGCCTAGCAGGCACCACCCACTTCCTGATTCTAGGTGGGATGTTTGAGGTGGCAAGACAAGAAAGCACCCCAATCTCTGTGCCTCTGTGCGAGCAGTGCCATGGGCAGATGAGGCTGAGCAACAGCTTTGCAGGCTACTATTTCTGCCTGCGATCTATCTGCAGACGTTTGCATTTTCGGAGCAGGGCTGATGGAGGCGCCCGGCACAGTCCACCTAAGATACATTTGAAGTTTGACGTTGCAAGACAAGCAAGCAGCCCCAGTCTCTGTGCCTCTGTGCGAGCAGTACCATGGGCAGATGAGGCTGAGCAACAGCTTTCCACGCTAGCTTTTCCTGGCTGTGAGCTATCTGCAGACGTTCGCATTTTGTGAGCAGGGCTGCCTGAGGCGCACGGCACAGACCACCTAAGAGAGGTTTGAAGTTTGAGGTGGCAAGACAAGCAAGCAGCCCCAGTCTCTGTGCCTCTGTGCGAGCAGTGCCATGGGCAGATGAGGCTGAGCAACAGCTTTCCAGGCTACTATTTCTGCCTGCGATCTATCTGCAGACGTTTGCATTTTCGGAGCAGGGCTGATGGACGCGCCCGGCACAGTCCACCTAAGATACGTTTGAAGTTTGAGGTTGCAAGACAAGCAAGCAGCCCCAGTCTCTGTGCCTCTGTGCGAGCAGTGCCATGTGCAGATGAGGCTGAACAATATCTTTCCAGGCTAGCTTTTTCTGGCTGCGAGCTATCTGCAGACGTTCGTATTTTCGCAACAGGTCTGCAGGAGGCCTCCTGCACGGACCCCCAAATTTACATTTGAATTTTGAGGTGGCAATACAAGCAAGCAGCCCCAGTCTCTGTGCCTCTTTGCGAGCAGTGCCATTGGCAGCTGAGGCTGAGCAACATCTTTCCAGGCTAGCTTTTTCTGGCTGCCACCTATCTGCAGACGTTTGCATTTGCGCAACAGGGCTGCTGGAGACCTTCTGCACGGACCCCCAAAGATACATTTGAATTTTGAGGGGGCAAGACAAGCAAGCAGCCCCAGTCTCTGTGCCTCTGTGCAAGCAGTGCCATGGGCAGATGAGGCTGAGCAACAGCTTTCCAGGCTAGCTTCATCTGTCTGCAACTATCTGCAGCCGTTCGCATTTTCAGAGCAGGGATGCCGGAGGCCCCCTGCACGGACCACCTAAGCTACTTCTGAAGTTGGAGGTGGCAAGACAAGCAAGCAGCCACAGTCTCTGTGCCTCTGTGCGAGCAGTGCCATGGGCAGATGAGGCTGAGCAACAGCATTCCAGGCTAGATTCTTCTGGCTGCGAACTATCTGCAGACGTTCGCATTTTCAGATCTGGCCTGCTGGAGGCCCCCTGCACGGACCACATAAGCTTCTTTTGAAGTTGGAGGTGGCAAGACAAGCAAGCAGCCCCAGTCTCTGTGCCTCTGTGCAAGCAGTGCCATGGGCAGATGAGGCTGAGCAACAGCTTTCCAGGCTAGCTTCATCTGTCTGCAAGCTATCTGCAGCCGTTCGCATTTTCAGAGCAGGGATGCCGGAGGCCCCCTGCACGGACCACCTAAGCTACTTTTGAAGTTGGAGGTGGCAAGACAAGCAAGCAGCCACAGTCTCTGTACCTCTGTGCGAGCAGTGCCATGGGCAGATGAGGCTGAGCAACAGCATTCCAGGCTAGATTCTTCTGGCTGCGAACTATCTGCAGACGTTCGCATTTTCAGAGCAGGCCTGCTGGAGGCCCCCTTCACGGACCACATAAGCTTCTTTTGAAGTTGGAGGTGGCAAGACAAGCAAGCAGCCCCAGTCTCTGTGCCTCTGTGCGAGCAGTGCCATGGGCAGATGAGGCTGAGCAACAGCTTTCCAGGCTACTCTTTCTGACTGCGATCTATCTGCAGACGTTTGCATTTTCGGAGCAGGGCTGATGGACGCGCCCGGCACAGTCCACCTAAGATACGTTTGAAGTTTGAGGGGGCAAGACAAGCCAGCAGCCCCAGTCTCTGTGCCTCTGTGCGAGCAGTGCCATGGGCAGATGAGGCTGAGCAACAGCTTTCCAGGCTAGCTCTTTCTGGCTGCGAGATATCTGGAGAAGTTCGCATTTTCAGGGCATGGATGGGAAAGAAGCCTAGCAGGCACCACCCCCTTTCTGAATCTAGCTGGGATGTTTGTGGTGGCAAGACAAGAAAGCACCCCAGTCTCTGTGCCTCTGTGCGAGCAGTGCCATGGGCAGATGAGGCTGAGCAACAGCTTTGCAGGCTAGCTCTTTCTGGCTGCGAGGTATCTGGAGACGTTCGCATTTTCAGGGCATGGATGGGAAAGAAGCCTAGCAGGCACCACCCACTTCCTGATTCTAGGTGGGATGTTTGAGGTGGCAAGACAAGAAAGCACCCCAATCTCTGTGCCTCTGTGCGAGCAGTGCCATGGGCAGATGAGGCTGAGCAACAGCTTTGCAGGCTAGCTCTTTCTGGCTGCGAGGTACCTGGAGACGTTCGCATTTTTGGAGCAGGGCTGCGAAATGAGCCAGAGAGGAATCTTCCCCGTTATCAGCATATGCTGGATGTTTGAGTTTGCAAGACAAGCAAGCACCCCCAGTCTCTGTGCCTCTGTGCGAGCAGTGCCATGGGCAGATGAGGCTGAGCAACAGCTTTCCAGGCTAGCTCTTTCTGGCTGCGAGATATCTGGAGAAGTTCGCATTTTCAGGGAATGGATGGGAAAGGAGCCTAGCAGGCACCACCCCCTTTCTGAATCTAGCTGGGATGTTTGTGGTGGCAAGACAAGAAAGCACCCCAGTCTCTGTGCCTCTGTGCGAGCAGTGCCATGGGCAGATGAGGCTGAGCAACAGCTTTGCAGGCTAGCTCTTTCTGGCTGCGAGGTATCTGGAGACGTTCGCATTTTCAGGGCATGGATGGGAAAGAAGCCTAGCAGGCACCACCCACTTCCTGATACTAGGTGGGATGTTTGAGGTGGCAAGACAAGCAAGCAGCCCCAGTCTCTGTGCCTCTGTGCGAGCAGTGCCATGGGCAGATGAGGCTGAGCAACAGCTTTCCAGGCTAGCTCTTTCTGCCTGCGAGGTATCTGCCGACGTTCGCATTTTCGGAAGAGGGCTGCCGGTGACCTCCTACACGCACCCGCAAAGCTACATTTGAATTTTGAGGTGGCAAGACAAGCAAGCAGCCCCAGTCTCTGTGCCTCTGTGCGAGCAGTGCCATGGGCAGATGAGGCTGAGCAACAGCTTTCCAGGCTACTCTTTCTGACTGCGATCTATCTGCAGACGTTTGCATTTTCGGAGCAGGGCTGATGGACGCGCCCGGCACAGTCCACCTAAGATACGTTTGAAGTTTGAGGGGGCAAGACAAGCCAGCAGCCCCAGTCTCTGTGCCTCTGTGCGAGCAGTGCCATGGGCAGATGAGGCTGAACAATATCTTTCCAGGCTAGCTTTTTCTGGCTGCGAGCTATCTGCAGACGTTCGTATTTTCGCAACGGGGCTGCCGGAGGCCTCCTGCACGGACCCCCAAATTTACATTTGAATTTTGAGGTGGCAATACAAGCAAGCAGCCCCAGTCTCTGTGCCTCTGTGCGAGCAGTGCCATTGGCAGCTGAGGCTGAGCAACAGCTTTCCAGGCTAGCTTTTTCTGGATGCCACCTATGTGCAGACGTTTGCATTTTCGCAACAGGGCTGCTGGAGACCTTCTGCACGGACCCCCAAAGATACATTTGAATTTTGAGGGGGCAAGACAAGCAAGCAGTCCCAGTCTCTGTGCCTCTGTGCAAGCAGTGCCATGGGCAGATGAGGCTGAGCAACAGCATTCCAGGCTAGATTCTTCTGGCTGCGAACTATCTGCATACGTTCACATTTTCAGAGCAGGCCTGCTGGAGGCCCCCTGCACGGACGACATAAGCTTCTTTTGAAGTTGGAGGTGGCAAGACAAGCAAGCAGCCCCAGTCTCTGTGCCTCTGTGCGAGCAGTGCCATGTGCAGATGAGGCTGAGCAACAGCTTTCCAGGCTAGCTTTTTCTGCCTGCGAGCTATCTGCAGATGTTCGCATTTTCGGAGCAGGGCTGCCGGAGGCGCCCGACACAGACCACCAAAGATAGGTTTGAATTTTGAGGGGGAAAGACAAGCAAGCAGCCCCAGTCTCTATGCCTCTGTGCGAGCAGTGCCATGGGCAGATGAGGCTGAGCAACAGCTTTCCAGGCTAGCTCTTTCTGGCTGCGATGTATCTGGAGAAGTTCGCATTTTCAGGGCATGGATGGGAAAGAAGCCTAGCAGGCACCACCCCCTTTCTGAATCTAGCTGGGATGTTTGTGGTGGCAAGACAAGAAAGCACCCCAGTCTCTGTGCCTCTGTGTGAGCAGTGTCATGTGCAGATGAGGCTGAACAATATCTTTGCAGGCTAGCTCTTTCTGGCTGCGAGCTATCTGCAGACGTTCGTATTTTCGCAACAGGGCTGCAGGAGGCCTCCTGCACGGACCCCCAAATTTACATTTGAATTTTGAGGTGGCAAGACAAGCAAGCAGCCCCAGTCTCTGTGCCTCTGTGCAAGCAGTGCCATGGGCAGATGAGGCTGAGCAACAGCTTTCCAGGCTAGCTCTTTCTGTTTGCGAGCTATCTGCATACGTTCGCCTTTACGGACCAGGGCTGCCGGAGTCCCCCTGCACGGAACCTCAAAGCTACGTTTGAAGTTTGAGGTGCCAAGACACGCAAGCAGCCACAGTCTCTGTGCCTCTGTGCGAGCAGTGCCATGGGCAGATGAGGCTGAGCAACAGCTTTCCAGGCTAGCTCTTTCTGGCTGCGAGATATCTGCAGATGTTCGCATTTTGGGAGCAGGGCTGCCTGAGGCACACGGCACAGACCACCTAAGACAGGTTTGAAGTTTGAGGGGGCAAGACAAGCAAGCAGCCCCAGTCTCTGTGCCTCTGTGCGAGCAGTGCCATTGGCAGATGAGGCTGAGCCACAGCTTTCCAGGTTAGCTTTTTCTGGCTGCCAGCTATCTGCAGACGTTTGCATTTTCGCAACAGGGCTGCTGGAGACCTTCTGCACGGACCCCCAAAGATACATTTGAATTTTGAGGGCGCAAGACAAGCAAGCAGCCCCAGTCTCTGTGCCTCTGTGCAAGCAGTGCCATGGGCAGATGAGGCTGAGCAACAGCTTTCCAGGCTACACTTTCTGACTGCGATCTATCTGCAGACGTTTGCATTTTCGGAGCAGGGCTGATGGACGCGCCCGGCACAGTCCACCTAAGATACGTTTGAAGTTTGAGGGGGCAAGACAAGCAAGCAGCCCCAGTCTCTGTGCCTCTGTGCGAGCAGTGCCATGTGCAGATGAGGCTGAACAATATCTTTCCAGGCTAGCTTTTTCTGGCTGCGATCTCTCTGCAGACGTTCGTATTTTCGCAACAGGGCTGCAGGAGGCCTCCTGCACGGACCCCCAAATTTACATTTGAATTTTGAGGTGGCAATACAAGCAAGCAGCCCCGGTCTCTGTGCCTCTGTGCGAGCAGTGCCATTGGCAGATGAGGCTGAGCAACAGCTTTCCAGGCTAGCTTTTTCTGGCTGCCACCTATCTGCAGACGTTTGCATTTTCGCAACAGGGCTGCTGGAGAGCCCCTGCACGGACCACCTAAGCTACTTTTGAAGTTGGAGGTGGCAAGACAAGCAAGCAGCCACAGTCTCTGTGCCTCTGTGCGAGCAGTGCCATGTGCAGATGAGGCTGAGTAACAGCTTTCCAGGCTAGCTCTTTCTGCCTGCGAGCTATCTGCAGATGTTCGCATTTTCGGAGCAGGGCTGCCGGAGGCGCCCGGCACAGACCACCAAAGATAGGTTTAAATTTTGAGGGGGAAAGACAAGCAAGCAGCCCCAGTCTCTATGCCTCTGTGCGAGCAGTGCCATGGGCAGATGAGGCTGAGCAACAGCTTTCCAGGTTAGCTTTTTCTGGCTGCCAGCTATCTGCAAACGTTTGCATTTTCGCAACAGGGCTGCTGGAGACCTTCTGCACGGACCCCCAAAGATACATTTGAATTTTGAGGGGGCAAGACAAGCAAGCAGCCCCAGTCTCTGTGCCTCTGTGCAAGCAGTGCCATGGGCAGATGAGGCTGAGCAACAGCTTTCCAGGCTACACTTTCTGACTGCGATCTATCTGCAGACGTTTGCATTTTCGGAGCAGGGCTGATGGACGCGCCCGGCACAGTCCACCTAAGATACGTTTGAAGTTTGAGGGGGCAAGACAAGCAAGCAGCCCCAGTCTCTGTGCCTCTGTGCGAGCAGTGCCATGTGCAGATGAGGCTGAACAATATCTTTCCAGGCTAGCTTTTTCTGGCTGCGATCTCTCTGCAGACGTTCGTATTTTCGCAACAGGGCTGCAGGAGGCCTCCTGCACGGACCCCCAAATTTACATTTGAATTTTGAGGTGGCAATACAAGCAAGCAGCCCCGGTCTCTGTGCCTCTGTGCGAGCAGTGCCATTGGCAGATGAGGCTGAGCAACAGCTTTCCAGGCTAGCTTTTTCTGGCTGCCACCTATCTGCAGACGTTTGCATTTTCGCAACAGGGCTGCTGGAGAGCCCCTGCACGGACCACCTAAGCTACTTTTGAAGTTGGAGGTGGCAAGACAAGCAAGCAACCACAGTCTCTGTGCCTCTGTGCGAGCAGTGCCATGTGCAGATGAGGCTGAGTAACAGCTTTCCAGGCTAGCTCTTTCTGCCTGCGAGCTATCTGCAGATGTTCGCATTTTCGGAGCAGGGCTGCCGGAGGCGCCCGGCACAGACCACCAAAGATAGGTTTAAATTTTGAGGGGGAAAGACAAGCAAGCAGCCCCAGTCTCTATGCCTCTGTGCGAGCAGTGCCATGGGCAGATGAGGCTGAGCAACAGCTTTCCAGGCTAGCTCTTTCTGGCTGCGAGATATCTGGAGAAGTTCGCATTTTCAGGGCATGGATGGGAAAGAATCCTAGCAGGCACCACCCCCTTTCTGAATCTAGCTGGGATGTTTGTGGTGGCAAGACAAGAAAGCACCCCAGTCTCTGTGCCTCTGTGCGAGCAGTGCCATGGGCAGATGAGGCTGAGCAACAGCTTTCCAGGCTAGCTCTTTCTGGCTGCGAGGTATCTGGAGACGTTCGCATTTTCAGGGAATGGATGGGAAAGGAGCCTAGCAGGCACCACCCCCTTTCTGAATCTAGCTGGGATGTTTGTGGTGGCAAGACAAGAAAGCACCCCAGTCTCTGTGCCTCTGTGCGAGCAGTGCCATGGGCAGATGAGGCTGAGCAACAGCTTTCCAGGCTAGCTCTTTCTGCCTGCGAGCTATCTGCAGATGTTCGCATTTTCGGAGCAGGGCTGCCGGAGGCGCCCGGCACAGACCACCAAAGATAGGTTTAAATTTTGAGGGGGAAAGACAAGCAAGCAGCCCCAGTCTCTATGCCTCTGTGCGAGCAGTGCCATGGGCAGATGAGGCTGAGCAACAGCTTTGCAGGCTAGCTCTTTCTGGCTGCGAGGTATCTGGAGACGTTCGCATTTTTGGAGCAGGGCTGAGAAATGAGCCAGAGAGGAATCTTCCCCGTTATCAGCATATGCTGGATGTTTGAGTTTGCAAGACAAGCAAGCAGCCCCAGTCTCTGTGCCTCTGTGCGAGCAGTGCCATGGACAGATGAGGCTGAGCAACAGCTTTCCAGGCTAGCTCTTTCTGCCTGCGAGGTATCTGCCGACGTTCGCATTTTCGGAAGAGGGCTGCCGGTGACCTCCTGCACGCACCCGCAAAGCTACATTTGAATTTTGAGGTGGCAAGACAAGCAAGCAGCCCCAGTCTCTGTGCCTCTGTGCGAGCAGTGCCATGGGCAGATGAGGCTGAGCAACAGCTTTCCAGGCTACTCCTTCTGACTGCGATCTATCTGCAGATGTTTGCATTTTCGGAGCAGGGCTGATGGACGCGCCCGGCACAGTCCACCTAAGATGCGTTTGAAGTTTCAGGGGGCAAGACAAGCCAGCAGCCCCAGTCTCTGTGCCTCTGTGCGAGCAGTGCCATGGGCAGATGAGGCTGAACAATATCTTTCCAGGCTAGCTTTTTCTGGCTGCGAGCTATCTGCAGACGTTCGTATTTTCGCAACAGGGCTGCCGGAGGCCTCCTGCACGGACCCCCAAATTTACATTTGAATTTTGAGGTGGCAATACAAGCAAGCAGCCCCAGTCTCTGTGCCTCTGTGCGAGCAGTGCCATTGGCAGCTGAGGCTGAGCAACAGCTTTCCAGACTAGCTTTTTCTGGCTGCCTCCTATGTGCAGACGTTTGCATTTTCGCAACAGGGCTGCTGGAGACCTTCTGCACGGACCCCCAAAGATACATTTGAATTTTGAGGGGGCAAGACAAGCAAGCAGTCCCAGTCTCTGTGCCTCTGTGCAAGCAGTGCCATGGGCAGATGAGGCTGAGCAACAGCATTCCAGGCTAGATTCTTCTGGCTGCGAACTATCTGCATACGTTCGCATTTTCAGAGCAGGCCTGCTGGAGGCCCCCTGCACGGACGACATAAGATTCTTTTGAAGTTGGAGGTGGCAAGACAAGCAAGCAGCCCCAGTCTCTGTGCCTCTGTGCGAGCAGTGCCATGTGCAGATGAGGCTGAGCAACAGCTTTCCAGGCTAGCTTTTTCTGCCTGCGAGCTATCTGCAGATGTTCGCATTTTCGGAGCAGGGCTGCCGTAGGCGCCCAGCACAGACCACCAAAGATAGGTTTGAATTTTGAGGTGGCAAGACAAGCAAGCAGCCCCAGTCTCTGTGCCTCTGTGCGAGCAGTGCCATGGGCAGATGAGGCTGAGCAACAGCTTTCCAGGCTAGCTCTTTCTGCCTGCGAGGTATCTGCCGACGTTCGCATTTTCAGGGCATGGATGGGAAAGAAGCCTAGCAGGCACCACCCCCTTTCTGAATCTAGCTGGGATGTTTGTGGTGGCAAGACAAGAAAACACCCCAGTCTCTGTGCCTCTGTGTGAGCAGTGCCATGTGCAGATGAGGCTGAACAATATCTTTGCAGGCTAGCTCTTTCTGGCTGCGAGCTATCTGCAGACGTTCGTATTTTCGCAACAGGGCTGCAGGAGGCCTCCTGCACGGACCCCCAAATTTACATTTGAATTTTGAGGTGGCAATACAAGCAAGCAGCCCCAGTCTCTGTGCCTCTGTGCGAGCAGTGCCATTGGCAGCTGAGGCTGAGCAACAGCTTTCCAGGCTAGCTTTTTCTGGCTGCCACCTATCTGCAGACTTTTGCATTTTCGCAACAGGGCTGCTGGAGACATTCTGCACGGACCCCAAAGATACATTTGAATTTTGAGGGGGCAAGACAAGCAAGCAGCCCCAGTCTCTGTGCCTCTGTGCAAGCAGTGCCATGGGCAGATGAGGCTGAGCAACAGCTTTCCAGGCTAGCTCTTTCTGCCTGCGAGCTATCTGCAGACGTTCGCATTTACGGACCAGGGCTGCCGGAGTCCCCCTGCACGGAACCCCAAAGCTACGTTTGAAGTTTGAGGTGGCAAGACAAGCAAGCAGCCACAGTCTCTGTGCCTCTGTGCGAGCAGTGCCATGGGCAGATGAGGCTGAGCAACAGCTTTCCAGGCTAGCTCTTTCTGCCTGCGAGCTATCTGCAGACGTTCACAATTTCAGAGAAGGGATGCCGGAGGCCCCCTGCACGGACCCCCTAAGCTACTTTTGAAGTTGAAGGTGGCAAGACAAGCAAGCAGCCCCATTCTCTGTGCCTCTGTGCGAGCAGTGCCATGGGCAGATGAGGCTGAGCAACACCTTTCCAGCTAGCTCTTTCTGCCTGCGAGATATCTGCAGATGTTCGCATTTTGGGAGCAGGGTTGCCTGAGGCGCACGGCACAGTCCACCTAAGATACGTTTGAAGTTTGAGGGGGTAATACAAGCAAGCAGCCCCAGTCTCTGTGCCTCTGTGCGAGCAGTGCCATGGGCAGATGAGGCTGAGCAACAGCTTTTCAGGCTAGCTCTTTCTGCCTGCGAGCGATCTGCAGACTTTCGCATTTTGGGACCAGGGCTGCCGGAGGCCACCTGCAAGGACCACCTAAGCTACGTTTCAAGTTTGAGGGAACAGACAAGCAAGCAGCCCCAGTTTCTGTGCCTCTGTGCGAGCAGTGCCATGGGCAGATGAGGCTGAGCAACAGCTTTCCAGGCTAGCTCTTTATGCCTGCGAGCGATCTGCAGACGTTCGCATTTTCAGAGCATAGCTGCCGATGGCCCCATGCACGGACCCCCAAAGCTACATTTGAAGTTTGAGGTGGCAAGACAAGCAAACAGCCCCAGTCTCTGTGCTCTGTGGGAGCAGTGCCATGGGCAGATGAGGCTGAGCAACAGCTTTCCAGGCTAGCTCTTTCTGCCTGCGAGCTATCAGCAGATATTCACATTTTGGGAGCAGGGCTGCCGGAGGCGCCCTACACGGACCACCTAATCTCCGTTTGAAGTTTGAGGGAGCAAGACAAGTAAGCAGCCCCAGTCTCTGTGCCTCTGTGCGAGCAGTGCCATGGGCAGATGAGGCTGAGCAACAGCTTTCCAGGCTAGCCCTTTATGGCTGCCAACTATATGCAGACGTTAGCATTTTCAGAGCATGGCTGCCGGAGGCCCCATTCACGGACCACCAAAGCTACGTTTGAAGATTGAGGGGGCAAGACAAGCAAGCAGCCCCAGTCTCTGTGCCTCTGTGCGAGCAGTGCCATGGGCAGATGAGGCTGAGCAACAGCTTTCCAGGCTAGCTCTTTCTGCCTGCGAGCTATCTGCAGATGTTCGTATTTTGGGAGCAGGGCTGCTGGAGGCCCCATGCACGGACCACCTAAGATACGTTTGAAGTTTGAGGAAGCAAGAGAAGCAAGCAGCGCCAGTCTCTGTGCCTCTGTGCGAGCAGTGCCATGGGCAGATGAGGCTGAGCAACAGCTTTCCAGGCCAGCTGTTTCTGGCTGCGACCTATCAGCAGATATTCACATTTTGGGAGAAGGGCTGCCGGAGACGCCCTACACGGACCACCTAATCTCCGTTTAAAGTTTGAGGGAGCAAGACAAGCAAGCAGCCCCAGTCTCTGTGCCTCTGTGCGAGCAGTGCCATGGGCAGATGAGGCTGAGCAACAGCTTTCCAGGCTAGCCCTTTATGGCTGCTAACTATCTGCAGACGTTCGCATTTTCGGAGCAGTGCTGCAGATGGCCAAATGCACGGAAACTCAAAGATACATTTGAAGTTTGAGAGAGCAAGACAAGCAAGCAGTCTCAGTCTCTGTGCCTCTGTGTGAGCAGTGCCATGGGCAGATGAGGCTGAGCAACAACTTTCCAGGATAGCTATTTCTGCCTGCGAGCTATCTGCAGACGTTCGCATTTTTGGATCATGGCTGCCGAAGGCCCGCGGCACGGACAACCTAAGATATTTTTGAAGTGTCAGGAGGCAAGACAAGCAAGCAGCCCCAGACTGTGTGTCTCTGTGCGAGCAGTGCCACGGGCAGATGAGGCTGCGCAACAGCTTTCCAGGCTAGCTCTTTCTGCCTGAGACCTATCTGCAGACGTTCGCATTTTCAGAGCAGTGCTGCCGGAGGCTCTCTGCATGGATTGCCAAAGTTATGTTTGAAGTTTGAGTTGGCAAGACAAGCAAGCAGCCCCGTTCTCTGTGCCTCTGTGCGAGCAGTGCCATGGGCAGAGGAGGCTGAGCAACAGCTTTCCAGGCTAGCTCTTTCTGGCTGCGAGCTATCTGCAGCCGTTCGCATTTTCAGAGAAGGGCTGCCGGAGGCGCCCTACACGGACCACCTAAGATACGTTTGAAGTTTGAGGTGGCAAGACAAGCAAGCAGCCCCAGTCTCTGTGCCTCTGTGCGAGCAGTGCCATGGGCAGATGAGGCTGAGCAACAGCTTTCCAGGCTAGATATTTCTGGCTGCGAGCTATCTGCAGATGTTCATATTTTGAGAGCAGGGCTGCCGGAGGCTTTCTGCACGGACCACCTAAGATACGTTTGAAGTTTAAGGTGGCAAGACAAGCAAGCAGCCCCAGTCTCTGTGCCTCTGTGCGAGCAGTGCCATGGGCAGATGAGGCTGAGCAACAGCTTTCCAGGCTAGCTTTTTCTGCCTGCGAGCTATCTGCAGACGTTCGCATTTTCGGAGAAGGGCTGCTGGAGGCCCCATGCACTGACCACCAAAGCTACATTTGAAGTTTGAGGGAGCAAGACAAGCAAGCAGCCCCAGTCTCTGTGCCTCTGTGCGAGCAGTGCCATGGGCAGATGAGGCTGAGCAACAGCTTTCCAGGCTAGCTCTTTCTGCCTGAGTGCTATCTGCAGACGTTCGCATTTTCGGAGAAGGGCTGCCGGAGGCCCCCGGCACGGACCACTGAAGCTATTTTTGAAGTGTCAGAAGGCAAGACAAGCAAGCAGCCCCAGACTCTGTGCCTCTGTGCGAGCAGTGCCATGAGCAGATGAGGCTGAGTAACAGCTTTCCAGGCTAGCTCTTTCTACCTGCAAGCTATCTGCAGACGTTCACATTTTGGAAGCAGGGCTGTCTGAGGCGCCCGTCACGGAACAACTAAGCTACGTTTGAAGTTTGAGGTGGCAAGACAAGCAAGCAGCCCCAGTCTCTGTGCCTCTGTGCGAGCAGTGCCGTGGGCAGATGAGGCTGAGCAACAGCTTTCCAGGCTAGCTTTTTCTGCCTGCGAGCGATCTGCAGACGTTCGCATTTTCGGAGCATGGCTGACGGAGGGGCCCTACATGGACAACCTAAGATACGTTTCAAGTTTGAGGTGGTAAGACAAGAAAGCAGCCCCAGTTTCTGTGCCTCTGTGAGAGCACTGCCATGGGCAGATGAGGCTGAGCAACAGCTTTCCAGGCTAGCCCTTTATGGCTGACAACTATCTGCAGATGTTAGCATTTTCAGAGCATGTCTGCCGGAGGCCCCATTCACGGACCACCAAAGCTACGTTTGAAGATTGAGGGGGCAAGACAAGCAAGCAGCCCCAGTCTCTGTGCCTCTGTGCGAGCAGTGCCATGGGCAGATGAGGCTGAGCAACAGCTTTCCAGGCTAGCTCTTTCTGCCTGCGAGCTATCTGCAGACGTTTGCATTTTCAGAGCAGGGCTGCCAGAGGCCCTCTTCACATACTGCCAAAGTTATGTTTGAAGTTTGAGGTTGCAAGACAAGCAAGCAGCCCCAGTCTCTGTGCCTCTGTGCGAGCAGTGCTATGGACAGATGAGGCTGAGCAACAGATTTCCAGGCTAGCTCTTTCTGCCTGCGAGCTATCTGCTGACGTTCGCGTTTTCGGAGCAGGGCTGCCGGAGGCCCCATGCACAGACCACCTAAGCTACGTTTGAAGTTTGAGGAAGCAAGACAAGCAAGCAGCCCCAGTCTCTGTGCCTCTGTGCGAGCAGTGCCATGGGCAGATGAGAATGAGCAACAGCTTTCCAGGCTAGCTATCTCTGCCTGCGAGCGATCTGCAGACGTTCGCATTTTCAGAGCATGGCTGCCGGAGGCCCCCTACACGGACCACCTAAGTTACGTTTGAAGTTTGAGGTGGCAAGACAAGCAAGCAGTCCCAGTTTCTGTGCCTCTGTGCGAGTACTGCGATGGGCAGATGAGGCTGAGCAACAGCTTTCCAGGCTAGCTCTTTCTGCCTGCGAGCTATGTGCAGATGTTCGCATTTTAGGAGCAGGGCTGCCAGACTCCCCGCACGGACCACCTAAGCTACGTTTGAAGTTTGAGGGAGGAAGACAAGCAAGCAGCCCCAGTTTCTGTGCCTCTGTGCGAGCAGTGCCATGGGAAAATGAGGCTGAGCAACAGCTTTACAGGCTAGCTATTTCTGCCTGCGAGCGATCTGCTGACGTTCGCATTTTCGGAGCACGGCTGCCGGAGGCCCCATGCAAGGACCACCAAAGATACGTTTGAAGTTTGAGGTGACAAGACAAGCAAGCAGCCCCAGTCTCTGTGCCTCTGTGCGAGCAGTGCCATGGGCAGATGAGGCTGAGCAACACCTTTCCAGGCTAGCTCTTTCTGCCTGAGAGCTATCTGCAGACGTTCGCATTTTCGGAGGAGGGCTGCCGGAGGCTTCCTGCACGGACCACCAAAGGTACATTTGAAGTTTGAGGGGGCAAGACAAGCAAGCAGCCCTAGTCTCTGTGCCTCTGTGCGAGCAGTGCCATGGGCAGATGAGGCTGAGCAACAGCTTTCCAGGCTAGCTCTTTCTGCCTGCGAGCTATCTGCAGACGTTCGCATTTACAGAGCAGGGCTTCCGGAGGCTTCCTCAACTGACCACGAAAGCTACATTTGAAGTTTGAGGTGGCAAGACAAGCAAGCAGCCCTAGTCTCTGTGCCTCTGCGCGAGCAGTGCCATGGGCAGATGAGGCTGAGCAATAGCTTTCCAGGCTAGCATTTTCTGCCTGCGAGCTATCTGCAGACGTTCGCATTTTAGGAGCAGGGCTGCCGATGCCCTCATGCACGGACCCCCAAAGGTACATTTGAAGTTTGAGGTGGCAAGACAAGCAAGCAGCCCTAGTCTCTGTGCCTCTGCGCGAGCAGTGCCATGGGCAGATGAGGCTGAACAAAAGCTTTCCAGGCTAGCTTTTTCTGCCTGCGAGCTATCTGCAGACGTTCGCATTTTCACAGCAGGGCTACCGGAGGCTCTCTGCACGGACTGCCAAAGTTATGTTTGAAGTTTTAGGTGGCAAGACAAGCAAGCAGCCCCAGTCTCTGTGCCTCTGTGCGAGCAGTTCCATGGGCAGATGAGGCTGAGCAACAGCTTTCCAGGCTAGCTCTTTCTGCCTGACAGCTATCTGCAGACGTTCGCATTTTCGGAGCAGGGCTGCCGATGGCCTCATGCACGGACCCCCAGAGCTACATTTGAAGTGTCAGGAGGGAAGACAAGCAAGCAGCCCCAGTCTCTGTGCCTCTGTGCGAGCAGTGCCATGGGCAGAGGAGGCTGAGCAACAGCTTTCCAGGCTAGCTCTTTCTGGCTGCGAGCTATCAGCAGATATTCACATTTTGGGAGCAGGGCTGCCGGAGGCGCCCTACACGGACCACCTAAGATACGTTTGAAGTTTGAGGTGGCAAGACAAGCAAGCAGCCCCAGTCTCTGTGCCTCTGTGCAAGCAGTGCCATGGGCAGATGAGGCTGAGCAACAGCTTTCCAGGCTAGCTCTTTCTGCCTGAGAGCTATCTGCAGACGTTCGCATTTTCGGAGGAGGGCTGCCGGAGACTTCCTGCACGGACTACCAAAGGTACATTTGAAGTTTGAGGGGGCAAGACAAGCAAGCAGCCCCAGTCTCTGTGCCTCTGTGCGAGCAGTGCCATGGGCAGATGAGGCTGAGCAACAGATTTCCAGGCTAGCTCTTTCTGCCTGCGAGCTATCTGCAGACGTTCGCATTTTCGGAGCAGGGCTTCCGGAGGCTTCCTCAACTGACCACGAAAGCTATATTTGAAGTTTGAGGTGGCAAGACAAGCAAGCAGCCCTAGTCTCTGTGCCTCTGCGCGAGCAGTGCCATGGGCAGATGAGGCTGAGCAATAGCTTTCCAGGCTAGCTTTTTCTGCCTGCGAGCTATCTGCAGACGTTCGCATTTTAGGAGCAGGGCTGCCGATGCCCTCATGCACGGACCCCCAAAGGTACATTTGAAGTTTGAGGTGGCAAGACAAGCAAGCAGCCCTAGTCTCTGTGCCTCTGTGCGAGCAGTGCCATGGGCAGATGAGGCTGAGCAACAGCTTTGCAGGCTAGCTCTTTCTGCCTGCGAGCTATCTGTAGAAATTCGCATTTTGGGAGAAGGGCTGCCAGAGGCCACCTGCATGGACCACCTAAGCTACGTTTGAGGTTTGAGGAAGCAAGACAAGCAAGCACCCCCAGTTTCTGTGCCTATGTGCGAGCAGTGCCATGGGCAGATGAGGCTGAGCAACAGCTTTCCAGGCTAGCTCTTTCTGCCTGCGAGCGATCTGCAGACGTTCGCATTTTCAGAGCAGGGCTGCCTGAGGCGCCCGGTACGGACCACCTAAGCTACGTTTGAAGTTTGAGGGAGCAAGACAAGCAAGCAGTTCCATACTCTGTGCCTCTGTGCGAGCAGAGCCATGGGCAGATGAAGCTGAGCAACATCTTGCCTGGCTAGCTCTTTCTGGCTCGAGCTATCTGCTGACGTTCGCATTTTCAGAGCAGGGCTGCCAGAGGCTCTCTGCACGGACTGCCAAAGTTATGTTTGTAGTTTGAGGTTGCAAGATAAGAAAGCAGCCCCAATCTCTGTGCCTCTGTGCGACCAGTGCCATGGGCAGATGAGGCTGAACAACAGCTTTCCAGGCTAGCTCTTTCTGCCTGCGATCTATCTGCAGACGTTCGCATTTTGGGAGCAGGGCTGCCGGAGGCGCCCGGCACGGACCACCTAAGCTACGTTTGAAGTTTGAGGGAGCAAGACACGCAAGCAGCCCCAGACTCTGTGCCTCTGTGCGAGCAGTGCCATGGGCAGATGAGGCTGAGTAACAGCTTTCCAGGCTAGCTCTTTCTCCCTGCGAGCTATCTGCAGAGGTTCGCATTTTCGGAGAATGGCTACCGGAGGTGCCCGTCACAGACCACCTAAGATACGTTTGAAGATTGAGGTTGCAAGACAAGCAAGCAGACCCAGTCTCTGTGCCTCTGTGCGAACTGTACCATGGGCAGATGAGGCTGAGTAACAGCTTTCCAGGCTAGCTCTTTCTGGCTGCGAGCTATCTGCAGACGTTCGCATTTTGGGAGTAGGGCTGCCGGAGGGCACCTGCACGGACAACTTAAGCTATTTTTGAAGTGTCAGGAGGCAAGACAAGCAAGCAGCCCCAGTCTCTGTGCCTCTGTGCGAGCAGTGCCATGGGCAGATGAGGCTGAGCAAGAGCTTTCCAGGCTAGCTCTTTCTGCCTGAGAGCTATCTGCAGACGTTCGCATTTTTGAAGCATGGCTGCCGAAGGCCCGCGGCACGGACAACCTAAGATATTTTTGAAGTGTCAGGAGGCAAGACAAGCAAGCAGCCCCAGACTGTGTGCTTCTGTGCGAGCAGTGCCACGGGCAGATGAGGCTGAGCAACAGCTTTCCAGGCTAGCTCTTTCTGCCTGAGAGCTATCTGCAGACGTTCGCATTTTCAGAGCAGTGCTGCCGGAGGCTCTCTGCATGGATTGCCAAAGTTATGGTTGAAGTTTGAGTTGGCAAGACAAGCAAGCAGCCCCGCTCTCTGTGCCTCTGTGCGAGCAGTGCCATGGGCAGAGGAGGCTGAGCAACAGCTTTCCAGGCTAGCTCTTTCTGGCTGCGATCTATCTGCAGCCGTTCACATTTTCAGAGAAGGGCTGCCGGAGGAGCCCTACACGGACCACCTAAGATACGTTTGAAGTTTGAGGTGGCAAGACAAGCAAGCAGCCCCAGTCTCTGTGCCTCTGTGCGAGCAGTGCCATGGGCAGATGAGGCTGAGCAACAGCTTTCCAGGCTAGATATTTCTGGCTGCGAGCTATCTGCAGATGTTCATATTTTGAGAGCAGGGCTGCCGGAGGCTTTCTGCACGGACCACCTAAGATACGTTTGAAGTTTAAGGTGGCAAGACAAGCAAGCAGCCCCAGTCTCTGTGCCTCTGTGCGAGCAGTGCCATGGGCAGATGAGGCTGAGCAACAGCTTTCCAGGCTAGCTTTTTCTGCCTGCGAGCTATCTGCAGACGTTCGCATTTTCGGAGAAGGGCTGCTGGAGGCCCCATGCACTGACCACCAAAGCTACATTTGAAGTTTGAGGAAGCAAGACAAGCAAGCAGCCCCAGTGTCTGTGCCTCTGTGCGAGCAGTGCCATGGGCAGATGAGGCTGAGCAAGAGCTTTCCAGGCTAGCTCTTTCTGCCTGAGTGCTATCTGCAGACGTTCGCATTTTCGGAGCATGGCTGCCGAAGGCCCCCGGCACGGACCACTGAAGCTATTTTTGAAGTGTCAGGAGGCAAGACAAGCAAGCAGCCCCAGACTCTGTGCCTCTGTGCGAGCAGTGCCATGAGCAGATGAGGCTGAGTAACAGCTTTCCAGGCTAGCTCTTTCTGCCTGAGAGCTATCTGTAGACGTTCGCATTTTGGGAGATGGGCTGCCAGAGGCCACCTGCATGGAACAACTAAGCTACGTTTGAAGTTTGAGGTGGCAAGACAAGCAAGCAGCCGTAGTCTCTGTGCCTCTGTGCGAGCAGTGCCGTGGGCAGATGAGGCTGAGCAACAGATTTCCAGGCTAGCTCTTTCTGGCTGCGAGCTATCTGCAGACGTTCGCATTTTCGGAGCATGGCTGCCGAAGGCCTCCTGCACGGACCACTTAAGCTATTTTTGAAGTTTCAGGAGGCAAGACAAGCAAGCAGCTCCAGACTCTGTGCCTCTGTGCGAGCAGTGCCATGGGCAGATGAAGCTGAGCAACAACTTTCGAGGCTAGATCTTTCTAGCTCGGGCTATCTGCAGACTTTCGCATTTTCGGAGGAGGGCTGCCGGAGGCTTCCTGCACGGACCACCAAAGCTACATTTGAAGTTTGAGGTGGCAAGACAAGCAAGCAGCCCCAGTCTCTGTGCCTCTGCGCGAGCAGTGCCATGGGCAGATGAGGCTGAGCAAAAGCTTTCCAGGCTAGCTTTTTCTGCCTGCGAGCTATCTGCAGACGTTCGCATTTTCACAGCAGGGCAACCGGAGGCTCTCTGCACGGACTGCCAAAGTTATGTTTGAAGTTTTAGGTGGCAAGACAAGCAAGCAGCCCCAGTCTCTGTGCCTCTGTGCGAGCAGTTCCATGGGCAGATGAGGCTGAGCAACAGCTTTCCAGGCTAGCTCTTTCTGCCTGACAGCTATCTGCAGACGTTCGCATTTTGGGAGCAGGGCTGCCGGAGGCGCCCGGCACGGACCACCTAAGATACGTTTGAAGTTTGAGGTGGCAAGACCAGGAAGCAGCCCTAGTCTCTGTGCCTCTCTGCGAGCAGTGCCATGGGCAGATGAGGCTGAGCAACAGCTTTCCAGGCTAGCTTTTTCTGCCTGCGAGCTATCTGCAGACGTTCGCATTTTCGGAGCAGGGCTGCCGATGGCCTCATGCACGGACCCCCAGAGCTACATTTGAAGTGTCAGGAGGGAAGACAAGCAAGCAGCCCCAGTCTCTGTGCCTCTGTGCGAGCAGTGCCATGGGCAGAGGAGGCTGAGCAACAGCTTTCCAGGCTAGCTCTTTCTGGCTGCGAGCTATCAGCAGATATTCACATTTTGGGAGCAGGGCTGAAGGAGGCGCCCTACACGGACCACCTAAGATACGTTTGAAGTTTGAGGTGGCAAGACAAGCAAGCAGCCCCAGTCTCTGTGCCTCTGTGCAAGCAGTGCCATGGGCAGATGAGGCTGAGCAACAGCTTTCCAGGCTAGCTCTTTCTGCCTGAGAACTATCTGCAGACGTTCGCATTTTCGGAGGAGGGCTGCCGGAGACTTCCTGCACGGACTACCAAAGGTACATTTGAAGTTTGAGGGGGCAAGACAAGCAAGCAGCCCCAGTCTCTGTGCCTCTGTGCGAGCAGTGCCATGGGCAGATGAGGCTGAGCAACAGATTTCCAGGCTAGCTCTTTCTGCCTGCGAGCTATCTGTAGACGTTCGCATTTTGGGAGATGGGCTGCCAGAGGCCACCTGCATGGAACACCTAAGCTACGTTTGAAGTTTCAGGAAGCAAGACAAGCAAGCAGCCCTAGTCTCTGTGCCTCTGTGCGAGCAGTGCCATGGGCAGATGAGGCTGAGCAACAGATTTCCAGGCTAGCTCTTTCTGGCTGCGAGCTATCTGTAGACGTTCGCATTTTCGGAGCATGGCTGCCGAAGGCCTCCTGCACGGACCACTTAAGCTATTTTTGAAATTTCAGGAGGCAAGACAAGCAAGCAGCCACAGACTCTGTGCCTCTGTGCGAGCAGTGCCATGGGCATATGAAGCTGAGCAACAGCTTTTCAGGCTAGCTCTTTCTGCCTGCGAGCTATCTGTAGACGTTCGCATTTTGGGAGAAGGGCTGCCGGAGGCCACCTGCATGGACCACCTAAGCTACGTTTGAGGTTTGAGGAAGCAAGACAAGCAAGCAGCCCCAGTCTCTGTGCCTCTGTGCGAGCAGTGCCATGGGCAGATGAGGCTGAGCAACAGCTTTCCAGGCTAGCTGTTTCTGCCTGCGAGCGATCTGCAGACGTTCGCATTTTCAGAGCAGGGCTGCCTGAGGCGCCCGGTACGGACCACCTAAGCTACGTTTGAAGTTTGAGGGAGCAAGACAAGCAAGCAGTTCCATACTCTGTGCCTCTGTGCGAGCAGAGCCATGGGCAGATGAAGCTGAGCAACATCTTGCCTGGCTAGCTCTTTCTGGCTCGAGCTATCTGCTGACGTTCGCATTTTTAGAGCAGGGCTGCCAGAGGCTCTCTGCACGGACTGCCAAAGTTATGTTTGTAGTTTGAGGTTGCAAGATAAGCAAGCAGCCCCAATCTCTGTGCCTCTGTGCGACCAGTGCCATGGGCAGATGAGGCTGAACAACAGCTTTCCAGGCTAGCTCTTTCTGCCTGCGATCTATCTGCAGACGTTCGCATTTTGGGAGCAGGGCTGCCGGAGGCGCCCGGCACGGACCACCTAAGCTACGTTTGAAGTTTGAGGGAGCAAGACAAGCAAGCAGCCCCAGACTCTGTGCCTCTGTGCGAGCAGTGCCATGGGCAGATGAGGCTGAGTAAAAGCTTTCCAGGCTAGCTCTTTCTCCCTGCGAGCTATCTGCAGAGGTTCGCATTTTCGGAGAATGGCTACCGGAGGTGCCCGTCACAGACCACCTAAGATACGTTTGAAGATTGAGGTTGCAAGACAAGCAAGCAGCCCCAGTCTCTGTGCCTCTGTGCGAACTGTACCATGGGCAGATGAGGCTGAGTAACAGCTTTCCATTCTAGCTCTTTCTGCCTGAGAGCTATCTGCAGACGTTCGCATTTTGGGAGCAGGGCTGCCGGAGACCTCCTGCACGGACAACTTAAGCTATTTTTGAAGTGTCAGGAGGCAAGACAAGCAAGCAGCCCCAGTCTCTGTGCCTCTGTGCGAGCAGTGCCATGGGCAGATGAAGCTGAGCAACAGCTTTCCAGGCTAGCTCTTTCTGGCTCGAGCTATCTGCAGACGTTCGCATTTTCAGAGCAGGGCTGCCAGAGGCTCTCTGCGCGGACTACCAAAGATATGTTTGTAGTTTGAGGTTGCCAGATAAGCAAGCAGCCCCAATCTCTGTGCCTCTGTGCGACCAGTGCCATGGGCAGATGAGGCTGAACAACAGCTTTCCAGGCTAGCTCTTTCTGCCTGCGATCTATCTGCAGACGTTCGCATTTTGAGAGAAGGGCTGTCGAAGGCCGCCTGCACGGACCACCTAAGCTACGTTTGAAGTTTGAGGGAGCAAGACAAGCAAGCAGCCCCAGAATCTGTGCCTCTGTGCGAGCAGTGCCATGGGCAGATGAGGCTGAGTAACAGCTTTCCAGGCTAGCTCTTTCTCCCTGCGAGCTATCTGCAGAGGTTCGCATTTTCGGAGAATGGCTACCGGAGGTGCCCGTTACAGACCACCTAAGATACGTTGGAAGATTGAGGTTGCAAGACAAGCAAGCAGCCCCAGTCTCTGTGCCTCTGGGCGAACTGTACCATGGGCAGATGAGGCTGAGTAACAGCTTTCCAGGCTAGCTCTTTCTGGCTGCGAGCTATCTGCAGACGTTCGCATTTTGGGAGTAGGGCTGCCGGAGGGCACCTGCACGGACAACTTAAGCTATTTTTGAAGTGTCAGGAGGCAAGACAAGCAAGCAGCCCCAGACTCTGTGCCTCTGTGCGAGCAGTGCCATGGGCAGATGAAGCTGAGCAACAGCTTTCCAGGCTAGCTCTTTCTGGCTCGAGCTATCTGCAGACGTTCGCATTTTCAGAGCAGGGATGCCAGAGGCTCTCTGCACGGACTGCCAAAGTTATGTTTGAAGTTTGAGGTGGCAA
This sequence comes from Opisthocomus hoazin, assembly GCF_030867145.1. Lineage (NCBI taxonomy): Eukaryota > Metazoa > Chordata > Aves > Opisthocomiformes > Opisthocomidae > Opisthocomus > Opisthocomus hoazin. The sequence continues at coordinate 7,663,759 of NC_134429.1, forward strand.
GACAAGCAAGCAGCCCCAGTCTCTGTGCCTCTGTTCGATCAGTGCCATGGGCAGATGAGGCTGAGCAACAGCTTTCCAGGCTAGCTCTTTCTGCCTGCAAGCTATCTGCAGACGTTCGCATTTTCGGAGAAGGGCTGCCGGAGAAGCCCTACACGGACAACCTAAGATACATTTGAAGTTTGAGGGAGCAAGACAAGCAAGCAGCCCCAGTCTCTGTGCCTCTGTGCGAGCAGTGCCATGGGCAGATGAGGCTGAGCAACAGCTTTCCAGGCTAGCTCTTTCTGCCTGCGAGCTATCTGCAGACGTTCGCATTTTGGGAGCAGGGCTGCCGATGCCCTCATGCACGGACCCCCAAAGGTACATTTGAAGTTTGAGGTGGCAAGACAAGCAAGCAGCCCTAGTCTCTGTGCCTCTGTGCGAGCAGTGCCATGGGCAGATGAGGCTGAGCAACAGCTTTCCAGGCTAGCTCTTTCTGCCTGCGAGCTATCTGTAGACGTTCGCATTTTGGGAGATGGGCTGCCAGAGGCCACCTGCATGGAACACCTAAGCTACGTTTGAAGTTTCAGGAAGGAAGACAAGCAAGCAGCCCTAGTCTCTGTGCCTCTGTGCGAGCAGTGCCATGGGCAGATGAGGCTGAGCAACAGATTTCCAGGCTAGCTCTTTCTGGCTGCGAGCTATCTGCTGACGTTCGCATTTTAGGAGCATGGCTGCCGAAGGCCTCCTGCACGGACCACTTAAGCTATTTTTGAAGTTTCAGGAGGCAAGACAAGCAAGCAGCCACAGACTCTGTGCCTCTGTGCGAGCAGGGCCATGGGCAGATGAAGCTGAGCAACAGCTTTCCAGGCTAGCTCTTTCTGCCTGCGAGCTATCTGTAGACGTTCGCATTTTAGGAGAAGGGCTGCCAGAGGCCACCTGCATGGACCACCTAAGCTACGTTTGAGGTTTGAGGAAGCAAGACAAGCAAGCAGCCCCAGTTTCTGTGCCTATGTGCGAGCAGTGCCATGGGCAGATGAGGCTGAGCAACAGCTTTCCAGGCTAGCTGTTTCTGCCTGCGAGCGATCTGCAGACGTTCGCATTTTCAGAGCAGGGCTGCCTGAGGCGCCCGGTACGGACCACCTAAGCTACGTTTGAAGTTTGAGGTAGCAAGACAAGCAAGCAGTTCCATACTCTGTGCCTCTGTGCGAGCAGAGCCATGGGCAGATGAAGCTGAGCAACATCTTGCCTGGCTAGCTCTTTCTGGCTCGAGCTATCTGCTGACGTTCGCATTTTTAGAGCAGGGCTGCCAGAGGCTCTCTGCACGGACTGCCAAAGCTATGTTTGTAGTTTGAGGTTGCAAGATAAGCAAGCAGCCCCAATCTCTGTGCCTCTGTGCGACCAGTGCCATGGGCAGATGAGGCTGAACAACAGCTTTCCAGGCTAGCTCTTTCTGCCTGCGATCTATCTGCAGACGTTCGCATTTTGGGAGCAGGGCTGCCGGAGGCGCCCGGCACGGACCACCTAAGATACGTTTGAAGTTTGAGGGAGCAAGACAAGCAAGCAGCCCCAGACTCTGTGCCTCTGTGCGAGCAGTGCCATGGGCAGATGAGGCTGAGTAACAGCTTTCCAGGCTAGCTCTTTCTGGCTGCGAGCTATCTGCAGACGTTCGCATTTTGGGAGTAGGGCTGCCGGAGGGCACCTGCACGGACAACTTAAGCTATTTTTGAAGTGTTAGGAGGCAAGACAAGCAAGCAGCCCCAGTCTCTGTGCCTCTGTGCGAGCAGTGCCATGGGCAGATGAGGCTGAGCAACACCTTTCCAGGCTAGCTCTTTCTGGCTGCGAGCTATGTGCAGACGTTCGAATTTTCGGAGAAGGGCTGCCGGAGGCCCCATGCAAGGACCACCAAAGCTACATTTGAAGTTTGAGGTGGCAAGACAAGCAAGCAGCCCCAGTCTCTGTGCCTCTGTACGAGCAGTGCCATGGGCAGATGAGGCTGAGCAACAGCTTTCCAGGCTACCTCTTTCTGGCTGCAAGCTATCTGCAGACGTTCGCATTTTGGGAGCAGGGCTGCCGGAGTTCACTGGCTGAACCACTTAAGCTATTTTTGAAGTGTCAGGAGGCAAGACAAGCAAGAAGCCCCAGACTCTGTGCCTCTGTGCGAGCAGTGCCATGGGCAGATGAGGCTGAGTAACAGCTTTCCAGGCTAGCTCTTTCTGGCTTCCAGCTATCTGCAGACGTTCGCATTATCGGAGAAGGGCTACCGGAGGACACCTGCATGGACCACCTAAGCTACGTTTGAAGTTTGAGGGAGCAAGACAAGCAAGCAGCCCCAGCTTCTGTGCCTCTGTGCGAGTAGTGCAATGGGAAGATGAGGATGAGCAACAGCTTTCCAGGCTAGCTCTTTCTGCCTGCGAGCTATCTGCAGAGGTTCGCATTTTCGGAGAAGGGCTAACAGAGGTGCCCGTCACAGACCACCTAAGATACGTTTGAAGATTGAGGTTGCAAGACAAGCAAGCAGCCCCAGTCTCTGTGCCTCTGTGCGAACTGTAGCATGGGCAGATGAGGCTGAGTAACAGCTTTCCAGGCTAGCTCTTTCTGCCTGAGAGCTATCTGCAGACGTTCGCATTTTGGGAACAGGGCTGCCGGAGACCTCCTGCACGGACAACTTAAGCTATTTTTGAAGTGTCAGGAGGCAAGACAAGCAAGCAGCCCCAGTCTCTGTGCCTCTGTGCGACCAGTGCCATGGGCAGATGAAGCTGAGCAACAGCTTTCCAGGCTAGCTCTTTCTGGCTCGAGCTATCTGCAGACGTTCGCATTTTCAGAGCAGGGCTGCCAGAGGCTCTCTGCACGGACTGCCAAAATTATGTTTGTAGTTTGAGGTTGCAAGATAAGCAAGCAGCCCCAATCTCTGTGCCTCTGTGCGAGCAGTGCCATGGGCAGATGAGGCTGAACAACAGCTTTCCAGGCTAGCTCTTTCTGCCTGCGATCTATCTGCAGACGTTCGCATTTTGGGAGAAGGGCTGTCGGAGGCCGCCTGCACGGACCACCTAAGCTACGTTTGAAGTTTGAGGGAGCAAGACAAGCAAGCAGCCCCAGAATCTGTGCCTCTGTGCGAGCAGTGCCATGGGCAGATGAGGCTGAGTAACAGCTTTCCAGGCTAGCTCTTTCTCCCTGCGAGCTATCTGCAGAGGTTCGCATTTTCGGAGAATGGCTACCGGAGGTGCCCGTTACAGACCACCTAAGATACGTTTGAAGATTGAGGTTGCAAGACAAGCAAGCAGCCCCAGTCTCTGTGCCTCTGTGCGAACTGTACCATGGGCAGATGAGGCTGAGTAACAGCTTTCCAGGCTAGCTCTTTCTGGCTGCGAGCTATCTGCAGACGTTCGCATTTTGGGAGTAGGGCTGCCGGAGGGCACCTGCACGGACAACTTAAGCTATATTTGAAGTGTCAGGAGGCAAGACAAGCAAGCAGCCCCAGACTCTGTGCCTCTGTGCGAGCAGTGCCAAGGGCAGATGAAGCTGAGCAACAGCTTTCCAGGCTAGAACTTTCTGGTTCGAGCTATCTGCAGACGTTCGCATTTTCAGAGCAGGGATGCCAGAGGCTCTCTGCACGGACTGCCAAAGTTATGTTTGAAGTTTGAGGTGTCAAGACAAGCAAGCAGCCCCAGTCTCTGTGCCTCTGTTCGATCAGTGCCATGGGCAGATGAGGCTGAGCAACAGCTTTCCAGGCTAGCTCTTTCTGCCTGCGAGCTATCTGCAGACGTTCGCATTTTGGGAGCAGGGCTGCCGGAGACCTCCTGCACGGACAACTTAAGCTATTTTTGAAGTGTCAGGAGGCAAGACAAGCAAGCAGCCCCAGTCTCTGTGCCTCTGTGCGACCAGTGCCATGGGCAGATGAAGCTGAGCAACAGCTTTCCAGGCTAGCTCTTTCTGGCTCGAGCTATCTGCAGACGTTCGCATTTTCAGAGCAGGGCTGCCAGAGGCTCTCTGCACGGACTGCCAAAATTATGTTTGTAGTTTGAGGTTGCAAGATAAGCAAGCAGCCCCAATCTCTGTGCCTCTGTGCGAGCAGTGCCATGGGCAGATGAGGCTGAACAACAGCTTTCCAGGCTAGCTCTTTCTGCCTGCGATCTATCTGCAGACGTTCGCATTTTGGGAGAAGGGCTGTCGGAGGCCGCCTGCACGGACCACCAAAGCTACGTTTGAAGTTTGAGGGAGCAAGACAAGCAAGCAGCCCCAGAATCTGTGCCTCTGTGCGAGCAGTGCCATGGGCAGATGAGGCTGAGTAACAGCTTTCCAGGCTAGCTCTTTCTCCCTGCGAGCTATCTGCAGAGGTTCGCATTTTCGGAGAATGGCTACCGGAGGTGCCCGTTACAGACCACCTAAGATACGTTTGAAGATTGAGGTTGCAAGACAAGCAAGCAGCCCCAGTCTCTGTGCCTCTGTGCGAACTGTACCATGGGCAGATGAGGCTGAGTAACAGCTTTCCAGGCTAGCTCTTTCTGGCTGCGAGCTATCTGCAGACGTTCGCATTTTGGGAGTAGGGCTGCCGGAGGGCACCTGCACGGACAACTTAAGCTATATTTGAAGTGTCAGGAGGCAAGACAAGCAAGCAGCCCCAGACTCTGTGCCTCTGTGCGAGCAGTGCCAAGGGCAGATGAAGCTGAGCAACAGCTTTCCAGGCTAGAACTTTCTGGTTCGAGCTATCTGCAGACGTTCGCATTTTCAGAGCAGGGATGCCAGAGGCTCTCTGCACGGACTGCCAAAGTTATGTTTGAAGTTTGAGGTGTCAAGACAAGCAAGCAGCCCCAGTCTCTGTGCCTCTGTTCGATCAGTGCCATGGGCAGATGAGGCTGAGCAACAGCTTTCCAGGCTAGCTCTTTCTGCCTGCGAGCTATCTGCAGACGTTCGCATTTTGGGAGCAGGGCTGCCGGAGACCTCCTGCACGGACAACTTAAGCTATTTTTGAAGTGTCAGGAGGCAAGACAAGCAAGCAGCCCCAGTCTCTGTGCCTCTGTGCGACCAGTGCCATGGGCAGATGAAGCTGAGCAACAGCTTTCCAGGCTAGCTCTTTCTGGCTCGAGCTATCTGCAGACGTTCGCATTTTCAGAGCAGGGCTGCCAGAGGCTCTCTGCACGGACTGCCAAAATTATGTTTGTAGTTTGAGGTTGCAAGATAAGCAAGCAGCCCCAATCTCTGTGCCTCTGTGCGAGCAGTGCCATGGGCAGATGAGGCTGAACAACAGCTTTCCAGGCTAGATCTTTCTGCCTGCGATCTATCTGCAGACGTTCGCATTTTGGGAGAAGGGCTGTCGGAGGCCGCCTGCACGGACCACCTAAGCTACGTTTGAAGTTTGAGGTTGCAAGACAAGCAAGCAGCCCCAGAATCTGTGCCTCTGTGCGAGCAGTGCCATGGGCAGATGAGGCTGAGTAACAGCTTTCCAGGCTAGCTCTTTCTCCCTGCGAGCTATCTGCAGAGGTTCGCATTTTCGGAGAATGGCTACCGGAGGTGCCCGTTACAGACCACCTAAGATACGTTTGAAGATTGAGGTTGCAAGACAAGCAAGCAGCCCCAGTCTCTGTGCCTCTGTGCGAACTGTACCATGGGCAGATGAGGCTGAGTAACAGCTTTCCAGGCTAGCTCTTTCTGGCTGCGAGCTATCTGCAGACGTTCGCATTTTGGGAGTAGGGCTGCCGGAGGGCACCTGCACGGACAACTTAAGCTATATTTGAAGTGTCAGGAGGCAAGACAAGCAAGCAGCCCCAGACTCTGTGCCTCTGTGCGAGCAGTGCCAAGGGCAGATGAAGCTGAGCAACAGCTTTCCAGGCTAGCTCTTTCTGGCTCGAGCTATCTGCAGAAGTTCGCATTTTCAGAGCAGGGATGCCAAAGGCTCTCTGCAAGGACTGCCAAAGTTATGTTTGAAGTTTGAGGTGGCAAGACAAGCAAGCAGCCCCAGTCTCTGTGCCTCTGTTCGATCAGTGCCATGGGCAGATGAGGCTGAGCAACAGCTTTCCAGGCTAGCTCTTTCTGCCTGCGAGCTATCTGCAGACGTTCGCATTTTGGGAGCAGGGCTGCCGGAGGCTTCCTGCACGGACCACCTAAGCTACGTTTGAAGTTTGAGGGAGCAAGACAAGCAAGCAGCCCCAGTGTCTGTGCCTCTGTGCGAGCAGTGCCATGGGCAGATGAGGCTGAGCAACAGCTTTCCAGGCTAGCTTTTTCTGCCTGCGAGCTATCTGCAGACGTTCGCATTTTCGGAGCACGGCTGCCGGAGGCCCCATGCAAGGACCACCAAAGCTACATTTGAAGTTTAAGGTGGCAAGACAAGCAAGCAGCCCCAGTCTCTGTGCCTCTGTGCGAGCAGTGCCATGGGCAGATGAGGCTGAGCAACAGCTTTTCAGGCTAGCTCTTTCTGGCTGCAAGCTATCTGCAGACGTTCGCATTTTGGGAGCAGGGCTGCCGGAGTTCACTGGCTGAACCACTTAAGCTATTTTTGAAGTGTCAGGAGGCAAGACAAGCAAGAAGCCCCAGACTCTGTGCCTCTGTGCGAGCAGTGCCATGGGCAGATGAGGCTGAGTAACAGCTTTCCAGGCTAGCTCTTTCTGCCTGCGAGCAATCTGCAGACGTTCGCATTTTCGGAGAAGGGCTACCGGAGAAGCCCTACAAGGACAACCTAATATACTTTTGAAGTGTGAGGGAGCAAGACAAGCAAGCATCCCCAGTCTCTGTGCCTCTGTGCGAGCAGTGCCATGGGCAGATGAGGCTGAGCAACAGTTTTCCATGCTAGCTATTTCTGCCTGCGAGCGATCTGCAGACGTTCGCATTTTCAGAGCATGGCTGCCGGAGGACCCCTACAAGGACCACCTAAGATACGTTTGAAGTTGGAGGTGGCAAGACAAGCAAGCAGCCCCAGTTTCTGTGCCTCTGTGCGAGCTGTGCCACGGGCAGATGAGGCTGAGCAACAGCTTTCCAGGCTAGCTCTTTCTGCCTGCGAGCTATCTTCAGACGTTCGCATTTTCAGAGCAGGTCTGCCAGAGGCTCTCTGCACGGACAGACAAAGATATGTTTGAAGTTTGAGGTTGCAAGACAAGCAAGCAGCCCCAGTCTCTGTGCCTCTGTTCGAGCAGTGCCATGGGCAGATGAGGCTGAGCAAAAGCTTTCCAGGCTAGCTCTTTCTGCCTGCGAGCTATCTGCAGACGTTCGCATTTTCGGAGAAGGGCTACCAGAAGTGCTCATCACAGACCACCTAAGATACGTTTGAAGATTGAGGTTGCAAGACAAGCAAGCAGCCCCAGTCTCTGTGCCTCTGTGCGAACTGTACTATGGGCAGATGAGGCTGAGTAACAGCTTTCCAGGCTAGCTCTTTCTGCCTGCGAGCTATCTGCAGACGTTCGCATTTTGGGAGCAGGGCTGCCGGAGGGCACCTGCACGGACAACTTAAGCTATTTTTTAAGTGTCAGGAGTCAAGACAAGCAAGCAGCCCCAGACTCTGTGCCTCTGTGCGAGCACGGCCATGGGCAGATGAAGCTGAGCAACAGCTTTCCAGGCTAGCTCTTTCTGCCTGCGAGCTATCTGTAGACGTTCGCATTTTTGGGAGAAGGGCTGCCAGAGGCCACCTGCATGGACCACCTAAGCTACGTTTGAGGTTTGAGGAAGTAAGACAAGCACGCAGCCCCTGTTTCTGTGCCTATGTGCGAGCAGTGCCATGGGCAGATGAGGCTGAGCAACAGCTTTCCATGCTAGCTCTTTCTGCCTGCGAGCGATCTGCAGACGTTCGCATTTTCAGAGCAGGGCTGCCTGAGGCGCCCGGCACGGACCACCTAAGCTACGTTTGAAGTTTGAGGGAGCAAGACAAGCAAGCAGTCCCATACTCTGTGCCTCTGTGCGAGCAGAGCCATGGGCAGATGAAGCTGAGCAACATCTTGCCTGGCTAGCTCTTTCTGGCTCGAGCTATCTGCTGACGTTCGCATTTTTAGAGCAGGGCTGCCAGAGGCTCTCTGCACGGACTGCCAAAATTATGTTTGTAGTTTGAGGTTGCAAGATAAGCAAGCAGCCCCAATCTCTGTGCCTCTGTGCGAGCAGTGCCATGGGCAGATGAGGCTGAACAACAGCTTTCCAGGCTAGCTCTTTCTGCTTGCGATCTATCTGCACACGTTCGCATTTTGGGAGAAGGGCTGCCGGAGGCCGCCTGCACGGACCACCTAAGCTACGTTTGAAGTTTGAGGGAGCAAGACAAACAAGCAGCCCCAGACTCTGTGCCTCTGTGCGAGCAGTGCCATGGGCAGATGAGGCTGAGTAACAGCTTTCCAGGCTAGCTCTTTCTCCCTGCGAGCTATCTGCAGAGGTTCGCATTTTCGGAGAATGGCTACCGGAGGTGCCCGTCACAGACCACCTAAGATACGTTTGAAGATTGAGGTTGCAAGACAAGCAAGCAGCCCTAGTCTCTGTGCCTCTGTGCGAACTGTACCATGGGCAGATGAGGCTGAGTAACAGCTTTCCAGGCTAGCTCTTTCTGGCTGCGAGCTATCTGCAGACGTTCGCATTTTGGGAGTAGGGCTGCCGGAGGGCACCTGCACGGAAAACTTAAGCTATATTTGAAGTGTCAGGAGGCAAGACTAGCAAGCAGCCCCAGACTCTGTGCCTCTGTGCGAGCAGTGCCAAGGGCAGATGAAGCTGAGCAACAGCTTTCCAGGCTAGCTCTTTCTGGCTCGAGCTATCTGCAGACGTTCGCATTTTCAGAGCAGGGATGCCAGAGGCTCTCTGCACGGACTGCCAAAGTTATGTTTGAAGTTTGAGGTGGCAAGACAAGCAAGCAGCCCCAGTCTCTGTGCCTCTGTGCGATCAGTGCCATGGGCAGATGAGGCTGAGCAACAGCTTTCCAGGCTAGCTCTTTCTGCCTGCGAGCTATCTGCAGACGTTCGCATTTTCGGAGAAGTGCTGCCGGAGAAGCCCTACACGGACAACCTAAGATACATTTGAAGTTTGAGGGAGCAAGACAAGCAAGCAGCCCCAGACTCTGTGCCTCTGTGCGAGCAGTGCCATGGGCAGATGAAGCTGAGCAACAGCTTGCCTGGCTAGCTCTTTTTGGCTCGAGCTATCTGCAGACGTTCGCATTTTCAGAGCAGGGCTGCCAGAGGCTTTCTGCACGGACTGCCAAAGTTATGTTTGAAGTTTGAGGTTGCAAGACAAGCAAGCAGCCCCAGGCTCTGTGCCTCTGTGCGAGCAGTGCCATGGGCAGATGAGGCTGAGCAACAGCTTTCCAGGCTAGCTCTTTCTGCCTGCAAGCTATCTGCAGACGTTCGCATTTTGGGAGAAGGGCTGTCGGAGGCCGCCTGCACGGACCACCTAAGCTACGTTTGAAGTTTGAGGGAGCAAGACAAGCAAGCAGCCCCAGAATCTGTGCCTCTGTGCGAGCAGTGCCATGGGCAGATGAGGCTGAGTAACAGCTTTCCAGGCTAGCTCTTTCTCCCTGCGAGCTATCTGCAGAGGTTCGCATTTTCGGAGAATGGCTACCGGAGGTGCCCGTTACAGACCACCTAAGATACGTTTGAAGATTGAGGTTGCAAGACAAGCAAGCAGCCCCAGTCTCTGTGCCTCTGTGCGAACTGTACCATGGGCAGATGAGGCTGAGTAACAGCTTTCCAGGCTAGCTCTTTCTGGCTGCGAGCTATCTGCAGACGTTCGCATTTTCGGAGTAGGGCTGCCGGAGGGCACCTGCACGGACAACTTAAGCTATATTTGAAGTGTCAGGAGGCAAGACAAGCAAGCAGCCCCAGACTCTGTGCCTCTGTGCGAGCAGTGCCAAGGGCAGATGAAGCTGAGCAACAGCTTTCCAGGCTAGAACTTTCTGGTTCGAGCTATCTGCAGACGTTCGCATTTTCAGAGCAGGGATGCCAGAGGCTCTCTGCACGGACTGCCAAAGTTATGTTTGAAGTTTGAGGTGTCAAGACAAGCAAGCAGCCCCAGTCTCTGTGCCTCTGTTCGATCAGTGCCATGGGCAGATGAGGCTGAGCAACAGCTTTCCAGGCTAGCTCTTTCTGCCTGCGAGCTATCTGCAGACGTTCGCATTTTGGGAGCAGGGCTGCCGGAGACCTCCTGCACGGACAACTTAAGCTATTTTTGAAGTGTCAGGAGGCAAGACAAGCAAGCAGCCCCAGTCTCTGTGCCTCTGTGCGACCAGTGCCATGGGCAGATGAAGCTGAGCAACAGCTTTCCAGGCTAGCTCTTTCTGGCTCGAGCTATCTGCAGACGTTCGCATTTTCAGAGCAGGGCTGCCAGAGGCTCTCTGCACGGACTGCCAAAATTATGTTTGTAGTTTGAGGTTGCAAGATAAGCAAGCAGCCCCAATCTCTGTGCCTCTGTGCGAGCAGTGCCATGGGCAGATGAGGCTGAACAACAGCTTTCCAGGCTAGATCTTTCTGCCTGCGATCTATCTGCAGACGTTCGCATTTTGGGAGAAGGGCTGTCGGAGGCCGCCTGCACGGACCACCTAAGCTACGTTTGAAGTTTGAGGTTGCAAGACAAGCAAGCAGCCCCAGAATCTGTGCCTCTGTGCGAGCAGTGCCATGGGCAGATGAGGCTGAGTAACAGCTTTCCAGGCTAGCTCTTTCTCCCTGCGAGCTATCTGCAGAGGTTCGCATTTTCGGAGAATGGCTACCGGAGGTGCCCGTTACAGACCACCTAAGATACGTTTGAAGATTGAGGTTGCAAGACAAGCAAGCAGCCCCAGTCTCTGTGCCTCTGTGCGAACTGTACCATGGGCAGATGAGGCTGAGTAACAGCTTTCCAGGCTAGCTCTTTCTGGCTGCGAGCTATCTGCAGACGTTCGCATTTTGGGAGTAGGGCTGCCGGAGGGCACCTGCACGGACAACTTAAGCTATATTTGAAGTGTCAGGAGGCAAGACAAGCAAGCAGCCCCAGACTCTGTGCCTCTGTGCGAGCAGTGCCAAGGGCAGATGAAGCTGAGCAACAGCTTTCCAGGCTAGCTCTTTCCGCCTGCAAGCTATCTGCAGACGTTCGCATTTTCAGAGCAGGGATGCCAAAGGCTCTCTGCACGGACTGCCAAAGTTATGTTTGAAGTTTGAGGTGGCAAGACAAGCAAGCAGCCCCAGTCTCTGTGCCTCTGTTCGATCAGTGCCATGGGCAGATGAGGCTGAGCAACAGCTTTCCAGGCTAGCTCTTTCTGCCTGCGAGCTATCTGCAGACGTTCGCATTTTGGGAGCAGGGCTGCCGGAGGCTTCCTGCACGGACCACCTAAGCTACGTTTGAAGTTTGAGGGAGCAAGACAAGCAAGCAGCCCCAGTGTCTGTGCCTCTGTGCGAGCAGTGCCATGGGCAGATGAGGCTGAGCAACAGCTTTCCAGGCTAGCTTTTTCTGCCTGCGAGCTATCTGCAGACGTTCGCATTTTCGGAGCACGGCTGCCGGAGGCCCCATGCAAGGACCACCAAAGCTACATTTGAAGTTTAAGGTGGCAAGACAAGCAAGCAGCCCCAGTCTCTGTGCCTCTGTGCGAGCAGTGCCATGGGCAGATGAGGCTGAGCAACAGCTTTTCAGGCTAGCTCTTTCTGGCTGCAAGCTATCTGCAGACGTTCGCATTTTGGGAGCAGGGCTGCCGGAGTTCACTGGCTGAACCACTTAAGCTATTTTTGAAGTGTCAGGAGGCAAGACAAGCAAGAAGCCCCAGACTCTGTGCCTCTGTGCGAGCAGTGCCATGGGCAGATGAGGCTGAGTAACAGCTTTCCAGGCTAGCTCTTTCTGCCTGCGAGCAATCTGCAGACGTTCGCATTTTCGGAGAAGGGCTACCGGAGAAGCCCTACAAGGACAACCTAATATACTTTTGAAGTGTGAGGGAGCAAGACAAGCAAGCATCCCCAGTCTCTGTGCCTCTGTGCGAGCAGTGCCATGGGCAGATGAGGCTGAGCAACAGTTTTCCATGCTAGCTATTTCTGCCTGCGAGCGATCTGCAGACGTTCGCATTTTCAGAGCATGGCTGCCGGAGGACCCCTACAAGGACCACCTAAGATACGTTTGAAGTTGGAGGTGGCAAGACAAGCAAGCAGCCCCAGTTTCTGTGCCTCTGTGCGAGCTGTGCCACGGGCAGATGAGGCTGAGCAACAGCTTTCCAGGCTAGCTCTTTCTGCCTGCGAGCTATCTTCAGACGTTCGCATTTTCAGAGCAGGTCTGCCAGAGGCTCTCTGCACGGACAGACAAAGATATGTTTGAAGTTTGAGGTTGCAAGACAAGCAAGCAGCCCCAGTCTCTGTGCCTCTGTTCGAGCAGTGCCATGGGCAGATGAGGCTGAGCAAAAGCTTTCCAGGCTAGCTCTTTCTGCCTGCGAGCTATCTGCAGACGTTCGCATTTTCGGAGAAGGGCTACCAGAAGTGCTCATCACAGACCACCTAAGATACGTTTGAAGATTGAGGTTGCAAGACAAGCAAGCAGCCCCAGTCTCTGTGCCTCTGTGCGAACTGTACTATGGGCAGATGAGGCTGAGTAACAGCTTTCCAGGCTAGCTCTTTCTGCCTGCGAGCTATCTGCAGACGTTCGCATTTTGGGAGCAGGGCTGCCGGAGGGCACCTGCACGGACAACTTAAGCTATTTTTTAAGTGTCAGGAGGCAAGACAAGCAAGCAGCCCCAGACTCTGTGCCTCTGTGCGAGCACGGCCATGGGCAGATGAAGCTGAGCAACAGCTTTCCAGGCTAGCTCTTTCTGCCTGCGAGCTATCTGTAGACGTTCGCATTTTTGGGAGAAGGGCTGCCAGAGGCCACCTGCATGGACCACCTAAGCTACGTTTGAGGTTTGAGGAAGTAAGACAAGCACGCAGCCCCTGTTTCTGTGCCTATGTGCGAGCAGTGCCATGGGCAGATGAGGCTGAGCAACAGCTTTCCATGCTAGCTCTTTCTGCCTGCGAGCGATCTGCAGACGTTCGCATTTTCAGAGCAGGGCTGCCTGAGGCGCCCGGCACGGACCACCTAAGCTACGTTTGAAGTTTGAGGGAGCAAGACAAGCAAGCAGTCCCATACTCTGTGCCTCTGTGCGAGCAGAGCCATGGGCAGATGAAGCTGAGCAACATCTTGCCTGGCTAGCTCTTTCTGGCTCGAGCTATCTGCTGACGTTCGCATTTTTAGAGCAGGGCTGCCAGAGGCTCTCTGCACGGACTGCCAAAATTATGTTTGTAGTTTGAGGTTGCAAGATAAGCAAGCAGCCCCAATCTCTGTGCCTCTGTGCGAGCAGTGCCATGGGCAGATGAGGCTGAACTACAGCTTTCCAGGCTAGCTCTTTCTGCCTGCGATCTATCTGCACACGTTCGCATTTTGGGAGAAGGGCTGCCGGAGGCCGCCTGCACGGACCACCTAAGCTACGTTTGAAGTTTGAGGGAGCAAGACAAGCAAGCAGCCCCAGACTCTGTGCCTCTGTGCGAGCAGTGCCATGGGCAGATGAGGCTGAGTAACAGCTTTCCAGGCTAGCTCTTTCTCCCTGCGAGCTATCTGCAGAGGTTCGCATTTTCGGAGAATGGCTACCGGAGGTGCCCGTCACAGACCACCTAAGATACGTTTGAAGATTGAGGTTGCAAGACAAGCAAGCAGCCCTAGTCTCTGTGCCTCTGTGCGAACTGTACCATGGGCAGATGAGGCTGAGTAACAGCTTTCCAGGCTAGCTCTTTCTGGCTGCGAGCTATCTGCAGACGTTCGCATTTTGGGAGTAGGGCTGCCGGAGGGCACCTGCACGGAAAACTTAAGCTATATTTGAAGTGTCAGGAGGCAAGACTAGCAAGCAGCCCCAGACTCTGTGCCTCTGTGCGAGCAGTGCCAAGGGCAGATGAAGCTGAGCAACAGCTTTCCAGGCTAGCTCTTTCTGGCTCGAGCTATCTGCAGACGTTCGCATTTTCAGAGCAGGGATGCCAGAGGCTCTCTGCACGGACTGCCAAAGTTATGTTTGAAGTTTGAGGTGGCAAGACAAGCAAGCAGCCCCAGTCTCTGTGCCTCTGTGCGATCAGTGCCATGGGCAGATGAGGCTGAGCAACAGCTTTCCAGGCTAGCTCTTTCTGCCTGCGAGCTATCTGCAGACGTTCGCATTTTCGGAGAAGTGCTGCCGGAGAAGCCCTACACGGACAACCTAAGATACATTTGAAGTTTGAGGGAGCAAGACAAGCAAGCAGCCCCAGACTCTGTGCCTCTGTGCGAGCAGTGCCATGGGCAGATGAAGCTGAGCAACAGCTTGCCTGGCTAGCTCTTTTTGGCTCGAGCTATCTGCAGACGTTCGCATTTTCAGAGCAGGGCTGCCAGAGGCTTTCTGCACGGACTGCCAAAGTTATGTTTGAAGTTTGAGGTTGCAAGACAAGCAAGCAGCCCCAGGCTCTGTGCCTCTGTGCGAGCAGTGCCATGGGCAGATGAGGCTGAGCAACAGCTTTCCAGGCTAGCTCTTTCTGCCTGCAAGCTATCTGCAGACGTTCGCATTTTGGGAGCAGGGCTGCCGCAGTTCACTGGCTGAACCACTTAAGCTATTTTTGAAGTGTCAGGAGGCAAGACAAGCAAGAAGCCCCAGACTCTGTGCCTCTGTGCGAGCAGTGCCATGGGCAGATGAGGCTGAGTAACAGCATTCCAGGCTAGCTCTTTCTGGCTTCCAGCTATCTGCAGACGTTCGCATTATCGGAGAAGGGCTGTGGGAGGCCACCTGCATGGACCACCTAAGCTACGTTTGAAGTTTGAGGGAGCAAGACAAGCAAGCAGATCCAGTTTCTGTGCCTCTGTGCGAGCAGTGCCATGGACAGATGAGGCTGAGTAACAGCTTTCCAGGCTAGCTCTTTCTGGCTTCCAGGTATCTGCAGACGTTCGCATTATCGGAGAAGGGCTGCCGGAGGCCACCTGCATGGACCACCTAAGCTACGTTTGAAGTTTGAGGGAGCAAGACAAGCAAGCAGCCCCAGTTTCTGTGCCTCTGTGCGAACTGTAGCATGGGCATATGAGGCTGAGTAACAGCTTTCCAGGCTAGCTCTTTCTGTCTGCGAGCTATCTGCAGACGTTGGCATTTTGGGAGCAGGGCTGCCGGAGACCTCCTGCACGGACAACTTAAGCTATTTTTGAAGTGTCAGGAGGCAAGAGAAGCAAGCAGCCCCAGACTCTGTGCCTCTGTGCGAGCAGTGCCATGGGCAGATGAAGCTGAGCAACAGCTTTCCAGGCTAGCTTTTTCTGGCTCGAGCTATCTGCAGACGTTCTCATTTTCAGAGCAGGGATGCCAGAGGCTCTCTGCACAGACTGCCAAAGTTATGTTTGAAGTTGGAGGTGGCAAGACAAGCACGCAGCCCCAGTCTCTGTGTCTCTGTGCGATCAGTGCCATGGGCAGATGAGGCTGAGCAACAGCTTTCCAGGCTAGCTCTTTCTGCCTGAGAGCTATCTGCAGACGTTCGCATTTTCGGAGAAGGGCTGCCGGAGAAGCCCTACAAGGACAAACTAAGATACTTTTGAAGTTTGAGGGAGCAAGACAAGCAAGCAGCCCCAGTCTCTGTGCCTCTGTGCGAGCAGTGTCATGGGCAGATGAGGCTGAGCAACAGCTTTCCAGGCTAGCTCTTTCTGCCTGCGAGCTATCTGTAGACGTTCGCATTTTGGGAGAAGGGCTGCCGGAGGCCACCTGCATGGACCACCTAAGATACGTTTGAAGTTTGAGGAAGCAAGACAAGCAAGCAGCCCCAGTTTCTGTGCCTCTGTGCGAGCAGTGCCATGGGCAGATGAGGCTGAGCAACAGCTTTCCAGGCTAGCTCTTTCTGCCTGAGAGCTATCTGCAGACGATCGCATTTTGGGAGCAGGGCTGCCTGAGGCGCCCGGCACGGACCACCTAAGCTACGTTTGAAGTTTCAGGGAGCAAGACAAGCAAGCAGCCCCAGTTTCTGTGCCTCTGTGCGAGCAGTGCCATGGGCAGATGAAGCTGAGCAACAGCTTGCCTGGCTAGCACTTTCTGCTGCAAGCTATCTGCAGACGTTCGCATTTTCAGAGCAGGGCTGCCCGAGTCTCTCTGCACGGACTGCCAAAGTTATGTTTGAAGTTTGAGGTTGCAAGACAAGCAAGCAGCCCCAGTCTCTGTGCCTCTGTGCGAGCAGTGCCATGGGCAGATGAGGCTGAGCAACAGCTTTCCAGGCTAGCTCTTTCTGGCTGCCAGCTATCTGCAGACGTTCGCATTATCGGAGAAGGGCTGCCGGAGGCCCCATGCAAGGACCACCAAAGCTACATTTGAAGTTTGAGGTTGCAAGACAAGCAAGCAGCCCCAGTCTCTGTGCCTCTGTGCGAGCAGTGCCATGGGCAGATGAGGCTGAGCAACATCTTGCCAGGCTAGCTATTTCTGCCTGCGAGCTATCTGCAGACGTTCGCATTTTCGGAGAAAGGCTGCCGGAGGCCACATGCATGGACCACCTAAGCTACGTTTGAAGTTTGAGGGAGCAAGACAAGCAAGCAGCCCTAGACTCTGTGCCTCTGTGCGAGCAGTGCGATGGGCAGATGAGGATGAGCAACAGCTTTCCAGGCTAGCTCTTTCTGCCTGCGATCTATCTGCAGACGTTCGCATTTTCAGAGCATGGCTGCTGAGGCGCTCGACACGGACAACCTAAGATACGTTTGAAGTTGGAGGTGGCAAGACAAGCAAGCAGCCCCAGTTTCTGTGCCTCTGTGCGAGCAGTGCCATGGGCAGATGAGGCTGAGCAACATCTTGCCAGGCTAGCTATTTCTGCCTGCGAGGTATCTGCAGACGTTCGCATTTTCAGAGCAGGGCTGTCTGAGGCGCCCGTCACGGAACAACTAAGCTACTTTTGAAGTTTGAGGTGGCAAGACAAGCAAGCAGCCCTAGTCTCTGTGCCTCTGTGCAAGCAGTGCCATGGGCAGATGAGGCTGAGCAACAGCTTTCCAGACTAGCTTGTTCTGCCTGCGAGCTATATACAGACGTTCGCATTTTAGGAGCATGGCTGCAGAAGCCCCCCGGCACGGACCACTTAAGCTATTTTTGAAGTGTCAGGAGGCAAGACAAGCAAGCAGCCTCAGTCTCTGTGCCTCTGTGCGAGCAGTGCCATGGGCAGATGAGGCTGAGCAACAGCTTTCCAGGCTAGCTCTTTCTGCCTGCCAGCTATCTGCAGACGTTCGCATTTTGGGAGCAGGGCTGCCGGAGGCTCTCTGCACGGACTCCCAAAGTTATGTTTGAAGTTTGAGGGAGCAAGACAAGCAAGCAGCCCCAGTCTCTGTGCCTCTGTGCGAGCAGTGCCATGGGCAGATGAGGCTGAGCAAGAGCTTTCCAGGCTAGCTCTTTCTAGCTGCGAGCTATCTGCAGACGTTCGCATTTTCGGACAAGGGCTGCCGGAGGCCCCATGCAAGAACCACCATAGCTACTTTTGAAGTTTGAGGGGGCAAGAGAAGCAAGCAGCCCCAGTCTCTGTGCCTCTGTGCGAGCAGTGCCATGGGCAGATGAGACTGAGCAACAGCTTTCCAGGCTAGCTCTTTCTGGCTGCGAGCTATCTGCAGACGTTCGCATTTTCAGAGCATGGCTGCCGGAGACCCCCGGCACGGACCAATTAAGCAATTTTTGAAGTGTCAGGAGGCAAGACAAGCAAGCAGCCTCAGTCTCTGTGCCTCTGTGCGAGCAGTGCCATGGGCAGATGAGGCTGAGCAACAGCTTTCCAGGCTAGCTTTTTCTGCCTGCGAGCTATCTGCAGACGTTCGCATTTTCGGAGAAGGGCTGCTGGAGGCCCCATGCACTGACCACCAAAGCTACATTTGAAGTTTCAGGGAGCAAGACAAGCAAGCAGCCCCAGTCTCTGTGCCTCTGTGCGAGCAGTGCCATGGGCAGATGAGGCTGATCCACAGCTTTCCAGGCTAGCTCTTTCTGCCTGAGTGCTATCTGCAGACGTTCGCATTTTCGGAGCATGGCTGCCGAAGGCCTCCTGCACGGACCACTTAAGCTATTTTTGAAGTGTCAGGAGGCAAGACAAGCAAGCAGCCCCAGTCTCTGTGCCTCTGTGCGAGCAGTTCCATGGGCAGATGAGGCTGAGCAACAGCTTTCCAGGCTAGCTCTTTCTGCCTGAGAGCTATCTGCAGACGTTCGCATTTTGGGAGCAGGGCTGCCGGAGGCGCCCGGCACGGACCACCAAAGCTACGTTTGAAGTTTGAGGTGGCAAGACAAGGAAGCAGCCCTAGTCTCTGTGCCTCTGTGCGAGCAGTGCCATGGGCAGATGAGGCTGAGCAACCGCTTTCCAGGCTAGCTTTTTCTGCCTGCGAGCTATCTGCAGACGTTCGCATTTTCGGAGCAGGGCTGCCGATGGCCTCATGCACGGACCCCTAAAGCTACATTTGAAGGGTCAGGAGGCAAGACAAGCAAGCAGCCCCAGTCTCTGTGCCTCTGTGCGAGCAGTGCCATGGGCAGATGAGACTGAGAAACAGCTTTCCAGGCTAGCTCTTTCTGCCTGCAAGCTATCTGCAGACGTTCACGTTTTGGGAGCAGGGCTGTCTGAGGCGCCCGTCACGGAACAACTAAGCTACTTTTGAAGTTTGAGGGAGCAAGACAAGCAAGCAGTTCCATACTCTGTGCCTCTGTGCAAGCAGTGCCATGGGCAGATGAGGCTGAGCAACAGCTTTCCAGACTAGCTTGTTCTGCCTGCGAGCTATATGCAGACGTTCACATTTTAGGAGCATGGCTGCCGAAGCCCCCCGGCACGGACCACTTAAGCTATTTTTGAAGTGTCAGGAGGCAAGACAAGCAAGCAGCCTCAGTCTCTGTGCCTCTGTGCGAGCAGTGCCATGGGCAGATGAGGCTGAGCAACAGCTTTCCAGGCTAGCTTTTTCTGCCTGCGAGCTATCTGCAGACGTTCGCATTTTCGGAGAAGGGCTGCTGGAGGCCCCATGCACTGACCACCAAATCTACATTTGAAGTTTGAGGGAGCAAGACAAGCAAGCAGCCCCAGTCTCTGTGCCTCTGTGCGAGCAGTGCCATGGGCAGATGAGGCTGAGCAACAGTTTTCCAGGCTAGCTCTTTCTGCCTGAGTGCTATCTGCAGACGTTCGCATTTTCGGAGCATGGCTGCCGAAGTCCCTCGGCACGGACCACTTAAGCTATTTTTGAAGTGTCAGGAGGCAAGACAAGCAAGCAGCCCCAGACTCTGTGCCTCTGTGCGAGCAGTGCCATGAGCAGATGAGGCTGAGTAACAGCTTTCCAGGCTAGCTGTTTCCGCCTGCAAGCTACCTGCAGACGTTCGCATTTTCGGAGCATGGCTGCCGGAGGCGCCCTACACGGACCACCTAAGATACGTTTGAAGTTTGAGGTGGCAAGACAAGAAAGCAGCCCTAGTCTCTGTGCCTCTGTGCGAGCAGTGCCATGGGCAGATGAGGCTGAGCAACAGCTTTCCAGGCTAGCTATTTCTGGCTGCGAGCTATCAGCAGATATTCACATTTTGGGAGCAGGGCTGCCGGAGGCGCCCTACACGGACCACCTAATCTCCGTTTGAAGTCTGAGGTAGCAAGACAAGCAAGCAGCCCCAGACTCTGTGCCTCTGTGCGAGCAGTGCCATGGGCAGATGAGGCTGAGCAACAGCTTTCCAGGCTAGCTCTTTCTGCCTGCGAGCTATCTGCAGATGTTCGCATTTTGGGAGCAGGGCTGCCGGAGGCCCCATGCACGGACCACCTAAGCTACGTTTGAAGTTTGAGGAAGCAAGACAAGCAAGCAGCCCCAGTTTCTGTGCCTCTGTGCGAGCAGTGCCATGGGCAGATGAGGCTGAGCAACAGCTTTACAGGCTAGCTATTTCTGCCTGCGAGCGATCTGCTGACGTTCGCATTTTCGGAGAAGGTCTGCCGGAGGCGCCCTACACGGACCACCTAAGATACGTTTGAAGTTTGAGGTGGCAAGACAAGCAAGCAGCCCCAGTCTCTGTGCCTCTGTGCGAGCAGTGCCATGGGCAGATGAGGCTGAGAAACAGCTTTCCAGACTAGCTCTTTCTGCCTGCAAGCTATCTGCAGACGTTCACGTTTTGGGAGCAGGGCTGTCTGAGGCGCCCGTCACGGAACAACTAAGCTACGTTTGAAGTTTGAGGTGGCAAGACAAGCAAGCAGCCCTAGTCTCTGTGCCTCTGTGCGAGCAGTGCCATGGGCAGATGAGGCTGAGCAACAGCTTTCCAGGCTAGCTCTTTCTGCCTGAGAGCTATCTGCAGACGTTCGCATTTTAGGAGCATGGCTGCCGAAGGCCCCTGGCACAGACCACTTAAGCTATTTTTGAAGTGTCAGGAGGCAAGACAAGCAAGCAGCCCCAGTCTCTGTGCCTCTGTGCGAGCAGTGCCATGGGCAGATGAGGCTGAGCAACAGCTTTCCAGGCTAGCTTTTTCTGCCTGCGAGCTATCTGCAGACGTTCGCATTTTCGGAGAAGGGCTGCTGGAGGCCCCATGCACTGACCACCAAATCTACATTTGAAGTTTCAGGGAGCAAGACAAGCAAGCAGCCCCAGTGTCTGTGCCTCTGTGCGAGCAGTGCCATGGGCAGATGAGGCTGAGCAACAGCTTTCCAGGCTAGCTCTTTCTGCCTGCAAGCTATCTGCAGACGTTCGCATTTTCGGAGCATGGCTACCGAAGGCCCTCGGCACGGACCACTTAAGCTATTTTTGAAGTGTCAGGAGGCAAGACAAGCAAGCAGCCCCAGACTCTGTGCCTCTGTGCGAGCAGTGCCATGGGCACATGAGGCTGAGTAACAGCTTTCCAGGCTAGCTCTTTCCGCCTGCAAGCTATCTGCAGACGTTCGCATTTTCGGAGCATGGCTGCCGGAGGCGCCCTACACGGACCACCTAATCTCCGTTTGAAGTCTGAGGTAGCAAGACAAGCAAGCAGCCCCAGACTCTGTGCCTCTGTGCGAGCAGTGCCATGGGCAGATGAGGCTGAGCAACAGCTTTCCAGGCTAGCCCTTTATGGCTGCCAACTATCTGCAGACGTTAGCATGCTCAGAGCATGGCTGCCGGAGGCCCCATTCACGGACCACCAAAGCTACGTTTGAAGTTTGAGGGGGCAAGACAAGCAAGCAGCCCCAGTCTCTGTGCCTCTGTGCGAGCAGTGCCATGGGCAGATGAGGCTGAGCAACAGCTTTCCAGGCTAGCTCTTTCTGCCTGCGAGCTATCTGCAGATGTTCGCATTTTGGGAGCAGGGCTGCCTGAGGCCCCATGCACGGACCACCTAAGATGCGTTTGAAGTTTGAGGAAGCAAGACAAGCAAGCAGCCCCAGTCTCTGTGCCTCTGTGCGAGCAGTGCCATGGGCAGATGAGGATGAGCAACAGCTTTCCAGGGTAGCAATTTCTGCCTGCGAGCGATCTGCTGACGTTCGCATTTTCGGAGAAGGTCTGCCGGAGGCGCCCTACACGGACCACCTAAGATACGTTTGAAGTTTGAGGTGGCAAGACAAGCAAGCAGCCCCAGTCTCTGTGCCTCTGTGCGAGCAGTGCCATGGGCAGATGAGGCTGAGAAACAGCTTTCCAGGCTAGCTCTTTCTGAATGCAAGCTATCTGCAGACATTCACATTTTCGGAGCAGGGCTGTCTGAGGCGCCCGTCACAGAACAAGTAAGCTACGTTTGAAGTTTGAGGTGGCAAGACAAGCAAGCAGCCCTAGTCTCTGTGCCTCTGTGCGAGCAGTGCCATGGGCAGATGAGGCTGAGCAACAGCTTTCCAGGCTAGCTTTTTCTGCCTGCGAGCTATCTGCAGACGTTCGCATTTTCGGAGAAGGGCTGCTGGAGGCCCCATGCACTGACCACCAAATCTACGTTTGAAGTTTCAGGAAGCAAGACAAGCAAGCAGCCCCAGTCTCTGTGCCTCTGTGCGAGCAGTGCCATGGGCAGATGAGGCTGAGAAACAGCTTTCCAGGCTAGCTCTTTCTGCCTGAGTGCTATCTGCAGATGTTCGCATTTTCGGAGCATGGCTGCCGAAGGCCCTCGGCACGGACCACTTAAGCTATTTTTGAAGTGTCAGGAGGCAAGACAAGCAAGCAGCCTCAGTCTCTGTGCCTCTGTGCGAGCAGTGCCATGGGCAGATGAGGCTGAGCAACAGCTTTCCAGGCTAGCTCTTTCCGCCTGCAAGCTATCTGCAGACGTTCGCATTTTCGGAGCATGGCTGCCGGAGGCGCCCTACACGGACCACCTAAGATACGTTTGAAGTTTGAGGTGGCAAGACAAGCAAGCAGCCCTAGTCTCTGTGCCTCTGTGCGAGCAGTGCCATGGGCAGATGAGGCTGAGCAACAGCTTTCCAGGCTAGCTATTTCTGGCTGCGATCTATCAGCAGATATTCACATTTTGGGAGCAGGGCTGCCGGAGGCTTTCTGCACGGACCACCTAAGATACGTTTGAAGTTTGAGGTGGCAAGACAAGAAAGCAGCCCCAGTCTCTGTGCCTCTGTGCGAGCAGTGCCATGGGCAGATGAGGCTGAGCAACAGCTTTCCAGGCTAGCTATTTCTGCCTGCAAGCTATCTGCAGACGTTCACATTTTGGGAGCAGGGCTGCCGGAGGCGCCCTACACGGACCACCTAATCTCCGTTTGAAGTCTGAGGTAGCAAGACAAGCAAGCAGCCCCAGTCTCTGTGCCTCTGTGCGAGCAGTGCCATGGGCAGATGAGGCTGAGCAACAGCTTTCCAGGCTAGCTTTTTCTGCCTGAGAGCTATCTGCAGACGTTCGCATTTTCGGAGAAGGGCTGCCGATGGCCCCATGCACTGACCACCAAATCTACATTTGAAGTTTCAGGGAGCAAGACAAGCAAGCAGCCCCAGTCTCTGTGCCTCTGTGCGAGCAGTGCCATGGGCAGATGAGGCTGAGCAACAGCTTTCCAGGCTAGCTCTTTCTGCCTGAGTGCTATCTGCAGACGTTCGCATTTTCGGAGCATGGCTGCCGGAGGCGCCCTACACGGACCACCTAAGATACGTTTGAAGTTTGAGGTGGCAAGACAAGCAAGCAGCCCCAGTCTCTGTGCCTCTGTGCGAGCAGTGCCATGGGCAGATGAGGCTGAGCAACAGCTTTCCAGGCTAGCTCTTTCTGCCTGCGAGCTATCAGCAGATATTCACATTTTGGGAGCAGGGCTGCCGGAGGCGCCCTACACGGACCACCTAATCTCCGTTTGAAGTCTGAGGTAGCAAGACAAGCAAGCAGCCCCAGACTCTGTGCCTCTGTGCGAGCAGTGCCATGGGCAGATGAGGCTGAGCAACAGCTTTCCAGGCTAGCCCTTTATGGCTGCCAACTATCTGCAGATGTTAGCATTTTCAGAGCATGGCTGCCGGAGGCCCCACTCACGGACCACCAAAGCTACGTTTGAAATTTGAGGGGGCAAGACAAGCAAGCAGCCCCAGTCTCTGTGCCTCTGTGCGAGCAGTGCCATGGGCAGATGAGGCTGAGCAACAGCTTTCCAGGCTAGCTCTTTCTGCCTGCCAACTATCTGCAGATGTTCGCATTTTGGGAGCACGGCTGTCTGAGGCGCCCGTCACGGAACAAGTAAGCTACGTTTGAAGTTTGAGGTGGCAAGACAAGCAAGCAGCCCTAGTCTCTGTGCCTCTGTGCGAGCAGTGCCATGGGCAGATGAGGCTGAGCAACAGCTTTCCAGGCTAGCTTTTTCTGCCTGCGAGCTATCTGCAGATGTTCGCATTTTCGGAGCAGGGCTGCCGATGGCCCCATGCACGGACCCCCAAAGATACATTTGAAGTTTGAGGGGACAAGACAAGCAAGCAGCCCCAGTCTCTGTGCCTCTGTGCGAGCAGTGCCATGGGCAGATGAGGCTGAGCAACAGCTTTCCAGGCTAGCTCTTTCTGCCTGCGAGCTATCTGCAGAGGTTCGCATTTTCGGAGCATGGCTGCCGAAGGCCTCCTGCACGGACCACTTAAGCTATTTTTGAAGTGTCAGGAGGCAAGACAAGCAAGCAGCCCCAGACTCTGTGCCTCTGTGCGAGCAGTGCCATGAGCAGATGAGGCTGAGCAACAGCTTTCCAGGCTAGCTCTTTCCGCCTGCAAGCTATCTGCAGACGTTCGCATTTTCGGAGCATGGCTCCCGGAGGCGCCCTACACGGACAACCTAAGATACGTTTGAAGTTTGAGGTGGCAAGACAAGAAAGCAGCCCCAGTCTCTGTGCCTCTGTGCGAGCAGTGCCATGGGCAGATGAGGCTGAGCAACAGCTTTCCAGGCTAGCTATTTCTGGCTGCGAGCTATCAGCAGATATTCACATTTTGGGAGCAGGGCTGCCGGAGGCGCCATACACGGACCACCTAATCTCCGTTTGAAGTTTGAGGTAGCAAGACAAGCAAGCAGCCCCAGACTCTGTGCCTGTGTGCGAGCAGTGCCATGGGCAGATGAGGCTGAGCAACAGCTTTCCAGGCTAGCCCTTTATGGCTGCCAACTATCTGCAGACGTTAGCATTTTCAGAGCATGGCTGCCAAAGGCCCCATTCACGGACCACCAAAGCTACGTTTGAAGTTTGAGGGGGCAAGACAAGCAAGCAGCCCCAGTCTCTGTGCCTCTGTGCGAGCAGTGCCATGGGCAGATGAGGCTGAGCAACAGCTTTCCAGCCTAGCTCTTTCTGCCTGCAAGCTATCTGCAGACGTTCACGTTTTGGGAGCAGGGCTGTCTGAGGCGCCCGTCACGGAACAACTAAGCTACGTTTGAAGTTTGAGGTGGCAAGACAAGCAAGCAGCCCTAGTCTCTGTGCCTCTGTGCGAGCAGTGCCATGGGCAGATGAGGCTGAGCAACAGCTTTCCAGGCTAGCTTGTTCTGCCTGCGAGCTATCTGCAGACGTTCGCATTTTAGGAGCATGGCTGCCGAAGGCCCCCGGCACGGACCACTTAAGCTATTTTTGAAGTGTCAGGAGGCAAGACAAGCAAGCAGCCTCAATCTCTGTGCCTCTGTGCGAGCAGTGCCATGGGCAGATGAGGCTGAGCAACAGCTTTCCAGGCTAGCTCTTTCTGCATGAGTGCTATCTGCAAACGTTCGCATTTTCGGAGCATGGCTGCCGAAGGCCCTCGGCACGGACCACTTAAGCTATTTTTGAAGTGTCAGGAGGCAAGACAAGCAAGCAGCCCCAGACTCTGTGCCTCTGTGCGAGCAGTGCCATGAGCAGATGAGGCTGAGTAACAGCTTTCCAGGCTAGCTCTTTCCGCCTGCAAGCTATCTGCAGACGTTCGCATTTTCGGAGCATGGCTGCCGGAGGCGCCCTACACGGACCACCTAAGATACGTTTGAAGTTTGAGGTGGCAAGACAAGAAAGCAGCCCTAGTCTCTGTTCCTCTGTGCGAGCAGTGCCATGAGCAGATGAGGCTGAGCAACAGCTTTCCAGGCTAACTATTTCTGGCAGCGAGCTATCAGCAGATATTCACATTTTGGGAGCAGGGCTGCCGGAGGCGCCCTACACGGACCACCTAATCTCCGTTTGAAGTTTGAGGTAGCAGACAAGCAAGCAGCCCCAGACTCTGTGCCTCTGTGCGAGCAGTGCCATGGGCAGATGAGGCTGAGCAACAGCTTCCCAGGCTAGCCCTTTATGGCTGCCAACTATCTGCAGACGTTAGCATTTTCAGAGCATGGCTGAAGGAGGCCCCATTCACGGACCACCTAAGATACGTTTGAAGTTTGAGGAAGCAAGACAAGCAAGCAGCCCCAGTCTCTGTGCCTCTGTGCGAGCAGTGCCATGGGCAGATGAGGCTGAGCAACAGCTTTCCAGGCTAGCTCTTTCTGCCTGCAAGCTATCTGCAGACATTCACATTTTGGGAGCAGGGCTGTCTGAGGCGCCCGTCACGGAACAACTAAGCTACGTTTGAAGTTTGAGGTGGCAAGACAAGCAAGCAGCCCTAGTCTCTGTGCCTCTGTGCGAACAGTGCCATGGGCAGATGAGGCTGAGCAACAGCTTTCCAGGCTAGCTTTTTCTGCCTGCGAGCTATCTGCAGACGTTCGCATTTTCGGAGCAGGGCTGCCGATGGCCCCATGCACGGACCCCCAAAGATACATTTGAAGTTTGAGGGGACAAGACAAGCAAGCAGTCCCAGTCTCTGTGCCTCTGTGCGAGCAGTGCCATGGGCAGATGAGGCTGAGCAACAGCTTTCCAGGCTAGCTTTTTCTGCCTGCGAGCTATCTGCAGACGTTCGTATTTTCGGAGAAGGGCTGCTGGAGGCCCCATGCACTGACCACCAAATCTACATTTGAAGTTTCAAGGAGCAAGACAAGCAAGCAGCCCCAGTCTCTGTGCCTCTGTGCGAGCAGTGCCATGGGCAGATGAGGCTGAGCAACAGCTTTCCAGGCTAGCTCTTTCTGCCTGAGTGCTATCTGCAGACGTTCGCATTTTCGGAGCATGGCTGCCGAAGGCCCTCGGCACGGACCACTTAAGCTATTTTTGAAGTGTCAGGAGGCAAGACAAGCAAGCAGACCCAGACTCTGTGCCTCTGTGCGAGTAGTGCCATGAGCAGATGAGACTGAGTAACAGCTTTCCAGGCTAGCTCTTTCCGCCTGCAAGCTATCTGCAGACGTTCGCATTTTCGGAGCATGGCTGCCGGAGGCGCCCTACACGGACCACCTAAGATACGTTTGAAGTTTGAGGTGGCAAGACAAGAAAGTAGCCCTAGTCTCTGTGCCTCTGTGCGAGCACTGCCATGGGCAGATGAGGCTGAGCAACAGCTTTCCAGGCTAGCTATTTCTGGCTGCGAGCTATCAGCAGATATTCACATTTTGGTAGCAGGGCTGCCGGAGGCGCCCTACACGGACCACCTAATCTCCATTTGAAGTCTGAGGTAGCAAGACAAGCAAGCAGCCCCAGACTCTGTGCCTCTGTGCGATCAGTGCCATGGGCAGATGAGGCTGAGCAACAGCTTTCCAGGCTAGCCCTTTATGGCTGCCAACTATCTGCAGACGTTAGCATTTTCAGAGCATGGCTGCCGGAGGCCCCATTCACGGACCACCAAAGCTACGTTTGAAGTTTGAGGGGGAGAGACAAGCAAGCAGCCCCAGTCTCTGTGCCTCTGTGCGAGCAGTGCCATGGGCAGATGAGGCTGAGA
The DNA here is from genome assembly GCF_030867145.1 of Opisthocomus hoazin. NCBI lineage: Eukaryota > Metazoa > Chordata > Aves > Opisthocomiformes > Opisthocomidae > Opisthocomus > Opisthocomus hoazin. Next base: position 7,690,735 of record NC_134429.1, read on the forward strand.
AACAGCTTTCCAGGCTAGCTCTTTCTGCCTGCAAGCTATCTGTAGACGTTCACGTTTTGGGAGCAGGGCTGTCTGAGGCGCCCGTCACGGAACAACTAAGCTACGTTTGAAGTTTGAGGTGGCAAGACAAGCAAGCAGCCCTAGTCTCTGTGCCTCTGTGCGAGCAGTGCCATGGGCAGATGAGGCTGAGCAACAGCTTTCCAGGCTAGCTTGTTCTGCCTGCGAGCTATCTGCAGACGTTCGCATTTTCGGAGCAGGGCTGCCGATGGCCCCATGCACGGACCCCCAAAGATACATTTGAAGTTTGAGGGAACAAGACAAGCAAGCAGTCCCAGTCTCTGTGCCTCTGTGCGAGCAGTGCCATGGGCAGATGAGGCTGAGCAACAGCTTTCCAGGCTAGCTCTTTCTGCCTGCGAGCTATCTGCAGATGTTCGCATTTTCGGAGCATGGCTGCCGAAGGCCTCCTGCACGGACCACTTAAGCTATTTTTGAAGTGTCAGGAGGCAAGACAAGCAAGCAGCCCCAGACTCTGTGCCTCTGTGCGAGCAGTGCCATGAGCAGATGAGGCTGAGCAACAGCTTTCCAGGCTAGCTCTTTCCGCCTGCAAGCTATCTGCAGACGTTCGCATTTTCGGAGCATGGCTGCCGGAGGCGCCCTACACGGACCACCTAAGATACGTTTGAAGTTTGAGGTGGCAAGACAAGAAAGCAGCCCTAGTCTCTGTGCCTCTGTGCGAGCACTGCCATGGGCAGATGAGGCTGAGCAACAGCTTTCCAGGCTAGCTATTTCTGGCTGCGAGCTATCAGCAGATATTCACATTTTGGGAGCAGGGCTGCCGGAGGCGCCCTACACGGACCACCTAATCTCCGTTTGAAGTCTGAGGTAGCAAGACAAGCAAGCAGCCCCAGACTCTGTGCCTCTGTGCGAGCAGTGCCATGGGCAGATGAGGCTGAGCAACAGCTTTCCAGGCTAGCCCTTAATGGCTGCCAACTATCTGCAGACGTTAGCATTTTCAGAGCATGGCTGCCGGAGGCCCCATTCACGGACCACCTAAGATACGTTTGAAGTTTGAGGTGGCAAGACAAGCAAGCAGCCCCAGTCTCTGTGCCTCTGTGCGAGCAGTGCCATGGGCAGATGAGGCTGAGCAACAGCTTTCCAGGCTAGCTCTTTCTGCCTGCGAGCTATCTGCAGATGTTCGCATTTTGGGAGCAGGGCTGCCTGAGGCCCCATGCACGGACCACCTAAGCTACGTTTGAAGTTTGATGTTGCAAGACAAGCAAGCAGCCCCAGTCTCTGTGCCTCTGTGCGAGCAGTGCCATGGGCAGATGAGGCTGAGAAACAGCTTTCCAGGCTAGCTCTTTCTGCCTGCAAGCTATCTGCAGACATTCACATTTTGGGAGCAGGGCTGTCTGAGGCGCCCGTCACGGAACAACTAAGCTACGTTTGAAGTTTGAGGTGGCAAGACAAGCAAGCAGCCCTAGTCTCTGTGCCTCTGTGCGAACAGTGCCATGGGCAGATGAGGCTGAGCAACAGCTTTCCAGGCTAGCTTTTTCTGCCTGCGAGCTATCTGCAGACGTTCGCATTTTCGGAGCAGGGCTGCCGATGGCCCCATGCACGGACCCCCAAAGATACATTTGAAGTTTGAGGGGACAAGACAAGCAAGCAGTCCCAGTCTCTGTGCCTCTGTGCGAGCAGTGCCATGGGCAGATGAGGCTGAGCAACAGCTTTCCAGGCTAGCTTTTTCTGCCTGCGAGCTATCTGCAGACGTTCGCATTTTCGGAGAAGGGCTGCTGGAGGCCCCATGCACTGACCACCAAATCTACATTTGAAGTTTCAGGGAGCAAGACAAGCAAGCAGCCCCAGTCTCTGTGCCTCTGTGCGAGCAGTGCCATGGGCAGATGAGGCTGAGCAACAGCTTTCCAGGCTAGCTCTTTCTGCCTGCGAGCTATCTGCAGATGTTCGCATTTTCGGAGCATGGCTGCCGAAGGCCTCCTGCACGGACCACTTAAGCTATTTTTGAAGTGTCAGGAGGAAAGACAAGCAAGCAGCCCCAGACTCTGTGCCTCTGTGCGAGCAGTGCCATGAGCAGATGAGGCTGAGCAACAGCTTTCCAGGCTAGCTCTTTCCGCCTGCAAGCTATCTGCAGACGTTCGCATTTTCGGAGCATGGCTGCCGGAGGCGCCCTACACGGACAACCTAAGATACGTTTGAAGTTTGAGGTGGCAAGACAAGCAAGCAGCCCCAGTCTCTGTGCCTCTGTGCGAGCACTGCCATGGGCAGATGAGGCTGAGCAACAGCTTTCCAGGCTAGCTCTTTCTGCCTGCGAGCTATCTGCAGACGTTCGCATTTTCGGAGAAGGGCTGCTGGAGGCCCCATGCACTGACCACCAAATCTACATTTGAAGTTTCAGGGAGCAAGACAAGCAAGCAGCCCCAGTCTCTGTGCCTCTGTGCGAGCAGTGCCATGGGCAGATGAGGCTGAGCAACAGCTTTCCAGGCTAGCTCTTTCTGCCTGAGTGCTATCTGCAGACGTTCGCATTTTCGGAGCATGGCTGCCGAAGGCCCTCGGCACGGACCACTTAAGCTATTTTTGAAGTGTCAGGAGGCAAGACAAGCAAGCAGCCCCAGACTCTGTGCCTCTGTGCGAGCAGTGCCATGACCAGATGAGGCTGAGTAACAGCTTTCCAGGCTAGCTCTTTCCGCCTGCAAGCTATCTGCAGACGTTCGCATTTTCGGAGCATGGCTGCCGGAGGCGCCCTACACGGACCACCTAAGATACGTTTGAAGTTTAAGGTGGCAAGACAAGAAAGCAGCCCTAGTCTCTGTGCCTCTGTGCGAGCATTGCCATGGGCAGATGAGGCTGAGCAACAGCTTTCCAGGCTAGCTATTTCTGGCTGCGAGCTATCAGCAGATATTCACATTTTGGGAGCAGGGCTGCCGGAGGCGCCCTACACGGACCACCTAATCTCCGTTTGAAGTCTGAGTTAGCAAGACAAGCAAGCAGCCCCAGACTCTGTGCCTCTGTGCGAGCAGTGCCATGGGCAGATGAGGCTGAGCAACAGCTTTCCAGGCTAGCCCTTTATGGCTGCCAACTATCTGCAGACGTTAGCATTTTCAGAGCATGGCTGCCGGAGGCCCCATTCACGGACCACCAAAGCTACGTTTGAAGTTTGAGGGGGCAAGACAAGCAAGCAGCCCCAGTCTCTGTGCCTCTGTGCGAGCAGTGCCATGGGCAGATGAGGCTGAGCAACAGCTTTCCAGGCTAGCTCTTTCTGCCTGCGAGCTATCTGCAGATGTTCGCATTTTGGGAGCAGGGCTGCCTGAGGCCCCATGCACGGACCACCTAAGCTACGTTTGAAGTTTGACGTTGCAAGACAAGCAAGCAGCCCCAGTTTCTGTGCCTATGTGCGAGCAGTGCCATGGGCAGATGAGGCTGAGCAACAGCTTTCCAGGCTAGCTATTTCTGCCTGCGAGCGATCTGCTGACGTTCGCATTTTCGGAGAAGGTCTGCCGGAGGCGCCCTACACGGACCACCTAAGATACATTTGAAGTTTGAGGTGGCAAGACAAGCAAGCAGCCCCAGTCTCTGTGCCTCTGTGTGAGCAGTGCCATGGGCAGATGAGGCTGAGAAACAGCTTTCCAGGCTAGCTCTTTCTGCCTGCAAGCTATCTGCAGACGTTCACGTTTTGGGAGCAGGGCTGTGTGAGGCGCCCGTCACGGAAGAACTAAGCTACGTTTGAAGTTTGAGGTGGCAAGACAAGCAAGCAGCCCTAGTCTCTGTGCCTCTGTGCGAGCAGTGCCATGGGCAGATGAGGCTGAGCAACAGCTTTCCAGGCTAGCTTGTTCTGCCTGCGAGCTATCTGCAGACGTTCGCATTTTCGGAGCAGGGCTGCCGATGGCCCCATGCACGGACCCCCAAAGATACATTTGAAGTTTGAGGGGACAAGACAAGCAAGCAGTCCCAGTCTCTGTGCCTCTGTGCGAGCAGTGCCATGGGCAGATGAGGCTGAGCAACAGCTTTCCAGGCTAGCTCTTTCTGCCTGCGAGCTATCTGCAGATGTTCGCATTTTCGGAGCATGGCTGCCGAAGGCCTCCTGCACGGACCACTTAAGCTATTTTTGAAGTGTGAGGAGGCAAGACAAGCAAGCAGCCCCAGACTCTGTGCCTCTGTGCGAGCAGTGCCATGAGCAGATGAGGCTGAGCAACAGCTTTCCAGGCTAGCTCTTTCCGCCTGCAAGCTATCTGCAGACGTTCGCATTTTCGGAGCATGGCTGCCGGAGGCGCCCTACACGGACAACCTAAGATACGTTTGAAGTTTGAGGTGGCAAGACAAGCAAGCAGCCCCAGTCTCTGTGCCTCTGTGCGAGCAGTGCCATGGGCAGATGAGGCTGAGAAACAGCTTTCCAGGCTAGCTCTTTCTGCCTGCAAGCTATCTGCAGACGTTCACGTTTTGGGAGCAGGGCTGTCTGAGGCGCCCGTCACGGAACAACTAAGCTACGTTTGAAGTTTGAGGTGGCAAGACAAGCAAGCAGCCCCAGTCTCTGTGCCTCTGTGCGAGCACTGCCATGGGCAGATGAGGCTGAGCAACAGCTTTCCAGGCTAGCTCTTTCTGCCTGCGAGCTATCTGCAGACGTTCGCATTTTCGGAGAAGGGCTGCTGGAGGCCCCATGCACTGACCACCAAATCTACATTTGAAGTTTCAGGGAGCAAGACAAGCAAGCAGCCCCAGTCTCTGTGCCTCTGTGCGAGCAGTGCCATGGGCAGATGAGGCTGAGCAACAGCTTTCCAGGCTAGCTCTTTCTGCCTGAGTGCTATCTGCAGACGTTCGCATTTTCGGAGCATGGCTGCCGAAGGCCCTCTTCACGGACCACTTAAGCTATTTTTGAAGTGTCAGGAGGCAAGACAAGCAAGCAGCCCCAGACTCTGTGCCTCTGTGCGAGCAGTGCCATGACCAGATGAGGCTGAGTAACAGCTTTCCAGGCTAGCTCTTTCCGCCTGCAAGCTATCTGCAGACGTTCGCATTTTCGGAGCATGGCTGCCGGAGGCGCCCTACACGGACCACCTAAGATACGTTTGAAGTTTAAGGTGGCAAGACAAGAAAGCAGCCCTAGTCTCTGTGCCTCTGTGCGAGCAGTGCCATGGGCAGATGAGGCTGAGCAACAGCTTTCCAGGCTAGCTATTTCTGGCTGCGAGCTATCAGCAGATATTCACATTTTGGGAGCAGGGCTGCCGGAGGCGCCCTACACGGACCACCTAATCTCCGTTTGAAGTCTGAGTTAGCAAGACAAGCAAGCAGCCCCAGACTCTGTGCCTCTGTGCGAGCAGTGCCATGGGCAGATGAGGCTGAGCAACAGCTTTCCAGGCTAGCCCTTTATGGCTGCCAACTATCTGCAGACGTTAGCATTTTCAGAGCATGGCTGCCGGAGGCCCCATTCACGGACCACCAAAGCTACGTTTGAAGTTTGAGGGGGCAAGACAAGCAAGCAGCCCCAGTCTCTGTGCCTCTGTGCGAGCAGTGCCATGGGCAGATGAGGCTGAGCAACAGCTTTCCAGGCTAGCTCTTTCTGCCTGCGAGCTATCTGCAGATGTTCGCATTTTGGGAGCAGGGCTGCCTGAGGCCCCATGCACGGACCACCTAAGCTACGTTTGAAGTTTGACGTTGCAAGACAAGCAAGCAGCCCCAGTTTCTGTGCCTATGTGCGAGCAGTGCCATGGGCAGATGAGGCTGAGCAACAGCTTTCCAGGCTAGCTTTTTCTGCCTGCGAGCGATCTGCTGACGTTCGCATTTTCGGAGAAGGTCTGCCGGAGGCGCCCTACACGGACCACCTAAGATACATTTGAAGTTTGAGGTGGCAAGACAAGCAAGCAGCCCCAGTCTCTGTGCCTCTGTGTGAGCAGTGCCATGGGCAGATGAGGCTGAGAAACAGCTTTCCAGGCTAGCTCTTTCTGCCTGCAAGCTATCTGCAGACGTTCACGTTTTGGGAGCAGGGCTGTGTGAGGCGCCCGTCACGGAAGAACTAAGCTACGTTTGAAGTTTGAGGTGGCAAGACAAGCAAGCAGCCCTAGTCTCTGTGCCTCTGTGCGAGCAGTGCCATGGGCAGATGAGGCTGAGCAACAGCTTTCCAGGCTAGCTTGTTCTGCCTGCGAGCTATCTGCAGACGTTCGCATTTTCGGAGCAGGGCTGCCGATGGCCCCATGCACGGACCCCCAAAGATACATTTGAAGTTTGAGGGGACAAGACAAGCAAGCAGTCCCAGTCTCTGTGCCTCTGTGCGAGCAGTGCCATGGGCAGATGAGGCTGAGCAACAGCTTTCCAGGCTAGCTCTTTCTGCCTGCGAGCTATCTGCAGATGTTCGCATTTTCGGAGCATGGCTGCCGAAGGCCTCCTGCACGGACCACTTAAGCTATTTTTGAAGTGTGAGGAGGCAAGACAAGCAAGCAGCCCCAGACTCTGTGCCTCTGTGCGAGCAGTGCCATGAGCAGATGAGGCTGAGCAACAGCTTTCCAGGCTAGCTCTTTCCGCCTGCAAGCTATCTGCAGACGTTCGCATTTTCGGAGCATGGCTGCCGGAGGCGCCCTACACGGACAACCTAAGATACGTTTGAAGTTTGAGGTGGCAAGACAAGCAAGCAGCCCCAGTCTCTGTGCCTCTGTGCGAGCAGTGCCATGGGCAGATGAGGCTGAGAAACAGCTTTCCAGGCTAGCTCTTTCTGCCTGCAAGCTATCTGCAGACGTTCACGTTTTGGGAGCAGGGCTGTCTGAGGCGCCCGTCACGGAACAACTAAGCTACGTTTGAAGTTTGAGGTGGCAAGACAAGCAAGCAGCCCTAGTCTCTGTGCCTCTGTGCGAGCAGTGCCATGGGCAGATGAGGCTGAGCAACAGGTTTCCAGGCTAGCTCTTTCTGCCTGCGAGCGATCTGCTGACGTTCGCATTTTCGGAGAAGGTCTGCTGGAGGCGCCCTACACGGACCACCTAAGATACGTTTGAAGTTTGAGGTGGCAAGACAAGCAAGCAGTCCTAGTCTCTGTGCCTCTGTGCGAGCAGTGCCATGGGCAGATGAGGCTGAGCAACAGCTTTCCAGGCTAGCTTGTTCTGCCTGCGAGCTATCTGCAGACGTTCGCATTTTCGGAGCAGGGCTGCCGATGGCCCCATGCACGGACCCCCAAAGATACATTTGAAGTTTGAGGGGACAAGACAAGCAAGCAGTCCCAGTCTCTGTGCCTCTGTGCGAGCAGTGCCATGGGCAGATGAGGCTGAGCAACAGCTTTCCAGGCTAGCTCTTTCTGCCTGCGAGCTATCTGCAGATGTTCGCATTTTCGGAGCATGGCTGCCGAAGGCCTCCTGCACGGACCACTTAAGCTATTTTTGAAGTGTCAGGAGGCAAGACAAGCAAGCAGCCCTGGACTCTGTGCCTCTGTGCGAGCAGTGCCATGAGCAGATGAGGCTGAGCAACAGCTTTCCAGGCTAGCTCTTTCCGCCTGCAAGCTATCTGCAGACGTTCGCATTTTCGGAGCATGGCTGCCGGAGGCGCCCTACACGGACAACCTAAGATACGTTTGAAGTTTGATGTGGCAAGACAAGCAAGCAGCCCCAGTCTCTGTGCCTCTGTGCGAGCAGTGCCATGGGCAGATGAGGCTGAGAAACAGCTTTCCAGGCTAGCTCTTTCTGCCTGCAAGCTATCTGCAGACGTTCACGTTTTGGGAGCAGGGCTGTCTGAGGCGCCCGTCACGGAACAACTAAGCTACGTTTGAAGTTTGAGGTGGCAAGACAAGCAAGCAGCCCTAGTCTCTGTGCCTCTGTGCGAGCAGTGCCATGGGCAGATGAGGCTGAGCAACAGCTTTCCAGGCTAGCTATTTCTGCCTGCGAGCGATCTGCTGACGTTCGCATTTTCGGAGAAGGTCTGCCGGAGGCGCCCTACACGGACCACCTAAGATACGTTTGAAGTTTGAGGTGGCAAGACAAGCAAGCAGCCCCAGTCTCTGTGCCTCTGTGCGAGCAGTGCCATGGGCAGATGAGGCTGAGCAACAGCTTTCCAGGCTAGCTCTTTCTGCCTGCGTCTATCTGCATATGTTCGCATTTTGGGAGCAGGGCTGCCGGAGGCCCCATGCACAGACCACCTAAGCTACGTTTGAAGTTTGAGGAAGCAAGACAAGCAAGCAGCCCCAGTTTCTGTGCCTCTGTGCGAGCAGTGCCATGGGCAGATGAGGCTGAGCAACAGCTTTCCAGGCTAGCTATTTCTGCCTGCGAGCGATCTGCTGACGTTCGCATTTTCGGAGAAGGTCTGCCGGAGGCGCCCTACACGGACCACCTAAGATACGTTTGAAGTTTGAGGTGGCAAGACAAGCAAGCAGCCCCAGTCTCTGTGCCTCTGTGCGAGCAGTGCCATGAGCAGATGAGGCTGAGCAACAGCTTTCCAGGCTAGCTCTTTCTGCCTGCAAGCTATCTGCAGATGTTCGCATTTTCGGAGCATGGCTGCCGAAGGCCTCCTGCACGGACCACTTAAGCTATTTTTGAAGTGTCAGGAGGCAAGACAAGCAAGCAGCCCCAGACTCTGTGCCTCTGTGCGAGCAGTGCCATGAGCAGATGACGCTGAGCAACAGCTTTCCAGGCTAGCTCTTTCCGCCTGCAAGCTATCTGCAGACGTTCGCATTTTCGGAGCATGGCTTCCGGAGGCGCCCTACACGGACAACCTAAGATACTTTTGAAGTTTGAGGTGGCAAGACAAGCAAGCAGCCCCAGTCTCTGTGCCTCTGTGCGAGCAGTGCCATGGGCAGATGAGGCTGAGCAACAGCTTTCCAGGCTAGCTATTTCTGGCTGCGAGCTATCAGCAGATATTCACATTTTGGGAGCAGGGCTGCCGGAGGCCCCATACACGGACCACCTAATCTCCGTTTGAAGTTTGAGGTGGCAAGACAAGCAAGCAGCCCCAGTCTCTGTGCCTCTGTGCGAGCACTGCCATGGGCAGATGAGTCTGAGCAACAGCTTTCCAGGCTAGCTATTTCTGGCTGCGAGCTATCAGCAGATATTCACATTTTGGGAGCAGGGCTGCCGGAGGCGCCCTACACGGACCACCTAATCTCCGTTTGAAGTTTGAGGGGGCAAGACAAGCAAGCAGCCCCAGACTCTGTGCGTCTGTACGAGCAGTGCCATGGGCAGATGAGGCTGAGCAACAGCTTTCCAGGCTAGCTCTTTCTGCCTGCGAGCTATCTGCAGATGTTCGCATTTTGGGAGCAGGGCTGCCTGAGGCCCCATGCACGGACCACCTAAGCTACGTTTGAAGTTTGAGGAAGCAAGACAAGCAAGCAGCCCCAGTTTCTGTGCCTCTGTGCGAGCAGTGCCATGGGCAGATGAGGCTGAGCAACAGCTTTCCAGGCTAGCTATTTCTGCCTGCGAGCGATCTGCTGACGTTCGCATTTTCGGAGAAGGTCTGCCGGAGGCGCCCTACACGGACCACCTAAGATACATTTCAAGTTTGAGGTGGCAAGACAAGCAAGCAGCCCCAGTCTCTGTGCCTCTGTGCGAGCAGTGCCATGGGCAGATGAGGCTGAGAAACAGCTTTCCAGGCTAGCTCTTTCTGCCTGCAAGCTATCTGCAGACGTTCACGTTTTGGGAGCAGGGCTGTCCGAGGCGCCCGTCACGGAACAACTAAGCTACGTTTGAAGTTTGAGGTGGCAAGACAAGCAAGCAGCCCTAGTCTCTGTGCCTCTGTGCGAGCAGTGCCATGGGCAGATGAGGCTGAGCAACAGCTTTCCAGGCTAGCTTGTTCTGCCTGCGAGCTATCTGCAGACATTCGCATTTTCGGAGCAGGGCTGCCGATGGCCCCATGCACGGACCCCCAAAGATACATTTGAAGTTTGAGGTGGCAAGACAAGCAAGCAGTCCCAGTCTCTGTGCCTCTGTGCGAGCAGTGCCATGGGCAGATGAGGCTGAGCAACAGCTTTCCAGGCTAGCTCTTTCTGCCTGCAAGCTATCTGCAGATGTTCGCATTTTCGGAGCATGGCTGCCGAAGGCCTCCTGCACGGACCACTTAAGCTATTTTTGAAGTGTCAGGAGGCAAGACAAGCAAGCAGCCCCAGACTCTGTGCCTCTGTGCGAGCAGTGCCATGAGCAGATGACGCTGAGCAACAGCTTTCCAGGCTAGCTCTTTCCGCCTGCAAGCTATCTGCAGACGTTCGCATTTTCGGAGCATGGCTTCCGGAGGCGCCCTACACGGACAACCTAAGATACTTTTGAAGTTTGAGGTGGCAAGACAAGCAAGCAGCCCCAGTCTCTGTGCCTCTGTGCGAGCAGTGCCATGGGCAGATGAGGCTGAGCAACAGCTTTCCAGGCTAGCTATTTCTGGCTGCGAGCTATCAGCAGATATTCACATTTTGGGAGCAGGGCTGCCGGAGGCCCCATACACGGACCACCTAATCTCCGTTTGAAGTTTGAGGTGGCAAGACAAGCAAGCAGCCCCAGTCTCTGTGCCTCTGTGCGAGCACTGCCATGGGCAGATGAGTCTGAGCAACAGCTTTCCAGGCTAGCTATTTCTGGCTGCGAGCTATCAGCAGATATTCACATTTTGGGAGCAGGGCTGCTGGAGGCGCCCTACACGGACCACCTAATCTCCGTTTGAAGTTTGAGGTAGCAAGACAAGCAAGCAGCCCCAGACTCTGTGCGTCTGTACGAGCAGTGCCATGGGCAGATGAGGCTGAGCAACAGCTTTCCAGGCTAGCTCTTTCTGCCTGCGAGCTATCTGCAGATGTTCGCATTTTGGGAGCAGGGCTGCCTGAGGCCCCATGCACGGACCACCTAAGCTACGTTTGAAGTTTGAGGAAGCAAGACAAGCAAGCAGCCCCAGTTTCTGTGCCTCTGTGCGAGCAGTGCCATGGGCAGATGAGGCTGAGCAACAGCTTTCCAGGCTAGCTATTTCTGCCTGCGAGCGATCTGCTGACGTTCGCATTTTCGGAGAAGGTCTGCCGGAGGCGCCCTACACGGACCACCTAAGATACATTTCAAGTTTGAGGTGGCAAGACAAGCAAGCAGCCCCAGTCTCTGTGCCTCTGTGCGAGCAGTGCCATGGGCAGATGAGGCTGAGAAACAGCTTTCCAGGCTAGCTCTTTCTGCCTGCAAGCTATCTGCAGACGTTCACGTTTTGGGAGCAGGGCTGTCTGAGGCGCCCGTCACGGAACAACTAAGATACGTTTGAAGTTTGAGGTGGCAAGACAAGCAAGCAGCCCTAGTCTCTGTGCCTCTGTGCGAGCAGTGCCATGGGCAGATGAGGCTGAGCAACAGCTTTCCAGGCTAGCTTGTTCTGCATGCGAGCTATCTGCAGACGTTCGCATTTTCGGAGCAGGACTGCCGATGGCCCCATGCACGGACCCCCAAAGATACATTTGAAGTTTGAGGTGGCAAGACAAGCAAGCAGTCCCAGTCTCTGTGCCTCTGTGCGAGCAGTGCCATGGGCAGATGAGGCTAAGCAACAGCTTTCCAGGCTAGCTCTTTCTGCCTGCGAGCTATCTGCAGATGTTCGCATTTTCGGAGCATGTCTGCCGAAGGCCTCCTGCACGGACCACTTAAGATATTTTTGAAGTGTCAGGAGGCAAGACAAGCAAGCAGCCCCAGTCTCTGTGCCTCTGTGCGAGCAGTGCCATGAGCAGATGAGGCTGAGCAACAGCTTTCCAGGCTAGCTCTTTCCGCCTGCAAGCTATCTGCAGACGTTCGCATTTTCGGAGCATGGCTTCCGGAGGCGCCCTACACGGACAACCTAAGATACGTTTGAAGTTTGAGGTGGCAAGACAAGCAAGCAGCCCCAGTCTCTGTGCCTCTGTGCGAGCAGTGCCATGGGCAGATGAGGCTAAGCAACAGATTTCCAGGCTAGCTATTTCTGGCTGCGAGCTATCAGCAGATATTCACATTTTGGGAGCAGGGCTGCCGGAGGCGCCCTACACGGACCACCTAATCTCCGTTTGAAGTTTGAGGTAGCAGACAAGCAAGCAGCCCCAGACTCTGTGCCTCTGTACGAGCAGTGCCATGGGCAGATGAGGCTGAGCAACAGCTTTCCAGGCTAGCCCTTTATGTCTGCCAACTATCTGCAGACGTTAGCATTTTCAGAGCATGGCTGCCGGAGGCCCCATTCACGGACCACCAAAGCTACGTTTGAAGTTTGAGGGGGCAAGACAAGCAAGCAGCCCCAGTCTCTGTGCCTCTGTGCGAGCAGTGCCATGGGCAGATGAGGCTGAGAAACAGCTTTCCAGGCTAGCTCTTTCTGCCTGCAAGCTATTTGCAGACGTTCACGTTTTGGGAGCAGGGCTGTGTGAGGCGCCCGTCACGGAACAACTAAGCTACGTTTGAAGTTTGAGGTGGCAAGACAAGCAAGCGGCCCTAGTCTCTGTGCCTCTGTGCGAGCAGTGCCATGGGCAGATGAGGCTGAGCAACAGCTTTCCAGGCTAGCTATTTCTGGCTGCGAGCTATCAGCAGATATTCGCATTTTCGGAGCAGGGCTGCCGATGGCCCCATGCACGGACCCCCAAAGATACATTTGAAGTTTGAGGGGACAAGACAAGCAAGCAGTCCCAGTCTCTGTGCCTCTGTGCGAGCACTGCCATGGGCAGATGAGGCTGAGCAACAGCTTTCCAGGCTAGCTCTTTCTGCCTGCAAGCTATCTGCAGATGTTCGCATTTTGGGAGCAGGGCTGCCGGAGGCTTCCTGCACGGACCACCTAAGCAAAGTTTGAAGTTGGAGGGGGCAAGATAAGCAAGCAGCCCCAGTCTCTGTGCCTCTGTGCGAGCAGTGCCATGTGCAGATGAGGCTGAACAATATCTTTCCAGGCTAGCTTTTTCTGGCTGCGAGCTATCTGCGGACGTTCGTATTTTCGCAACAGGGCTGCAGGAGGCCTCCTGCACGGACCCCCAAATTTACATTTGAATTTTGAGGTGGCAATACAAGCAAGCAGCCCCAGTCTCTGTGCCTCTGTGCGAGCAGTGCCATGGGCAGATGAGGCTGAGTACAGCTTTCCAGGCTAGTTTTTTCTGCCTGCGAGCTATCTGCAGACGTTCGCATTTTAGGAGCAGGGCTGCCGAAGGCCCCCGGCACGGACCACTTAAGCTATTTATGAAGTTTGAGGTGGCAAGACAAGCAAGCATCCGTAGTCTCTGTGCCTCTGTGTGAGCAGTGCCATGGGCAGATGAGGCTGAGCAACAGCTTTCCGGCTAGCTTTTTCTGCCTGCGAGCTATCTGCAGACGTTCACATTTTCGGAAAAGGGCTACTGGAGGCCCCATGCACTGACCACCAAATCTACATTTGAAGTTTCAGGGAGCAAGACAAGCAAGCAGCCCCAGTCTCTGTGCCTCTGTGCGAGCAGTGCCATGAGCAGATGAGGCTGAGCAACAGCTTTCCAGGCTAGCTCTTTCCGCCTGCAAGCTATCTGCAGACGTTCGCATTTTCGGAGCATGGCTGCCGGAGGCGCCCTACACGGACCACCTAAGATACGTTTGAAGTTTGAGGTGGCAAGACAAGAAAGCAGCCCTAGTCTCTGTGCCTCTGTGCGAGCACTGCCATGGGCAGATGAGGCTGAGCAACAGCTTTCCAGGCTAGCTATTTCTGGCTGCGAGCTATCAGCAGATATTCACATTTTGGGAGCAGGGCTGTCGGAGGCGCCCTACACGGACCACCTAATCTCCGTTTGAAGTCTGAGGTAGCAAGACAAGCAAGCAGTCCCAGTCTCTGTGCCTCTGTGCGAGCAGTGCCATGGGCAGATGAGGCTGAGCAACAGCTTTCCAGGCTAGCTCTTTCTGCCTGCGAGCTATCTGCAGATGTTCGCATTTTCGGAGCATGGCTGCCGAAGGCCTCCTGCACGGACCACTTAAGCTATTTTTGAAGTGTCAGGAGGCAAGACAAGCAAGCAGCCCCAGACTCTGTGCCTCTGTGCGAGCAGTGCCATGAGCAGATGAGGCTGAGCAACAGCTTTCCAGGCTAGCTCTTTCCGCCTGCAAGCTATCTGCAGACGTTCGCATTTTCGGAGCATGGCTGCCGGAAGCGCCCTACACGGACCACCTAAGATACGTTTGAAGTTTGAGGGGACAAGACAAGCAAGCAGCCCTAGTCTCTGTGCCTCTGTGCGAGCACTGCCATGGGCAGATGAGGCTGAGCAACAGCTTTCCAGGCTAGCTATTTCTGGCTGCGAGCTATCAGCAGATATTCACATTTTGGGAGCAGGGCTGCCGGAGGCGCCCTACACGGACCACCTAATCTCCGTTTGAAGTCTGAGGTAGCAAGACAAGCAAGCAGCCCCAGACTCTGTGCCTCTGTGCGAGCAGTGCCATGGGCAGATGAGGCTGAGCAACAGCTTTCCAGGCTAGCTTGTTCTGCCTGCTAGCTATCTGCAGATGTTCGCATTTTCGGAGCAGGGCTGCCGATGGCCCCATGCACGGACCCCCAAAGATACATTTGAAGTTTGAGGGAACAAGACAAGCAAGCAGTCCCAGTCTCTGTGCCTCTGTGCGAGCAGTGCCATGGGCAGATGAGGCTGAGCAACAGCTTTCCAGGCTAGCTCTTTCTGCCTGCGAGCTATCTGCAGATGTTCGCATTTTCGGAGCATGGCTGCCGAAGGCCTCCTGCACGGACCACTTAAGCTATTTTTGAAGTGTCAGGAGGAAAGACAAGCAAGCAGCCCCAGACTCTGTGCCTCTGTGCGAGCAGTGCCATGAGCAGATGAGGCTGAGCAACAGCTTTCCAGGCTAGCTCTTTCCGCCTGCAAGCTATCTGCAGACGTTCGCATTTTCGGAGCAAGGCTGCCGGAGGCGCCCTACACGGACAACCTAAGATACGTTTGAAGTTTGAGGTGGCAAGACAAGCAAGCAGCCCCAGTCTCTGTGCCTCTGTGCGAGCACTGCCATGGGCAGATGAGGCTGAGCAACAGCTTTCCAGGCTAGCTCTTTCTGCCTGCGAGCTATCTGCAGACGTTCGCATTTTCGGAGAAGGGCTGCTGGAGGCCCCATGCACTGACCACCAAATCTACATTTGAAGTTTCAGGGAGCAAGACAAGCAAGCAGCCCCAGTCTCTGTGCCTCTGTGCGAGCAGTGCCATGGGCAGATGAGGCTGAGCAACAGCTTTCCAGGCTAGCTCTTTCTGCCTGAGTGCTATCTGCAGACGTTCGCATTTTCGGAGCATGGCTGCCGAAGGCCCTCGGCACGGACCACTTAAGCTATTTTTGAAGTGTCAGGAGGCAAGACAAGCAAGCAGCCCCAGACTCTGTGCCTCTGTGCGAGCAGTGCCATGACCAGATGAGGCTGAGTAACAGCTTTCCAGGCTAGCTCTTTCCGCCTGCAAGCTATCTGCAGACGTTCGCATTTTCGGAGCATGGCTGCCGGAGGCGCCCTACACGGACCACCTAAGATACGTTTGAAGTTTAAGGTGGCAAGACAAGAAAGCAGCCCTAGTCTCTGTGCCTCTGTGCGAGCAGTGCCATGGGCAGATGAGGCTGAGCAACAGCTTTCCAGGCTAGCTATTTCTGGCTGCGAGCTATCAGCAGATATTCACATTTTGGGAGCAGGGCTGCCGGAGGCGCCCTACACGGACCACCTAATCTCCGTTTGAAGTCTGAGTTAGGAAGACAAGCAAGCAGCCCCAGACTCTGTGCCTCTGTGCGAGCAGTGCCATGGGCAGATGAGGCTGAGCAACAGCTTTCCAGGCTAGCCCTTTATGGCTGCCAACTATCTGCAGACGTTAGCATTTTCAGAGCATGGCTGCCGGAGGCCCCATTCACGGACCACCAAACCTACGTTTGAAGTTTGAGGGGGCAAGACAAGCAAGCAGCCCCAGTCTCTGTGCCTCTGTGCGAGCAGTGCCATGGGCAGATGAGGCTGAGCAACAGCTTTCCAGGCTAGCTCTTTCTGCCTGCGAGCTATCTGCAGATGTTCGCATTTTGGGAGCAGGGCTGCCTGAGGCCCCATGCACGGACCACCTAAGCTACGTTTGAAGTTTGATGTTGCAAGACAAGCAAGCAGCCCCAGTTTCTGTGCCTCTGTGCGAGCAGTGCCATGGGCAGATGAGGCTGAGCAACAGCTTTCCAGGCTAGCTATTTCTGCCTGCGAGCGATCTGCTGACGTTCGCATTTTCGGAGAAGGTCTGCCGGAGGCGCCCTACACGGACCACCTAAGATACATTTGAAGTTTGAGGTGGCAAGACAAGCAATCAGCCCCAGTCTCTGTGCCTCTGTGTGAGCAGTGCCATGGGCAGATGAGGCTGAGAAACAGCTTTCCAGGCTAGCTCTTTCTGCCTGCAAGCTATCTGCAGACGTTCACGTTTTGGGAGCAGGGCTGTGTGAGGCGCCCGTCACGGAAGAACTAAGCTACGTTTGAAGTTTGAGGTGGCAAGACAAGCAAGCAGCCCTAGTCTCTGTGCCTCTGTGCGAGCAGTGCCATGGGCAGATGAGGCTGAGCAACAGCTTTCCAGGCTAGCTCTTTCTGCCTGCGAGCTATCTGCAGATGTTCGGATTTTCGGAGCATGGCTGCCGAAGGCCTCCTGCACGGACCACTTAAGCTATTTTTGAAGTGTCAGGAGGAAAGACAAGCAAGCAGCCCCAGTCTCTGTGCCTCTGTGCGAGCAGTGCCATGAGCAGATGAGGCTGAGCAACAGCTTTCCAGGCTAGCTCTTTCCGCCTGCAAGCTATCTGCAGACGTTCGCATTTTCGGAGCAAGGCTGCCGGAGGCGCCCTACACGGACAACCTAAGATACGTTTGAAGTTTGAGGTGGCAAGACAAGCAAGCAGCCCCAGTCTCTGTGCCTCTGTGCGAGCACTGCCATGGGCAGATGAGGCTGAGCAACAGCTTTCCAGGCTAGCTCTTTCTGCCTGCGAGCTATCTGCAGACGTTCGCATTTTCGGAGAAGGGCTGCTGGAGCCCCATGCACTGACCACCAAATCTACATTTGAAGTTTCAGGGAGCAAGACAAGCAAGCAGCCCCAGTCTCTGTGCCTCTGTGCGAGCAGTGCCATGGGCAGATGAGGCTGAGCAACAGCTTTCCAGGCTAGCTCTTTCTGCCTGAGTGCTATCTGCAGACGTTCGCATTTTCGGAGCATGGCTGCCGAAGGCCCTCGGCACGGACCACTTAAGCTATTTTTGAAGTGTCAGGAGGCAAGACAAGCAAGCAGCCCCAGACTCTGTGCCTCTGTGCGAGCAGTGCCATGACCAGATGAGGCTGAGTAACAGCTTTCCAGGCTAGCTCTTTCCGCCTGCAAGCTATCTGCAGACGTTCGCATTTTCGGAGCATGGCTGCCGGAGGCGCCCTACACGGACCACCTAAGATACGTTTGAAGTTTAAGGTGGCAAGACAAGAAAGCAGCCCTAGTCTCTGTGCCTCTGTGCGAGCAGTGCCATGGGCAGATGAGGCTGAGCAACAGCTTTCCAGGCTAGCTATTTCTGGCTGCGAGCTATCAGCAGATATTCACATTTTGGGAGCAGGGCTGCCGGAGGCGCCCTACACGGACCACCTAATCTCCGTTTGAAGTCTGAGTTAGGAAGACAAGCAAGCAGCCCCAGACTCTGTGCCTCTGTGCGAGCAGTGCCATGGGCAGATGAGGCTGAGCAACAGCTTTCCAGGCTAGCCCTTTATGGCTGCCAACTATCTGCAGACGTTAGCATTTTCAGAGCATGGCTGCCGGAGGCCCCATTCACGGACCACCAAACCTACGTTTGAAGTTTGAGGGGGCAAGACAAGCAAGCAGCCCCAGTCTCTGTGCATCTGTGCGAGCAGTGCCATGGGCAGATGAGGCTGAGCAACAGCTTTCCAGGCTAGCTCTTTCTGCCTGCGAGCTATCTGCAGATGTTCGCATTTTGGGAGCAGGGCTGCCTGAGGCCCCATGCACGGACCACCTAAGCTACGTTTGAAGTTTGATGTTGCAAGACAAGCAAGCAGCCCCAGTTTCTGTGCCTCTGTGCGAGCAGTGCCATGGGCAGATGAGGCTGAGCAACAGCTTTCCAGGCTAGCTATTTCTGCCTGCGAGCGATCTGCTGACGTTCGCATTTTCGGAGAAGGTCTGCCGGAGGCGCCCTACACGGACCACCTAAGATACATTTGAAGTTTGAGGTGGCAAGACAAGCAAGCAGCCCCAGTCTCTGTGCCTCTGTGTGAGCAGTGCCATGGGCAGATGAGGCTGAGAAACAGCTTTCCAGGCTAGCTCTTTCTGCCTGCAAGCTATCTGCAGACGTTCACGTTTTGGGAGCAGGGCTGTGTGAGGCGCCCGTCACGGAAGAACTAAGCTACGTTTGAAGTTTGAGGTGGCAAGACAAGCAAGCAGCCCTAGTCTCTGTGCCTCTGTGCGAGCAGTGCCATGGGCAGATGAGGCTGAGCAACAGCTTTCCAGGCTAGCTTGTTCTGCCTGCGAGCTATCTGCAGACGTTCGCATTTTCGGAGCAGGGCTGCCGATGGCCCCATGCACGGACCCCCAAAGATACATTTGAAGTTTGAGGGGACAAGACAAGCAAGCAGTCCCAGTCTCTGTGCCTCTGTGCGAGCAGTGCCATGGGCAGATGAGGCTGAGCAACAGCTTTCCAGGCTAGCTTGTTCTGCCTGCGAGCTATCTGCAGACGTTCGCATTTTCGGAGCAGGGCTGCCGATGGCCCCATGCACGGACCCCCAAAGATACATTTGAAGTTTGAGGGGACAAGACAAGCAAGCAGTCCCAGTCTCTGTGCCTCTGTGCGAGCAGTGCCATGGGCAGATGAGGCTGAGCAACAGCTTTCCAGGCTAGCTTGTTCTGCCTGCGAGCTATCTGCAGACGTTCGCATTTTCGGAGCAGGGCTGCCGATGGCCCCATGCACGGACCCCCAAAGATACATTTGAAGTTTGAGGGGACAAGACAAGCAAGCAGTCCCAGTCTCTGTGCCTCTGTGCGAGCAGTGCCATGGGCAGATGAGGCTGAGCAACAGCTTTCCAGGCTAGCTCTTTCTGCCTGCGAGCTATCTGCAGATGTTCGCATTTTCGGAGCATGGCTGCCGAAGGCCTCCTGCACGGACCACTTAAGCTATTTTTGAAGTGTCAGGAGGCAAGACAAGCAAGCAGCCCCAGACTCTGTGCCTCTGTGCGAGCAGTGCCATGAGCAGATGAGGCTGAGCAACAGCTTTCCAGGCTAGCTCTTTCCGCCTGCAAGCTATCTGCAGACGTTCGCATTTTCGGAGCATGGCTGCCGGAAGCGCCCTACACGGACCACCTAAGATACGTTTGAAGTTTGAGGGGACAAGACAAGCAAGCAGCCCTAGTCTCTGTGCCTCTGTGCGAGCACTGCCATGGGCAGATGAGGCTGAGCAACAGCTTTCCAGGCTAGCTATTTCTGGCTGCGAGCTATCAGCAGATATTCACATTTTGGGAGCAGGGCTGCCGGAGGCGCCCTACACGGACCACCTAATCTCCGTTTGAAGTCTGAGGTAGCAAGACAAGCAAGCAGCCCCAGACTCTGTGCCTCTGTGCGAGCAGTGCCATGGGCAGATGAGGCTGAGCAACAGCTTTCCAGGCTAGCCCTTTATGGCTGCCAACTATCTGCAGACGTTAGCATTTTCAGAGCATGGCTGCCGGAGGCCCCATTCACGGACCACCAAACATACGTTTGAAGTTTGAGGGGGAGAGACAAGCAAGCAGCCCCAGTCTCTGTGCCTCTGTGCGAGCAGTGCCATGGGCAGATGAGGCTGAGCAACAGCTTTCCAGGCTAGCTCTTTCTGCCTGCGAGCTATCTGCAGATGTTCGCATTTTGGGAGCAGGGCTGCCTGAGGCCCCATGCACGGACCACCTAAGCTACGTTTGAAGTTTGAGGAAGCAAGACAAGCAAGCAGCCCCAGTTTCTGTGCCTCTGTGCGAGCAGTGCCATGGGCAGATGAGGCTGAGCAACAGCTTTCCAGGCTAGCTATTTCTGCCTGCGAGCGATCTGCTGACGTTCGCATTTTCGGAGAAGGTCTGCCGGAGGCGCCGTACACGGACCACCTAAGATACGTTTGAAGTTTGAGGTGGCAAGACAAGCAAGCAGCCCCAGTCTCTGTGCCTCTGTGTGAGCAGTGCCATGGGCAGATGAGGCTGAGAAACAGCTTTCCAGGCTAGCTCTTTCTGCCTGCAAGCTATCTGTAGACGTTCACGTTTTGGGAGCAGGGCTGTCTGAGGCGCCCGTCACGGAACAACTAAGCTACGTTAGAAGTTTGAGGTGGCAAGACAAGCAAGCAGCCCCAGTCTCTGTGCCTCTGTGCGAGCAGTGCCATGGGCAGATGAGGCTGAGCAACAGCTTTCCAGGCTAGCTTGTTCTGCCTGCGAGCTATCTGCAGATGTTCGCATTTTCGGAGCAGGGCTGCCTATGGCCCCATGCACGGACCCCCAAAGATACATTTGAAGTTTGAGGGAACAAGACAAGCAAGCAGTCCCAGTCTCTGTGCCTCTGTGCGAGCAGTGCCATGGGCAGATGAGGCTGAGCAACAGCTTTCCAGGCTAGCTCTTTCTGCCTGCGAGCTATGTGCAGATGTTCGCATTTTCGGAGCATGGCTGCCGAAGGCCTCCTGCACGGACCACTTAAGCTATTTTTGAAGTGTCAGGAGGAAAGACAAGCAAGCAGCCCCAGACTCTGTGCCTCTGTGCGAGCAGTGCCATGAGCAGATGAGGCTGAGCAACAGCTTTCCAGGCTAGCTCTTTCCGCCTGCAAGCTATCTGCAGACGTTCGCATTTTCGGAGCATGGCTGCCGGAGGCGCCCTACACGGACAACCTAAGATACGTTTGAAGTTTGAGGTGGCAAGACAAGCAAGCAGCCCCAGTCTCTGTGCCTCTGTGCGAGCACTGCCATGGGCAGATGAGGCTGAGCAACAGCTTTCCAGGCTAGCTCTTTCTGCCTGCGAGCTATCTGCAGACGTTCGCATTTTCGGAGAAGGGCTGCTGGAGGCCCCATGCACTGACCACCAAATCTACATTTGAAGTTTCAGGGAGCAAGACAAGCAAGCAGCCCCAGTCTCTGTGCCTCTGTGCGAGCAGTGCCATGGGCAGATGAGGCTGAGCAACAGCTTTCCAGGCTAGCTCTTTCTGCCTGAGTGCTATCTGCAGACGTTCGCATTTTCGGAGCATGGCTGCCGAAGGCCCTCGGCACGGACCACTTAAGCTATTTTTGAAGTGTCAGGAGGCAAGACAAGCAAGCAGCCCCAGACTCTGTGCCTCTGTGCGAGCAGTGCCATGACCAGATGAGGCTGAGTAACAGCTTTCCAGGCTAGCTCTTTCCGCCTGCAAGCTATCTGCAGACGTTCGCATTTTCGGAGCATGGCTGCCGGAGGCGCCCTACACGGACCACCTAAGATACGTTTGAAGTTTAAGGTGGCAAGACAAGAAAGCAGCCCTAGTCTCTGTGCCTCTGTGCGAGCAGTGCCATGGGCAGATGAGGCTGAGCAACAGCTTTCCAGGCTAGCTATTTCTGGCTGCGAGCTATCAGCAGATATTCACATTTTGGGAGCAGGGCTGCCGGAGGCGCCCTACACGGACCACCTAATCTCCGTTTGAAGTCTGAGTTAGGAAGACAAGCAAGCAGCCCCAGACTCTGTGCCTCTGTGCGAGCAGTGCCATGGGCAGATGAGGCTGAGCAACAGCTTTCCAGGCTAGCCCTTTATGGCTGCCAACTATCTGCAGACGTTAGCATTTTCAGAGCATGGCTGCCGGAGGCCCCATTCACGGACCACCAAACCTACGTTTGAAGTTTGAGGGGGCAAGACAAGCAAGCAGCCCCAGACTCTGTGCCTCTGTGCGAGCAGTGCCATGGGCAGATGAGGCTGAGCAACAGCTTTCCAGGCTAGCTCTTTCTGCCTGCGAGCTATCTGCAGATGTTCGCATTTTGGGAGCAGGGCTGCCTGAGGCCCCATGCACGGACCACCTAAGCTACGTTTGAAGTTTGATGTTGCAAGACAAGCAAGCAGCCCCAGTTTCTGTGCCTCTGTGCGAGCAGTGCCATGGGCAGATGAGGCTGAGCAACAGCTTTCCAGGCTAGCTATTTCTGCCTGCGAGCGATCTGCTGACGTTCGCATTTTCGGAGAAGGTCTGCCGGAGGCGCCCTACACGGACCACCTAAGATACATTTGAAGTTTGAGGTGGCAAGACAAGCAAGCAGCCCCAGTCTCTGTGCCTCTGTGTGAGCAGTGCCATGGGCAGATGAGGCTGAGAAACAGCTTTCCAGGCTAGCTCTTTCTGCCTGCAAGCTATCTGCAGACGTTCACGTTTTGGGAGCAGGGCTGTGTGAGGCGCCCGTCACGGAAGAACTAAGCTACGTTTGAAGTTTGAGGTGGCAAGACAAGCAAGCAGCCCTAGTCTCTGTGCCTCTGTGCGAGCAGTGCCATGGGCAGATGAGGCTGAGCAACAGCTTTCCAGGCTAGCTTGTTCTGCCTGCGAGCTATCTGCAGACGTTCGCATTTTCGGAGCAGGGCTGCCGATGGCCCCATGCACGGACCCCCAAAGATACATTTGAAGTTTGAGGGGACAAGACAAGCAAGCAGTCCCAGTCTCTGTGCCTCTGTGCGAGCAGTGCCATGGGCAGATGAGGCTGAGCAACAGCTTTCCAGGCTAGCTTGTTCTGCCTGCGAGCTATCTGCAGACGTTCGCATTTTCGGAGCAGGGCTGCCGATGGCCCCATGCACGGACCCCCAAAGATACATTTGAAGTTTGAGGGGACAAGACAAGCAAGCAGTCCCAGTCTCTGTGCCTCTGTGCGAGCAGTGCCATGGGCAGATGAGGCTGAGCAACAGCTTTCCAGGCTAGCTTGTTCTGCCTGCGAGCTATCTGCAGACGTTCGCATTTTCGGAGCAGGGCTGCCGATGGCCCCATGCACGGACCCCCAAAGATACATTTGAAGTTTGAGGGGACAAGACAAGCAAGCAGTCCCAGTCTCTGTGCCTCTGTGCGAGCAGTGCCATGGGCAGATGAGGCTGAGCAACAGCTTTCCAGGCTAGCTATTTCTGCCTGAGTGCTATCTGCAGACGTTCGCATTTTCGGAGCATGGCTGCCGAAGGCCCTCGGCACGGACCACTTAAGCTATTTTTGAAGTGTCAGGAGGCAAGACAAGCAAGCAGCCCCAGACTCTGTGCCTCTGTGCGAGCAGTGCCATGAGCAGATGAGGCTGAGCAACAGCTTTCCAGGCTAGCTCTTTCCGCCTGCAAGCTATCTGCAGACGTTCGCATTTTCGGAGCATGGCTGCCGGAAGCGCCCTACACGGACCACCTAAGATACGTTTGAAGTTTGAGGGGACAAGACAAGCAAGCAGCCCTAGTCTCTGTGCCTCTGTGCGAGCACTGCCATGGGCAGATGAGGCTGAGCAACAGCTTTCCAGGCTAGCTCTTTCTGGCTGCGAGCTATCAGCAGATATTCACATTTTGGGAGCATGGCTGCCGGAGGCGCCCTACACGGACCACCTAATCTCCGTTTGAAGTCTGAGGTAGCAAGACAAGCAAGCAGCCCCAGACTCTGTGCCTCTGTGCGAGCAGTGCCATGGGCAGATGAGGCTGAGCAACAGCTTTCCAGGCTAGCCCTTTATGGCTGCCAACTATCTGCAGACGTTAGCATTTTCAGAGCATGGCTGCCGGAGGCCCCATTCACGGACCACCAAACATACGTTTGAAGTTTGAGGGGGCAAGACAAGCAAGCAGCCCCAGTCTCTGTGCCTCTGTGCGAGCAGTGCCATGGGCAGATGAGGCTGAGCAACAGCTTTCCAGGCTAGCTCTTTCTGCCTGCGAGCTATCTGCAGATGTTCGCATTTTGGGAGCAGGGCTGCCTGAGGCCCCATGCACGGACCACCTAAGCTACGTTTGAAGTTTGAGGAAGCAAGACAAGCAAGCAGCCCCAGTTTCTGTGCCTCTGTGCGAGCAGTGCCATGGGCAGATGAGGATGAGCAACAGCTTTCCAGGCTAGCTCTTTCTGCCTGCAAGCGATCTGCTGACGTTCGCATTTTCGGAGAAGGTCTGCCGGAGGCGCCCTACACGGACCACCAAAGATACATTTGAAGTTTGAGGTGGCAAGACAAGCAAGCAGCCCCAGACTCTGTGCCTCTGTGTGAGCAGTGCCATGGGCAGATGAGGCTGAGAAACAGCTTTCCAGGCTAGCACTTTCTGCCTGCAAGCTATCTGCAGACGTTCACGTTTTGGGAGCAGGGCTGTCTGAGGCGCCCGTCACGGAACAACTAAGCTACGTTTGAAGTTTGAGGTGGCAAGACAAGCAAGCAGCCCTAGTCTCTGTGCCTCTGTGCGAGCAGTGCCATGGGCAGATGAGGCTGAGCAACAGCTTTCCAGGCTAGCTTGTTCTGCCTGCGAGCTATCTGCAGACATTCGCATTTTCGGAGCAGGGCTGCCGATGGCCCCATGCACGGACCCCCAAAGATACATTTGAAGTTTGAGGTGGCAAGACAAGCAAGCAGTCCCAGTCTCTGTGCCTCTGTGCGAGCAGTGCCATGGGCAGATGAGGCTGAGCAACAGCTTTCCAGGCTAGCTCTTTCTGCCTGCGAGCTATCTGCATATGTTCGCATTTTGGGAGCAGGGCTGCCGGAGGCCCCATGCACACACCACCTAAGCTACGTTTGAAGTTTGAGGAAGCAAGACAAGCAAGCAGCCCCAGTTTCTGTGCCTCTGTGCGAGCAGTGCCATGGGCAGATGAGGCTGAGCAACAGCTTTCCAGGCTAGCTATTTCTGCCTGCGAGCGATCTGCTGACGTTCGCATTTTCGGAGAAGGTCTGCCGGAGGCGCCCTACACGGACCACCTAAGATACGTTTGAAGTTTGAGGTGGCAAGACAAGCAAGCAGCCCCAGTCTCTGTGCCTCTGTGCGAGCAGTGCCATGAGCAGATGAGGCTGAGCAACAGCTTTCCAGGCTAGCTTGTTCTGCCTGAGTGCTATCTGCAGACGTTCGCATTTTCGGAGCATGGCTGCCGAAGGCCCTCGGCACGGACCACTTAAGCTATTTTTGAAGTGTCAGGAGGCAAGACAAGCAAGCAGCCCCAGACTCTGTGCCTCTGTGCGAGCAGTGCCATGACCAGATGAGGCTGAGTAACAGCTTTCCAGGCTAGCTCTTTCCGCCTGCAAGCTATCTGCAGACGTTCGCATTTTCGGAGCATGGCTGCTGGAGGCGCTCGACACGGACAACTTAAGATACGTTTGAAGTTTGAGGTGGCAAGACAAGAAAGCAGCCCTAGTCTCTGTGCCTCTGTGCGAGCAGTGCCATGGGCAGATGAGGCTGAGCAACAGCTTTCCAGGCTAGCTCTTTCCGCCTGCAAGCTATCTGCAGACGTTCGCATTTTCGGAGCATGGCTTCCGGAGGCGCCCTACACGGACAACCTAAGATACTTTTGAAGTTTGAGGTGGCAAGACAAGCAAGCAGCCCCAGTCTCTGTGCCTCTGTGCGAGCAGTGCCATGGGCAGATGAGGCTGAGCAACAGCTTTCCAGGCTAGCTCTTTCTGGCTGCGAGCTATCAGCAGATATTCACATTTTGGGAGCAGGGCTGCCGGAGGCGCCCTACACGGACCACCTAATCTCCGTTTGAAGTCTGAGGTAGCAAGACAAGCAAGCAGCCCCAGACTCTGTGCCTCTGTGCGAGCAGTGCCATGGGCAGATGAGGCTGAGCAACAGCTTTCCAGGCTAGCCCTTTATGGCTGCCAACTATCTGCAGACGTTAGCATTTTCAGAGCATGGCTGCCGGAGGCCCCATTCACGGACCACCAAAGCTACGTTTGAAGTTTGAGGGGGCAAGACAAGCAAGCAGCCCCAGTCTCTGTGCCTCTGTGCGAGCAGTGCCATGGGCAGATGAGGCTGAGCAACAGCTTTCCAGGCTAGCTCTTTCTGCCTGCGAGCTATCTGCAGATGTTCGCATTTTGGGAGCAGGGCTGCCTGAGGCCCCATGCACGGACCACCTAAGCTACGTTTGAAGTTTGAGGAAGCAAGACAAGCAAGCAGCCCCAGTTTCTGTGCCTCTGTGCGAGCAGTGCCATGGGCAGATGAGGATGAGCAACAGCTTTCCAGGCTAGCTCTTTCTGCCTGCGAGCGATCTGCTGACGTTCGCATTTTCGGAGAAGGTCTGCCGGAGGCGCCCTACACGGACCACCAAAGATACATTTGAAGTTTGAGGTGGCAAGACAAGCAAGCAGCCCCAGTCTCTGTGCCTCTGTGTGAGCAGTGCCATGGGCAGATGAGGCTGAGAAACAGCTTTCCAGGCTAGCACTTTCTGCCTGCAAGCTATCTGCAGACGTTCACGTTTTGGGAGCAGGGCTGTCTGAGGCGCCCGTCACGGAACAACTAAGCTACGTTTGAAGTTTGAGGTGGCAAGACAAGCAAGCAGCCCTAGTCTCTGTGCCTCTGTGAGAGCAGTGCCATGGGCAGATGAGGCTGAGCAACAGCTTTCCAGGCTAGCTTGTTCTGCCTGCGAGCTATCTGCAGACATTCGCATTTTCGGAGCAGGGCTGCCGATGGCCCCATGCACGGACCCCCAAAGATACATTTGAAGTTTGAGGTGGCAAGACAAGCAAGCAGTCCCAGTCTCTGTGCCTCTGTGCGAGCAGTGCCATGGGCAGATGAGGCTGAGCAACAGCTTTCCAGGCTAGCTCTTTCTGCCTGCGAGCTATCTGCAGATGTTCGCATTTTCGGAGCATGGCTGCCGAAGGCCTCCTGCACGGACCACTTAAGCTATTTTTGAAGTGTCAGGAGGCAAGACAAGCAAGCAGCCCCAGACTCTGTGCCTCTGTGCGAGCAGTGCCATGAGCAGATGAGGCTGAGCAACAGCTTTCCAGGCTAGCTCTTTCCGCCTGCAAGCTATCTGCAGACGTTCGCATTTTCGGAGCATGGCTTCCGGAGGCGCCCTACACGGACAACCTAAGATACTTTTGAAGTTTGAGGTGGCAAGACAAGCAAGCAGCCCCAGTCTCTGTGCCTCTGTGCGAGCACTGCCATGGGCAGATGAGGCTGAGCAACAGCTTTCCAGGCTAGCTATTTCTGGCTGCGAGCTATCAGTAGATATTCACATTTTGGGAGCAGGGCTGCCGGAGGCGCCCTACACGGACCACCTAATCTCCGTTTGAAGTTTGAGGTAGCAAGACAAGCAAGCAGCCCCAGACTCTGTGCGTCTGTACGAGCAGTGCCATGGGCAGATGAGGCTGAGCAACAGCTTTCCAGGCTAGCTCTTTCTGCCTGCGAGCTATCTGCAGATGTTCGCATTTTGGGAGCAGGGCTGCCTGAGGCCCCATGCACGGACCACCTAAGCTACGTTTGAAGTTTGAGGAAGCAAGACAAGCAAGCAGCCCCAGTTTCTGTGCCTCTGTGCGAGCAGTGCCATGGGCAGATGAGGCTGAGCAACAGCTTCCAGGCTAGCTATTTCTGCCTGCGAGCGATCTGCTGACGTTCGCATTTTCGGAGAAGGTCTGCCGGAGGCGCCCTACACGGACCACCTAAGATACATTTGAAGTTTGAGGTGGCAAGACAAGCAAGCAGCCCCAGTCTCTGTGCCTCTGTGCGAGCAGTGCCATGGGCAGATGAGGCTGAGAAACAGCTTTCCAGGCTAGCTCTTTCTGCCTGCGAGCTATCTGCAGATGTTCGCATTTTCGGAGCATGTCTGCCGAAGGCCTCCTGCACGGACCACTTAAGCTATTTTTGAAGTGTCAGGAGGCAAGACAAGCAAGCAGCCCCAGTCTCTGTGCCTCTGTGCGAGCAGTGCCATGAGCAGATGAGGCTGAGCAACAGCTTTCCAGGCTAGCTCTTTCCGCCTGCAAGCTATCTGCAGACGTTCGCATTTTCGGAGCATGGCTGCCGGAGGCGCCCTACACGGACAACCTAAGATACGTTTGAAGTTTGAGGGGGCAAGACAAGCAAGCAGCCCCAGTCTCTGTGCCTCTGTGCGAGCAGTGCCATGGGCAGATGAGGCTAAGCAACAGCTTTCCAGGCTAGCTATTTCTGGCTGCGAGCTATCAGCAGATATTCACATTTTGGGAGCAGGGCTGCCGGAGGCGCCCTACACGGACCACCTAATCTCCGTTTGAAGTTTGAGGTAGCAGACAAGCAAGCAGCCCCAGACTCTGTGCCTCTGTACGAGCAGTGCCATGGGCAGATGAGGCTGAGCAACAGCTTTCCAGGCTAGCCCTTTATGTCTGCCAACTATCTGCAGACGTTAGCATTTTCAGAGCATGGCTGCCGGAGGCCCCATTCACGGACCACCAAAGCTACGTTTGAAGTTTGAGGGGGCAAGACAAGCAAGCAGCCCCAGTCTCTGTGCCTCTGTGCGAGCAGTGCCATGGGCAGATGAGGCTGAGAAACAGCTTTCCAGGCTAGCTCTTTCTGCCTGCAAGCTATTTGCAGACGTTCACGTTTTGGGAGCAGGGCTGTGTGAGGCGCCCGTCACGGAACAACTAAGCTACGTTTGAAGTTTGAGGTGGCAAGACAAGCAAGCGGCCCTAGTCTCTGTGCCTCTGTGCGAGCAGTGCCATGGGCAGATGAGGCTGAGCAACAGCTTTCCAGGCTAGCTATTTCTGGCTGCGAGCTATCAGCAGATATTCGCATTTTCGGAGCAGGGCTGCCGATGGCCCCATGCACGGACCCCCAAAGATACATTTGAAGTTTGAGGGGACAAGACAAGCAAGCAGTCCCACTCTCTGTGCCTCTGTGCGAGCACTGCCATGGGCAGATGAGGCTGAGCAACAGCTTTCCAGGCTAGCTCTTTCTGCCTGCAAGCTATCTGCAGATGTTCGCATTTTGGGAGCAGGGCTGCCGGAGGCTTCCTGCACGGACCACCTAAGCAAAGTTTGAAGTTGGAGGGGGCAAGATAAGCAAGCAGCCCCAGTCTCTGTGCCTCTGTGCGAGCAGTGCCATGTGCAGATGAGGCTGAACAATATCTTTCCAGGCTAGCTTTTTCTGGCTGCGAGCTATCTGCGGACGTTCGTATTTTCGCAACAGGGCTGCAGGAGGCCTCCTGCACGGACCCCCAAATTTACATTTGAATTTTGAGGTGGCAATACAAGCAAGCAGCCCCAGTCTCTGTGCCTCTGTGCGAGCAGTGCCATGGGCAGATGAGGCTGAGTACAGCTTTCCAGGCTAGTTTTTTCTGCCTGCGAGCTATCTGCAGACGTTCGCATTTTAGGAGCATGGCTGCCGAAGGCCCCCGGCACGGACCACTTAAGCTATTTATGAAGTTTGAGGTGGCAAGACAAGCAAGCATCCGTAGTCTCTGTGCCTCTGTGTGAGCAGTGCCATGGGCAGATGAGGCTGAGCAACAGCTTTCCAGGCTAGCTTTTTCTGCCTGCGAGCTATCTGCAGACGTTCACATTTTCGGAAAAGGGCTACTGGAGGCCCCATGCACTGACCACCAAATCTACATTTGAAGTTTGAGTTTGCAAGACAAGCAAGCAGCCCCAGTCTCTGTGCCTCTGTGCGAGCAGTGCCATGAGCAGATGAGGCTGAGAAACAGCTTTCCAGGCTAGCTTGTTCTGCCTGCGAGCTATCTGCAGACGTTCGCATTTTCGGAGCAGGGCTGCCGATGGCCCCATGCACGGACCCCCAAAGATACATTTGAAGTTTGAGGGGACAAGACAAGCAAGCAGTCCCAGTCTCTGTGCCTCTGTGCGAGCAGTGCCATGGGCAGATGAGGCTGAGCAACAGCTTTCCAGGCTAGCTCTTTCCGCCTGCAAGCTATCTGCAGACGTTCGCATTTTCGGAGCATGGCTGCCGGAGGCGCCCTACACGGACAACCTAAGATACGTTTGAAGTTTGAGGTGGTAAGACAAGAAAGCAGCCCCAGTCTCTGTGCCTCTGTGCGAGCAGTGCCATGGGCAGATTAGGCTGTGCAACAGCTTTCCAGGCTAGCTGTTTCTGGCTGCGAGTTATCAGCAGATATTCACATTTTGGGAGCAGGGCTGCCGGAGGCGCCCTACACGGACCACCTAATCTCCGTTTGAAGTTTGAGGTAGCAAGACAAGCAAGCAGCCCCAGACTCTGTGCCTCTGTGCGAGCAGTGCCATGGGCAGATGAGGCTGAGCAACAGCTTTCCAGGCTAGCCCTTTATGGCTGCCAACTATCTGCAGACGTTAGCATTTTCAGAGCATGGCTGCCGGAGGCCCCATTCACGGACCACCAAAGCTACTTGTGAAGTTTGAGGGGGCAAGACAAGCAAGCAGCCCCAGTCTCTGTGCCTCTGTGCGAGCAGTGCCATGGGCAGATGAGGCTGAACAACAGCTTTCCAGGCTAGCTCTTTCTGCCTGCGAGCTATCTGCAGATGTTCGCATTTTGGGAGCAGGGCTGCCGAAGGCTTCCTGCACGGACCACCTAAGCAACGTTTGAAGTTGGAGGGGGCAAGACAAGCAAGCAGCCCCAGTTTCTATGCCTCTGTGCGAGCAGTGCCATGGGCAGATGAGGATGAGCAACAGCTTTCCAGGCTAGCTATTTCTGCCTGCGAGCTATCTGCAGACATTCGCATTTTCGGAGCATGGCTGCCGAAGGCCCTCGGCACGGACCACTTAAGCTATTTTTGAAGTGTCAGGAGGCAAGACAAGCAAGCAGCCCCAGACTCTGTGCCTCTGTGCGAGCAGTGCCATGAGCAGATGAGGCTGAGTAACAGCTTTCCAGGCTAGCTCTTTCCGCCTGCAAGCTATCTGCAGACGTTCGCATTTTCGGAGCATGGCTGCCGGAGGCGCCCTACACGGACAACCTAAGATACGTTTGAAGTTTGAGGTGGCAAGACAAGCAAGCAGCACTAGTCTCTGTGCCTCTGTGCGAGCAGTGCCATGGGCAGATGAGGCTGAGCAACAGCTTTCCAGGCTAGCTCTTTCTGGCTGCGAGCTATCAGCAGATATTCACATTTTGGGAGCAGGGCTGCCGGAGGCGCCCTACACGGACCACCTAATCTCCGTTTGAAGTCTGAGGTAGCAAGACAAGCAAGCAGCCCCAGACTCTGTGCCTCTGTGCGAGCAGTGCCATGGGCAGATGAGGCTGAGCAACAGCTTTCCAGGCTAGCTTTTTCTGGCTGCGAGCTATCTGCGGACGTTCGTATTTTCGCAACAGGGCTGCAGGAGGCCTCCTGCACGGACCCCCAAATTTACATTTGAATTTTGAGGTGGCA
The DNA here is from genome assembly GCF_030867145.1 of Opisthocomus hoazin. Classification (NCBI taxonomy): domain Eukaryota; kingdom Metazoa; phylum Chordata; class Aves; order Opisthocomiformes; family Opisthocomidae; genus Opisthocomus; species Opisthocomus hoazin. The sequence continues at coordinate 7,721,793 of NC_134429.1, forward strand.
ATACAAGCAAGCAGCCCCAGTCTCTGTGCCTCTGTGCGAGCAGTGCCATGGGCAGATGAGGCTGAGTACAGCTTTCCAGGCTAGTTTTTTCTGCCTGCGAGCTATCTGCAGACGTTCGCATTTTAGGAGCATGGCTGCCGAAGGCCCCCGGCACGGACCACTTAAGCTATTTATGAAGTTTGAGGTGGCAAGACAAGCAAGCATCCGTAGTCTCTGTGCCTCTGTGTGAGCAGTGCCATGGGCAGATGAGGCTGAGCAACAGCTTTCCAGGCTAGCTTTTTCTGCCTGCGAGCTATCTGCAGACGTTCACATTTTCGGAAAAGGGCTACTGGAGGCCCCATGCACTGACCACCAAATCTACATTTGAAGTTTCAGGGAGCAAGACAAGCAAGCAGCCCCAGTCTCTGTGCCTCTGTGCGAGCAGTGCCATGAGCAGATGAGGCTGAGAAACAGCTTTCCAGGCTAGCTTGTTCTGCCTGCGAGCTATCTGCAGACGTTCGCATTTTCGGAGCAGGGCTGCCGATGGCCCCATGCACGGACCCCCAAAGATACATTTGAAGTTTGAGGGGACAAGACAAGCAAGCAGTCCCAGTCTCTGTGCCTCTGTGCGAGCAGTGCCATGGGCAGATGAGGCTGAGCAACAGCTTTCCAGGCTAGCTCTTTCTGCCTGCGAGCTATCTGCAGATGTTCGCATTTTCGGAGCATGGCTGCCGAAGGCCTCCTGCACGGACCACTTAAGCTATTTTTGAAGTGTCAGGAGGCAAGACAAGCAAGCAGCCCCAGACTCTGTGCCTCTGTGCGAGCAGTGCCATGGGCAGATGAGGCTGAGCAACAGCTTTCCAGGCTAGCTCTTTCCGCCTGCAAGCTATCTGCAGACGTTCGCATTTTCGGAGCATGGCTGCCGGAGGCGCCCTACACGGACAACCTAAGATACGTTTGAAGTTTGAGGTGGTAAGACAAGAAAGCAGCCCCAGTCTCTGTGCCTCTGTGCGAGCAGTGCCATGGGCAGATTAGGCTGTGCAACAGCTTTCCAGGCTAGCTGTTTCTGGCTGCGAGTTATCAGCAGATATTCACATTTTGGGAGCAGGGCTGCCGGAGGCGCCCTACACGGACCACCTAATCTCCGTTTGAAGTTTGAGGTAGCAAGACAAGCAAGCAGCCCCAGACTCTGTGCCTCTGTGCGAGCAGTGCCATGGGCAGATGAGGCTGAGCAACAGCTTTCCAGGCTAGCCCTTTATGGCTGCCAACTATCTGCAGACGTTAGCATTTTCAGAGCATGGCTGCCGGAGGCCCCATTCACGGACCACCAAAGCTACTTGTGAAGTTTGAGGGGGCAAGACAAGCAAGCAGCCCCAGTCTCTGTGCCTCTGTGCGAGCAGTGCCATGGGCAGATGAGGCTGAACAACAGCTTTCCAGGCTAGCTCTTTCTGCCTGCGAGCTATCTGCAGATGTTCGCATTTTGGGAGCAGGGCTGCCGAAGGCTTCCTGCACGGACCACCTAAGCAACGTTTGAAGTTGGAGGGGGCAAGACAAGCAAGCAGCCCCAGTTTCTATGCCTCTGTGCGAGCAGTGCCATGGGCAGATGAGGATGAGCAACAGCTTTCCAGGCTAGCTATTTCTGCCTGCGAGCTATCTGCAGACATTCGCATTTTCGGAGCATGGCTGCCGAAGGCCCTCGGCACGGACCACTTAAGCTATTTTTGAAGTGTCAGGAGGCAAGACAAGCAAGCAGCCCCAGACTCTGTGCCTCTCTGCGAGCAGTGCCATGAGCAGATGAGGCTGAGTAACAGCTTTCCAGGCTAGCTCTTTCCGCCTGCAAGCTATCTGCAGACGTTCGCATTTTCGGAGCATGGCTGCCGGAGGCGCCCTACACGGACAACCTAAGATACGTTTGAAGTTTGAGGTGGCAAGACAAGAAAGCAGCACTAGTCTCTGTGCCTCTGTGCGAGCAGTGCCATGGGCAGATGAGGCTGAGCAACAGCTTTCCAGGCTAGCTCTTTCTGGCTGCGAGCTATCAGCAGATATTCACATTTTGGGAGCAGGGCTGCCGGAGGCGCCCTACACGGACCACCTAATCTCCGTTTGAAGTCTGAGGTAGCAAGACAAGCAAGCAGCCCCAGACTCTGTGCCTCTGTGCGAGCAGTGCCATGGGCAGATGAGGCTGAGCAACAGCTTTCCAGGCTAGCTTGTTCTGCCTGCGAGCTATCTGCAGACGTTCGCATTTTCGGAGCAGGGCTGCCGATGGCCCCATGCACGGACCCCCAAAGATACATTTGAAGTTTGAGGGGACAAGACAAGCAAGCAGTCCCAGTCTCTGTGCCTCTGTGCGAGCAGTGCCATGGGCAGATGAGGCTGAGCAACAGCTTTCCAGGCTAGCTCTTTCTGCCTGCGAGCTATCTGCAGATGTTCGCATTTTCGGAGCATGGCTGCCGAAGGCCTCCTGCACGGACCACTTAAGCTATTTTTGAAGTGTGAGGAGGCAAGACAAGCAAGCAGCCCCAGACTCTGTGCCTCTGTGCGAGCAGTGCCATGTGCAGATGAGGCTGAGCAACAGCTTTCCAGGCTAGCTCTTTCCGCCTGCAAGCTATCTGCAGACGTTCGCATTTTCGGAGCATGGCTGCCGGAGGCGCCCTATACGGACAACCTAAGATACGTTTGAAGTTTGAGGTGGCAAGACAAGCAAGCAGCCCCAGTCTCTGTGCCTCTGTGCGAGCAGTGCCATGGGCAGATGAGGCTGAGAAACAGCTTTCCAGGCTAGCTCTTTCTGCCTGCAAGCTATCTGCAGACGTTCACGTTTTGGGAGCAGGGCTGTCTGAGGCGCCCGTCACGGAACAACTAAGCTACGTTTGAAGTTTGAGGTGGCAAGACAAGCAAGCAGCCCTAGTCTCTGTGCCTCTGTGCGAGCAGTGCCATGGGCAGATGAGGCTGAGCAACAGCTTTCCAGGCTAGCTATTTCTGCCTGCGAGCGATCTGCTGACGTTCGCATTTTCGGAGAAGGTCTGCCGGAGGCGCCCTACACGGACCACCTAAGATACGTTTGAAGTTTGAGGTGGCAAGACAAGCAAGCAGCCCCAGTCTCTGTGCCTCTGTGCGAGCAGTGCCATGGGCAGATGAGGCTGAGCAACAGCTTTCCAGGCTAGCTCTTTCTGCCTGCGATCTATCTGCATATGTTCGCATTTTGGGAGCAGGGCTGCCGGAGGCCCCATGCACAGACCACCTAAGCTACGTTTGAAGTTTGAGGAAGCAAGACAAGCAAGCAGCCCCAGTTTCTGTGCCTCTGTGCGAGCAGTGCCATGGGCAGATGAGGCTGAGCAACAGCTTTCCAGGCTAGCTCTTTCTGCCTGCGAGCGATCTGCTGACGTTCGCATTTTCGGAGAAGGTCTGCCGGAGGCGCCCTACACGGACCACCTAAGATACGTTTGAAGTTTGAGGTGGCAAGACAAGCAAGCAGCCCCAGTCTCTGTGCCTCTGTGCGAGCAGTGCCATGAGCAGATGAGGCTGAGCAACAGCTTTCCAGGCTAGCTTGTTCTGCCTGAGTGCTATCTGCAGACGTTCGCATTTTCGGAGCATGGCTGCCGAAGGCCCTCGGCACGGACCACTTAAGCTATTTTTGAAGTGTCAGGAGGCAAGACAAGCAAGCAGCCCCAGACTCTGTGCCTCTGTGCGAGCAGTGCCATGAGCAGATGAGGCTGAGTAACAGCTTTCCAGGCTAGCTCTTTCCGCCTGCAAGCTATCTGCAGACGTTCGCATTTTCGGAGCATGGCTGCTGGAGGCGCTCGACACGGACAACTTAAGATACGTTTGAAGTTTGAGGTGGCAAGACAAGAAAGCAGCCCTAGTCTCTGTGCCTCTGTGCGAGCAGTGCCATGGGCAGATGAGGCTGAGCAACAGCTTTCCAGGCTAGCTCTTTCTGGCTGCGAGCTATCAGCAGATATTCACATTTTGGGAGCAGGGCTGCCGGAGGCGCCCTACACGGACCACCTAATCTCCGTTTGAAGTCTGAGGTAGCAAGACAAGCAAGCAGCCCCAGACTCTGTGCCTCTGTGCGAGCAGTGCCATGGGCAGATGAGGCTGAGCAACAGCTTTCCAGGCTAGCCCTTTATGGCTGCCAACTATCTGCAGACGTTAGCATTTTCAGAGCATGGCTGCCGGAGGCCCCATTCACGGACCACCAAAGCTACGTTTGAAGTTTGAGGGGGAGAGACAAGCAAGCAGCCCCAGTCTCTGTGCCTCTGTGCGAGCAGTGCCATGGGCAGATGAGGCTGAGCAACAGCTTTCCAGGCTAGCTCTTTCTGCCTGCGAGCTATCTGCAGATGTTCGCATTTTGGGAGCAGGGCTGCCTGAGGCCCCATGCACGGACCACCTAAGCTACGTTTGAAGTTTGAGGTGGCAAGACAAGCAAGCAGCCCCAGTCTCTGTGCCTCTGTGCGAGCAGTGCCATGGGCAGATGAGGCTGAGAAACAGCTTTCCAGGCTAGCTCTTTCTGCCTGCAAGCTATCTGCAGACGTTCACGTTTTGGGAGCAGGGCTGTCTGAGGCGCCCGTCACGGAACAACTAAGCTACGTTTGAAGTTTGAGGTGGCAAGACAAGCAAGCAGCCCTAGTCTCTGTGCCTCTGTGCGAGCAGTGCCATGGGCAGATGAGGCTGAGCAACAGCTTTCCAGGCTAGCTATTTCTGCCTGCGAGCGATCTGCTGACGTTCGCATTTTCGGAGAAGGTCTGCCGGAGGCGCCCTACACGGACCACCTAAGATACGTTTGAAGTTTGAGGTGGCAAGACAAGCAAGCAGCCCCAGTCTCTGTGCCTCTGTGCGAGCAGTGCCATGGGCAGATGAGGCTGAGCAACAGCTTTCCAGGCTAGCTCTTTCTGCCTGCGATCTATCTGCATATGTTCGCATTTTGGGAGCAGGGCTGCCGGAGGCCCCATGCACAGACCACCTAAGCTACGTTTGAAGTTTGAGGAAGCAAGACAAGCAAGCAGCCCCAGTTTCTGTGCCTCTGTGCGAGCAGTGCCATGGGCAGATGAGGCTGAGCAACAGCTTTCCAGGCTAGCTCTTTCTGCCTGCGAGCGATCTGCTGACGTTCGCATTTTCGGAGAAGGTCTGCCGGAGGCGCCCTACACGGACCACCTAAGATACGTTTGAAGTTTGAGGTGGCAAGACAAGCAAGCAGCCCCAGTCTCTGTGCCTCTGTGCGAGCAGTGCCATGAGCAGATGAGGCTGAGCAACAGCTTTCCAGGCTAGCTTGTTCTGCCTGAGTGCTATCTGCAGACGTTCGCATTTTCGGAGCATGGCTGCCGAAGGCCCTCGGCACGGACCACTTAAGCTATTTTTGAAGTGTCAGGAGGCAAGACAAGCAAGCAGCCCCAGACTCTGTGCCTCTGTGCGAGCAGTGCCATGAGCAGATGAGGCTGAGTAACAGCTTTCCAGGCTAGCTCTTTCCGCCTGCAAGCTATCTGCAGACGTTCGCATTTTCGGAGCATGGCTGCTGGAGGCGCTCGACACGGACAACTTAAGATACGTTTGAAGTTTGAGGTGGCAAGACAAGAAAGCAGCCCTAGTCTCTGTGCCTCTGTGCGAGCAGTGCCATGGGCAGATGAGGCTGAGCAACAGCTTTCCAGGCTAGCTCTTTCTGGCTGCGAGCTATCAGCAGATATTCACATTTTGGGAGCAGGGCTGCCGGAGGCGCCCTACACGGACCACCTAATCTCCGTTTGAAGTCTGAGGTAGCAAGACAAGCAAGCAGCCCCAGACTCTGTGCCTCTGTGCGAGCAGTGCCATGGGCAGATGAGGCTGAGCAACAGCTTTCCAGGCTAGCCCTTTATGGCTGCCAACTATCTGCAGACGTTAGCATTTTCAGAGCATGGCTGCCGGAGGCCCCATTCACGGACCACCAAAGCTACGTTTGAAGTTTGAGGGGGAGAGACAAGCAAGCAGCCCCAGTCTCTGTGCCTCTGTGCGAGCAGTGCCATGGGCAGAAGAGGCTGAGCAACAGCTTTCCAGGCTAGCTCTTTCTGCCTGCGAGCTATCTGCAGATGTTCGCATTTTGGGAGCAGGGCTGCCTGAGGCCCCATGCACGGACCACCTAAGCTACGTTTGAAGTTTGAGGAAGCAAGACAAGCAAGCAGCCCCAGTTTCTGTGCCTCTGTGCGAGCAGTGCCATGGGCAGATGAGGATGAGCAACAGCTTTCCAGGCTAGCTCTTTCTGCCTGCGAGCGATCTGCTGACGTTCGCATTTTCGGAGAAGGTCTGCCGGAGGCGCCCTACACGGACCACCAAAGATACATTTGAAGTTTGAGGTGGCAAGACAAGCAAGCAGCCCCAGTCTCTGTGCCTCTGTGTGAGCAGTGCCATGGGCAGATGAGGCTGAGAAACAGCTTTCCAGGCTAGCACTTTCTGCCTGCAAGCTATCTGCAGACGTTCACGTTTTGGGAGCAGGGCTGTCTGAGGCGCCCGTCACGGAACAACTAAGCTACGTTTGAAGTTTGAGGTGGCAAGACAAGCAAGCAGCCCTAGTCTCTGTGCCTCTGTGCGAGCAGTGCCATGGGCAGATGAGGCTGAGCAACAGCTTTCCAGGCTAGCTTGTTCTGCCTGCGAGCTATCTGCAGACATTCGCATTTTCGGAGCATGGCTTCCGGAGGCGCCCTACACGGACAACCTAAGATACTTTTGAAGTTTGAGGTGGCAAGACAAGCAAGCAGCCCCAGTCTCTGTGCCTCTGTGCGAGCACTGCCATGGGCAGATGAGGCTGAGCAACAGCTTTCCAGGCTAGCTATTTCTGGCTGCGAGCTATCAGCAGATATTCACATTTTGGGAGCAGGGCTGCCGGAGGCCCCATACACGGACCACCTAATCTCCGTTTGAAGTTTGAGGTGGCAAGACAAGCAAGCAGCCCCATTCTCTGTGCCTCTGTGCGAGCACTGCCATGGGCAGATGAGTCTGAGCAACAGCTTTCCAGGCTAGCTATTTCTGGCTGCGAGCTATCAGCAGATATTCACATTTTGGGAGCAGGGCTGCCGGAGGCGCCCTACACGGACCACCTAATCTCCGTTTGAAGTTTGAGGTAGCAAGACAAGCAAGCAGCCCCAGACTCTGTGCGTCTGTACGAGCAGTGCCATGGGCAGATGAGGCTGAGCAACAGCTTTCCAGGCTAGCTCTTTCTGCCTGCGAGCTATCTGCAGATGTTCGCATTTTGGGAGCAGGGCTGCCTGAGGCCCCATGCACGGACCACCTAAGCTACGTTTGAAGTTTGAGGAAGCAAGACAAGCAAGCAGCCCCAGTTTCTGTGCCTCTGTGCGAGCAGTGCCATGGGCAGATGAGGCTGAGCAACAGCTTTCCAGGCTAGCTATTTCTGCCTGCGAGCGATCTGCTGACGTTCGCATTTTCGGAGAAGGTCTGCCGGAGGCGCCCTACACGGACCACCTAAGATACATTTGAAGTTTGAGGTGGCAAGACAGGCAAGCAGCCCCAGTCTCTGTGCCTCTGTGCGAGCAGTGCCATGGGCAGATGAGGCTGAGAAACAGCTTTCCAGGCTAGCTCTTTCTGCCTGCAAGCTATCTGCAGACGTTCACGTTTTGGGAGCAGGGCTGTCTGAGGCGCCCGTCACGGAACAACTAAGATACGTTTGAAGTTTGAGGGGGCAAGACAAGCAAGCAGCCCTAGTCTCTGTGCCTCTGTGCGAGCAGTGCCATGGGCAGATGAGGCTGAGCAACAGCTTTCCAGGCTAGCTTGTTCTGCATGCGAGCTATCTGCAGACGTTCGCATTTTCGGAGCAGGGCTGCCGATGGCCCCATGCACGGACCCCCAAAGATACATTTGAAGTTTGAGGGGACAAGACAAGCAAGCAGTCCCAGTCTCTGTGCCTCTGTGCGAGCAGTGCCATGGGCAGATGAGGCTAAGCAACAGCTTTCCAGGCTAGCTCTTTCTGCCTGCGAGCTATCTGCAGATGTTCGCATTTTCGGAGCATGTCTGCCGAAGGCCTCCTGCACGGACCACTTAAGCTATTTTTGAAGTGTCAGGAGGCAAGACAAGCAAGCAGCCCCAGTCTCTGTGCCTCTGTGCGAGCAGTGCCATGAGCAGATGAGGCTGAGCAACAGCTTTCCAGGCTAGCTCTTTCCGCCTGCAAGCTATCTGCAGACGTTCGCATTTTCGGAGCATGGCTGCCGGAGGCGCCCTACACGGACAACCTAAGATACGTTTGAAGTTTGAGGTGGCAAGACAAGCAAGCAGCCCCAGTCTCTGTGCCTCTGTGCGAGCAGTGCCATGGGCAGATGAGGCTAAGCAACAGCTTTCCAGGCTAGCTATTTCTGGCTGCGAGCTATCAGCAGATATTCACATTTTGGGAGCAGGGCTGCCGGAGGCGCCCTACACGGACCACCTAATCTCCGTTTGAAGTTTGAGGTAGCAGACAAGCAAGCAGCCCCAGACTCTGTGCCTCTGTACGAGCAGTGCCATGGGCAGATGAGGCTGAGCAACAGCTTTCCAGGCTAGCCCTTTATGTCTGCCAACTATCTGCAGACGTTAGCATTTTCAGAGCATGGCTGCCGGAGGCCCCATTCACGGACCACCAAAGCTACGTTTGAAGTTTGAGGGGGCAAGACAAGCAAGCAGCCCCAGTCTCTGTGCCTCTGTGCGAGCAGTGCCATGGGCAGATGAGGCTGAGAAACAGCTTTCCAGGCTAGCTCTTTCTGCCTGCAAGCTATTTGCAGACGTTCACGTTTTGGGAGCAGGGCTGTGTGAGGCGCCCGTCACGGAACAACTAAGCTACGTTTGAAGTTTGAGGTGGCAAGACAAGCAAGCGGCCCTAGTCTCTGTGCCTCTGTGCGAGCAGTGCCATGGGCAGATGAGGCTGAGCAACAGCTTTCCAGGCTAGCTATTTCTGGCTGCGAGCTATCAGCAGATATTCGCATTTTCGGAGCAGGGCTGCCGATGGCCCCATGCACGGACCCCCAAAGATACATTTGAAGTTTGAGGGGACAAGACAAGCAAGCAGTCCCAGTCTCTGTGCCTCTGTGCGAGCACTGCCATGGGCAGATGAGGCTGAGCAACAGCTTTCCAGGCTAGCTCTTTCTGCCTGCAAGCTATCTGCAGATGTTCGCATTTTGGGAGCAGGGCTGCCGGAGGCTTCCTGCACGGACCACCTAAGCAAAGTTTGAAGTTGGAGGGGGCAAGATAAGCAAGCAGCCCCAGTCTCTGTGCCTCTGTGCGAGCAGTGCCATGTGCAGATGAGGCTGAACAATATCTTTCCAGGCTAGCTTTTTCTGGCTGCGAGCTATCTGCGGACGTTCGTATTTTCGCAACAGGGCTGCAGGAGGCCTCCTGCACGGACCCCCAAATTTACATTTGAATTTTGAGGTGGCAATACAAGCAAGCAGCCCCAGTCTCTGTGCCTCTGTGCGAGCAGTGCCATGGGCAGATGAGGCTGAGTACAGCTTTCCAGGCTAGTTTTTTCTGCCTGCGAGCTATCTGCAGACGTTCGCATTTTAGGAGCATGGCTGCCGAAGGCCCCCGGCACGGACCACTTAAGCTATTTATGAAGTTTGAGGTGGCAAGACAAGCAAGCATCCGTAGTCTCTGTGCCTCTGTGTGAGCAGTGCCATGGGCAGATGAGGCTGAGCAACAGCTTTCCAGGCTAGCTTTTTCTGCCTGCGAGCTATCTGCAGACGTTCACATTTTCGGAAAAGGGCTACTGGAGGCCCCATGCACTGACCACCAAATCTACATTTGAAGTTTCAGGGAGCAAGACAAGCAAGCAGCCCCAGTCTCTGTGCCTCTGTGCGAGCAGTGCCATGAGCAGATGAGGCTGAGCAACAGCTTTCCAGGCTAGCTCTTTCCGCCTGCAAGCTATCTGCAGACGTTCGCATTTTCGGAGCATGGCTGCCGGAGGCGCCCTACACGGACCACCTAAGATACGTTTGAAGTTTGAGGTGGCAAGACAAGAAAGCAGCCCTAGTCTCTGTGCCTCTGTGCGAGCAGTGCCATGGGCAGATGAGGCTGAGCAACAGCTTTCCAGGCTAGCTATTTCTGGCTGCGAGCTATCAGCAGATATTCACATTTTGGGAGCAGGGCTGCCGGAGGCGCCCTACACGGACCACCTAATCTCCGTTTGAAGTCTGAGGTAGCAAGACAAGCAAGCAGTCCCAGTCTCTGTGCCTCTGTGCGAGCAGTGCCATGGGCAGATGAGGCTGAGCAACAGCTTTCCAGGCTAGGTCTTTCTGCTTGCGAGCTATCTGCAGATGTTCGCATTTTCGGAGCATGGCTGCCGAAGGCCTCCTGCACGGACCACTTAAGCTATTTTTGAAGTGTCAGGAGGCAAGACAAGCAAGCAGCCCCAGACTCTGTGCCTCTGTGCGAGCACTGCCATGGGCAGATGAGGCTGAGCAACAGCTTTCCAGGCTAGCTCTTTCCGCCTGCAAGCTATCTGCAGACGTTCGCATTTTCGGAGCATGGCTGCCGGAAGCGCCCTACACGGACCACCTAAGATACGTTTGAAGTTTGAGGGGACAAGACAAGCAAGCAGCCCTAGTCTCTGTGCCTCTGTGCGAGCAGTGCCATGGGCAGATGAGGCTGAGCAACAGCTTTCCAGGCTAGCTATTTCTGGCTGCGAGCTATCAGCAGATATTCACATTTTGGGAGCAGGGCTGCCGGAGGCGCCCTACACGGACCACCTAATCTCCGTTTGAAGTCTGAGGTAGCAAGACAAGCAAGCAGCCCCAGACTCTGTGCCTCTGTGCGAGCAGTGCCATGGGCAGATGAGGCTGAGCAACAGCTTTCCAGGCTAGCCCTTTATGGCTGCCAACTATCTGCAGACGTTAGCATTTTCAGAGCATGGCTGCCGGAGGCCCCATTCACGGACCACCAAACATACGTTTGAAGTTTGAGGGGGAGAGACAAGCAAGCAGCCCCAGTCTCTGTGCCTCTGCGCGAGCAGTGCCATGGGCAGATGAGGCTGAGCAACAGCTTTCCAGGCTAGCTCTTTCTGCCTGCGAGCTATCTGCAGATGTTCGCATTTTGGGAGCAGGGCTGCCTGAGGCCCCATGCACGGACCACCTAAGCTACGTTTGAAGTTTGAGGAAGCAAGACAAGCAAGCAGCCCCAGTTTCTGTGCCTCTGTGCGAGCAGTGCCATGGGCAGATGAGGCTGAGCAACAGCTTTCCAGGCTAGCTATTTCTGCCTGCGAGCGATCTGCTGACGTTCGCATTTTCGGAGAAGGTCTGCCGGAGGCGCCGTACACGGACCACCTAAGATACGTTTGAAGTTTGAGGTGGCAAGACAAGCAAGCAGCCCCAGTCTCTGTGCCTCTGTGTGAGCAGTGCCATGGGCAGATGAGGCTGAGAAACAGCTTTCCAGGCTAGCTCTTTCTGCCTGCAAGCTATCTGTAGACGTTCACGTTTTGGGAGCAGGGCTGTCTGAGGCGCCCGTCACGGAACAACTAAGCTACGTTTGAAGTTTGAGGTGGCAAGACAAGCAAGCAGCCCCAGTCTCTGTGCCTCTGTGCGAGCAGTGCCATGGGCAGATGAGGCTGAGCAACAGCTTTCCAGGCTAGCTTGTTCTGCCTGCGAGCTATCTGCAGATGTTCGCATTTTCGGAGCAGGGCTGCCGATGGCCCCATGCACGGACCCCCAAAGATACATTTGAAGTTTGAGGGAACAAGACAAGCAAGCAGTCCCAGTCTCTGTGCCTCTGTGCGAGCAGTGCCATGGGCAGATGAGGCTGAGCAACAGCTTTCCAGGCTAGCTCTTTCTGCCTGCGAGCTATCTGCAGATGTTCGCATTTTCGGAGCATGGCTGCCGAAGGCCTCCTGCACGGACCACTTAAGCTATTTTTGAAGTGTCAGGAGGAAAGACAAGCAAGCAGCCCCAGACTCTGTGCCTCTGTGCGAGCAGTGCCATGAGCAGATGAGGCTGAGCAACAGCTTTCCAGGCTAGCTCTTTCCGCCTGCAAGCTATCTGCAGATATTCACATTTTCGGAGCAAGGCTGCCGGAGGCGCCCTACACGGACAACCTAAGATACGTTTGAAGTTTGAGGTGGCAAGACAAGCAAGCAGCCCCAGTCTCTGTGCCTCTGTGCGAGCACTGCCATGGGCAGATGAGGCTGAGCAACAGCTTTCCAGGCTAGCTCTTTCTGCCTGCGAGCTATCTGCAGACGTTCGCATTTTCGGAGAAGGGCTGCTGGAGGCCCCATGCACTGACCACCAAATCTACATTTGAAGTTTCAGGGAGCAAGACAAGCAAGCAGCCCCAGTCTCTGTGCCTCTGTGCGAGCAGTGCCATGGGCAGATGAGGCTGAGCAACAGCTTTCCAGGCTAGCTCTTTCTGCCTGAGTGCTATCTGCAGACGTTCGCATTTTCGGAGCATGGCTGCCGAAGGCCCTCGGCACGGACCACTTAAGCTATTTTTGAAGTGTCAGGAGGCAAGACAAGCAAGCAGCCCCAGACTCTGTGCCTCTGTGCGAGCAGTGCCATGACCAGATGAGGCTGAGTAACAGCTTTCCAGGCTAGCTCTTTCCGCCTGCAAGCTATCTGCAGACGTTCGCATTTTCGGAGCATGGCTGCCGGAGGCGCCCTACACGGACCACCTAAGATACGTTTGAAGTTTAAGGTGGCAAGACAAGAAAGCAGCCCTAGTCTCTGTGCCTCTGTGCGAGCAGTGCCATGGGCAGATGAGGCTGAGCAACAGCTTTCCAGGTTAGCTATTTCTGGCTGCGAGCTATCAGCAGATATTCACATTTTGGGAGCAGGGCTGCCGGAGGCGCCCTACACGGACCACCTAATCTCCGTTTGAAGTCTGAGTTAGGAAGACAAGCAAGCAGCCCCAGACTCTGTGCCTCTGTGCGAGCAGTGCCATGGGCAGATGAGGCTGAGCAACAGCTTTCCAGGCTAGCCCTTTATGGCTGCCAACTATCTGCAGACGTTAGCATTTTCAGAGCATGGCTGCCGGAGGCCCCATTCACGGACCACCAAACCTACGTTTGAAGTTTGAGGGGGCAAGACAAGCAAGCAGCCCCAGTCTCTGTGCCTCTGTGCGAGCAGTGCCATGGGCAGATGAGGCTGAGCAACAGCTTTCCAGGCTAGCTCTTTCTGCCTGCGAGCTATCTGCAGATGTTCGCATTTTGGGAGCAGGGCTGCCTGAGGCCCCATGCACGGACCACCTAAGCTACGTTTGAAGTTTGATGTTGCAAGACAAGCAAGCAGCCCCAGTTTCTGTGCCTCTGTGCGAGCAGTGCCATGGGCAGATGAGGCTGAGCAACAGCTTTCCAGGCTAGCTATTTCTGCCTGCGAGCGATCTGCTGACGTTCGCATTTTCGGAGAAGGTCTGCCGGAGGCGCCCTACACGGACCACCTAAGATACATTTGAAGTTTGAGGTGGCAAGACAAGCAAGCAGCCCCAGTCTCTGTGCCTCTGTGTGAGCAGTGCCATGGGCAGATGAGGCTGAGAAACAGCTTTCCAGGCTAGCTCTTTCTGCCTGCAAGCTATCTGCAGACGTTCACGTTTTGGGAGCAGGGCTGTGTGAGGCGCCCGTCACGGAAGAACTAAGCTACGTTTGAAGTTTGAGGTGGCAAGACAAGCAAGCAGCCCTAGTCTCTGTGCCTCTGTGCGAGCAGTGCCATGGGCAGATGAGGCTGAGCAACAGCTTTCCAGGCTAGCTTGTTCTGCCTGCGAGCTATCTGCAGACGTTCGCATTTTCGGAGCAGGGCTGCCGATGGCCCCATGCACGGACCCCCAAAGATACATTTGAAGTTTGAGGGGACAAGACAAGCAAGCAGTCCCAGTCTCTGTGCCTCTGTGCGAGCAGTGCCATGGGCAGATGAGGCTGAGCAACAGCTTTCCAGGCTAGCTTGTTCTGCCTGCGAGCTATCTGCAGACGTTCGCATTTTCGGAGCAGGGCTGCCGATGGCCCCATGCACGGACCCCCAAAGATACATTTGAAGTTTGAGGGGACAAGACAAGCAAGCAGTATCAGTCTCTGTGCCTCTGTGCGAGCAGTGCCATGGGCAGATGAGGCTGAGCAACAGCTTTCCAGGCTAGCTTGTTCTGCCTGCGAGCTATCTGCAGACGTTCGCATTTTCGGAGCAGGGCTGCCGATGGCCCCATGCACGGACCACCAAAGATACATTTGAAGTTTGAGGGGACAAGACAAGCAAGCAGTCCCAGTCTCTGTGCCTCTGTGCGAGCAGTGCCATGGGCAGATGAGGCTGAGCAACAGCTTTCCAGGCTAGCTCTTTCTGCCTGCGAGCTATCTGCAGATGTTCGCATTTTCGGAGCATGGCTGCCGAAGGCCTCCTGCACGGACCACTTAAGCTATTTTTGAAGTGTCAGGAGGCAAGACAAGCAAGCAGCCCCAGACTCTGTGCCTCTGTGCGAGCAGTGCCATGAGCAGATGAGGCTGAGCAACAGCTTTCCAGGCTAGCTCTTTCCGCCTGCAAGCTATCTGCAGACGTTCGCATTTTCGGAGCATGGCTGCCGGAAGCGCCCTACACGGACCACCTAAGATACGTTTGAAGTTTGAGGGGACAAGACAAGCAAGCAGCCCTAGTCTCTGTGCCTCTGTGCGAGCACTGCCATGGGCAGATGAGGCTGAGCAACAGCTTTCCAGGCTAGCTATTTCTGGCTGCGAGCTATCAGCAGATATTCACATTTTGGGAGCAGGGCTGCCGGAGGCGCCCTACACGGACCACCTAATCTCCGTTTGAAGTCTGAGGTAGCAAGACAAGCAAGCAGCCCCAGACTCTGTGCCTCTGTGCGAGCAGTGCCATGGGCAGATGAGGCTGAGCAACAGCTTTCCAGGCTAGCCCTTTATGGCTGCCAACTATCTGCAGACGTTAGCATTTTCAGAGCATGGCTGCCGGAGGCCCCATTCACGGACCACCAAACATACGTTTGAAGTTTGAGGGGGAGAGACAAGCAAGCAGCCCCAGTCTCTGTGCCTCTGCGCGAGCAGTGCCATGGGCAGATGAGGCTGAGCAACATCTTTCCAGGCTAGCTCTTTCTGCCTGCGAGCTATCTGCAGATGTTCGCATTTTGGGAGCAGGGCTGCCTGAGGCCCCATGCACGGACCACCTAAGCTACGTTTGAAGTTTGAGGAAGCAAGACAAGCAAGCAGCCCCAGTTTCTGTGCCTCTGTGCGAGCAGTGCCATGGGCAGATGAGGCTGAGCAACAGCTTTCCAGGCTAGCTATTTCTGCCTGCGAGCGATCTGCTGACGTTCGCATTTTCGGAGAAGGTCTGCCGGAGGCGCCGTGCACGGACCACCTAAGATACGTTTGAAGTTTGAGGTGGCAAGACAAGCAAGCAGCCCCAGTCTCTGTGCCTCTGTGTGAGCAGTGCCATGGGCAGATGAGGCTGAGAAACAGCTTTCCAGGCTAGCTCTTTCTGCCTGCAAGCTATCTGTAGACGTTCACGGTTTGGGAGCAGGGCTGTCTGAGGCGCCCGTCACGGAACAACTAAGCTACGTTAGAAGTTTGAGGTGGCAAGACAAGCAAGCAGCCCCAGTCTCTGTGCCTCTGTGCGAGCAGTGCCATGGGCAGATGAGGCTGAGCAACAGCTTTCCAGGCTAGCTTGTTCTGCCTGCGAGCTATCTGCAGACGTTCGCATTTTCGGAGCAGGGCTGCCGATGGCCCCATGCACGGACCCCCAAAGATACATTTGAAGTTTGAGGGGACAAGACAAGCAAGCAGTCCCAGTCTCTGTGCCTCTGTGCGAGCAGTGCCATGGGCAGATGAGGCTGAGCAACAGCTTTCCAGGCTAGCTTGTTCTGCCTGCGAGCTATCTGCAGACGTTCGCATTTTCGGAGCAGGGCTGCCGATGGCCCCATGCACGGACCCCCAAAGATACATTTGAAGTTTGAGGGGACAAGACAAGCAAGCAGTCCCAGTCTCTGTGCCTCTGTGCGAGCAGTGCCATGGGCAGATGAGGCTGAGCAACAGCTTTCCAGGCTAGCTTGTTCTGCCTGCGAGCTATCTGCAGACGTTCGCATTTTCGGAGCAGGGCTGCCGATGGCCCCATGCACGGACCCCCAAAGATACATTTGAAGTTTGAGGGGACAAGACAAGCAAGCAGTCCCAGTCTCTGTGCCTCTGTGCGAGCAGTGCCATGGGCAGATGAGGCTGAGCAACAGCTTTCCAGGCTAGCTCTTTCTGCCTGCGAGCTATCTGCAGATGTTCGCATTTTCGGAGCATGGCTGCCGAAGGCCTCCTGCACGGACCACTTAAGCTATTTTTGAAGTGTCAGGGAGCAAGACAAGCAAGCAGCCCCAGACTCTGTGCCTCTGTGCGAGCAGTGCCATGAGCAGATGAGGCTGAGCAACAGCTTTCCAGGCTAGCTCTTTCCGCCTGCAAGCTATCTGCAGACGTTCGCATTTTCGGAGCATGGCTGCCGGAAGCGCCCTACACGGACCACCTAAGATACGTTTGAAGTTTGAGGGGACAAGACAAGCAAGCAGCCCTAGTCTCTGTGCCTCTGTGCGAGCACTGCCATGGGCAGATGAGGCTGAGCAACAGCTTTCCAGGCTAGCTATTTCTGGCTGCGAGCTATCAGCAGATATTCACATTTTGGGAGCAGGGCTGCCGGAGGCGCCCTACACGGACCACCTAATCTCCGTTTGAAGTCTGAGGTAGCAAGACAAGCAAGCAGCCCCAGACTCTGTGCCTCTGTGCGAGCAGTGCCATGGGCAGATGAGGCTGAGCAACAGCTTTCCAGGCTAGCCCTTTATGGCTGCCAACTATCTGCAGACGTTAGCATTTTCAGAGCATGGCTGCCGGAGGCCCCATTCACGGACCACCAAACATACGTTTGAAGTTTGAGGGGGAGAGACAAGCAAGCAGCCCCAGTCTCTGTGCCTCTGCGCGAGCAGTGCCATGGGCAGATGAGGCTGAGCAACATCTTTCCAGGCTAGCTCTTTCTGCCTGCGAGCTATCTGCAGATGTTCGCATTTTGGGAGCAGGGCTGCCTGAGGCCCCATGCACGGACCACCTAAGCTACGTTTGAAGTTTGAGGAAGCAAGACAAGCAAGCAGCCCCAGTTTCTGTGCCTCTGTGCGAGCAGTGCCATGGGCAGATGAGGCTGAGCAACAGCTTTCCAGGCTAGCTATTTCTGCCTGCGAGCGATCTGCTGACGTTCGCATTTTCGGAGAAGGTCTGCCGGAGGCGCCGTGCACGGACCACCTAAGATACGTTTGAAGTTTGAGGTGGCAAGACAAGCAAGCAGCCCCAGTCTCTGTGCCTCTGTGTGAGCAGTGCCATGGGCAGATGAGGCTGAGAAACAGCTTTCCAGGCTAGCTCTTTCTGCCTGCAAGCTATCTGTAGACGTTCACGGTTTGGGAGCAGGGCTGTCTGAGGCGCCCGTCACGGAACAACTAAGCTACGTTAGAAGTTTGAGGTGGCAAGACAAGCAAGCAGCCCCAGTCTCTGTGCCTCTGTGCGAGCAGTGCCATGGGCAGATGAGGCTGAGCAACAGCTTTCCAGGCTAGCTTGTTCTGCCTGCGAGCTATCTGCAGATGTTCGCATTTTCGGAGCAGGGCTGCCGATGGCCCCATGCACGGACCCCCAAAGATACATTTGAAGTTTGAGGGAACAAGACAAGCAAGCAGTCCCAGTCTCTGTGCCTCTGTGCGAGCAGTGCCATGGGCAGATGAGGCTGAGCAACAGCTTTCCAGGCTAGCTCTTTCTGCCTGCGAGCTATCTGCAGATGTTCGCATTTTCGGAGCATGGCTGCCGAAGGCCTCCTGCACGGACCACTTAAGCTATTTTTGAAGTGTCAGGAGGAAAGACAAGCAAGCAGCCCCAGACTCTGTGCCTCTGTGCGAGCAGTGCCATGAGCAGATGAGGCTGAGCAACAGCTTTCCAGGCTAGCTCTTTCCGCCTGCAAGCTATCTGCAGACGTTCGCATTTTCGGAGCATGGCTGCCGGAGGCGCCCTACACGGACAACCTAAGATACGTTTGAAGTTTGAGGTGGCAAGACAAGCAAGCAGCCCCAGTCTCTGTGCCTCTGTGCGAGCACTGCCATGGGCAGATGAGGCTGAGCAACAGCTTTCCAGGCTAGCTCTTTCTGCCTGCGAGCTATCTGCAGACGTTCGCATTTTCGGAGAAGGGCTGCTGGAGGCCCCATGCACTGACCACCAAATCTACATTTGAAGTTTCAGGGAGCAAGACAAGCAAGCAGCCCCAGTCTCTGTGCCTCTGTGCGAGCAGTGCCATGGGCAGATGAGGCTGAGCAACAGCTTTCCAGGCTAGCTCTTTCTGCCTGAGTGCTATCTGCAGACGTTCGCATTTTCGGAGCATGGCTGCCGAAGGCCCTCGGCACGGACCTCTTAAGCTATTTTTGAAGTGTCAGGAGGCAAGACAAGCAAGCAGCCCCAGTCTCTGTGCCTCTGTGCGAGCAGTGCCATGACCAGATGAGGCTGATTAACAGCTTTCCAGGCTAGCTCTTTCCGCCTGCAAGCTATCTGCAGACGTTCGCATTTTCGGAGCATGGCTGCCGGAGGCGCCCTACACGGACCACCTAAGATACGTTTGAAGTTTAAGGTGGCAAGACAAGAAAGCAGCCCTAGTCTCTGTGCCTCTGTGCGAGCAGTGCCATGGGCAGATGAGGCTGAGCAACAGCTTTCCAGGCTAGCTATTTCTGGCTGCGAGCTATCAGCAGATATTCACATTTTGGGAGCAGGGCTGCCGGAGGCGCCCTACACGGACCACCTAATCTCCGTTTGAAGTCTGAGTTAGGAAGACAAGCAAGCAGCCCCAGACTCTGTGCCTCTGTGCGAGCAGTGCCATGGGCAGATGAGGCTGAGCAACAGCTTTCCAGGCTAGCCCTTTATGGCTGCCAACTATCTGCAGACGTTAGCATTTTCAGAGCATGGCTGCCGGAGGCCCCATTCACGGACCACCAAACCTACGTTTGAAGTTTGAGGGGGCAAGACAAGCAAGCAGCCCCAGTCTCTGTGCCTCTGTGCGAGCAGTGCCATGGGCAGATGAGGCTGAGCAACAGCTTTCCAGGCTAGCTCTTTCTGCCTGCGAGCTATCTGCAGATGTTCGCATTTTGGGAGCAGGGCTGCCTGAGGCCCCATGCACGGACCACCTAAGCTACGTTTGAAGTTTGATGTTGCAAGACAAGCAAGCAGCCCCAGTTTCTGTGCCTCTGTGCGAGCAGTGCCATGGGCAGATGAGGCTGAGCAACAGCTTTCCAGGCTAGCTATTTCTGCCTGCGAGCGATCTGCTGACGTTCGCATTTTCGGAGAAGGTCTGCCGGAGGCGCCCTACACGGACCACCTAAGATACATTTGAAGTTTGAGGTGGCAAGACAAGCAAGCAGCCCCAGTCTCTGTGCCTCTGTGTGAGCAGTGCCATGGGCAGATGAGGCTGAGCAACAGCTTTCCAGGCTAGCTCTTTCTGCCTGCAAGCTATCTGCAGACGTTCACGTTTTGGGAGCAGGGCTGTATGAGGCGCCCGTCACGGAAGAACTAAGCTACGTTTGAAGTTTGAGGTGGCAAGACAAGCAAGCAGCCCTAGTCTCTGTGCCTCTGTGCGAGCAGTGCCATGGGCAGATGAGGCTGAGCAACAGCTTTCCAGGCTAGCTTGTTCTGCCTGCGAGCTATCTGCAGACGTTCGCATTTTCGAAGCAGGGCTGCCGATGGCCCCATGCACGGACCCCCAAAGATACATTTGAAGTTTGAGGGGAGAAGACAAGCAAGCAGTCCCAGTCTCTGTGCCTCTGTGCGAGCAGTGCCATGGGCAGATGAGGCTGAGCAACAGCTTTCCAGGCTAGCTTGTTCTGCCTGCGAGCTATCTGCAGACGTTCGCATTTTCGGAGCAGGGCTGCCGATGGCCCCATGCACGGACCCCCAAAGATACATTTGAAGTTTGAGGGGACAAGACAAGCAAGCAGTCCCAGTCTCTGTGCCTCTGTGCGAGCAGTGCCATGGGCAGATGAGGCTGAGCAACAGCTTTCCAGGCTAGCTCTTTCTGCCTGCGAGCTATCTGCAGATGTTCGCATTTTCGGAGCATGGCTGCCGAAGGCCTCCTGCACGGACCACTTAAGCTATTTTTGAAGTGTCAGGAGGCAAGACAAGCAAGCAGCCCCAGACTCTGTGCCTCTGTGCGAGCAGTGCCATGAGCAGATGAGGCTGAGCAACAGCTTTCCAGGCTAGCTCTTTCCGCCTGCAAGCTATCTGCAGATGTTCGCATTTTCGGAGCATGGCTGCCGGAGGCGCCCTACACGGACAACCTAAGATACGTTTGAAGTTTGAGGTGGCAAGACAAGCAAGCAGCCCCAGTCTCTGTGCCTCTGTGCGAGCAGTGCCATGGGCAGATGAGGCTGAGAAACAGCTTTCCAGGCTAGCTCTTTCTGCCTGCAAGCTATCTGCAGACGTTCACGTTTTGGGAGCAGGGCTGTCTGAGGCGCCCGTCACGGAACAACTAAGCTACGTTTGAAGTTTGAGGTGGCAAGACAAGCAAGCAGCCCCAGTCTCTGTGCCTCTGTGTGAGCAGTGCCATGGGCAGATGAGGCTGAGCAACAGCTTTCCAGGCTAGCTATTTCTGCCTGCGAGCGATCTGCTGACGTTCGCATTTTCGGAGAAGGTCTGCCGGAGGCGCCCTACACGGACCACCTAAGATACGTTTGAAGTTTGAGGTGGCAAGACAAGCAAGCAGCCCCAGTCTCTGTGCCTCTGTGCGAGCAGTGCCATGGGCAGATGAGGCTGAGCAACAGCTTTCCAGGCTAGCTCTTTCTGCCTGCGAGCTATCTGCATATGTTCGCATTTTGGGAGCAGGGCTGCCGGAGGCCCCATGCACAGACCACCTAAGATACGTTTGAAGTTTGAGGAAGCAAGACAAGCAAGCAGCCCCAGTTTCTGTGCCTCTGTGCGAGCAGTGCCATGGGCAGATGAGGCTGAGCAACAGCTTTCCAGGCTAGCTATTTCTGCCTGCGAGCGATCTGCTGACGTTCGCATTTTCGGAGAAGGTCTGCCGGAGGCGCCCTACACGGACCACCTAAGATACGTTTGAAGTTTGAGGTGGCAAGACAAGCAAGCAGCCCCAGTCTCTGTGCCTCTGTGCGAGCAGTGCCATGAGCAGATGAGGCTGAGCAACAGCTTTCCAGGCTAGCTTGTTCTGCCTGAGTGCTATCTGCAGACGTTCGCATTTTCGGAGCATGGCTGCCGAAGGCCCTCGGCACGAACTACTTAAGCTATTCTTGAAGTGTCAGGAGGCAAGACAAGCAAGCAGCCCCAGACTCTGTGCCTCTGTGCGAGCAGTGCCATGAGCAGATGAGGCTGAGTAACAGCTTTCCAGGCTAGCTCTTTCCGCCTGCAAGCTATCTGCAGACGTTCGCATTTTCGGAGCATGGCTGCTGGAGGCGCTCGACACGGACAACTTAAGATACGTTTGAAGTTTGAGGTGGCAAGACAAGAAAGCAGCCCTAGTCTCTGTGCCTCTGTGCGAGCAGTGCCATGGGCAGATGAGGCTGAGCAACAGCTTTCCAGGCTAGCTCTTTCTGGCTGCGAGCTATCAGCAGATATTCACATTTTGGGAGCAGGGCTGCCGGAGGCGCCCTACACGGACCACCTAATCTCCGTTTGAAGTCTTAGGTAGCAAGACAAGCAAGCAGCCCCAGACTCTGTGCCTCTGTGCGAGCAGTGCCATGGGCAGATGAGGCTGAGCAACAGCTTTCCAGGCTAGCCCTTTATGGCTGCCAACTATCTGCAGACGTTAGCATTTTCAGAGCATGGCTGCCGGAGGCCCCATTCACGGACCACCAAAGCTACGTTTGAAGTTTGAGGGGGCAAGACAAGCAAGCAGCCCCAGTCTCTGTGCCTCTGTGCGAGCAGTGCCATGGGCAGATGAGGCTGAGCAACAGCTTTCCAGGCTAGCTCTTTCTGCCTGCGAGCTATCTGCAGATGTTCGCATTTTGGGAGCAGGGCTGCCTGAGGCCCCATGCACGGACCACCTAAGCTACGTTTGAAGTTTGAGGAAGCAAGACAAGCAAGCAGCCCCAGTTTCTGTGCCTCTGTGCGAGCAGTGCCATGGGCAGATGAGGATGAGCAACAGCTTTCCAGGCTAGCTCTTTCTGCCTGCGAGCGATCTGCTGACGTTCGCATTTTCGGAGAAGGTCTGCCGGAGGCGCCCTACACGGACCACCAAAGATACATTTGAAGTTTGAGGTGGCAAGACAAGCAAGCAGCCCCAGTCTCTGTGCCTCTGTGTGAGCAGTGCCATGGGCAGATGAGGCTGAGAAACAGCTTTCCAGGCTAGCACTTTCTGCCTGCAAGCTATCTGCAGACGTTCACGTTTTGGGAGCAGGGCTGTCTGAGGCGCCCGTCACGGAACAACTAAGCTACGTTTGAAGTTTGAGGTGGCAAGACAAGCAAGCAGCCCTAGTCTCTGTGCCTCTGTGCGAGCAGTGCCATGGGCAGATGAGGCTGAGCAACAGCTTTCCAGGCTAGCTTTTTCTGCCTGCGAGCTATCTGCAGACGTTCACATTTTCGGAAAAGGGCTACTGGAGGCCCCATGCACTGACCACCAAATCTACATTTGAAGTTTCAGGGAGCAAGACAAGCAAGCAGCCCCAGTCTCTGTGCCTCTGTGCGAGCAGTGCCATGAGCAGATGAGGCTGAGAAACAGCTTTCCAGGCTAGCTTGTTCTGCCTGCGAGCTATCTGCAGACGTTCGCATTTTCGGAGCAGGGCTGCCGATGGCCCCATGCACGGACCCCCAAAGATACATTTGAAGTTTGAGGGGACAAGACAAGCAAGCAGTCCCAGTCTCTGTGCCTCTGTGCGAGCAGTGCCATGGGCAGATGAGGCTGAGCAACAGCTTTCCAGGCTAGCTCTTTCTGCCTGCGAGCTATCTGCAGATGTTCGCATTTTCGGAGCATGGCTGCCGAAGGCCTCCTGCACGGACCACTTAAGCTATTTTTGAAGTGTCAGGAGGCAAGACAAGCAAGCAGCCCCAGACTCTGTGCCTCTGTGCGAGCAGTGCCATGAGCAGATGAGGCTGAGCAACAGCTTTCCAGGCTAGCTCTTTCCGCCTGCAAGCTATCTGCAGACGTTCGCATTTTCGGAGCATGGCTGCCGGAGGCGCCCTACACGGACAACCTAAGATACGTTTGAAGTTTGAGGTGGTAAGACAAGAAAGCAGCCCCAGTCTCTGTGCCTCTGTGCGAGCAGTGCCATGGGCAGATTAGGCTGTGCAACAGCTTTCCAGGCTAGCTGTTTCTGGCTGCGAGTTATCAGCAGATATTCACATTTTGGGAGCAGGGCTGCCGGAGGCGCCCTACACGGACCACCTAATCTCCGTTTGAAGTTTGAGGTAGCAAGACAAGCAAGCAGCCCCAGACTCTGTGCCTCTGTGCGAGCAGTGCCATGGGCAGATGAGGCTGAGCAACAGCTTTCCAGGCTAGCTATTTCTGGCTGCGAGCTATCAGTAGATATTCACATTTTGGGAGCAGGGCTGCCGGAGGCGCCCTACACGGACCACCTAATCTCCGTTTGAAGTTTGAGGTAGCAAGACAAGCAAGCAGCCCCAGACTCTGTGCGTCTGTACGAGCAGTGCCATGGGCAGATGAGGCTGAGCAACAGCTTTCCAGGCTAGCTCTTTCTGCCTGCGAGCTATCTGCAGATGTTCGCATTTTGGGAGCAGGGCTGCCTGAGGCCCCATGCACGGACCACCTAACCTACGTTTGAAGTTTGAGGAAGCAAGACAAGCAAGCAGCCCCAGTTTCTGTGCCTCTGTGCGAGCAGTGCCATGGGCAGATGAGGCTGAGCAACAGCTTCCAGGCTAGCTATTTCTGCCTGCGAGCGATCTGCTGACGTTCGCATTTTCGGAGAAGGTCTGCCAGAGGCGCCCTACACGGACCACCTAAGATACATTTGAAGTTTGAGGTGGCAAGACAAGCAAGCAGCCCCAGTCTCTGTGCCTCTGTGCGAGCAGTGCCATGGGCAGATGAGGCTGAGAAACAGCTTTCCAGGCTAGCTCTTTCTGCCTGCAAGCTATCTGCAGACGTTCACGTTTTCGGAGCAGGGCTGCCGATGGCCCCATGCACGGACCCCCAAAGATACATTTGAAGTTTGAGGGGACAAGACAAGCAAGCAGTCCCAGTCTCTGTGCCTCTGTGCGAGCAGTGCCATGGGCAGATGAGGCTAAGCAACAGCTTTCCAGGCTAGCTCTTTCTGCCTGTGAGCTATCTGCAGATGTTCGCATTTTCGGAGCATGTCTGCCGAAGGCCTCCTGCACGGACCACTTAAGCTATTTTTGAAGTGTCAGGAGGCAAGACAAGCAAGCAGCCCCAGTCTCTGTGCCTCTGTGCGAGCAGTGCCATGAGCAGATGAGGCTGAGCAACAGCTTTCCAGGCTAGCTCTTTCCGCCTGCAAGCTATCTGCAGACGTTCGCATTTTCGGAGCATGGCTGCCGGAGGCGCCCTACACGGACAACCTAAGATACGTTTGAAGTTTGAGGGGGCAAGACAAGCAAGCAGCCCCAGTCTCTGTGCCTCTGTGCGAGCAGTGCCATGGGCAGATGAGGCTAAGCAAAAGCTTTCCAGGCTAGCTATTTCTGGCTGCGAGCTATCAGCAGATATTCACATTTTGGGAGCAGGGCTGCCGGAGGCGCCCTACACGGACCACCTAATCTCCGTTTGAAGTTTGAGGTAGCAGACAAGCAAGCAGCCCCAGACTCTGTGCCTCTGTACGAGCAGTGCCATGGGCAGATGAGGCTGAGCAACAGCTTTCCAGGCTAGCCCTTTATGGCTGCCAACTATCTGCAGACGTTAGCATTTTCAGAGCATGGCTGCCGGAGGCCCCATTCACGGACCACCAAAGCTACGTTTGAAGTTTGAGGGGGCAAGACAAGCAAGCAGCCCCAGTCTCTGTGCCTCTGTGCGAGCAGTGCCATGGGCAGATGAGGCTGAGAAACAGCTTTCCAGGCTAGCTCTTTCTGCCTGCAAGCTATTTGCAGACGTTCACGTTTTGGGAGCAGGGCTGTGTGAGGCGCCCGTCACGGAACAACTAAGCTACGTTTGAAGTTTGAGGTGGCAAGACAAGCAAGCGGCCCTAGTCTCTGTGCCTCTGTGCGAGCAGTGCCATGGGCAGATGAGGCTGAGCAACAGCTTTCCAGGCTAGCTATTTCTGGCTGCGAGCTATCAGCAGATATTCGCATTTTCGGAGCAGGGCTGCCGATGGCCCCATGCACGGACCCCCAAAGATACATTTGAAGTTTGAGGGGACAAGACAAGCAAGCAGTCCCAGTCTCTGTGCCTCTGTGCGAGCACTGCCATGGGCAGATGAGGCTGAGCAACAGCTTTCCAGGCTAGCTCTTTCTGCCTGCAAGCAATCTGCAGATGTTCGCATTTTGGGAGCAGGGCTGCCGGAGGCTTCCTGCACGGACCACCTAAGCAAAGTTTGAAGTTGGAGGGGGCAAGATAAGCAAGCAGCCCCAGTCTCTGTGCCTCTGTGCGAGCAGTGCCATGTGCAGATGAGGCTGAACAATATCTTTCCAGGCTAGCTTTTTCTGGCTGCGAGCTATCTGCGGACGTTCGTATTTTCGCAACAGGGCTGCAGGAGGCCTCCTGCACGGACCCCCAAATTTACATTTGAATTTTGAGGTGGCAATACAAGCAAGCAGCCCCAGTCTCTGTGCCTCTGTGCGAGCAGTGCCATGGGCAGATGAGGCTGAGTACAGCTTTCCAGGCTAGTTTTTTCTGCCTGCGAGCTATCTGCAGACGTTCGCATTTTAGGAGCATGGCTGCCGAAGGCCCCCGGCACGGACCACTTAAGCTATTTATGAAGTTTGAGGTGGCAAGACAAGCAAGCATCCGTAGTCTCTGTGCCTCTGTGTGAGCAGTGCCATGGGCAGATGAGGCTGAGCAACAGCTTTCCAGGCTAGCTTTTTCTGCCTGCGAGCTATCTGCAGACGTTCACATTTTCGGAAAAGGGCTACTGGAGGCCCCATGCACTGACCACCAAATCTACATTTGAAGTTTCAGGGAGCAAGACAAGCAAGCAGCCCCAGTCTCTGTGCCTCTGTGCGAGCAGTGCCATGAGCAGATGAGGCTGAGAAACAGCTTTCCAGGCTAGCTTGTTCTGCCTGCGAGCTATCTGCAGACGTTCGCATTTTCGGAGCAGGGCTGCCGATGGCCCCATGCACGGACCCCCAAAGATACATTTGAAGTTTGAGGGGACAAGACAAGCAAGCAGTCCCAGTCTCTGTGCCTCTGTGCGAGCAGTGCCATGGGCAGATGAGGCTGAGCAACAGCTTTCCAGGCTAGCTCTTTCTGCCTGCGAGCTATCTGCAGATGTTCGCATTTTCGGAGCATGGCTGCCGAAGGCCTCCTGCACGGACCACTTAAGCTATTTTTGAAGTGTCAGGAGGCAAGACAAGCAAGCAGCCCCAGACTCTGTGCCTCTGTGCGAGCAGTGCCATGAGCAGATGAGGCTGAGCAACAGCTTTCCAGGCTAGCTCTTTCCGCCTGCAAGCTATCTGCAGACGTTCGCATTTTCGGAGCATGTCTTCCGGAGGCGCCCTACACGGACAACCTAAGATACTTTTGAAGTTTGAGGTGGCAAGACAAGCAAGCAGCCCCAGTCTCTGTGCCTCTGTGCGAGCACTGCCATGGGCAGATGAGGCTGAGCAACAGCTTTCCAGGCTAGCTATTTCTGGCTGCGAGCTATCAGCAGATATTCACATTTTCGGAGCAGGGCTGCCGGAGGCCCCATACACGGACCACCTAATCTCCGTTTGAAGTTTGAGGTGGCAAGACAAGCAAGCAGCCCCAGTCTCTGTGCCTCTGTGCGAGCACTGCCATGGGCAGATGAGGCTGAGCAACAGCTTTCCAGGCTAGCTATTTCTGGCTGCGAGCTATCAGTAGATATTCACATTTTGGGAGCAGGGCTGCCGGAGGCGCCCTACACGGACCACCTAATCTCCGTTTGAAGTTTGAGGTAGCAAGACAAGCAAGCAGCCCCAGACTCTGTGCGTCTGTACGAGCAGTGCCATGGGCAGATGAGGCTGAGCAACAGCTTTCCAGGCTAGCTCTTTCTGCCTGCGAGCTATCTGCAGATGTTCGCATTTTGGGAGCAGGGCTGCCTGAGGCCCCATGCACGGACCACCTAACCTACGTTTGAAGTTTGAGGAAGCAAGACAAGCAAGCAGCCCCAGTTTCTGTGCCTCTGTGCGAGCAGTGCCATGGGCAGATGAGGCTGAGCAACAGCTTCCAGGCTAGCTATTTCTGCCTGCGAGCGATCTGCTGACGTTCGCATTTTCGGAGAAGGTCTGCCGGAGGCGCCCTACACGGACCACCTAAGATACATTTGAAGTTTGAGGTGGCAAGACAAGCAAGCAGCCCCAGTCTCTGTGCCTCTGTGCGAGCAGTGCCATGGGCAGATGAGGCTGAGAAACAGCTTTCCAGGCTAGCTCTTTCTGCCTGCAAGCTATCTGCAGACGTTCACGTTTTCGGAGCAGGGCTGCCGATGGCCCCATGCACGGACCCCCAAAGATACATTTGAAGTTTGAGGGGACAAGACAAGCAAGCAGTCCCAGTCTCTGTGCCTCTGTGCGAGCAGTGCCATGGGCAGATGAGGCTAAGCAACAGCTTTCCAGGCTAGCTCTTTCTGCCTGTGAGCTATCTGCAGATGTTCGCATTTTCGGAGCATGTCTGCCGAAGGCCTCCTGCACGGACCACTTAAGCTATTTTTGAAGTGTCAGGAGGCAAGACAAGCAAGCAGCCCCAGTCTCTGTGCCTCTGTGCGAGCAGTGCCATGAGCAGATGAGGCTGAGCAACAGCTTTCCAGGCTAGCTCTTTCCGCCTGCAAGCTATCTGCAGACGTTCGCATTTTCGGAGCATGGCTGCCGGAGGCGCCCTACACGGACAACCTAAGATACGTTTGAAGTTTGAGGGGGCAAGACAAGCAAGCAGCCCCAGTCTCTGTGCCTCTGTGCGAGCAGTGCCATGGGCAGATGAGGCTAAGCAACAGCTTTCCAGGCTAGCTATTTCTGGCTGCGAGCTATCAGCAGATATTCACATTTTGGGAGCAGGGCTGCCGGAGGCGCCCTACACGGACCACCTAATCTCCGTTTGAAGTTTGAGGTAGCAGACAAGCAAGCAGCCCCAGACTCTGTGCCTCTGTACGAGCAGTGCCATGGGCAGATGAGGCTGAGCAACAGCTTTCCAGGCTAGCCCTTTATGTCTGCCAACTATCTGCAGACGTTAGCATTTTCAGAGCATGGCTGCCGGAGGCCCCATTCACGGACCACCAAAGCTACGTTTGAAGTTTGAGGGGGCAAGACAAGCAAGCAGCCCCAGTCTCTGTGCCTCTGTGCGAGCAGTGCCATGGGCAGATGAGGCTGAGAAACAGCTTTCCAGGCTAGCTCTTTCTGCCTGCAAGCTATTTGCAGACGTTCACGTTTTGGGAGCAGGGCTGTGTGAGGCGCCCGTCACGGAACAACTAAGCTACGTTTGAAGTTTGAGGTGGCAAGACAAGCAAGCGGCCCTAGTCTCTGTGCCTCTGTGCGAGCAGTGCCATGGGCAGATGAGGCTGAGCAACAGCTTTCCAGGCTAGCTATTTCTGGCTGCGAGCTATCAGCAGATATTCGCATTTTCGGAGCAGGGCTGCCGATGGCCCCATGCACGGACCCCCAAAGATACATTTGAAGTTTGAGGGGACAAGACAAGCAAGCAGTCCCAGTCTCTGTGCCTCTGTGCGAGCACTGCCATGGGCAGATGAGGCTGAGCAACAGCTTTCCAGGCTAGCTCTTTCTGCCTGCAAGCAATCTGCAGATGTTCGCATTTTGGGAGCAGGGCTGCCGGAGGCTTCCTGCACGGACCACCTAAGCAAAGTTTGAAGTTGGAGGGGGCAAGATAAGCAAGCAGCCCCAGTCTCTGTGCCTCTGTGCGAGCAGTGCCATGTGCAGATGAGGCTGAACAATATCTTTCCAGGCTAGCTTTTTCTGGCTGCGAGCTATCTGCGGACGTTCGTATTTTCGCAACAGGGCTGCAGGAGGCCTCCTGCACGGACCCCCAAATTTACATTTGAATTTTGAGGTGGCAATACAAGCAAGCAGCCCCAGTCTCTGTGCCTCTGTGCGAGCAGTGCCATGGGCAGATGAGGCTGAGTACAGCTTTCCAGGCTAGTTTTTTCTGCCTGCGAGCTATCTGCAGACGTTCGCATTTTAGGAGCATGGCTGCCGAAGGCCCCCGGCACGGACCACTTAAGCTATTTATGAAGTTTGAGGTGGCAAGACAAGCAAGCATCCGTAGTCTCTGTGCCTCTGTGTGAGCAGTGCCATGGGCAGATGAGGCTGAGCAACAGCTTTCCAGGCTAGCTTTTTCTGCCTGCGAGCTATCTGCAGACGTTCACATTTTCGGAAAAGGGCTACTGGAGGCCCCATGCACTGACCACCAAATCTACATTTGAAGTTTCAGGGAGCAAGACAAGCAAGCAGCCCCAGTCTCTGTGCCTCTGTGCGAGCAGTGCCATGAGCAGATGAGGCTGAGAAACAGCTTTCCAGGCTAGCTTGTTCTGCCTGCGAGCTATCTGCAGACGTTCGCATTTTCGGAGCAGGGCTGCCGATGGCCCCATGCACGGACCCCCAAAGATACATTTGAAGTTTGAGGGGACAAGACAAGCAAGCAGTCCCAGTCTCTGTGCCTCTGTGCGAGCAGTGCCATGGGCAGATGAGGCTGAGCAACAGCTTTCCAGGCTAGCTCTTTCTGCCTGCGAGCTATCTGCAGATGTTCGCATTTTCGGAGCATGGCTGCCGAAGGCCTCCTGCACGGACCACTTAAGCTATTTTTGAAGTGTCAGGAGGCAAGACAAGCAAGCAGCCCCAGACTCTGTGCCTCTGTGCGAGCAGTGCCATGAGCAGATGAGGCTGAGCAACAGCTTTCCAGGCTAGCTCTTTCCGCCTGCAAGCTATCTGCAGACGTTCGCATTTTCGGAGCATGGCTGCCGGAGGCGCCCTACACGGACAACCTAAGATACGTTTGAAGTTTGAGGTGGTAAGACAAGAAAGCAGCCCCAGTCTCTGTGCCTCTGTGCGAGCAGTGCCATGGGCAGATTAGGCTGTGCAACAGCTTTCCAGGCTAGCTGTTTCTGGCTGCGAGTTATCAGCAGATATTCACATTTTGGGAGCAGGGCTGCCGGAGGCGCCCTACACGGACCACCTAATCTCCGTTTGAAGTTTGAGGTAGCAAGACAAGCAAGCAGCCCCAGACTCTGTGCCTCTGTGCGAGCAGTGCCATGGGCAGATGAGGCTGAGCAACAGCTTTCCAGGCTAGCTATTTCTGCCTGCGAGCTATCAGTAGATATTCACATTTTGGGAGCAGGGCTGCCGGAGGCGCCCTACACGGACCACCTAATCTCCGTTTGAAGTTTGAGGTAGCAAGACAAGCAAGCAGCCCCAGACTCTGTGCGTCTGTACGAGCAGTGCCATGGGCAGATGAGGCTGAGCAACAGCTTTCCAGGCTAGCTCTTTCTGCCTGCGAGCTATCTGCAGATGTTCGCATTTTGGGAGCAGGGCTGCCTGAGGCCCCATGCACGGACCACCTAACCTACGTTTGAAGTTTGAGGAAGCAAGACAAGCAAGCAGCCCCAGTTTCTGTGCCTCTGTGCGAGCAGTGCCATGGGCAGATGAGGCTGAGCAACAGCTTCCAGGCTAGCTATTTCTGCCTGCGAGCGATCTGCTGACGTTCGCATTTTCGGAGAAGGTCTGCCGGAGGCGCCCTACACGGACCACCTAAGATACATTTGAAGTTTGAGGTGGCAAGACAAGCAAGCAGCCCCAGTCTCTGTGCCTCTGTGCGAGCAGTGCCATGGGCAGATGAGGCTGAGAAACAGCTTTCCAGGCTAGCTCTTTCTGCCTGCAAGCTATCTGCAGACGTTCACGTTTTCGGAGCAGGGCTGCCGATGGCCCCATGCACGGACCCCCAAAGATACATTTGAAGTTTGAGGGGACAAAACAAGCAAGCAGTCCCAGTCTCTGTGCCTCTGTGCGAGCAGTGCCATGAGCAGATGAGGCTGAGCAACAGCTTTCCAGGCTAGCTCTTTCCGCCTGCAAGCTATCTGCAGACGTTCGCATTTTCGGAGCATGGCTGCCGGAGGCGCCCTACACGGACAACCTAAGATACGTTTGAAGTTTGAGGGGGCAAGACAAGCAAGCAGCCCCAGTCTCTGTGCCTCTGTGCGAGCAGTGCCATGGGCAGATGAGGCTAAGCAACAGCTTTCCAGGCTAGCTATTTCTGGCTGCGAGCTATCAGCAGATATTCACATTTTGGGAGCAGGGCTGCCGGAGGCGCCCTACACGGACCACCTAATCTCCGTTTGAAGTTTGAGGTAGCAGACAAGCAAGCAGCCCCAGACTCTGTGCCTCTGTACGAGCAGTGCCATGGGCAGATGAGGCTGAGCAACAGCTTTCCAGGCTAGCCCTTTATGTCTGCCAACTATCTGCAGACGTTAGCATTTTCAGAGCATGGCTGCCGGAGGCCCCATTCACGGACCACCAAAGCTACGTTTGAAGTTTGAGGGGGCAAGACAAGCAAGCAGCCCCAGTCTCTGTGCCTCTGTGCGAGCAGTGCCATGGGCAGATGAGGCTGAGAAACAGCTTTCCAGGCTAGCTCTTTCTGCCTGCAAGCTATTTGCAGACGTTCACGTTTTGGGAGCAGGGCTGTGTGAGGCGCCCGTCACGGAACAACTAAGCTACGTTTGAAGTTTGAGGTGGCAAGACAAGCAAGCGGCCCTAGTCTCTGTGCCTCTGTGCGAGCAGTGCCATGGGCAGATGAGGCTGAGCAACAGCTTTCCAGGCTAGCTATTTCTGGCTGCGAGCTATCAGCAGATATTCGCATTTTCGGAGCAGGGCTGCCGATGGCCCCATGCACGGACCCCCAAAGATACATTTGAAGTTTGAGGGGACAAGACAAGCAAGCAGTCCCAGTCTCTGTGCCTCTGTGCGAGCACTGCCATGGGCAGATGAGGCTGAGCAACAGCTTTCCAGGCTAGCTCTTTCTGCCTGCAAGCAATCTGCAGATGTTCGCATTTTGGGAGCAGGGCTGCCGGAGGCTTCCTGCACGGACCACCTAAGCAAAGTTTGAAGTTGGAGGGGGCAAGATAAGCAAGCAGCCCCAGTCTCTGTGCCTCTGTGCGAGCAGTGCCATGTGCAGATGAGGCTGAACAATATCTTTCCAGGCTAGCTTTTTCTGGCTGCGAGCTATCTGCGGACGTTCGTATTTTCGCAACAGGGCTGCAGGAGGCCTCCTGCACGGACCCCCAAATTTACATTTGAATTTTGAGGTGGCAATACAAGCAAGCAGCCCCAGTCTCTGTGCCTCTGTGCGAGCAGTGCCATGGGCAGATGAGGCTGAGTACAGCTTTCCAGGCTAGTTTTTTCTGCCTGCGAGCTATCTGCAGACGTTCGCATTTTAGGAGCATGGCTGCCGAAGGCCCCCGGCACGGACCACTTAAGCTATTTATGAAGTTTGAGGTGGCAAGACAAGCAAGCATCCGTAGTCTCTGTGCCTCTGTGTGAGCAGTGCCATGGGCAGATGAGGCTGAGCAACAGCTTTCCAGGCTAGCTTTTTCTGCCTGCGAGCTATCTGCAGACGTTCACATTTTCGGAAAAGGGCTACTGGAGGCCCCATGCACTGACCACCAAATCTACATTTGAAGTTTCAGGGAGCAAGACAAGCAAGCAGCCCCAGTCTCTGTGCCTCTGTGCGAGCAGTGCCATGAGCAGATGAGGCTGAGAAACAGCTTTCCAGGCTAGCTTGTTCTGCCTGCGAGCTATCTGCAGACGTTCGCATTTTCGGAGCAGGGCTGCCGATGGCCCCATGCACGGACCCCCAAAGATACATTTGAAGTTAGAGGGGACAAGACAAGCAAGCAGTCCCAGTCTCTGTGCCTCTGTGCGAGCAGTGCCATGGGCAGATGAGGCTGAGCAACAGCTTTCCAGGCTAGCTCTTTCTGCCTGCGAGCTATCTGCAGATGTTCGCATTTTCGGAGCATGGCTGCCGAAGGCCTCCTGCACGGACCACTTAAGCTATTTTTGAAGTGTCAGGAGGCAAGACAAGCAAGCAGCCCCAGACTCTGTGCCTCTGTGCGAGCAGTGCCATGAGCAGATGAGGCTGAGCAACAGCTTTCCAGGCTAGCTCTTTCCGCCTGCAAGCTATCTGCAGACGTTCGCATTTTCGGAGCATGGCTGCCGGAGGCGCCCTACACGGACAACCTAAGATACGTTTGAAGTTTGAGGTGGTAAGACAAGAAAGCAGCCCCAGTCTCTGTGCCTCTGTGCGAGCAGTGCCATGGGCAGATTAGGCTGTGCAACAGCTTTCCAGGCTAGCTGTTTCTGGCTGCGAGTTATCAGCAGATATTCACATTTTGGGAGCAGGGCTGCCGGAGGCGCCCTACACGGACCACCTAATCTCCGTTTGAAGTTTGAGGTAGCAAGACAAGCAAGCAGCCCCAGACTCTGTGCCTCTGTGCGAGCAGTGCCATGGGCAGATGAGGCTGAGCAACAGCTTTCCAGGCTAGCCCTTTATGGCTGCCAACTATCTGCAGACGTTCGCATTTTCAGAGCATGGCTGCCGGAGGCCCCATTCACGGACCACCAAAGCTACTTGTGAAGTTTGAGGGGGCAAGACAAGCAAGCAGCCCCAGTCACTGTGCCTCTGTGCGAGCAGTGCCATGGGCAGATGAGGCTGAACAACAGCTTTCCAGGCTAGCTCTTTCTGCCTGCGAGCTATCTGCAGATGTTCGCATTTTGGGAGCAGGGCTGCCGAAGGCTTCCTGCACGGACCACCTAAGCAACGTTTGAAGTTGGAGGGGGCAAGACAAGCAAGCAGCCCCAGTTTCTATGCCTCTGTGCGAGCAGTGCCATGGGCAGATGAGGCTGAGCAACAGCTTTCCAGGCTAGCTATTTCTGCCTGCGAGCTATCTGCAGACATTCGCATTTTCGGAGCATGGCTGCCGAAGGCCCTCGGCACGGACCACTTAAGCTATTTTTGAAGTGTCAGGAGGCAAGACAAGCAAGCAGCCCCAGACTCTGTGCCTCTGTGCGAGCAGTGCCATGAGCAGATGAGGCTGAGTAACAGCTTTCCAGGCTAGCTCTTTCCGCCTGCAAGCTATCTGCAGACGTTCGCATTTTCGGAGCATGGCTGCCGGAGGCGCCCTACACGGACAACCTAAGATACGTTTGAAGTTTGAGGTGGCAAGACAAGAAAGCAGCACTAGTCTCTGTGCCTCTGTGCGAGCAGTGCCATGGGCAGATGAGGCTGAGCAACAGCTTTCCAGGCTAGCTCTTTCTGGCTGCGAGCTATCAGCAGATATTCACATTTTGGGAGCAGGGCTGCCGGAGGCGCCCTACACGGACCACCTAATCTCCGTTTGAAGTCTGAGGTAGCAAGACAAGCAAGCAGCCCCAGACTCTGTGCCTCTGTGCGAGCAGTGCCATGGGCAGATGAGGCTGAGCAACAGCTTTCCAGGCTAGCCCTTTATGGCTGCCAACTATCTGCAGACGTTAGCATTTTCAGAGCATGGCTGCCGGAGGCCCCATTCACGGACCACCAAAGCTACGTTTGAAGTTTGAGGGGGCAAGACAAGCAAGCAGCCCCAGTCTCTGTGCCTCTGTGCGAGCAGTGCCATGGGCAGATGAGGCTGAGCAACAGCTTTCCAGGCTAGCTCTTTCTGCCTGCGAGCTATCTGCAGATGTTCGCATTTTGGGAGCAGGGCTGCCTGAGGCCCCATGCACGGACCACCTAAGCTACGTTTGAAGTTTGAGGAAGCAAGACAAGCAAGCAGCCCCAGTTTCTGTGCCTCTGTGCGAGCAGTGCCATGGGCAGATGAGGATGAGCAACAGCTTTCCAGGCTAGCTATTTCTGCCTGCGAGCGATCTGCTGACGTTCGCATTTTCGGAGAAGGTCTGCCGGAGGCGCCCTACACGGACCACCAAAGATACATTTGAAGTTTGAGGTGGCAAGACAAGCAAGCAGCCCCAGTCTCTGTGCCTCTGTGTGAGCAGTGCCATGGGCAGATGAGGCTGAGAAACAGCTTTCCAGGCTAGCACTTTCTGCCTGCAAGCTATCTGCAGACGTTCACGTTTTGGGAGCAGGGCTGTCTGAGGCGCCCGTCACGGAACAACTAAGCTACGTTTGAAGTTTGAGGTGGCAAGACAAGCAAGCAGCCCTAGTCTCTGTGCCTCTGTGCGAGCAGTGCCATGGGCAGATGAGGCTGAGCAACAGCTTTCCAGGCTAGCTTGTTCTGCCTGCGAGCTATCTGCAGACATTCGCATTTTCGGAGCAGGGCTGCCGATGGCCCCATGCACGGACCCCCAAAGATACATTTGAAGTTTGAGGTGGCAAGACAAGCAAGCAGTCCCAGTCTCTGTGCCTCTGTGCGAGCAGTGCCATGGGCAGATGAGGCTGAGCAACAGCTTTCCAGGCTAGCTCTTTCTGCCTGCGAGCTATCTGCAGATGTTCGCATTTTCGGAGCATGGCTGCCGAAGGCCTCCTGCACGGACCACTTAAGCTATTTTTGAAGTGTCAGGAGGCAAGACAAGCAAGCAGCCCCAGACTCTGTGCCTCTGTGCGAGCAGTGACATGAGCAGATGAGGCTGAGCAACAGCTTTCCAGGCTAGCTCTTTCCGCCTGCAAGCTATCTGCAGACGTTCGCATTTTCGGAGCATGGCTTCCGGAGGCGCCCTACACGGACAACCTAAGATACTTTTGAAGTTTGAGGTGGCAAGACAAGCAAGCAGCCCCAGTCTCTGTGCCTCTGTGCGAGCACTGCCATGGGCAGATGAGGCTGAGCAACAGCTTTCCAGGCTAGCTATTTCTGGCTGCGAGCTATCAGCAGATATTCACATTTTCGGAGCAGGGCTGCCGGAGGCCCCATACACGGACCACCTAATCTCCGTTTGAAGTTTGAGGTGGCAAGACAAGCAAGCAGCCCCAGTCTCTGTGCCTCTGTGCGAGCACTGCCATGGGCAGATGAGGCTGAGCAACAGCTTTCCAGGCTAGCTATTTCTGGCTGCGAGCTATCAGTAGATATTCACATTTTGGGAGCAGGGCTGCCGGAGGCGCCCTACACGGACCACCTAATCTCCGTTTGAAGTTTGAGGTAGCAAGACAAGCAAGCAGCCCCAGACTCTGTGCGTCTGTACGAGCAGTGCCATGGGCAGATGAGGCTGAGCAACAGCTTTCCAGGCTAGCTCTTTCTGCCTGCGAGCTATCTGCAGATGTTCGCATTTTGGGAGCAGGGCTGCCTGAGGCCCCATGCACGGACCACCTAACCTACGTTTGAAGTTTGAGGAAGCAAGACAAGCAAGCAGCCCCAGTTTCTGTGCCTCTGTGCGAGCAGTGCCATGGGCAGATGAGGCTGAGCAACAGCTTCCAGGCTAGCTATTTCTGCCTGCGAGCGATCTGCTGACGTTCGCATTTTCGGAGAAGGTCTGCCGGAGGCGCCCTACACGGACCACCTAAGATACATTTGAAGTTTGAGGTGGCAAGACAAGCAAGCAGCCCCAGTCTCTGTGCCTCTGTGCGAGCAGTGCCATGGGCAGATGAGGCTGAGAAACAGCTTTCCAGGCTAGCTCTTTCTGCCTGCAAGCTATCTGCAGACGTTCACGTTTTCGGAGCAGGGCTGCCGATGGCCCCATGCACGGACCCCCAAAGATACATTTGAAGTTTGAGGGGACAAGACAAGCAAGCAGTCCCAGTCTCTGTGCCTCTGTGCGAGCAGTGCCATGGGCAGATGAGGCTAAGCAACAGCTTTCCAGGCTAGCTCTTTCTGCCTGTGAGCTATCTGCAGATGTTCGCATTTTCGGAGCATGTCTGCCGAAGGCCTCCTGCACGGACCACTTAAGCTATTTTTGAAGTGTCAGGAGGCAAGACAAGCAAGCAGCCCCAGTCTCTGTGCCTCTGTGCGAGCAGTGCCATGAGCAGATGAGGCTGAGCAACAGCTTTCCAGGCTAGCTCTTTCCGCCTGCAAGCTATCTGCAGACGTTCGCATTTTCGGAGCATGGCTGCCGGAGGCGCCCTACACGGACAACCTAAGATACGTTTGAAGTTTGAGGGGGCAAGACAAGCAAGCAGCCCCAGTCTCTGTGCCTCTGTGCGAGCAGTGCCATGGGCAGATGAGGCTAAGCAACAGCTTTCCAGGCTAGCTATTTCTGGCTGCGAGCTATCAGCAGATATTCACATTTTGGGAGCAGGGCTGCCGGAGGCGCCCTACACGGACCACCTAATCTCCGTTTGAAGTTTGAGGTAGCAGACAAGCAAGCAGCCCCAGACTCTGTGCCTCTGTACGAGCAGTGCCATGGGCAGATGAGGCTGAGCAACAGCTTTCCAGGCTAGCCCTTTATGTCTGCCAACTATCTGCAGACGTTAGCATTTTCAGAGCATGGCTGCCGGAGGCCCCATTCACGGACCACCAAAGCTACGTTTGAAGTTTGAGGGGGCAAGACAAGCAAGCAGCCCCAGTCTCTGTGCCTCTGTGCGAGCAGTGCCATGGGCAGATGAGGCTGAGAAACAGCTTTCCAGGCTAGCTCTTTCTTCCTGCAAGCTATTTGCAGACGTTCACGTTTTGGGAGCAGGGCTGTGTGAGGCGCCCGTCACGGAACAACTAAGCTACGTTTGAAGTTTGAGGTGGCAAGACAAGCAAGCGGCCCTAGTCTCTGTGCCTCTGTGCGAGCAGTGCCATGGGCAGATGAGGCTGAGCAACAGCTTTCCAGGCTAGCTATTTCTGGCTGCGAGCTATCAGCAGATATTCGCATTTTCGGAGCAGGGCTGCCGATGGCCCCATGCACGGACCCCCAAAGATACATTTGAAGTTTGAGGGGACAAGACAAGCAAGCAGTCCCAGTCTCTGTGCCTCTGTGCGAGCACTGCCATGGGCAGATGAGGCTGAGCAACAGCTTTCCAGGCTAGCTCTTTCTGCCTGCAAGCAATCTGCAGATGTTCGCATTTTGGGAGCAGGGCTGCCGGAGGCTTCCTGCACGGACCACCTAAGCAAAGTTTGAAGTTGGAGGGGGCAAGATAAGCAAGCAGCCCCAGTCTCTGTGCCTCTGTGCGAGCAGTGCCATGTGCAGATGAGGCTGAACAATATCTTTCCAGGCTAGCTTTTTCTGGCTGCGAGCTATCTGCGGACGTTCGTATTTTCGCAACAGGGCTGCAGGAGGCCTCCTGCACGGACCCCCAAATTTACATTTGAATTTTGAGGTGGCAATACAAGCAAGCAGCCCCAGTCTCTGTGCCTCTGTGCGAGCAGTGCCATGGGCAGATGAGGCTGAGTACAGCTTTCCAGGCTAGTTTTTTCTGCCTGCGAGCTATCTGCAGACGTTCGCATTTTAGGAGCATGGCTGCCGAAGGCCCCCGGCACGGACCACTTAAGCTATTTATGAAGTTTGAGGTGGCAAGACAAGCAAGCATCCGTAGTCTCTGTGCCTCTGTGTGAGCAGTGCCATGGGCAGATGAGGCTGAGAAACAGCTTTCCAGGCTAGCTTTTTCTGCCTGCGAGCTATCTGCAGACGTTCACATTTTCGGAAAACGGCTACTGGAGGCCCCATGCACTGACCACCAAATCTACATTTGAAGTTTCAGGGAGCAAGACAAGCAAGCAGCCCCAGTCTCTGTGCCTCTGTGCGAGCAGTGCCATGAGCAGATGAGGCTGAGCAACAGCTTTCCAGGCTAGCTTGTTCTGCCTGCGAGCTATCTGCAGACGTTCGCATTTTCGGAGCAGGGCTGCCGATGGCCCCATGCACGGACCCCCAAAGATACATTTGAAGTTTGAGGGGACAAGACAAGCAAGCAGTCCCAGTCTCTGTGCCTCTGTGCGAGCAGTGCCATGGGCAGATGAGGCTGAGCAACAGCTTTCCAGGCTAGCTCTTTCTGCCTGCGAGCTATCTGCAGATGTTCGCATTTTCGGAGCATGGCTGCCGAAGGCCTCCTGCACGGACCACTTAAGCTATTTTTGAAGTGTCAGGAGGCAAGACAAGCAAGCATCCCCAGACTCTGTGCCTCTGTGCGAGCAGTGCCATGAGCAGATGAGGCTGAGCAACAGCTTTCCAGGCTAGCTCTTTCCGCCTGCAAGCTATCTGCAGACGTTCGCATTTTCGGAGCATGGCTGCCGGAGGCGCCCTACACGGACAACCTAAGATACGTTTGAAGTTTGAGGTGGTAAGACAAGAAAGCAGCCCCAGTCTCTGTGCCTCTGTGCGAGCAGTGCCATGGGCAGATTAGGCTGTGCAACAGCTTTCCAGGCTAGCTGTTTCTGGCTGCGAGTTATCAGCAGATATTCACATTTTGGGAGCAGGGCTGCCGGAGGCGCCCTACACGGACCACCTAATCTCCGTTTGAAGTTTGAGGTAGCAAGACAAGCAAGCAGCCCCAGACTCTGTGCCTCTGTGCGAGCAGTGCCATGGGCAGATGAGGCTGAGCAACAGCTTTCCAGGCTAGCTATTTCTGCCTGCGAGCTATCAGTAGATATTCACATTTTGGGAGCAGGGCTGCCGGAGGCGCCCTACACGGACCACCTAATCTCCGTTTGAAGTTTGAGGTAGCAAGACAAGCAAGCAGCCCCAGACTCTGTGCGTCTGTACGAGCAGTGCCATGGGCAGATGAGGCTGAGCAACAGCTTTCCAGGCTAGCTCTTTCTGCCTGCGAGCTATCTGCAGATGTTCGCATTTTGGGAGCAGGGCTGCCTGAGGCCCCATGCACGGACCACCTAACCTACGTTTGAAGTTTGAGGAAGCAAGACAAGCAAGCAGCCCCAGTTTCTGTGCCTCTGTGCGAGCAGTGCCATGGGCAGATGAGGCTGAGCAACAGCTTCCAGGCTAGCTATTTCTGCCTGCGAGCGATCTGCTGACGTTCGCATTTTCGGAGAAGGTCTGCCGGAGGCGCCCTACACGGACCACCTAAGATACATTTGAAGTTTGAGGTGGCAAGACAAGCAAGCAGCCCCAGTCTCTGTGCCTCTGTGCGAGCAGTGCCATGGGCAGATGAGGCTGAGAAACAGCTTTCCAGGCTAGCTCTTTCTGCCTGCAAGCTATCTGCAGACGTTCACGTTTTCGGAGCAGGGCTGCCGATGGCCCCATGCACGGACCCCCAAAGATACATTTGAAGTTTGAGGGGACAAGACAAGCAAGCAGTCCCAGTCTCTGTGCCTCTGTGCGAGCAGTGCCATGGGCAGATGAGGCTAAGCAACAGCTTTCCAGGCTAGCTCTTTCTGCCTGTGAGCTATCTGCAGATGTTCGCATTTTCGGAGCATGTCTGCCGAAGGCCTCCTGCACGGACCACTTAAGCTATTTTTGAAGTGTCAGGAGGCAAGACAAGCAAGCAGCCCCAGTCTCTGTGCCTCTGTGCGAGCAGTGCCATGAGCAGATGAGGCTGAGCAACAGCTTTCCAGGCTAGCTCTTTCCGCCTGCAAGCTATCTGCAGACGTTCGCATTTTCGGAGCATGGCTGCCGGAGGCGCCCTACACGGACAACCTAAGATACGTTTGAAGTTTGAGGGGGCAAGACAAGCAAGCAGCCCCAGTCTCTGTGCCTCTGTGCGAGCAGTGCCATGGGCAGATGAGGCTAAGCAACAGCTTTCCAGGCTAGCTATTTCTGGCTGCGAGCTATCAGCAGATATTCACATTTTGGGAGCAGGGCTGCCGGAGGCGCCCTACACGGACCACCTAATCTCCGTTTGAAGTTTGAGGTAGCAGACAAGCAAGCAGCCCCAGACTCTGTGCCTCTGTACGAGCAGTGCCATGGGCAGATGAGGCTGAGCAACAGCTTTCCAGGCTAGCCCTTTATGTCTGCCAACTATCTGCAGACGTTAGCATTTTCAGAGCATGGCTGCCGGAGGCCCCATTCACGGACCACCAAAGCTACGTTTGAAGTTTGAGGGGGCAAGACAAGCAAGCAGCCCCAGTCTCTGTGCCTCTGTGCGAGCAGTGCCATGGGCAGATGAGGCTGAGAAACAGCTTTCCAGGCTAGCTCTTTCTGCCTGCAAGCTATTTGCAGACGTTCACGTTTTGGGAGCAGGGCTGTGTGAGGCGCCCGTCACGGAACAACTAAGCTACGTTTGAAGTTTGAGGTGGCAAGACAAGCAAGCGGCCCTAGTCTCTGTGCCTCTGTGCGAGCAGTGCCATGGGCAGATGAGGCTGAGCAACAGCTTTCCAGGCTAGCTATTTCTGGCTGCGAGCTATCAGCAGATATTCGCATTTTCGGAGCAGGGCTGCCGATGGCCCCATGCACGGACCCCCAAAGATACATTTGAAGTTTGAGGGGACAAGACAAGCAAGCAGTCCCAGTCTCTGTGCCTCTGTGCGAGCACTGCCATGGGCAGATGAGGCTGAGCAACAGCTTTCCAGGCTAGCTCTTTCTGCCTGCAAGCAATCTGCAGATGTTCGCATTTTGGGAGCAGGGCTGCCGGAGGCTTCCTGCACGGACCACCTAAGCAAAGTTTGAAGTTGGAGGGGGCAAGATAAGCAAGCAGCCCCAGTCTCTGTGCCTCTGTGCGAGCAGTGCCATGTGCAGATGAGGCTGAACAATATCTTTCCAGGCTAGCTTTTTCTGGCTGCGAGCTATCTGCGGACGTTCGTATTTTCGCAACAGGGCTGCAGGAGGCCTCCTGCACGGACCCCCAAATTTACATTTGAATTTTGAGGTGGCAATACAAGCAAGCAGCCCCAGTCTCTGTGCCTCTGTGCGAGCAGTGCCATGGGCAGATGAGGCTGAGTACAGCTTTCCAGGCTAGTTTTTTCTGCCTGCGAGCTATCTGCAGACGTTCGCATTTTAGGAGCATGGCTGCCGAAGGCCCCCGGCACGGACCACTTAAGCTATTTATGAAGTTTGAGGTGGCAAGACAAGCAAGCATCCGTAGTCTCTGTGCCTCTGTGTGAGCAGTGCCATGGGCAGATGAGGCTGAGCAACAGCTTTCCAGGCTAGCTTTTTCTGCCTGCGAGCTATCTGCAGACGTTCACATTTTCGGAAAAGGGCTACTGGAGGCCCCATGCACTGACCACCAAATCTACATTTGAAGTTTCAGGGAGCAAGACAAGCAAGCAGCCCCAGTCTCTGTGCCTCTGTGCGAGCAGTGCCATGAGCAGATGAGGCTGAGAAACAGCTTTCCAGGCTAGCTTGTTCTGCCTGCGAGCTATCTGCAGACGTTCGCATTTTCGGAGCAGGGCTGCCGATGGCCCCATGCACGGACCCCCAAAGATACATTTGAAGTTTGAGGGGACAAGACAAGCAAGCAGTCCCAGTCTCTGTGCCTCTGTGCGAGCAGTGCCATGGGCAGATGAGGCTGAGCAACAGCTTTCCAGGCTAGCTCTTTCTGCCTGCGAGCTATCTGCAGATGTTCGCATTTTCGGAGCATGGCTGCCGAAGGCCTCCTGCACGGA
The DNA here is from genome assembly GCF_030867145.1 of Opisthocomus hoazin. Lineage (NCBI taxonomy): Eukaryota > Metazoa > Chordata > Aves > Opisthocomiformes > Opisthocomidae > Opisthocomus > Opisthocomus hoazin. Next base: position 7,764,144 of record NC_134429.1, read on the forward strand.
CCACTTAAGCTATTTTTGAAGTGTCAGGAGGCAAGACAAGCAAGCAGCCCCAGACTCTGTGCCTCTGTGCGAGCAGTGCCATGAGCAGATGAGGCTGAGCAACAGCTTTCCAGGCTAGCTCTTTCCGCCTGCAAGCTATCTGCAGACGTTCGCATTTTCGGAGCATGGCTGCCGGAGGCGCCCTACACGGACAACCTAAGATACGTTTGAAGTTTGAGGTGGTAAGACAAGAAAGCAGCCCCAGTCTCTGTGCCTCTGTGCGAGCAGTGCCATGGGCAGATTAGGCTGTGCAACAGCTTTCCAGGCTAGCTGTTTCTGGCTGCGAGTTATCAGCAGATATTCACATTTTGGGAGCAGGGCTGCCGGAGGCGCCCTACACGGACCACCTAATCTCCGTTTGAAGTTTGAGGTAGCAAGACAAGCAAGCAGCCCCAGACTCTGTGCCTCTGTGCGAGCAGTGCCATGGGCAGATGAGGCTGAGCAACAGCTTTCCAGGCTAGCCCTTTATGGCTGCCAACTATCTGCAGACGTTCGCATTTTCAGAGCATGGCTGCCGGAAGCCCCATTCACGGACCACCAAAGCTACTTGTGAAGTTTGAGGGGGCAAGACAAGCAAGCAGCCCCAGTCACTGTGCCTCTGTGCGAGCAGTGCCATGGGCAGATGAGGCTGAACAACAGCTTTCCAGGCTAGCTCTTTCTGCCTGCGAGCTATCTGCAGATGTTCGCATTTTGGGAGCAGGGCTGCCGAAGGCTTCCTGCACGGACCACCTAAGCAACGTTTGAAGTTGGAGGGGGCAAGACAAGCAAGCAGCCCCAGTTTCTATGCCTCTGTGCGAGCAGTGCCATGGGCAGATGAGGATGAGCAACAGCTTTCCAGGCTAGCTATTTCTGCCTGCGAGCTATCTGCAGACATTCGCATTTTCGGAGCATGGCTGCCGAAGGCCCTCGGCACGGACCACTTAAGCTATTTTTGAAGTGTCAGGAGGCAAGACAAGCAAGCAGCCCCAGACTCTGTGCCTCTGTGCGAGCAGTGCCATGAGCAGATGAGGCTGAGTAACAGCTTTCCAGGCTAGCTCTTTCCGCCTGCAAGCTATCTGCAGACGTTCGCATTTTCGGAGCATGGCTGCCGGAGGCGCCCTACACGGACAACCTAAGATACGTTTGAAGTTTGAGGTGGCAAGACAAGAAAGCAGCACTAGTCTCTGTGCCTCTGTGCGAGCAGTGCCATGGGCAGATGAGGCTGAGCAACAGCTTTCCAGGCTAGCTCTTTCTGGCTGCGAGCTATCAGCAGATATTCACATTTTGGGAGCAGGGCTGCCGGAGGCGCCCTACACGGACCACCTAATCTCCGTTTGAAGTCTGAGGTAGCAAGACAAGCAAGCAGCCCCAGACTCTGTGCCTCTGTGCGAGCAGTGCCATGGGCAGATGAGGCTGAGCAAGAGCTTTCCAGGCTAGCCCTTTATGGCTGCCAACTATCTGCAGACGTTAGCATTTTCAGAGCATGGCTGCCGGAGGCCCCATTCACGGACCACCAAAGCTACGTTTGAAGTTTGAGGGGGCAAGACAAGCAAGCAGCCCCAGTCTCTGTGCCTCTGTGCGAGCAGTGCCATGGGCAGATGAGGCTGAGCAACAGCTTTCCAGGCTAGCTCTTTCTGCCTGCGAGCTATCTGCAGATGTTCGCATTTTCGGAGCATGGCTGCCGAAGGCCTCCTGCACGGACCACTTAAGCTATTTTTGAAGTGTCAGGAGGCAAGACAAGCAAGCAGCCCCAGACTCTGTGCCTCTGTGCGAGCAGTGCCATGAGCAGATGAGGCTGAGCAACAGCTTTCCAGGCTAGCTCTTTCTGGCTGCGAGCTATCAGCAGATATTCACATTTTGGGAGCAGGGCTGCCGGAGGCGCCCTACACGGACCACCTAATCTCCGTTTGAAGTTTGAGGTAGCAAGACAAGCAAGCAGCCCCAGTCTCTGTGCCTCTGTACGAGCAGTGCCATGGGCAGATGAGGCTGAGCAACAGCTTTCCAGGCTAGCTCTTTCTGCCTGCGAGCTATCTGCAGATGTTCGCATTTTGGGAGCAGGGCTGCCTGAGGCCCCATGCACGGACCACCTAAGCTACGTTTAAAGTTTGAGGAAGCAAGACAAGCAAGCAGCCCCAGTTTCTGTGCCTCTGTGCGAGCAGTGCCATGGGCAGATGAGGCTGAGCAACAGCTTTCCAGGCTAGCTATTTCTGCCTGCGAGCGATCTGCTGACGTTCGCATTTTCGGAGAAGGTCTGCCGGAGGCGCCCTAAACGGACCACCTAAGATACATTTGAAGTTTGAGGTGGCAAGACAAGCAAGCAGCCCCAGTCTCTGTGCCTCTGTGCGAGCAGTGCCATGGGCAGATGAGGCTGAGAAACAGCTTTCCAGGCTAGCTCTTTCTGCCTGCAAGCTATCTGCAGACGTTCGCATTTTCGGAGCAGGGCTGCCGATGGCCCCATGCACGGACCCCCAAAGATACATTTGAAGTTTGAGGGGACAAGACAAGCAAGCAGTCCCAGTCTCTCTGCCTCTGTGCGAGCAGTGCCATGGGCAGATGAGGCTAAGCAACAGCTTTCCAGGCTAGCTCTTTCTGCCTGCGAGCTATCTGCAGATGTTCGCATTTTCGGAGCATGGCTGCCGAAGGCCTCCTGCACGGACCACTTAAGATATTTTTAAAGTGTCAGGAGGCAAGACAAGCAAGCAGCCCCAGTCTCTGTGCCTCTGTGCGAGCAGTGCCATGAGCAGATGAGGCTGAGCAACAGCTTTCCAGACTAGCTCTTTCCGCCTGCAAGCTATCTGCAGACGTTCGCATTTTCGGAGCATGGCTGCCGGAGGCGCCCTACACGGACAACCTAAGATACGTTTGAAGTTTGAGGTGGCAAGACAAGAAAGCAGCCCCAGTCTCTGTGCCTCTGTGCGAGCAGTGCCATGGGCAGATGAGGCTAAGCAACAGCTTTCCAGGCTAGCTATTTCTGGCTGCGAGCTATCAGCAGATATTCACATTTTGGGAGCAGGGCTGCCAGAGGCGCCCTACACGGACCACCTAATCTCCGTTTGAAGTTTGAGGTAGCAAAACAAGCAAGCAGCCCCAGACTCTGTGCCTCTGTACGAGCAGTGCCATGGGCAGATGAGGCTGAGCAACAGCTTTCCAGGCTAGCCCTTTATGGTTGCCAACTATCTGCAGACGTTAGCATTTTCAGAGCATGGCTGCTGGAGGCCCCATTCACGGACCACCAAAGCTACGTTTGAAGTTTGAGGGGGCAAGACAAGCAAGCAGCCCCAGTCTCTGTGCCTCTGTGCGAGCAGTGCCATGGGCAGATGAGGCTGAGAAACAGCTTTCCAGGCTAGCTCTTTCTGCCTGCAAGCTATTTGCAGACGTTCACGTTTTGGGAGCAGGGCTGTGTGAGGCGCCCGTCACGGAACAACTAAGCTACGTTTGAAGTTTGAGGTGGCAAGACAAGCAAGCGGCCCTAGTCTCTGTGCCTCTGTGCGAGCAGTGCCATGGGCAGATGAGGCTGAGCAACAGCTTTCCAGGCTAGGTCTTTCTGCCTGCGAGCTATCTGCAGACGTTCGCATTTTCGGAGCAGGGCTGCCGATGGCCCCATGCACGGACCCCCAAAGATACATTTGAAGTTTGAGGGGACAAGACAAGCAAGCAGTCCCTGTCTCTGTGCCTCTGTGCGAGCAGTGCCATGGGCAGATGAGGCTGAGCAACAGCTTTCCAGGCTAGATCTTTCTGCCTGCGAGCTATCTGCAGATGTTCGCATTTTCGGAGCATGGCTGCCGAAGGCCTCCTGCACGGACCACTTAAGCAATTTTTTAAGTGTCAGGAGGCAAGACAAGCAAGCAGCCCCAGACTCTGTGCCTCTGTGCGAGCAGTGCCATGAGCAGATGAGGCTGAGCAACAGCTTTCCAGGCTAGCTCTTTCCGCCTGCAAGCTATCTGCAGACGTTCGCATTTTCGGAGCATGGCTGCCGGAGGCGCCCTACACGGACAACCTAAGATACGTTTGAAGTTTGAGGTGGCAAGACAAGCAAGCAGCCCCAGTCTCTGTGCCTCTGTGCGAGCACTGCCATGGGCAGATGAGGCTGTGCAACAGCTTTCCAGGCTAGCTATTTCTGGCTGCGAGCTATCAGCAGATATTCACATTTTGGGAGCAGGGCTGTCGGAGGCGCCCTACACGGACCACCTAATCTCCGTTAGAAGTTTGAGGTAGCAAGACAAGCAAGCAGCCCCAGACTCTGTGCCTCTGTGCGAGCACTGCCATGGGCAGATGAGGCTGAGCAACATCTTTCCAGGCTAGCTCTTTCTGCCTGCAAGCTATCTGCAGATGTTCGCATTTTGGGAGCAGGGCTGCCGGAGGCTTCCTGCACGGACCACCTAAGCAACGTTTGAAGTTGGAGGGGGCAAGATAAGCAAGCAGCCCCAGTCTCTGTGCCTCTGTGCGAGCAGTGCCATGGGCAGATGAGGCTGAGAAACAGCTTTCCAGGCTAGCTCTTTCTGCCTGCAAGCTATTTGCAGACGTTCACGTTTTGGGAGCAGGGCTGTGTGAGGCGCCCGTCACGGAACAACTAAGCTACGTTTGAAGTTTGAGGTGGCAAGACAAGCAAGCGGCCCTAGTCTCTGTGCCTCTGTGCGAGCAGTGCCATGGGCAGATGAGGCTGAGCAACAGCTTTCCAGGCTAGGTCTTTCTGCCTGCGAGCTATCTGCAGACGTTCGCATTTTCGGAGCAGGGCTGCCGATGGCCCCATGCACGGACCCCCAAAGATACATTTGAAGTTTGAGGGGACAAGACAAGCAAGCAGTCCCAGTCTCTGTGCCTCTGTGCGAGCAGTGCCATGGGCAGATGAGGCTGAGCAACAGCTTTCCAGGCTAGATCTTTCTGCCTGCGAGCTATCTGCAGATGTTCGCATTTTCGGAGCATGGCTGCCGAAGGCCTCCTGCACGGACCACTTAAGCAATTTTTGAAGTGTCAGGAGGCAAGACAAGCAAGCAGCCCCAGACTCTGTGCCTCTGTGCGAGCAGTGCCATGAGCAGATGAGGCTGAGCAACAGCTTTCCAGGCTAGCTCTTTCCGCCTGCAAGCTATCTGCAGACGTTCGCATTTTCGGAGCATGGCTGCCGGAGGCCCCATTCACGGACAACCTTAGATACGTTTGAAGTTTGAGGTGGCAAGACAAGCAAGCAGCCCCAGTCTCTGTGCCTCTGTGCGAGCACTGCCATGGGCAGATGAGGCTGTGCAACAGCTTTCCAGGCTAGCTATTTCTGGCTGCGAGCTATCAGCAGATATTCACATTTTGGGAGCAGGGCTGCCGAAGGCGCCCTACACGGACCACCTAATCTCGGTTAGAAGTTTGAGGTAGCAAGACAAGCAAGCAGCCCCAGACTCTGTGCCTCTGTGCGAGCACTGCCATGGGCAGATGAGGCTGAGCAACATCTTTCCAGGCTAGCTCTTTCTGCCTGCAAGCTATCTGCAGATGTTCGCATTTTGGGAGCAGGGCTGCCGGAGGCTTCCTGCACGGACCACCTAAGCAACGTTTGAAGTTGGAGGGGGCAAGATAAGCAAGCAGCCCCAGTCTCTGTGCCTCTGTGCAAGCAGTGCCATGTGCAGATGAGGCTGAACAATATCTTTCCAGGCTAGCTTTTTCTGGCTGCGAGCTATCTGCGGACGTTCGTATTTTCGCAACAGGGCTGCAGGAGGCCTCCTGCACGGACCACCAAATTTACATTTGAATTTTGAGGTGGCAATACAAGCAAGCAGCCCCAGTCTCTGTGCCTCTGTGCGAGCAGTGCCATGGGCAGATGAGGCTGAGTACAGCTTTCCAGGCTAGCTTTTTCTGCCTGCGAGCTATCTGCAGACGTTCGCATTTTAGGAGCATGGCTGCCGCAGGCCCCCGGCACGGACCACTTAAGCCATTTATGAAGTTTGAGGTGGCAAGACAAGCAAGCATCCGTAGTCTCTGTGCCTCTGTGCGAGCAGTTCCATGGGCAGATGAGGCTGAGCAACAGCTTTCCAGGCTAGCTTTTTCTGCCTGCGAGCTATCTGCAGACGTTCACATTTTCGGAGAAGGGCTACTGAAGGCCCCATGCACTGACCACCAAAGATACATTTGAAGTTTCAGGGAGCAAGACAAGCAAGCAGCCCCAGTCTCTGTGCCTCTGTGCGAGCAGTGCCATGGGCAGATGAGGCTGAGCAACAGCTTTCCAGGCTAGCTCTTTCTGCCTGAGTGCTATCTGCAGACGTTCGCATTTTCGGAGCATGGCTGCCGAAGGCCCCCGGCACGGACCACTTAAGCTATTTTTGAAGTGTCAGGAGGCAAGACAAGCAAGCAGCCCAAGACTCTGTGCCTCTGTGCGAGCAGTGCCATGAGCAGATGAGGCTGAGTAACAGCTTTCCAGGCTAGCTCTTTCCGCCTGCAAGCTATCTGCAGACGTTCGCATTTTCGGAGCATGGCTGCCGGAGGCGCCCTACACGGACCACCTAATATACGTTTGAAGTTTGAGGTGGCAAGACAAGAAAGCAGCCCTAGTCTCTGTGCCTCTGTGCGAGCAGTGCCATGGGCAGATGAGGCTGAGAAACAGCTTTCCAGGCTAGCTCTTTCTGCCTGCAAGCTATCTGCAGACGTTCACATTTTGGGAGCAGGGCTGTCTGAGGCGCCCGTCACGGAACAACTAAGCTACGTTTGAAGTTTGAGGTGGCAAGACAAGCAAGCAGCCCTAGTCTCTGTGCCTCTGTGCGAGCAGTGCCATGAGCAGATGAGGCTGAGCAACAGCTTTCCAGGCTAGCTTTTTCTGCCTGCGAGCTATCTGCAGACGTTCGCATTTTCGGAGCAGGGCTGCCGATGGCCCCATGCACGGACCCCCAAAGATACATTTGAAGTTTGAGGGGACAAGACAAGCAAGCAGTCCCAGTCTCTGTGCCTCTGTGCGAGCAGTGCCATGTGCAGATGAGGCTGAACAATATCTTTCCAGGCTAGCTTTTTCTGGCTGCGAGCTATCTGCGGACGTTCGTATTTTCGCAACAGGGCTGCAGGAGGCCTCCTGCACGGACCCCCAAATTTACATTTGAATTTTGAGGTGGCAATACAAGCAAGCAGCCCCAGTCTCTGTGCCTCTGTGCGAGCAGTGCCATGGGCAGATGAGGCTGAGTACAGCTTTCCAGGCTAGCTTTTTCTGCCTGCGAGCTATCTGCAGACGTTCGCATTTTAGGAGCATGGCTGCCGAAGGCCCCCGGCACGGACCACTTAAGCTATTTATGAAGTTTGAGGTGGCAAGACAAGCAAGCATCCGTAGTCTCTGTGCCTCTGTGCGAGCAGTTCCATGGGCAGATGAGGCTGAGCAACAGCTTTCCAGGCTAGCTTTTTCTGCCTGCGAGCTATCTGCAGACGTTCACATTTTCGGAGAAGGGCTACTGGAGGCCCCATGCACTGACCACCAAATCTACATTTGAAGTTTCAGGGAGCAAGACAAGCAAGCAGCCCCAGTCTCTGTGCCTCTGTGCGAGCAGTGCCATGGGCAGATGAGGCTGAGTAACAGCTTTCCAGGCTAGCTCTTTCTGCCTGAGTGCTATCTGCAGACGTTCGCATTTTCGGAGCATGGCTGCCGAAGGCCCCCGGCACGGACCACTTAAGCTATTTTTGAAGTGTCAGGAGGCAAGACAAGCAAGCAGCCCAAGACTCTGTGCCTCTGTGCGAGCAGTGCCATGAGCAGATGAGGCTGAGTAACAGCTTTCCCGGCTAGCTCTTTCCGCCTGCAAGCTATCTGCAGACGTTCGCATTTTCGGAGCATGGCTGCCGGAGGCGCCCTACACGGACCACCTAATATACGTTTGAAGTTTGAGGGAGCAAGACAAGCAAGCAGTCTCAGTCTCTGTGCCTCTGTGCGAGCAGTGCCATGGGCAGATGAGGCTGAGTACAGCTTTCCAGGCTAGCTTTTTCTGCCTGCGAGCTATCTGCAGACGTTCGCATTTTAGGAGCATGGCTGCCGAAGGCCCCCGGCACGGACCACTTAAGCTATTTATGAAGTTTGAGGTGGCAAGACAAGCAAGCATCCGTAGTCTCTGTGCCTCTGTGCGAGCAGTTCCATGGGCAGATGAGGCTGAGCAACAGCTTTCCAGGCTAGCTTTTTCTGCCTGCGAGCTATCTGCAGACGTTCACATTTTCGGAGAAGGGCTACTGGAGGCCCCATGCACTGACCACCAAATCTACATTTGAAGTTTCAGGGAGCAAGACAAGCAAGCAGCCCCAGTCTCTGTGCCTCTGTGCGAGCAGTGCCATGGGCAGATGAGGCTGAGTAACAGCTTTCCAGGCTAGCTCTTTCTGCCTGAGTGCTATCTGCAGACGTTCGCATTTTCGGAGCATGGCTGCCGAAGGCCCCCGGCACGGATCACTTAAGCTATTTTTGAAGTGTCAGGAGGCAAGACAAGCAAGCAGCCCAAGACTCTGTGCCTCTGTGCGAGCAGTGCCATGAGCAGATGAGGCTGAGTAACAGCTTTCCCGGCTAGCTCTTTCCGCCTGCAAGCTATCTGCAGACGTTCGCATTTTCGGAGCATGGCTGCCGGAGGCGCCCTACACGGACCACCTAATATACGTTTGAAGTTTGAGGTGGCAAGACAAGAAAGCAGCCCTAGTCTCTGTGCCTCTGTGCGAGCAGTGCCATGGGCAGATGAGGCTGAGCAACAGCTTTCCAGGCTAGCTTTTTCTGCCTGCGAGCTATCTGCAGACGTTCACATTTTGGGAGCAGGGCTGCCGGAGGCGCCCTACACGGACCACCTAATCTCCGTTTGAAGTTTGAGGTAGCAAGACAAGCAAGCAGCCCCAGACTCTGTGCCTCTGTGCGAGCAGTGCCATGGGCAGATGAGGCTGAGCAACAGCTTTCCAGGCTAGCCCTTTATGGCTGCCAACTATCTGCAGACGTTAGCATTTTCAGAGCATGGCTGCCGGAGGCCCCATTCACGGACCACCAAAGCTACGTTTGAAGTTTGAGGGGGCAAGACAAGCAAGCAGCCCCAGTCTCTGTGCCTCTGTGCGAGCAGTGCCATGGGCAGATGAGGCTGAGCAACAGCTTCCAGGCTAGCTATTTCTGCCTGCGAGCGATCTGCTGACGTTCGCATTTTCGGAGAAGGTCTGCCGGAGGCGCCCTACACGGACCACCTAAGATACGTTTGAAGTTTGAGGTGGCAAGACAAGCAAGCAGCCCCAGTCTCTGTGCCTCTGTGCGAGCAGTGCCATGGGCAGATGAGGCTGAGAAACAGCTTTCCAGGCTAGCTCTTTCTGCCTGCAAGCTATCTGCAGACGTTCACATTTTGGGAGCAGGGCTGTCTGAGGCGCCCGTCACGGAACAACAAAGCTACGTTTGAAGTTTGAGGTGGCAAGACAAGCAAGCAGCCCTAGTCTCTGTGCCTCTGTGCGAGCAGTGCCATGAGCAGATGAGGCTGAGCAACAGCTTTCCAGGCTAGCTTTTTCTGCCTGCGAGCTATCTGCAGACGTTCGCATTTTCGGAGCAGGGCTGCCGATGGCCCCATGCACGGACCCCCAAAGATACATTTGAAGTTTGAGGGGACAAGACAAGCAAGCAGTCCCAGTCTCTGTGCCTCTGTGCGAGCAGTGCCATGTGCAGATGAGGCTGAACAATATCTTTCCAGGCTAGCTTTTTCTGGCTGCGAGCTATCTGCGGACGTTCGTATTTTCGCAACAGGGCTGCAGGAGGCCTCCTGCACGGACCCCCAAATTTACATTTGAATTTTGAGGTGGCAATACAAGCAAGCAGCCCCAGTCTCTGTGCCTCTGTGCGAGCAGTGCCATGGGCAGATGAGGCTGAGTACAGCTTTCCAGGCTAGCTTTTTCTGCCTGCGAGCTATCTGCAGACGTTCGCATTTTAGGAGCATGGCTGCCGAAGGCCCCCGGCACGGACCACTTAAGCTATTTATGAAGTTTGAGGTGGCAAGACAAGCAAGCATCCGTAGTCTCTGTGCCTCTGTGCGAGCAGTTCCATGGGCAGATGAGGCTGAGCAACAGCTTTCCAGGCTAGCTTTTTCTGCCTGCGAGCTATCTGCAGACGTTCACATTTTCGGAGAAGGGCTACTGGAGGCCCCATGCACTGACCACCAAATCTACATTTGAAGTTTCAGGGAGCAAGACAAGCAAGCAGCCCCAGTCTCTGTGCCTCTGTGCGAGCAGTGCCATGGGCAGATGAGGCTGAGTAACAGCTTTCCAGGCTAGCTCTTTCTGCCTGAGTGCTATCTGCAGACGTTCGCATTTTCGGAGCATGGCTGCCGAAGGCCCCCGGCACGGACCACTTAAGCTATTTTTGAAGTGTCAGGAGGCAAGACAAGCAAGCAGCCCAAGACTCTGTGCCTCTGTGCAAGCAGTGCCATGAGCAGATGAGGCTGAGTAACAGCTTTCCCGGCTAGCTCTTTCCGCCTGCAAGCTATCTGCAGACGTTCGCATTTTCGGAGCATGGCTGCCGGAGGCGCCCTACACGGACCACCTAATATACGTTTGAAGTTTGAGGTGGCAAGACAAGAAAGCAGCCCTAGTCTCTGTGCCTCTGTGCGAGCAGTGCCATGGGCAGATGAGGCTGAGCAACAGCTTTCCAGGCTAGCTTTTTCTGCCTGCGAGCTATCTGCAGACGTTCGCATTTTCGGAGCATGGCTGCCGAAGGCCTCCTGCACGGACCCCCAAAGGTACATTTGAAGTGTCAGGAGGCAAGACAAGCAAGCAGCCCCAGACTCTGTGCCTCTGTGCGAGCAGTGCCATGGGCAGATGAGGCTGAGCAACAACTTTCGAGGCTAGCTCTTTCTGGCTCGAGCTATCTGCAGACGTTCGCATTTTCGGAGAAGGGCTGCCGGAGGCTTCCTGCACGGACCACCAAAGCTACATTTGAAGTTTGAGGGGGCAAGTCAAGCAAGCAGCCCCAGTCTCTGTGCCTCTGTGCGAGCAGTGCCATGGGCAGATGAGGCTGAGCAACAGCTTTCCAGGCTAGGTCTTTCTGCCTGAGAGCTATCTGCAGACGTTCGCATTTTCGGAGCAGGAATTCCGGAGGCTTCCTGCACTGACCACGAAAGCTACATTTGAAGTTTGAGGTGGCAAGACAAGCAAGCAGCCCCAGTCTCTGTGCCTCTGCGCGAGCAGTGCCATGGGCAGATGAGGCTGAGCAATAGCTTTCCAGGCTAGCTCTTTCTGCCTGCGAGCTATCTGCAGACGTTCGCATTTTAGGAGCAGGGCTGCCGATGGCCTCATGCTCGGACCCCCAAAGGTACATTTGAAGTTTGAGGTGGCAAGACAAGCAAGCAGCCCTAGTCTCTGTGCCTCTGTGCGAGCAGTGCCATGGGCAGATGAGGCTGAGCAACAGCTTTCCAGGCTAGTTTTTTCTGCCTGCGAGCTATCTGCAGACTTTCGCATTTTCGGAGCAGTGCTGCCGATGGCCCCATGCACGGACACTCAAAGATACATTTGAAGTTTGAGGGAGCAAGACAAGCAAGCAGTCTCAGTCTCTGTGCCTCTGTGCGAGCAGTGCCATGGGCAGATGAGGCTGAGTACAGCTTTCCAGGCTAGCTTTTTCTGCCTGCGAGCTATCTGCAGACGTTCGCATTTTAGGAGCATGGCTGCCGAAGGCCCCCGGCACGGACCACTTAAGCTATTTATGAAGTTTGAGGTGGCAAGACAAGCAAGCATCCGTAGTCTCTGTGCCTCTGTGCGAGCAGTTCCATGGGCAGATGAGGCTGAGCAACAGCTTTCCAGGCTAGCTTTTTCTGCCTGCGAGCTATCTGCAGACGTTCACATTTTCGGAGAAGGGCTACTGGAGGCCCCATGCACTGACCACCAAATCTACATTTGAAGTTTCAGGGAGCAAGACAAGCAAGCAGCCCCAGTCTCTGTGCCTCTGTGCGAGCAGTGCCATGGGCAGATGAGGCTGAGTAACAGCTTTCCAGGCTAGCTCTTTCTGCCTGAGTGCTATCTGCAGACGTTCGCATTTTCGGAGCATGGCTGCCGAAGGCCCCCGGCACGGACCACTTAAGCTATTTTTGAAGTGTCAGGAGGCAAGACAAGCAAGCAGCCCAAGACTCTGTGCCTCTGTGCGAGCAGTGCCATGAGCAGATGAGGCTGAGTAACAGCTTTCCCGGCTAGCTCTTTCCGCCTGCAAGCTATCTGCAGACGTTCGCATTTTCGGAGCATGGCTGCCGGAGGCGCCCTACACGGACCACCTAATATACGTTTGAAGTTTGAGGTGGCAAGACAAGCAAGCAGCCCTAGTCTCTGTGCCTCTGTGCGAGCAGTGCCATGGGCAGATGAGGCTGAGCAACAGCTTTCCAGGCTAGCTTTTTCTGCCTGCGAGCTATCTGCAGACGTTCGCATTTTCGGAGCATGGCTGCCGAAGGCCTCCTGCACGGACCCCCAAAGGTACATTTGAAGTGTCAGGAGGCAAGACAAGCAAGCAGCCCCAGACTCTGTGCCTCTGTGCGAGCAGTGCCATGGGCAGATGAGGCTGAGCAACAACTTTCGAGGCTAGCTCTTTCTGGCTCGAGCTATCTGCAGACGTTCGCATTTTCGGAGAAGGGCTGCCGGAGGCTTCCTGCACGGACCACCAAAGCTACATTTGAAGTTTGAGGGGGCAAGTCAAGCAAGCAGCCCCAGTCTCTGTGCCTCTGTGCGAGCAGTGCCATGGGCAGATGAGGCTGAGCAACAGCTTTCCAGGCTAGGTCTTTCTGCCTGAGAGCTATCTGCAGACGTTCGCATTTTCGGAGCAGGACTTCCGGAGGCTTCCTGCACTGACCACGAAAGCTACATTTGAAGTTTGAGGTGGCAAGACAAGCTAGCAGCCCCAGACTCTGTGCCTCTGCGCGAGCAGTGCCATGGGCAGATGAGGCTGAGCAATAGCTTTCCAGGCTAGCTCTTTCTGCCTGCGAGCTATCTGCAGACGTTCGCATTTTAGGAGCAGGGCTGCCGATGGCCTCATGCTCGGACCCCCAAAGGTACATTTGAAGTTTGAGGTGGCAAGACAAGCAAGCAGCCCTAGTCTCTGTGCCTCTGTGCGAGCAGTGCCATGGGCAGATGAGGCTGAGCAACAGCTTTCCAGGCTAGCTTTTTCTGCCTGCGAGCTATCTGCAGACTTTCGCATTTTCGGAGCAGTGCTGCCGATGGCCCCATGCACGGACACTCAAAGATACATTTGAAGTTTGAGGGAGCAAGACAAGCAAGCAGTCTCAGTCTCTGTGCCTCTGTGCGAGCAGTGCCATGGGCAGATGAGGCTGAGCAACAACTTTCCAGGATAGCTATTTCTGCCTGCGAGCTATCTGCAGACGTTCGCATTTTTGGAGCATGGCTGCCGAAGGCCTGCGGCACGGACCACTTAAGCTATTTTTAAAGTGTCAGGAGGCAAGACAAGCAAGCAGCCCCAGACTCTGTGCCTCTGTGCGAGCAGTGACATGGGCAGATGAAGCTGAGCAACAGCTTTCCAGGCTAGCTCTTTCTGCCTGCGATCTATCTGCAGACGTTCGCATTTTCACAGCAGGGCTACCGGAGGCTCTCTGCACGGACTGCCAAAGTTATGTTTGAAGTTTGAGGTGGCAAGACAAGCAAGCAGCCCCAGTCTCTGTGCCTCTGTGCGAGCAGTGCCATGGGCAGATGAGGCTGAGCAACAGCTTTCCAGGCTAGCTTTTACTGCCTGCGAGCTATCTGCAGACGTTCGCATTTTCGGAGCAGGGCTGCCGGAGGCCAAATGCACGGACCCCCAAAGCTACATTTGAAGTTTGAGGTGGCAAGACAAGCAAGCAGCCCTAGTCTCTGTGCCTCTGTGCGAGCAGTGCCATGGGCAGACGAAGCTGAGTAACAGCTTTCCAGGCTAGCTCTTTCTGCCTGCGAGCTATCTGCAGATGTTCATATTTTGAGAGCAGGGCTGCCGGAGGCTTCCTGCACGGACCACCTAAGATACGTTTGAAGTTTGAGGGGGCAAGACAAGCAAGCAGCCCCAGTTTCTGTGCCTCTTGTGCGAGCAGTGCCATGGGCAGATAAGGCTGAGCAACAGCTTTCCAGGCTAGCTCTTTCTGGCTGCCAGCTATCTGCAGACGTTCACATTTTCGGAGAAGGGCTGCCGGAGGCCCCATTCACGGACCACCTAAGATACGTTTGAAGTTTGAGGTGGCAAGACAAGAAAGCAGCCCCAGTCTCTGTGCCTCTGTGCGAGCAGTGCCATGGGCAGATGAGGCTAAGCAACAGCTTTCCTGGCTAGCTATTTCTGGCTGCGAGCTATCAGCAGATATTCACATTTTGGGAGCAGGGCTGCCAGAGGCGCCCTACACGGACCACCTAATCTCCGTTTGAAGTTTGAGGTAGCAAAACAAGCAAGCAGCCCCAGACTCAGTGCCTCTGTACGAGCAGTGCCATGGGCAGATGAGGCTGAGCAACAGCTTTCCAGGCTAGCCCTTTATGGCTGCCAACTATCTGCAGACGTTAGCATTTTCAGAGCATGGCTGCCGGAGGCCCCATTCACGGACCACCAAAGCTACGTTTGAAGTTTGAGGGGGCAAGACAAGCAAGCAGCCCCAGTCTCTGTGCCTCTGTGCGAGCAGTGCCATGGGCAGATGAGGCTGAGAAACAGCATTCCAGGCTAGCTCTTTCTGCCTGCAAGCTATTTGCAGACGTTCACGTTTTGGGAGCAGGGCTGTGTGAGGCGCCCGTCACGGAACAACTAAGCTACGTTTGAAGTTTGAGGTGGCAAGACAAGCAAGCGGCCCTAGTCTCTGTGCCTCTGTGCGAGCAGTGCCATGGGCAGATGAGGCTGAGCAACAGCTTTCCAGGCTAGGTCTTTCTGCCTGCGAGCTATCTGCAGACGTTCGCATTTTCGGAGCAGGGCTGCCGATGGCCCCATGCACGGACCCCCAAAGATACATTTGAAGTTTGAGGGGACAAGACAAGCAAGCAGTCCCAGTCTCTGTGCCTCTGTGCGAGCAGTGCCATGGGCAGATGAGGCTGAGCAACAGCTTTCCAGGCTAGATCTTTCTGCCTGCGAGCTATCTGCAGATGTTCGCATTTTCGGAGCATGGCTGCCGAAGGCCTCCTGCACGGACCACTTAAGCAATTTTTGAAGTGTCAGGAGGCAAGACAAGCAAGCAGCCCCAGACTCTGTGCCTCTGTGCGAGCAGTGCCATGAGCAGATGAGGCTGAGCAACAGCTTTCCAGGCTAGCTCTTTCCGCCTGCAAGCTATCTGCAGACGTTCGCATTTTCGGAGCATGGCTGCCGGAGGCGCCCTACACGGACCACCTAATCTCCGTTAGAAATTTGAGGTAGCAAGACAAGCAAGCAGCCCCAGACTCTGTGCCTCTGTGCGAGCACTGCCATGGGCAGATGAGGCTGAGCAACAGCTTTCCAGGCTAGCTCTTTCTGCCTGCAAGCTATCTGCAGATGTTCGCATTTTGGGAGCAGGGCTGCCGGAGGCTTCCTGCACGGACCACCTAAGCAACGTTTGAAGTTTGAGGTAGCAAAACAAGCAAGCAGCCCCAGACTCTGTGCCTCTGTACGAGCAGTGCCATGGGCAGATGAGGCTGAGCAACAGCTTTCCAGGCTAGCCCTTTATGGCTGCCAACTATCTGCAGACGTTAGCATTTTCAGAGCATGGCTGCTGGAGGCCCCATTCACGGACCACCAAAGCTACGTTTGAAGTTTGAGGGGGCAAGACAAGCAAGCAGCCCCAGTCTCTGTGCCTCTGTGCGAGCAGTGCCATGGGCAGATGAGGCTGAGAAACAGCTTTCCAGGCTAGCTCTTTCTGCCTGCAAGCTATTTGCAGACGTTCACGTTTTGGGAGCAGGGCTGTGTGAGGCGCCCGTCACGGAACAACTAAGCTACGTTTGAAGTTTGAGGTGGCAAGACAAGCAAGCGGCCCTAGTCTCTGTGCCTCTGTGCGAGCAGTGCCATGGGCAGATGAGGCTGAGCAACAGCTTTCCAGGCTAGGTCTTTCTGCCTGCGAGCTATCTGCAGACGTTCGCATTTTCGGAGCAGGGCTGCCGATGGCCCCATGCACGGACCCCCAAAGATACATTTGAAGTTTGAGGGGACAAGACAAGCAAGCAGTCCCAGTCTCTGTGCCTCTGTGCGAGCAGTGCCATGGGCAGATGAGGCTGAGCAACAGCTTTCCAGGCTAGATCTTTCTGCCTGCGAGCTATCTGCAGATGTTCGCATTTTCGGAGCATGGCTGCCGAAGGCCTCCTGCACGGACCACTTAAGCAATTTTTGAAGTGTCAGGAGGCAAGACAAGCAAGCAGCCCCAGACTCTGTGCCTCTGTGCGAGCAGTGCCATGAGCAGATGAGGCTGAGCAACAGCTTTCCAGACTAGCTCTTTCCGCCTGCAAGCTATCTGCAGACGTTCGCATTTTCGGAGCATGGCTGCCGGAGGCGCCCTACACGGACAACCTAAGATACGTTTGAAGTTTGAGGTGGCAAGACAAGCAAGCAGCCCCAGTCTCTGTGCCTCTGTGCGAGCACTGCCATGGGCAGATGAGGCTGTGCAACAGCTTTCCAGGCTAGCTATTTCTGGCTGCGAGCTATCAGCAGATATTCAAATTTTGGGAGCAGGGCTGCCGAAGGCGCCCTACACGGACCACCTAATCTCGGTTAGAAGTTTGAGGTAGCAAGACAAGCAAGCAGCCCCAGACTCTGTGCCTCTGTGCGAGCACTGCCATGGGCAGATGAGGCTGAGCAACAGCTTTCCAGGCTAGCTCTTTCTGCCTGCAAGCTATCTGCAGATGTTCGCATTTTGGGAGCAGGGCTGCCGGAGGCTTCCTGCACGGACCACCTAAGCAACGTTTGAAGTTGGAGGGGGCAAGATAAGCAAGCAGCCCCAGTCTCTGTGCCTCTGTGCGAGCAGTGCCATGTGCAGATGAGGCTGAACAATATCTTTCCAGGCTAGCTTTTTCTGGCTGCGAGCTATCTGCGGACGTTCGTATTTTCGCAACAGGTCTGCAGGAGGCCTCCTGCACGGACCACCAAATTTACATTTGAATTTTGAGGTGGCAATACAAGCAAGCAGCCCCAGTCTCTGTGCCTCTGTGCGAGCAGTGCCATGGGCAGATGAGGCTGAGTACAGCTTTCCAGGCTAGCTTTTTCTGCCTGCGAGCTATCTGCAGACGTTCGCATTTTAGGAGCATGGCTGCCGAAGGCCCCCGGCACGGACCACTTAAGCCATTTATGAAGTTTGAGGTGGCAAGACAAGCAAGCATCCGTAGTCTCTGTGCCTCTGTGCGAGCAGTTCCATGGGCAGATGAGGCTGAGCAACAGCTTTCCAGGCTAGCTTTTTCTGCCTGCGAGCTATCTGCAGACGTTCACATTTTCGGAGAAGGGCTACTGAAGGCCCCATGCACTGACCACCAAATCTACATTTGAAGTTTCAGGGAGCAAGACAAGCAAGCAGCCCCAGTCTCTGTGCCTCTGTGCGAGCAGTGCCATGGGCAGATGAGGCTGAGCAACAGCTTTCCAGGCTAGCTCTTTCTGCCTGAGTGCTATCTGCAGACGTTCGCATTTTCGGAGCATGGCTGCCGAAGGCCCCCGGCACGGACCACTTAAGCTATTTTTGAAGTGTCAGGAGGCAAGACAAGCAAGCAGCCCAAGACTCTGTGCCTCTGTGCGAGCAGTGCCATGAGCAGATGAGGCTGAGTAACAGCTTTCCAGGCTAGCTCTTTCCGCCTGCAAGCTATCTGCAGACGTTCGCATTTTCGGAGCATGGCTGCCGGAGGCGCCCTACACGGACCACCTAATATACGTTTGAAGTTTGAGGTGACAAGACAAGAAAGCAGCCCTAGTCTCTGTGCCTCTGTGCGAGCAGTGCAATGGGCAGATGAGGCTGAGCAACAGCTTTCCAGGCTAGCTATTTCTGGCTGCGAGCTATCAGCAGATATTCACATTTTGGGAGAAGGGCTGCCGGAGGCGCCCTACACGGACCACCTAATCTCCGTTTGAAGTTTGAGGTAGCAAGACAAGCAAGCAGCCCCAGACTCTGTGCCTCTGTGCGAGCAGTGCCATGGGCAGATGAGGCTGAGCAACAGCTTTCCAGGCTAGCCCTTTATGGCTGCCAACTATCTGCTGACGTTAGCATTTTCAGAGCATGGCTGCCGAAGGCCCCATTCACGGACCACCAAATCTACGTTTGAAGTTTGAGGGGGCAAGACAAGCAAGCAGCCCCAGTCTCTGTGCCTCTGTGCGAGCAGTGCCATGGGCAGATGAGGCTGAGCAACAGCTTCCAGGCTAGCTATTTCTGCCTGCGAGCGATCTGCTGACGTTCGCATTTTCGGAGAAGGTCTGCCGGAGGCGCCCTACACGGACCACCTAAGATACGTTTGAAGTTTGAGGTGGCAAGACAAGCAAGCAGCCCCAGTCTCTGTGCCTCTGTGCGAGCAGTGCCATGGGCAGATGAGGCTGAGAAACAGCTTTCCAGGCTAGCTCTTTCTGCCTGCAAGCTATCTGCAGACGTTCACATTTTGGGAGCAGGGCTGTCTGAGGCGCCCGTCACGGAACAACTAAGCTACGTTTGAAGTTTGAGGTGGCAAGACAAGCAAGCAGCCCTAGTCTCTGTGCCTCTGTGCGAGCAGTGCCATGAGCAGATGAGGCTGAGCAACAGCTTTCCAGGCTAGCTTTTTCTGCCTGCGAGCTATCTGCAGACGTTCGCATTTTCGGAGCAGGGCTGCCGATGGCCCCATGCACGGACCCCCAAAGATACATTTGAAGTTTGAGGGGACAAGACAAGCAAGCAGTCCCAGTCTCTGTGCCTCTGTGCGAGCAGTGCCATGTGCAGATGAGGCTGAACAATATCTTTCCAGGCTAGCTTTTTCTGGCTGCGAGCTATCTGCGGACGTTCGTATTTTCGCAACAGGGCTGCAGGAGGCCTCCTGCACGGACCCCCAAATTTACATTTGAATTTTGAGGTGGCAATACAAGCAAGCAGCCCCAGTCTCTGTGCCTCTGTGCGAGCAGTGCCATGGGCAGATGAGGCTGAGTACAGCTTTCCAGGCTAGCTTTTTCTGCCTGCGAGCTATCTGCAGACGTTCGCATTTTAGGAGCATGGCTGCCGAAGGCCCCCGGCACGGACCACTTAAGCTATTTATGAAGTTTGAGGTGGCAAGACAAGCAAGCATCCGTAGTCTCTGTGCCTCTGTGCGAGCAGTTCCATGGGCAGATGAGGCTGAGCAACAGCTTTCCAGGCTAGCTTTTTCTGCCTGCGAGCTATCTGCAGACGTTCACATTTTCGGAGAAGGGCTACTGGAGGCCCCATGCACTGACCACCAAATCTACATTTGAAGTTTCAGGGAGCAAGACAAGCAAGCAGCCCCAGTCTCTGTGCCTCTGTGCGAGCAGTGCCATGGGCAGATGAGGCTGAGCAACAGCTTTCCAGGCTAGCTCTTTCTGCCTGAGTGCTATCTGCAGACGTTCGCATTTTCGGAGCATGGCTGCCGAAGGCCCCCGGCACGGACCACTTAAGCTATTTTTGAAGTGTCAGGAGGCAAGACAAGCAAGCAGCCCAAGACTCTGTGCCTCTGTGCGAGCAGTGCCATGAGCAGATGAGGCTGAGTAACAGCTTTCCCGGCTAGCTCTTTCCGCCTGCAAGCTATCTGCAGACGTTCGCATTTTCGGAGCATGGCTGCCGGAGGCGCCCTACACGGACCACCTAATATACGTTTGAAGTTTGAGGTGGCAAGACAAGAAAGCAGCCCTAGTCTCTGTGCCTCTGTGCGAGCAGTGCCATGGGCAGATGAGGCTGAGCAACAGCTTTCCAGGCTAGCTTTTTCTGCCTGCGAGCTATCTGCAGACGTTCGCATTTTCGGAGCATGGCTGCCGAAGGCCTCCTGCACGGACCCCCAAAGGTACATTTGAAGTGTCAGGAGGCAAGACAAGCAAGCAGCCCCAGACTCTGTGCCTCTGTGCGAGCAGTGCCATGGGCAGATGAGGCTGAGCAACAACTTTCGAGGCTAGCTCTTTCTGGCTCGAGCTATCTGCAGACGTTCGCATTTTCGGAGAAGGGCTGCCGGAGGCTTCCTGCACGGACCACCAAAGCTACATTTGAAGTTTGAGGGGGCAAGTCAAGCAAGCAGCCCCAGTCTCTGTGCCTCTGTGCGAGCAGTGCCATGGGCAGATGAGGCTGAGCAACAGCTTTCCAGGCTAGGTCTTTCTGCCTGAGAGCTATCTGCAGACGTTCGCATTTTTGGAGCATGGCTGCCGAAGGCCTGCGGCACGGACCACTTAAGCTATTTTTAAAGTGTCAGGAGGCAAGACAAGCAAGCAGCCCCAGACTCTGTGCCTCTGTGCGAGCAGTGACATGGGCAGATGAAGCTCAGCAACAGCTTTCCAGGCTAGCTCTTTCTGCCTGCGATCTATCTGCAGACGTTCGCATTTTCACAGCAGGGCTACCGGAGGCTCTCTGCACGGACTGCCAAAGTTATGTTTGAAGTTTGAGGTGGCAAGACAAGCAAGCAGCCCCAGTCTCTGTGCCTCTGTGCGAGCAGTGCCATGGGCAGATGAGGCTGAGCAACAGCTTTCCAGGCTAGCTTTTACTGCCTGCGAGCTATCTGCAGACGTTCGCATTTTCGGAGCAGGGCTGCCGGAGGCCAAATGCACGGACCCCCAAAGCTACATTTGAAGTTTGAGGTGGCAAGACAAGCAAGCAGCCCTAGTCTCTGTGCCTCTGTGCGAGCAGTGCCATGGGCAGACGAAGCTGAGTAACAGCTTTCCAGGCTAGCTCTTTCTGCCTGCGAGCTATCTGCAGATGTTCATATTTTGAGAGCAGGGCTGCCGGAGGCTTCCTGCACGGACCACCTAAGATACGTTTGAAGTTTGAGGGGGCAAGACAAGCAAGCAGCCCCAGTTTCTGTGCCTCTTGTGCGAGCAGTGCCATGGGCAGATAAGGCTGAGCAACAGCTTTCCAGGCTAGCTCTTTCTGGCTGCCAGCTATCTGCAGACGTTCACATTTTCGGAGAAGGGCTGCCGGAGGCCCCATTCACGGACCACCTAAGATACGTTTGAAGTTTGAGGTGTCAAGACAAGAAAGCAGCCCCAGTCTCTGTGCCTCTGTGCGAGCAGTGCCATGGGCAGATGAGGCTAAGCAACAGCTTTCCAGGCTAGCTATTTCTGGCTGCGAGCTATCAGCAGATATTCACATTTTGGGAGCAGGGCTGCCAGAGGCGCCCTACACGGACCACCTAATCTCCGTTTGAAGTTTGAGGTAGCAAAACAAGCAAGCAGCCCCAGACTCAGTGCCTCTGTACGAGCAGTGCCATGGGCAGATGAGGGTGAGCAACAGCTTTCCAGGCTAGCCCTTTATGGCTGCCAACTATCTGCAGACGTTAGCATTTTCAGAGCATGGCTGCCGGAGGCCCCATTCACGGACCACCAAAGCTACGTTTGAAGTTTGAGGGGGCAAGACAAGCAAGCAGCCCCAGTCTCTGTGCCTCTGTGCGAGCAGTGCCATAGGCAGATGAGGCTGAGAAACAGCATTCCAGGCTAGCTCTTTCTGCCTGCAAGCTATTTGCAGACGTTCACGTTTTGGGAGCAGGGCTGTGTGAGGCGCCCGTCACGGAACAACTAAGCTACGTTTGAAGTTTGAGGTGGCAAGACAAGCAAGCGGCCCTAGTCTCTGTGCCTCTGTGCGAGCAGTGCCATGGGCAGATGAGGCTGAGCAACAGCTTTCCAGGCTAGGTCTTTCTGCCTGCGAGCTATCTGCAGACGTTCGCATTTTCGGAGCAGGGCTGCCGATGGCCCCATGCACGGACCCCCAAAGATACATTTGAAGTTTGAGGGGACAAGACAAGCAAGCAGTCCCAGTCTCTGTGCCTCTGTGCGAGCAGTGCCATGGGCAGATGAGGCTGAGCAACAGCTTTCCAGGCTAGATCTTTCTGCCTGCGAGCTATCTGCAGATGTTCGCATTTTCGGAGCATGGCTGCCGAAGGCCTCCTGCACGGACCACTTAAGCAATTTTTGAAGTGTCAGGAGGCAAGACAAGCAAGCAGCCCCAGACTCTGTGCCTCTGTGCGAGCAGTGCCATGAGCAGATGAGGCTGAGCAACAGCTTTCCAGGCTAGCTCTTTCCGCCTGCAAGCTATCTGCAGACGTTCGCATTTTCGGAGCATGGCTGCCGGAGGCGCCCTACACGGACCACCTAATCTCCGTTAGAAATTTGAGGTAGCAAGACAAGCAAGCAGCCCCAGACTCTGTGCCTCTGTGCGAGCACTGCCATGGGCAGATGAGGCTGAGCAACAGCTTTCCAGGCTAGCTCTTTCTGCCTGCAAGCTATCTGCAGATGTTCGCATTTTGGGAGCAGGGCTGCCGGAGGCTTCCTGCACGGACCACCTAAGCAACGTTTGAAGTTTGAGGTAGCAAAACAAGCAAGCAGCCCCAGACTCTGTGCCTCTGTACGAGCAGTGCCATGGGCAGATGAGGCTGAGCAACAGCTTTCCAGGCTAGCCCTTTATGGCTGCCAACTATCTGCAGACGTTAGCATTTTCAGAGCATGGCTGCTGGAGGCCCCATTCACGGACCACCAAAGCTACGTTTGAAGTTTGAGGGGGCAAGACAAGCAAGCAGCCCCAGTCTCTGTGCCTCTGTGCGAGCAGTGCCATGGGCAGATGAGGCTGAGAAACAGCTTTCCAGGCTAGCTCTTTCTGCCTGCAAGCTATTTGCAGACGTTCACGTTTTGGGAGCAGGGCTGTGTGAGGCGCCCGTCACGGAACAACTAAGCTACGTTTGAAGTTTGAGGTGGCAAGACAAGCAAGCGGCCCTAGTCTCTGTGCCTCTGTGCGAGCAGTGCCATGGGCAGATGAGGCTGAGCAACAGCTTTCCAGGCTAGGTCTTTCTGCCTGCGAGCTATCTGCAGACGTTCGCATTTTCGGAGCAGGGCTGCCGATGGCCCCATGCACGGACCCCCAAAGATACATTTGAAGTTTGAGGGGACAAGACAAGCAAGCAGTCCCAGTCTCTGTGCCTCTGTGCGAGCAGTGCCATGGGCAGATGAGGCTGAGCAACAGCTTTCCAGGCTAGATCTTTCTGCCTGCGAGCTATCTGCAGATGTTCGCATTTTCGGAGCATGGCTGCCGAAGGCCTCCTGCACGGACCACTTAAGCAATTTTTGAAGTGTCAGGAGGCAAGACAAGCAAGCAGCCCCAGACTCTGTGCCTCTGTGCGAGCAGTGCCATGAGCAGATGAGGCTGAGCAACAGCTTTCCAGACTAGCTCTTTCCGCCTGCAAGCTATCTGCAGACGTTCGCATTTTCGGAGCATGGCTGCCGGAGGCGCCCTACACGGACAACCTAAGATACGTTTGAAGTTTGAGGTGGCAAGACAAGCAAGCAGCCCCAGTCTCTGTGCCTCTGTGCGAGCACTGCCATGGGCAGATGAGGCTGTGCAACAGCTTTCCAGGCTAGCTATTTCTGGCTGCGAGCTATCAGCAGATATTCAAATTTTGGGAGCAGGGCTGCCGAAGGCGCCCTACACGGACCACCTAATCTCGGTTAGAAGTTTGAGGTAGCAAGACAAGCAAGCAGCCCCAGACTCTGTGCCTCTGTGCGAGCACTGCCATGGGCAGATGAGGCTGAGCAACAGCTTTCCAGGCTAGCTCTTTCTGCCTGCAAGCTATCTGCAGATGTTCGCATTTTGGGAGCAGGGCTGCCGGAGGCTTCCTGCACGGACCACCTAAGCAACGTTTGAAGTTGGAGGGGGCAAGATAAGCAAGCAGCCCCAGTCTCTGTGCCTCTGTGCGAGCAGTGCCATGTGCAGATGAGGCTGAACAATATCTTTCCAGGCTAGCTTTTTCTGGCTGCGAGCTATCTGCGGACGTTCGTATTTTCGCAACAGGTCTGCAGGAGGCCTCCTGCACGGACCACCAAATTTACATTTGAATTTTGAGGTGGCAATACAAGCAAGCAGCCCCAGTCTCTGTGCCTCTGTGCGAGCAGTGCCATGGGCAGATGAGGCTGAGTACAGCTTTCCAGGCTAGCTTTTTCTGCCTGCGAGCTATCTGCAGACGTTCGCATTTTAGGAGCATGGCTGCCGAAGGCCCCCGGCACGGACCACTTAAGCCATTTATGAAGTTTGAGGTGGCAAGACAAGCAAGCATCCGTAGTCTCTGTGCCTCTGTGCGAGCAGTTCCATGGGCAGATGAGGCTGAGCAACAGCTTTCCAGGCTAGCTTTTTCTGCCTGCGAGCTATCTGCAGACGTTCACATTTTCGGAGAAGGGCTACTGAAGGCCCCATGCACTGACCACCAAATCTACATTTGAAGTTTCAGGGAGCAAGACAAGCAAGCAGCCCCAGTCTCTGTGCCTCTGTGCGAGCAGTGCCATGGGCAGATGAGGCTGAGCAACAGCTTTCCAGGCTAGCTCTTTCTGCCTGAGTGCTATCTGCAGACGTTCGCATTTTCGGAGCATGGCTGCCGAAGGCCCCCGGCACGGACCACTTAAGCTATTTTTGAAGTGTCAGGAGGCAAGACAAGCAAGCAGCCCAAGACTCTGTGCCTCTGTGCGAGCAGTGCCATGAGCAGATGAGGCTGAGTAACAGCTTTCCAGGCTAGCTCTTTCCGCCTGCAAGCTATCTGCAGACGTTCGCATTTTCGGAGCATGGCTGCCGGAGGCGCCCTACACGGACCACCTAATATACGTTTGAAGTTTGAGGTGACAAGACAAGAAAGCAGCCCTAGTCTCTGTGCCTCTGTGCGAGCAGTGCAATGGGCAGATGAGGCTGAGCAACAGCTTTCCAGGCTAGCTATTTCTGGCTGCGAGCTATCAGCAGATATTCACATTTTGGGAGCAGGGCTGCCGGAGGCGCCCTACACGGACCACCTAATCTCCGTTTGAAGTTTGAGGTAGCAAGACAAGCAAGCAGCCCCAGACTCTGTGCCTCTGTGCGAGCAGTGCCATGGGCAGATGAGGCTGAGCAACAGCTTTCCAGGCTAGCCCTTTATGGCTGCCAACTATCTGCAGACGTTAGCATTTTCAGAGCATGGCTGCCGGAGGCCCCATTCACGGACCACCAAATCTACGTTTGAAGTTTGAGGGGGCAAGACAAGCAAGCAGCCCCAGTCTCTGTGCCTCTGTGCGAGCAGTGCCATGGGCAGATGAGGCTGAGCAACAGCTTCCAGGCTAGCTATTTCTGCCTGCGAGCGATCTGCTGACGTTCGCATTTTCGGAGAAGGTCTGCCGGAGGCGCCCTACACGGACCACCTAAGATACGTTTGAAGTTTGAGGTGGCAAGACAAGCAAGCAGCCCCAGTCTCTGTGCCTCTGTGCGAGCAGTGCCATGGGCAGATGAGGCTGAGAAACAGCTTTCCAGGCTAGCTCTTTCTGCCTGCAAGCTATCTGCAGACGTTCACATTTTGGGAGCAGGGCTGTCTGAGGCGCCCGTCACGGAACAACTAAGCTACGTTTGAAGTTTGAGGTGGCAAGACAAGCAAGTAGCCCTAGTCTCTGTGCCTCTGTGCGAGCAGTGCCATGAGCAGATGAGGCTGAGCAACAGCTTTCCAGGCTAGCTTTTTCTGCCTGCGAGCTATCTGCAGACGTTCGCATTTTCGGAGCAGGGCTGCCGATGGCCCCATGCACGGACCCCCAAAGATACATTTGAAGTTTGAGGGGACAAGACAAGCAAGCAGTCCCAGTCTCTGTGCCTCTGTGCGAGCAGTGCCATGTGCAGATGAGGCTGAACAATATCTTTCCAGGCTAGCTTTTTCTGGCTGCGAGCTATCTGCGGACGTTCGTATTTTCGCAACAGGGCTGCAGGAGGCCTCCTGCACGGACCCCCAAATTTACATTTGAATTTTGAGGTGGCAATACAAGCAAGCAGCCCCAGTCTCTGTGCCTCTGTGCGAGCAGTGCCATGGGCAGATGAGGCTGAGTACAGCTTTCCAGGCTAGCTTTTTCTGCCTGCGAGCTATCTGCAGACGTTCGCATTTTAGGAGCATGGCTGCCGAAGGCCCCCGGCACGGACCACTTAAGCTATTTATGAAGTTTGAGGTGGCAAGACAAGCAAGCATCCGTAGTCTCTGTGCCTCTGTGCGAGCAGTTCCATGGGCAGATGAGGCTGAGCAACAGCTTTCCAGGCTAGCTTTTTCTGCCTGCGAGCTATCTGCAGACGTTCACATTTTCGGAGAAGGGCTACTGGAGGCCCCATGCACTGACCACCAAATCTACATTTGAAGTTTCAGGGAGCAAGACAAGCAAGCAGCCCCAGTCTCTGTGCCTCTGTGCGAGCAGTGCCATGGGCAGATGAGGCTGAGCAACAGCTTTCCAGGCTAGCTCTTTCTGCCTGAGTGCTATCTGCAGACGTTCGCATTTTCGGAGCATGGCTGCCGAAGGCCCCCGGCACGGACCACTTAAGCTATTTTTGAAGTGTCAGGAGGCAAGACAAGCAAGCAGCCCAAGACTCTGTGCCTCTGTGCGAGCAGTGCCATGAGCAGATGAGGCTGAGTAACAGCTTTCCCGGCTAGCTCTTTCCGCCTGCAAGCTATCTGCAGACGTTCGCATTTTCGGAGCATGGCTGCCGGAGGCGCCCTACACGGACCACCTAATATACGTTTGAAGTTTGAGGTGGCAAGACAAGAAAGCAGCCCTAGTCTCTGTGCCTCTGTGCGAGCAGTGCCATGGGCAGATGAGGCTGAGCAACAGCTTTCCAGGCTAGCTTTTTCTGCCTGCGAGCTATCTGCAGACGTTCGCATTTTCGGAGCATGGCTGCCGAAGGCCTCCTGCACGGACCCCCAAAGGTACATTTGAAGTGTCAGGAGGCAAGACAAGCAAGCAGCCCCAGACTCTGTGCCTCTGTGCGAGCAGTGCCATGGGCAGATGAGGCTGAGCAACAACTTTCGAGGCTAGCTCTTTCTGGCTCGAGCTATCTGCAGACGTTCGCATTTTCGGAGAAGGGCTGCCGGAGGCTTCCTGCACGGACCACCAAAGCTACATTTGAAGTTTGAGGGGGCAAGTCAAGCAAGCAGCCCCAGTCTCTGTGCCTCTGTGCGAGCAGTGCCATGGGCAGATGAGGCTGAGCAACAGCTTTCCAGGCTAGGTCTTTCTGCCTGAGAGCTATCTGCAGACGTTCGCATTTTCGGAGCAGGACTTCTGGAGGCTTCCTGCAATGACCACGAAAGCTACATTTGAAGTTTGAGGTGGCAAGACAAGCAAGCAGCCCCAGTCTCTGTGCCTCTGCGCGAGCAGTGCCATGGGCAGATGAGGCTGAGCAATAGCTTTCCAGGCTAGCTCTTTCTGCCTGCGAGCTATCTGCAGACGTTCGCATTTTAGGAGCAGGGCTGCCGATGGCCTCATGCACGGACCCCCAAAGGTACGTTTGAAGTTTGAGGTGGCAAGACAAGCAAGCAGCCCTAGTCTCTGTGCCTCTGTGCGAGCAGTGCCATGGGCAGATGAGGCTGAGCAACAGCTTTCCAGGCTAGCTTTTTCTGCCTGCGAGCTATCTGCAGACGTTCGCATTTTCGGAGCAGTGCTGCCGATGGCCCCATGCACGGACACTCAAAGATACATTTGAAGTTTGACGGAGCAAGACAAGCAAGCAGTCTCAGTCTCTGTGCCTCTGTGCGAGCAGTGCCATGGGCAGATGAGGCTGAGCAACAGCTTTCCAGGCTAGCTTTTACTGCCTGCGAGCTATCTGCAGACGTTCGCATTTTCGGAGCAGGGCTGCCGGAGGCCAAATGCACGGACCCCCAAAGCTACATTTGAAGTTTGAGGTGGCAAGACAAGCAAGCAGCCCTAGTCTCTGTGCCTCTGTGCGAGCAGTGCCATGGGCAGACGAAGCTGAGTAACAGCTTTCCAGGCTAGCTCTTTCTGCCTGCGAGCTATCTGCAGATGTTCATATTTTGAGAGCAGGGCTGCCGGAGGCTTCCTGCACGGACCACCTAAGATACGTTTGAAGTTTGAGGGGGCAAGACAAGCAAGCAGCCCCAGTTTCTGTGCCTCTTGTGCGAGCAGTGCCATGGGCAGATAAGGCTGAGCAACAGCTTTCCAGGCTAGCTCTTTCTGGCTGCCAGCTATCTGCAGACGTTCACATTTTCGGAGAAGGGCTGCCGGAGGCCCCATTCACGGACCACCTAAGATACGTTTGAAGTTTGAGGTGGCAAGACAAGCAAGCTGCCCCAGTCTCTGTGCCTCTGTGCGAGCAGTGCCATGGGCAGATGAGGCTAAGCAACAGCTTTCCAGGCTAGCTATTTCTGCCTGCGAGCTATCAGCAGATATTCACATTTTGGGAGCAGGGCTGCCAGAGGCGCCCTACACGGACCACCTAATCTCCGTTTGAAGTTTGAGGTAGCAAAACAAGCAAGCAGCCCCAGACTCAGTGCCTCTGTACGAGCAGTGCCATGGGCAGATGAGGCTGAGCAACAGCTTTCCAGGCTAGCCCTTTATGGCTGCCAACTATCTG
Organism: Opisthocomus hoazin; assembly: GCF_030867145.1. Taxonomy (NCBI): domain Eukaryota; kingdom Metazoa; phylum Chordata; class Aves; order Opisthocomiformes; family Opisthocomidae; genus Opisthocomus; species Opisthocomus hoazin. Next base: position 7,792,541 of record NC_134429.1, read on the forward strand.
CAGACGTTAGCATTTTCAGAGCATGGCTGCCGGAGGCCCCATTCACGGACCACCAAAGCTACGTTTGAAGTTTGAGGGGGCAAGACAAGCAAGCAGCCCCAGTCTCTGTGCCTCTGTGCGAGCAGTGCCATGGGCAGATGAGGCTGAGAAACAGCATTCCAGGCTAGCTCTTTCTGCCTGCAAGCTATTTGCAGACGTTCACGTTTTGGGAGCAGGGCTGTGTGAGGCGCCCGTCACGGAACAACTAAGCTACGTTTGAAGTTTGAGGTGGCAAGACAAGCAAGCGGCCCTAGTCTCTGTGCCTCTGTGCGAGCAGTGCCATGGGCAGATGAGGCTGAGAAACAGCTTTCCAGGCTAGGTCTTTCTGCCTGCGAGCTATCTGCAGACGTTCGCATTTTCGGAGCAGGGCTGCCGATGGCCCCATGCACGGACCCCCAAAGATACATTTGAAGTTTGAGGGGACAAGACAAGCAAGCAGTCCCAGTCTCTGTGCCTCTGTGCGAGCAGTGCCATGGGCAGATGAGGCTGAGCAACAGCTTTCCAGGCTAGATCTTTCTGCCTGCGAGCTATCTGCAGATGTTCGCATTTTCGGAGCATGGCTGCCGAAGGCCTCCTGCACGGACAACTTAAGCAATTTTTGAAGTGTCAGGAGGCAAGACAAGCAAGCAGCCCCAGACTCTGTGCCTCTGTGCGAGCAGTGCCATGAGCAGATGAGGCTGAGCAACAGCTTTCCAGGCTAGCTCTTTCCGCCTGCAAGCTATCTGCAGACGTTCGCATTTTCGGAGCATGGCTGCCGGAGGCGCCCTACACGGACCACCTAATCTCCGTTAGAAATTTGAGGTAGCAAGACAAGCAAGCAGCCCCAGACTCTGTGCCTCTGTGCGAGCACTGCCATGGGCAGATGAGGCTGAGCAACAGCTTTCCAGGCTAGCTCTTTCTGCCTGCAAGCTATCTGCAGATGTTCGCATTTTGGGAGCAGGGCTGCCGGAGGCTTCCTGCACGGACCACCTAAGCAACGTTTGAAGTTTGAGGTAGCAAAACAAGCAAGCAGCCCCAGACTCTGTGCCTCTGTACGAGCAGTGCCATGGGCAGATGAGGCTGAGCAACAGCTTTCCAGGCTAGCCCTTTATGGCTGCCAACTATCTGCAGACGTTAGCATTTTCAGAGCATGGCTGCTGGAGGCCCCATTCACGGACCACCAAAGCTACGTTTGAAGTTTGAGGGGGCAAGACAAGCAAGCAGCCCCAGTCTCTGTGCCTCTGTGCGAGCAGTGCCATGGGCAGATGAGGCTGAGAAACAGCTTTCCAGGCTAGCTCTTTCTGCCTGCAAGCTATTTGCAGACGTTCACGTTTTGGGAGCAGGGCTGTGTGAGGCGCCCGTCACGGAACAACTAAGCTACGTTTGAAGTTTGAGGTGGCAAGACAAGCAAGCGGCCCTAGTCTCTGTGCCTCTGTGCGAGCAGTGCCATGGGCAGATGAGGCTGAGCAACAGCTTTCCAGGCTAGGTCTTTCTGCCTGCGAGCTATCTGCAGACGTTCGCATTTTCGGAGCAGGGCTGCCGATGGCCCCATGCACGGACCCCCAAAGATACATTTGAAGTTTGAGGGGACAAGACAAGCAAGCAGTCCCAGTCTCTGTGCCTCTGTGCGAGCAGTGCCATGGGCAGATGAGGCTGAGCAACAGCTTTCCAGGCTAGATCTTTCTGCCTGCGAGCTATCTGCAGATGTTCGCATTTTCGGAGCATGGCTGCCGAAGGCCTCCTGCACGGACCACTTAAGCAATTTTTGAAGTGTCAGGAGGCAAGACAAGCAAGCAGCCCCAGACTCTGTGCCTCTGTGCGAGCAGTGCCATGAGCAGATGAGGCTGAGCAACAGCTTTCCAGGCTAGCTCTTTCCGCCTGCAAGCTATCTGCAGACGTTCGCATTTTCGGAGCATGGCTGCCGGAGGCGCCCTACACGGACAACCTAAGATACGTTTGAAGTTTGAGGTGGCAAGACAAGCAAGCAGCCCCAGTCTCTGTGCCTCTGTGCGAGCACTGCCATGGGCAGATGAGGCTGTGCAACAGCTTTCCAGGCTAGCTATTTCTGGCTGCGAGCTATCAGCAGATATTCAAATTTTGGGAGCAGGGCTGCCGAAGGCGCCCTACACGGACCACCTAATCTCGGTTAGAAGTTTGAGGTAGCAAGACAAGCAAGCAGCCCTAGTCTCTGTGCCTCTGTGCGAGCAGTGCCATGAGCAGATGAGGCTGAGCAACAGCTTTCCAGGCTAGCTTTTTCTGCCTGCGAGCTATCTGCAGACGTTCGCATTTTCGGAGCAGGGCTGCCGATGGCCCCATGCACGGACCCCCAAAGATACATTTGAAGTTTGAGGGGACAAGACAAGCAAGCAGTCCCAGTCTCTGTGCCTCTGTGCGAGCAGTGCCATGTGCAGATGAGGCTGAACAATGTCTTTCCAGGCTAGCTTTTTCTGGCTGCGAGCTATCTGCGGACGTTCGTATTTTCGCAACAGGGCTGCAGGAGGCCTCCTGCACGGACCCCCAAATTTACATTTGAATTTTGAGGTGGCAATACAAGCAAGCAGCCCCAGTCTCTGTGCCTCTGTGCGAGCAGTGCCATGGGCAGATGAGGCTGAGTACAGCTTTCCAGGCTAGCTTTTTCTGCCTGCGAGCTATCTGCAGACGTTCGCATTTTAGGAGCATGGCTGCCGAAGGCCCCCGGCACGGACCACTTAAGCTATTTATGAAGTTTGAGGTGGCAAGACAAGCAAGCATCCGTAGTCTCTGTGCCTCTGTGCGAGCAGTTCCATGGGCAGATGAGGCTGAGCAACAGCTTTCCAGGCTAGCTTTTTCTGCCTGCGAGCTATCTGCAGACGTTCACATTTTCGGAGAAGGGCTACTGGAGGCCCCATGCACTGACCACCAAATCTACATTTGAAGTTTCAGGGAGCAAGACAAGCAAGCAGCCCCAGTCTCTGTGCCTCTGTGCGAGCAGTGCCATGGGCAGATGAGGCTGAGCAACAGCTTTCCAGGCTAGCTCTTTCTGCCTGAGTGCTATCTGCAGACGTTCGCATTTTCGGAGCATGGCTGCCGAAGGCCCCCGGCACGGACCACTTAAGCTATTTTTGAAGTGTCAGGAGGCAAGACAAGCAAGCAGCCCAAGACTCTGTGCCTCTGTGCGAGCAGTGCCATGAGCAGATGAGGCTGAGTAACAGCTTTCCCGGCTAGCTCTTTCCGCCTGCAAGCTATCTGCAGACGTTCGCATTTTCGGAGCATGGCTGCCGGAGGCGCCCTACACGGACCACCTAATATACGTTTGAAGTTTGAGGTGGCAAGACAAGAAAGCAGCCCTAGTCTCTGTGCCTCTGTGCGAGCAGTGCCATGGGCAGATGAGGCTGAGCAACAGCTTTCCAGGCTAGCTTTTTCTGCCTGCGAGCTATCTGCAGACGTTCGCATTTTCGGAGCATGGCTGCCGAAGGCCTCCTGCACGGACCCCCAAAGGTACATTTGAAGTGTCAGGAGGCAAGACAAGCAAGCAGCCCCAGACTCTGTGCCTCTGTGCGAGCAGTGCCATGGGCAGATGAGGCTGAGCAACAACTTTCGAGGCTAGCTCTTTCTGGCTCGAGCTATCTGCAGACGTTCGCATTTTCGGAGAAGGGCTGCCGGAGGCTTCCTGCACGGACCACCAAAGCTACATTTGAAGTTTGAGGGGGCAAGTCAAGCAAGCAGCCCCAGTCTCTGTGCCTCTGTGCGAGCAGTGCCATGGGCAGATGAGGCTGAGCAACAGCTTTCCAGGCTAGGTCTTTCTGCCTGAGAGCTATCTGCAGACGTTCGCATTTTCGGAGCAGGACTTCTGGAGGCTTCCTGCAATGACCACGAAAGCTACATTTGAAGTTTGAGGTGGCAAGACAAGCAAGCAGCCCCAGTCTCTGTGCCTCTGCGCGAGCAGTGCCATGGGCAGATGAGGCTGAGCAATAGCTTTCCAGGCTAGCTCTTTCTGCCTGCGAGCTATCTGCAGACGTTCGCATTTTAGGAGCAGGGCTGCCGATGGCCTCATGCACGGACCCCCAAAGGTACGTTTGAAGTTTGAGGTGGCAAGACAAGCAAGCAGCCCTAGTCTCTGTGCCTCTGTGCGAGCAGTGCCATGGGCAGATGAGGCTGAGCAACAGCTTTCCAGGCTAGCTTTTTCTGCCTGCGAGCTATCTGCAGACGTTCGCATTTTCGGAGCAGTGCTGCCGATGGCCCCATGCACGGACACTCAAAGATACATTTGAAGTTTGACGGAGCAAGACAAGCAAGCAGTCTCAGTCTCTGTGCCTCTGTGCGAGCAGTGCCATGGGCAGATGAGGCTGAGCAACAACTTTCCAGGATAGCTATTTCTGCCTGCGAGCTATCTGCAGACGTTCGCATTTTTGGAGCATGGCTGCCGAAGGCCTGCGGCACGGACCACTTAAGCTATTTTTGAAGTGTCAGGAGGCAAGACAAGCAAGCAGCCCCAGACTCTGTGCCTCTGTGGGAGCAGTGACATGGGCAGATGAAGCTGAGCAACACCTTTCCAGGCTAGCTCTTTCTGCCTGCGATCTATCTGCAGACGTTCGCATTTTCACAGCAGGGCTACCGGAGGCTCTCTGCACGGACTGCCAAAGTTATGTTTGAAGTTTGAGGTGGCAAGACAAGCATGCAGCCCCAGTCTCTGTGCCTCTGTGCGAGCAGTGCCATGGGCAGATGAGGCTGAGCAACAGCTTTCCAGGCTAGCTTTTTCTGCCTGCGAGCTATCTGCAGACGTTCGCATTTTCGGAGCAGGGCTGCCGGAGGCCAAATGCACGGACCCCCAAAGCTACATTTGAAGTTTGAGGTGGCAAGACAAGCAAGCAGCCCTAGTCTCTGTGCCTCTGTGCGAGCAGTGCCATGGGCAGACGAAGCTGAGCAACAGCTTTCCAGGCTAGCTCTTTCTGCCTGCGAGCTATCTGCAGATGTTCATATTTTGAGAGCAGGGCTGCCGGAGGCTTCCTGCACGGACCACCTAAGATATGTTTGAAGTTTGAGGGGGCAAGACAAGCAAGCAGCCCCAGTTTCTGTGCCTCTTGTGCGAGCAGTGCCATGGGCAGATAAGGCTGAGCAACAGCTTTCCAGGCTAGCTCTTTCTGGCTGCCAGCTATCTGCAGACGTTCGCATTTTCGGAGAAGGGCTGCCGGAGGCCCCATTCACGGACCACCTAATCTGCATTTGAAGTTTGAGGTGGCAAGACAAGCAAGCAGCCCCAGACTCTGTGACTCTGTGCGAGCAGTGCAATGAGTAGATGAGGCTGAGCAACAGCTTTCCAGGCTAGCTCTTTCTGGCTCGAGCTATCTGCAGACTTTCGCATTTTCAGAGCAGGGCTGCCAGAGGCCACCTGCATGGACCACCTAAGCTACGTTTGAAGTTTCAGGAAGCAAGACAAGGAAGCAGCCCCAGTTTCTGTGCCTCTGTGCGAGCAGTGCCATGGGCAGCTGAGGCTGAGCAACAGCTTTCCAGGCTAGCTCTTTCTGCCTGCGAGCTATCTGCAGACGTTCGCATTTTCGGAGCAGGGCTGCCGAAGGCCTCCTGCACGGACCACTTAAGCTATTTTTGAAGTGTCAGGAGGCAAGACAAGCAATCAGCCCCAGACTCTGTGCCTCTGTGCGAGCAGTGCCATGGGCAGATGAAGCTGAGCAACAACTTTCGAGGCTAGCTCTTTCTGGCTCGAGCTATCTGCAGACGTTCGCATTTTCGGAGGAGGGCTGCCGGAGGCTTCCTGCACGGACCACAAAAGCTACATTTGAAGTTTGAGGTGGCAAGACAAGCAAGCAGCCCCAGTCTCTGTGCCTCTGTGCGAGCAGTGCCATGGGCAGATGAGGCTGAGCAACAGCTTTCCAGGCTAGCTCTTTCTGCCTGCGAGCTATCTGCAGACGTTCTCATTTTCAGAGCAGGGCTGCCGGAGGCCAAATGCACGGACCCCCAAAGCTACATTTGAAGTTTGAGGTGGCAAGACAAGCAAGCAGCCCTAGTCTCTGTGCCTCTGTGCGAGCAGTGCCATGGGCAGATGAGGCTGAGTACAGCTTTCCAGGCTAGCTTTTTCTGCCTGCGAGCTATCTGCAGACGTTCGCATTTTAGGAGCACGGCTGCCGAAGGCGCCCTACACGGACCACTTAAGCATTTTTGAAGTGTCAGGAGGCAAGACAAGCAAGCAGCCTCAGTCTCTGTGCCTCTGTGCGAGCAGTGCCATGGGCAGATGAGGCTGAGCAACAGCTTTCCAGGCTAGCTTTTTCTGCCTGCAAGCTATCTGCAGACGTTCGCATTTTCGGAGAAGGGCTGCTGGAGGCCCCATGCACTGACCACCAAAGCTACATTTGAAGTTTGAGGTGGCAAGACAAGCAAGCAGCCCCAGTCTCTGTGCCTCTGTGCGAGCAGTGCCATGGGCAGATGAGGCTGATCAACAGCTTTCCAGGCTAGCTCTTTCTGCCTGAGTGCTATCTGCAGACGTTCGCATTTTCGGAGCATGGCTGCCGAAGGCCCCCGGCACGGACCACTTAAGCTATTTTTGAAGTTTCAGGAGTCAAGACAAGCAAGCAGCCCCAGACTCTGTGCCTCTGTGCGAGCAGTGCCATGGGCCGACGAAGCTGAGCAACAGCTTTCCAGGCTAGCTATTTCTGCCTGCGAGCTATCTGCAGATGTTCATATTTTGAGAGCAGGGCTGCCGGAGGCTTCCTACACGGACCACCTAAGATACGTTTGAAGTTTGAGGGGGCAAGACAAGCAAGCAGCCCCAGTTTCTGTGCCTCTGTGCGAGCAGTGCCATGGGCAGATGAGGCTGAGCAACATCTTCGAGGCTAGCTCTTTCTGGCTGCCAGCTATCTGCAGACGTTCGCAATTTCGGAGAAGGGCTGCCGGAGGCCCCATTCACGGACCACCTAATCTACATTTGAAGTTTGAGGTGGCAAGACAAGCAAGCAGCCCCAGACTCTGTGCCTCTGTGCGAGCAGTGCCATGAGTAGATGAGGCTGATCAAGAGCTTTCCAGGCTAGCTCTTTCTGGCTCGAGCTATCTGCAGACTTTCGCATTTTCAGAGCAGGGCTGCCAGAGGCTCTCTGCACGGACTGCCAAAGATATGTTTGAAGTTTATGGTGGCAAGACAAGCAAGCAGCCCTAGTCTCTGTGCCTCTGTGCGAGCAGTGCCATGGGCAGATGAGGCTGAGCAACAGCTTTCCATGCTAGCTCTTTCTGCCTGCGAGCTATCTGCAGACGTTCGCATTTTCGGAGCAGGGCTGTCGGTGGCGCTCAGCACGGACCCCCAAAGGTACATTTGAAGTTTGAGGTGGCAAGACAAGCAAGCAGCCCTAGTCTCTGTGCCTCTGTGCGAGCAGTGCCATGGGCAGATGAGGCTGAGCAACAGCTTTCCAGGCTAGCTTTTTCTGCCTGCGAGCTATCTGCAGACGTTCGCATTTTCGGAGCAGGTCTGCCGGAGGCCAAATGCACGGACCCCCAAAGCTACATTTGAAGTTTGAGGTGGCAAGACAAGCAAGCAGCCCTAGTCTCTGTGCCTCTGTGCGAGCAGTGCCATGGGCAGATGAGGCTGAGTACAGCTTTCCAGGCTAGCTTTTTCTGCCTGCGAGCTATCTGCAGACGTTCGCATTTTCAGAGCATGGCTGCCGAAGGCCCCCGGCACGGACCACTTAAGCTATTTTTGAAGTTTCAGGAGTCAAGACAAGCAAGCAGCCCCAGACTCTGTGCCTCTGTGCCAGCAGTGCCATGAGCGGATGAGGCTGAGCAACAGCTTTCCAGGCTAGCTCTTTCTGCCTGCGAGCTATCTGCAGACGTTCTCATTTTCAGAGCAGTGCTGAAGGAGGCTCTCTGCACGGACTGCCAAAGTTATGTCTGAAATTTGAGGTGGCAAGACAAGCAAGCAGCCCCAGTCTCTGTGCCTCTGTGCGAGCAGTGCCATGGGCAGATGAGGCTGAGCAACAGCTTTCCAGGCTAGATATTTCTGGCTGCGAGCTATCAGCAAATATTCACATTTTGGGAGCAGGGCTGCCGGAGGCGCCCCACACGGACCACCTAATCTCCGTTTGAAGTTTGAGGGAGCAAGACAAGCAAGCAGCCCCAGTCTTTGTGCCTCTGTGCGAGCAGTGCCATGGGCAGATGAGGCTGAGCAACAGCTTTCCAGGCTAGCTCTTTCTGCCAGAGTGCTATCTGCAGACGTTCGCATTTTCGGAGCATGGCTGCCGAAGGCCCAAGGCACGGACCTCTTAAGCTATTTTTGAACTTTCAGGAGTCAAGACAAGCAAGCAGCCCCAGACTCTGTGCCTCTGTGCGAGCAGTGCCATGAGCAGATGAGGCTGAGCAACAGTTTCCAGGCTAGCTCTTTCTGCCTGCGAGCTATCTGCAGACGTTCGCATTTTCAGAGCAGTGCTGAAGGAGGCTCTCTGCACGGACTGCCAAAGTTATGTTTGAAATTTGAGGGGGCAAGACAAGCAAGCAGCCCCAGTCTCTGTGCCTCTGTGCGAGCAGTGCCATGGGCAGATGAGGCTGAGCAACAGCTTTCCAGGCTAGCTTTTTCTGCCTGCGAGCTATCTGCAGACGTTCGCATTTTGGGAGCAGGGCTGCCAGAGGCCACCTGCATGGACCACCTAAGCTACGTTTGAAGTTTGAGGAAGCAAGACAAGGAAGCAGCCCCAGTTTCTGTGCCTCTGTGCGAGCAGTGCCATGGGCAGATGAAGCTGAGCAACAACTTTCGAGGCTAGCTCTTTCTGGCTCGAGCTATCTGCAGACGTTCGCATTTTCGAAGAAGGGCTGCCGGAGGCTTCCTGCACGGACCACAAAAGCTACATTTGAAGTTTGAGGTGGCAAGACAAGCAAGCAGCCCCAGTCTCTGTGCCTCTGTGCGAGCAGTGCCATGGGCAGATGAGGCTGAGCAACAGCTTTCCAGGCTAGCTCTTTCTGCCTGCGAGCTATCTGCAGACGTTCGCATTTTCGGAGCAGGGCTGCCGGAAGCGCCCGTCACGGACCACCTAAGCTACATTTGAAGTTTGAGGTGGCAAGACAAGCAAGAAGCCCCAGTCTCTGTGCCTCTGTGCGAGCAGTGCCATGGGCAGATGAGGCTGAGCAATAGCTTTCCAGGCTAGCTCTTTCTGCCTGCGAGCTATCTGCAGACGTTCGCATTTTAGGAGCAGGGCTGCCGATGGCCTCATGAACGGACCCCCAAAGGTACATTTGAAGTTTGAGGTGGCAAGACAAGCAAGCAGCCCTAGTCTCTGTGCCTCTGTGCGAGCAGTGCCATGGGCAGATGAGGCTGAGCAACAGCTTTCCAGGCTAGCTCTTTCTGCCTGAGTGCTATCTGCAGACGTTCGCATTTTCGGAGCATGGCTGCCGAAGGCCCCCGGCACGGACCACTTAAGCTATTTTTGAAGTGTCAGGAGGCAAGACAAGCAAGCAGCCCAAGACTCTGTGCCTCTGTGCGAGCAGTGCCATGAGCAGATGAGGCTGAGTAACAGCTTTCCCGGCTAGCTCTTTCCGCCTGCAAGCTATCTGCAGACGTTCGTATTTTCGGAGCATGGCTGCCGGAGGCGCCCTACACGGACCACCTAATATACGTTTGAAGTTTGAGGTGGCAAGACAAGAAAGCAGCCCTAGTCTCTGTGCCTCTGTGCGAGCAGTGCCATGGGCAGATGAGGCTGAGCAACAGCTTTCCAGGCTAGCTTTTTCTGCCTGCGAGCTATCTGCAGACGTTCGCATTTTGGGAGCAGGGCTGCCGAAGGCCTCCTGCACGGACCCCCAAAGGTACATTTGAAGTGTCAGGAGGCAAGACAAGCAAGCAGCCCCAGACTCTGTGCCTCTGTGCGAGCAGTGCCATGGGCAGATGAGGCTGAGCAACAACTTTCGAGGCTAGCTCTTTCTGGCTCGAGCTATCTGCAGACGTTCGCATTTTCGGAGAAGGGCTGCCGGAGGCTTCCTGCACGGACCACCAAAGATACATTTGAAGTTTGAGGGGGCAAGTCAAGCAAGCAGCCCCAGTCTCTGTGCCTCTGTGCGAGCAGTGCCATGGGCAGATGAGGCTGAGCAACAGCTTTCCAGGCTAGGTCTTTCTGCCTGAGAGCTATCTGCAGACGTTCGCATTTTCGGAGCAGGACTTCTGGAGGCTTCCTGCAATGACCACGAAAGCTACATTTGAAGTTTGAGGTGGCAAGACAAGCAAGCAGCCGCAGTCTCTGTGCCTCTGCGCGAGCAGTGCCATGGGCAGATGAGGCTGAGCAATAGCTTTCCAGGCTAGCTCTTTCTGCCTGCGAGCTATCTGCAGACGTTCGCATTTTAGGAGCAGGGCTGCCGATGGCCTCATGCACGGACCCCCAAAGGTACGTTTGAAGTTTGAGGTGGCAAGACAAGCAAGCAGCCCTAGTCTCTGTGCCTCTGTGCGAGCAGTGCCATGGGCAGATGAGGCTGAGCAACAGCTTTCCAGGCTAGCTTTTTCTGCCTGCGAGCTATCTGCAGACGTTCGCATTTTCGGAGAAGGGCTGCCGGAGGCCCCATTCACGGACCACCTAATCTGCATTTGAAGTTTGAGGTGGCAAGACAAGCAAGCAGCCCCAGACTCTGTGACTCTGTGCGAGCAGTGCAATGAGTAGATGAGGCTGAGCAACAGCTTTCCAGGCTAGCTCTTTCTGGCTCGAGCTATCTGCAGACTTTCGCATTTTCAGAGCAGGGCTGCCAGAGGCCACCTGCATGGACCACCTAAGCTACGTTTGAAGTTTCAGGAAGCAAGACAAGGAAGCAGCCCCAGTTTCTGTGCCTCTGTGCGAGCAGTGCCATGGGCAGCTGAGGCTGAGCAACAGCTTTCCAGGCTAGCTCTTTCTGCCTGCGAGCTATCTGCAGACGTTCGCATTTTCGGAGCAGGGCTGCCGAAGGCCTCCTGCACGGACCACTTAAGCTATTTTTGAAGTGTCAGGAGGCAAGACAAGCAATCAGCCCCAGACTCTGTGCCTCTGTGCGAGCAGTGCCATGGGCAGATGAACCTGAGCAACAACTTTCGAGGCTAGCTCTTTCTGGCTCGAGCTATCTGCAGACGTTCGCATTTTCGGAGGAGGGCTGCCGGAGGCTTCCTGCACGGACCACAAAAGCTACATTTGAAGTTTGAGGTGGCAAGACAAGCAAGCAGCCCCAGTCTCTGTGCCTCTGTGCGAGCAGTGCCATGGGCAGATGAGGCTGAGCAACAGCTTTCCAGGCTAGCTCTTTCTGCCTGCGAGCTATCTGCAGACGTTCGCATTTTCGGAGCAGGGCTGCCGGAGGCCAAATGCACGGACCCCCAAAGCTACATTTGAAGTTTGAGGTGGCAAGACAAGCAAGCAGCCCTAGTCTCTGTGCCTCTGTGCAAGCAGTGCCATGGGCAGATGAGGCTGAGTACAGCTTTCCAGGCTAGCTTTTTCTGCCTGCGAGCTATCTGCAGACGTTCGCATTTTAGGAGCACGGCTGCCGAAGGCGCCCTACACGGACCACTTAAGCATTTTTGAAGTGTCAGGAGGCAAGACAAGCAAGCAGCCTCAGTCTCTGTGCCTCTGTGCGAGCAGTGCCATGGGCAGATGAGGCTGAGCAACAGCTTTCCAGGCTAGCTTTTTCTGCCTGCAAGCTATCTGCAGACGTTCGCATTTTCGGAGAAGGGCTGCTGGAGGCCCCATGCACTGACCACCAAAGCTACATTTGAAGTTTGAGGTGGCAAGACAAGCAAGCAGCCCCAGTCTCTGTGCCTCTGCGCGAGCAGTGCCATGGGCAGATGAGGCTGATCAACAGCTTTCCAGGCTAGCTCTTTCTGCCTGAGTGCTATCTGCAGACGTTCGCATTTTCGGAGCATGGCTGCCGAAGGCCCCCGGCACGGACCACTTAAGCTATTTTTGAAGTTTCAGGAGTCAAGACAAGCAAGCAGCCCCAGACTCTGTGCCTCTGTGCGAGCAGTGCCATGGGCAGATGAGGCTGAGCAACAGCTTTCCAGGCTAGCTCTTTCTGCCTGCGAGCTATCTGCAGATGTTCATATTTTGAAAGCAGGGCTGCCGGAGGCTTCCTACACGGACCACCTAAGATACGTTTGAAGTTTGAGGGGGCAAGACAAGCAAGCAGCCCCAGTTTCTGTGCCTCTGTGCGAGCAGTGCCATGGGCAGATGAGGCTGAGCAACAGCTTCGAGGCTAGCTCTTTCTGGCTGCCAGCTATCTGCAGACGTTCGCAATTTCGGAGAAGGGCTGCCGGAGGCCCCATTCACGGACCACCTAATCTACATTTGAAGTTTGAGGTGGCAAGACAAGCAAGCAGCCCCAGACTCTGTGCCTCTGTGCGAGCAGTGCCATGAGTAGATGAGGCTGAGCAAGAGCTTTCCAGGCTAGCTCTTTCTGGCTCGAGCTATCTGCAGACTTTCGCATTTTCAGAGCAGGGCTGCCAGAGGCTCTCTGCACGGACTGCCAAAGATATGTTTGAAGTTTGTGGTGGCAAGACAAGCAAGCAGCCCTAGTCTCTGTGCCTCTGTGCGAGCAGTGCCATGGGCAGATGAGGCTGAGCAACAGTTTTCCATGCTAGCTCTTTCTGCCTGCGAGCTATCTGCAGACGTTCGCATTTTCGGAGCAGGGCTGTCGGTGGCGCTCAGCACGGACCACCAAAGCTACATTTGAAGTTTGAGGTGGCAAGACAAGCAAGCAGCCCTAGTCTCTGTGCCTCTGTGCGAGCAGTGCCATGGGCAGATGAGGCTGAGCAACAGCTTTCCAGGCTAGCTTTTTCTGCCTGCGAGCTATCTGCAGACGTTCGCATTTTCGGAGCAGGTCTGCCGGAGGCCAAATGCACGGACCCCCAAAGCTACATTTGAAGTTTGAGGTGGCAAGACAAGCAAGCAGCCCTAGTCTCTGTGCCTCTGTGCGAGCAGTGCCATGGGCAGATGAGGCTGAGTACAGCTTTCCAGGCTAGCTTTTTCTGCCTGCGAGCTATCTGCAGACGTTCGCATTTTAGGAGCATGGCTGCCGAAGGCGCCCTACACGGACCACTTAAGCTATTTTTGAAGTGTCAGGAGGCAAGACAAGCAAGCAGCCTCAGTCTCTGTGCCTCTGTGCGAGCAGTGCCATGAGCAGATGAGGCTGAGCAACAGCTTTCCAGGCTAGCTTTTTCTGCCTGCAAGCTATCTGCAGACGTTCGCATTTTCAGAGCATGGCTGCCGAAGGCCCCCGGCACGGACCACTTAAGCTATTTTTGAAGTTTCAGGAGGCAAGACAAGCAAGCAGCCCCAGACTCTGTGCCTCTGTGCCAGCAGTGCCATGAGCGGATGAGGCTGAGCAACAGCTTTCCAGGCTAGCTCTTTCTGCCTGCGAGCTATCTGCAGACGTTCTCATTTTCAGAGCAGTGCTGAAGGAGGCTCTCTGCACGGACTGCCAAAGTTATGTCTGAAATTTGAGGTGGCAAGACAAGCAAGCAGCCACAGTCTCTGAGCCTCTGTGCGAGCAGTGCCATGGGCAGATGAGGCTGAGCAACAGCTTTCCAGGCTAGCTCTTTCTGCCTGCGAGCTATCTGCAGACGTTCGCATTTTCGGAGCAGGGCTGCCGGAGGCCACATGCACTGACCACCAAAGCTACATTTGAACTTTCAGGGAGCAAGACAAGCAAGCAGCCCCAGTCTCTGTGCCTCTGTGCGAGCAGTGCCATGGGCAGATGAGGCTGAGCAACAGCTTTCCAGGCTAGCTATTTCTGGCTGCGAGCTATCAGCAAATATTCACATTTTGGGAGCAGTGCTGCCGATGGCCCCATGCACGGAAACTCAAAGATACATTTGAAGTTTGAGAGAGCAAGACAAGCAAGCAGTCTCAGTCTCTGTGCCTCTGTGCGAGCAGTGCCATGGGCAGATGAGGCTGAGCAACAGCTTTCCAGGCTAGCCTTTTCTGCCTGCGAGCTATCTGCAGACGTTCGCATTTTCGGAGCAGGGCTGCCGATGGCCTCATGCACGGACCCCCAAAGCTACATTTGAAGTGTCAGGAGGCAAGACAAGCAAGCAGCCCCAGTCTCTGTGCCTCTGTGCGAGCAGTGCCATGGGCCGATGAAGCTGAGCAACAGCTTTCCAGGCTAGCTCTTTCTGCCTGCGAGCTATCTGCAGACGTTCGCATTTTCAGAGCAGTGCTGCCAGAGGCTCTCTGCATGGATTGCCAAAGTTATGTTTGAAGTTTGAGGTGGCAAGACAAGCAAGCAGCCCCAGTCTCTGTGCCTCTGTGCGAGCAGTGCCATGGGCAGAGGAGGCTAAGCAACAGCTTTCCAGGCTAGCTCTTTCTGGCTGCGAGCTATCTGCAGACGTTCGCATTTTCGGAGAAGGGCTGCCGGAGGCGCCCTACACGGACCACCTAAGATACGTTTGAAGTTTGAGGTGGCAAGACAAGCAAGCAGCCCCAGTCTCTGTGCCTCTGTGCGAGCAGTGCCATGGGCAGATGAGGCTGAGCAACAGCTTTCCAGGCTAGGTCTTTCTGCCTGAGAGCTATCTGCAGACGTTCGCATTTTCGGAGCAGGACTTCCGGAGGCTTCCTGCACTGACCACGAAAGCTACATTTGAAGTTTGAGGTGGCAAGACAAGCATGCAGCCCCAGTCTCTGTGCCTCTGCGCGAGCAGTGCCATGGGCAGATGAGGCTGAGCAACAGCTTTCCAGGCTAGCTTTTTCTGCCTGCGAGCTATCTGCAGACGTTCGCATTTTTGGAGCAGTGCTGCCGATGGCCCCATGCACGGACACTCAAAGATACATTTGAAGTTTGAGGGAGCAAGACAAGCAAGCAGTCTCAGTCTCTGTGCCTCTGTGCGAGCAGTGCCATGGGCAGATGAGGCTGAGCAACAACTTTCCAGGATAGCTATTTCTGCCTGCGAGCTATCTGCAGACGTTCGCATTTTTGGACCATGGCTGCCGAAGGCCCGCGGCACGGACCACTTAAGCTATTTTTGAAGTGTCAGAAGGCAAGACAAGCAAGCAGCCCCAGACTCTGTGCCTCTGTGCGAGCAGTGACATGGGCAGATGAAGCTGAGCAACACCTTTCCAGGCTAGCTCTTTCTGCCTGCGATCTATCTGCAGACGTTCGCATTTTCACAGCAGGGCTACCGGAGGCTCTCTGCACGGACTGCCAAAGTTATGTTTGAAGTTTGAGGTGGCAAGACAAGCAAGCAGCCCCAGTCTCTGTGCCTCTGTGCGAGCAGTGCCATGGGCAGATGAGGCTGAGCAACAGCTTTCCAGGCTAGCTTTTTCTGCCTGCGAGCTATCTGCAGACGTTCGCATTTTCGGAGCAGGGCTGCCGGAGGCCAAATGCACGGACCCCCAAAGCTACATTTGAAGTTTGAGGTGGCAAGACAAGCAAGCAGCCCTAGTCTCTGTGCCTCTGTGCGAGCAGTGCCATGGGCAGACGAAGCTGAGCAACAGCTTTCCAGGCTAGCTCTTTCTGCCTGCGAGCTATCTGCAGATGTTCATATTTTGAGAGCAGGGCTGCCGGAGGCTTCCTGCACGGACCACCTAAGATACGTTTGAAGTTTGAGGGGGCAAGACAAGCAAGCAGCCCCAGTCTCTGTGCCTCTGTGCGAGCAGTGCCATGGGCAGATAAGGCTGAGCAACAGCTTTCCAGGCTAGCTCTTTCTGGCTGCCAGCTATCTGCAGACGTTCGCATTTTCGGAGAAGGGCTGCCGGAGGCCCCATTCACGGACCACCTAATCTGCATTTGAAGTTTGAGGTGGCAAGACAAGCAAGCAGCCCCAGACTCTGTGACTCTGTGCGAGCAGTGCAATGAGCAGATGAGGCTGAGCAACAGCTTTCCAGGCTAGCTCTTTCTGCCTGCGAGCTATCTGCAGACTTTCGCATTTTCAGAGCAGGCCTGCCAGAGGCTCTCTGCACGGACTGCCAAAGATATGTTTGAAGTTTGAGGTGTCAAGACAAGCAAGCAGCCCTAGTCTCTGTGCCTCTGTGCGAGCAGTGCCATGGGCAGATGAGGATGAGCAACAGCTTTCCATGCTAGCTCTTTCTGCCTGCGATCTATCTGCAAACGTTCGCATTTTCGGAGCAGGGCTGTCGGTGGCGCCCAGCACGGACCACCAAAGCTACATTTGAAGTTTGAGGTGGCAAGACAAGCAAGCAGCCCTAGTCTCTGTGCCTCTGTGCGAGCAGTGCCATGGGCAGATGAGGCTGAGCAACAGCTTTCCAGGCTAGCTTTTTCTGCCTGCGAGCTATCTGCAGACGTTCGCATTTTAGGAGCATGGCTGCCGAAGGCGCCCTACACGGACCACTTAAGCTATTTTTGAAGTTTCAGGGAGCAAGACAAGCAAGCAGCCCCAGTCTCTGTGCCTCTGTGCGAGCAGTGCCATGGGCAGATGAGGCTGATCAACAGCTTTCCAGGCTAGCTCTTTCTGCCAGAGTGCTATCTGCAGACGTTCGCATTTTCGGAGCATGGCTGCCGAAGGCCCAAGGCACGGACCTCTTAAGCTATTTTTGAACTTTCAGGAGTCAAGACAAGCAAGCAGCCCCAGACTCTGTGCCTCTGTGCGAGCAGTGCCATGAGCAGATGAGGCTGAGCAACAGTTTCCAGGCTAGCTCTTTCTGCCTGCGAGCTATCTGCAGACGTTCGCATTTTCAGAGCAGTGCTGAAGGAGGCTCTCTGCACGGACTGCCAAAGTTATGTTTGAAATTTGAGGGGGCAAGACAAGCAAGCAGTCTCAGTCTCTGTGCCTCTGTGCGAGCAGTGCCATGGGCAGATGAGGCTGAGCAACAACTTTCCAGGATATATATTTCTGCCTGCGAGCTATCTGCAGACGTTCGCATTTTTGGAGCATGGCTGCCGAAGGCCCCCGGCACGGACAACCTAACCTATTTTTGAAGTGTCAGGAGGCATGACAAGCAAGCAGCCCCAGACTGTGTGCCTCTGTGCGAGCAGTTCCATGGGCAGATGAGGCTGAGCAACAGCTTTCCAGGCTAGGTCTTTCTGCCTGAGAGCTATCTGCAGACGTTCGCATTTTCGGAGCAGGACTTCCGGAGGCTTCCTGCACTGACCACGAAAGCTACATTTGAAGTTTGAGGTGGCAAGACAAGCAAGCAGCCCCAGTCTCTGTGCCTCTGCGCGAGCAGTGCCATGGGCAGATGAGGCTGAGCAACAGCTTTCCAGGCTAGCTTTTTCTGCCTGCGAGCTATCTGCAGACGTTCGCATTTTTGGAGCAGTGCTGCCGATGGCCCCATGCACGGACACTCAAAGATACATTTGAAGTTTGAGGGAGCAAGACAAGCAAGCAGTCTCAGTCTCTGTGCCTCTGTGCGAGCAGTGCCATGGGCAGATGAGGCTGAGCAACAACTTTCCAGGATAGCTATTTCTGCCTGCGAGCTATCTGCAGACGTTCGCATTTTTGGACCATGGCTGCCGAAGGCCCGCGGCACGGACCACTTAAGCTATTTTTGAAGTGTCAGAAGGCAAGACAAGCAAGCAGCCCCAGACTCTGTGCCTCTGTGCGAGCAGTGACATGGGCAGATGAAGCTGAGCAACACCTTTCCAGGCTAGCTCTTTCTGCCTGCGATCTATCTGCAGACGTTCGCATTTTCACAGCAGGGCTACCGGAGGCTCTCTGCACGGACTGCAAAAAGTTATGTTTGAAGTTTGAGGTGGCAAGACAAGCAAGCAGCCCCAGTCTCTGTGCCTCTGTGCGAGCAGTGCCATGGGCAGATGAGGCTGAGCAACAGCTTTCCAGGCTAGCTTTTTCTGCCTGCGAGCTATCTGCAGACGTTCGCATTTTCGGAGCAGGGCTGCCGGAGGCCAAATGCACGGACCCCCAAAGCTACATTTGAAGTTTGAGGTGGCAAGACAAGCAAGCAGCCCTAGTCTCTGTGCCTCTGTGCGAGCAGTGCCATGGGCAGACGAAGCTGAGCAACAGCTTTCCAGGCTAGCTCTTTCTGCCTGCGAGCTATCTGCAGATGTTCATATTTTGAGAGCAGGGCTGCCGGAGGCTTCCTGCACGGACCACCTAAGATACGTTTGAAGTTTGAGGGGGCAAGACAAGCAAGCAGCCCCAGTCTCTGTGCCTCTGTGCGAGCAGTGCCATGGGCAGATAAGGCTGAGCAACAGCTTTCCAGGCTAGCTCTTTCTGGCTGCCAGCTATCTGCAGACGTTCGCATTTTCGGAGAAGGGCTGCCGGAGGCCCCATTCACGGACCACCTAATCTGCATTTGAAGTTTGAGGTGGCAAGACAAGCAAGCAGCCCCAGACTCTGTGACTCTGTGCGAGCAGTGCAATGAGTAGATGAGGCTGAGCAACAGCTTTCCAGGCTAGCTCTTTCTGCCTGCGAGCTATCTGCAGACTTTCGCATTTTCAGAGCAGGCCTGCCAGAGGCTCTCTGCACGGACTGCCAAAGATATGTTTGAAGTTTGAGGTGTCAAGACAAGCAAGCAGCCCTAGTCTCTGTGCCTCTGTGCGAGCAGTGCCATGGGCAGATGAGGCTGAGCAACAGCTTTCCATGCTAGCTCTTTCTGCCTGCGATCTATCTGCAGACGTTCGCATTTTCAGAGCAGGGCTGTCGGTGGCGCCCAGCACGGACCACCAAAGCTACATTTGAAGTTTGAGGTGGCAAGACAAGCAAGCAGCCCTAGTCTCTGTGCCTCTGTGCGAGCAGTGCCATGGGCAGATGAGGCTGAGCAACAGCTTTCCAGGCTAGCTTTTTCTGCCTGCGAGCTATCTGCAGACGTTCGCATTTTAGGAGCATGGCTGCCGAAGGCGCCCTACACGGACCACTTAAGCTATTTTTGAAGTTTCAGGGAGCAAGACAAGCAAGCAGCCCCAGTCTCTGTGCCTCTGTGCGAGCAGTGCCATGGGCAGATGAGGCTGATCAACAGCTTTCCAGGCTAGCTCTTTCTGCCAGAGTGCTATCTGCAGACGTTCGCATTTTCGGAGCATGGCTGCCGAAGGCCCAAGGCACGGACCTCTTAAGCTATTTTTGAACTTTCAGGAGTCAAGACAAGCAAGCAGCCCCAGACTCTGTGCCTCTGTGCGAGCAGTGCCATGAGCAGATGAGGCTGAGCAACAGTTTCCAGGCTAGCTCTTTCTGCCTGCGAGCTATCTGCAGACGTTCGCATTTTCAGAGCAGTGCTGAAGGAGGCTCTCTGCACGGACTGCCAAAGTTATGTTTGAAATTTGAGGGGGCAAGACAAGCAAGCAGCCACAGTCTCTGTGCCTCTGTGCGAGCAGTGCCATGGGCAGATGAGGCTGAGCAACAGCTTTCCAGGCTAGCTTTTTCTGCCTGCGAGCTATCAGCAGACGTTCGCATTTTGGGAGCAGGGCTGCCAGAGGCCACCTGCATGGACCACCTAAGCTACGTTTGAAGTTTGAGGAAGCAAGACAAGGAAGCAGCCCCAGTTTCTGTGCCTCTGTGCGAGCAGTGCCATGGGCAGATGAAGCTGAGCAACAACTTTCGAGGCTAGCTCTTTCTGGCTCGAGCTATCTGCAGACGTTCGCATTTTCGGAGAAGGGCTGCCGGAGGCTTCCTGCACGGACCACAAAAGCTACATTTGAAGTTTGAGGTGGCAAGACAAGCAAGCAGCCCCAGTCTCTGTGCCTCTGTGCGAGCAGTGCCATGGGCAGATGAGGCTGAGCAACAGCTTTCCAGGCTAGCTCTTTCTGCCTGCGAGCTATCTGCAGACGTTCGCATTTTCGGAGCAGGGCTGCCGGAAGCGCCCGTCACGGACCACCTAAGCTACGTTTGAAGTTTGAGGTGGCAAGACAAGCAAGAAGCCCCAGTCTCTGTGCCTCTGTGCGAGCAGTGCCATGGGCAGATGAGGCTGAGCAATAGCTTTCCAGGCTAGCTCTTTCTGCCTGCGAGCTATCTGCAGACGTTCGCATTTTAGGAGCAGGGCTGCCGATGGCCTCATGAACGGACCCCCAAAGGTACATTTGAAGTTTGAGGTGGCAAGACAAGCAAGCAGCCCTAGTCTCTGTGCCTCTGTGCGAGCAGTGCCATGGGCAGATGAGGCTGAGCAACAGCTTTCAAGGCTAGCTTTTTCTGCCTGCGAGCTATCTGCAGACATTCGCATTTTCGGAACAGTGCTGCCGATGGCCCCATGCACGGACACTCAAAGATACATTTGAAGTTTGAGGGAGCAAGACAAGCAAGCAGTCTCAGTCTGTGTGCCTCTGTGCGAGCAGTGCCATGGGCAGATGAGGCTGAGCAACAGCTTTCCAAGATAGCTATTTCTGCCTGCGAGCTATCTGCAGACGTTCGCATTTTTGGAGCATGGCTGCCGAAGGCCCGCGGCACGGAACACTTAAGATATTTTTGAAGTGTCAGGAGGCAAGACAAGCAAGCAGCCCCAGACTCTGTGCCTCTGTGCGAGCAGTGCCATGAGTAGATGAGGCTGAGCAACAGCTTTCCAGGCTAGCTCTTTCTGCCTGAGAGCTATCTGCAGACGTTCGCATTTTGGGAGCAGGGCTGCCGGAGGCGCCCCACACGGACCACCTAAGATACGTTTGAAGTTTGAGGTGGCAAGACCAGGAAGCAGCCCTAGTCTCTGTGCCTCTGTGCGAGCAGTGCCATGGGCAGATGAGGCTGAGCAACAGCTTTCCAGGCTAGCTTTTTCTGCCTGCGAGCTATCTGCAGACGTTCGCATTTTCGAAGCAGGGCTGCCGATGGCCTCATGCACGGACCCCCAAAGCTACATTTGAAGTGTCAGGAGGGAAGACAAGCAAGCAGCCCCAGTCTCTGTGCCTCTGTGCGAGCAGTGCCATGGACCTACGAAGCTGAGCAACAGCTTTCCAGGCTAGCTCTTTCTGCCTGCGAGCTATCTGCAGATGTTCATATTTTGAGAGCAGGGCTGCCGGAGGATTCCTGCACGGACCACCTAAGATACGTTTGAAGTTTGAGGAAGCAAGACAAGCAAGCAGCCCCAGTTTCTGTGCCTCTGTGCGAGCAGTGCCATGGGCAGATGAGGCTGAGCAACAGCTTTCGAGGCTAGCTCTTTCTGGCTGCCAGCTATCTGCAGACGTTCGTATTTTCGGAGCATGGCTGCCGGAGGCCCCATTCACAGATCACCTAATCTACATTTGAAGTTTGAGGTGGCAAGACAAGCAAGCAGCCCCAGACTCTGTGCCTCTGTGCGAGCAGTGCCTTGAGTAGATGAGGCTGAGCAACAGCTTTCCAGGCTAGCTCTTTCTGGCTCGAGCTATCTGCAGACTTTCGCATTTTCAGAGCAGGGCTGCCAGAGGCTCTCTGAACGGACTGCCAAAGATATGTTTGAAGTTTGAGGTGGCAAGACAAGCAAGCAGCCCCTGTCTCTGTGCCTCTGTGCGAGCAGTGCCGTGGGCAGATGAGGCTGAGCAACAGCTTTCCAGGCTAGCTCTTTCTGCCTGCGAGCTATCTGCAGACGTTCGCATTTTCGGAGCAGGGCTGTCGGTGGCGCTCAGCACGGACCACCAAAGCTACATTTGAAGTTTGAGGTGGCAAGACAAGCAAGCAGCCCTAGTCTCTGTGCCTCTGTGCGAGCAGTGCCATGGGCAGATGAGGCTGAGCAACAGCTTTCCAGGCTAGCTTTTTCTGCCTGCGAGCTATCTGCAGACGTTCGCATTTTCGGAGCAGGTCTGCCGGAGGCCAAATGCACGGACCCCCAAAGCTACATTTGAAGTTTGAGGTGTCAAGACAAGCAAGCAGCCCTAGTCTCTGTGCGTCTGTGCGAGCAGTGCCATGGGCAGATGAGGCTGAGTACAGCTTTCCAGGCTAGCTTTTTCTGCCTGCGAGCTATCTGCAGACGTTCGCATTTTAGGAGCATGGCTGCCGAAGGCGCCCTACACGGACCACTTAAGCATTTTTGAAGTGTCAGGAGGCAAGACAAGCAAGCAGCCTCAGTCTCTGTGCCTCTGTGCGAGCAGTGCCATGGGCAGATGAGGCTGAGCAACAGCTTTCCAGGCTAGCTTTTTCTGCCTGCAAGCTATCTGCAGACGTTCGCATTTTCGGAGAAGGGCTGCTGGAGGCCCCATGCACTGACCACCAAAGCTACATTTGAAGTTTCAGGAGTCAAGACAAGCAAGCAGCCCCAGTCTCTGTGCCTCTGTGCGAGCAGTGCCATGGGCAGATGAGGCTGATCAACAGCTTTCCAGGCTAGCTCTTTCTGCCTGAGTGCTATCTGCAGACGTTCGCATTTTCGGAGCATGGCTGCCGAAGGCCCCCGGCACGGACCACTTAAGCTATTTTTGAAGTTTCAGGAGTCAAGACAAGCAAGCAGCCCCAGACTCTGTGCCTCTGTGCGAGCAGTGCCATGGGCCGACGAAGCTGAGCAACAGCTTTCCAGGCTAGCTATTTCTGCCTGCGAGCTATCTGCAGATGTTCATATTTTGAGAGCAGGGCTGCCGAAGGCTTCCTGCACGGACCACCTAAGATACGTTTGAAGTTTGAGGTGGCAAGACAAGCAAGCAGCCCCAGTTTCTGTGCCTCTGTGCGAGCAGTGCCATGGGCAGATGAGGCTGAGCAACAGCTTCGAGGCTAGCTCTTTCTGCCTGCGAGCTATCTGCAGACGTTCGCATTTTAGGAGCAGGGCTGCCGATGGCCTCATGAACGGACCCCCAAAGGTACATTTGAAGTTTGAGGTGGCAAGACAAGCAAGCAGCCCTAGTCTCTGTGCCTCTGTGCGAGCAGTGCCATGGGCAGATGAGGCTGAGCAACAGCTTTCAAGGCTAGCTTTTTCTGCCTGCGAGCTATCTGCAGACGTTCGCATTTTCGGAACAGTGCTGCCGATGGCCCCATGCACGGACACTCAAAGATACATTTGAAGTTTGAGGGAGCAAGACAAGCAAGCAGTCTCAGTCTCTGTGCCTCTGTGCGAGCAGTGCCATGGGCAGATGAGGCTGAGCAACAACTTTCCAAGATAGCTATTTCTGCCTGCGAGCTATCTGCAGACGTTCGCATTTTTGGACCATGGCTGCCGAAGGCCCGCGGCACGGACCACTTAAGCTATTTTTGAAGTGTCAGGAGGCAAGACAAGCAAGCAGCCCCAGACTCTGTGCCTCTGTGCGAGCAGTGCCATGAGTAGATGAGGCTGAGCAACAGCTTTCCAGGCTAGCTCTTTCTGCCTGAGAGCTATCTGCAGACGTTCGCATTTTGGGAGCAGGGCTGCCGGAGGCGCCCCACACGGACCACCTAAGATACGTTTGAAGTTTGAGGTGGCAAGACCAGGAAGCAGCCCTAGTCTCTGTGCCTCTGTGCGAGCAGTGCCATGGGCAGATGAGGCTGAGCAACAGCTTTCCAGGCTAGCTTTTTCTGCCTGCGAGCTATCTGCAGACGTTCGCATTTTCGGAGCAGGGCTGCCGATGGCCTCATGCACGGACCCCCAAAGCTACATTTGAAGTGTCAGGAGGGAAGACAAGCAAGCAGCCCCAGTCTCTGTGCCTCTGTGCGAGCAGTGCCATGGGCCTACGAAGCTGAGCAACAGCTTTCCAGGCTAGCTCTTTCTGGCTGCGAGCTATCTGCAGATGTTCATATTTTGAGAGCAGGGCTGCCGGAGGATTCCTGCACGGACCACCTAAGATACGTTTGAAGTTTGAGGAAGCAAGACAAGCAAGCAGCCCCAGTTTCTGTGCCTCTGTGCGAGCAGTGCCATGGGCAGATGAGGCTGAGCAACAGCTTTCGAGGCTAGCTCTTTCTGGCTGCCAGCTATCTGCAGACGTTCGTATTTTCGGAGCATGGCTGCCGGAGGCCCCATTCACAGATCACCTAATCTACATTTAAAGTTTGAGGTTGCAAGACAAGCAAGCAGCCCCAGACTCTGTGCCTCTGTGCGAGCAGTGCCTTGAGTAGATGAGGCTGAGCAACAGCTTTCCAGGCTAGCTCTTTCTGGCTCGAGCTATCTGCAGACTTTCGCATTTTCAGAGCAGGGCTGCCAGAGGCTCTCTGAACGGACTGCCAAAGATATGTTTGAAGTTTGAGGTGGCAAGACAAGCAAGCAGCCCCAGTCTCTGTGCCTCTGTGCGAGCAGTGCCATGGGCAGATGAGGCTGAGCAACAGCTTTCCAGGCTAGCTCTTTCTGCCTGCGAGCTATCTGCAGACGTTCGCATTTTCGGAGCAGGGCTGTCGGTGGCGCTCAGCACGGACCACCAAAGCTACATTTGAAGTTTGAGGTGGCAAGACAAGCAAGCAGCCCTAGTCTCTGTGCCTCTGTGCGAGCAGTGCCATGGGCAGATGAGGCTGAGCAACAGCTTTCCAGGCTAGCTTTTTCTGCCTGCGAGCTATCTGCAGACGTTCGCATTTTCGGAGCAGGTCTGCCGGAGGCCAAATGCACGGACCCCCAAAGCTACATTTGAAGTTTGAGGTGTCAAGACAAGCAAGCAGCCCTAGTCTCTGTGCCTCTGTGCGAGCAGTGCCATGGGCAGATGAGGCTGAGTACAGCTTTCCAGGCTAGCTTTTTCTGCCTGCGAGCTATCTGCAGACGTTCGCATTTTCGGAACAGTGCTGCCGATGGCCCCATGCACGGACACTCAAAGATACATTTGAAGTTTCAGGGAGCAAGACAAGCAAGCAGTCTCAGTCTCTGTGCCTCTGTGCGAGCAGTGCCATGGGCAGATGAGGCTGAGCAACAACTTTCCAAGATAGCTATTTCTGCCTGCGAGCTATCTGCAGACGTTCGCATTTTTGGAGCATGGCTGCCGAAGGCCCGCGGCACGGACCACTTAAGCTATTTTTGAAGTGTCAGGAGGCAAGACAAGCAAGCAGCCCCAGACTCTGTGCCTCTGTGCGAGCAGTGCCATGAGTAGATGAGGCTGAGCAACAGCTTTCCAGGCTAGCTCTTTCTGCCTGAGAGCTATCTGCAGACGTTCGCATTTTGGGAGCAGGGCTGCCGGAGGCGCCCCACACGGACCACCTAAGATACGTTTGAAGTTTGAGGTGGCAAGACCAGGAAGCAGCCCTAGTCTCTGTGCCTCTGTGCGAGCAGTGCCATGGGCAGATGAGGCTGAGCAACAGCTTTCCAGGCTAGCTTTTTCTGCCTGCGAGCTATCTGCAGACGTTCGCATTTTCGGAGCAGGGCTGCCGATGGCCTCATGCACGGACCCCCAAAGCTACATTTGAAGTGTCAGGAGGGAAGACAAGCAAGCAGCCCCAGTCTCTGTGCCTCTGTGCGAGCAGTGCCATGGGCCTACGAAGCTGAGCAACAGCTTTCCAGGCTAGCTCTTTCTGCCTGCGAGCTATCTGCAGATGTTCATATTTTGAGAGCAGGGCTGCCGGAGGATTCCTGCACGGACCACCTAAGATACGTTTGAAGTTTGAGGAAGCAAGACAAGCAAGCAGCCCCAGTTTCTGTGCCTCTGTGCGAGCAGTGCCATGGGCAGATGAGGCTGAGCAACAGCTTTCGAGGCTAGCTCTTTCTGGCTGCCAGCTATCTGCAGACGTTCGTATTTTCGGAGAAGGGCTGCCGGAGGCCCCATTCACGGATCACCTAATCTACATTTGAAGTTTGAGGTGGCAAGACAAGCAAGCAGCCCCAGACTCTGTGCCTCTGTGCGAGCAGTGCCTTGAGTAGATGAGGCTGAGCAACAGCTTTCCAGGCTAGCTCTTTCTGGCTCGAGCTATCTGCAGACTTTCGCATTTTCAGAGCAGGGCTGCCAGAGGCTCTCTGAACGGACTGCCAAAGATATGTTTGAAGTTTGAGGTGGCAAGACAAGCAAGCAGCCCCAGTCTCTGTGCCTCTGTGCGAGCAGTGCCATGGGCAGATGAGGCTGAGCAACAGCTTTCCAGGCTAGCTCTTTCTGCCTGCGAGCTATCTGCAGACGTTCGCATTTTCGGAGCAGGGCTGTCGGTGGCGCTCAGCACGGACCACCAAAGCTACATTTGAAGTTTGAGGTGGCAAGACAAGCAAGCAGCCCTAGTCTCTGTGCCTCTGTGCGAGCAGTACCATGGGCAGATGAGGCTGAGCAACAGCTTTCCAGGCTAGCTTTTTCTGCCTGCGAGCTATCTGCAGACGTT
This sequence comes from Opisthocomus hoazin, assembly GCF_030867145.1. NCBI lineage: Eukaryota > Metazoa > Chordata > Aves > Opisthocomiformes > Opisthocomidae > Opisthocomus > Opisthocomus hoazin. The sequence goes on from NC_134429.1 coordinate 7,818,498, forward strand.
CGCATTTTCGGAGCAGGTCTGCCGGAGTCCAAATGCACGGACCCCCAAAGCTACATTTGAAGTTTGAGGTGTCAAGACAAGCAAGCAGCCCTAGTCTCTGTGCCTCTGTGCGAGCAGTGCCATGGGCAGATGAGGCTGAGTACAGCTTTCCAGGCTAGCTTTTTCTGCCTGCGAGCTATCTGCAGACGTTCGCATTTTAGGAGCATGGCTGCCGAAGGCGCCCTACACGGACCACTTAAGCATTTTTGAAGTGTCAGGAGGCAAGACAAGCAAGCAGCCTCAGTCTCTGTGCCTCTGTGCGAGCAGTGCCATGGGCAGATGAGGCTGAGCAACAGCTTTCCAGGCTAGCTTTTTCTGCCTGCAAGCTATCTGCAGACGTTCGCATTTTCGGAGAAGGGCTGCTGGAGGCCCCATGCACTGACCACCAAAGCTACATTTGAAGTTTCAGGAGTCAAGACAAGCAAGCAGCCCCAGTCTCTGTGCCTCTGTGCGAGCAGTGCCATGGGCAGATGAGGCTGATCAACAGCTTTCCAGGCTAGCTCTTTCTGCCTGAGTGCTATCTGCAGACGTTCGCATTTTCGGAGCAGGGCTGCCGAAGGCCCCCGGCACGGACCACTTAAGCTATTTTTGAAGTTTCAGGAGTCAAGACAAGCAAGCAGCCCCAGACTCTGTGCCTCTGTGCGAGCAGTGCCATGGGCCGACGAAGCTGAGCAACAGCTTTCCAGGCTAGCTATTTCTGCCTGCGAGCTATCTGCAGATGTTCATATTTTGAGAGCAGGGCTGCCGAAGGCTTCCTGCACGGACCACCTAAGATACGTTTGAAGTTTGAGGGGGCAAGACAAGCAAGCAGCCCCAGTTTCTGTGCCTCTGTGCGAGCAGTGCCATGGGCAGATGAGGCTGAGCAACAGCTTCGAGGCTAGCTCTTTCTGGCTGCCAGCTATCTGCAGACGTTCGCAATTTCGGAGAAGGGCTGCCGGAGGCCCCATTCACGGACCACCTAATCTACATTTGAAGTTTGAGGTGGCAAGACAAGCAAGCAGCCCCAGTCTCTGTGCCTCTGTGCGAGCAGTGCCATGGGCCTACGAAGCTGAGCAACAGCTTTCCAGGCTAGCTCTTTCTGCCTGCGAGCTATCTGCAGATGTTCATATTTTGAGAGCAGGGCTGCCGGAGGATTCCTGCACGGACCACCTAAGATACGTTTGAAGTTTGAGGAAGCAAGACAAGCAAGCAGCCCCAGTTTCTGTGCCTCTGTGCGAGCAGTGCCATGGGCAGATGAGGCTGAGCAACAGCTTTCGAGGCTAGCTCTTTCTGGCTGCCAGCTATCTGCAGACGTTCGTATTTTCGGAGCATGGCTGCCGGAGGCCCCATTCACGGATCACCTAATCTACATTTGAAGTTTGAGGTGGCAAGACAAGCAAGCAGCCCCAGACTCTGTGCCTCTGTGCGAGCAGTGCCTTGAGTAGATGAGGCTGAGCAACAGCTTTCCAGGCTAGCTCTTTCTGGCTCGAGCTATCTGCAGACTTTCGCATTTTCAGAGCAGGGCTGCCAGAGGCTCTCTGAACGGACTGCCAAAGATATGTTTGAAGTTTGAGGTGGCAAGACAAGCAAGCAGCCCCAGTCTCTGTGCCTCTGTGCGAGCAGTGCCATGGGCAGATGAGGCTGAGCAACAGCTTTCCAGGCTAGCTCTTTCTGCCTGCGAGCTATCTGCAGACGTTCGCATTTTCGGAGCAGGGCTGTCGGTGGCGCTCAGCACGGACCACCAAAGCTACATTTGAAGTTTGAGGTGGCAAGACAAGCAAGCAGCCCTAGTCTCTGTGCCTCTGTGCGAGCAGTACCATGGGCAGATGAGGCTGAGCAACAGCTTTCCAGGCTAGCTTTTTCTGCCTGCGAGCTATCTGCAGACGTTCGCATTTTCGGAGCAGGTCTGCCGGAGTCCAAATGCACGGACCCCCAAAGCTACATTTGAAGTTTGAGGTGTCAAGACAAGCAAGCAGCCCTAGTCTCTGTGCCTCTGTGCGAGCAGTGCCATGGGCAGATGAGGCTGAGTACAGCTTTCCAGGCTAGCTTTTTCTGCCTGCGAGCTATCTGCAGACGTTCGCATTTTAGGAGCATGGCTGCCGAAGGCGCCCTACACGGACCACTTAAGCATTTTTGAAGTGTCAGGAGGCAAGACAAGCAAGCAGCCTCAGTCTCTGTGCCTCTGTGCGAGCAGTGCCATGGGCAGATGAGGCTGAGCAACAGCTTTCCAGGCTAGCTTTTTCTGCCTGCAAGCTATCTGCAGACGTTCGCATTTTCGGAGAAGGGCTGCTGGAGGCCCCATGCACTGACCACCAAAGCTACATTTGAAGTTTCAGGAGTCAAGACAAGCAAGCAGCCCCAGTCTCTGTGCCTCTGTGCGAGCAGTGCCATGGGCAGATGAGGCTGATCAACAGCTTTCCAGGCTAACTCTTTCTGCCTGAGTGCTATCTGCAGACGTTCGCATTTTCGGAGCATGGCTGCCGAAGGCCCCCGGCACGGACCACTTAAGCTATTTTTGAAGTTTCAGGAGTCAAGACAAGCAAGCAGCCCCAGACTCTGTGCCTCTGTGCGAGCAGTGCCATGGGCCGACGAAGCTGAGCAACAGCTTTCCAGGCTAGCTATTTCTGCCTGCGAGCTATCTGCAGATGTTCATATTTTGAGAGCAGGGCTGCCGAAGGCTTCCTGCACGGACCACCTAAGATACGTTTGAAGTTTGAGGGGGCAAGACAAGCAAGCAGCCCCAGTTTCTGTGCCTCTGTGCGAGCAGTGCCATGGGCAGATGAGGCTGAGCAACAGCTTCGAGGCTAGCTCTTTCTGGCTGCCAGCTATCTGCAGACGTTCGCAATTTCGGAGAAGGGCTGCCGGAGGCCCCATTCACGGACCACCTAATCTACATTTGAAGTTTGAGGTGGCAAGACAAGCAAGCAGCCCCAGACTCTGTGCCTCTGTGCGAGCAATGCCATGGGCAGATGAGGCTGAGCAAGAGCTTTCCAGGCTAGCTCTTTCTGCCTGCGAGCTATCTGCAGACGTTCGCATTTTCGGAGCAGGGCTGTCGGTGGCGCTCAGCACGGACCACCAAAGCTACATTTGAAGTTTGAGGTGGCAAGACAAGCAAGCAGCCCTAGTCTCTGTGCCTCTGTGCGAGCAGTGCCATGGGCAGATGAGGCTGAGCAACAGCTTTCCAGGCTAGCTCTTTCTGCCTGCGAGCTATCTGCAGATGTTCATATTTTGAGAGCAGGGCTGCCGAAGGCTTCCTGCACGGACCACCTAAGATACGTTTGAAGTTTGAGGGGGCAAGACAAGCAAGCAGCCCCAGTTTCTGTGCCTCTGTGCGAGCAGTGCCATGGGCAGATGAGGCTGAGCAACAGCTTCGAGGCTAGCTCTTTCTGGCTGCCAGCTATCTGCAGACGTTCGCAATTTCGGAGAAGGGCTGCCGGAGGCCCCATTCACGGACCACCTAATCTACATTTGAAGTTTGAGGTGGCAAGACAAGCAAGCAGCCCCAGTCTCTGTGCCTCTGTGCGAGCAGTGCCATGGGCCTACGAAGCTGAGCAACAGCTTTCCAGGCTAGCTCTTTCTGCCTGCGAGCTATCTGCAGATGTTCATATTTTGAGAGCAGGGCTGCCGGAGGATTCCTGCACGGACCACCTAAGATACGTTTGAAGTTTGAGGAAGCAAGACAAGCAAGCAGCCCCAGTTTCTGTGCCTCTGTGCGAGCAGTGCCATGGGCAGATGAGGCTGAGCAACAGCTTTCGAGGCTAGCTCTTTCTGGCTGCCAGCTATCTGCAGACGTTCGTATTTTCGGAGCATGGCTGCCGGAGGCCCCATTCACGGATCACCTAATCTACATTTGAAGTTTGAGGTGGCAAGACAAGCAAGCAGCCCCAGACTCTGTGCCTCTGTGCGAGCAGTGCCTTGAGTAGATGAGGCTGAGCAACAGCTTTCCAGGCTAGCTCTTTCTGGCTCGAGCTATCTGCAGACTTTCGCATTTTCAGAGCAGGGCTGCCAGAGGCTCTCTGAACGGACTGCCAAAGATATGTTTGAAGTTTGAGGTGGCAAGACAAGCAAGCAGCCCCAGTCTCTGTGCCTCTGTGCGAGCAGTGCCATGGGCAGATGAGGCTGAGCAACAGCTTTCCAGGCTAGCTCTTTCTGCCTGCGAGCTATCTGCAGACGTTCGCATTTTCGGAGCAGGGCTGTCGGTGGCGCTCAGCACGGACCACCAAAGCTACATTTGAAGTTTGAGGTGGCAAGACAAGCAAGCAGCCCTAGTCTCTGTGCCTCTGTGCGAGCAGTACCATGGGCAGATGAGGCTGAGCAACAGCTTTCCAGGCTAGCTTTTTCTGCCTGCGAGCTATCTGCAGACGTTCGCATTTTCGGAGCAGGTCTGCCGGAGTCCAAATGCACGGACCCCCAAAGCTACATTTGAAGTTTGAGGTGTCAAGACAAGCAAGCAGCCCTAGTCTCTGTGCCTCTGTGCGAGCAGTGCCATGGGCAGATGAGGCTGAGTACAGCTTTCCAGGCTAGCTTTTTCTGCCTGCGAGCTATCTGCAGACGTTCGCATTTTAGGAGCATGGCTGCCGAAGGCGCCCTACACGGACCACTTAAGCATTTTTGAAGTGTCAGGAGGCAAGACAAGCAAGCAGCCTCAGTCTCTGTGCCTCTGTGCGAGCAGTGCCATGGGCAGATGAGGCTGAGCAACAGCTTTCCAGGCTAGCTTTTTCTGCCTGCAAGCTATCTGCAGACGTTCGCATTTTCGGAGAAGGGCTGCTGGAGGCCCCATGCACTGACCACCAAAGCTACATTTGAAGTTTCAGGAGTCAAGACAAGCAAGCAGCCCCAGTCTCTGTGCCTCTGTGCGAGCAGTGCCATGGGCAGATGAGGCTGATCAACAGCTTTCCAGGCTAGCTCTTTCTGCCTGAGTGCTATCTGCAGACGTTCGCATTTTCGGAGCATGGCTGCCGAAGGCCCCCGGCACGGACCACTTAAGCTATTTTTGAAGTTTCAGGAGTCAAGACAAGCAAGCAGCCCCAGACTCTGTGCCTCTGTGCGAGCAGTGCCATGGGCCGACGAAGCTGAGCAACAGCTTTCCAGGCTAGCTATTTCTGCCTGCGAGCTATCTGCAGATGTTCATATTTTGAGAGCAGGGCTGCCGAAGGCTTCCTGCACGGACCACCTAAGATACGTTTGAAGTTTGAGGGGGCAAGACAAGCAAGCAGCCCCAGTTTCTGTGCCTCTGTGCGAGCAGTGCCATGGGCAGATGAGGCTGAGCAACAGCTTCGAGGCTAGCTCTTTCTGGCTGCCAGCTATCTGCAGACGTTCGCAATTTCGGAGAAGGGCTGCCGGAGGCCCCATTCACGGACCACCTAATCTACATTTGAAGTTTGAGGTGGCAAGACAAGCAAGCAGCCCCAGACTCTGTGCCTCTGTGCGAGCAATGCCATGGGCAGATGAGGCTGAGCAAGAGCTTTCCAGGCTAGCTCTTTCTGCCTGCGAGCTATCTGCAGACGTTCGCATTTTCGGAGCAGGGCTGTCGGTGGCGCTCAGCACGGACCACCAAAGCTACATTTGAAGTTTGAGGTGGCAAGACAAGCAAGCAGCCCTAGTCTCTGTGCCTCTGTGCGAGCAGTGCCATGGGCAGATGAGGCTGAGCAACAGCTTTCCAGGCTAGCTCTTTCTGCCTGCGAGCTATCTGCAGATGTTCATATTTTGAGAGCAGGGCTGCCGGAGGATTCCTGCACGGACCACCTAAGATACGTTTGAAGTTTGAGGTGATAAGACAAGCAAGCAGCCCCAGTTTCTGTGCCTCTGTGCGAGCAGTGCCATGGGCAGATGAGGCTGAGCAACAGCTTTCGAGGCTAGCTCTTTCTGGCTGCCAGCTATCTGCAGACGTTCGTATTTTCGGAGAAGGGCTGCCGGAGGCCCCATTCACGGATCACCTAATCTACATTTGAAGTTTGAGGTGGCAAGACAAGCAAGCAGCCCCAGACTCTGTGCCTCTGTGCGAGCAGTGCCTTGAGTAGATGAGGCTGAGCAACAGCTTTCCAGGCTAGCTCTTTCTGGCTCGAGCTATCTGCAGACTTTCGCATTTTCAGAGCAGGGCTGCCAGAGGCTCTCTGAACGGACTGCCAAAGATATGTTTGAAGTTTGAGGTGGCAAGACAAGCAAGCAGCCCCAGTCTCTGTGCCTCTGTGCGAGCAGTGCCATGGGCAGATGAGGCTGAGCAACAGCTTTCCAGGCTAGCTCTTTCTGCCTGCGAGCTATCTGCAGACGTTCGCATTTTCGGAGCAGGGCTGTCGGTGGCGCTCAGCACGGACCACCAAAGCTACATTTGAAGTTTGAGGTGGCAAGACAAGCAAGCAGCCCTAGTCTCTGTGCCTCTGTGCGAGCAGTGCCATGGGCAGATGAGGCTGAGCAACAGCTTTCCAGGCTAGCTTTTTCTGCCTGCGAGCTATCTGCAGACGTTCGCATTTTCGGAGCAGGTCTGCCGGAGGCCAAATGCACGGACCCCCAAAGCTACATTTGAAGTTTGAGAGAGCAAGACAAGCAAGCAGCCCTAGTCTCTGTGCCTCTGTGCGAGCAGTGCCATGGGCAGATGAGGCTGAGTACAGCTTTCCAGGCTAGCTTTTTCTGCCTGCGAGCTATCTGCAGACGTTCGCATTTTAGGAGCATGGCTGCCGAAGGCGCCCTACACGGACCACTTAAGCATTTTTGAAGTGTCAGGAGGCAAGACAAGCAAGCAGCCTCAGTCTCTGTGCCTCTGTGCGAGCAGTGCCATGGGCAGATGAGGCTGAGCAACAGCTTTCCAGGCTAGCTTTTTCTGCCTGCAAGCTATCTGCAGACGTTCGCATTTTCGGAGAAGGGCTGCTGGAGGCCCCATGCACTGACCACCAAAGCTACATTTGAAGTTTCAGGGAGCAAGACAAGCAAGCAGCCCCAGTCTCTGTGCCTCTGTGCGAGCAGTGCCATGGGCAGATGAGGCTGAGCAACAGCTTTCCAGGCTAGCTCTTTCTGCCTGAATGCTATCTGCAGACGTTCGCATTTTCGGAGCACGGCTGCCGAAGGCCCCCGGCACGGACCACTTAAGCTATTTTTGAAGTTTCAGGAGTCAAGACAAGCAAGCAGCCCCAGACTCTGTGCCTCTGTGCGAGCAGTGCCATGGGCCGACGAAGCTGAGCAACAGCTTTCCAGGCTAGCTATTTCTGCCTGCGAGCTATCTGCAGATGTTCATATTTTGAGAGCAGGGCTGCCGAAGGCTTCCTGCACGGACCACCTAAGATACGTTTGAAGTTTGAGGGGGCAAGACAAGCAAGCAGCCCCAGTTTCTGTGCCTCTGTGCGAGCAGTGCCATGGGCAGATGAGGCTGAGCAACAGCTTCGAGGCTAGCTCTTTCTGGCTGCCAGCTATCTGCAGACGTTCGCAATTTCGGAGAAGGGCTGCCGGAGGCCCCATTCACGGACCACCTAATCTACATTTGAAGTTTGAGGTGGCAAGACAAGCAAGCAGCCCCAGACTCTGTACCTCTGTGCGAGCAGTGCCATGAGTAGATGAGGCTGAGCAAGAGCTTTCCAGGCTAGATCTTTCTGCCTGCGATCTATCTGCAGACGTTCGCATTTTCACAGAAGGGCTACCGGAGGCTCTCTGCACGGACTGCCAAAGATATGTTTGAAGTTTGTGGTGGCAAGACAAGCAAGCAGCCCCAGTCTCTGTGCCTCTGTGCGAGCAGTGCCATGGGCAGATGAGGCTGAGCAACAGCTTTCCATGCTAGCTCTTTCTGCCTGCGAGCTATCTGCAGACGTTCGCATTTTCGGAGCAGGGCTGTCGGTGGCGCTCAGCACGGACCACCAAAGCTACATTTGAAGTTTGAGGTGGCAAGACAAGCAAGCAGCCCTAGACTCTGTGCCTCTGTGCGAGCAGTGCCATGGGCAGATGAGGCTGAGCAACAGCTTTCCAGGCTAGCTTTTTCTGCCTGCGAGCTATCTGCAGACGTTCGCATTTTCGGAGCAGGTCTGCCGGAGGCCAAATGCACGGACCCCCAAAGCTACATTTGAAGTTTGAGGTGGCAAGACAAGCAAGCAGCCCTAGTCTCTGTGCCTCTGTGCGAGCAGTGCCATGGGCAGATGAGGCTGAGTACAGCTTTCCAGGCTAGCTTTTTCTGCCTGCGAGCTATCTGCAGACGTTCGCATTTTAGGAGCATGGCTGCCGAAGGCGCCCTACACGGACCACTTAAGCTATTTTTGAAGTGTCAGGAGGAAAGACAAGCAAGCAGCCTCAGTCTCTGTGCCTCTGTGCGAGCAGTGCCATGGGCAGATGAGGCTGAGCAACAGCTTTCCAGGCTAGCTTTTTCTTCCTTCAAGCTATCGACAGACGTTCGCATTTTCTTAGCATGGCTGCCGAAGGCCCCCGGCACGGACCACTTAAGCTATTTTTGAAGTTTCAGGAGTCAAGACAAGCAAGCAGCCTCAGTCTCTGTGCCTCTGTGCGAGCAGTGCCATGGGTAGATGAGGCTGAGCAACAGCTTTCCAGGCTAGATTTTTCTGCCTGCAAGCTATCTGCAGACGTTCGCATTTTCGGAGAAGGGCTGCTGGAGGCCCCATGCACTGACCACCAAAGCTACATTTGAAGTTTCAGGGAGCAAGACAAGCAAGCAGCCCCAGTCTCTGTGCCTCTGTGCGAGCAGTGCCATGGGCAGATGAGGCTGAGCAACAGCTTTCCAGGCTAGCTCTTTCTGCCTGAATGCTATCTGCAGACGTTCGCATTTTCGGAGCATGGCTGCCGAAGGCCCCCGGCACGGACCACTTAAGCTATTTTTGTAGTTTCAGGAGTCAAGACAAGCAAGCAGCCCCAGACTCTGTGCCTCTGTGCGAGCAGTGCCATGGGCCGACGAAGCTGAGCAACAGCTTTCCAGGTTAGCTATTTCTGCCTGCGAGCTATCTGCAGATGTTCATATTTTGAGAGCAGGGCTGCCGAAGGCTTCCTGCACGGACCACCTAAGATACGTTTGAAGTTTGAGGGGGCAAGACAAGCAAGCAGCCCCAGTTTCTGTGCCTCTGTGCGAGCAGTGCCATGGGCAGATGAGGCTGAGCAACAGCTTCGAGGCTAGCTCTTTCTGGCTGCCAGCTATCTGCAGACGTTCGCAATTTCGGAGAAGGGCTGCCGGAGGCCCCATTCACGGACCACCTAATCTACATTTGAAGTTTGAGGTGGCAAGACAAGCAAGCAGCCCCAGACTCTGTACATCTGTGCGAGCAGTGCCATGAGTAGATGAGGCTGAGCAAGAGCTTTCCAGGCTAGATCTTTCTGCCTGCGATCTATCTGCAGACGTTCGCATTTTCACAGAAGGGCTACCGGAGGCTCTCTGCACGGACTGCCAAAGATATGTTTGAAGTTTGTGGTGGCAAGACAAGCAAGCAGCCCTAGTCTCTGTGCCTCTGTGCGAGCAGTGCCGTGGGCAGATGAGGCTGAGCAACAGCTTTCCATGCTAGCTCTTTCTGCCTGCGAGCTATCTGCAGACGTTCGCATTTTCGGAGCAGGGCTGTCGGTGGCGCTCAGCACGGACCACCAAAGCTACATTTGAAGTTTGAGGTGGCAAGACAAGCAAGCAGCCCTAGTCTCTGTGCCTCTGTGCGAGCAGTGCCATGGGCAGATGAGGCTGAGCAACAGCTTTCCAGGCTAGCTTTTTCTGCCTGCGAGCTATCTGCAGACGTTCGCATTTTCGGAGCAGGTCTGCCGGAGGCCAAATGCACGGACCCCCAAAGCTACATTTGAAGTTTGAGGTGGCAAGACAAGCAAGCAGCCCTAGTCTCTGTGCCTCTGTGCGAGCAGTGCCATGGGCAGATGAGGCTGAGTACAGCTTTCCAGGCTAGCTTTTTCTGCCTGCGAGCTATCTGCAGACGTTCGCATTTTAGGAGCATGGCTGCCGAAGGCGCCCTACACGGACCACTTAAGCTATTTTTGAAGAGTCAGGAGGCAAGACAAGCAAGCAGCCTCAGTCTCTGTGCCTCTGTGCGAGCAGTGCCATGGGCAGATGAGGCTGAGCAACAGCTTTCCAGGCTAGCTTTTTCTGCCTGCAAGCTATCGACAGACGTTCGCATTTTCGGAGCATGGCTGCCGAAGGCCCCCGGCACGGACCACTTAATCTATTTTTGAAGTTTCAGGAGTCAAGACAAGCAAGCAGCCCCAGACTCTGTGCCTCTGTGCCAGCAGTGCCATGAGCGGATGAGGCTGAGCAACAGCTTTCCAGGCTAGCTCTTTCTGCCTGCGAGCTATCTGCAGACGTTCTCATTTTCAGAGCAGTGCTGAAGGAGGCTCTCTGCACGGACTGCCAAAGTTATGTCTGAAATTTGAGGTGGCAAGACAAGCAAGCAGCCACAGTCTCTGTGCCTCTGTGCGAGCAGTGCCATGGGCAGATGAGGCTGAGCAACAGCTTTCCAGGCTAGCTCTTTCTGCCTGCGAGCTATCTGCAGACGTTCGCATTTTCGGAGAAGGGCTGCCGGAGGCCACATGCACTGACCACCAAAGCTACATTTGAACTTTCAGGGAGCAAGACAAGCAAGCAGCCCCAGTCTCTGTGCCTCTGTGCGAGCAGTGCCATGGGCAGATGAGGCTGAGCAACAGCTTTCCAGGCTAGCTATTTCTGGCTGCGAGCTATCAGCAAATATTCACATTTTGGGAGCAGGGCTGCCGGAGGCGCCCCACACGGACCACCTAATCTCCGTTTGAAGTTTGAGGGAGCAAGACAAGCAAGCAGCCCCAGTCTTTGTGCCTCTGTGCGAGCAGTGCCATGGGCAGATGAGGCTGAGCAACAGCTTTCCAGGCTAGCCCTTTATGGCTGCCAACTATCTGCAGACGTTCGCATTTTCGGAGCAGTGCTGCCGATGGCCCCATGCACGGAAACTCAAAGATACATTTGAAGTTTGAGAGAGCAAGACAAGCAAGCAGTCTCAGTCTCTGTGCCTCTGTGCGAGCAGTGCCATGGGCAGATGAGGATGAGCAACAACTTTCCAGGATAGATATTTCTGCCTGCGAGCTATCTGCAGACGTTCGCATTTTGGGAGCAGGGCTGCCGAAGGCCCGCGGCACGGACAACCTAATCTATTTTTGAAGTGTCAGGAGGCATGACAAGCAAGCAGCCCCAGACTGTGTGCCTCTGTGCGAGCAGTTCCATGGGCAGATGAGGCTGAGCAACAGCTTTCCAGGCTAGCTCTTTCTGCCTGAGAGCTATCTGCAGACGTTCGCATTTTCGGAGCAGGGTTGCCTTAGGCGCCCGGCACGGACCACCTCAGATACTTTTGAAGTTTTAGGTGGCAAGACAAGGAAGCAGCCCTAGTCTCTGTGCCTCTGTGCGAGCAGTGCCATAGGCAGATGAGGCTGAGCAACAGCTTTCCAGGCTAGCCTTTTCTGCCTGCGAGCTATCTGCAGACGTTCGCATTTTCGGAGCAGGGCTGCCGATGGCCTCATGCACGGACCCCCAAAGCTACATTTGAAGTGTCAGGAGGCAAGACAAGCAAGCAGCCCCAGTCTCTGTGCCTCTGTGCGAGCAGTGCCATGGGCCGATGAAGCTGAGCAACAGCTTTCCAGGCTAGCTCTTTCTGCCTGCGAGCTATCTGCAGACATTCGCATTTTCAGAGCAGTGCTGCCAGAGGCTCTCTGCATGGATTGCCAAAGTTATGTTTGAAGTTTGAGGTGGCAAGACAAGCAAGCAGCCCCAGTCTCTGTGCCTCTGTGCGAGCAGTGCCATGGGCAGAGGAGGCTAAGCAAGAGCTTTCCAGGATAGATATTTCTGCCTGCGAGCTATCTGCAGACGTTCGCATTTTCGGAGAAGGGCTGCCGGAGGCGCCCTACACGGACCACCTAAGATACGTTTGAAGTTTGAGGTGGCAAGACAAGCAAGCAGCCCCAGTCTCTGTGCCTCTGTGCGAGCAGTGCCATGGGCAGATGAGGCTGAGCAACAGCTTTCCAGGCTAGCTCTTTCTGCCTGCGAGCTATCTGCAGACGTTCGCATTTTCGGAGCATGGCTGCCGGAGACCACCTGCACGGACCACTTAAGCTATTTTTGAAGTGTCAGGAGGCAAGACAAGCAAGCAGCCCCAGACTCTGTGCCTCTGTGCGAGCAGTGCCATGGGCAGATGAGGCTGAGCAACAGCTTTCCATGCTAGCTCTTTCTGCCTGCGAGCTATCTGCAGACGTTCGCATTTTCGGAGCAGGGCTGTCGGTGGCCCTCAGCATGGACCACCAAAGCTACATTTGAAGTTTGAGGTGGCAAGACAAGCAAGCAGCCCTAGTCTCTGTGCCTCTGTGCGAGCAGTGCCATGGGCAGATGAGGCTGAGCAACAGCTTTCCAGGCTAGCTTTTTCTGCCTGCGAGCTATCTGCAGACGTTCGCATTTTCGGAGCAGGTCTGCCGGAGGCCAAATGCACGGACCCCCAAAGCTACATTTGAAGTTTGAGGTGGCAAGACAAGCAAGCAGCCCTAGTCTCTGTGCCTCTGTGCGAGCAGTGCCATGGGCAGATGAGGCTGAGTACAGCTTTCCAGGCTAGCTTTTTCTGCCTGCGAGCTATCTGCAGACGTTCGCATTTTAGGAGCATGGCTGCCGAAGGCGCCCTACACGGACCACCAAAGCTATTTTTGAAGTTTCAGGAGTCAAGACAAGCAAGCAGCCCCACACTCTGTGCCTCTGTGCCAGCAGTGCCATGAGCAGATGAGGCTGAGCAACAGCTTTCCAGGCTAGCTCTTTCTGCCTGCGAGCTATCTGCAGACGTTCTCATTTTCAGAGCAGTGCTGAAGGAGGCTCTCTGCACGGACTGCCAAAGTTATGTCTGAAATTTGAGGTGGCAAGACAAGCAAGCAGCCACAGTCTCTGTGCCTCTGTGCGAGCAGTGCCATGGGCAGATGAGGCTGAGCAACAGCTTTCCAGGCTAGCTCTTTCTGCCTGCGAGCTATCTGCAGACGTTCGCATTTTCGGAGAAGGGCTGCCGGAGGCCACATGCACTGACCACCAAAGCTACATTTGAACTTTCAGGGAGCAAGACAAGCAAGCAGCCCCAGTCTCTGTGCCTCTGTGCGAGCAGTGCCATGGGCAGATGAGGCTGAGCAACAGCTTTCCAGGCTAGCTATTTCTGGCTGCGAGCTATCAGCAAATATTCACATTTTGGGAGCAGGGCTGCCGGAGGCGCCCCACACGGACCACCTAATCTCCGTTTGAAGTTTGAGGGAGCAAGACAAGCAAGCAGCCCCAGTCTTTGTGCCTCTGTGCGAGCAGTGCCATGGGCAGATGAGGCTGAGCAACAGCTTTCCAGGCTAGCCCTTTATGGCTGCCAACTATCTGCAGACGTTCGCATTTTCGGAGCAGTGCTGCCGATGGCCCCATGCACGGAAACTCAAAGATACATTTGAAGTTTGAGAGAGCAAGACAAGCAAGCAGTCTCAGTCTCTGTGCCTCTGTGCGAGCAGTGCCATGGGCAGATGAGGCTGAGCAACAGCTTTCCAGGCTAGCTCTTTCTGCCTGCGAGCTATCTGCAGACGTTCGCATTTTCAGAGCAGTGCTGCCAGAGGCTCTCTGCATGGATTGCCAAAGTTATGTTTGAAGTTTGAGGTGGCAAGACAAGCAAGTAGCCCCAGTTTCTGTGCCTCTGTGCGAGCAGTGCCATGGGCAGATGAGGCTGAGCAACAGCTTTCCAGGCTAGCTCTTTCTGCCTGCAAGCTATCTGCAGACGATCGCATTTTCGGAGCAGGGCTGCCGGAGGCCCCGTTCACGAACCACCAAATGTACATTTCAAGATTGAGGTGGCAAGACAAGCAAGCAGCCCCAGTCTCTGTGCCTCTGTGCGAGCAGTGCCATGGGCAGATGAGGCTGAGCAACAGCTTTCCAGGCTAGCTCTTTCTGCCTGCGAGCTATCTAGAGACGTTAGCATTTTCAGAGCATGGCTGCCGGAGACCACCTGCACGGACCACTTAAGCTATTTTTGAAGTGTCAGGAGGCAAGACAAGCAAGCAGCCTCAGTCTCTGTGCCTCTGTGCGAGCAGTGCCATGGGCAGATGAGGCTGAGCAACAGCTTTCCAGGCTAGACCTTTCTGCCTGCGAGCTATCTGCAGACGTTCGCATTTTCGCAGCAGGGCTGCTGGAGGCCCCCGGCACTGACCAGCAAAGCTACATTTGAAGTTTGAGGTGGCAAGACAAGCAAGCAGGCCCAGTCTCTGTGCCTCTGTGCGAGCAGTGCCATGGGCAGGTGAGGCTGAGCAACAGCTTTCCAGGCTGGGTTTTTCTGGCTGCCACCTAACTGCAGATATTCACATTTTGGGAGCAGGGCTACCGGAGGCGCCCTACACGGACCACCTAATCTAAATTTCAAGTTTGAGGAAGCAAGACAAGGAAGCAGCCCCAGTCTCTGTGCCTCTGTGCGAGCAGTGCCATGGGCAGATGAGGCTGAGCAACAGCTTTCCAGGCTAGCTCTTTCTGGCTGCCATCTATCTGCTGACGTTCGCATTTTCGGAGAAGGGCTGCCGGAGGCCCCATTCACGGACCACCAAAGCTACATTTGAAGTTTGAGGGGGCAAGACAAGCAAGCAGCCCTAGTCTCTGTGCCTCTGTGCGAGCAGTGCCATGGGCAGATGAGGCTGAGCAACAGCTTTCCAGGCTAGCTTTTTCTGCCTGCGAGCTATCTGCAGACGTTGGCATTTTCGGAGCAGGGCTGGCGATGGCCCCATGCACGGACCCCAAAAGATACATTTGAAATTTGAGGGGACAAGACTAGCAAGCAGTCCCTGTCTCTGTGCCTCTGTGCGAGCAGTGCCATGGGCAGATGAGGCTGAGCAACAGCTTTCCAGGCTAGATCTTTCTACCTGCAAGCTATCTGCAGACGTTCGCATTTTCAGAGCATGGGTGCCAGAGGCTCTCTGCACGGACTGCCAAAGATATGTTTGAAGTTTGAGGGGGCAAGACAAGCAAGTAGCCCCAGCCTCTGTCCCTCTGTGCGAGCAGTGTCATGGGCAGATGAGGCTGAGCAACAGCTTTCCAGGCTAGCTCTTTCTGCCTGCGAGCTATCTGCAGATGTTCGCGTTTTCGGAGAAGGGCTGCCGGAGGCGCCGTACACGGACCACCTAAGATACGTTTGAAGTTTGAGGGAGCAAGACAAGCAAGCAGCCCCAGACTCTGTGCCTCTGTGCGAGCAGTGCCATGGGCAGATGAGGCTGAGCAACAGCTTTCCAGGCTAGCTATTTCTGGCTGCGAGCTATCTGCAGATATTCACATTTTGGGAGCAGGGCTGCCGGAGGCCCCATTTACGGACCACCTAAGCTGCATTTGAAGTTTGAGGGGGCAAAACAAGCAAGCAGCCCCAGTCTCTGTGCCTCTGTGCGAGCAGTGCCATGGGCAGATGAGGCTGAGCAACAGCTTTCCAGGCTAGCTCTTTCTGCCTGCAAGCTATCTGCAGACGTTCGCATTCTCGGAGCATGGCTGCTGAAGGCCCCAAGCACGGACCACTTAAGCTATTTTTGAAGTGTCAGGAGGCAAGACAAGCAAGCAGCCCCAGACTCTGTGCCTCTGTGCGAGCAGTGCCATGGGCAGATGAAGCTGAGCAACAACTTTCCAGGCTAGCTCTTTCTGGCTCGAGCTATCTGCAGACGTTCTCATTTTCAGAGCACGGCTGCCGGAGGCTCTCTGCACGGACTGCCAAAGAAATGTTTGAAGTTTGAGGTGGCAAGACAAGCAAGCAGCCCCAGTCTCTGTGCCTCTGTGCGAGCAGTGCCATGGGCAGATGAGGCTGAGCAACAGCTTTCCAGGCTAGCTCTTTCTGCCTGCAAGCTATCTGCAGATGTTCACATTTTGGGAGCAGGGCTGCCGGATGCTTCCTGCACGGACCACCTAAGATACGTTTGAAGTTTGAGGGGGCAAGACAAGCAAGTAGCCCCAGTCTCTGTGCCTCTGTGCGAGCAATGCCATGGGCAGATGAGGCTGAGCAACAGCTTTCCAGGCTAGCTCTTTCTGGCTGCGAGCTATCTGCAGATGTTCACATTTTGGGAGCAATGCTGCCGGATGCTTCCTGCACGGACCACCTAAGATACGTTTGAAGTTTCGGGGGGCAAGACAAGCAAGTAGCCCCAGTCTCTGTGCCTCTGTGCTCGCACAGTGCCATGGGCAGATGAGGCTGAGCAACAGCTTTCCAGGCTAGCTCTTTCTGCCTGCCAACTATCTGCAGACGTTCGCATTTTCGGAGCAGGGCTGCCGGAGGCCCCATTCACGGACCACCAAAGCTACATTTCAAGTTTGAGGTGGCAAGACAAGCAAGCAGCCCCAGTCTCTGTGCCTCTGTGCGAGCAGTGCCATGGGCAGATGAGGATGAGCAACAGCTTTCCAGGCTAACTCTTTCTGCCTGCGAGCTATCTGCAGACGTTAGCATTTTCAGAGCATGGCTGCCGGAGACCACCTGCACGGTCCACTTAAGCTATTTTTGAAGTGTTAGGAGGCAAGACAAGCAAGCAGCCTCAGTCTCTGTGCCTCTGTGCGAGCAGTGCCATGGGCAGATGAGGCTGAGCAACAGCTTTCCAGGCTAGACCTTTCTGCCTGCGAGCTATCTGCAGACGTTCACATTTTCGGAGCAGGGCTGCTGGAGGCCACATGCACTGACCACCAAAGCTACATTTGAAGTTTGAGGTGGCAAGACAAGCAAGCAGCCCCAGTCTCTGTGCCTCTGTGCGAGCAGTGCCATGGGCAGATGAGGCTGAGCAACAGCTTTCCAGGCTAGCCCTTTATGGCTGCCAACTATCTGCAGACGTTCGCGTTTTCGGAGAAGGGCTGCCGGAGGCGCCGTACACGGACCACCTAAGATACTTTTGAAGTTTGAGGGAGCAAGACAAGCAAGCAGCCCCAGACTCTGTGCCTCTGTGCGAGCAGTGCCATGGGCAGATGAGGCTGAGCAACAGCTTTCCAGGCTAGATCTTTCTGGCTCGAGCTATCTCCAGACGTTCTCATTTTCAGAGCAGGGCTGCCTGAGGCTCTCTGCACGGACTGCCAAAGAAATGTTTGAAGTTTGAGGTGGCAAGACAAGCAAGCAGCCCCAGTCTCTGTGCCTCTGTGCGAGCAGTGCCATGGGCAGATGAGGCTGAGCAACAGCTTTCCAGACTAGCTCTTTCTGGCTGCCAACTATCTGCAGACGTTCGCATTTTCGGAGCAGGGCTGCCGGAGGCCCCATTCACGGACCACCAAAGCTACATTTCAAGTTTGAGGTGGCAAGACAAGCAAGCAGCCTCAGTCTCTGTGCCTCTGTGCGAGCAGTGCCATGGGCAGATGAGGCTGAGCAACAGCTTTCCAGGCTAGACCTTTCTGCCTGCGAGCTATCTGCAGACGTTCACATTTTCGGAGCAGGGCTGCTGGAGGCCACATGCACTGACCACCAAAGCTACATTTGAAGTTTCAGGTGGCAAGACAAGCAAGCAGCCCCAGTCTCTGTGCCTCTGTGCGAGCAGTGCCATGGGCAGATGAGGCTGAGCAATAGCTTTCCAGGCTAGCTCTTTCTGGCTGCCAGCTATCTGCTGACGTTCGCATTTTCGGAGCAGGGCTGCCGGAGGCCCCATTCACGGACCACCAAAGCTACATTTGAAGTTTCAGTGGGCAAGACAAGCAAGCAGACCCAGTCTCTGTGCCTCTGTGCGAGCAGTGCCATGGGCAGATGAGGCTGAGCAACAGCTTTCCAGGCTAGATCTTTCTACCTGCAAGCTATCTGCAGACGTTCGCATTTTCAGAGCATGGGTGCCAGAGGCTCTCTGCACGGACTGCCAAAGATATGTTTGAAGTTTGAGGGGGCAAGACAAGCAAGTAGCCCCAGCCTCTGTCCCTCTGTGCGAGCAGTGTCATGGGCAGATGAGGCTGAGCAACAGCTTTCCAGGCTAGATCTTTCTGGCTGCGAGCTATCTGCAGATGTTCGCGTTTTCGGAGAAGGGCTGCCGGAGGCGCCGTACACGGACCACCTAAGATACGTTTGAAGTTTGAGGGAGCAAGACAAGCAAGCAGCCCCAGTCTCTGTGCCTCTGTGCGAGCAGTGCCATGGGCAGATGAGGCTGAGCAACAGCTTTCCAGGCTAGCTATTTCTGGCTGCGAGCTATCTGCAGATATTCACATTTTGGGAGCAGGGCTGCCGGAGGCCCCACTTACGGACCACCTAAGCTGCATTTGAAGTTTGAGGGGGCAAAACAAGCAAGCAGCCCCAGTCTCTGTGCCTCTGTGCGAGCAGTGCCATGGGCAGATGAGGCTGAGCAACAGCTTTCCAGGCTAGCTCTTTCTGCCTGCAAGCTATCTGCAGACGTTCGCATTTTCGGAGCATGGCTGCTGAAGGCCCCAAGCACGAACCACTTAAGATATTTTTGAAGTGTCAGGAGGCAAGACAAGAAAGCAGCCCCAGACTCTGTGCCTCTGTGCGAGCAGTGCCATGGGCAGATGAAGCTGAGCAACAGTTTTCCAGGCTAGCTCTTTCTGCCTGCGAGGTATCTGCAGACTTTCGCATTTTCAGAGCAGGGCTGCCGGAGGCTCTCTGCACGGACTGCCAAAGTTATGTTTGAAGTTTGAGGTGGCAAGACAAGCAAGCAGCCCCAGTCTCTGTGCCTCTGTGCGAGCAGTGCCATGGGCAGATGAGGCTGAGCAACAGCTTTCCAGGCTAGCTCTTTCTGCCTGCGAGCTATCTGCAGACGTTCGCATTTTCGGAGAAGGGCTGCTGGAGAAGCCCTACACGGACCACCTAAGATACGTTTGAAGTTTGAGGTGACAAGACAAGCAAGCAGCCCCCGTCTCTGTGCCTCTGTGCGAGCAGTGCCATGGGCAGATGAGGCTGAGCAACAGCTTTCCAGACTAGCTCTTTCTGCCTGCGAGCTATCTGCAGACGTTCGCATTTTCGGAGAACGGCTGCCGGAGGCCCCATGCACTGACCACCAAAGCTACATTTGAAGTTTCAGGGAGCAAGACAAGCAAGCAGCCCCAGTCTCTGTGCCTCTGTGCGAGCAGTGCCATGGGCAGATGAGGCTGAGCAACAGCTTTCTAGGCTAGCTCTTTCTGGCTGCGAGCTATCTGCAGATGTTCGCATTTTCGGAGCATGGCTGCCGAAGGCCCCCGGCACGGACCACTTAAGCTATGTTTGAAGTGTCAGGAGGCAAGACAAGCAAGCAGCCTCAGTCTCTGTGCCTCTGTGCGAGCAGTGCCATGGGCAGATGAGGCTGAGCAACAGCTTTCCAGGCTAGACCTTTCTGCCTGCGAGCTATCTGCAGACGTTCGCATTTTCGGAGCAGGGCTGCTGGAGGCCACATGCACTGACCACCAAAGCTACATTTGAAGTTTGAGGTGGCAAGACAAGCAAGCAGCCCCAGTCTCTGTGCCTCTGTGCGAGCAGTGCCATGGGCAGATGAGGCTGAGCAACAGCTTTCCAGGCTAGCTCTTTCTGCCTGCGAGCTATCTGCTGACGTTCGCATTTTCGGAGAAGGGCTGCCGGAGGCCCCATTTACGGACCACCTAAGATACGTTTGAAGTTTGAGGGAGCAAGACAAGCAAGCAGCCCCAGTCTCTGTGCCTCTGTGCGAGCAGTGCCATGGGCAGATGAGGCTGAGCAACAGCTTTCCAGGCTAGCTCTTTCTGGCTGCGAGCTATCTGCAGATATTCACATTTTGGGAGCAGGGCTGCCGGAGGCCCCATTTACGGACCACCTAAGCTGCATTTGAAGTTTGAGGGGGCAAAACAAGCAAGCAGCCCCAGTCTCTGTGCCTCTGTGCGAGCAGTGCCATGGGCAGATGAGGCTGAGCAACAGCTTTCCAGGCTAGCTCTTTCTGGCTCGAGCTATCTGCAGACGTTCGCATTTTCGGAGCAGGGCTGCCGGAGGCTCTCTGCACGGACTGCCAAAGTTATGTTTGAAGTTTGAGGTGTCAAGACAAGCAAGCAGCCCCAGTCTCTGTGCCTCTGTGCGAGCAGTGCCATGGGCAGATGAGGATGAGCAACAGCTTTCCAGGCTAGCTCTTTCTGCCTTCGAGCTATCTGCAGACGTTAGCATTTTACAGAGCATGGCTGCCGGAGACCACCTGCACGGACAACTTAAGCTATTTTTGAAGTGTCAGGAGGCAAGACAAGCAAGCAGCCTCAGTCTCTGTGCCTCTGTGCGAGCAGTGCCATGGGCAGAAGAGGCTGAGCAACAGCTTTCCAGGCTAGACCTTTCTGCCTGCGAGCTATCTGCAGACGTTCGCATTTTCGGAGCAGGGCTGCTGGAGGCCACATGCACTGACCACCAAAGCTACATTTGAAGTTTGAGGTGGCAAGACAAGCAAGCAGCCCCAGTCTCTGTGCCTCTGTGCGAGCAGTGCCATGGGCAGATGAGGCTGAGCAACAGCTTTCCAGGCTAGCTCTTTCTGGCTGCGAGCTATCTGCAGATATTCACATTTTGGGAGCAGGGCTGCCGGAGGCCCCATTCACGGACCACCTAAGCTGCATTTGAAGTTTGAGGGGGCAAAACAAGCAAGCAGCCCCAGTCTCTGTGCCTCTGTGCGAGCAGTGCCATGGGCAGATGAGGCTGAGCAACAGCTTTCCAGGCTAGCTCCTTCTGCCTGCAAGCTATCTGCAGATGTTCACATTTTGGGAGCAGGGCTGCCGGATGCTTCCTGCACGGACCACCTAAGATACGTTTGAAGTTTGAGGGGGCAAGACAAGCAAGTAGCCCCAGTCTCTGTGCCTCTGTGCGAGCAATGCCATGGGCAGATGAGGCTGAGCAACAGCTTTCCAGGCTAGCTCTTTCTGGCTGAGAGCTATCTGCAGATGTTCACATTTTGGGAGCAGGGCTGCCGGATGCTTCCTGCACGGACCACCTAAGATACGTTTGAAGTTTGAGGGGGCAAGACAAGCAAGTAGCCCCAGTCTCTGTGCCTCTGTGCTCGCACAGTGCCATGGGCAGATGAGGCTGAGCAACAGCTTTCCAGGCTAGCTCTTTCTGGCTGCCAACTATGTGCAGACGTTCGCATTTTCGGAGCAGGGCTGCCGGAGGCCCCATTCACGGACCACCAAAGCTACATTTCAAGTTTGAGGTGGCAAGACAAGCAAGCAGCCCCAGTCTCTGTGCCTCTGTGCGAGCAGTGCCATGGGCAGATGAGGATGAGCAACAGCTTTCCAGGCTAACTCTTTCTGCCTGCGAGCTATCTGCAGACGTTAGCATTTTCAGAGCATGGCTGCCGGAGACCACCTGCACGGACCGCTTAAGCTATTTTTGAAGTGTTAGGAGGCAAGACAAGCAAGCAGCCTCAGTCTCTCTGCCTCTGTGCGAGCAGTGCCATGGGCAGATGAGGCTGAGCAACAGCTTTCCAGGCTAGACCTTTCTGCCTGCGAGCTATCTGCAGACGTTCACATTTTCGGAGCAGGGCTGCTGGAGGCCACATGCACTGACCACCAAAGCTACATTTGAAGTTTCAGGTGGCAAGACAAGCAAGCAGCCCCAGTCTCTGTGCCTCTGTGCGAGCAGTGCCATGGGCAGATGAGGCTGAGCAACAGCTTTCCAGGCTAGCTCTTTCTGGCTGCGAGCTATCTGCAGAAGTTCACATTTTAAGAGCAGGGCTGCCGGAGGCCCCATTTACGGACCACCTAAGCTGCATTTGAAGTTTGAGGGGGCAAAACAAGCAAGCAGCCCCAGTCTCTGTGCCTCTGTGCGAGCAGTGCCATGGGCAGATGAGGCTGAGCAACAGCTTTCCAGGCTACCTCTCTCTGCCTGCAAGCTATCTGCAGACGTTCGCATTTTCGGAGCATGGCTGCTGAAGGCCCCAAGCACGAACCACTTAAGCTATTTTTGGAGTGTCAGGAGGCAAGACAAGAAAGCAGCCCCAGACTCTGTGCCTCTGTGCGAGCAGTGCCATGGGCAGATGAAGCTGAGCAACAGTTTTCCAGGCTAGCTCTTTCTGCCTGCGAGGTATCTGCAGACTTTCGCATTTTCAGAGCAGGGCTGCCGGAGGCTCTCTGCACGGACTGCCAAAGTTATGTTTGAAGTTTGAGGTGGCAAGACAAGCAAGCAGCCCCAGTCTCTGTGCCTCTGTGCGAGCAGTGCCATGGGCAGATGAGGCTGAGCAACAGCTTTCCAGGCTAGCTCTTTCTGCCTGCGAGCTATCTGCAGACGTTCGCATTTTCGGAGAAGGGCTGCCGGAGAAGCCCTACACGGACCACCTAAGATACGTTTGAAGTTTGAGGTGACAAGACAAGCAAGCAGCCCCCGTCTCTGTGCCTCTGTGTGAGCAGTGCCATGGGCAGATGAGGCTGAGCAACAGCTTTCCAGGCTAGCTTTTTCTGCCTGCAAGCTATCTGCAGACGTTCGAATTTTCGGAGAAGGGCTGCTGGAGGCGCCCTACACGGACCACCTAAGATACGTTTGAAGTTTGAGGTGGCAAGACAAGCAAGCAGCCCCAGTCTCTGTGCCTCTGTGCGAGCAATGCCATGGGCAGATGAGGCTGAGCAACAGCTTTCCAGGCTGGCTCTTTCTGGCTGCGAGCTATCTGCAGATGTTCACATTTTGGGAGAAGGGCTGCCGGATGCTTCCTGCACGGACCACCTAAGATACGTTTGAAGTTTGAGGGGGCAAGACAAGTAAGTAGCCCCAGTTTCTATGCCTCTGTGCGAGCAGTGCCATGGGCAGATGAGGCTGAGCAACAGCTTTCCAGGCTAGCTCTTTCTGCCTGCAAGCTATCTGCAGACGTTCGCATTTTCGGAGCAGGGATGCCGGAGGCCCCATTCACGGAGCACCAAAGCTACATTTCAAGTTTGAGGTGGCAAGACAAGCAAGCAGCCCCAGTCTCTGTGCCTCTGTGCGAGCAGTGCCATGGGCAGATGAGGATGAGCAACAGCTTTCCAGGCTAGCTCTTTCTGCCTTCGAGCTATCTGCAGACGTTAGCATTTTACAGAGCATGGCTGCCGGAGACCACCTGCACGGACAACTTAAGCTATTTTTGAAGTGTCAGGAGGCAAGACAAGCAAGCAGCCTCAGTCTCTGTGCCTCTGTGCGAGCAGTGCCATGGGCAGATGAGGCTGAGCAACAGCTTTCCAGGCTAGCTCTTTCTGCCTGCGAGCTATCTGCAGATATTCACATTTTGGGAGCAGGGCTGCCGGAGGCCCCATTCACGGACCACCTAAGCTGCATTTGAAGTTTGAGGGGGCAAAACAAGCAAGCAGCCCCAGTCTCTGTGCCTCTGTGCGAGCAGTGCCATGGGCAGATGAGGCTGAGCAACAGCTTTCCAGGCTAGCTCTTTCTGCCTGCAAGCTATCTGCAGACGTTCGCATTTTCGGAGCATGGCTGCTGAAGGCCCCAAGCACGGACCACTTAAGCTATTTTTGAAGTGTCAGGAGGCAAGACAAGCAAGCAGCCCCAGACTCTGTGCCTCTGTGCGAGCAGTGCCATGGGCAGATGAAGCTGAGCAACAACTTTCCAGGCTAGCTCTTTCTGGCTCGAGCTATCTGCAGACGTTCGCATTTTCAGAGCAGGGCTGCCGGAGGCTCTCTGCACGGACTGCCAAAGAAATGTTTGAAGTTTGAGGTGGCAAGACAAGCAAGCAGCCCCAGTCTCTGTGCCTCTGTGCGAGCAGTGCCATGGGCAGATGATGCTGAGCAACAGCTTTCCAGGCTAGCTCTTTCTGCCTGCAAGCTATCTGCAGATGTTCACATTTTGGGAGCAGGGCTGCCGGATGCTTCCTGCACGGACCACCTAAGATACGTTTGAAGTTTGAGGTGGCAAGACAAGCAAGTAGCCCCAGTCTCTGTGCCTCTGTGCGAGCAATGCCATGGGCAGATGAGGCTGAGCAACAGCTTTCCAGGCTAGCTCTTTCTGGCTGCGAGCTATCTGCAGATGTTCACATTTTGGGAGCAGGGCTGCCGGATGCTTCCTGCACGGACCACCTAAGATACGTTTGAAGTTTGAGGGGGCAAGACAAGCAAATAGCCCCAGTCTCTGTGCCTCTGTGCTCGCACAGTGCCATGGGCAGATGAGGCTGAGCAACAGCTTTCCAGGCTAGATCTTTCTACCTGCAAGCTATCTGCAGACGTTCGCATTTTCAGAGCATGGGTGCCAGAGGCTCTCTGCACGGACTGCCAAAGATATGTTTGAAGTTTGAGGGGGCAAGACAAGCAAGTAGCCCCAGCCTCTGTGCCTCTGTGCGAGCAGTGTCATGGGCAGATGAGGCTGAGCAACAGCTTTCCAGGCTAGCTCTTTCTGGCTGCGAGCTATCTGCAGATGTTCGCGTTTTCGGAGAAGGGCTGCCGGAGGCGCCGTACATGGACCACCTAAGATACGTTTGAAGTTTGAGGGAGCAAGACAAGCAAGCAGCCCCAGTCTCTGTGCCTCTGTGCGAGCAGTGCCATGGGCAGATGAGGCTGAGCAACAGCTTTCCAGGCTAGCTCTTTCTGGCTGCGAGCTATCTGCAGATATTCACATTTTGGGAGCAGGGCTGCCGGAGGCCCCATTTACGGACCACCTAAGCTGCATTTGAAGTTTGAGGGGGCAAAACAAGCAAGCAGCCCCAGTCTCTGTGCCTCTGTGCGAGCAGTGCCATGGGCAGATGAGGCTGAGCAACAGCTTTCCAGGCTAGCTCTTTCTGCCTGCAAGCTATCTGCAGACGTTCGCATTTTCGGAGCATGGCTGCTGAAGGCCCCAAGCACGAACCACTTAAGCTATTTTTGAAGTGTCAGGAGGCAAGACAAGAAAGCAGCCCCAGACTCTGTGCCTCTGTGCGAGCAGTGCCATGGGCAGATGAAGCTGAGCAACAGTTTTCCAGGCTAGCTCTTTCTGCCTGCGAGGTATCTGCAGACTTTCGCAATTTCAGAGCAGGGCTGCCGGAGGCTCTCTGCACGGACTGCCAAAGTTATGTTTGAAGTTTGAGGTGGCAAGACAAGCAAGCAGCCCCAGTCTCTGTGCCTCTGTGCGAGCAGTGCCATGGGCAGATGAGGCTGAGCAACAGCTTTCCAGGCTAGCTCTTTCTGCCTGCGAGCTATCTGCAGACGTTCGCATTTTCGGAGAAGGGCTGCCGGAGAAGCCCTACACGGACCACCTAAGATACGTTTGAAGTTTGAGGTGACAAGACAAGCAAGCAGCCCCCGTCTCTGTGCCTCTGTGCGAGCAGTGCCATGGGCAGATGAGCCTGAGCAACAGCTTTCCAGGCTAGCTCTTTCTGCCTGCGAGCTATCTGCAGACGTTCGCATTTTCGGAGAAGGGCTGCCGGAGGCCCCATGCACTGACCACCAAAGCTACATTTGAAGTTTCAGGGAGCAAGACAAGCAAGCAGCCCCAGTCTCTGTGCCTCTGTGCGAGCAGTGCCATGGGCAGATGAAGCTGAGCAACAGCTTTCCAGGCTAGCTCTTTCCACCTGCAAGCTATCTGCAGACGTTCGCACTTTCGGAGCATGGCTACCGGAGGCGCCCTACACGGACCACCTAAGATACGTTTGAAGTTTGAGGTGGCAAGACAAGCAAGCAGCCCCAGTCTCTGTGCCTCTGTGCGAGCAGTGCCATGGGCAGATGAGGCTGAGCAACAGCTTTCCAGGCTAGCTATTTCTGGCTGCGAGCTATCTGCAGATATTCACATTTTGGGAGCAGGGCTGCCGGAGGCCCCATTTACGGACCACCTAAGCTGCATTTGAAGTTTGAGGTGTCAAGACAAGCAAGCAGCCCCAGTCTCTGTGCCTCTGTGCGAGCAGTGCCATGGGCAGATGAGGCTGAGCAACAGCTTTCCAGGCTAGCTTTTTCTGCCTGCAAGCTATCTGCAGACGTTCGAATTTTCGGAGAAGGGCTGCTGGAGGCGCCCTACACGGACCACCTAAGATACGTTTGAAGTTTGAGGTGGCAAGACAAGCAAGCAGCCCCAGTCTCTGTGCCTCTGTGCGAGCAATGCCATGGGCAGATGAGGCTGAGCAACAGCTTTCCAGGCTGGCTCTTTCTGGCTGCGAGCTATCTGCAGATGTTCACATTTTGGGAGAAGGGCTGCCGGATGCTTCCTGCACGGACCACCTAAGATACGTTTGAAGTTTGAGGGGGCAAGACAAGTAAGTAGCCCCAGTTTCTATGCCTCTGTGCGAGCAGTGCCATGGGCAGATGAGGCTGAGCAACAGCTTTCCAGGCTAGCTCTTTCTGCCTGCAAGCTATCTGCAGACGTTCGCATTTTCGGAGCAGGGCTGCCGGAGGCCCCATTCACGGACCACCAAAGCTACATTTCAAGTTTGAGGTGGCAAGACAAGCAAGCAGCCCCAGTCTCTGTGCCTCTGTGCGAGCAGTGCCATGGGCAGATGAGGATGAGCAACAGCTTTCCAGGCTAGCTCTTTCTGCCTTCGAGCTATCTGCAGACGTTAGCATTTTACAGAGCATGGCTGCCGGAGACCACCTGCACGGACAACTTAAGCTATTTTTGAAGTGTCAGGAGGCAAGACAAGCAAGCAGCCTCAGTCTCTGTGCATCTGTGCGAGCAGTGCCATGGGCAGATGAGGCTGAGCAACAGCTTTCCAGGCTAGACCTTTCTGCCTGCGAGCTATCTGCAGACGTTCGCATTTTCGGAGCAGGGCTGCCGGAGGCCACATGCACTGACCACCAAAGCTACATTTGAAGTTTGAGGTGGCAAGACAAGCAAGCAGCCCCAGTCTCTGTGCCTCTGTGCGAGCAGTGCCATGGGCAGATGAGGCTGAGCAACAGCTTTCCAGGCTAGCTCTTTCTGGCTGCGAGCTATCTGCAGATATTCACATTTTGGGAGCAGGGCTGCCGGAGGCACCATTCACGGACCACCTAAGCTGCATTTGAAGTTTGAGGGGGCAAAACAAGCAAGCAGCCCCAGTCTCTGTGCCTCTGTGCGAGCAGTGCCATGGGCAGATGAGGCTGAGCAACAGCTTTCCAGGCTAGCTCTTTCTGCCTGCAAGCTATCTGCAGATGTTCGCATTTTCGGAGCATGGCTGCCGAAGGCCCCCGGCACGGACCACTTAAGTTATTTTTGAAGTGTCAGGAGGCAAGACAAGCAAGCAGCCCCAGACTCTGTGCCTCTGTGCGAGCAGTGCCATGGGCAGATGAAGCTGAGCAACAACTTTCCAGGCTAGCTCTTTCCGCCTGCAAGCTATATGCAGACGTTCGCATTTTCGGAGCATGGCTACCGGAGGCGCCCTACACGGACCACCTAAGATACGTTTGAAGTTTGAGGTGGCAAGACAAGCAAGCAGCCCCAGTCTCTGTGCCTCTGTGTGAGCAGTGCCATGGGTAGATGAGGCTGAGCAACAGCTTTCCAGGCTAGCTATTTCTGGCTGCGAGCTATTCAGCAGATATTCACATTTTGGGAGCAGGGCTGCCGGAGGCGCCCTACACAGACTGCCAAAGCTACGTTTGAAGTTTGAGGGAGCAAGACAAGCAAGCAGCCCCAGTCTCTATGCCTCTGTGCGAGCAGTGCCATGGGCAGATGAGGCTGAGCAACAGCTTTCCAGGCTAGCCCTTTATGGCTGCCAACTATCTGCAGACTTTCGCGTTTTCGGAGAAGGGCTGCCGGAGGCGCCGTACACGGACCACCTAAGATACGTTTGAAGTTTGAGGGAGCAAGACAAGCAAGCAGCCCCAGACTCTGTGCCTCTGTGCAAGCAGTGCCATGGGCAGATGAAGCTGAGCAACAGTTTTCCAGGCTAGCTCTTTCTGGCTGCGAGGTATCTGCAGATATTCACATTTTCAGAGCAGGGCTGCCGGAGGCTCTCTGCACGGACTGCCAAAGTTATGTTTGAAGTTTGAGGTGGCAAGACAAGCAAGCAGCCCCAGTCTCTGTGCCTCTGTGCGAGCAGTGCCATGGGCAGATGAGGCTGAGCAACAGCTTTCCAGGCTAGCTCTTTCCGCCTGCAAGCTATCTGCAGACGTTCGCATTTTCGGAGCATGGCTGCTAAAGGCCCCTAGCACGGACCACTTAAGATATTTTTGAAGTGTCAGGAGGCAAGACAAGAAAGCAGCCCCAGTCTCTGTGCCTCTGTGCGAGCAGTGCCATGGGCAGATGAGGCTGAGCAACAGCTTTCCAGGCTAGCTCTTTCTGGCTGCCAGCTATCTGCTGACGTTCGCATTTTCGGAGAAGGGCTGCCGGAGGCCCCATTCACAGACCACCTAAGATACGTTTGAAGTTTGAGGAAGCAAGACAAGCAAGCAGCCCCAGTCTCTGTGCCTCTGTGCGAGCAGTGCCATGGGCAGATGAGGCTGAGCAACAGCTTTCCAGGCTAGCTCTTTCTGGCTGCGAGCTATCTGCAGATGTTCGCATTTTGGGAGCATGGCTGCCGAAGGACCCCGGCACGGACCACTTAAGTTATTTTTGAAGTGTCAGGAGGCAAGACAAGCAAGCAGCCCCAGACTCTGTGCCTCTGTGCGAGCAGTGCCATGGGCAGATGAAGCTGAGCAACAGTTTTCCAGGCTAGCTCTTTCTGCCTGCGAGGTATCTGCAGACTTTCGCATTTTCAGAGCAGGGCTGCCGGAGGCTCTCTGCACGGACTGCCAAAGTTATGTTTGAAGTTTGAGGTGGCAAGACAAGCAAGCAGCCCCAGTCTCTGTGCCTCTGTGCGAGCAGTGCCATGGGCAGATGAGGCTGAGCAACAGCTTTCCAGGCTAGCTCTTTCTGCCTGCAAGCTATCTGCAGACGTTCGCATTTTCGGAGCAGGGCTGCCGGAGGCCCCATTCACGGACCACCAAAGCTACATTTCAAGTTTGAGGTGGCAAGACAAGCAAGCAGCCCCAGTCTCTGTGCCTCTGTGGGAGCAGTGCCATGGGCAGATGAGGATGAGCAACAGCTTTCCAGGCTAGCTCTTTCTGCCTGCGAGCTATCTGCAGACGTTAGCATTTTCAGAGCATGGCTGCCGGAGACCACCTGCAAGGACCACTTAAGCTATTTTTGAAGTGTCAGGAGGCAAGACAAGCAAGCAGCCTCAGTCTCTGTGTCTCTGTGCGAGCAGTGCCATGGGCAGATGAGGCTGAGCAACAGCTTTCCAGGCTAGCTTGTTCTGCATGCGAGCTATCTGCAGACGTTCGCATTTTCGGAGCAGGGCTGCCGGAGGCCCCATTCACGGACCACCTAAGCTGCATTTGAAGTTTGAGGGGGCAAAACAAGCAAGCAGCCCCACTCTCTGTGCCTCTGTGCGAGCAGTGCCATGGGCAGATGAGGCTGAGCAACAGCTTGCCAGGCTAGATCTTTCTGCCTGCAAGCTATCTGTAGACGTTCGCATTTTCAGAGCATGGCTGCCAGAGGCTCTCTGCACGGACTGCCAAAGATATGTTTGAAGTTTGAGGGGGCAAGACAAGCAAGTAGCCCCAGCCTCTGTGCCTCTGTGCGAGCAGTGTCATGGGCAGATGAGGCTGAGCAACAGCTTTCCAGGCTAGCTCTTTCTGCCTGCGAGCTATCTGCAGACGTTCTCGTTTTCGGAGAAGGGCTGCCGGAGGCCCCATTCACGGACCACCTAAGATACGTTTGAAGTTTGAGGGAGCAAGACAAGCAAGCAGCCCCAGTCTCTGTGCCTCTGTGCGAGCAGTGCCATGGGCAGATGAGGCTGAGCAACAGTTTTCCAGGCTAGCTATTTCTGGCTACGAGCTATCTGCAGATATTCACATTTTGGGAGCAGGGCTGCTGAAGGCCCCATTCACGGACCACCTAAGATACGTTTGAAGTTTGAGGTGACAAGACAAGCAAGCAGCCCCAGTCTCTGTGCCTCTGTGCGAGCAGTGCCATGGGCAGATGAGGCTGAGCAACAGCTTTCCAGCCTAGCTATTTCTGGCTGCGAGCTATCTGAACACGTTCGCATTTTCGGGGAACGGCTGCCGGAGGCCCCATGCACTGACCACCAAAGCTACATTTGAAGTTTCAGGGAGCAAGACAAGCAAGCAGCCCCAGTCTCTGTGCCTCTGTGCGAGCAGTGCCATGGGCAGATGAGGCTGAGCAACAGCTTTCCAGGCTAGCTCTTTCTGGCTGCGAGCTATCTGCAGATGTTCGCATTTTCGGAGCATGGCTGCCGAAGGCCCCCGGCACGGACCACTTAAGTTATTTTTGAAGTGTCAGGAGGCAAGACAAGCAAGCAGTCCCAGACTCTGTGCCTCTGTGCGAGCAGTGCCATGGGCAGATGAAGCTGAGCAACAGCTTTCCAGGCTAGCTCTTTCCACCTGCAAGCTATCTGCAGACGTTCGCATTTTCGGAGCATGGCTACCGGAGGCGCCCTACACGGACCACCTAAGATACGTTTGAAGTTTGAGGTGGCAAGACAAGCAAGCAGCCCCAGTCTCTGTGCCTCTGTGTGAGCAGTGCCATGGGTAGATGAGGCTGAGCAACAGCTTTCCAGGCTAGCTATTTCTGGCTGCGAGCTATCAGCAGATATTCACATTTTGGGAGCAGGGCTGCCGGAGGCGCCCTACACGGACTGCCAAAGCTACGTTTGAAGTTTGAGGGAGCAAGACAAGCAAGCAGCCCCAGTCTCTATACCTCTGTGCGAGCTGTGCCATGGGCAGATGAGGCTGAGCAACAGCTTTCCAGGCTAGCCCTTTATGGCTGCCAACTATCTGCAGACGTTCGCTTTTTCGGAGAAGGGCTGCTGGAGGCGCCGTACACGGACCACCTAAGATACGTTTGAAGTTTTAGGGAGCAAGACAAGCAAGCAGCCCCAGTCTCTGTGCCTCTGTGCGAGCTGTGCCATGGGCAGATGAGGCTGAGCAACAGCTTTCCAGGCTAGCTCTTTCTGGCTGCGAGCAATCTGCAGATGTTCACATTTTGGGAGCAGGGCTGCCGGAGGCGCCCCACACGGACCACCTAAGCTACGTTTGAAGTTTTAGGGAGCAAGACAAGCAAGCAGCCCCAGTCTCTGTGCCTCTGTGCGAGCAGTGCTATGGGCAGATGAGGCTGAGCAACAGCTTTCCAGGCTAGCTCTTTCTGGCTGCCAGCTATCTGCTGACGTTCGCATTTTCGGAGAAGGGCTGCTGGAGGCGCCGTACACGGACCACCTAAGATACGTTTCAAGTTTGAGGTGGCAAGACAAGCAAGCAGCCCCAGTCTCTGTGCCTCTGTGCGAGCAGTGTCATGGGCAGATGAGGCTGAGCAACAGCTTTCCAGGCTAGCTCTTTCTGCCTGCGAGCTATCTGCAGACGTTCGCGTTTTCGGAGAAGGGCTGCCGAAGGCGCCGTACACGGAGCACCTAAGATACGTTTGAAGTTTGAGAGAGCAAGACAAGCAAGCAGCCCCAGTCTCTGTGCCTCTGTGCGAGCAGTGCCATGGGCAGATGAGGCTGAGCAACAGCTTTCCAGGCTAGCTATTTCTGGCTGCGAGCTATCTGTAGATATTCACATTTTGGGAGCATGGCTGCCGGAGGCCCCCGGCACGGACCACTTAAGTTATTTTTGAAGTGTCAGGAGGCAAGAGAAGCAAGCAGCCCCAGACTCTGTGCCTCTGTGCGAGCAGTGCCATGGGCAGATGAAGCTGAGCAACAGCTTTCCAGGCTAGCTCTTTCCACCTGCAAGCTATCTGCAGACGTTCGCATTTTCGGAGCAGGGCTACCGGAGGCGCCCTACACGGACTGCCAAAGCTACGTTTGAAGTTTGAGGGAGCAAGACAAGCAAGCAGCCCCAGTCTCTATGCCTCTGTGCGAGCAGTGCCATGGGCAGATGAGGCTGAGCAACAGCTTTCCAGGCTAGCCCTTTATGGCTGCCAACTATCTGCAGACGTTCGCGTTTTCGGAGAAGGGCTGCCGGAGGCGCCGTACACGTACCACCTAAGATACGTTTGAAGTTTGAGGGAGCAAGACAAGCAAGCAGCCCCAGACTCTGTGCCTCTGTGCGAGCAGTGCCATGGGCAGATGAAGCTGAGCAACAGTTTTCCAGGCTAGCTCTTTCTGCCTGCGAGGTATGTGCAGACTTTCGCATTTTCAGAGCAGGGCTGCCGGAGGCTCTTTGCACGGACTGCCAAAGTTATGTTTCAAGTTTGAGGTGGCAAGACAAGCAAGCAGCACCAGTCTCTGTGCCTCTGTGCGAGCAGTGCCATGGGCACATGAGGATGAGCAACAGCTTTCCAGGCTAGCTCTTTCTGGCTGCCAGCTATCTGCTGACGTTCGCATTTTCGGAGCAGGGCTGCCTGAGGCCCCATTCACGGACCACCAAAGATACATTTCAAGTTTGAGGTGGCAAGACACGCAAGCAGCCCCAGTCTCTGTGCCTCTGTGGGAGCAGTGCCATGGGCAGATGAGGCTGAGCAACAGCTTGCCAGGCTAGATCTTTCTGCCTGCAAGCTATCTGTAGACGTTCGCATTTTCAGAGCACGGCTGCCAGAGGCTCTCTGCTCAGACTGCCAAAGATATGTTTGAAGTTTGAGGGGGCAAGACAAGCAAGTAGCCCCAGCCTCTGTGCCTCTGTGCGAGCAGTGTCATGGGCAGATGAGGCTGAGCAACAGCTTTCCAGGCTAGCTCTTTCTGGCTGCCAGCTATCTGCAGACGTTCGCGTTTTCGGAGAAGGGCTGCCGGAGGCCCCATTCACGGACCACCTAAGATACGTTTGAAGTTTGAGGGAGCAAGACAAGCAAGCAGCCCCAGTCTCTGTGCCTCTGTGCGAGCAGTGCCATGGGCAGATGAGGCTGAGCAACAGTTTTCCAGTCTAGCTATTTCTGGCTGCGAGCTATCTGCAGATATTCACATTTTGGGAGCAGGGCTGCCGGAGGCCCCATTCACGGACCACGTAAGATACGTTTGAAGTTTGAGGTGACAAGACAAGCAAGCAGCCCCAGTCTCTGTACCTCTGTGCGAGCAGTGCCATGGGCAGATGAGGCTGAGCAACAGCTTTCCAGGCTAGATCTTTCTGCCTGCAAGCTATCTGAACACGTTCGCATTTTCGGGGAACGGCTGCCGGAGGCCCCATGCACTGACCACCAAAGCTACATTTGAAGTTTCAGTGAGCAAGACAAGCAAGCAGCCCCAGTCTCTGTGCCTCTGTGCGAGCAGTGCCATGGGCAGATGAGGCTGAGCAACAGCTTTCCAGGCTAGCTCTTTCTGGCTGCGAGCTATCTGCAGATGTTCGCATTTTCGGAGCATGGCTGCCGAAGGCCCCCGGCACGGACCACTTAAGCTATTTTTGAAGTGTCAGGAGGCAAGACAAGCAAGCAGCCCCAGACTCTGTGCCTCTGTGCTAGCAGTGCCATGGGCAGATGAGGCTGAGCAACAGCTTCCAGGCTAGCTCTTTCTGCCTGCAAGCTATCTGCAGACGTTCGCATTTTCGGAGCATGGCTGCCGGAGGCCCCTTTCACGGACCACCAAAGCTACATTTCAAGTTCGAGGTGGCAAGACAAGCAAGCAGCCCCAGTCTCTGTGCCTCTGTGCGAGCAGTGCCATGGGCAGATGAGTATGAGCAACAGCTTTCCAGGCTAGCTCTTTCTGGCTGCGAGCTATCTGCAGACGTTAGCATTTTCAGAGCATGGCTGCCGGAGACCACCTGCACTGACCACTTAAGCTATTTTTGAAGTGTCAGGAGGCAAGACAAGCAAGCAGCCTCAGTCTCTGTGCCTCTGTGCGAGCAGTGCCATGGGCAGATGAGGCTGAGCAACAGCTTTCCAGGCTAGACCTTTCTGCCTGCAAGCTATCTGCAGACGTTCGCATTTTCGGAGCAGGGCTGCTGGAGGCCTCATGCACTGACCACCAAAGCTACATTTGAATTTTGAGGTGGCAAGACAAGCAAGCAGCCCCAGTCTCTGTGCCTCTGTGCGAGCAGTGCCATGGGCAGATGAGGCTGAGCAACAGCTTTCCAGGCTGGCTCTTTCTGGCTGCGAGCTATATGCAGATATTCACATTTTGGGAGCAGGGCTGCCGGAGGCGCCATTCACGGACCACCTAAGCTACGTTTGAAGTTTGAGGGAGCAAGACAAGCAAGCAGCCCCAGTCTCTGTGCCTCTGTGCGAGCAGTGCCATGGGCAGATGAGGCTGAGCAACAGCTTTCAAGGCTGGCTCTTTCTGGCTGCCAGCTATCTGCAGATATTCACATTTTGGGGGGAGGGCTGCCGGAGGGGACATGCACGGACCACCTAAGATACGTTTGAAGTTTGAGGTGGCAAGACAAGCAAGCAGCCCCAGTCTCTGTGCCTCTGTGCGAGCAATGCCATGGGCAGATGAGGCTGAGCAACAGCTTTCCAGGCTAGCTCTTTCTGGCTGCGAGCTATCTGCAGATGTTCACATTTTGGGAGCAGGGCTGCCGGATGCTTCCTGCACGGACCACCTAAGCTACGTTTGAACTTTGAGGGGGCAAGACAAGCAAGTAGCCCCAGTTTCTGTGCCTCTGTGCGAGCAGTGCCATGGGCAGATGAGGCTGAGCAAGAGCTTCCAGGCTAGCTCTTTCTGGCTGCCAGCTATCTGCTGACGTTCGCATTTTCGGAGAAGGGCTGCCGGAGGCCCCATTCACGGACCACCAAAGCTACATTTCAAGTTTGAGGTGGCAAGACAAGCAAGCAGCCCCAGTCTCTGTGCCTCTGTGGGAGCAGTGCCATGGGCTGAATGAGGATGAGCAACAGCTTTCCAGGCTAGCTCTTTCTGGCTGCGAGCTATCTGCAGACGTTAGCGTTTTCAGAGCATGGCTGCCGGAGACCACCTGCACTGACCACTTAAGCTATTTTTGAAGTGTCAGGAGGCAAGACAAGCAAGCAGCCTCAGTCTCTGTGCCTCTGTGCGAGCAGTGCCATGGGCAGATGAGGCTGAGCAACAGCTTTCCAGGCTAGACCTTTCTGCCTGCAAGCTATCTGCAGACGTTCGCATTTTCGGAGCAGGGCTGCTGGATGCCTCATGCACTGACCACCAAAGCTACATTTGAATTTTGAGGTGGCAAGACAAGCAAGCAGCCCCAGTCTCTGTGCCTCTGTGCGAGCAGTGCCATGGGCAGATGAGGCTGAGCAACAGCTTTCCAGGCTGGCTCTTTCTGGCTGCGAGGTATATGCAGACGTTCTCATTTTGGGAGCAGGGCTGCCGGAGGCGCCCAACACGGACCACCTAAGCTACGTTTGAAGTTTGAGGGAGCAAGACAAGCAAGCAGCCCCAGTCTCTGTGCCTCTGTGCGAGCAGTGCTATGGGCAGATGAGGCTGAGCAACAGCTTTCCAGGCTAGCTCTTTCTGGCTGCCAGCTATCTGCTGACGTTCGCATTTTCGGAGCAGGGCTGCCAGAGGCCCCATTCACGAACCACCAAAGCTACATTTGAAGTTTCAGGTAGCAAGACAAGCAAGCAGCCCCAGTCTCTGTGCCTCTGTGCGAGCAGTGCCATGGGCAGATGAGGATGAGCAACAGCTTTCCAGGCTGGCTCTTTCTGGCTGCCAGCTATCT
The DNA here is from genome assembly GCF_030867145.1 of Opisthocomus hoazin. NCBI lineage: Eukaryota > Metazoa > Chordata > Aves > Opisthocomiformes > Opisthocomidae > Opisthocomus > Opisthocomus hoazin. The sequence goes on from NC_134429.1 coordinate 7,853,809, forward strand.
GCAGATATTCACATTTTGGGAGGAGGGCTGCCGGAGGGGACATGCACGGACCACCTAAGCTACGTTTGAAGTTTGAGGGAGCAAGACAAGCAAGCAGCCCCAGTCTCTGTGCCTCTGTGCGAGCAGTGCCATGGGCAGATGAAGCTGAGCAACAGTTTTCCAGGATAGCTCTTTCTGCCTGCGAGGTATCTGCAGACGTTCGCATTTTCAGAGCAGGGCTGCCGGAGGCTCTCTGCACGGACTGCCAAAGATACGTTTGACGTTTGAGGTGGCAAGACAAGCAAGCAGCCCCTGTCTCAGAGCCTCTGTGCGAGCAGTGCCATGGGCAGATGAGGCTGAGCAACAGCTTTCCAGGCTAGCTTTTTCTGCCTGCGAGCTATCTGCAGACGTTCGCATTTTCGGAGCAGGGCTGCCGAAGGCCCCCTGCACGGACCACTGAAGCTATTTTTGAAGTGTCAGGAGGCAAGACAAGCAAGCAGCCCCAGTCTCTGTGCCTCTGTGCGAGCAGTGCCATGGGCAGATGAGGCTGAGCAACAGCTTTCCAGGCTAGCTCTTTCTGCCTGAGAGCTATCTGCAGACGTTCGCATTTTCGGAGAAGGGCTGCTGGAGGCGCCCTACACGGACCACCTAAGATACGTTTGAAGTTTGAGGTGGCAAGACAAGCAAGCAGCCCCAGTCTCTGTGCCTCTGTGCGAGCAATGCCATGGGCAGATGAGGCTGAGCAACAGCTTTCCAGGCTAGCTCTTTCTGGCTGCGAGCTATCTGCAGATGTTCACATTTTGGGAGCAGGGCTGCCGGATGCTTCCAGCACGGACCACCTAAGCTACGTTTGAAGTTTGAGGGGGCAAGACAAGCAAGTAGCCCCAGTCTCTGTGCCTCTGTGCGAGCAGTGCCATGGGCAGATGAGGCTGAGCAACAGCTTCCAGGCTACCTCTTTCTGCCTGCAAGCTATCTGCAGACGTTCGCATTTTCGAAGCAGGGCTGCCGGAGGCCCCATTCACGGACCGCCAAAGCTACATTTCAAGTTTGAGGTGGCAAGACAAGCAAGCAGCACCAGTTTCTGTGCCTCTGTGCGAGCAGTGCCATGGGCAGATGAGGCTGAGCAACAGCTTTCCAGGCTAGCTCTTTCTGCCTGTGAGCTATCTGCAGACGTTCGCATTTTGGGAGCAGGGCTGTCGGAGGCGCCCCACACGGACCACCTAAGCTACGTTTTAAGTTTGAGGGGGCAAGACAAGCAAGCAGCCCCAGTCTCTGTGCCTCTGTGCGAGCAGTGCTATGGGCAGATGAGGCTGAGCAACAGCTTTCCAGGCTAGCTCTTTCTGGCTGCCAGCTATCTGCTGACGTTCGCATTTTCGGAGAAGGGCTGCCGTAGGCCCCATTCACAGACCACCAAAGCTACATTTGAAGTTTGAGGTGGCAAGACAAGCAAGCAGCCCCAGTCTCTGTGCCTCTGTGCGAGCAGTGCCATGGGCAGATGAGGCTGAGCAACAGCTTTCCAGCCTAGCTCTTTCTGCCTGCGAGCTATCTGCAGACGTTCGCATTTTAAGAGCAGGGCTGCCGGAGGCTCTCTGCACGGACTGCCAAAGTTATGTTTGAAGTTTGAGGTGTCAAGACAAGCAAGCAGCCCCAGTCTCTGTGCCTCTGTGCGAGCAGTGCCATGGGCAGATGAGGCTGAGCAACAGCTTTCCAGGCTAGCTCTTTCTGCCTGCGAGCTATCTGCAGACGTTCGCATTTTCGGAGAAGGGCTGCTGGAGGCGCCCTACACGGACCACCTAAGATACGTTTGAAGTTTGAGGTGGCAAGACAAGCAAGCAGCCCCAGTTTCTGTGCCTCTGTGCGAGCAGTGCCATGGGCAGATGAGGCTGAGCAACAGCTTTCCAGGCTAGCTCTTTCTGCCTGCAAGCTATCTGCAGACGTTGGCATTTTCAGAGCATGGCTGCCGGAGACCACCTGCACGGACCACTTAAGCTATTTTTGAAGTGTCAGGAGGCAAGACAAGCAAGCAGCCCCAGTCTCTGTGCCTCTGTGCGAGCAGTGCCATGGGCAGATGAGGCTGAGCAACAGCTTTCCAGGCTAGCTCTTTCTGCCTGCGAGCTATCTGCAGACGTTCGCATTTTCGGAGAAGGGCTGCTGGAGGCCCCATGCACTGACCACCAAAGCTACATTTGAAGTTTCAGGGAGCAAGACAAGCAAGCAGCCCCAGTTTCTGTGCCTCTGTGCGAGCAGTGCCATGGGCAGATGAGGATGAGCAACAGCTTTCCAGGCTGGCTCTTTCTGGCTGCCAGCTATCTGCAGATATTCACATTTTGGGAGGAGGGCTGCCGGAGGGGACATGCACGGACCACCTAAGCTACGTTTGAAGTTTGAGGGAGCAAGACAAGCAAGCAGCCCCAGTCTCTGTGCCTCTGTGCGAGCAGTGCCATGGGCAGATGAAGCTGAGCAACAGTTTTCCAGGATAGCTCTTTCTGCCTGCGAGGTATCTGCAGACGTTCGCATTTTCAGAGCAGGGCTGCCGGAGGCTCTCTGCACGGACTGCCAAAGATACGTTTGACGTTTGAGGGAGCAAGACAAGCAAGCAGCCCCTGTCTCAGAGCCTCTGTGCGAGCAGTGCCATGGGCAGATGAGGCTGAGCAACAGCTTTCCAGGCTAGCTTTTTCTGCCTGCGAGCTATCTGCAGACGTTCGCATTTTCGGAGCAGGGCTGCCGAAGGCCCCCTGCACGGACCACTGAAGCTATTTTTGAAGTGTCAGGAGGCAAGACAAGCAAGCAGCCCCAGTCTCTGTGCCTCTGTGCGAGCAGTGCCATGGGCAGATGAGGCTGAGCAACAGCTTTCCAGGCTAGCTCTTTCTGCCTGAGAGCTATCTGCAGACGTTCGCATTTTCGGAGAAGGGCTGCTGGAGGCGCCCTACACGGACCACCTAAGATACGTTTGAAGTTTGAGGTGGCAAGACAAGCAAGCAGCCCCAGTCTCTGTGCCTCTGTGCGAGCAATGCCATGGGCAGATGAGGCTGAGCAACAGCTTTCCAGGCTAGCTCTTTCTGGCTGCGAGCTATCTGCAGATGTTCACATTTTGGGAGCAGGGCTGCCGGATGCTTCCAGCACGGACCACCTAAGCTACGTTTGAAGTTTGAGGGGGCAAGACAAGCAAGTAGCCCCAGTCTCTGTGCCTCTGTGCGAGCAGTGCCATGGGCAGATGAGGCTGAGCAACAGCTTCCAGGCTACCTCTTTCTGCCTGCAAGCTATCTGCAGACGTTCGCATTTTCGAAGCAGGGCTGCCGGAGGCCCCATTCACGGAACGCCAAAGCTACATTTCAAGTTTGAGGTGGCAAGACAAGCAAGCAGCACCAGTTTCTGTGCCTCTGTGCGAGCAGTGCCATGGGCAGATGAGGCTGAGCAACAGCTTTCCAGGCTAGCTCTTTCTGCCTGTGAGCTATCTGCAGACGTTCGCATTTTGGGAGCAGGGCTGTCGGAGGCGCCCCACACGGACCACCTAAGCTACGTTTTAAGTTTGAGGGGGCAAGACAAGCAAGCAGCCCCAGTCTCTGTGCCTCTGTGCGAGCAGTGCTATGGGCAGATGAGGCTGAGCAACAGCTTTCCAGGCTAGCTCTTTCTGGCTGCCAGCTATCTGCTGACGTTCGCATTTTCGGAGAAGGGCTGCCGGAGGCCCCATTCACAGACCACCAAAGCTACATTTGAAGTTTGAGGTGGCAAGACAAGCAAGCAGCCCCAGTCTCTGTGCCTCTGTGCGAGCAGTGCCATGGGCAGATGAGGCTGAGCAACAGCTTTCCAGCCTAGCTCTTTCTGCCTGCGAGCTATCTGCAGACGTTCGCATTTTAAGAGCAGGGCTGCCGGAGGCTCTCTGCACGGACTGCCAAAGTTATGTTTGAAGTTTGAGGTGTCAAGACAAGCAAGCAGCCCCAGTCTCTGTGCCTCTGTGCGAGCAGTGCCATGGGCAGATGAGGCTGAGCAACAGCTTTCCAGGCTAGCTCTTTCTGCCTGCGAGCTATCTGCAGACGTTCGCATTTTCGGAGAAGGGCTGCTGGAGGCGCCCTACACGGACCACCTAAGATACGTTTGAAGTTTGAGGTGGCAAGACAAGCAAGCAGCCCCAGTTTCTGTGCCTCTGTGCGAGCAGTGCCATGGGCAGATGAGGCTGAGCAACAGCTTTCCAGGCTAGCTCTTTCTGCCTGCAAGCTATCTGCAGACGTTGGCATTTTCAGAGCATGGCTGCCGGAGACCACCTGCACGGACCACTTAAGCTATTTTTGAAGTGTCAGGAGGCAAGACAAGCAAGCAGCCCCAGTCTCTGTGCCTCTGTGCGAGCAGTGCCATGGGCAGATGAGGCTGAGCAACAGCTTTCCAGGCTAGCTCTTTCTGCCTGCGAGCTATCTGCAGACGTTCGCATTTTCGGAGAAGGGCTGCTGGAGGCCCCATGCACTGACCACCAAAGCTACATTTGAAGTTTCAGGGAGCAAGACAAGCAAGCAGCCCCAGTTTCTGTGCCTCTGTGCGAGCAGTGCCATGGGCAGATGAGGCTGAGCAACAGCTTTCCAGGCTAGCTATTTCTGGCTGCGAGCTATCAGCAGATATTCACATTTTGGGAGCAGGGCTGCCGGAGGCGCCCTACACGAAGTGCCAAAGTTACGTTTGAAGTTTGAGTTTGCAAGACAAGCAAGCAGCCCCAGTCTCTGTGCCTCTGTGCGAGCAGTGCCATGGGCAGATGAGGCTGAGCAACAGCTTTCCAGGCTAGCCCTTTATGGCTTCCAACTATCTGCAGACGTTAGCATTTTCAGAGCATGGCTGCCGGAGGCGCCCTATACGGACCACCTAAGATACGTTTGAAGTTTGAGGTGGCAAGAAAAGCAAGCAGCCCCAGTCTCTGTGCCTCTGTGCGAGCAATGCTATGGGCAGAAGAGGCTGAGCAACAGCTTTCCAGGCTAGCTCTTTCTGGCTGCGAGCAATCTGCAGATGTTCACATTTTGGGAGCAGGGCTGCCGGAGGCGCCCCACACGGACCACCTAAGCTACGTTTGAAGTTTTAGGGAGCAAGACAAGCAAGCAGCCCCAGTCTCTGTGCCTCTGTGCGAGCAGTGCTATGGGCAGATGAGGCTGAGCAACAGCTTTCCAGGCTAGCTCTTTCTGGCTGCCAGCTATCTGCTGACGTTCGCATTTTCGGAGAAGGGCTGCCGGAGGCCCCATTCACGGACCACCAAAGCTACATTTGAAGTTTAAGGGGCAAGACAAGCAAGCAGCCCCAGTCTCTGTGCCTCTGTGCGAGCAGTGCCATGGGCAGATGAGGATGAGCAACAGCTTTCCAGGCTGGCTCTTTCTGGCTGCCAGCTATCTGCAGATATTCACATTTTGGGAGCAGGGCTGCCGGAGGGGACATGCACGGACCACCTAAGCTACGTTTGAAGTTTGAGGGAGCAAGACAAGCAAGCAGCCCCAGTCTCTGTGCCTCTGTGCGAGCAGTGCCATGGGCAGATGAAGCTGAGCAACAGTTTTCCAGGCTAGCTCTTTCTGCCTGCGAGGTATCTGCAGACGTTCGCATTTTCAGAGCAGGGCTGCCGAAGGCTCTCTGCACGGACCCCCAAAGATATATTTGAAGTTTGAGGGGATAAGACAAGCAAGCAGTCCCAGTCTCTGTGCCTCTGTGCGAGCAGTGCCATGGGCAGATGAGGCTGAGCAACAGCTTTCCAGGCTAGCTCTTTCTGCCTGCGAGCTATCTGCAGACGTTCGCATTTTCGGAGAAGGGCTGCCGAAGGCCCCATGCACGGACCACTTAAGCTATTTTTGAAGTGTCAGGAGGCAAGACAAGCAAGCAGCCCCAGACTCTGTGCCTCTGTGCGAGCAGTGCCATGGGCAGATGAGGCTGAGCAACAGCTTTCCAGGCTAGCTCTTTCTGCCTGCGAGGTATCTGCAGACGTTCGTATTTTAAGAGCAGGGCTGCCGGAGGCTCTCTGCACGGACTGCCATAGTTATGTTTGAAGTTTGAGGTGTCAAGACAAGCAAGCAGCCCCAGACTCTGTGCCTCTGTGCGAGCAGTGCCATGGGCAGATGAGGCTGAGCAACAGCTTTCAAGGCTAGCTCTTTCTGCCTGCGAGCTATCTGCAGATATTCACATTTTGGGAGCAGGGCTGCCGGAGGCGCCCTACACGGACCACCTAAGCTACGTTTGAAGTTTGAGGGAGCAAGACAAGCAAGCAGCCCCAGTCTCTGTGCCTCTGTGCGAGCAGTGCCATGGGCAGATGAGGCTGAGCAACAGCTTTACAGGCTAGATTTTTTCTACCTGCGAGCTATCTGCAGACATTCGCATTTTCGGAGCAGGGCTGCCGATGGCCACATGCACGGACCCCCAAAGATACATTTGAAGTTTGAGGGGACAAGACAAGCAAGCAGTCCCAGTCTCTGTGCCTCTGTGCGAGCAGTGCCATGGGCAGATGAGGCTGAGCAACAGCTTTCCAGGCTAGCTCTTTCTGCCTGCGAGCTATCTGCAGACGTTCGCATTTTAAGAGCAGGGCTGCCGGAGGCTCTCTGCACGGACTGCCAAAGTTATGCTTGAAGTTTGAGGTGTCAAGACAAGCAAGCAGCCCCAGTCTCTGTGCCTCTGTGCGAGCAGTGCCATGGGCAGATGAGGCTGAGCAACAGCTTTCCAGGCTAGCTCTTTCTGCCTGCGAGCTATCTGCAGACGTTCGCATTTTCGGAGAAGGGCTGCTGGAGGCGCCCTACACGGACCACCTAAGATACGTTTGAAGTTTGAGGTGGCAAGACAAGCAAGCAGCCCCAGTCTCTGTGCCTCTGTGCGAGCAATGCCATGGGCAGATGAGGCTGAGCAACAGCTTTCCAGGCTAGCTCTTTCTGGATGCCATCTGTCTGCAGATGTTCACATTTTGGGAGCAGGGCTGCCGGATGCTTCCTGCACGGACCACCTAAGATACGTTTGAAGTTTGAGGGGGCAAGACAAGCAAGCAGCCCCAGTTTCTGTGCCTCTGTGCGAGCAGTGCCATGGGCAGATGAGGCTGAGCAACAGCTTTCCAGGCTAGCTCTTTCTGCCTGCAAGCTATCTGCAGACGTTGGCATTTTCAGAGCATGGCTGCCGGAGACCACCTGCACGGACCACTTAAGCCATTTTTGAAGTGTCAGGAGGCAAGACAAGCAAGCAGCCCCAGTCTCTGTGCCTCTGTGCGAGCAGTGCCATGGGCAGATGAGGCTGAGCAACAGCTTTCCAGGCTAGCTCTTTCTGGCTGCGAGCAATCTGCAGATGTTCACATTTTGGGAGCAGGGCTGCCGGAGGCGCCCCACACGGACCACCTAAGCTACGTTTGAAGTTTGAGGGAGCAAGACAAGCAAGCAGCCCCAGTCTCTGTGCCTCTGTGCGAGCAGTGCTATGGGCAGATGAGGCTGAGCAACAGCTTTCCAGGCTAGCTCTTTCTGGCTGCCAGCTATCTGCTGACGTTCGCATTTTCGGAGAAGGGCTGCCGGAGGCCCCATTCACGGACCACCAAAGCTACATTTGAAGTTTGAGGGGGCAAGACAAGCAAGCAGCCCCAGTCTCTGTGCCTCTGTGCGAACAGTGCCATGGGCAGATGAGGATGAGCAACAGCTTTCCAGGCTGGCTCTTTCTGGCTGCCAGCTATCTGCAGAAATTCACATTTTGGGAGCAGGGCTGCCGGAGGGGACATGCACGGACCACCTAAGCTACGTTTGAAGTTTGAGGGAGCAAGACAAGCAAGCAGCCCCAGTCTCTGTGCCTCTGTGCGAGCAGTGCCATGGGCAGATGAAGCTGAGCAACAGTTTTCCAGGCTAGCTCTTTCTGCCTGCGAGGTATCTGCAGACGTTCGCATTTTCAGAGCAGGGCTGCCGAAGGCTCTCTGCACGGACCCCCAAAGATATATTTGAAGTTTGAGGGGATAAGACAAGCAAGCAGTCCCAGTCTCTGTGCCTCTGTGCGAGCAGTGCCATGGGCAGATGAGGCTGAGCAACAGCTTTCAAGGCTAGCTCTTTCTGCCTGCGAGCTATCTGCAGACGTTCGCATTTTCGGAGAAGGGCTGCCGAAGGCCCCATGCACGGACCACTTAAGTTATTTTTGAAGTGTCAGGAGGCAAGACAAGCAAGCAGCCCCAGACTCTGTGCCTCTGTGCGAGCAGTGCCATGGGCAGATGAGGCTGAGCAACAGCTTTCCAGGCTAGCTCTTTCTGCCTGCGAGGTATCTGCAGACGTTCGTATTTTAAGAGCAGGGCTGCCGGAGGCTCTCTGCACGGACTGCCATAGTTATGTTTGAAGTTTGAGGTGTCAAGACAAGCAAGCAGCCCCAGACTCTGTGCCTCTGTGCGAGCAGTGCCATGGGCAGATGAGGCTGAGCAACAGCTTTCCAGGCTAGCTCTTTCTGCCTGCGAGCTATCTGCAGATATTCATATTTTGGGAGCAGGGCTGCCGGAGCGGACATGCACGGACCACCTAAGCTACGTTTGAAGTTTGAGGGAGCAAGACAAGCAAGCAGCCCCAGTCTCTGTGCCTCTGTGCGAGCAGTGCCATGGGCAGATGAGGCTGAGCAACAGCTTTCCAGGCTAGCTCTTTCTGGCTGTCAGCTATCTGCAGACGTTCGCATTTTCACAGCAGGGCTGCCGGAGGCTCTCTGCACGGACTGCCAAAGTTATGTTTGAAGTTTCAGGGAGCAAGACAAGCAAGCAGCCCCAGTTTCTGTGCCTCTGTGCGAGCAGTGCCATGGGCAGATGAGGCTGAGAAACAGCTTTACAGGCTAGATTTTTTCTACCTGCGAGCTATCTGCAGACATTCGCATTTTCGGAGCAGGGCTGCCGATGGCCACATGCACGGACCCCCAAAGATACATTTGAAGTTTGAGGGGACAAGACAAGCAAGCAGTCCCAGTCTCTGTGCCTCTGTGCGAGCAGTGCCATGGGCAGATGAGGCTGAGCAACAGCTTTCAAGGCTAGCTCTTTCTGCCTGCGAGCTATCTGCAGACGTTCGCATTTTCGGAGAAGGGCTGCCGAAGGCCCCCTGCACGGACCACTTAAGCTATTTTTGAAGTGTCAGGAGGCAAGACAAGCAAGCAGCCCCAGACTCTGTGCCTCTGTGCGAGCAGTGCCATGGGCAGATGAGGCTGAGCAACAGCTTTCCAGGCTAGCTCTTTCTGCCTGCGAGCTATCTGCAGACGTTCGCATTTTCAGAGCAGGGCTGCCGGAGGCTCTCTGCACGGACTGCCAAAGTTATGTTTGAAGTTTGAGGTGTCAAGACAAGCAAGCAGCCCCAGTCTCTGTGCCTCTGTGCGAGCAGTGCCATGGGCAGATGAGGCTGAGCAACAGCTTTCCAGGCTAGCTCTTTCTGCCTGCGAGCTATCTGCAGACGTTCGCATTTTCGGAGAAGGGCTGCTGGAGGCGCCCTACAAGGACCACCTAAGATACGTTTGAAGTTTGAGGTGGCAAGACAAGCAAGCAGCCCCAGTCTCTGTGCCTCTGTGCGAGCAATGCCATGGGCAGATGAGGCTGAGCAACAGCTTTCCAGGCTAGCTCTTTCTGGATGCCATCTGTCTGCAGATGTTCACATTTTGGGAGCAGGGCTGCCGGATTCTTCCTGCACGGACCACCTAAGATACGTTTGAAGTTTGAGGGGGCAAGACAAGCAAGCAGCCCCAGTTTCTGTGCCTCTGTGCGAGCAGTGCCATGGGCAGATGAGGCTGAGCAACAGCTTTCCAGGCTAGCTCTTTCTGCCTGCAAGCTATCTGCAGACGTTAGCATTTTCAGAGCAGGGCTGCCGGAGACCACCTGCACGGACCACTTAAGCTATTTTTGAAGTGTCAGGAGGCAAGACAAGCAAGCAGTCCCAGTCTCTGTGCCTCTGTGCGAGCAGTGCCATGGCCAGATGAGGCTGAGCAACAGCTTTCCAGGCTAGCTCTTTCTGCCTGCGAGCTATCTGCAGACGTTCGCATTTTCGGAGAAGGGCTGCCGAAGGCCCCCTGCACGGACCACTTTAGCTATTTTTGAAGTGTCAGGAGGCAAGACAAGCAAGCAGCCCCAGACTCTGTGCCTCTGTGCGAGCAGTGCCATGGGCACATGAGGCTGAGCAACAGCTTTCCAGGCTAGCTCTTTCTGCCTGCGAGCTATCTGCAGACGTTCGCATTTTAAGAGCAGGGCTGCGGAGGCTCTCTGCACGGACTGCCAAAGTTATGTTTGAAGTTTGAGGTGTCAAGACAAGCAAGCAGCCCCAGTCTCTGTGCCTCTGTGCGAGCAGTGCCATGGGCAGATGAGGCTGAGCAACAGCTTTCCAGGCTAGCTCTTTCTGCCTGCGAGCTATCTGCAGACGTTCTCATTTTCGGAGAAGGGCTGCTGGAGGCGCCCTACACGGACCACCTAAGATACGTTTGAAGTTTGAGGTGGCAAGACAAGCAAGGAGCCCCAGTCTCTGTGCCTCTGTGCGAGCAATGCCATGGGCAGATGAGGCTGAGCAACAGCTTTCCAGGCTAGCTCTTTCTGGATGCCATCTGTCTGCAGATGTTCACATTTTGGGAGCAGGGCTGCCGGATGCTTCCTGCACGGACCACCTAAGATACGTTTGAAGTTTGAGGGGGCAAGACAAGCAAGCAGCCCCAGTTTCTGTGCCTCTGTGCGAGCAGTGCCATGGGCAGATGAGGCTGAGCAACAGCTTTCCAGGCTAGCTCTTTCTGCCTGCAAGCTATCTGCAGACGTTGGCATTTTCAGAGCAGGGCTGCCGGAGACCACCTGCACGGACCACTTAAGCTATTTTTGAAGTGTCAGGAGGCAAGACAAGCAAGCAGCCCCAGTCTCTGTGCCTCTGTGCGAGCAGTGCCATGGGCAGATGAGGCTGAGCAACAGCTTTCCAGGCTAGCTCTTTCTGCCTGCGAGCTATCTGCAGACGTTAGCATTTTCAGAGCATGGCTGTCGGAGGCGCCCTATACGAACCACCTAAGATACGTTTGAAGTTTGAGGTGGCAAGACAAGCAAGCAGCCCCAGTCTCTGTGCCTCTGTGCGAGCAGTGCCATGGGCAGATGAGGCTGAGCAACAGCTTTCAAGGCTAGCTCTTTCTGCCTGCGAGCTATCTGCAGACGTTCGCATTTTCGGAGAAGGGCTGCCGAAGGCCCCCGGCACGGACCACTTAAGATATTTTTGAAGTGTCAGGAGGCAAGACAAGCAAGCAGCCCCAGACTCTGTGCCTCTGTGCGAGCAGTGCCATGGGCAGATGAGGCTGAGCAACAGCTTTCCAGGCTAGCTCTTTCTGCCTGCGAGCTATCTGCAGACGTTCGCATTTTCGAAGAAGGGCTGCTGGAGGCGCCCTACACGGTCCACCTAAGATACGTTTGAAGTTTGAGGTGGCAAGACAAGCAAGCAGCCCCAGTCTCTGTGCCTCTGTGCGAGCAATGCCATGGGCAGATGAGGCTGAGCAACAGCTTTCCAGGCTAGCTCTTTCTGGCTGCGAGCTATCTGCAGATATTCACATTTTGGGAGCAGGGCTGCCGGATGCTTCCTGCACGGACCACCTAAGATACGTTTGAAGTTTGAGGGGGCAAGACAAGCAAGCAGCCCCAGTTTCTGTGCCTCTGTGCGAGCAGTGCCATGGGCAGATGAGGCTGAGCAACAGCTTTCCAGGCTAGCTCTTTCTGCCTGCAAGCTATCTGCAGACGTTGGCATTTTTAGAGCAGGGCTGCCGGAGACCACCTGCACGGACCACTTAAGCAATTTTTGAAGTGTCAGGAGGCAAGACAAGCAAGCAGCCCCAGTCTCTGTGCCTCTGTGCGAGCAGTGCCATGGGCAGATGAGGCTGAGCAACAGCTTTCCAGGCTAGCTCTTTCTGCCTGCGAGCTATCTGCAGACGTTAGCATTTTCGGAGAAGGGCTACTGGAGGCCCCATGCACTGACCACCAAATCTACATTTGAAGTTTCAGGGAGCAAGACAAGCAAGCAGCCCCAGTCTCTGTGCCTCTGTGCGAGCAGTGCCATGGGCAGATGAGGCTGAGCAACAGCTTTCCAGGCTAGCCCTTTATGGCTGCCAACTATCTGCAGACGTTAGCATTTTCAGAGCATGGCTGTCGGAGGCGCCCTATACGGACCACCTAAGAAACGTTTGAAGTTTGAGGTGGCAAGACAAGAAAGCAGCCCCAGTCTCTGTGCCTCTGTGCGAGCAATGCCATGGGCAGATGAGGCTGAGCAACAGCTTTCCAGGCTAGCTATTTCTGGCTGCGAGCTATCTGCAGATGTTCACATTTTGGGAGAAGGGCTGCCGGAGGCGCCCCAAACGGACCACCTAAGCTACGTTTGAAGTTTTAGGGAGCAAGACAAGCAAGCAGCCCCAGTCTCTGTGCCTCTGTGCGAGCAGTGCCATGGGCAGATGAGGCTGAGCAACAGCTTTCCAGGCTAGCTCTTTCTGGCTGCCAGCTATCTGCTCACGTTCGCATTTTCGGAGAAGGGCTGCCGGAGGCCCCATTCACGGACCACCAAAGCTACATTTGAAGTTTGAGGGGGCAAGACAAGCAAGCAGCCCCAGTCTCTGTGCCTCTGTGCGAGCAGTGCCATGGGCAGATGAGGATGAGCAACAGCTTTCCAGGCTGGCTCTTTCTGGCTGCCAGCTATCTGCAAATATTCACATTTTGGGAGCAGGGCTGCCGGAGGGGACGTGCACGGACCACCTAAGCTACGTTTGAAGTTTGAGGGAGCAAGACAAGCAAGCAGCCCCAGTCTCTGTGCCTCTGTGCGAGCAGTGCCATGGGCAGATGAAGCTGAGCAACAGTTTTCCAGGCTAGCTCTTTCTGCCTGCAAGCTATCTGCAGACGTTAGCATTTTCAGAGCAGGGCTGCCGGAGACCACCTGCACGGACCACTTAAGCTATTTTTGAAGTGTCAGGAGGCAAGACAAGCAAGCAGTCCCAGTCTCTGTGCCTCTGTGCGAGCAGTGCCATGGCCAGATGAGGCTGAGCAACAGCTTTCCAGGCTAGCTCTTTCTGCCTGCGAGCTATCTGCAGACGTTCGCATTTTCGGAGAAGGGCTGCCGAAGGCCCCCTGCACGGACCACTTTAGCTATTTTTGAAGTGTCAGGAGGCAAGACAAGCAAGCAGCCTCAGTCTCTGTGCCTCTGTGCGAGCAGTGCCATGGGCAGATGAGGCTGAGCAACAGCTTTCCAGGCTAGACCTTTCTGCCTGCGAGCTATCTGCAGACGTTCGGATTTTCGGAGCAGGGCTGCCGATGGCCCCATGCACTAACCACCAAAGCTACATTTGAAGTTTGAGGTGGCAAGACAAGCAAGCAGCCCCAGTCTCTGTGCCTCTGTGCGAGCAATGCCATGGGCAGATGAGGCTGAGCAACAGCTTTCCAGGCTAGCTCTTTCTGGCTGCCAGCTATCTGCTGACGTTCGCATTTTCGGAGCAGGGCTGCCGGAGGCCCCATTCACGGACCACCAAAGCTACATTTGAAGTTTCAGGGGGCAAGACAAGCAAGCAGCCCCAGTTTCTGTGCCTCTGTGCGAGCAGTGCCATGGGCAGATGAGGCTGAGCAACAGCTTTCCAGGCTAGCTATTTCTGGCTGCCAGCTATCTGCAGATATTCACATTTTGGGAGCAGGGCTGCCGAAGGGGACATGCACGGACCACCTAAGCTACATTTGAAGTTTGAGGTAGCAAGACAAGCAAGCAGCCCCAGTCTCTGTGCCTCTCTACGAGCAGTGCCATGGGCACATGAGGCTGAGCAACAGCTTTCGAGGCTGGCTCTTTCTGGCTGCGAGCTATCTGCAGATATTCACATTTTGGGAGCAGGGCTGCCGGAGGCGCCCTACACGGACCACCTAAGCTACGTTTGAAGTTTGAGGTGGCAAGACAAGCAAGCAGCCCCAGTCTCTGTGCCTCTGTGTCAGCAGTGCCATGGGTAGATGAGGCTGAGCAACAGCTTTCCAGGCTAGCTATTTCTGGCTGCGAGCTATCCGCAGATATTCACATTTTGGGAGCAGGGCTGCCGGAGGCGCCCTACACGGACTGCCAAAGTTACGTTTGAAGTTTGAGTTTGCAAGACAAGCAAGCAGCCCCAGTCTCCGTGCCTCTGTGCGAGCAGTGCTATGGGCAGATGAGGCTGAGCAACAGCTTTCCAGGCTAGCTCTTTCTGGCTGCCAGCTATCTGCTGACGTTCGCATTTTCGGAGAAGGGCTGCCGGAGGCCCCATTCACGGACCACCAAAGCTACATTTGAAGTTTGAGAGGGCAAGACAAGCAAGCAGCCCCAGTCTCTGTGCCTCTGTGCGAGCAGTGCCATGGGCAGATGAGGATGAGCAACAGCTTTCCAGGCTGGCTTTTTCTGGCTGCCAGCTATCTGCAAATATTCACATTTTGGGAGCAGGGCTGCCGGAGGCCACCTGCACGGACCACTTAAGCTACGTTTGAAGTTTGAGGGAGTAAGACAAGCAAGCAGCCCCAGTCTCTGTGCCTCTGTGCGAGCAATGCCGTGGGCAGATGAGGCTGAGCAACAGCTTTCCAGGCTAGCTCTTTCTGGCTGCGAGCTATCTGCAGATGTTGACATTTTGGGAGCAGGGCTGCCGGATGCTTCCAGCACGGACCACCTAAGATACGTTTGAAGTTTGAGGGGGCAAGACAAGCAAGTAGCCCCAGTTTCTGTGCCTCTGTGCGAGCAGTGCCATGGGCAGATGAGGCTGAGCAACAGCTTTCCAGGCTAGCTCTTTCTGCCAGCAAGCTATCTGCAGACGTTAGCATTTTCAGAGCATGGCTGCCGGAGACCACCTGCACGGACCACTTAAGCTATTTTTGAAGTGTCAGGAGGCAAGACAAGCAAGCAGACTCAGTCTCTGTGCCTCTGTGCGAGCAGTGCCATGGGCAGATGAGGCTGAGAAACAGCTTTCCAGGCTAGACCTTTCTGCCTGCGAGCTATCTGCAGACGTTCGGATTTTCGGAGCAGGGCTGCCGATGGCCCCATGCACTAACCACCAAAGCTACATTTGAAGTTTCAGGTGGCAAGACAAGCAAGCAGCCCCAGTCTCTGTGCCTCTGTGCGAGCAATGCCATGGGCAGATGAGGCTGAGCAACAGCTTTCCAGGCTAGCTCTTTCTGGCTGCCAGCTATCTGCTGACGTTCGCATTTTCGGAGAAGGGCTGCCGGAGGCCCCATTCACGGACCACCAAAGCTACATTTGAAGTTTCAGGGGGCAAGACAAGCAAGCAGCCCCAGTTTCTGTGCCTCTGTGCGAGCAGTGCCATGGGCAGATGAGGCTGAGCAACAGCTTTCCAGGCTAGCTATTTCTGGCTGCCAGCTATCTGCAGATATTCACATTTTGGGAGCAGGGCTGCCGAAGGGGACATGCACGGACCACCTAAGCTACATTTGAAGTTTGAGGTAGCAAGACAAGCAAGCAGCCCCAGTCTCTGTGCCTCTCTACGAGCAGTGCCATGGGCAGATGAGGCTGAGCAACAGCTTTTGAGGCTGGCTCTTTCTGCCTGCGAGCTATCTGCAGATATTCACATTTTGGGAGCAGGGCTGCCGGAGGCGCCCTACACGGACCACTTAAGCTACGTTTGAAGTTTGAGGTTTCAAGACAAGCAAGCAGCCCCAGTCTCTGTGCCTCTGTGTCAGCAGTGCCATGGGTAGATGAGGCTGAGCAACAGCTTTCCAGGCTAGCTATTTCTGGCTGCGAGCTATCCGCAGATATTCACATTTTGGGAGCAGGGCTGCCGGAGGCGCCCTACACGGACTGCCAAAGTTAAGTTTGAAGTTTGAGTTTGCAAGACAAGCAAGCAGCCCCAGTCTCTGTGCCTCTGTGCGAGCAGTGCCATGGGCAGATGAAGCTGAGCAACAGCTTTCCAGGCTAGCTCTTTCTGCCTGCGAGCTATCTGCAGACGTTCACATTTTCGGAGAAGGGCTGCCGAAGGCCCCCTACAAGGACCACTTAAGCTATTCTTGAAGTGTCAGGAGGCAAGACAAGAAGCAGCCCCAGACTCTGTGCCTCTGTGCGAGCAGTGCCATGGGCAGATGAGGCTGAGCAACAGCTTTCCAGGCTAGCTCTTTCTGCCTGCGAGGTATCTGCACACGTTCGTATTTTAAGAGCAGGGCTGCCGGAGGCTCTCTGCACGGACTGCCATAGATATGTTTGAAGTTTGAGGTGTCAAGACAAGCAAGCAGCCCCAGTCTCTGTGCCTCTGTGCGAGCAGTGCCATGGGCAGATGAGGCTGAGCAACAGCTTTCCAGGCTAGCTCTTTCTGGCTGCCAGCTATCTGCTGACGTTCGCATTTTCGGAGAAGGGCTGCTGGAGGCGCCCTACACGGACCACCTAAGCTACGTTTGAAGTTTGAGGTGGCAAGACAAGCAAGCAGCCCCAGTCTCTGTGCCTCTGTGCGAGCAATGCCGTGGGCAGATGAGGCTGAGCAACAGCTTTCCAGGCTAGCTCTTTCTGGCTGCGAGCTATCTGCAGATGTTGACATTTTGGGAGCAGGGCTGCCGGATGCTTCCAGCACGGACCACCTAAGATACGTTTGAAGTTTGAGGGGGCAAGACAAGCAAGTAGCCCCAGTTTCTGTGCCTCTGTGCGAGCACTGCCATGGGCAGATGAGGCTGAGCAACAGCTTTCCAGGCTAGCTCTTTCTGCCAGCAAGCTATCTGCAGACGTTAGCATTTTCAGAGCATGGCTGCCGGAGACCACCTGCACGGACCACTTAAGCTATTTTTGAAGTGTCATGAGGCAAGACAAGCAAGCAGCCTCAGTCTCTGTGCCTCTGTGCGAGCAGTGCCATGGGCAGATGAGGCTGAGCAACAGCTTTCCAGGCTAGACCTTTCTGCCTGCGAGCTATCTGCAGACGTTCGGATTTTCGGAGCAGGGCTGCCGATGGCCCCATGCACTAACCACCAAAGCTACATTTGAAGTTTGAGGTGGCAAGACAAGCAAGCAGCCCCAGTCTCTGTGCCTCTGTGCGAGCAATGCCATGGGCAGATGAGGCTGAGCAACAGCTTTCCAGGCTAGCTCTTTCTGGCTGCCAGCTATCTGCTGACGTTCGCATTTTCGGAGAAGGGCTGCCGGAGGCCCCATTCACGAACCACCAAAGCTACATTTGAAGTTTCAGGGGGCAAGACAAGCAAGCAGCCCCAGTTTCTGTGCCTCTGTGCGAGCAGTGCCATGGGCAGATGAGGCTGAGCAACAGCTTTCCAGGCTAGCTATTTCTGGCTGCCAGCTATCTGCAGATATTCACATTTTGGGAGCAGGGCTGCCGGAGGCGCCCTACACGGACCACCTAAGCTACGTTTGAAGTTTGAGGTGGCAAGACAAGCAAGCAGCCCCAGTCTCTGTGCCTCTGTGTCAGCAGTGCCATGGGTAGATGAGGCTGAGCAACAGCTTTCCAGGCTAGCTATTTCTGGCTGCGAGCTATCCGCAGATATTCACATTTTGGGAGCAGGGCTGCCGGAGGCGCCCTACACGGACTGCCAAAGTTACGTTTGAAGTTTGAGTTTGCAAGACAAGCAAGCAGCCCCAGTCTCCGTGCCTCTGTGCGAGCAGTGCTATGGGCAGATGAGGCTGAGCAACAGCTTTCCAGGCTAGCTCTTTCTGGCTGCCAGCTATCTGCTGACGTTCGCATTTTCGGAGAAGGGCTGCCGGAGGCCCCATTCACGGACCACAAAAGCTACCTTTGAAGTTTGAGGGGGCAAGACAAGCAAGCAGCCCCAGTCTCTGTACCTCTGTGCGAGCAGTGCCATGGGCAGATGAGGCTGAGCAACAGCTTTCCAGGCTGGCTCTTTCTGGCTGCGAGCTATCTGCAGATATTCACATTTTGGGAGCAGGGCTGCCGGAGGGGACATGCACGGACCACCTAAGCTACGTTTGAAGTTTGAGGGAGCAAGACAAGCAAGCAGCCCCAGTCTCTGTGCCTCTGTGCGAGCAGTGCCATGGGCAGATGAAGCTGAGCAACAGTTTTCCAGGCTAGCTCTTTCTGCCTGCGAGGTATCTGCAGACGTTCGCATTTTCAGAGCAGGGCTGCCGGAGGCTCTCTGCACGGACCCCCAAAGATATATTTGAAGTTTGAGGGGACAAGACAAGCCAGCAGTCCCAGTCTCTGTGCCTCTTGTGCGAGCAGTGCCATGGGCAGATGAAGCTGAGCAACAGCTTTCCAGGCTAGCTCTTTCTGCCTGCGAGCTATCTGCAGACGTTCGCATTTTCGGAGAAGGGCTGCCGAAGGCCCCCTACAAGGACCACTTAAGCTATTTTTGAAGTGTCAGGAGGCAAGACAAGCAAGCAGCCCCAGTCTCTGTGCCTCTGTGCGAGCAATGCCATGGGCAGATGAGGCTGAGCAACAGCTTTCCAGGCTAGCTCTTTCTGGCTGCGAGCTATCTGCAGATGTTGACATTTTGGGAGCAGGGCTGCCGGATGCTTCCAGCACGGACCACCTAAGATACGTTTGAAGTTTGAGGGGGCAAGACAAGCAAGCAGCCCCAGTCTCTGTGCCTCTGTGCGAGCAGTGCCATGGGCAGATGAAGCTGAGCAACAGCTTTCCAGGCTAGCTCTTTCTGCCTGCGAGCTATCTGCAGACGTTCACATTTTCGGAGAAGGGCTGCCGAAGGCCCCCTACAAGGACCACTTAAGCTATTCTTGAAGTGTCAGGAGGCAAGACAAGCAAGCAGCCCCAGACTCTGTGCCTCTGTGCGAGCAGTGCCATGGGCAGATGAGGCTGAGCAACAGCTTTCCAGGCTAGCTCTTTCTGCCTGCGAGGTATCTGCAGACGTTCGTATTTTAAGAGCAGGGCTGCCGGAGGCTCTCTGCACGGACTGCCATAGATATGTTTGAAGTTTGAGGTGTCAAGACAAGCAAGCAGCCCCAGTCTCTGTGCCTCTGTGCGAGCAGTGCCATGGGCAGATGAGGCTGAGCAACAGCTTTCCAGGCTAGCTCTTTCTGGCTGCAAGCTATCTGCAGACGTTCGCATTTTCGGAGAAGGGCTGCTGGAGGCGCCCTACACGGACCACCTAAGCTACGTTTGAAGTTTGAGGTGGCAAGACAAGCAAGCAGCCCCCGTCTCTGTGCCTCTGTGCGAGCAATGCCGTGGGCAGATGAGGCTGAGCAACAGCTTTCCAGGCTAGCTCTTTCTGGCTGCGAGCTATCTGCAGATGTTGACATTTTGGGAGCAGGGCTGCCGGATGCTTCCAGAACGGACCACCTAAGATACGTTTGAAGTTTGAGGGGGCAAGACAAGCAAGTAGCCCCAGTTTCTGTGCCTCTGTGCGAGCACTGCCATGGGCAGATGAGGCTGAGCAACAGCTTTCCAGGCTAGCTCTTTCTGCCAGCAAGCTATCTGCAGACGTTAGCATTTTCAGAGCATGGCTGCCGGAGACCACCTGCACGGACCACTTAAGCTATTTTTGAAGTGTCATGAGGCAAGACAAGCAAGCAGCCTCAGTCTCTGTGCCTCTGTGCGAGCAGTGCCATGGGCAGATGAGGCTGAGCAACAGCTTTCCAGGCTAGACCTTTCTGCCTGCGAGCTATCTGCAGACGTTCGGATTTTCGGAGCAGGGCTGCCGATGGCCCCATGCACTAACCACCAAAGCTACATTTGAAGTTTGAGGTGGCAAGACAAGCAAGCAGCCCCAGTCTCTGTGCCTCTGTGCGAGCAATGCCATGGGCAGATGAGGCTGAGCAACAGCTTTCCAGGCTAGCTCTTTCTGGCTGCCAGCTATCTGCTGACGTTCGCATTTTCGGAGAAGGGCTGCCGGAGGCCCCATTCACGGACCACCAAAGCTACATTTGAAGTTTCAGGGGGCAAGACAAGCAAGCAGCCCCAGTTTCTGTGCCTCTGTGCGAGCAGTGCCATGGGCAGATGAGGCTGAGCAACAGCTTTCCAGGCTAGCTATTTCTGGCTGCCAGCTATCTGCAGATATTCACATTTTGGGAGCAGGGCTGCCGAAGGGGACATGCACGGACCACCAAAGCTACATTTGAAGTTTGAGGTAGCAAGACAAGCAAGCAGCCCCAGTCTCTGTGCCTCTCTACGAGCAGTGCCATGGGCAGATGAGGCTGAGCAACAGCTTTCGAGGCTGGCTCTTTCTGGCTGCGAGCTATCTGCAGATATTCACATTTTGGGAGCAGGGCTGCCGGAGGCGCCCTACACGGACCACCTAAGCTACGTTTGAAGTTTGAGGTGGCAAGACAAGCAAGCAGCCCCAGTCTCTGTGCCTCTGTGTCAGCAGTGCCATGGGTAGATGAGGCTGAGCAACAGCTTTCCAGGCTAGCTATTTCTGGCTGCGAGCTATCCGCAGATATTCACATTTTGGGAGCAGGGCTGCCGGAGGCGCCCTACACGGACTGCCAAAGTTACGTTTGAAGTTTGAGTTTGCAAGACAAGCAAGCAGCCCCAGTCTCCGTGCCTCTGTGCGAGCAGTGCTATGGGCAGATGAGGCTGAGCAACAGCTTTCCAGGCTAGCTCTTTCTGGCTGCCAGCTATCTGCTGACGTTCGCATTTTCGGAGAAGGGCTGCCGGAGGCCCCATTCACGGACCACAAAAGCTACCTTTGAAGTTTGAGGGGGCAAGACAAGCAAGCAGCCCCAGTCTCTGTACCTCTGTGCGAGCAGTGCCATGGGCAGATGAGGATGAGCAACAGCTTTCCAGGCTGGCTCTTTCTGGCTGCGAGCTATCTGCAGATATTCACATTTTGGGAGCAGGGCTGCCGGAGGGGACATGCACGGACCACCTAAGCTACGTTTGAAGTTTGAGGGAGCAAGACAAGCAAGCAGCCCCAGTCTCTGTGCCTCTGTGCGAGCAGTGCCATGGGCAGATGAAGCTGAGCAACAGTTTTCCAGGCTAGCTCTTTCTGCCTGCGAGGTATCTGCAGACGTTCGCATTTTCAGAGCAGGGCTGCCGGAGGCTCTCTGCACGGACCCCCAAAGATATATTTGAAGTTTGAGGGGACAAGACAAGCCAGCAGTCCCAGTCTCTGTGCCTCTGTGCGAGCAGTGCCATGGGCAGATGAAGCTGAGCAACAGCTTTCCAGGCTAGCTCTTTCTGCCTGCGAGCTATCTGCAGACGTTCGCATTTTCGGAGAAGGGCTGCCGAAGGCCCCCTACAAGGACCACTTAAGCTATTTTTGAAGTGTCAGGAGGCAAGACAAGCAAGTAGCCCCAGTCTCTGTGCCTCTGTGCGAGCAATGCCATGGGCAGATGAGGCTGAGCAACAGCTTTCCAGGCTAGCTCTTTCTGGCTGCGAGCTATCTGCACATATTCACATTTTGGGAGCAGGGCTGCCGGAAGCTTCCAGCACGGACCACCTAAGATACGTTTGAAGTTTGAGGGGACAAGACAAGCCAGCAGTCCCAGTCTCTGTGCCTCTGTGCGAGCAGTGCCATGGGCAGATGAAGCTGAGCAACAGCTTTCCAGGCTAGCTCTTTCTGCCTGCGAGCTATCTGCAGACGTTCGCATTTTCGGAGAAGGGCTGCCGAAGGCCCCCTACAAGGACCACTTAAGCTATTTTTGAAGTGTCAGGAGGCAAGACAAGCAAGCAGCCCCAGACTCTGTGCCTCTGTGCGAGCAGTGCCATGGGCAGATGGGGCTGAGCAACAGCTTTCCAGGCTAGCTCTTTCTGCCTGCGAGGTATCTGCAGACGTTCGTATTTTAAGAGCAGGGCTGCCGGAGGCTCTCTGCACGGACTGCCATAGATATGTTTGAAGTTTGAGGTGTCAAGACAAGCAAGCAGCCCCAGTCTCTGTGCCTCTGTGCGAGCAGTGCCATGGGCAGATGAGGCTGAGCAACAGCTTTCCACGCTAGCTCTTTCTGGCTGCAAGCTATCTGCAGACGTTCGCATTTTCGGAGAAGGGCTGCTGGAGGCGCCCTACACGGACCACATAAGATACGTTTGAAGTTTGAGGTGGCAAGACAAGCAAGCAGCCCCAGTCTCTGTGCCTCTGTGCGAGCAATGCCATGGGCAGATGAGGCTGAGCAACAGCTTTCCAGGCTAGCTCTTTCTGGCTGCGAGCTATCTGCACATATTCACATTTTGGGAGCAGGGCTGCCGGATGCTTCCGGCACGAACCACCTAAGATACGTTTGAAGTTTGAGGGGGCAAGACAAGCAAGTAGACCCAGTTTCTGTGCCTCTGTGCGAGCAGTGCCATGGGCAGATGAGGCTGAGCAACAGCTTTCCAGGCTAGCTCTTTCTGCCTGCAAGCTATCTGCAGACGTTAGCATTTTCAGAGCATGGCTGCCGGAGACCACCTGCACGGACCACTTAAGCTATTTTTGAAGTGTCAGGAGGCAAGACAAGCAAGCAGCCTCAGTCTCTGTGCCTCTGTGCGAGCAGTGCCATGGGCAGATGAGGCTGAGCAACACCTTTCCAGGCTAGACCTTTCTGCCTGCGAGCTATCTGCAGACATTCGGATTTTCGGAGCAGGGCTGCCGATGGCCCCATGCACTGACCACCAAAGATACATTTGAAGTTTGAGGTGGCAAGACAAGCAAGCAGCCCCAGTTTCTGTGCCTCTGTGCGAGGAGTGCCATGGGCAGATGAGGCTGAGCAACAGCTTTCCAGGCTGGCTCATTCTGGCTGCGAGCTATCTGCAGATATTCACATTTTGGGAGCAGGGCTGCCGGAGGCGCCCCACACGGACCACCTAAGCTACGTTTGAACTTTGAGGTGGCAAGACAAGAAAGCAGCCCCAGTCTCTGTGCCTCTGTGCGAGCAATGCCATGGGCAGATGAGGCTGAGCAACAGCTTTCCAGGCTAGCTCTTTCTGACTGCCAGCTATCTGCTGACGTTCGCATTTTCGGAGAAGGGCTGCCGAAGGCCCCCTACAAGGACCACTTAAGCTATTTTTGAAGTGTCAGGAGGCAAGACAAGCAAGCAGCCCCAGACTCTGTGCCTCTGTGCGAGCAGTGCCATGGGCAGATGAGGCTGAGCAACAGCTTTCCAGGCTAGCTCTTTCTGCCTGCGAGGTATCTGCAGACGTTCGTATTTTAAGAGCAGGGCTGCCGGAGGCTCTCTGCACGGACTGCCATAGATATGTTTGAAGTTTGAGGTGTCAAGACAAGCAAGCAGCCCCAGTCTCTGTGCCTCTGTGCGAGCAGTGCCATGGGCAGATGAGGCTGAGCAACAGCTTTCCACGCTAGCTCTTTCTGGCTGCAAGCTATCTGCAGACGTTCGCATTTTCGGAGAAGGGCTGCTGGAGGCGCCCTACACGGACCACATAAGATACGTTTGAAGTTTGAGGTGGCAAGACAAGCAAGCAGCCCCAGTCTCTGTGCCTCTGTGCGAGCAATGCCATGGGCAGATGAGGCTGAGCAACAGCTTTCCAGGCTAGCTCTTTCTGGCTGCGAGCTATCTGCACATATTCACATTTTGGGAGCAGGGCTGCCGGATGCTTCCAGCACGGACCACCTAAGATACGTTTGAAGTTTGAGGGGGCAAGACAAGCAAGTAGACCCAGTTTCTGTGCCTCTGTGCGAGCAGTGCCATGGGCAGATGAGGCTGAGCAACAGCTTTCCAGGCTAGCTCTTTCTGCCTGCAAGCTATCTGCAG
Organism: Opisthocomus hoazin; assembly: GCF_030867145.1. NCBI lineage: Eukaryota > Metazoa > Chordata > Aves > Opisthocomiformes > Opisthocomidae > Opisthocomus > Opisthocomus hoazin. Next base: position 7,877,304 of record NC_134429.1, read on the forward strand.
ACGTTAGCATTTTCAGAGCATGGCTGCCGGAGACCACCTGCACGGACCACTTAAGCTATTTTTGAAGTGTCAGGAGGCAAGACAAGCAAGCAGCCTCAGTCTCTGTGCCTCTGTGCGAGCAGTGCCATGGGCAGATGAGGCTGAGCAACACCTTTCCAGGCTAGACCTTTCTGCCTGCGAGCTATCTGCAGACATTCGGATTTTCGGAGCAGGGCTGCCGATGGCCCCATGCACTGACCACCAAAGCTACATTTGAAGTTTGAGGTGGCAAGACAAGCAAGCAGCCCCAGTTTCTGTGCCTCTGTGCGAGGAGTGCCATGGGCAGATGAGGCTGAGCAACAGCTTTCCAGGCTGGCTCATTCTGGCTGCGAGCTATCTGCAGATATTCACATTTTGGGAGCAGGGCTGCCGGAGGCGCCCCACACGGACCACCTAAGCTACGTTTGAACTTTGAGGTGGCAAGACAAAAAAGCAGCCCCAGTCTCTGTGCCTCTGTGCGAGCAATGCCATGGGCAGATGAGGCTGAGCAACAGCTTTCCAGGCTAGCTCTTTCTGGCTGCCAGCTATCTGCTGACGTTCGCATTTTCGGAGAAGGGCTGCTGGAGGCCCCATTGACGGACCACCAAAGCTACATTTGAAGTTTCAGGGGGCAAAACAAGCAAGCAGCCCCAGTCTCTGTGCCTCTGTGCGAGCAGTGCCATGGGCAGATGAGGCTGAGCAACAGCTTTCCAGGCTAGCTATTTCTGGCTGCGAGCTATCTGCAGATATTCACATATTGGGAGCAGGGCTGCCGGAGGGGACATGCACGGACCACCTAAGCTACGTTTGAAGTTTGAGGTAGCAAGACAAGCAAGCAGCCCCAGTCTCTGTGCCTCTGTACGAGCAGCGCCATGGGCAGATGAGGCTGAGCAACAGCTTTCGAGGCTGGCACTTTCTGGCTGCGAGCTATCTGCAGATATTCACATTTGGGGAGCAGGGCTGCCGGAGGCGCCCCACACGGACCACCTAAGCTACGTTTGAACTTTGAGGTGGCAAGACAAGCAAGCAGCCCCAGTCTCTGTGCCTCTGTGCGAGAAGTGCCATGGGCAGATGAGGCTGAGCAACAGCTTTCCAGGCTAGCTCTTTCTGGCTGCCAGCTATCTGCTGACGTTCGCATTTTCAGAGCATGGCTGCCGGAGGCCCCATTCACGGACCACCAAAGCTACATTTAAAGTTTCAGGGGGCAAGACAAGCAAGCAGCCCCAGTCTCTGTGCCTCTGTGCGAGCAGTGCCATGGGCAGATGAGGCTGAGGAACAGCTTTCCAGGCTAGCTATTTGTGGCTGCGAGCTATCTGCAGATATTCACATTTTGGGAGCAGGGCTGCCGGAGGGGACATGCACGGACCACCTAAGCTACGTTTGAAGTTTGAGCTGGCAAGACAAGCAAGCAGCCCCAGTCTCTGTGCCTCTGTGTGAGCAGTGCCATGGGTAGATGAGGCTGAGCAACAGCTTTCCAGGCTAGCTATTTCTGGCTGCGAGCTATCAGCAGATATTCACATTTTGGGAGCAGGGCTGCCGGAGGCGCACTACACGGACTGCCAAAGCTACGTTTGAAGTTTGAGTTTGCAAGACAAGCAAGCAGACCCAGTCTCTGTGCCTCTGTGCGAGCAATGCCATGGGCAGATGAGGCTGAGCAACAGCTTTCCAGGCTAGCTCTTTCTGGCTGCGAGCAATCTGCAGATGTTCACATTTTGGGAGCAGGGCTGCCGGACGCTTCCTGCACGGACCACCTAAGCTACGTTTGAAGTTTGAGGGGGCAAGACAAGCAAGTAGCCCCAGTTTCTGTGCCTCTGTGCAAGCAGTGCCATGGGCAGATGAGGCTGAGCAACAGCTTTCCAGGCTAGCTCTTTCTGCCTGCGAGGTATCTGCAGACGTTCGTATTTTAAGATCAGGGCTGCCGGAGGCTCTCTGCACGGACTGCCATAGTTATGTTTGAAGTTTGAGGTGTCAAGACAAGCAAGCAGCCCCAGTCTCTGTGCCTCTGTGCGAGCAGTGCCATGGGCAGATGAGGCTGAGCAACAGCTTTCCAGACTAGCTCTTTCTGGCTGCAAGCTATCTGCAGACGTTCGCATTTTCGGAGAAGGGCTGCTGGAGGCGCCCTACACGGACCACCTAAGATACGTTTGAAGTTTGAGGTGGCAAGACAAGCAAGCAGCCCCAGTCTCTGTGCCTCTGTGCGAGCAATGCCATGGGCAGATGAGGCTGAGCAACAGCTTTCCAGGCTAGCTCTTTCTGGCTGCGAGCAATCTGCAGATGTTCACATTTTGGGAGCAGGGCTGCCGGATGCTTCCTGCACGGACCACCTAAGATACGTTTGAAGTTTGAGGGGGCAAGACAAGCAAGTAGCCCCAGTTTCTGTGCCTCTGTGCGAGCAGTGCCATGGACAGATGAGGCTGAGCAACAGCTTTCCAGGCTAGCTCTTTCTGCCTGCAATCTATCTGCAGACGTTAGCATTTTCAGAGCATGGCTGCCGGAGACCACCTGCACGGACCACTTAAGATATTTTTGAAGTTTCAGGAGGCAAGACAAGCAAGCAGCCTCAGTCTCTGTGCCTCTGTGCGAGCAGTGCCATGGGCAGATGAGGCTGAGCAACAGCTTTCCAGGCTAGACCTTTCTGCCTGCGAGCTATCTGCAGACATTCGGATTTTCGGAGCAGGGCTGCCGATGGCCCCATGCACTGACCACCAAAGCTACATTTGAAGTTTGAGGTGGCAAGACAAGCAAGCAGCCCCAGTTTCTGTGCCTCTGTGCGAGCAGTGCCATGGGCAGATGAGGCTGAGCAACAGCTTTCCAGGCTGGCTCTTTCTGGCTGCGAGCTATCTGCAGATATTCACATTTTGGGAGCAGGGCTGCCGGAGGCGCCCCACACGGACCACCTAAGCTACGTTTGAACTTTGAGGTGGCAAGACAAGAAAGCAGCCCCAGTCTCTGTGCCTCTGTGCGAGCAATGCCATGGGCAGATGAGGCTGAGCAACAGCTTTCCAGGCTAGCTCTTTCTGGCTGCCAGCTATCTGCTGACGTTCGCATTTTCGGAGAAGGGCTGCTGGAGGCCCCATTGACGGACCACCAAAGCTACATTTGAAGTTTCAGGGGGCAAAACAAGCAAGCAGCCCCAGTCTCTGTGCCTCTGTGCGAGCAGTGCCATGGGCAGATGAGGCTGAGCAACAGCTTTCCAGGCTAGCTATTTCTGGCTGCGAGCTATCTGCAGATATTCACATATTGGGAGCAGGGCTGCCGGAGGGGACATGCACGGACCACCTAAGCTACGTTTGAAGTTTGAGGTAGCAAGACAAGCAAGCAGCCCCAGTCTCTGTGCCTCTGTACGAGCAGCGCCATGGGCAGATGAGGCTGAGCAACAGCTTTCGAGGCTGGCACTTTCTGGCTGCGAGCTATCTGCAGATATTCACATTTGGGGAGCAGGGCTGCCGGAGGCGCCCCACACGGACCACCTAAGCTACGTTTGAACTTTGAGGTGGCAAGACAAGCAAGCAGCCCCAGTCTCTGTGCCTCTGTGCGAGAAGTGCCATGGGCAGATGAGGCTGAGCAACAGCTTTCCAGGCTAGCTCTTTCTGGCTGCCAGCTATCTGCTGACGTTCGCATTTTCAGAGCATGGCTGCCGGAGGCCCCATTCACGGACCACCAAAGCTACATTTAAAGTTTCAGGGGGCAAGACAAGCAAGCAGCCCCAGTCTCTGTGCCTCTGTGCGAGCAGTGCCATGGGCAGATGAGGCTGAGGAACAGCTTTCCAGGCTAGCTATTTGTGGCTGCGAGCTATCTGCAGATATTCACATTTTGGGAGCAGGGCTGCCGGAGGGGACATGCACGGACCACCTAAGCTACGTTTGAAGTTTGAGCTGGCAAGACAAGCAAGCAGCCCCAGTCTCTGTGCCTCTGTGTGAGCAGTGCCATGGGTAGATGAGGCTGAGCAACAGCTTTCCAGGCTAGCTATTTCTGGCTGCGAGCTATCAGCAGATATTCACATTTTGGGAGCAGGGCTGCCGGAGGCGCACTACACGGACTGCCAAAGCTACGTTTGAAGTTTGAGTTTGCAAGACAAGCAAGCAGACCCAGTCTCTGTGCCTCTGTGCGAGCAATGCCATGGGCAGATGAGGCTGAGCAACAGCTTTCCAGGCTAGCTCTTTCTGGCTGCGAGCAATCTGCAGATGTTCACATTTTGGGAGCAGGGCTGCCGGACGCTTCCTGCACGGACCACCTAAGCTACGTTTGAAGTTTGAGGGGGCAAGACAAGCAAGTAGCCCCAGTTTCTGTGCCTCTGTGCAAGCAGTGCCATGGGCAGATGAGGCTGAGCAACAGCTTTCCAGGCTAGCTCTTTCTGCCTGCGAGGTATCTGCAGACGTTCGTATTTTAAGATCAGGGCTGCCGGAGGCTCTCTGCACGGACTGCCATAGTTATGTTTGAAGTTTGAGGTGTCAAGACAAGCAAGCAGCCCCAGTCTCTGTGCCTCTGTGCGAGCAGTGCCATGGGCAGATGAGGCTGAGCAACAGCTTTCCAGACTAGCTCTTTCTGGCTGCAAGCTATCTGCAGACGTTCGCATTTTCGGAGAAGGGCTGCTGGAGGCGCCCTACACGGACCACCTAAGATACGTTTGAAGTTTGAGGTGGCAAGACAAGCAAGCAGCCCCAGTCTCTGTGCCTCTGTGCGAGCAATGCCATGGGCAGATGAGGCTGAGCAACAGCTTTCCAGGCTAGCTCTTTCTGGCTGCGAGCAATCTGCAGATGTTCACATTTTGGGAGCAGGGCTGCCGGATGCTTCCTGCACGGACCACCTAAGATACGTTTGAAGTTTGAGGGGGCAAGACAAGCAAGTAGCCCCAGTTTCTGTGCCTCTGTGCGAGCAGTGCCATGGGCAGATGAGGCTGAGCAACAGCTTTCCAGGCTAGCTCTTTCTGCCTGCAATCTATCTGCAGACGTTAGCATTTTCAGAGCATGGCTGCCGGAGACCACCTGCACGGACCACTTAAGATATTTTTGAAGTTTCAGGAGGCAAGACAAGCAAGCAGCCTCAGTCTCTGTGCCTCTGTGCGAGCAGTGCCATGGGCAGATGAGGCTGAGCAACAGCTTTCCAGGCTAGACCTTTCTGCCTGCGAGCTATCTGCAGACATTCGGATTTTCGGAGCAGGGCTGCCGATGGCCCCATGCACTGACCACCAAAGCTACATTTGAAGTTTGAGGTGGCAAGACAAGCAAGCAGCCCCAGTTTCTGTGCCTCTGTGCGAGCAGTGCCATGGGCAGATGAGGCTGAGCAACAGCTTTCCAGGCTGGCTCTTTCTGGCTGCGAGCTATCTGCAGATATTCACATTTTGGGAGCAGGGCTGCCGGAGGCGCCCCACACGGACCACCTAAGCTACGTTTGAACTTTGAGGTGGCAAGACAAGAAAGCAGCCCCAGTCTCTGTGCCTCTGTGCGAGCAATGCCATGGGCAGATGAGGCTGAGCAACAGCTTTCCAGGCTAGCACTTTCTGGCTGCCAGCTATCTGCTGACGTTCGCATTTTCGGAGAAGGGCTGCCGATGGCCCCATTCACGGACCACCAAAGCTACATTTGAAGTTTCACAGGCCAAAACAAGCAAGCAGCCCCAGTCTCTGTGCCTCTGTGCGAGCAGTGCCATGGGCAGATGAGGCTGAGCAACAGATTTCCAGGCTAGCTCTTTCTGCCTGCAAGCTATCTGCAGATATTCACATTTTGGGAGCAGGGCTGCCGGAGGGGACATGCACGGACCACCTAAGCTACGTTTGAAGTTTGAGGTAGCAAGACAAGCAAGCAGCCCCAGTCTCTGTGCCTCTGTGCGAGCAGTGCCATGGGCAGATGAGGCTGAGCAACAGCTTTCCAGGCTGGCTCTTTCTGGCTGCGAGCTATCTGCAGATATTCACATTTTGGGAGCAGGGCTGCCGGAGGCGCCCCACACGGACCACCTAAGCTACGTTTGAAGTTTGAGGTGGCAAGACAAGCAAGCAGCCCCAGTCTCTGTGCCTCTGTGCGAGCAGTGCCATGGGCAGATGAGGCTGAGCAACAGCTTTCCAGGCTAGCTCTTTCTGGCTGCCAGCTATCTGCTGACGTTCGCATTTTCACAGCATGGCTGCCGGCGGCCCCATTCACGGACTACCAAAGCTACATTTGAAGTTTCAGGGGGCAAGACAAGCAAGCAGCCCCAGTCTCTGTGCCTCTGTGCGAGCAGTGCCATGGGCAGATGAGGCTGAGCAACAGCTTTCCAGGCTAGCTATTTGTGGCTGCGAGCTATCTGCAGATATTCACATTTTGGGAGCAGGGCTGCCGGACGCTTCCAGCACGGACCACCTAAGCTACGTTTGAAGTTTGAGGTGGCAAGACAAGCAAGCAGCCCCAGTCTCTGTGCCTCTGTGCGAGCAGTGCCATGGGCAGATGAGGCTGAGCAACAGTTTTCAAAGTTAGCTCTTTCTGCCTCCGAGGTATCTGCAGACTTTCGCATTTTCAGAGCAGGGCTGCCGGAGGCTCTCTGCACGGACCACTTAAGCTATTTTTGAAGTATCAGGAGGCAAGACAAGCAAGCAGCCCCAGACTCTGTGCCTCTGTGCGAGCAGTGCCATGGGCAGATGAAGCTGAGCAACAGCTTTCCAGGCTAGCTCTTTCCACGTGCAAGCTATCTGCAGACGTTCGCATTTTCAGAGCATGGCTGCCGGAGGCGCCCTACACGGACCACTTAAGATACGTTTGAAGTTTGAGGTGGCAAGACAAGAAAGCAGCCCCAGTCTCTGTGCCTCTGTGTGAGCAGTGCCATGGGTAGATGAGGCTGAGCAACAGCTTTCCAGGCTAGCTCTTTCTGGCTGCCAGCTATCTGCAGATATTCACATTTTGGGAGCAGGGCTGCCGGAGGCGCACTACACGGACTGCCAAAGCTACGTTTGAAGTTTGAGTTTGTAAGACAAGCAAGCAGCCCCAGTCTCTGTGCCTCTGTGCGAGCAGTGCCATGGGTAGATGAGGCTGAGCAACAGCTTTCCAGGCTAGACCTTTCTGGCTGCGAGCAATCTGCAGATGTTCACATTTTGGGAGCAGGGCTGCCGGATGCTTCCTGCACGGACCACCTAAGCTACGTTTGAAGTTTGAGGGGGAAGACAAGCAAGCAGCCCCAGTTTCTGTGCCTCTGTGCGAGCAGTGCCATGGGCAGATGAGGCTGAGCAACAGCTTTCCAGGCTAGCTTTTTCTACCTGCGAGCTATCTGCAGACGTTCGCATTTTCGGAGCAGGGCTGCCGATGGCCACATGCACGGACCCCCAAAGATACATTTGAAGTTTGAGGGGACAAGACAAGCAAGCAGTCCCAGTCTCTGTGCCTCTGTGCGAGCAGTGCCATGGGCAGATGAGGCTGAGCAACAGCTTTCAAGGCTAGTTCTTTCTGCCTGCGAGCCATCTGCAGACGTTCGCATTTTCGGAGAAGGGCTGCCGAAGGCCCCCGGCACGGACCACTTAAGCTATTTTTGAAGTGTCAGGAGGCAAGACAAGCAAGCAGCCCCAGACTCTGTGCCTCTGTGCGAGCAGTGCCATGGGCAGATGAAGCTGAGCAACAGTTTTCCAGGTTAGCTCTTTCTGCCTGCGAGGTATCTGCAGACTTTCGCATTTTCAGAGCAGGGCTGCCGGAGGCTCTCTGCACGGACTGCCAAAGGTATGTTTGAAGTTTGAGGTGGCGAGACAAGCAAGCAGCCCCAGTCTCTGTGCCTCTGTGCGAGCAGTGCCATGGGCAGATGAGGCTGAGCAACAGCTTTCGAGGCTGGCTCTTTCTGGCTGCGAGCTATCTGCAGATATTCACATTTTGGGAGCAGGGCTGCCGGAGGCGCCCCACACGGCCCACCTAAGCTACGTTTGAAGTTTCAGGTGGCAAGACAAGCAAGCAGCCCCAGTCTCTGTGCCTCTGTGCGAGCAGTGCCATGGGCAGATGAGGCTGAGCAACAGCTTTCCAGGCTAGCTCTTTCTGGCTGCCAGCTATCTGCTGACGTTCGCATTTTCACAGCATGGCTGCCGGCGGCCCCATTCACGGACTACCAAAGCTACATTTGAAGTTTCAGGGGGCAAGACAAGCAAGCAGCCCCAGTCTCTGTGCCTCTGTGCGAGCAGTGCCATGGGCAGATGAGGCTGAGCAACAGCTTTCCAGGCTAGCTATTTGTGGCTGCGAGCTATCTGCAGATATTCACATTTTGGGAGCAGGGCTGCCGGACGCTTCCAGCACGGACCACCTAAGCTACGTTTGAAGTTTGAGGTGGCAAGACAAGCAAGCAGCCCCAGTCTCTGTGCCTCTGTGCGAGCAGTGCCATGGGCAGATGAGGCTGAGCAACAGTTTTCAAAGTTAGCTCTTTCTGCCTCCGAGGTATCTGCAGACTTTCGCATTTTCAGAGCAGGGCTGCCGGAGGCTCTCTGCACGGACCACTTAAGCTATTTTTGAAGTATCAGGAGGCAAGACAAGCAAGCAGCCCCAGACTCTGTGCCTCTGTGCGAGCAGTGCCATGGGCAGATGAAGCTGAGCAACAGCTTTCCAGGCTAGCTCTTTCCACCTGCAAGCTATCTGCAGACGTTCGCATTTTCAGAGCATGGCTGCCGGAGGCGCCCTACACGGACCACTTAAGATACGTTTGAAGTTTGAGGTGGCAAGACAAGAAAGCAGCCCCAGTCTCTGTGCCTCTGTGTGAGCAGTGCCATGGGTAGATGAGGCTGAGCAACAGCTTTCCAGGCTAGCTCTTTCTGGCTGCCAGCTATCTGCAGATATTCACATTTTGGGAGCAGGGCTGCCGGAGGCGCACTACACGGACTGCCAAAGCTACGTTTGAAGTTTGAGTTTGTAAGACAAGCAAGCAGCCCCAGTCTCTGTGCCTCTGTGCGAGCAGTGCCATGGGTAGATGAGGCTGAGCAACAGCTTTCCAGGCTAGACCTTTCTGGCTGCGAGCAATCTGCAGATGTTCACATTTTGGGAGCAGGGCTGCCGGATGCTTCCTGCACGGACCACCTAAGATACGTTTGAAGTTTGAGGGGGAAGACAAGCAAGCAGCCCCAGTTTCTGTGCCTCTGTGCGAGCAGTGCCATGGGCAGATGAGGCTGAGCAACAGCTTTCCAGGCTAGCTTTTTCTACCTGCGAGCTATCTGCAGACGTTCGCATTTTCGGAGCAGGGCTGCCGATGGCCACATGCACGGACCCCCAAAGATACATTTGAAGTTTGAGGGGACAAGACAAGCAAGCAGTCCCAGTCTCTGTGCCTCTGTGCGAGCAGTGCCATGGGCAGATGAGGCTGAGCAACAGCTTTCAAGGCTAGTTCTTTCTGCCTGCGAGCCATCTGCAGACGTTCGCATTTTCGGAGAAGGGCTGCCGAAGGCCCCCGGCACGGACCACTTAAGCTATTTTTGAAGTGTCAGGAGGCAAGACAAGCAAGCAGCCCCAGACTCTGTGCCTCTGTGCGAGCAGTGCCATGGGCAGATGAAGCTGAGCAACAGTTTTCCAGGTTAGCTCTTTCTGCCTGCGAGGTATCTGCAGACTTTCGCATTTTCAGAGCAGGGCTGCCGGAGGCTCTCTGCACGGACTGCCAAAGGTATGTTTGAAGTTTGAGGTGGCGAGACAAGCAAGCAGCCCCAGTCTCTGAGCCTCTGTGCGAGCAGTGCCATGGGCAGATGAGGCTGAGCAACAGCTTTCCAGGCTAGCTCTTTCTGCCTGCGAGCTATCTGCAGACGTTCGCATTTTCGGAGCATGGCTGCCGAAGGCCCCCGGCACGGACCACTTAAGCTATTTTTGAAGTGTCAGGAGGCAAGACAAGCAAGCAGCCTCAGACTCTGTGCCTCTGTGCAAGCAGTGCCATGGGCAGATGAAGCTGAGCAACAGCTTTCCAGGCTAGCTCTTTCCACCTGCAAGCTATCTGCAGACGTTCGCATTTTCGGAGCATGGCTGCCGGAGGCGCCCTACACGGACCACCTAAGATACGTTTGAAGTTTGAGGTGGCAAGACAAGCAAGCAGCCCCAGTCTCTGTGCCTCTGTGTGAGCAGTGCCATGGGTAGATGAGGCTGAGCAACAGCTTTCCAGGCTAGCTATTTCTGGCTGCGAGCTATCTGCAGATATTCACATTTTGGGAGCAGGGCTGCCGGAGGCGCCCTACACGGACTGCCAAAGCTACGTTTGAAGTTTGAGTTTGCACGACAAGCAAGCAGCCCCAGTCTCTGTGCCTCTGTGCGAGCAGTGCCATGGGCAGATGAGGCTGAGCAACAGCTTTCCAGGCTAGCCCTTTATGGCTGCCAACTATCTGCAGACGTTAGCATTTTCAGAGCACGGCTGCCGGAGGCGCCCTACACGGACCACCTAAGATACGTTTGAAGTTTGAGGTGGCAAGACAAGCAAGTAGCCCCAGTTTCTGTGCCTCTGTGCGAGCAGTGCCATGGGCAGATGAGGATGAGCAACAGCTTTCCAGGCTGGCTCTTTCTGGCTGCGAGCTATCTGCAGATATTCACATTTTGGGAGCAGGGCTGCCGGAGGCTCCCCACACGGACCACCTAAGCTACGTTTGAAGTTTGAGGAAGCAAGACAAGCAAGCAGCCCCAGTTTCTGTGCCTCTGTGCGAGCAGTGCCATGGGCAGATGAGGCTGAGCAACAGCTTTCCAGGCTGGCTCTTTCTGCCTGCAAGCTATATGCAGACGTTCGCATTTTCGGAGCAGGGCTGCCGGAGGCCCCATTCACGGACCACCAAATATACATTTCAAGTTTGAGGTGGCAAGACAAGCAAGTAGCCCCAGTTTCTGTGCCTCTGTGCGAGCAGTGCCATGGGCAGATGAGGCTGAGCAACAGCTTTCCAGGCTAGCTCTTTCTGCCTGCAAGCTATCTGCAGACGTTCGCATTTTCGGAGAAGGGCTGCTGGAGGCGCCCTACACGGACCACCTATGATACGTTTGAAGTTTGAGTTGGCAAGACAAGCAAGCAGCCCCAGTCTCTGTGCCTCTGTGCGAGCAATGCCATGGGCAGATGAGGCTGAGCAACAGCTTTCCAGGCTAGCTCTTTCTGGCTGCGAGCTATCTGCAGATATTCACATTTTGGGAGCAGTGCTGCCGGATGCTTCCTGCACGGAACACCTAAGATACGTTTGAAGTTTGAGGGCGCAAGACAAGCAAGTAGCCCCAGTTTCTGTGCCTCTGTGAGAGCAGTGCCATGGGCAGATGAGGCTGAGCAACAGCTTTCCAGGCTAGTTCTTTCTGCCTGCAAGCTATCTGCAGACGTTGTCATTTTCAGAGCATGGCTGCCGGAGACCACCTGCACGGACCACTTAAGCTATTTTTGAAGTGTCAGGAGGCAAGACAAGCAAGCAGCCTCAGTCTCTGTTCCTCTGTGCGAGCACTGCCATGGGCAGATGAGGCTGAGCAACAGCTTTCCAGGCTAGACCTTCCTCTCTGCGAGCTATCTGCAGACGTTCGCATTTTCGGAGCAGGGCTGCCGATGGCCCCATGCACTGACCACCAAAGCTACATTTGAAGTTTGAGGTGGCAAGACAAGCAAGCAGCCCCAGTTTCTGTGCCTCTGTGCGAGCAGTGCCATGGGCAGATGAGGCTGAGCAACAGCTTTCCAGGCTGGCTCTTTCTGGCTGCGAGCTATCTGCAGATATTCACATTTTGGGAGCAGGGCTGCCCGAGGCGCCCCACACGGACCACCTAAGCTACGTTTGAAGTTTGAGTTTGCAAGACAAGCAAGCAGCCCCAGTCTCTGTGCCTCTGTGCGAGCAGTGCCATGGGCAGATGAGGCTGAGCAACAGCTTTCCAGGCTAGCTCTTTCTGTCTCGACCTATCTGCAGACGTTCGCATTTTCGGAGAAGGGCTGCCGGAGGCCCCATTCACGGACCACCAAAGATACATTTGAAGTTTGAGGGGGCAAGGCAAGCATCAGCCCCAGTCTCTGTGCCTCTGTGCGAGCAGTGCCATGGGCAGATTAAGCTGAGCAACAGCTTTCCAGGCTAGCCCTTTATGGCTGCCAACTATCTGCAGACGTTCGCATTTTCAGAGCATGGCTGCCGGAGGCGCCCTACACGGACCACCTAAGATACGTTTGAAGTTTGAGGTGGCAAGACAAGCAAGCAGCCCCAGTCTCTGTGCCTCTGTGTGAGCAGTGCCATGGGCAGATGAGGCTGAGCAACAGCTTTCCAGGCTAGCTCTTTCTGCCTGCGAGCTATCTGCAGATGTTCGCATTTTCGAAGCAGGGCTGCCGAAGGCCCCCGGCACGGACCACCTCAGATACGTTTGAAGTTTGAGGTGGCAAGACAAGAAAGCAGCCCCAGTCTCTGTGCCTCTGTGTGAGCAGTGCCATGGGTAGATGAGGCTGAGCAACAGCTTTCCAGGCTAGCTATTTCTGGCTGCGAGCTATCAGCAGATATTCACATTTTGGGAGAAGGGCTGCCGGAGGCGCCCTACACGGACTGCCAAAGCTACGTTTGAAGTTTGAGTTTGCAAGACAAGCAAGCAGCCCCAGTCTCTGTGCCTCTGTGCGAGCAGTGCCATGGGCAGATGAGGTTGAGCAACAGCTTTCCAGGCTAGCTCTTTCTGGCTGCCAGCTATCTGCTGACGTTCGCATTTTCGGAGAAGGGCTGCCGGAGGCCCCATTCACGGACCACCAAAGCTACATTTGAAGTTTCAGGGGGCAAGACAAGCAAGCAGCCCCACTCTCTGTGCCTCTGTGCGAGCAATGCCATGGGCAGATGAGGCTGAGCAACAGCTTTCCAGGCTAGCTCTTTCTGGCTGCGAGCAATCTGCAGATGTTCACATTTTGGGAGCAGGTCTGGCGGATGCTTCCTGCACGGACCACCTAAGCTACGTTTGAAGTTTGAGGGGGCAAGAGAAGCAAGTAGCCCCAGTTTCTGTGCCTCTGTGCAAGCAGTGCCATGGGCAGATGAGGCTGAGCAACAGCTTCCAGGCTAGCTCTTTCTGCCTACAAGCTATCTGCAGACGTTCGCATTTTCGGAGCAGGGGTGCCGGAGGCCCCATTCACGGACCACCAAAGGTACATTTCAAGTTTGAGGTGGCAAGACAAGCAAGCAGCCCCAGTTTCTGTGCCTCTGTGCGAGCAGTGCCATGGGCAGATGAGGCTGAGCAACAGCTTTCCAGGCTAGCTCTTTCTGCCTGCAAGCTATCTGCAGACGTTCGCATTTTCACAGCATGGCTGCTGAAGGCCCCAAGCACGGAACACTTAAGCTATTTTTGAAGTGTCAGGAGCAAGACAAGCAAGCAGGCCCAGACTCTGTGCCTCTGTGCGAGCAGTGCCATGGGCAGATGAAGCTGAGCAACAGCTTTCCAGGCTAGCTTTTTCCACCTGCGAGCTATCTGCAGACGTTCGCATTTTCGGAGCATGGCTGCCGGAGGCGCCCTACACGAACCACCTAAGATACGTTTGAAGTTTGAGGTGGCAAGTCAATAAAGCAGCCCCAGTCTCTGTGCCTCTGTGTGAGCAGTGCCATAGGCAGATGAGGCTGAGAAACAGCTTTCAAGGCTAGCTCTTTCTGCCTGCGAGCTATCTGCAGATATTCACATTCTGGGAGCAGGGCTGCCGGAGGCGCCCTACACGGACCACCAAAGATACGTTTGAAGTTTGAGGGAGCAAGACAAGCAAGCAGCCCCAGTCTCTGTGCCTCTGTGCAAGCAGTGCCATGGGCAGATGAGGCTGAGCAACAGCTTCCAGGCTAGCTCTTTCTGCCTGCAAGCTATCTGCAGACGTTCGCATTTTCGGAGCAGGGCTGCCGGAGGCCCCATTCACGGACCACCAAAGATACATTTCAAGTTTAAGGTGGCAAGACAAGCAAGCAGCCCCAGTTTCTGTGCCTCTGTGCGAGCAGTGCCATGGGCAGATGAGGCTGAGCAACAGCTTTCCAGGCTGGCTCTTTCTGGCTGCGAGCTATCTGCAGATATTCACATTTTGGGAGCAGGGCTGCCGGAGAACCCCTACACAGACCACCTAAGATACGTTTGAAGTTTGAGGTGACAAGACAAGCAAGCAGCCCCAGTCTCTGTGCCTCTGTGCGAGCAGTGCCATGGGCAGATGAGGCTGAGCAACAGCTTTCCAGGCTAGCTCTTTCTGGCTGCGAGCTATCTGCAGACGTTCGCATTTTCGGAGAAGGGCTGCTGGAGGCCCCATGCACTGACCACCAAAGCTACATTTGAAGTTTCAGGGAACAAGACAAGCAAGCAGCCCCAGTTTCTGTGCCTCTGTGCGAGCAGTGCCATGGGCAGATGAGGCTGAGCAACAGCTTTCCAGGCTAGCTCTTTCTGCCTGCGAGCTATCTGCAGACGTTCGCATTTTCGGAGCAGGGCTGCCGAAGGCCCCCGGCACGGACCACCTAAGATACGTTTGAAGTTTGAGGTGGCAAGACAAGCAAGCAGCCCCAGTCTCTGTGCCTCTGTGCGAGCAGTGCCATGGGTAGATGAGGCTGAGCAACAGCTTTCCAGGCTAGCTATTTCTGGCTGCGAGCTATCAGCAGATATTCACATTTTGGGAGCAGGGCTGCCGGAGGCGCCCTACACGGACTGCCAAAGCTACGTTTGAAGTTTGAGTTTTCAAGACAAGCAAGCAGCCCCAGTCTCTGTGCCTCTGTGCGAGCAGTGCCATGGGCAGATGAGGCTGAGCAACAGCTTTCCAGGCTAGCCCTTTATGGCTGCCAACTATCTGCAGACGTTAGCATTTTCAGAGCATGGCTGCCGGAGGGGCCCTATACGGACCACCTAAGATACGTTTGAAGTTTGAGGGGGCAAGACAAGCAAGCAGCCCCAGTCTCTGTGCCTCTGTGCGAGCAGTGCCATGGGCAGATGAGGCTGAGCAACAGCTTTCCAGGCTAGCTCTTTCTGGCTGCGAGCAATCTGCAGATGTTCACATTTTGGGAGCAGGGCTGCCAGATGCTTCCTGCACGGACCACCTAAGCTACGTTTGAAGTTTGAGGGGGCAAGAGAAACAAGTAGCCCCAGTTTCTGTGCCTCTGTGCGAGCAGTGCCATGGGCAGATGAGGCTGAGCAACAGCTTCCAGGCTAGCTCTTTCTGCCTGCAAGCTATCTGCAGACGTTCGCATTTTCGGAGCAGGGCTGCCGGAGGCCCCATTCACGGACCACCAAAGGTACATTTAAAGTTTGAGGTGGCAAGACAAGCAAGCAGCCCCAGTTTCTGTGCCTCTGTGCGAGCAGTGCCATGGGCAGATGAGGCTGAGCAACAGCTTTCCAGGCTAGCTCTTTCTGCCTGCAAGCTATCTGCAGACGTTCGCATTTTCACAGCATGGCTGCTGAAGACCCCAAGCACGGACCACTTAAGGTATTTTTGAAGTGTCAGGAGCAAGACAAGCAAGCAGCCCCAGACTCTGTGCCTCTGTGCGAGCAGTGCCATAGGCAGATGAAGCTGAGCAACAGTTTTCCAGGCTAGCTCTTTCTGGCTGCCAGCTATCTGCAGACGTTCGCATTTTCGGAGAAGGGCTGCTGGAGGCCTCATGCACTGACCACCAAAGATACATTTGAAGTTTCAGGGAGCAAGACAAGCAAGCAGCCCCAGTTTCTGTGCCTCTGTGCGAGCAGTGCCATGGGCAGATGAGGGTGAGCAACAGCTTTCCATGCTAGCTCTTTCCACCTGCGAGCTATCTGCAGACGTTCGCATTTTCGGAGCATGGCTGCCGAAGGCCCCCGGCACGGACCACTTAAGCTATTTTTGAAGTGTCAGGAGGCAAGACAAGCAAGCAGCCCCAGACTCTGTGCCTCTATGCGAGCAGTGCCATGGGCAGATGAGGTTGAGCAACAGCTTTCCAGGCTAGCTCTTTCTGGCTGCCAGCTATCTGCTGACGTTCGCATTTTCGGAGAAGGGCTGCCGGAGGCCCCATTCACGGACCACCAAAGCTACATTTGAAGTTTCAGGGGGCAAGACAAGCAAGCAGCCCCAGACTCTGTGCCTCTGTGCGAGCAGTGCCATGGGCAGATGAGGCTGAGCAACAGCTTTCCAGGCTAGCTCTTTCTGCCTGTGAGCTATCTGCAGACGTTCGCATTTTCGGAGCAGGGCTGCCGGAGAAGCCCTACACGGACCACCTAAGATACGTTTGAAGTTTGAGGTGGCAAGACAAGAAAGCAGCCCCAGTCTCTGTGCCTCTGTGTGAGCAGTGCTATGGGTAGATGAGGCTGAGCAACAGCTTTCCAGGCTAGCTATTTCTGGCTGCGAGCTATCAGCAGATATTCACATTTTGGGAGCAGGGCTGCCGGATACGCCCTACACGGACTGCCAAAGCTACGTTTGAAGTTTGAGTTTGCAAGACAAGCAAGCAGCCCCAGTCTCTGTGCCTCTGTGCGAGCAGTGCCATGGGCAGATGAGGCTGAGTAACAGCTTTCCAGGCTAGCCCTTTATGGCTGCCAACTATCTGCAGACCTTAGCATTTTCAGAGCATGCCTGCCGGAGGCGCCCTACACGGACCACCTAAGATACGTTTGAAGTTTGAGGTGGCAAGACAAGCAAGCAGCCCCACTCTCTGTGCCTCTGTGCGAGCAATGCCATGGGCAGATGAGGCTGAGCAACAGCTTTCCAGGCTAGCTCTTTCTGGCTGCGAGCAATCTGCAGATGTTCACATTTTGGGAGCAGGGCTGCCGGATGCTTCCTGCACGGACCACCTAAGCTATGTTTGAAGTTTGAGGGGGTAGGAGAAGCAAGTAGGCCCAGTTTCTGTGCCTCTGTGCAAGCAGTGCCATGGGCAGATGAGGCTGAGCAACAGCTTTCCAGGCTAGCTCTTTCTGCCTGCAAGCTATCTGCAGACGTTCGCATTTTCGGAGCAGGGCTGCCGGAGGCCCCATTCACGGACCACCAAAGGTACATTTCAAGTTTGCGGTGGCAAGACAAGCAAGCAGCCCCAGTTTCTGTGCCTCTGTGCGAGCAGTGCCATGGGCAGATGAGGCTGAGCAACAGCTTTCCAGGCTAGCTATTTCTGGCTGCCAGCTATCAGCAGATATTCACATTTTGGGAGCAGGGCTGCCGGAGAAGCACTACACAGACCACCTAAGATACGTTTGAAGTTTTAGGTGACAAGACAAGCAAGCAGCCCCAGTCTCTGTGCCTCTGTGCGAGCAGTGCCATGGGCAGATGAGGCTGAGCAACAGCTTTCCAGGCTAGCTCTTTCTGGCTGCGAGCTATCTGCAGACGTTCGCATTTTCGGAGAAGGGCTGCTGGAGGCCCCATGCACTGACCACCAAAGCTACATTTGAAGTTTCAGGGAGCAAGACAAGCAAGCAGCCCCAGTTTCTGTGCCTCTGTGCGAGCAGTGCCATGGGCAGATGAGGCTGAGCAACAGCTTTCCAGGCTAGCTCTTTCTGCCTGCGAGCTATCTGCAGACGTTCGCATTTTCGGAGCAGGGCTGCCGAAGGCCCCCGGCACGGACCACCTAAGATACGTTTGAAGTTTGAGGTGGCAAGACAAGCAAGCAGCCCCAGTCTCTGTGCCTCTGTGTGAGCAGTGCCATGGGTAGATGAGGCTGAGCAACAGCTTTCCAGGCTGGCTCTTTCTGGCTGCGAGCTATCTGCAGATA
Source organism: Opisthocomus hoazin (assembly GCF_030867145.1). NCBI lineage: Eukaryota > Metazoa > Chordata > Aves > Opisthocomiformes > Opisthocomidae > Opisthocomus > Opisthocomus hoazin. The sequence continues at coordinate 7,894,870 of NC_134429.1, forward strand.
TTCACATTTTGGGAGCAGGGCTGCCGGAGGCTCCCCACACGGACCACCTAAGCTACGTTTGAAGTTTGAGGGAGCAAGACAAGCAAGCAGCCCCAGTCTCTGTGCCTCTGTCCGAGCAGTGCCATGGGCAGATGAGGCTGAGCAACAGCTTTCAAGGCTAGCTCTTTCTGCCTGCCAGCTATCTGCAGACGTTCGCATTTTCGGAGCAGGGCTGCCGGAGGCCCCATTCACGGACCACCAAAGCTGCATTTGAAGTTTGAGGGGGCAAAACAAGCAAGCAGCCCCAGTCTCTGTGCCTCTGTGCGAGCAGTGCCATGGGCAGATGAGGCTGAGCAACAGCTTTCCAGGCTAGCTCTTTCTGCCTGCAAGCTATCTGCAGACGTTCGCATTTTCACAGCATGGCTGCTGAAGGCCCCAAGCACGGACCACTTAAGCTATTTTTGAAGTGTCAGGAGGCAAGACAAGCAAGCAGCCCCAGACTCTGTGCCTCTGTGCGAGCAGTGCCATGGGCAGATGAAGCTGAGCAAAAGTTTTCCAGGCTAGCTCTTTCTGCCTGCGAGGTATCTGCAGACGTTCGCATTTTCAGAGCTGTGCTGCCGGAGGCTCTCTGCACGGACTGCCAAAGATATGTTTGAAGTTTGAGGTGGCAAGACAAGCAAGCAGCCCCAGTCTCTGTGCCTCTGTGCGAGCAGTGCCATGGGCAGATGAGGCTGAGCAACAGCTTTCCAGGCTAGCTCTTTCTGCCTGCGAGCTATCTGCAGACGTTCGCATTTTCGGAGAAGGGCTGCCGGAGAAGCCCTACACGGACCACCTAAGATACGTTTGAAGTTTGAGGTGATAAGACAAGCAAGCAGCCCCAGTCTCTGTACCTCTGTGCGAGCAGTGCCATGGGCAGATGAGGCTGAGCAACAGCTTTCCAGGCTAGCTCTTTCTGCCTGCTAGCTATCTGCAGACGTTCGCATTTTCGGAGAAGGGCTGCCGGAGGCCCCATGCACTGACCACCAAAGCTACATTTGAAGTTTCAGGGAGCAAGATAAGCAAGCAGCCCCAGTTTCTGTGCCTCTGTGCGAGCAGTGCCATGGGCAGATGAGGCTGAGCAACAGCTTTCCAGGCTAGCTCTTTCTGGCTGCCAGCTATCTGCTGACGTTCGCATTTTCGGAGAAGGGATGCCGGAGGCCCCATTCACAGACCACCAAAGCTACATTTGAAGTTTCAGGGTGCAAGACAAGCAAACAGCCCCAGTCTCTGTGCCTCTGTGCGAGCAGTGCCATGGGCAGATGAGGCTGAGCAACAGCTTTCCAGGCTAGCTATTTCTGGCTGCCAGCTATCTGCAGACGTTCGCATTTTCGGAGAAGGGCTGCCGGAGGCGCCATTCACGGACCACCAAAGCTGCATTTGAAGTTTGAGGGGGCAAAACAAGCAAGCAGCCCCAGTCTCTGTGCCTCTGTGCGAGCAGTGCCATGGGCAGATGAGGCTGAGCAACAGCTTTCCAGGCTAGCTCTTTCTGTCTGCGAGCTATCTGCAGACGTTCGCATTTTCGGAGAAGGGCTGCCGGAGAAGCCCTACACGGACCACCTAAGATACGTTTGAAGTTTGAGGTGACAAGACAAGCAAGCAGCCCCAGTCTCTGTGCCTCTGTGCGAGCAGTGCCATGGGCAGATGAGGCTGAGCAACAGCTTTCCAGGCTAGCTCTTTCTGCCTGCGAGCTATCTGCAGACGTTCGCATTTTCGGAGAAGGGCTGCCGGAGAAGCCCTACACGGACCACCTAAGATACGTTTGAAGTTTGAGGGAGGAAGACAAGCAAGCAGCCCCAGTCTCTGTGCCTCTGTGCGAGCAGTGCCATGGGCAGATGAGGCTGAGCAACAGCTTCCAGGCTAGCTCTTTCTGGCTGTGAGCTGTCTGCAGACGTTCGCATTTTCGGAGCAGGGCTGCCGGAGGCCCCATTCACGGACCACCAAAGCTACGTTTGAAGTTTGAGGGAGCAAGACAAGCAAGCAGCCCCAGTCTCTGTGCCTCTGTGCGAGCAGTGCCATGGGCAGATGAGGCTGAGCAACAGCTTTCCAGGCTAGCTCTTTCTGGCTGCCAGCTATCTGCTGACGTTCGCATTTTCGGAGAAGGAATGCCGGAGGCCCCCTACACGGACCACCTATGCTACGTTTGAAGTTTGAGGGGGCAAAACAAGCAAGCAGCCCCAGTCTCTGTGCCTCTGTGCGAGCAGTGCCATGGGCAGATGAGGCTGAGCAACAGCTTTCAAGGCTAGCTCTTTCTGCCTGCAAGCTATCTGCAGACGTTCGCATTTTCACAGCATGGCTGCTGAAGTCCCCAAGCACGGACCAACTAAGCTATTTTTGAAGTGACAGGAGGCAAGACAAGCAAGCAGCCCCAGTCTCTGTGCCTCTGTGCGAGCAGTGCCATGGGCAGATGAAGCTGAGCAAAAGTTTTCCAGGCTAGCTCTTTCTGCCTGCGAGGTATCTGCAGACGTTCGCATTTTCAGAGCAGGGCTGCCGGAGGCTCTCTGCACGGACTGCCAAAGATATGTTTGAAGTTTGAGGTGGCAAGACAAGCAAGCAGCCCCAGACTCTGTGCCTCTGTGCGAGCAGTGCCATGGGCAGATGAGGCTGAGCAACAGCTTTCCAGGCTAGCTCTTTCTGTCTGCGAGCTATCTGCAGACGTTCGCATTTTCGGAGAAGGGCTGCCGGAGAAGCCCTACACGGACCACCTAAGATACGTTTGAAGTTTGAGGTGACAAGACAAGCAAGCAGCCCCAGTCTCTGTGCCTCTGTGCGAGCAGTGCCATGGGCAGATGAGGCTGAGCAACAGCTTTCCAGGCTAGCTCTTTCTGGCTGCGAGCTATCTGCAGACGTTCGCATTTTCGGAGACGGGCTGCCGGAGAAGCCCTACACGGACCACCTAAGATACGTTTGAAGTTTGAGGTGATAAGACAAGCAAGCAGCCCCAGTCTCTGTACCTCTGTGCGAGCAGTGCCATGGGCAGATGAGGCTGAGCAACAGCTTTCCAGGCTAGCTCTTTCTGCCTGCGAGCTATCTGCAGACGTTCGCATTTTCGGAGAAGGGCTGCCGGAGGTCCCATGCACTGACCACCAAAGCTACATTTGAAGTTTCAGGGAGCAAGACAAGCAAGCAGCCCCAGTTTCTGTGCCTCTGTGCGAGCAGTGCCATGGGCAGATGAGGCTGAGCAACAGCTTTCCAGGCTAGCTCTTTCTGTCTGCGAGCTATCTGCAGACGTTCGCATTTTCGGAGAAGGGCTGCCGGAGAAGCCCTACACGGACCACCTAAGATACGTTTGAAGTTTGAGGTGACAAGACAAGCAAGCAGCCCCAGTCTCTGTGCCTCTGTGCGAGCAGTGCCATGGGCAGATGAGGCTGAGCAACAGCTTTCCAGGCTAGCTCTTTCTGCCTGCGAGCTATCTGCAGACGTTCGCATTTTCGGAGAAGGGCTGCCGGAGAAGCCCTACACGGACCACCTAAGATACGTTTGAAGTTTGAGGTGACAAGACAAGCAAGCAGCCCCAGTCTCTGTGCCTCTGTGCGAGCAGTGCCATGGGCAGATGAGGCTGAGCAACAGCTTTCCAGGCTAGCTCTTTCTGGCTGAGAGCTATCTGCAGACGTTCGCATTTTCGGAGAAGGGCTGCCGGAGAAGCCCTACACGGACCACCTAAGATACGTTTGAAGTTTGAGGTGATAAGACAAGCAAGTAGCCCCAGTCTCTGTACCTCTGTGCGAGCAGTGCCATGGGCAGATGAGGCTGAGCAACAGCTTTATAGGCTAGCTCTTTCTGCCTGCGAGCTATCTGCAGACGTTCGCATTTTCGGAGAAGGGCTGCCGGAGGCCCCATGCACTGAGCACCAAAGCTACATTTGAAGTTTCAGGGAGCAAGATAAGCAAGCAGCCCCAGTTTCTGTGCCTCTGTGCGAGCAGTGCCATGGGCAGATGAGGCTGAGCAACAGCTTTCCAGGCTAGCTCTTTCTGGCTGCCAGCTATCTGCTGACGTTCGCATTTTCGGAGAAGGGATGCCGGAGGCCCCATTCACAGACCACCAAAGCTACATTTGAAGTTTCAGGGTGCAAGACAAGCAAGCAGCCCCAGTCTCTGTGCCTCTGTGCGAGCAGTGCCATGGGCAGATGAGGCTGAGCAACAGCTTTCCAGGCTAGCTCTTTCTGCCTGCAAGCTATCTGCAGACGTTCGCATTTTCACAGCATGGCTGCTGAAGGCCCCAAGCACGGACCACTTAAGCTACTTTTGAAGTGTCAGGAGGCAAGACAAGCAAGCAGCCCCAGACTCTGTGCCTCTGTGCGAGCAGTGCCATGGGCAGATGAAGATGAGCAAAAGTTTTCCAGGCTAGCTCTTTCTGCCTGCGAGGTATCTGCAGACGTTCGCATTTTCAGAGCAGGGCTGCCGGAGGCTCTCTGCACGGACTGCCAAAGATATGTTTGAAGTTTGAGGGAGCAAGACAAGCAAGCAGCCCCAGACTATGTGCCTCTGTGCGAGCAGTGCCATGGGCAGATGAGGCTGAGCAACAGCTTTCCAGGCTAGCTCTTTCTGTCTGCGAGCTATCTGCAGACGTTCGCATTTTCGGAGAAGGGCTGCCGGAGAAGCCCTACACGGACCACCTAAGATACGTTTGAAGTTTGAGGTGACAAGACACGCAAGCAGCCCCAGTCTCTGTGCCTCTGTGCGAGCAGTGCCATGGGCAGATGAGGCTGAGCAACAGCTTTCCAGGCTAGCTCTTTCTGGCTGCGAGCTATCTGCAGACGTTCGCATTTTCGGAGAAGGGCTGCCGGAGAAGCCCTACACGGACCACCTAAGATACGTTTGAAGTTTGAGGGAGCAAGACAAGCAAGCAGCCCCAGTCTCTGTGCCTCTGTGCGAGCAGTGCCATGGGCAGATGAGGCTGAGCAACAGCTTTCCAGGCTAGCTCTTTCTGCCTGAGAGCTATCTGCAGACGTTCGCATTTTCGGAGAAGGGCTGCCGGAGAAGCCCTACACGGACCACCTAAGATACGTTTGAAGTTTGAGGGAGCAAGACAAGCAAGCAGCCCCAGTCTCTGTGCCTCTGTGCGAGCAGTGCCATGGGCAGATGAGGCTGAGCAACAGCTTTCCAGGCTAGCTCTTTCTGCCTGCAAGCTATCTGCATACGTTCGCATTTTCACAGCATTTCTGCTGAAGGCCCCAAGCACGGACCAACTAAGCTATTTTTGAAGTGACAGGAGGCAAGACAAGCAAGCAGCCCCAGTCTCTGTGCCTCTGTGCGAGCAGTGCCATGGGCAGATGAGGCTGAGCAACAGCTTTCCAGGCTAGCTCTTTCTGCCTGCGAGCTATCTGCAGACGTTCGCATTTTCGGAGCAGGGCTGCCGGAGGCCCCATGCACTGACCACCAAAGCTACATTTGAAGTTTCAGGGAGCAAGACAAGCAAGCAGCCCCAGTCTCTGTGCCTCTGTGCGAGCAGTGCCATGGGCAGATGAGGCTGAGCAACAGCTTTCCAGGCTAGCTCTGTCTGCCTGCGAGGTATCTGCAGACGTTCGCATTTTAATAGCAGGGCTGCCGGAGGCTCTCTGCACGGACTGCCAAAGATATGTTTGAAGTTTGAGGTGTCAAGACAAGCAAGCAGCCCCAGTCTCTGTGCCTCTGTGCGAGCAGTGCCATGGGCAGATGAGGCTGAGCAACAGCTTTCCATGCTAGCTCTTTCTGTCTGCGAGCTATCTGCAGACGTTCGCATTTTCGGAGAAGGGCTGCCGGAGAAGCCCTACACGGACCACCTAAGATACGTTTGAAGTTTGAGGTGACAAGACAAGCAAGCAGCCCCAGTCTCTGTGCCTCTGTGCGAGCAGTGCCATGGGCAGATGAGGCTGAGCAACAGCTTTCCAGGCTAGCTCTTTCTGGCTGCGAGCTATCTGCAGACGTTCGCATTTTCGGAGAAGGGCTGCCGGAGAAGCCCTACACGGACCACCTAAGATACGTTTGAAGTTTGAGGTGACAAGACAAGCAAGCAGCCCCAGTCTCTGTGCCTCTGTGCGAGCAGTGCCATGGGCAGATGAGGCTGAGCAACAGCTTTCCAGGCTAGCTCTTTCTGCCTGAGAGCTATCTGCAGACGTTCGCATTTTCGGAGAAGGGCTGCCGGAGAAGCCCTACACGGACCACCTAAGATACGTTTGAAGTTTGAGGGAGCAAGACAAGCAAGCAGCCCCAGTCTCTGTGCCTCTGTGCGAGCAGTGCCATGGGCAGATGAGGCTGAGCAACAGCTTCCAGGCTAGCTCTTTCTGCCTGCAAGCTATCTGCAGACGTTCGCATTTTCGGAGCAGGGCTGCCGGAGGCCCCATTCACGGACCACCAAAGCTACGTTTGAAGTTTGAGGGAGCAAGACAAGCAAGCAGCCCCAGTCTCTGTGCCTCTGTGCGAGCAGTGCCATGGGCAGATGAGGCTGAGCAACAGCTTTCCAGGCTAGCTCTTTCTGGCTGCCAGCTATCTGCTGACGTTCGCATTTTCGGAGAAGGAATGCCGGAGGCCCCCTACACGGACCACCTATGCTACGTTTGAAGTTTGAGGGGGCAAAACAAGCAAGCAGCCCCAGTCTCTGTGCCTCTGTGCGAGCAGTGCCATGGGCAGATGAGGCTGAGCAACAGCTTTCCAGGCTAGCTCTTTCTGCCTGCAAGCTATCTGCAGACGTTCGCATTTTCACAGCATGGCTGCTGAAGGCCCCAAGCACGGACCAACTAAGCTATTTTTGAAGTGACAGGAGGCAAGACAAGCAAGCAGCCCCAGTCTCTGTGCCTCTGTGCGAGCAGTGCCATGGGCAGATGAGGCTGAGCAACAGCTTTCCAGGCTAGCTCTTTCTGCCTGCGAGCTATCTGCAGACGTTCGCATTTTCGGAGAAGGGCTGCCGGAGAAGCCCTACACGGACCACCTAAGATACGTTTGAAGTTTGAGGTGATAAGACAAGCAAGCAGCCCCAGTCTCTGTACCTCTGTGCGAGCAGTGCCATGGGCAGATGAGGCTGAGCAACAGCTTTCCAGGCTAGCTCTTTCTGCCTGCGAGCTATCTGCAGACGTTCGCATTTTCGGAGAAGGGCTGCCGGAGGCCCCATGCACTGACCACCAAAGCTACATTTGAAGTTTCAGGGAGCAAGACAAGCAAGCAGCCCCAGTCTCTGTGCCTCTGTGCGAGCAGTGCCATGGGCAGATGAGGCTGAGCAACAGCTTTCCAGGCTAGCTCTGTCTGCCTGCGAGGTATCTGCAGACGTTCGTATTTTAAGAGCAGGGCTGCCGGAGGCTCTCTGCACGGACTGCCAAAGATATGTTTGAAGTTTGAGGTGTCAAGACAAGCAAGCAGCCCCAGTCTCTGAGCCTCTGTGCGAGCAGTGCCATGGGCAGATGAGGCTGAGCAACAGCTTTCCATGCTAGCTTTTTCTGGCTGCCAGCTATCTGCAGACGTTCGCATTTTCGGAGCAGGGCTGCCGGAGGCTTCCTGCACGGACCACCTAAGATACGTTTGAAGTTTGAGGTGGCAAGACAAGCAAGCAGCCCCAGCCTCTGTGCCTCTGTGCGAGCAATGCCATGGGCAGATGAGGCTGAGCAACAGCTTTCCAGGCTAGCTCTTTCTGGCTGCGAGCTATCTGCAGATGTTCACATTTTGGGAGCAGGGCTGCCGGATGCTTCCTGCATGGACCACCTAAGATACGTTTGATGTTTGAGGGGCAAGACAAGCAAGTAGTCCCAGTTTCTGTGCCTCTGTGCGAGCAGTGCCATGGGCAGATGAGGCTGAGCAACAGCTTTCCAGGCTAGCTCTTTCTGCCTGCAAGCTATCTGCAGACGTTAGAATTTTCAGAGCATGGCTGCCGGAGACCACATGCACGGACCACTTAAGCTATTTTTGAAGTGTCAGGAGGTGGCAAGACAAGCAAGCAGCCCCAATTTCTGTGCCTCTGTGCGAGCAGTGCCATGGGCAGATGAGGCTGAGCAACAGCTTTCCAGGCTGGCTCTTTCTGGCTGCGAGCTATCTGCAGATATTCACATTTTGGGAGCAGGGCTGCCGGAGGCGCCCCACACGGACCACCTAAGCTACGTTTGAAGTTTGAGGGAGCAAGACAAGCAAGCAGCCCCAGTCTCTGTGCCTCTGTGCGAGCAGTGCCATGAGCAGATGAGGCTGAGCAACAGCTTTCCAGGCTAGCTCTTTCTGGCTGCCAGCTATCTGCTGACGTTCGCATTTTCGGAGAAGGGCTGCCGGAGGCCCCACTCACGGACCACCAAAGCTACATTTGAAGTTTCAGGGGGCAAGACAAGCAAGCAGCCCCAGTCTCTGTGCCTCTGTGCGAGCAGTGCCATGGGCAGATGAGGCTGAGCAACAGCTTTCCAGGCTAGCTCTTTCTGCCTGCGAGCTATCTGCAGATATTCACATTTTGGGAGCAGGGCTGCCGGAGGGGACATGCACGGACCACCTAAGCTGCGTTTGAAGTTTGAGGGAGCAAGACAAGCAAGCAGCCCCAGTCTCTGTGCCTCTGTGCGAGCAGTGCCATGGGCAGATGAGGCTGAGCAACAGCTTTCCAGGCTAGCTCTTTCCACCTGCAAGCTATCTGCAGACGTTCGCATTTTCGGAGCAGGGCTGCCGGAGGCCCCATTCACGGACCACCAAAGCTGCATTTGAAGTTTGAGGGGGCAAAACAAGCAAGCAGCCCCAGTCTCTGTGCCTCTGTGCGAGCAGTGCCATGGGCAGATGAGGCTGAGCAACAGCTTTCCAGGCTAGCTCTTTCCACCTGCAAGCTATCTGCAGACGTTCGCATTTTCAGAGCATGGCTGCCGGAGGCCCCCAGCACGGACCACTTAAGCTATTTGCGAAGTGTCAGGAGTCAAGACAAGCAAGCAGCCCCAGACTCTGTGCCTCTGTGCGAGCAGTGCCGTGGGCAGATGAAGCTGAGCAACAGCTTTCCAGGCTAGCATTTTCTGCCTGCGAGCTATCTGCAGACAATCGCATATTCAGAGCAGGTCTGCCGGAGGCTCTCTGCACGGACTGCCAAATATATGTTTGAAGTTTGAGGAGGCAAGACAAGCAAGCAGCCACAGACTCTGTGCTTCTGTGCGAGCAGTGCCATGGGCAGATGAAGCTGAGCAACAGTTTTCCAGGCTAGCTCTTTCTGCCTGCGAGGTATCTGCAGACGTTCGCATTTTCAGAGCAGGGCTGCCGGAGGCTCTCTGCACGGACTGACAAAGTTATGTTTGAAGTTTGAGGGGGCAAGACAAGCAAGCAGCCCCAGTCTCTGTGCCTCTGTGCGAGCAGTGCCATGGGCAGATGAGGCTGAGCAACAGCTTTCCAGGCTAGCTCTTTCTGGCTGCGAGCTATCTGCAGACGTTCGCATTTTCGGAGCATGGCTGCCGAAGGCCCCCTGCACGGACCACTTAAGCTATGTTTGAAGTGTCAGGAGGCAAGACAAGCAAGCAGCCCCAGACTCTGTGCCTCTGTGCGAGCAATACCATGGGCAGATGAGGCTGAGCAACAGCTTTCCAGGCTAGCTCTTTCTGGCTGCGAGCTATCTGCAGATGTTCACATTTTGGGAGCAGGGCTGCCGGATGCTTCCTGCACGGACCACCTAAGATACGTTTGATGTTTGAGGGGGCAAGACAAGCAAGTAGTCCCAGTTTCTGTGCCTCTGTGCGAGCAGTGCCATGGGCAGATGAGGCTGAGCAACAGCTTTCCAGGCTAGCTCTTTCTGCCTGCAAGCTATCTGCAGACGTTAGCATTTTCAGAGCATGGCTGCCGGAGACCACCTGCACGGACCACTTAAGCTATTTTTGAAGTGTCAGGAGGTGGCAAGACAAGCAAGCAGCCCCAGTCTCTGTGCCTCTGTGCGAGCAGTGCCATGGGCAGATGAGGCTGAGCAACAGCTTTCCAGGCTAGCTCTTTCTGCCTGCGAGCTGTCTGCAGACGTTCGCATTTTCGGAGCAGGGCTGCCGATGGCCCCATGCACTGACCACCAAAGCTACATTTGAAGTTTGAGGTGGCAAGACAAGCAAGCAGCCCCAATTTCTGTGCCTCTGTGCGAGCAGTGCCATGGGCAGATGAGGCTGAGCAACAGCTTTCCAGGCTGGCTCTTTCTGGCTGCGAGCTATCTGCAGATATTCACATTTTGGGAGCAGGGCTGCCGGAGGCGCCCCACACGGACCACCTAAGCTACGTTTGAAGTTTGAGGGAGCAAGACAAGCAAGCAGCCCCAGTCTCTGTGCCTCTGTGCGAGCACTGCCATGGGCAGATGAGGCTGAGCAACAGCTTTCCAGGCTAGCTCTTTCTGTCTGCCAGCTATCTGCTGACGTTCGCATTTTCGGAGAAGGGCTACCGGAGGCCCCATTCACGGACCACCAAAGCTACATTTGAAGTTTGAGGTGGCAAGACAAGCAAGCAGCCCCAGTCTCTGTGCCTCTGTGCGAGCAGTGCCATGGGCAGATGAGGCTGAGCAACAGCTTTCCAGGCTAGCTCTTTCTGCCTGCTAGCTATCTGCAGACGTTCGCATTTTCGGAGAAGGGCTGCCGGAGGCCCCATGCACTGACCACCAAAGCTACATTTGAAGTTTCAGGGAGCAAGATAAGCAAGCAGCCCCAGTTTCTGTGCCTCTGTGCGAGCAGTGCCATGGGCAGATGAGGCTGAGCAACAGCTTTCCAGGCTAGCTCTTTCTGGCTGCCAGCTATCTGCTGACGTTCGCATTTTCGGAGAAGGGATGCCGGAGGCCCCATTCACAGACCACCAAAGCTACATTTGAAGTTTCAGGGTGCAAGACAAGCAAACAGCCCCAGTCTCTGTGCCTCTGTGCGAGCAGTGCCATGGGCAGATGAGGCTGAGCAACAGCTTTCCAGGCTAGCTATTTCTGGCTGCCAGCTATCTGCAGACGTTCGCATTTTCGGAGAAGGGCTGCCGGAGGCGCCATTCACGGACCACCAAAGCTGCATTTGAAGTTTGAGGGGGCAAAACAAGCAAGCAGCCCCAGTCTCTGTGCCTCTGTGCGAGCAGTGCCATGGGCAGATGAGGCTGAGCAACAGCTTTCCAGGCTAGCTCTTTCTGTCTGCGAGCTATCTGCAGACGTTCGCATTTTCGGAGAAGGGCTGCCGGAGAAGCCCTACACGGACCACCTAAGATACGTTTGAAGTTTGAGGTGACAAGACAAGCAAGCAGCCCCAGTCTCTGTGCCTCTGTGCGAGCAGTGCCATGGGCAGATGAGGCTGAGCAACAGCTTTCCAGGCTAGCTCTTTCTGCCTGCGAGCTATCTGCAGACGTTCGCATTTTCGGAGAAGGGCTGCCGGAGAAGCCCTACACGGACCACCTAAGATACGTTTGAAGTTTGAGGGAGGAAGACAAGCAAGCAGCCCCAGTCTCTGTGCCTCTGTGCGAGCAGTGCCATGGGCAGATGAGGCTGAGCAACAGCTTCCAGGCTAGCTCTTTCTGGCTGTGAGCTGTCTGCAGACGTTCGCATTTTCGGAGCAGGGCTGCCGGAGGCCCCATTCACGGACCACCAAAGCTACGTTTGAAGTTTGAGGGAGCAAGACAAGCAAGCAGCCCCAGTCTCTGTGCCTCTGTGCGAGCAGTGCCATGGGCAGATGAGGCTGAGCAACAGCTTTCCAGGCTAGCTCTTTCTGGCTGCCAGCTATCTGCTGACGTTCGCATTTTCGGAGAAGGAATGCCGGAGGCCCCCTACACGGACCACCTATGCTACGTTTGAAGTTTGAGGGGGCAAAACAAGCAAGCAGCCCCAGTCTCTGTGCCTCTGTGCGAGCAGTGCCATGGGCAGATGAGGCTGAGCAACAGCTTTCAAGGCTAGCTCTTTCTGCCTGCAAGCTATCTGCAGACGTTCGCATTTTCACAGCATGGCTGCTGAAGTCCCCAAGCACGGACCAACTAAGCTATTTTTGAAGTGACAGGAGGCAAGACAAGCAAGCAGCCCCAGTCTCTGTGCCTCTGTGCGAGCAGTGCCATGGGCAGATGAAGCTGAGCAAAAGTTTTCCAGGCTAGCTCTTTCTGCCTGCGAGGTATCTGCAGACGTTCGCATTTTCAGAGCAGGGCTGCCGGAGGCTCTCTGCACGGACTGCCAAAGATATGTTTGAAGTTTGAGGTGGCAAGACAAGCAAGCAGCCCCAGACTCTGTGCCTCTGTGCGAGCAGTGCCATGGGCAGATGAGGCTGAGCAACAGCTTTCCAGGCTAGCTCTTTCTGTCTGCGAGCTATCTGCAGACGTTCGCATTTTCGGAGAAGGGCTGCCGGAGAAGCCCTACACGGACCACCTAAGATACGTTTGAAGTTTGAGGTGACAAGACAAGCAAGCAGCCCCAGTCTCTGTGCCTCTGTGCGAGCAGTGCCATGGGCAGATGAGGCTGAGCAACAGCTTTCCAGGCTAGCTCTTTCTGGCTGCGAGCTATCTGCAGACGTTCGCATTTTCGGAGACGGGCTGCCGGAGAAGCCCTACACGGACCACCTAAGATACGTTTGAAGTTTGAGGTGATAAGACAAGCAAGCAGCCCCAGTCTCTGTACCTCTGTGCGAGCAGTGCCATGGGCAGATGAGGCTGAGCAACAGCTTTCCAGGCTAGCTCTTTCTGCCTGCGAGCTATCTGCAGACGTTCGCATTTTCGGAGAAGGGCTGCCGGAGGTCCCATGCACTGACCACCAAAGCTACATTTGAAGTTTCAGGGAGCAAGACAAGCAAGCAGCCCCAGTTTCTGTGCCTCTGTGCGAGCAGTGCCATGGGCAGATGAGGCTGAGCAACAGCTTTCCAGGCTAGCTCTTTCTGTCTGCGAGCTATCTGCAGACGTTCGCATTTTCGGAGAAGGGCTGCCGGAGAAGCCCTACACGGACCACCTAAGATACGTTTGAAGTTTGAGGTGACAAGACAAGCAAGCAGCCCCAGTCTCTGTGCCTCTGTGCGAGCAGTGCCATGGGCAGATGAGGCTGAGCAACAGCTTTCCAGGCTAGCTCTTTCTGCCTGCGAGCTATCTGCAGACGTTCGCATTTTCGGAGAAGGGCTGCCGGAGAAGCCCTACACGGACCACCTAAGATACGTTTGAAGTTTGAGGTGACAAGACAAGCAAGCAGCCCCAGTCTCTGTGCCTCTGTGCGAGCAGTGCCATGGGCAGATGAGGCTGAGCAACAGCTTTCCAGGCTAGCTCTTTCTGCCTGAGAGCTATCTGCAGACGTTCGCATTTTCGGAGAAGGGCTGCCGGAGAAGCCCTACACGGACCACCTAAGATACGTTTGAAGTTTGAGGTGATAAGACAAGCAAGTAGCCCCAGTCTCTGTACCTCTGTGCGAGCAGTGCCATGGGCAGATGAGGCTGAGCAACAGCTTTCTAGGCTAGCTCTTTCTGCCTGCGAGCTATCTGCAGACGTTCGCATTTTCGGAGAAGGGCTGCCGGAGGCCCCATGCACTGAGCACCAAAGCTACATTTGAAGTTTCAGGGAGCAAGATAAGCAAGCAGCCCCAGTTTCTGTGCCTCTGTGCGAGCAGTGCCATGGGCAGATGAGGCTGAGCAACAGCTTTCCAGGCTAGCTCTTTCTGGCTGCCAGCTATCTGCTGACGTTCGCATTTTCGGAGAAGGGATGCCGGAGGCCCCATTCACAGACCACCAAAGCTACATTTGAAGTTTCAGGGTGCAAGACAAGCAAGCAGCCCCAGTCTCTGTGCCTCTGTGCGAGCAGTGCCATGGGCAGATGAGGCTGAGCAACAGCTTTCCAGGCTAGCTCTTTCTGCCTGCAAGCTATCTGCAGACGTTCGCATTTTCACAGCATGGCTGCTGAAGGCCCCAAGCACGGACCACTTAAGCTACTTTTGAAGTGTCAGGAGGCAAGACAAGCAAGCAGCCCCAGACTCTGTGCCTCTGTGCGAGCAGTGCCATGGGCAGATGAAGATGAGCAAAAGTTTTCCAGGCTAGCTCTTTCTGCCTGCAAGCTATCTGCATACGTTCGCATTTTCAGAGCAGGGCTGCCGGAGGCTCTCTGCACGGACTGCCAAAGATATGTTTGAAGTTTGAGGGAGCAAGACAAGCAAGCAGCCCCAGACTATGTGCCTCTGTGCGAGCAGTGCCATGGGCAGATGAGGCTGAGCAACAGCTTTCCAGGCTAGCTCTTTCTGTCTGCGAGCTATCTGCAGACGTTCGCATTTTCGGAGAAGGGCTGCCGGAGAAGCCCTACACGGACCACCTAAGATACGTTTGAAGTTTGAGGTGACAAGACAAGCAAGCAGCCCCAGTCTCTGTGCCTCTGTGCGAGCAGTGCCATGGGCAGATGAGGCTGAGCAACAGCTTTCCAGGCTAGCTCTTTCTGCCTGCGAGCTATCTGCAGACGTTCGCATTTTCGGAGAAGGGCTGCCGGAGAAGCCCTACACGGACCACCTACGATACGTTTGAAGTTTGAGGGAGCAAGACAAGCAAGCAGCCCCAGTCTCTGTGCCTCTGTGCGAGCAGTGCCATGGGCAGATGAGGCTGAGCAACAGCTTTCCAGGCTAGCTCTTTCTGCCTGAGAGCTATCTGCAGACGTTCGCATTTTCGGAGAAGGGCTGCCGGAGAAGCCCTACACGGACCACCTAAGATACGTTTGAAGTTTGAGGGAGCAAGACAAGCAAGCAGCCCCAGTCTCTGTGCCTCTGTGCGAGCAGTGCCATGGGCAGATGAGGCTGAGCAACAGCTTTCCAGGCTAGCTCTTTCTGCCTGCAAGCTATCTGCATACGTTCGCATTTTCACAGCATTTCTGCTGAAGGCCCCAAGCACGGACCAACTAAGCTATTTTTGAAGTGACAGGAGGCAAGACAAGCAAGCAGCCCCAGTCTCTGTGCCTCTGTGCGAGCAGTGCCATGGGCAGATGAGGCTGAGCAACAGCTTTCCAGGCTAGCTCTTTCTGCCTGCGAGCTATCTGCAGACGTTCGCATTTTCGGAGCAGGGCTGCCGGAGGCCCCATGCACTGACCACCAAAGCTACATTTGAAGTTTCAGGGAGCAAGACAAGCAAGCAGCCCCAGTCTCTGTGCCTCTGTGCGAGCAGTGCCATGGGCAGATGAGGCTGAGCAACAGCTTTCCAGGCTAGCTCTGTCTGCCTGCGAGGTATCTGCAGACGTTCGCATTTTAAGAGCAGGGCTGCCGGAGGCTCTCTGCACGGACTGCCAAAGATATGTTTGAAGTTTGAGGTGTCAAGACAAGCAAGCAGCCCCAGTCTCTGTGCCTCTGTGCGAGCAGTGCCATGGGCAGATGAGGCTGAGCAACAGCTTTCCATGCTAGCTCTTTCTGTCTGCGAGCTATCTGCAGACGTTCGCATTTTCGGAGAAGGGCTGCCGGAGAAGCCCTACACGGACCACCTAAGATACGTTTGAAGTTTGAGGTGACAAGACAAGCAAGCAGCCCCAGTCTCTGTGCCTCTGTGCGAGCAGTGCCATGGGCAGATGAGGCTGAGCAACAGCTTTCCAGGCTAGCTCTTTCTGGCTGCGAGCTATCTGCAGACGTTCGCATTTTCGGAGAAGGGCTGCCGGAGAAGCCCTACACGGACCACCTAAGATACGTTTGAAGTTTGAGGTGACAAGACAAGCAAGCAGCCCCAGTCTCTGTGCCTCTGTGCGAGCAGTGCCATGGGCAGATGAGGCTGAGCAACAGCTTTCCAGGCTAGCTCTTTCTGCCTGAGAGCTATCTGCAGACGTTCGCATTTTCGGAGAAGGGCTGCCGGAGAAGCCCTACACGGACCACCTAAGATACGTTTGAAGTTTGAGGGAGCAAGACAAGCAAGCAGCCCCAGTCTCTGTGCCTCTGTGCGAGCAGTGCCATGGGCAGATGAGGCTGAGCAACAGCTTCCAGGCTAGCTCTTTCTGCCTGCAAGCTATCTGCAGACGTTCGCATTTTCGGAGCAGGGCTGCCGGAGGCCCCATTCACGGACCACCAAAGCTACGTTTGAAGTTTGAGGGAGCAAGACAAGCAAGCAGCCCCAGTCTCTGTGCCTCTGTGCGAGCAGTGCCATGGGCAGATGAGGCTGAGCAACAGCTTTCCAGGCTAGCTCTTTCTGGCTGCCAGCTATCTGCTGACGTTCGCATTTTCGGAGAAGGAATGCCGGAGGCCCCCTACACGGACCACCTATGCTACGTTTGAAGTTTGAGGGGGCAAAACAAGCAAGCAGCCCCAGTCTCTGTGCCTCTGTGCGAGCAGTGCCATGGGCAGATGAGGCTGAGCAACAGCTTTCCAGGCTAGCTCTTTCTGCCTGCAAGCTATCTGCAGACGTTCGCATTTTCACAGCATGGCTGCTGAAGGCCCCAAGCACGGACCAACTAAGCTATTTTTGAAGTGACAGGAGGCAAGACAAGCAAGCAGCCCCAGTCTCTGTGCCTCTGTGCGAGCAGTGCCATGGGCAGATGAGGCTGAGCAACAGCTTTCCAGGCTAGCTCTTTCTGCCTGCGAGCTATCTGCAGACGTTCGCATTTTCGGAGAAGGGCTGCCGGAGAAGCCCTACACGGACCACCTAAGATACGTTTGAAGTTTGAGGTGATAAGACAAGCAAGCAGCCCCAGTCTCTGTACCTCTGTGCGAGCAGTGCCATGGGCAGATGAGGCTGAGCAACAGCTTTCCAGGCTAGCTCTTTCTGCCTGCGAGCTATCTGCAGACGTTCGCATTTTCGGAGAAGGGCTGCCGGAGGCCCCATGCACTGACCACCAAAGCTACATTTGAAGTTTCAGGGAGCAAGACAAGCAAGCAGCCCCAGTCTCTGTGCCTCTGTGCGAGCAGTGCCATGGGCAGATGAGGCTGAGCAACAGCTTTCCAGGCTAGCTCTGTCTGCCTGCGAGGTATCTGCAGACGTTCGTATTTTAAGAGCAGGGCTGCCGGAGGCTCTCTGCACGGACTGCCAAAGATATGTTTGAAGTTTGAGGTGTCAAGACAAGCAAGCAGCCCCAGTCTCTGAGCCTCTGTGCGAGCAGTGCCATGGGCAGATGAGGCTGAGCAACAGCTTTCCATGCTAGCTTTTTCTGGCTGCCAGCTATCTGCAGACGTTCGCATTTTCGGAGCAGGGCTGCCGGAGGCTTCCTGCACGGACCACCTAAGATACGTTTGAAGTTTGAGGTGGCAAGACAAGCAAGCAGCCCCAGCCTCTGTGCCTCTGTGCGAGCAATGCCATGGGCAGATGAGGCTGAGCAACAGCTTTCCAGGCTAGCTCTTTCTGGCTGCGAGCTATCTGCAGATGTTCACATTTTGGGAGCAGGGCTGCCGGATGCTTCCTGCATGGACCACCTAAGATACGTTTGATGTTTGAGGGGCAAGACAAGCAAGTAGTCCCAGTTTCTGTGCCTCTGTGCGAGCAGTGCCATGGGCAGATGAGGCTGAGCAACAGCTTTCCAGGCTAGCTCTTTCTGCCTGCAAGCTATCTGCAGACGTTAGAATTTTCAGAGCATGGCTGCCGGAGACCACATGCACGGACCACTTAAGCTATTTTTGAAGTGTCAGGAGGTGGCAAGACAAGCAAGCAGCCCCAATTTCTGTGCCTCTGTGCGAGCAGTGCCATGGGCAGATGAGGCTGAGCAACAGCTTTCCAGGCTGGCTCTTTCTGGCTGCGAGCTATCTGCAGATATTCACATTTTGGGAGCAGGGCTGCCGGAGGCGCCCCACACGGACCACCTAAGCTACGTTTGAAGTTTGAGGGAGCAAGACAAGCAAGCAGCCCCAGTCTCTGTGCCTCTGTGCGAGCAGTGCCATGGGCAGATGAGGCTGAGCAACAGCTTTCCAGGCTAGCTCTTTCTGGCTGCCAGCTATCTGCTGACGTTCGCATTTTCGGAGAAGGGCTGCCGGAGGCCCCACTCACGGACCACCAAAGCTACATTTGAAGTTTCAGGGGGCAAGACAAGCAAGCAGCCCCAGTCTCTGTGCCTCTGTGCGAGCAGTGCCATGGGCAGATGAGGCTGAGCAACAGCTTTCCAGGCTAGCTCTTTCTGCCTGCGAGCTATCTGCAGATATTCACATTTTGGGAGCAGGGCTGCCGGAGGGGACATGCACGGACCACCTAAGCTGCGTTTGAAGTTTGAGGGAGCAAGACAAGCAAGCAGCCCCAGTCTCTGTGCCTCTGTGCGAGCAGTGCCATGGGCAGATGAGGCTGAGCAACAGCTTTCCAGGCTAGCTCTTTCCACCTGCAAGCTATCTGCAGACGTTCGCATTTTCGGAGCAGGGCTGCCGGAGGCCCCATTCACGGACCACCAAAGCTGCATTTGAAGTTTGAGGGGGCAAAACAAGCAAGCAGCCCCAGTCTCTGTGCCTCTGTGCGAGCAGTGCCATGGGCAGATGAGGCTGAGCAACAGCTTTCCAGGCTAGCTCTTTCCACCTGCAAGCTATCTGCAGACGTTCGCATTTTCAGAGCATGGCTGCCGGAGGCCCCCAGCACGGACCACTTAAGCTATTTGCGAAGTGTCAGGAGTCAAGACAAGCAAGCAGCCCCAGACTCTGTGCCTCTGTGCGAGCAGTGCCGTGGGCAGATGAAGCTGAGCAACAGCTTTCCAGGCTAGCATTTTCTGCCTGCGAGCTATCTGCAGACAATCGCATATTCAGAGCAGGTCTGCCGGAGGCTCTCTGCACGGACTGCCAAATATATGTTTGAAGTTTGAGGAGGCAAGACAAGCAAGCAGCCACAGACTCTGTGCTTCTGTGCGAGCAGTGCCATGGGCAGATGAAGCTGAGCAACAGTTTTCCAGGCTAGCTCTTTCTGCCTGCGAGGTATCTGCAGACGTTCGCATTTTAAGAGCAGGGCTGCCGGAGGCTCTCTGCACGGACTGACAAAGTTATGTTTGAAGTTTGAGGGGGCAAGACAAGCAAGCAGCCCCAGTCTCTGTGCCTCTGTGCGAGCAGTGCCATGGGCAGATGAGGCTGAGCAACAGCTTTCCAGGCTAGCTCTTTCTGGCTGCGAGCTATCTGCAGACGTTCGCATTTTCGGAGCATGGCTGCCGAAGGCCCCCTGCACGGACCACTTAAGCTATGTTTGAAGTGTCAGGAGGCAAGACAAGCAAGCAGCCCCAGACTCTGTGCCTCTGTGCGAGCAATACCATGGGCAGATGAGGCTGAGCAACAGCTTTCCAGGCTAGCTCTTTCTGGCTGCGAGCTATCTGCAGATGTTCACATTTTGGGAGCAGGGCTGCCGGATGCTTCCTGCACGGACCACCTAAGATACGTTTGATGTTTGAGGGGGCAAGACAAGCAAGTAGTCCCAGTTTCTGTGCCTCTGTGCGAGCAGTGCCATGGGCAGATGAGGCTGAGCAACAGCTTTCCAGGCTAGCTCTTTCTGCCTGCAAGCTATCTGCAGACGTTAGCATTTTCAGAGCATGGCTGCCGGAGACCACCTGCACGGACCACTTAAGCTATTTTTGAAGTGTCAGGAGGTGGCAAGACAAGCAAGCAGCCCCAGTCTCTGTGCCTCTGTGCGAGCAGTGCCATGGGCAGATGAGGCTGAGCAACAGCTTTCCAGGCTAGCTCTTTCTGCCTGCGAGCTGTCTGCAGACGTTCGCATTTTCGGAGCAGGGCTGCCGATGGCCCCATGCACTGACCACCAAAGCTACATTTGAAGTTTGAGGTGGCAAGACAAGCAAGCAGCCCCAATTTCTGTGCCTCTGTGCGAGCAGTGCCATGGGCAGATGAGGCTGAGCAACAGCTTTCCAGGCTGGCTCTTTCTGGCTGCGAGCTATCTGCAGATATTCACATTTTGGGAGCAGGGCTGCCGGAGGCGCCCCACACGGACCACCTAAGCTACGTTTGAAGTTTGAGGGAGCAAGACAAGCAAGCAGCCCCAGTCTCTGTGCCTCTGTGCGAGCACTGCCATGGGCAGATGAGGCTGAGCAACAGCTTTCCAGGCTAGCTCTTTCTGTCTGCCAGCTATCTGCTGACGTTCGCATTTTCGGAGAAGGGCTACCGGAGGCCCCATTCACGGACCACCAAAGCTACATTTGAAGTTTGAGGTGGCAAGACAAGCAAGCAGCCCCAGTCTCTGTGCCTCTGTGCGAGCAGTGCCATGGGCAGATGAGGCTGAGCAACAGCTTTCCAGGCTAGCTCTTTCTGCCTGCTAGCTATCTGCAGACGTTCGCATTTTCGGAGAAGGGCTGCCGGAGGCCCCATGCACTGACCACCAAAGCTACATTTGAAGTTTCAGGGAGCAAGATAAGCAAGCAGCCCCAGTCTCTGTGCCTCTGTGCGAGCAGTGCCATGGGCAGATGAGGCTGAGCAACAGCTTTCCAGGCTAGCTCTTTCTGGCTGCCAGCTATCTGCTGACGTTCGCATTTTCGGAGAAGGGATGCCGGAGGCCCCATTCACAGACCACCAAAGCTACATTTGAAGTTTCAGGGTGCAAGACAAGCAAACAGCCCCAGTCTCTGTGCCTCTGTGCGAGCAGTGCCATGGGCAGATGAGGCTGAGCAACAGCTTTCCAGGCTAGCTATTTCTGGCTGCCAGCTATCTGCAGACGTTCGCATTTTCGGAGAAGGGCTGCCGGAGGCGCCATTCACGGACCACCAAAGCTGCATTTGAAGTTTGAGGGGGCAAAACAAGCAAGCAGCCCCAGTCTCTGTGCCTCTGTGCGAGCAGTGCCATGGGCAGATGAGGCTGAGCAACAGCTTTCCAGGCTAGCTCTTTCTGTCTGCGAGCTATCTGCAGACGTTCGCATTTTCGGAGAAGGGCTGCCGGAGAAGCCCTACACGGACCACCTAAGATACGTTTGAAGTTTGAGGTGACAAGACAAGCAAGCAGCCCCAGTCTCTGTGCCTCTGTGCGAGCAGTGCCATGGGCAGATGAGGCTGAGCAACAGCTTTCCAGGCTAGCTCTTTCTGCCTGCGAGCTATCTGCAGACGTTCGCATTTTCGGAGAAGGGCTGCCGGAGAAGCCCTACACGGACCACCTAAGATACGTTTGAAGTTTGAGGGAGGAAGACAAGCAAGCAGCCCCAGTCTCTGTGCCTCTGTGCGAGCAGTGCCATGGGCAGATGAGGCTGAGCAACAGCTTCCAGGCTAGCTCTTTCTGGCTGTGAGCTGTCTGCAGACGTTCGCATTTTCGGAGCAGGGCTGCCGGAGGCCCCATTCACGGACCACCAAAGCTACGTTTGAAGTTTGAGGGAGCAAGACAAGCAAGCAGCCCCAGTCTCTGTGCCTCTGTGCGAGCAGTGCCATGGGCAGATGAGGCTGAGCAACAGCTTTCCAGGCTAGCTCTTTCTGGCTGCCAGCTATCTGCTGACGTTCGCATTTTCGGAGAAGGAATGCCGGAGGCCCCCTACACGGACCACCTATGCTACGTTTGAAGTTTGAGGGGGCAAAACAAGCAAGCAGCCCCAGTCTCTGTGCCTCTGTGCGAGCAGTGCCATGGGCAGATGAGGCTGAGCAACAGCTTTCAAGGCTAGCTCTTTCTGCCTGCAAGCTATCTGCAGACGTTCGCATTTTCACAGCATGGCTGCTGAAGTCCCCAAGCACGGACCAACTAAGCTATTTTTGAAGTGACAGGAGGCAAGACAAGCAAGCAGCCCCAGTCTCTGTGCCTCTGTGCGAGCAGTGCCATGGGCAGATGAAGCTGAGCAAAAGTTTTCCAGGCTAGCTCTTTCTGCCTGCGAGGTATCTGCAGACGTTCGCATTTTCAGAGCAGGGCTGCCGGAGGCTCTCTGCACGGACTGCCAAAGATATGTTTGAAGTTTGAGGTGGCAAGACAAGCAAGCAGCCCCAGACTCTGTGCCTCTGTGCGAGCAGTGCCATGGGCAGATGAGGCTGAGCAACAGCTTTCCAGGCTAGCTCTTTCTGTCTGCGAGCTATCTGCAGACGTTCGCATTTTCGGAGAAGGGCTGCCGGAGAAGCCCTACACGGACCACCTAAGATACGTTTGAAGTTTGAGGTGACAAGACAAGCAAGCAGCCCCAGTCTCTGTGCCTCTGTGCGAGCAGTGCCATGGGCAGATGAGGCTGAGCAACAGCTTTCCAGGCTAGCTCTTTCTGGCTGCGAGCTATCTGCAGACGTTCGCATTTTCGGAGACGGGCTGCCGGAGAAGCCCTACACGGACCACCTAAGATACGTTTGAAGTTTGAGGTGATAAGACAAGCAAGCAGCCCCAGTCTCTGTACCTCTGTGCGAGCAGTGCCATGGGCAGATGAGGCTGAGCAACAGCTTTCCAGGCTAGCTCTTTCTGCCTGCGAGCTATCTGCAGACGTTCGCATTTTCGGAGAAGGGCTGCCGGAGGTCCCATGCACTGACCACCAAAGCTACATTTGAAGTTTCAGGGAGCAAGACAAGCAAGCAGCCCCAGTTTCTGTGCCTCTGTGCGAGCAGTGCCATGGGCAGATGAGGCTGAGCAACAGCTTTCCAGGCTAGCTCTTTCTGTCTGCGAGCTATCTGCAGACGTTCGCATTTTCGGAGAAGGGCTGCCGGAGAAGCCCTACACGGACCACCTAAGATACGTTTGAAGTTTGAGGTGACAAGACAAGCAAGCAGCCCCAGTCTCTGTGCCTCTGTGCGAGCAGTGCCATGGGCAGATGAGGCTGAGCAACAGCTTTCCAGGCTAGCTCTTTCTGCCTGCGAGCTATCTGCAGACGTTCGCATTTTCGGAGAAGGGCTGCCGGAGAAGCCCTACACGGACCACCTAAGATACGTTTGAAGTTTGAGGTGACAAGACAAGCAAGCAGCCCCAGTCTCTGTGCCTCTGTGCGAGCAGTGCCATGGGCAGATGAGGCTGAGCAACAGCTTTCCAGGCTAGCTCTTTCTGCCTGAGAGCTATCTGCAGACGTTCGCATTTTCGGAGAAGGGCTGCCGGAGAAGCCCTACACGGACCACCTAAGATACGTTTGAAGTTTGAGGTGATAAGACAAGCAAGTAGCCCCAGTCTCTGTACCTCTGTGCGAGCAGTGCCATGGGCAGATGAGGCTGAGCAACAGCTTTCTAGGCTAGCTCTTTCTGCCTGCGAGCTATCTGCAGACGTTCGCATTTTCGGAGAAGGGCTGCCGGAGGCCCCATGCACTGAGCACCAAAGCTACATTTGAAGTTTCAGGGAGCAAGATAAGCAAGCAGCCCCAGTTTCTGTGCCTCTGTGCGAGCAGTGCCATGGGCAGATGAGGCTGAGCAACAGCTTTCCAGGCTAGCTCTTTCTGGCTGCCAGCTATCTGCTGACGTTCGCATTTTCGGAGAAGGGATGCCGGAGGCCCCATTCACAGACCACCAAAGCTACATTTGAAGTTTCAGGGTGCAAGACAAGCAAGCAGCCCCAGTCTCTGTGCCTCTGTGCGAGCAGTGCCATGGGCAGATGAGGCTGAGCAACAGCTTTCCAGGCTAGCTCTTTCTGCCTGCAAGCTATCTGCAGACGTTCGCATTTTCACAGCATGGCTGCTGAAGGCCCCAAGCACGGACCACTTAAGCTACTTTTGAAGTGTCAGGAGGCAAGACAAGCAAGCAGCCCCAGACTCTGTGCCTCTGTGCGAGCAGTGCCATGGGCAGATGAAGATGAGCAAAAGTTTTCCAGGCTAGCTCTTTCTGCCTGCGAGGTATCTGCAGACGTTCGCATTTTCAGAGCAGGGCTGCCGGAGGCTCTCTGCACGGACTGCCAAAGATATGTTTGAAGTTTGAGGGAGCAAGACAAGCAAGTAGCCCCAGTTTCTGTGCCTCTGTGCGAGCAGTGCCATGGGCAGATGAGGCTGAGCAACAGCTTTCCAGGCTAGCTCTTTCTGTCTGCGAGCTATCTGCAGACGTTCGCATTTTCGGAGAAGGGCTGCCGGAGAAGCCCTACACGGACCACCTAAGATACGTTTGAAGTTTGAGGTGACAAGACAAGCAAGCAGCCCCAGTCTCTGTGCCTCTGTGCGAGCAGTGCCATGGGCAGATGAGGCTGAGCAACAGCTTTCCAGGCTAGCTCTTTCTGGCTGCGAGCTATCTGCAGACGTTCGCATTTTCGGAGAAGGGCTGCCGGAGAAGCCCTACACGGACCACCTACGATACGTTTGAAGTTTGAGGGAGCAAGACAAGCAAGCAGCCCCAGTCTCTGTGCCTCTGTGCGAGCAGTGCCATGGGCAGATGAGGCTGAGCAACAGCTTTCCAGGCTAGCTCTTTCTGCCTGAGAGCTATCTGCAGACGTTCGCATTTTCGGAGAAGGGCTGCCGGAGAAGCCCTACACGGACCACCTAAGATACGTTTGAAGTTTGAGGGAGCAAGACAAGCAAGCAGCCCCAGTCTCTGTGCCTCTGTGCGAGCAGTGCCATGGGCAGATGAGGCTGAGCAACAGCTTTCCAGGCTAGCTCTTTCTGCCTGCAAGCTATCTGCATACGTTCGCATTTTCACAGCATTTCTGCTGAAGGCCCCAAGCACGGACCAACTAAGCTATTTTTGAAGTGACAGGAGGCAAGACAAGCAAGCAGCCCCAGTCTCTGTGCCTCTGTGCGAGCAGTGCCATGGGCAGATGAGGCTGAGCAACAGCTTTCCAGGCTAGCTCTTTCTGCCTGCGAGCTATCTGCAGACGTTCGCATTTTCGGAGCAGGGCTGCCGGAGGCCCCATGCACTGACCACCAAAGCTACATTTGAAGTTTCAGGGAGCAAGACAAGCAAGCAGCCCCAGTCTCTGTGCCTCTGTGCGAGCAGTGCCATGGGCAGATGAGGCTGAGCAACAGCTTTCCAGGCTAGCTCTGTCTGCCTGCGAGGTATCTGCAGACGTTCGCATTTTAAGAGCAGGGCTGCCGGAGGCTCTCTGCACGGACTGCCAAAGATATGTTTGAAGTTTGAGGTGTCAAGACAAGCAAGCAGCCCCAGTCTCTGTGCCTCTGTGCGAGCAGTGCCATGGGCAGATGAGGCTGAGCAACAGCTTTCCATGCTAGCTCTTTCTGTCTGCGAGCTATCTGCAGACGTTCGCATTTTCGGAGAAGGGCTGCCGGAGAAGCCCTACACGGACCACCTAAGATACGTTTGAAGTTTGAGGTGACAAGACAAGCAAGCAGCCCCAGTCTCTGTGCCTCTGTGCGAGCAGTGCCATGGGCAGATGAGGCTGAGCAACAGCTTTCCAGGCTAGCTCTTTCTGGCTGCGAGCTATCTGCAGACGTTCGCATTTTCGGAGAAGGGCTGCCGGAGAAGCCCTACACGGACCACCTAAGATACGTTTGAAGTTTGAGGTGACAAGACAAGCAAGCAGCCCCAGTCTCTGTGCCTCTGTGCGAGCAGTGCCATGGGCAGATGAGGCTGAGCAACAGCTTTCCAGGCTAGCTCTTTCTGCCTGAGAGCTATCTGCAGACGTTCGCATTTTCGGAGAAGGGCTGCCGGAGAAGCCCTACACGGACCACCTAAGATACGTTTGAAGTTTGAGGGAGCAAGACAAGCAAGCAGCCCCAGTCTCTGTGCCTCTGTGCGAGCAGTGCCATGGGCAGATGAGGCTGAGCAACAGCTTCCAGGCTAGCTCTTTCTGCCTGCAAGCTATCTGCAGACGTTCGCATTTTCGGAGCAGGGCTGCCGGAGGCCCCATTCACGGACCACCAAAGCTACGTTTGAAGTTTGAGGGAGCAAGACAAGCAAGCAGCCCCAGTCTCTGTGCCTCTGTGCGAGCAGTGCCATGGGCAGATGAGGCTGAGCAACAGCTTTCCAGGCTAGCTCTTTCTGGCTGCCAGCTATCTGCTGACGTTCGCATTTTCGGAGAAGGAATGCCGGAGGCCCCCTACACGGACCACCTATGCTACGTTTGAAGTTTGAGGGGGCAAAACAAGCAAGCAGCCCCAGTCTCTGTGCCTCTGTGCGAGCAGTGCCATGGGCAGATGAGGCTGAGCAACAGCTTTCCAGGCTAGCTCTTTCTGCCTGCAAGCTATCTGCAGACGTTCGCATTTTCACAGCATGGCTGCTGAAGGCCCCAAGCACGGACCAACTAAGCTATTTTTGAAGTGACAGGAGGCAAGACAAGCAAGCAGCCCCAGTCTCTGTGCCTCTGTGCGAGCAGTGCCATGGGCAGATGAGGCTGAGCAACAGCTTTCCAGGCTAGCTCTTTCTGCCTGCGAGCTATCTGCAGACGTTCGCATTTTCGGAGAAGGGCTGCCGGAGAAGCCCTACACGGACCACCTAAGATACGTTTGAAGTTTGAGGTGATAAGACAAGCAAGCAGCCCCAGTCTCTGTACCTCTGTGCGAGCAGTGCCATGGGCAGATGAGGCTGAGCAACAGCTTTCCAGGCTAGCTCTTTCTGCCTGCGAGCTATCTGCAGACGTTCGCATTTTCGGAGAAGGGCTGCCGGAGGCCCCATGCACTGACCACCAAAGCTACATTTGAAGTTTCAGGGAGCAAGACAAGCAAGCAGCCCCAGTCTCTGTGCCTCTGTGCGAGCAGTGCCATGGGCAGATGAGGCTGAGCAACAGCTTTCCAGGCTAGCTCTGTCTGCCTGCGAGGTATCTGCAGACGTTCGTATTTTAAGAGCAGGGCTGCCGGAGGCTCTCTGCACGGACTGCCAAAGATATGTTTGAAGTTTGAGGTGTCAAGACAAGCAAGCAGCCCCAGTCTCTGAGCCTCTGTGCGAGCAGTGCCATGGGCAGATGAGGCTGAGCAACAGCTTTCCATGCTAGCTTTTTCTGGCTGCCAGCTATCTGCAGACGTTCGCATTTTCGGAGCAGGGCTGCCGGAGGCTTCCTGCACGGACCACCTAAGATACGTTTGAAGTTTGAGGTGGCAAGACAAGCAAGCAGCCCCAGCCTCTGTGCCTCTGTGCGAGCAATGCCATGGGCAGATGAGGCTGAGCAACAGCTTTCCAGGCTAGCTCTTTCTGGCTGCGAGCTATCTGCAGATGTTCACATTTTGGGAGCAGGGCTGCCGGATGCTTCCTGCATGGACCACCTAAGATACGTTTGATGTTTGAGGGGCAAGACAAGCAAGTAGTCCCAGTTTCTGTGCCTCTGTGCGAGCAGTGCCATGGGCAGATGAGGCTGAGCAACAGCTTTCCAGGCTAGCTATTTCTGCCTGCAAGCTATCTGCAGACGTTAGAATTTTCAGAGCATGGCTGCCGGAGACCACATGCACGGACCACTTAAGCTATTTTTGAAGTGTCAGGAGGTGGCAAGACAAGCAAGCAGCCCCAGTCTCTGTGCCTCTGTGCGAGCAGTGGCATGGGCAGATGAGGCTGAGCAACAGCTTTCCAGGCTAGCTCTTTCTGCCTGCGAGCTATCTGCAGACGTTCGCATTTTCGGAGCAGGGCTGCCGATGGCCCCATGCACTGACCACCAAAGCTACATTTGAAGTTTGAGGTGGCAAGACAAGCAAGCAGCCCCAATTTCTGTGCCTCTGTGCGAGCAGTGCCATGGGCAGATGAGGCTGAGCAACAGCTTTCCAGGCTGGCTCTTTCTGGCTGCGAGCTATCTGCAGATATTCACATTTTGGGAGCAGGGCTGCCGGAGGCGCCCCACACGGACCACCTAAGCTACGTTTGAAGTTTGAGGGAGCAAGACAAGCAAGCAGCCCCAGTCTCTGTGCCTCTGTGCGAGCAGTGCCATGGGCAGATGAGGCTGAGCAACAGCTTTCCAGGCTAGCTCTTTCTGGCTGCCAGCTATCTGCTGACGTTCGCATTTTCGGAGAAGGGCTGCCGGAGGCCCCACTCACGGACCACCAAAGCTACATTTGAAGTTTCAGGGGGCAAGACAAGCAAGCAGCCCCAGTCTCTGTGCCTCTGTGCGAGCAGTGCCATGGGCAGATGAGGCTGAGCAACAGCTTTCCAGGCTAGCTCTTTCTGCCTGCGAGCTATCTGCAGATATTCACATTTTGGGAGCAGGGCTGCCGGAGGGGACATGCACGGACCACCTAAGCTGCGTTTGAAGTTTGAGGGAGCAAGACAAGCAAGCAGCCCCAGTCTCTGTGCCTCTGTGCGAGCAGTGCCATGGGCAGATGAGGCTGAGCAACAGCTTTCCAGGCTAGCTCTTTCCACCTGCAAGCTATCTGCAGACGTTCGCATTTTTGGAGCAGGGCTGCCGGAGGCCCCATTCACGGACCACCAAAGCTGCATTTGAAGTTTGAGGGGGCAAAACAAGCAAGCAGCCCCAGTCTCTGTGCCTCTGTGCGAGCAGTGCCATGGGCAGATGAGGCTGAGCAACAGCTTTCCAGGCTAGCTCTTTCCACCTGCAAGCTATCTGCAGACGTTCGCATTTTCAGAGCATGGCTGCCGGAGGCCCCCAGCACGGACCACTTAAGCTATTTGCGAAGTGTCAGGAGTCAAGACAAGCAAGCAGCCCCAGACTCTGTGCCTCTGTGCGAGCAGTGCCGTGGGCAGATGAAGCTGAGCAACAGCTTTCCAGGCTAGCATTTTCTGCCTGCGAGCTATCTGCAGACAATCGCATATTCAGAGCAGGTCTGCCGGAGGCTCTCTGCACGGACTGCCAAATATATGTTTGAAGTTTGAGGAGGCAAGACAAGCAAGCAGCCACAGACTCTGTGCTTCTGTGCGAGCAGTGCCATGGGCAGATGAAGCTGAGCAACAGTTTTCCAGGCTAGCTCTTTCTGCCTGCGAGGTATCTGCAGACGTTCGCATTTTCAGAGCAGGGCTGCCGGAGGCTCTCTGCACGGACTGACAAAGTTATGTTTGAAGTTTGAGGGGGCAAGACAAGCAAGCAGCCCCAGTCTCTGTGCCTCTGTGCGAGCAGTGCCATGGGCAGATGAGGCTGAGCAACAGCTTTCCAGGCTAGCTCTTTCTGGCTGCGAGCTATCTGCAGACGTTCGCATTTTCGGAGCATGGCTGCCGAAGGCCCCCTGCACGGACCACTTAAGCTATGTTTGAAGTGTCAGGAGGCAAGACAAGCAAGCAGCCCCAGACTCTGTGCCTCTGTGCGAGCAATACCATGGGCAGATGAGGCTGAGCAACAGCTTTCCAGGCTAGCTCTTTCTGGCTGCGAGCTATCTGCAGATGTTCACATTTTGGGAGCAGGGCTGCCGGATGCTTCCTGCACGGACCACCTAAGATACGTTTGATGTTTGAGGGGGCAAGACAAGCAAGTAGTCCCAGTTTCTGTGCCTCTGTGCGAGCAGTGCCATGGGCAGATGAGGCTGAGCAACAGCTTTCCAGGCTAGCTCTTTCTGCCTGCAAGCTATCTGCAGACGTTAGCATTTTCAGAGCATGGCTGCCGGAGACCACCTGCACGGACCACTTAAGCTATTTTTGAAGTGTCAGGAGGTGGCAAGACAAGCAAGTAGTCCCAGTTTCTGTGCCTCTGTGCGAGCAGTGCCATGGGCAGATGAGGCTGAGCAACAGCTTTCCAGGCTAGCTCTTTCTGCCTGCGAGCTGTCTGCAGACGTTCGCATTTTCGGAGCATGGCTGCCGATGGCCCCATGCACTGACCACCAAAGCTACATTTGAAGTTTGAGGTGGCAAGACAAGCAAGCAGCCCCAATTTCTGTGCCTCTGTGCGAGCAGTGCCATGGGCAGATGAGGCTGAGCAACAGCTTTCCAGGCTGGCTCTTTCTGGCTGCGAGCTATCTGCAGATATTCACATTTTGGGAGCAGGGCTGCCGGAGGCGCCCCACACGGACCACCTAAGCTACGTTTGAAGTTTGAGGGAGCAAGACAAGCAAGCAGCCCCAGTCTCTGTGCCTCTGTGCGAGCACTGCCATGGGCAGATGAGGCTGAGCAACAGCTTTCCAGGCTAGCTCTTTCTGTCTGCCAGCTATCTGCTGACGTTCGCATTTTCGGAGAAGGGCTACCGGAGGCCCCATTCACGGACCACCAAAGCTACATTTGAAGTTTGAGGTGGCAAGACAAGCAAGCAGCCCCAGTCTCTGTGCCTCTGTGCGAGCAGTGCCATGGGCAGATGAGGCTGAGCAACAGCTTTCCAGGCTAGCTCTTTCTGCCTGCGAGCTATCTGCAGATATTCACATTTTGGGAGCAGGGCTGCCGGAGGGGACATGCACGGACCACCTAAGCTACATTTGAAGTTTCAGGGGGCAAGACAAGCAAGCAGCCCCAGTCTCTGTGCCTCTGTGCGAGCAGTGCCATGGGCAGATGAGGCTGAGCAACAGCTTTCCAGGCTAGCTCTTTCTGGCTGCCAGCTATCTGCACACGTTCGCATTTTCGGAGCAGGGCTGCCGGAGGACCCATTCACGGACCACCAAAGCTGCATTTGAAGTTTGAGGGGGCAAAACAAGCAAGCAGCCCCAGTCTCTGTGCCTCTGTGCGAGCAGTGCCATGGGCAGATGAGGCTGAGCAACAGCTTTCCAGGCTAGCTCTTTCTGCCTGCAAGCTATCTGCATACGTTAGCATTTTCAGAGCATGGCTGCCGGAGACCACCTGCACGGACCACTTAAGATATTTTTGAAGTGTCAGGAGGCAAGACAAGCAAGCAGCCTCAGTCTCTGTGCCTCTGTGCGAGCAGTGCCATGGGCAGATGAGGCTGAGCAACAGCTTTCCAGGCTAGCTCTTTCTGCCTGCAAGCTATCTGCAGACGTTCGCATTTTCGGAGCAGGGCTGCCGATGGCCCCATGCACTGACCACCAAAGCTACATTTGAAGTTTGAGGTGGCAAGACAAGCAAGCAGCCCCAGTTTCTGTGCCTCTGTGCGAGCAGTGCCATGGGCAGATGAGGCTGAGCAACAGCTTTCCAGGCTGGCTCTTTCTGGCTGCGATCTATCTGCAGATATTCACATTTTGGGAGCAGGGCTGCCGGAGGCGCCCCACACGGACCACCTAAGCTACGTTTGAAGTTTGAGGGAGCAAGACAAGCAAGCAGCCCCAGTCTCTGTGCCTCTGTGCGAGCAGTGCCATGGGCAGATGAGGCTGAGCAACAGCTTTCCAGGCTAGCTCTTTCTGTCTGCCAGCTATCTGCTGACGTTCACATTTTCGGAGAAGGGCTGCCGGAGGCCCCATTCACGGACCACCAAAGCTACATTTGAAGTTTCAGGGGGCAAGACAAGCAAGCAGCCCCAGTCTCTGTGCCTCTGTGCGAGCAGTGCCATGGGCAGATGAGGCTGAGCAACAGCTTTCCAGTCTAGCTCTTTCTGCCTGCGAGCTATCTGCAGATATTCACATTTTGGGAGCAGGGCTGCCGGAGGGGACATTCACGGACCACCTAAGCTACGTTTGAAGTTTGAGGGAGCAAGACAAGCAAGCAGCCCCAGTCTCTGTGCCTCTGTGCGAGCAGTGCCATGGGCAGATGAGGCTGAGCAACAGCTTTCCAGGCTAGCTCTTTCTGGCTGCCAGCTATCTGCAGACGTTCGCATTTTCGGAGCAGGGCTGCCGGAGGCGCCCTTCACGGACCACCAAAGCTGCATTTGAAGTTTGAGGGGGCAAAACAAGCAAGCAGCCCCAGTCTCTGTGCCTCTGTGCGAGCAGTGCCATGGGCAGATGAGGCTGAGCAACAGCTTTCCAGGCTAGCTCTTTCTGCCTGCAAGCTATCTGCAGACATTCGCATTTTCAGAACATGGCTGCTGAAGACCCCAAGCACGGACCACTTAAGCTATTTTTGAAGTGTCAGGAGGCAAGACAAGCAAGCAGCCCCAGACTCTGTGCCTCTGTGCGAGCAGTGCCATGGGCAGATGAAGCTGAGTAACAGTGTTCCAGGTTAGCTCTTTCTGCCTGCGAGGTATCTGCAGACTTTCGCATTTTCAGAGCAGGGCTGCCGGAGGCTCTCTGCACGGACTGCCAAAGTTATGTTTGAAGTTTGAGGTGGCAAGACAAGCAAGCAGCCCCAGTCTCTGTGCCTCTGTGCGAGCAGTGCCATGGGCAGATGAGGCTGAGCAACAGCTTTCCAGGCTAGCTCTTTCTGCCTGCGAGCTATCTGCAGACGTTCGCATTTTCGGAGAAGGGCTGCTGGAGGCGCCCTACACGGACAACCTAAGATACGTTTGAAGTTTGAGGTGGCAAGACAAGCAAGCAGCCCCAGTCTCTGTGCCTCTGTGCGAGCAGTGCCATGGGCAGATGAGGCTGAGCAACAGCTTTCCAGGCTAGCTCTTTCTGGCTGCGAGCTATCTGCAGATGTTCACATTTTGGGAGCAGGGCTGCCGGATGCTTCCTGCACGGACCACCTAAGATACGTTTGATGTTTGAGGGGGCAAGACAAGCAAGTAGTCCCAGTTTCTGTGCCTCTGTGCGAGCAGTGCCATGGGCAGATGAGGCTGAGCAACAGCTTTCCAGGCTAGCTCTTTCTGCCTGCAAGCTATCTGCAAATGTTCACATGTTCAGAGAAGGGCTGCTGGAGACCTCCTGCACGAACCACTTAAGCTATTTTTGAAGTGTCAGGAGGCAAGACAAGCAAGCAGCCCCAGTCTCTGTGCCTCTGTGCGAGAAGTGCCATGGGCAGATGAGGCTGAGCAACATCTTTCCAGGCTAGACCTTTCTGCCTGCGAGCTATCTGCAGACGTTCGCATTTTCGGAGAAGGGCTGCCGGAGGCCCCATTCACGGACTACCAAAGCTACATTTGAAGTTTCAGGGGGCAAGACAAGCAAGCAGCCCCAGTCTCTGTGCCTCTGTGCGAGCAGTGCCATGGGCAGATGAGGCTGAGCAACAGCTTTCCAGACTAGCTATTTCTGGCTGCGAGCTATCTGCAGATATTCCATTTTGGGAGCAGGGCTGCCGTAGGGGACATGCACAGACCACGTAAGCTACGTTTGAAGTTTGAGGTGGCAAGACAAGCAAGCAGCCCCAGTCTCTGTGCCTCTGTGCGAGCAGTGCCATGGGCAGATGAGGCTGAGCAACAGCTTTCCAGGCTAGCTCTTTCTGGCTGCCAGCTATCTGCAG
This sequence comes from Opisthocomus hoazin, assembly GCF_030867145.1. Lineage (NCBI taxonomy): Eukaryota > Metazoa > Chordata > Aves > Opisthocomiformes > Opisthocomidae > Opisthocomus > Opisthocomus hoazin. The sequence continues at coordinate 7,927,536 of NC_134429.1, forward strand.
ACGTTCGCATTTTCGGAGAAGGGCTGCCGAAGGCCCCATGCACGGAACAGCAAAGCTGCATTTGGAGTTTGAGGGGGCAAAACAAGCAAGCAGCCCCAGTCTCTGTGCCTCTGTGCGAGCAGTGCCATGGGCAGATGAGGCTGAGCAACAGCTTTCCAGGCTAGCTCTTTCTGCCTGCAAGTTATCTGCAGACGTTCGCATTTTCGGAGCATGGCTGCCGAAGGCCCCCGGCACGGACCACTTAAGATATTTTTGAAGTGTCAGGAGGCAAGACAAGCAAGCAGCCCCAGACTCTGTGCCTCTGTGCGAGCAGTGCCATGGGCAGATGAGGCTGAGCAACAGCTTTCCAGGCTAGCTCTTTCTGCCTGCGAGCTATCTGCAGACGTTCGCATTTTCGGAGCAGGGATGCCGAAGGCCCCCGGCACGGACCACCTAAGATACGTTTGAAGTTTGAGGTGGCAAGACAAGCAAGCAGCCCCAGTCTCTGTGCCTCTGTGTGAGCAGTGCCATGGGTAGATGAGGTTGAGCAACAGCTTTCCAGGGTAGCTCTTTCTGCCTGCGAGCTATCAGCAGATATTCACATTTTGGGAGCAGGGCTGCCGGAGGCGCCCTACACGGACTGCCAAAGCTACGTTTGAAGTTTGAGTTTGCAAGACAAGCAAGCAGCCCCAGTCTCTGTGCCTCTGTGCGAGCAGTGCCATGGGCAGATGAGGCTGAGCAACAGCTTTCCAGGCTAGCCCTTTATGGCTTCCAACTATCTGCAGACGTTAGCATTTTCAGAGCATGGCTGCCGGAGGGGCCCTATACGGACCACCTAAGATACGTTTGAAGTTTGAGGTGGCAAGACAAGCAAGCAGCCCCAGTCTCTGTGCCTGTGTGCGAGCAATGCCATGGGCAGATGAGGCTGAGCAACAGCTTTCCAGGCTAGCTCTTTCTGGCTGCGAGCAATCTGTAGATGTTCACATTTTGGGAGCAGGGCTGCCGGATGCTTCCTGCACGGACCACCTAAGCTACGTTTGAAGTTTCAGGGAGCAAGACAAGCAAGCAGCCCCAGTTTCTGTGCCTCTGTGCGAGCAGTGCCATGGGCAGATGAGGCTGAGCAACAGCTTTCCAGGCTAGCTCTTTCTGTCTGCGAGCTATCTGCAGACGTTCGCATTTTCGGAGAAGGGCTGCCGGAGAAGCCCTACACGGACCACCTAAGATACGTTTGAAGTTTGAGGTGACAAGACAAGCAAGCAGCCCCAGTCTCTGTGCCTCTGTGCGAGCAGTGCCATGGGCAGATGAGGCTGAGCAACAGCTTTCCAGGCTAGCTCTTTCTGCCTGCGAGCTATCTGCAGACGTTCGCATTTTCGGAGAAGGGCTGCCGGAGAAGCCCTACACGGACCACCTAAGATACGTTTGAAGTTTGAGGTGACAAGACAAGCAAGCAGCCCCAGTCTCTGTGCCTCTGTGCGAGCAGTGCCATGGGCAGATGAGGCTGAGCAACAGCTTTCCAGGCTAGCTCTTTCTGCCTGAGAGCTATCTGCAGACGTTCGCATTTTCGGAGAAGGGCTGCCGGAGAAGCCCTACACGGACCACCTAAGATACGTTTGAAGTTTGAGGTGATAAGACAAGCAAGTAGCCCCAGTCTCTGTACCTCTGTGCGAGCAGTGCCATGGGCAGATGAGGCTGAGCAACAGCTTTCCAGGCTAGCTCTTTCTGCCTGCGAGCTATCTGCAGACGTTCGCATTTTCGGAGAAGGGCTGCCGGAGGCCCCATGCACTGAGCACCAAAGCTACATTTGAAGTTTCAGGGAGCAAGATAAGCAAGCAGCCCCAGTTGCTGTGCCTCTGTGCGAGCAGTGCCATGGGCAGATGAGGCTGAGCAACAGCTTTCCAGGCTAGCTCTTTCTGGCTGCCAGCTATCTGCTGACGTTCGCATTTTCGGAGAAGGGATGCCGGAGGCCCCATTCACAGACCACCAAAGCTACATTTGAAGTTTCAGGGTGCAAGACAAGCAAGCAGCCCCAGTCTCTGTGCCTCTGTGCGAGCAGTGCCATGGGCAGATGAGGCTGAGCAACAGCTTTCCAGGCTAGCTCTTTCTGCCTGCAAGCTATCTGCAGACGTTCGCATTTTCACAGCATGGCTGCTGAAGGCCCCAAGCACGGACCACTTAAGCTACTTTTGAAGTGTCAGGAGGCAAGACAAGCAAGCAGCCCCAGACTCTGTGCCTCTGTGCGAGCAGTGCCATGGGCAGATGAAGATGAGCAAAAGTTTTCCAGGCTAGCTCTTTCTGCCTGCGAGGTATCTGCAGACGTTCGCATTTTCAGAGCAGGGCTGCCGGAGGCTCTCTGCACGGACTGCCAAAGATATGTTTGAAGTTTGAGGGAGCAAGACAAGCAAGCAGCCCCAGACTATGTGCCTCTGTGCGAGCAGTGCCATGGGCAGATGAGGCTGAGCAACAGCTTTCCAGGCTAGCTCTTTCTGTCTGCGAGCTATCTGCAGACGTTCGCATTTTCGGAGAAGGGCTGCCGGAGAAGCCCTACACGGACCACCTAAGATACGTTTGAAGTTTGAGGTGACAAGACAAGCAAGCAGCCCCAGTCTCTGTGCCTCTGTGCGAGCAGTGCCATGGGCAGATGAGGCTGAGCAACAGCTTTCCAGGCTAGCTCTTTCTGGCTGCGAGCTATCTGCAGACGTTCGCATTTTCGGAGAAGGGCTGCCGGAGAAGCCCTACAGGGACCACCTAAGATACGTTTGAAGTTTGAGGTGACAAGACAAGCAAGCAGCCCCAGTCTCTGTGCCTCTGTGCGAGCAGTGCCATGGGCAGATGAGGCTGAGCAACAGCTTTCCAGGCTAGCTCTTTCTGCCTGAGAGCTATCTGCAGACGTTCGCATTTTCGGAGAAGGGCTGCCGGAGAAGCCCTACACGGACCACCTAAGATACGTTTGAAGTTTGAGGGAGCAAGACAAGCAAGCAGCCCCAGTCTCTGTGCCTCTGTGCGAGCAGTGCCATGGGCAGATGAGGCTGAGCAACAGCTTCCAGGCTAGCTCTTTCTGCCTGCAAGCTATCTGCAGACGTTCGCATTTTCGGAGCAGGGCTGCCGGAGGCCCCATTCACGGACCACCAAAGATACGTTTGAAGTTTGAGGGAGCAAGACAAGCAAGCAGCCCCAGTCTCTGTGCCTCTGTGCGAGCAGTGCCATGGGCAGATGAGGCTGAGCAACAGCTTTCCAGGCTAGCTCTTTCTGGCTGCCAGCTATCTGCTGACGTTCGCATTTTCGGAGAAGGAATGCCGGAGGCCCCCTACACGGACCACCTATGCTACGTTTGAAGTTTGAGGGGGCAAAACAAGCAAGCAGCCCCAGTCTCTGTGCCTCTGTGCGAGCAGTGCCATGGGCAGATGAGGCTGAGCAACAGCTTTCCAGGCTAGCTCTTTCTGCCTGCAAGCTATCTGCATACGTTCGCATTTTCACAGCATGGCTGCTGAAGGCCCCAAGCACGGACCAACTAAGCTATTTTTGAAGTGACAGGAGGCAAGACAAGCAAGCAGCCCCAGTCTCTGTGCCTCTGTGCGAGCAGTGCCATGGGCAGATGAGGCTGAGCAACAGCTTTCCAGGCTAGCTCTTTCTGCCTGCGAGCTATCTGCAGACGTTCGCATTTTCGGAGAAGGGCTGCCGGAGAAGCCCTACACGGACCACCTAAGATACGTTTGAAGTTTGAGGTGATAAGACAAGCAAGCAGCCCCAGTCTCTGTACCTCTGTGCGAGCAGTGCCATGGGCAGATGAGGCTGAGCAACAGCTTTCCAGGCTAGCTCTTTCTGCCTGCGAGCTATCTGCAGACGTTCGCATTTTCGGAGCAGGGCTGCCGGAGGCCCCATGCACTGACCACCAAAGCTACATTAAAGTTTCAGGGAGCAAGACAAGCAAGCAGCCCCAGTCTCTGTGCCTCTGTGCGAGCAGTGCCATGGGCAGATGAGGCTGAGCAACAGCTTTCCAGGCTAGCTCTGTCTGCCTGCGAGGTATCTGCAGACGTTCGCATTTTAAGAGCAGGGCTGCCGGAGGCTCTCTGCACGGACTGCCAAAGATATGTTTGAAGTTTGAGGTGTCAAGACAAGCAAGCAGCCCCAGTCTCTGTGCCTCTGTGCGAGCAGTGCCATGGGCAGATGAGGCTGAGCAACAGCTTTCCATGCTAGCTCTTTCTGTCTGCGAGCTATCTGCAGACGTTCGCATTTTCGGAGAAGGGCTGCCGGAGAAGCCCTACACGGACCACCTAAGATACGTTTGAAGTTTGAGGTGACAAGACAAGCAAGCAGCCCCAGTCTCTGTGCCTCTGTGCGAGCAGTGCCATGGGCAGATGAGGCTGAGCAACAGCTTTCCAGGCTAGCTCTTTCTGGCTGCGAGCTATCTGCAGACGTTCGCATTTTCGGAGAAGGGCTGCCGGAGAAGCCCTACACGGACCACCTAAGATACGTTTGAAGTTTGAGGTGACAAGACAAGCAAGCAGCCCCAGTCTCTGTGCCTCTGTGCGAGCAGTGCCATGGGCAGATGAGGCTGAGCAACAGCTTTCCAGGCTAGCTCTTTCTGCCTGAGAGCTATCTGCAGACGTTCGCATTTTCGGAGAAGGGCTGCCGGAGAAGCCCTACACGGACCACCTAAGATACGTTTGAAGTTTGAGGGAGCAAGACAAGCAAGCAGCCCCAGTCTCTGTGCCTCTGTGCGAGCAGTGCCATGGGCAGATGAGGCTGAGCAACAGCTTCCAGGCTAGCTCTTTCTGCCTGCAAGCTATCTGCAGACGTTCGCATTTTCGGAGCAGGGCTGCCGGAGGCCCCATTCACGGACCACCAAAGCTACGTTTGAAGTTTGAGGGAGCAAGACAAGCAAGCAGCCCCAGTCTCTGTGCCTCTGTGCGAGCAGTGCCATGGGCAGATGAGGCTGAGCAACAGCTTTCCAGGCTAGCTCTTTCTGGCTGCCAGCTATCTGCTGACGTTCGCATTTTCGGAGAAGGAATGCCGGAGGCCCCCTACACGGACCACCTATGCTACGTTTGAAGTTTGAGGGGGCAAAACAAGCAAGCAGCCCCAGTCTCTGTGCCTCTGTGCGAGCAGTGCCATGGGCAGATGAGGCTGAGCAACAGCTTTCCAGGCTAGCTCTTTCTGCCTGCAAGCTATCTGCAGACGTTCGCATTTTCACAGCATGGCTGCTGAAGGCCCCAAGCACGGACCAACTAAGCTATTTTTGAAGTGACAGGAGGCAAGACAAGCAAGCAGCCCCAGTCTCTGTGCCTCTGTGCGAGCAGTGCCATGGGCAGATGAGGCTGAGCAACAGCTTTCCAGGCTAGCTCTTTCTGCCTGCGAGCTATCTGCAGACGTTCGCATTTTCGGAGAAGGGCTGCCGGAGAAGCCCTACACGGACCACCTAAGATACGTTTGAAGTTTGAGGTGATAAGACAAGCAAGCAGCCCCAGTCTCTGTACCTCTGTGCGAGCAGTGCCATGGGCAGATGAGGCTGAGCAACAGCTTTCCAGGCTAGCTCTTTCTGCCTGCGAGCTATCTGCAGACGTTCGCATTTTCGGAGAAGGGCTGCCGGAGGCCCCATGCACTGACCACCAAAGCTACATTTGAAGTTTCAGGGAGCAAGACAAGCAAGCAGCCCCAGTCTCTGTGCCTCTGTGCGAGCAGTGCCATGGGCAGATGAGGCTGAGCAACAGCTTTCCAGGCTAGCTCTGTCTGCCTGCGAGGTATCTGCAGACGTTCGCATTTTAAGAGCAGGGCTGCCGGAGGCTCTCTGCACGGACTGCCAAAGATATGTTTGAAGTTTGAGGTGTCAAGACAAGCAAGCAGTCCCAGTCTCTGTGCCTCTGTGCGAGCAGTGCCATGGGCAGATGAGGCTGAGCAACAGCTTTCCATGCTAGCTTTTTCTGGCTGCCAGCTATCTGCAGACGTTCGCATTTTCGGAGCAGGGCTGCCGGAGGCGCCCTACACGGACCACCTAAGATACGTTTGATGTTTGAGGGGCAAGACAAGCAAGTAGTCCCAGTTTCTGTGCCTCTGTGCGAGCAGTGCCATGGGCAGATGAGGCTGAGCAACAGCTTTCCAGGCTAGCTCTTTCTGCCTGCAAGCTATCTGCAGACGTTAGAATTTTCAGAGCATGGCTGCCGGAGACCACATGCACGGACCACTTAAGCTATTTTTGAAGTGTCAGGAGGTGGCAAGACAAGCAAGCAGCCCCAGTCTCTGTGCCTCTGTGCGAGCAGTGGCATGGGCAGATGAGGCTGAGCAACAGCTTTCCAGGCTAGCTCTTTCTGCCTGCGAGCTATCTGCAGACGTTCGCATTTTCGGAGCAGGGCTGCCGATGGCCCCATGCACTGACCACCAAAGCTACATTTGAAGTTTGAGGTGGCAAGACAAGCAAGCAGCCCCAATTTCTGTGCCTCTGTGCGAGCAGTGCCATGGGCAGATGAGGCTGAGCAACAGCTTTCCAGGCTGGCTCTTTCTGGCTGCGAGCTATCTGCAGATATTCACATTTTGGGAGCAGGGCTGCCGGAGGCGCCCCACACGGACCACCTAAGCTACGTTTGAAGTTTGAGGGAGCAAGACAAGCAAGCAGCCCCAGTCTCTGTGCCTCTGTGCGAGCAGTGCCATGGGCAGATGAGGCTGAGCAACAGCTTTCCAGGCTAGCTCTTTCTGGCTGCCAGCTATCTGCTGACGTTCGCATTTTCGGAGAAGGGCTGCCGGAGGCCCCATTCACGGACCACCAAAGCTACATTTGAAGTTTCAGGGGGCAAGACAAGCAAGCAGCCCCAGTCTCTGTGCCTCTGTGCGAGCAGTGCCATGGGCAGATGAGGCTGAGCAACAGCTTTCCAGGCTAGCTCTTTCTGCCTGCGAGCTATCTGCAGATATTCACATTTTGGGAGCAGGGCTGCCGGAGGGGACATGCACGGACCACCTAAGCTGCGTTTGAAGTTTGAGGGAGCAAGACAAGCAAGCAGCCCCAGTCTCTGTGCCTCTGTGCGAGCAGTGCCATGGGCAGATGAGGCTGAGCAACAGCTTTCCAGGCTAGCTCTTTCCACCTGCAAGCTATCTGCAGACGTTTGCATTTTCGGAGCAGGGCTGCCGGAGGCCCCATTCACGGACCACCAAAGCTGCATTTGAAGTTTGAGGGGGCAAAACAAGCAAGCAGCCCCAGTCTCTGTGCCTCTGTGCGAGCAGTGCCATGGGCAGATGAGGCTGAGCAACAGCTTTCCAGGCTAGCTCTTTCCACCTGCAAGCTATCTGCAGACGTTCGCATTTTCAGAGCATGGCTGCCGGAGGCCCCCAGCACGGACGACTTAAGCTATTTGTGAAGTGTCAGGAGTCAAGACAAGCAAGCAGCCCCAGACTCTGTGCCTCTGTGCGAGCAGTGCCATGGGCAGATGAAGCTGAGCAACAGCTTTCCAGGCTAGCATTTTCTGCCTGCGAGCTATCTGCAGACATTCGCATTTTCAGAGCAGGTCTGCCGGAGGCTCTCTGCACGGACTGCCAAATATATGTTTGAAGTTTGAGGAGGCAAGACAAGCAAGCAGCCACAGACTCTGTGCTTCTGTGCGAGCAGTGCCATGGGCAGATGAAGCTGAGCAACAGTTTTCCAGGCTAGCTCTTTCTGCCTGCGAGGTATCTGCAGACGTTCGCATTTTCAGAGCAGGGCTGCCGGAGGCTCTCTGCACGGACTGACAAAGTTATGTTTGAAGTTTGAGGTGGCAAGACAAGCAAGCAGCCCCAGTCTCTGTGCCTCTGTGCGAGCAGTGCCATGGGCAGATGAGGCTGAGCAACAGCTTTCCAGGCTAGCTCTTTCTGGCTGCGAGCTATCTGCAGACGTTCGCATTTTCGGAGCATGGCTGCCGAAGGCCCCCTGCACGGACCACTTAAGCTATGTTTGAAGTGTCAGGAGGCAAGACAAGCAAGCAGCCCCAGACTCTGTGCCTCTGTGCGAGCAATACCATGGGCAGATGAGGCTGAGCAACAGCTTTCCAGGCTAGCTCTTTCTGGCTGCGAGCTATCTGCAGATGTTCACATTTTGGGAGCAGGGCTGCCGGATGCTTCCTGCACGGACCACCTAAGATACGTTTGATGTTTGAGGGGGCAAGACAAGCAAGTAGTCCCAGTTTCTGTGCCTCTGTGCGAGCAGTGCCATGGGCAGATGAGGCTGAGCAACAGCTTTCCAGGCTAGCTCTTTCTGCCTGCAAGCTATCTGCAGACGTTAGCATTTTCAGAGCATGGCTGCCGGAGACCACCTGCACGGACCACTTAAGCTATTTTTGAAGTGTCAGGAGGTGGCAAGACAAGCAAGCAGCCCCAGTCTCTGTGCCTCTGTGCGAGCAGTGCCATGGGCATATGAGGCTGAGCAACAGCTTTCCAGGCTAGCTCTTTCTGCCTGCGAGCTATCTGCAGACGTTCGCATTTTCGGAGCAGGGCTGCCGATGGCCCCATGCACTGACCACCAAAGCTACATTTGAAGTTTGAGGTGGCAAGACAAGCAAGCAGCCCCAATTTCTGTGCCTCTGTGCGAGCAGTGCCATGGGCAGATGAGGCTGAGCAACAGCTTTCCAGGCTGGCTCTTTCTGGCTGCGAGCTATCTGCAGATATTCACATTTTGGGAGCAGGGCTGCCGGAGGCGCCCCACACGGACCACCTAAGCTACGTTTGAAGTTTGAGGGAGCAAGACAAGCAAGCAGCCCCAGTCTCTGTGCCTCTGTGCGAGCACTGCCATGGGCAGATGAGGCTGAGCAACAGCTTTCCAGGCTAGCTCTTTCTGTCTGCCAGCTATCTGCTGACGTTCGCATTTTCGGAGAAGGGCTACCGGAGGCCCCATTCACGGACCACCAAAGCTACATTTGAAGTTTGAGGTGGCAAGACAAGCAAGCAGCCCCAGTCTCTGTGCCTCTGTGCGAGCAGTGCCATGGGCAGATGAGGCTGAGCAACAGCTTTCCAGGCTAGCTCTTTCTGCCTGCGAGCTATCTGCAGATATTCACATTTTGGGAGCAGGGCTGCCGGAGGGGACATGCACGGACCACCTAAGCTACATTTGAAGTTTCAGGGGGCAAGACAAGCAAGCAGCCCCAGTCTCTGTGCCTCTGTGCGAGCAGTGCCATGGGCAGATGAGGCTGAGCAACAGCTTTCCAGGCTAGCTCTTTCTGGCTGCCAGCTATCTGCACACGTTCGCATTTTCGGAGCAGGGCTGCCGGAGGACCCATTCACGGACCACCAAAGCTGCATTTGAAGTTTGAGGGGGCAAAACAAGCAAGGAGCCCCAGTCTCTGTGCCTCTGTGCGAGCAGTGCCATGGGCAGATGAGGCTGAGCAACAGCTTTCCAGGCTAGCTCTTTCTGCCTGCAAGCTATCTGCATACGTTAGCATTTTCAGAGCATGGCTGCCGGAGATCACCTGCACGGACCACTTAAGATATTTTTGAAGTGTCAGGAGGCAAGACAAGCAAGCAGCCTCAGTCTCTGTGCCTCTGTGCGAGCAGTGCCATGGGCAGATGAGGCTGAGCAACAGCTTTCCAGGCTAGCTCTTTCTGCCTGCAAGCTATCTGCAGACGTTCGCATTTTCGGAGCAGGGCTGCCGATGGCCCCATGCACTGACCACCAAAGCTACATTTGAAGTTTGAGGTGGCAAGACAAGCAAGCAGCCCCAGTTTCTGTGCCTCTGTGCGAGCAGTGCCATGGGCAGATGAGGCTGAGCAACAGCTTTCCAGGCTGGCTCTTTCTGGCTGCGATCTATCTGCAGATATTCACATTTTGGGAGCAGGGCTGCCGGAGGCGCCCCACACGGACCACCTAAGCTACGTTTGAAGTTTGAGGGAGCAAGACAAGCAAGCAGCCCCAGTCTCTGTGCCTCTGTGCGAGCAGTGCCATGGGCAGATGAGGCTGAGCAACAGCTTTCCAGGCTAGCTCTTTCTGTCTGCCAGCTATCTGCTGACGTTCACATTTTCGGAGAAGGGCTGCCGGAGGCCCCATTCACGGACCACCAAAGCTACATTTGAAGTTTCAGGGGGCAAGACAAGCAAGCAGCCCCAGTCTCTGTGCCTCTGTGCGAGCAGTGCCATGGGCAGATGAGGCTGAGCAACAGCTTTCCAGTCTAGCTCTTTCTGCCTGCGAGCTATCTGCAGATATTCACATTTTGGGAGCAGGGCTGCCGGAGGGGACATGCACGGACCACCAAAGCTACGTTTGAAGTTTGAGGGAGCAAGACAAGCAAGCAGCCCCAGTCTCTGTGCCTCTGTGCGAGCAGTGCCATGGGCAGATGAGGCTGAGCAACAGCTTTCCAGGCTAGCTCTTTCTGGCTGCCAGCTATCTGCAGACGTTCGCATTTTCGGAGCAGGGCTGCCGGAGGCGCCCTTCACGGACCACCAAAGCTGCATTTGAAGTTTGAGGGGGCAAAACAAGCAAGCAGCCCCAGTCTCTGTGCCTCTGTGCGAGCAGTGCCATGGGCAGATGAGGCTGAGCAACAGCTTTCCAGGCTAGCTCTTTCTGCCTGCAAGCTATCTGCAGACATTCGCATTTTCAGAACATGGCTGCTGAAGACCCCAAGCACGGACCACTTAAGCTATTTTTGAAGTGTCAGGAGGCAAGACAAGCAAGCAGCCCCAGACTCTGTGCCTCTGTGCGAGCAGTGCCATGGGCAGATGAAGCTGAGTAACAGTGTTCCAGGTTAGCTCTTTCTGCCTGCGAGGTATCTGCAGACTTTCGCATTTTCAGAGCAGGGCTGCCGGAGGCTCTCTGCACGGACTGCCAAAGTTATGTTTGAAGTTTGAGGTGGCAAGACAAGCAAGCAGCCCCAGTCTCTGTGCCTCTGTGCGAGCAGTGCCATGGGCAGATGAGGCTGAGCAACAGCTTTCCAGGCTAGCTCTTTCTGCCTGCGAGCTATCTGCAGACGTTCGCATTTTCGGAGAAGGGCTGCTGGAGGCGCCCTACACGGACAACCTAAGATACGTTTGAAGTTTGAGGTGGCAAGACAAGCAAGCAGCCCCAGTTTCTGTGCCTCTGTGCGAGCAGTGCCATGGGCAGATGAGGCTGAGCAACAGCTTTCCAGGCTAGCTATTTCTGCCTGCAAGCTATCTGCAGACGTTCGCATTTTCGGAGAAGGGCTGCCGGAGGCGCCCTACACGGACAACCTAAGATACGTTTGAAGTTTGAGGTGGCAAGACAAGCAAGCAGCCCCAGTCTCTGTGCCTCTGTGCGAGCAGTGCCATGGGCAGATGAGGCTGAGCAACAGCTTTCCAGGCTAGCTCTTTCTGGCTGCGAGCTATCTGCAGATGTTCACATTTTGGGAGCAGGGCTGCCGGATGCTTCCTGCACGGACCACCTAAGATACGTTTGATGTTTGAGGGGGCAAGACAAGCAAGTAGTCCCAGTTTCTGTGCCTCTGTGCGAGCAGTGCCATGGGCAGATGAGGCTGAGCAACAGCTTTCCAGGCTAGCTCTTTCTGCCTGCAAGCTATCTGCAAATGTTCACATGTTCAGAGAAGGGCTGCTGGAGACCTCCTGCACGGACCACTTAAGCTATTTTTGAAGTGTCAGGAGGCAAGACAAGCAAGCAGCCCCAGTCTCTGTGCCTCTGTGCGAGCAGTGCCATGGGCAGATGAGGCTGAGCAACAGCTTTCCAGGCTAGACCTTTCTGCCTGCGAGCTATCTGCAGACGTTCGCATTTTCGGAGAAGGGCTGCCGGAGGCCCCATTCACGGACTACCAAAGCTACATTTGAAGTTTCAGGGGGCAAGACAAGCAAGCAGCCCCAGTCTCTGTGCCTCTGTGCGAGCAGTGCCATGGGCAGATGAGGCTGAGCAACAGCTTTCCAGACTAGCTATTTCTGGCTGCGAGCTATCTGCAGATATTCCATTTTGGGAGCAGGGCTGCCGTAGGGGACATGCACAGACCACGTAAGCTACGTTTGAAGTTTGAGGTGGCAAGACAAGCAAGCAGCCCCAGTCTCTGTGCCTCTGTGCGAGCAGTGCCATGGGCAGATGAGGCTGAGCAACAGCTTTCCAGGCTAGCTCTTTCTGGCTGCCAGCTATCTGCAGACGTTCGCATTTTCGGAGAAGGGCTGCCGGAGGCCCCATGCACGGAACAGCAAAGCTGCATTTGGAGTTTGAGGGGGCAAAACAAGCAAGCAGCCCCAGTCTCTGTGCCTCTGTGCGAGCAGTGCCATGGGCAGATGAGGCTGAGCAACAGCTTTCCAGGCTAGCTCTTTCTGCCTGCAAGTTATCTGCAGACGTTCGCATTTTCGGAGCATGGCTGCCGAAGGCCCCCGGCACGGACCACTTAAGATATTTTTGAAGTGTCAGGAGGCAAGACAAGCAAGCAGCCCCAGACTCTGTGCCTCTGTGCGAGCAGTGCCATGGGCAGATGAGGCTGAGCAACAGCTTTCCAGGCTAGCTCTTTCTGCCTGCGAGCTATCTGCAGACGTTCGCATTTTCGGAGCAGGGATGCCGAAGGCCCCCGGCACGGACCACCTAAGATACGTTTGAAGTTTGAGGTGGCAAGACAAGCAAGCAGCCCCAGTCTCTGTGCCTCTGTGTGAGCAGTGCCATGGGTAGATGAGGCTGAGCAACAGCTTTCCAGGGTAGCTCTTTCTGCCTGCGAGCTATCAGCAGATATTCACATTTTGGGAGCAGGGCTGCCGGAGGCGCCCTACACGGACTGCCAAAGCTACGTTTGAAGTTTGAGTTTGCAAGACAAACAAGCAGCCCCAGTCTCTGTGCCTCTGTGCGAGCAGTGCCATGGGCAGATGAGGCTGAGCAACAGCTTTCCAGGCTAGCCCTTTATGGCTTCCAACTATCTGCAGACGTTAGCATTTTCAGAGCATGGCTGCCGGAGGGGCCCTATACGGACCACCTAAGATACGTTTGAAGTTTGAGGTGGCAAGACAAGCAAGCAGCCCCAGTCTCTGTGCCTCTGTGCGAGCAATGCCATGGGCAGATGAGGCTGAGCAACAGCTTTCCAGGCTAGCTCTTTCTGGCTGCGAGCAATCTGTAGATGTTCACATTTTGGGAGCAGGGCTGCCGGATGCTTCCTGCACGGACCACCTAAGCTACGTTTGAAGTTTGAGGGGGCAAGAGAAGCAAGTAGCCCCAGTTTCTGTGCCTCTGTGCGAGCAGTGCCATGGGCAGATGAGGCTGAGCAACAGCTTCCAGGTTAGCTCTTTCTGCCTGCAAGCTATCTGCAGACGTTCGCATTTTCACAGCATGGCTGCAGAAGACCCCAAGCACGGACCACTTAAGCTATTTTTGAAGTGTCAGGAGCAAGACAAGCAAGCAGCCCCAGACTCTGTGCCTCTGTGCGAGCAGTGCCATGGGCAGATGAGGCTGAGCAACAGCTTTCCATGCTAGCTCTTTCTGCCTGCGAGCTATCTGCAGACGTTCGCATTTTCGGAGCATGGCTGCCGAAGGCCCCCGGCACGGACCACTTAAGCTATTTTTGAAGTGTCAGGAGGCAAGACAAGCAAGCAGCCCCAGACTCTGTGCCTCTGTGCGAGCAGTGCCATGGGCAGATGAGGTTGAGCAACAGCTTTCCAGGCTAGCTCTTTCTGGCTGCCAGCTATCTTCTGACGTTCGCATTTTCGGAGAAGGGCTGCCGGAGGCCCCATTCACGGACCACCAAAGCTACATTTGAAGTTTCAGGGGGCAAGACAAGCAAGCAGCCCCAGACTCTGTGCCTCTGTGCGAGCAGTGCCATGGGCAGATGAGGCTGAGCAACAGCTTTCCAGGCTAGCTCTTTCTGCCTGCAAGCTATCTGCAGACGTTCGCATTTTCGGAGAAGGGCTGCCGGAGAAGCCCTACACGGACCACCTAAGATACGTTTGAAGTTTGAGGTGACAAGACAAGCAAGCAGCCCCAGTCTCTGTGCCTCTGTGCGAGCAGTGCCATGGGCAGATGAGGCTGAGCAACAGCTTTCCAGGCTAGCTCTTTCTGGCTGCGAGCTATCTGCAGACGTTCGCATTTTCGGAGAAGGGCTGCTGGAGGCCCCATGCACTGACCACCAAAGCTACATTTGAAGTTTCAGGGAGCAAGACAAGCAAGCAGCCCCAGTTTCTGTGCCTCTGTGCGAGCAGTGCCATGGGCAGATGAGGCTGAGCAACAGCTTTCCAGGCTAGCTATTTCTGCCTGCGAGCTATCTGCAGACGTTCGCATTTTCGGAGCAGGACTGCCGAAGGCCCCCGGCACGGACCACCTAAGATACGTTTGAAGTTTGAGGTGGCAAGACAAGAAAGCAGCCCCAGTCTCTGTGCCTCTGTGTGAGCAGTGCTATGGGTAGATGAGGCTGAGCAACAGCTTTCCAGGCTAGCTATTTCTGGCTGCGAGCTATCAGCAGATATTCACATTTTGGGAGCAGGGCTGCCGGATACGCCCTACACGGACTGCCAAAGCTACGTTTGAAGTTTGAGTTTGCCAGACAAGCAAGCAGCCCCAGTCTCTGTGCCTCTGTGCGAGCAGTGCCATGGGCAGATGAGGCTGAGTAACAGCTTTCCAGGCTAGCCCTTTATGGCTGCCAACTATCTGCAGACGTTAGCATTTTCAGAGCATGCCTGCCGGAGGCGCACTACACGGACCACCTAAGATACGTTTGAAGTTTGAGGTGGCAAGACAAGCAAGCAGCCCCAGTCTCTGTGCCTCTGTGCGAGCAATGCCATGGGCAGATGAGGCTGAGCAACAGCTTTCCAGGCTAGCTCTTTCTGGCTGCGAGCAATCTGCAGATGTTCACATTTTGGGAGCAGGGCTGCCGGATGCTTCCTGCACGGACCACCTAAGCTATGTTTGAAGTTTGAGGGGGTAGGAGAAGCAAGTAGCCCCAGTTTCTGTGCCTCTGTGCAAGCAGTGCCATGGGCAGATGAGGCTGAGCAACAGCTTCCAGGCTAGCTCTTTCTGCCTGCAAGCTATCTGCAGACGTTCGCATTTTCGGAGCAGGGCTGCCGGAGGCCCCATTCACGGACCACCAAAGGTACATTTAAAGTTTGCGGTGGCAAGACAAGCAAGCAGCCCCAGTTTCTGTGCCTCTGTGCGAGCAGTGCCATGGGCAGATGAGGCTGAGCAACAGCTTTCCAGGCTAGCTCTTTCTGCCTGCAAGCTATCTGCAGACGTTCGCATTTTCACAGCATGGCTGCTGAAGGCCCCAAGCACGGACCACTTAAGCTATTTTTGAAGTGTCAGGAGCAAGACAAGCAAGCGGCCCCAGACTCTGTGCCTCTGTGCGAGCAGTGCCATGGGCAGATGAAGCTGAGCAACAGTTTTCCAGGCTAGCTTTTTCTGCCTGCGAGCTATCTGCAGACGTTCGCATTTTCGGAGAAGGGCTGCTGGAGGCCCCATGCACTGACCATCAAAGCTACATTTGAAGTTTCAGGTAGCAAGACAAGCAAGCAGCCGCAGTTTCTGTGCCTCTGTGCGAGCAGTGCCATGGGCAGATGAGGCTGAGCAACAGCTTTCCAGGCTAGCTCTTTCTGCCTGCGAGCTATCTGCAGACGTTCGCATTTTCGGAGCAGGGCTGCCGGAGGCACCATGCACTGACGCCACCAAAGATGCATTTGAAGTTTCAGGGAGCAAGACAAGCAAGCAGCCCCAGTTTCTGTGCCTCTGTGCGAGCAGTGCCATGGGCAGATGAGGCTGAGCAACAGCTTTCCAGGCTAGCTCTTTCTGGCTGCGAGCTATCTGCAGACGTTCGCATTTTCGGAGCATGGCTGCCGGAGGCGCCCTACACGAACCACCTAAGATACGTTTGAAGTTTGAGGTGGCAAGACAATAAAGCAGCCCCAGTCTCTGTGCCTCTGTGTGAGCAGTGCCATAGGCAGATGAGGCTGAGAAACAGCTTTCAAGGCTAGCTCTTTCTGCCTGCGAGCTATCTGCAGATATTCACATTCTGGGAGCAGGGCTGCCGGAGGCGCCCTACACGGACCACCAAAGATACGTTTGAAGTTTGAGGGAGCAAGACAAGCAAGCAACCCCAGTCTCTGTGCCTCTGTGCGAGCAGTGCCATGGGCAGATGAGGCTGAGCAACAGCTTTCCAGGCTAGCTCTTTCTGCCTGCAAGCTATCTGCAGACGTTCGCATTTTCGGAGCAGGGCTGCCGGAGGCCCCATTCACGGACCACCAAAGATACATTTCAAGTTTAAAGTGGCAAGACAAGCAAGCAGCCCGAGTTTCTGTGCCTCTGTGCGAGCATTGCCATGGGCAGATGAGGCTGAGCAACAGCTTTCCAGGCTGGCTCTTTCTGGCTGCGAGCTATCTGCAGATATTCACATTTTGGGAGCAGGGCTGCCGGAGAAGCCCTACACAGACCACCTAAGATACATTTGAAGTTTGAGGTAACAAGACAAGCAAGCAGCCCCAGTCTCTGTGCCTCTGTGCGAGCAGTGCCATGGGCAGATGAGGCTGAGCAACAGCTTTCCAGGCTAGCTCTTTCTGGCTGCGAGCTATCTGCAGACGTTCGCATTTTCGGAGAAGGGCTGCTGGAGGCCCCATGCACTGACCACCAAAGCTACATTTGAAGTTTCAGGGAGCAAGACAAGCAAGCAGCCCCAGTTTCTGTGCCTCTGTGCGAGCAGTGCCATGGGCAGATGAGGCTGAGCAACAGCTTTCCAGGCTAGCTCTTTCTGCCTGCGAGCTATCTGCAGACGTTCGCATTTTCGGAGCAGGGCTGCCGAAGGCCCCCGGCACAGACCACCTAAGATACGTTTGAAGTTTGAGGTGGCAAGACAAGCAAGCAGCCCCAGTCTCTGTGCCTCTGTGTGAGCAGTGCCATGGGTAGATGAGGCTGAGCAACAGCTTTCCAGGCTAGCTATTTCTGGCTGCCAGCTATCAGCAGATATTCACATTTTGGGAGCAGGGCTGCCGGAGGCGCCCTACACGGACTGCCAAAGCTACGTTTGAAGTTTGAGTTTTCAAGACAAGCAAGCAGCCCCAGTCTCTGTGCCTCTGTGCGAGCAGTGCCATGGGCAGATGAGGCTGAGCAACAGCTTTCCAGGCTAGCCCTTTATGGCTGCCAACTATCTGCAGACGTTAGCATTTTCAGAGCATGGCTGCCGGAGGGGCCCTATACGGACCACCTAAGATACGTTTGAAGTTTGAGGTGGCAAGACAAGCAAGCAGCCCCAGTCTCTGTGCCTCTGTGTGAGCAGTGCCATGGGTAGATGAGGCTGAGCAACAGCTTTCCAGGCTGGCTCTTTCTGGCTGCGAGCTATCTGCAGATATTCACATTTTGGGAGCAGGGCTGCCGGAGGCTCCCCACACGGACCACCTAAGCTACGTTTGAAGTTTGAGGGAGCAAGACAAGCAAGCAGCCCCAGTCTCTGTGCCTCTGTGCGAGCAGTGCCATGGGCAGTTGAGGTTGAGCAACAGCTTTCCAGGCTAGCTCTTTCTGGCTGCCAGCTATCTGCAGACGTTCGCATTTTCGGAGCAGGGCTGCCGGAGGCCCCATTCACGGACCACCAATGCTGCATTTGAAGTTTGAGGGGGCAAAACAAGCAAGCAGCCCCAGTCTCTGTGCCTCTGTGCGAGCAGTGCCATGGGCAGATGAGGCTGAGCAACAGCTTTCCAGGCTAGCTCTTTCTGCCTGCAAGCTATCTGCAGACGTTCGCATTTTCACAGCATGGCTGCTGAAGGCCCCAAGCACGGACCACTTAAGCTATTTTTGAAGTGTCAGGAGTCAAGACAAGCAAGCAGCCCCAGACTCTGTGCCTCTGTGCGAGCAGTGCCATGGGCAGATGAAGCTGAGCAAAAGTTTTCCAGGCTAGCTCTTTCTGCCTGCGAGGTATCTGCAGACGTTCGCATTTTCAGAGCTGGGCTGCCGGAGGCTCTCTGCACGGACTGCCAAAGATATGTTTGAAGTTTGAGGTGGCAAGACAAGCAAGCAGCCCCAGACTCTGTGCCTCTGTGCGAGCAGTGCCATGGGCAGATGAGGCTGAGCAACAGCTTTCCAGGCTAGCTCTTTCTGTCTGCGAGCTATCTGCAGACGTTCGCATTTTCGGAGAAGGGCTGCCGGAGAAGCCCTACACGGACCACCTAAGATACGTTTGAAGTTTGAGGTGACAAGACAAGCAAGCAGCCCCAGTCTCTGTGCCTCTGTGCGAGCAGTGCCATGGGCAGATGAGGCTGAGCAACAGCTTTCCAGGCTAGCTCTTTCTGCCTGCGAGCTATCTGCAGACGTTCGCATTTTCGGAGAAGGGCTGCCGGAGAAGCCCTACACGGACCACCTAAGATACGTTTGAAGTTTGAGGGGACAAGACAAGCAAGCAGCCCCAGTCTCTGTGCCTCTGTGCGAGCAGTGCCATGGGCAGATGAGGCTGAGCAACAGCTTTCCAGGCTAGCTCTTTCTGCCTGAGAGATATCTGCAGACGTTCGCATTTTCGGAGAAGGGCTGCCGGAGAAGCCCTACACGGACCACCTAAGATACGTTTGAAGTTTGAGGTGACAAGACAAGCAAGCAGCCCCAGTTTCTGTGCCTCTGTGCGAGCAGTGCCATGGGCAGATGAGGCTGAGCAACAGCTTTCCAGGCTAGCTCTTTCTGCCTGCGAGCTATCTGCAGACGTTCGCATTTTCGGAGCATGGCTGCCGGAGGCACCATGCACTGACCACCAAAGATACATTTGAAGTTTCAGGGAGCAAGACAAGCAAGCAGCCCCAGTTTCTGTGCCTCTGTGCGAGCAGTGCCATGGGCAGATGAGGCTGAGCAACAGCTTTCCAGGCTAGCTCTTTCTGGCTGCGAGCTATCTGCAGACGTTCGCATTTTCGGAGCATGGCTGCCGGAGGCGCCCTACACGAACCACCTAAGATACGTTTGAAGTTTGAGGTGGCAAGACAATAAAGCAGCCCCAGTCTCTGTTCCTCTGTGTGAGCAGTGCCATAGGCAGATGAGGCTGAGAAACAGCTTTCAAGGCTAGCTCTTTCTGCCTGCGAGCTATCTGCAGATATCCACATTCTGGGAGCAGGGCTGCCGGAGGCGCCCTACACGGACCACCAATGATACGTTTGAAGTTTGAGGGAGCAAGACAAGCAAGCAGCCCCAGTCTCTGTGCCTCTGTGCGAGCAGTGCCATGGGCAGATGAGGCTGAGCAACAGCTTCCAGGCTAGCTCTTTCTGCCTGCAAGCTATCTGCAGACGTTCGCATTTTCGGAGCAGGGCTGCCGGAGGCCCCATTCACGGACCACCAAAGATACATTTCAAGTTTAAGGTGGCAAGACAAGCAAGCAGCCCCAGTTTCTGTGCCTCTGTGCGAGCAGTGCCATGGGCAGATGAGGCTGAGCAACAGCTTTCCAGGCTGGCTCTTTTTGGCTGCGAGCTATCTGCAGATATTCACATTTTGGGAGCAGGGCTGCCGGAGGCTCCCCACACGGACCACCTAAGCTACGTTTGAAGTTTGAGGGAGCAAGACAAGCAAGCAGCCCCAGTCTCTGTGCCTCTGTGCGAGCAGTGCCATGGGCAGATGAGGTTGAGCAACAGCTTTCCAGGCTAGCTCTTTCTGGCTGCCAGCTATCTGCTGACGTTCGCATTTTCGGAGAAGGGATGCCGGAGGCCCCATTCACAGACCACCAAAGCTACATTTGAAGTTTCAGGGTGCAAGACAAGCAAGCAGCCCCAGTCTCTGTGCCTCTGTGCGAGCAGTGCCATGGGCAGATGAGGCTGAGCAACAGCTTTCCAGGCTAGCTCTTTCTGCCTGAGAGCTATCTGCAGACGTTCGCATTTTCGGAGCAGGGCTGCCAGAGAAGCCCTACACGGACCACCTAAGATACGTTTGAAGTTTGAGGTGACAAGACAAGCAAGCAGCCCCAGTCTCTGTACCTCTGTGCGAGCAGTGCCATGGGCAGATGTGGCTGAGCAACAGCTTTCCAGGCTAGCTCTTTCTGGCTGCGAGCTATCTGCAGACGTTCGCATTTTCGGAGAAGGGCTGCCGGAGGCACCATGCACTGACCACCAAATCTACATTTGAAGTTTCAGGGAGCAAGACAGGCAAGCAGCCCCAGTTTCTGTGCCTCTGTGCGAGCAGTGCCATGGGCAGATGAGGCTGAGCAACAGCTTTCCAGGCTAGCTCTTTCTGGCTGCGAGCTATCTGCAGACGTTCGCATTTTCGGAGCATGGCTGCCGGAGGCGCCCTACACGAACCACCTAAGATACGTTTGAAGTTTGAGGTGGCAAGACAATAAAGCAGCCCCAGTCTCTGTGCCTCTGTGTGAGCAGTGCCATAGGCAGATGAGGCTGAGAAACAGCTTTCAAGGCTAGCTCTTTCTGCCTGCGAGCTATCTGCAGATATTCACATTCTGGGAGCAGGGCTGCCGGAGGCGCCCTACACGGACCACCAAAGATACGTTTGAAGTTTGAGGGAGCAAGACAAGCAAGCAGCCCCAGTCTCTGTGCCTCTGTGCGAGCAGTGCCATGGGCAGATGAGGCTGAGCAACAGCTTCCAGGCTAGCTCTTTCTGCCTGCAAGCTATCTGCAGACGTTCGCATTTTCGGAGCAGGGCTGCCGGAGGCCCCATTCACGGACCACCAAAGATACATTTCAAGTTTAAGGTGGCAAGACAAGCAAGCAGCCTCAGTTTCTGTGCCTCTGTGCGAGCAGTGCCATGGGTAGATGATTCTGAGCAACAGCTTTCCAGGCTAGCTCTTTCTGGCTGCCAGCTATCTGCTGACGTTCGCATTTTCGGAGAAGGAATGCCGGAGGCCCCCTACACGGACCACCTATGCTACGTTTGAAGTTTCAGGGGGCAAAACAAGCAAGCAGCCCCAGTCTCTGTGCCTCTGTGCGAGCAGTGCCATGGGCAGATGAGGCTGAGCAACAGCTTTCCAGGCTAGCTCTTTCTGCCTGCAAGCTATCTGCAGACGTTCGCATTTTCACAGCATGGCTGCTGAAGGCCCCAAGCACGGACTAACTAAGCTATTTTTGAAGTGACAGGAGGCAAGACAAGCAAGCAGCCCCAGACTCTGTGCCTCTGTGCGAGCAGTGCCATGGGCAGATGAAGCTGAGCAAAAGTTTTCCAGGCTAGCTCTTTCTGCCTGCGAGGTATCAGCAGACGTTCGCATTTTCAGAGCAGGGCTGCCGGAGGCTCTCTGCACGGACTGCCAAAGATATGTTTGAAGTTTGAGGTGGCAAGACAAGCAAGCAGCCCCAGACTCTGTGCCTCTGTGCGAGCAGTGCCATGGGCAGATGAGGCTGAGCAACAGCTTTCCAGGCTAGCTCTTTCTGGCTGCGAGCTATCTGCAGACGTTCGCATTTTCGGAGAAGGGCTGCCGGAGAAGCCCTACACGGACCACCTAAGATACGTTTGAAGTTTGAGGTGACAAGACAAGCAAGCAGCCCCAGTCTCTGTGCCTCTGTGCGAGCAGTGCCATGGGCAGATGAGGCTGAGCAACAGCTTTCCAGGCTAGCTCTTTCTGCCTGCGAACTATCTGCAGACGTTCGCATTTTCGGAGAAGGGCTGCCGGAGAAGCCCTACACGGACCACCTAAGATACGTTTGAAGTTTGAGGTGATAAGACAAGCAAGCAGCCCCAGTCTCTGTACCTCTGTGCGAGCAGTGCCATGGGCAGATGAGGCTGAGCAACAGCTTTCCAGGCTAGCTCTTTCTGCCTGCGAGCTATCTGCAGACGTTCGCATTTTCGGAGAAGGGCTGCCGGAGGCCCCATGCACTGACCACCAAAGCTACATTTGAAGTTTCAGGGAGCAAAATAAGCAAGCAGCCCCAGTTTCTGTGCCTCTGTGCGAGCAGTGCCATGGGCAGATGAGGCTGAGCAACAGCTTCCAGGCTAGCTCTTTCTGGCTGTGAGCTGTCTGCAGACGTTCGCATTTTCGGAGCAGGGCTGTCCGACGCCCCATTCACGGACCACCAAAGCTACGTTTGAAGTTTGAGGGAGCAAGACAAGCAAGCAGCCCCAGTCTCTGTGCCTCTGTGCGAGCAGTGCCATGGGCAGATGAGGCTGAGCAACAGCTTTCCAGGCTAGCTCTTTCTGGCTGCCAGCTATCTGCTGACGTTCGCATTTTCGGAGAAGGAATGCCGGAGGCCCCCTACACGGACCACCTATGCTACGTTTGAAGTTTGAGGGGGCAAAACAAGCAAGCAGCCCCAGTCTCTGTGCCTCTGTGCGAGCAGTGCCATGGGCAGATGAGGCTGAGCAACAGCTTTCAAGGCTAGCTCTTTCTGCCTGCAAGCTATCTGCAGACGTTCGCATTTTCACAGCATGGCTGCTGAAGTCCCCAAGCACGGACCAACTAAGCTATTTTTGAAGTGACAGGAGGCAAGACAAGCAAGCAGCCCCAGTCTCTGTGCCTCTGTGCGAGCAGTGCCATGGGCAGATGAAGCTGAGCAAAAGTTTTCCAGGCTAGCTCTTTCTGCCTGCGAGGTATCTGCAGACGTTCGCATTTTCAGAGCAGGGCTGCCGGAGGCTCTCTGCACGGACTGCCAAAGATATGTTTGAAGTTTGAGGTGGCAAGACAAGCAAGCAGCCCCAGACTCTGTGCCTCTGTGCGAGCAGTGCCATGGGCAGATGAGGCTGAGCAACAGCTTTCCAGGCTAGCTCTTTCTGTCTGCGAGCTATCTGCAGACGTTCGCATTTTCGGAGAAGGGCTGCCGGAGAAGCCCTACACGGACCACCTAAGATACGTTTGAAGTTTGAGGTGACAAGACAAGCAAGCAGCCCCAGTTTCTGTGCCTCTGTGCGAGCAGTGCCATGGGCAGATGAGGCTGAGCAACAGCTTTCCAGGCTAGCTCTTTCTGCCTGCGAGCTATCTGCAGACGTTCGCATTTTCGGAGAAGGGCTGCCGGAGAAGCCCTACACGGACCACCTAAGATACGTTTGAAGTTTGAGGTGATAAGACAAGCAAGCAGCCCCAGTCTCTGTACCTCTGTGCGAGCAGTGCCATGGGCAGATGAGGCTGAGCAACAGCTTTCCAGGCTAGCTCTTTCTGGCTGCGAGCTATCTGCAGACGTTCGCATTTTCGGAGAAGGGCTGCTGGAGGCCCCATGCACTGACCACCAAAGCTACATTTGAAGTTTCAGGGAGCAAGACAAGCAAGCAGCCCCAGTTTCTGTGCCTCTGTGCGAGCAGTGCCATGGGCAGATGAGGCTGAGCAACAGCTTTCCAGGCTAGCTCTTTCTGTCTGCGAGCTATCTGCAGACGTTCGCATTTTCGGAGAAGGGCTGCCGGAGAAGCCCTACACGGACCACCTAAGATACGTTTGAAGTTTGAGGTGACAAGACAAGCAAGCAGCCCCAGTCTCTGTGCCTCTGTGCGAGCAGTGCCATGGGCAGATGAGGCTGAGCAACAGCTTTCCAGGCTAGCTCTTTCTGCCTGCGAGCTATCTGCAGACGTTCGCATTTTCGGAGAAGGGCTGCCGGAGAAGCCCTACACGGACCACCTAAGATACGTTTGAAGTTTGAGGTGACAAGACAAGCAAGCAGCCCCAGTCTCTGTGCCTCTGTGCGAGCAGTGCCATGGGCAGATGAGGCTGAGCAACAGCTTTCCAGGCTAGCTCTTTCTGCCTGAGAGCTATCTGCAGACGTTCGCATTTTCGGAGAAGGGCTGCCGGATAAGCCCTACACGGACCACCTAAGATACGTTTGAAGTTTGAGGTGATAAGACAAGCAAGTAGCCCCAGTCTCTGTACCTCTGTGCGAGCAGTGCCATGGGCAGATGAGGCTGAGCAACAGCTTTCCAGGCTAGCTCTTTCTGCCTGCGAGCTATCTGCAGACGTTTGCATTTTCGGAGAAGGGCTGCCGGAGGCCCCATGCACTGACCACCAAAGCTACATTTGAAGTTTCAGGGAGCAAGATAAGCAAGCAGCCCCAGTTTCTGTGCCTCTGTGCGAGCAGTGCCATGGGCAGATGAGGCTGAGCAACAGCTTTCCAGGCTAGCTCTTTCTGCCTGCGAGCTATCTGCAGATATTCACATTTTGGGAGCAGGGCTGCCGGAGGGGACATGCACGGACCACCTAAGCTACATTTGAAGTTTCAGGGGGCAAGACAAGCAAGCAGCCCCAGTCTCTGTGCCTCTGTGCGAGCAGTGCCATGGGCAGATGAGGCTGAGCAACAGCTTTCCAGGCTAGCTCTTTCTGGCTGCCAGCTATCTGCAGACGTTCGCATTTTCGGAGCAGGGCTGCCGGAGGACCCATTCACGGACCACCAAAGCTGCATTTGAATTTTGAGGGGGCAAAACAAGCAAGCAGCCCCAGTCTCTGTGCCTCTGTGCGAGCAGTGCCATGGGCAGATGAGGCTGAGCAACAGCTTTCCAGGCTAGCTCTTTCTGGCTGCGAGCTATCTGCAGATGTTCACATTTTGGGAGCAGGGCTGCCGGATGCTTCCTTCACGGACCACCTAAGATACGTTTGATGTTTGAGGGGGCAAGACAAGCAAGTAGTCCCAGTTTCTGTGCCTCTGTGCGAGCAGTGCCATGGGCAGATGAGGCTGAGCAACAGCTTTCCAGGCTAGCTCTTTCTGCCTGCAAGCTATCTGCAGACGTTAGCATTTTCAGAGCATGGCTGCCGGAGACCACCTGCACGGACCACTTAAGATATTTTTGAAGTGTCAGGAGGCAAGACAAGCAAGCAGCCTCAGTCTCTGTGCCTCTGTGCGAGCAGTGCCATGGGCAGATGAGGCTGAGCAACAGCTTTCCAGGCTAGCTCTTTCTGCCTGCAAGCTATCTGCAGACGTTCGCATTTTCGGAGCAGGGCTGCCGATGGCCCCATGCACTGATCACCAAAGCTACATTTGAAGTTTGAGGTGGCAAGACAAGCAAGCAGCCCCAGTTTCTGTGCCTCTGTGCGAGCAGTGCCATGGGCAGATGAGGCTGAGCAACAGCTTTCCAGGCTGGCTCTTTCTGGCTGCGAGCTATCTGCAGATATTCACATTTTGGGAGCAGGGCTGCCGGAGGCGCCCCACACGGACCACCTAAGCTACGTTTGAAGTTTGAGGGAGCAAGACAAGCAAGCAGCCCCAGTCTCTGTGCCTCTGTGCGAGCAGTGCCATGGGCAGATGAGGCTGAGCAACAGCTTTCCAGACTAGCTCTTTCTGGCTGCCAGCTATCTGCTGACGTTCGCATTTTCGGAGAAGGGCTGCCGGAGGCCCCATTCACGGACCACCAAAGCTACATTTGAAGTTTCAGGGGGCAAGACAAGCAAGCAGCCCCAGTCTCTGTGCCTCTGTGCAAGCAGTGCCATGGGCAGATGAGGCTGAGCAACAGCTTTCCAGGCTAGCTCTTTCTGCCTGCGAGCTATCTGCAGATATTCACATTTTGGGAGCAGGGCTGCCGGAGGGGACATGCACGGACCACCTAAGCTGCGTTTGAAGTTTCAGGGAGCAAGACAAGCAAGCAGCCCCAGTCTCTGTGCCTCTGTGCAAGCAGTGCCATGGGCAGATGAGGCTGAGCAACAGCTTTCCAGGCTAGCTCTTTCCACCTGCAAGCTATCTGCAGACGTTCGCATTTTCGGAGCAGGGCTGCCGGAGGCCCCATTCACGGACCACCAAAGCTGCATTTGAAGTTTGAGGGGGCAAAACAAGCAAGCAGCCCCAGTCTCTGTGCCTCTGTGCGAGCAGTGCCATGGGCAGATGAGGCTGAGCAACAGCTTTCCAGGCTAGCTCTTTCTGCCTGCAAGCTATCTGCAGACGTTCGCATTTTCGGAGCAGGGCTGCCGATGGCCCCATGCACTGATCACCAAAGCTACATTTGAAGTTTGAGGTGGCAAGACAAGCAAGCAGCCCCAGTTTCTGTGCCTCTGTGCGAGCAGTGCCATGGGCAGATGAGGCTGAGCAACAGCATTCCAGGCTGGCTCTTTCTGGCTGCGAGCTATCTGCAGATATTCACATTTTGGGAGCAGGGCTGCCGGAGGCGCCCCACACGGACCACCTAAGCTACGTTTGAAGTTTGAGGGAGCAAGACAAGCAAGCAGCCCCAGTCTCTGTGCCTCTGTGCGAGCAGTGCCATGGGCAGATGAGGCTGAGCAACAGCTTTCCAGGCTAGCTCTTTCTGGCTGCCAGCTATCTGCTGACGTTCGCATTTTCGGAGCAGGGCTGCCGGAGGCCCCATTCACGGACCACCAAAGCTACATTTGAAGTTTCAGGGGGCAAGACAAGCAAGCAGCCCCAGTCTCTGTGCCTCTGTGCAAGCAGTGCCATGGGCAGATGAGGCTGAGCAACAGCTTTCCAGGCTAGCTCTTTCTGCCTGCGAGCTATCTGCAGATATTCACATTTTGGGAGCAGGGCTGCCGGAGGGGACATGCACGGACCACCTAAGCTGCGTTTGAAGTTTGAGGGAGCAAGACAAGCAAGCAGCCCCAGTCTCTGTGCCTCTGTGCGAGCAGTGCCATGGGCAGATGAGGCTGAGCAACAGCTTTCCAGGCTAGCTCTTTCCACCTGCAAGCTATCTGCAGACGTTCGCATTTTCGGAGCAGGGCTGCCGGAGGCCCCATTCACGGACCACCAAAGCTGCATTTGAAGTTTGAGGGGGCAAGACAAGCAAGCAGCCCCAGTCTCTGTGCCTCTGTGCGAGCAGTGCCATGGGCAGATGAGGCTGAGCAACAGCTTTCCAGGCTAGCTCTTTCTGCCTGCAAGCTATCTGCAGACGTTCGCATTTTCAGAGCATGGCTGCCGGAGGCCCCCAGCACGGACCACTTAAGCTATTTGTGAAGTGTCAGGAGTCAAGACAAGCAAGCAGCCCCAGACTCTGTGCCTCTGTGCGAGCAGTGCCATGGGCAGATGAAGCTGAGCAACAGCTTTCCAGGCTAGCATTTTCTGCCTGCGAGCTATCTGCAGACATTCGCATTTTCAGAGCAGGTCTGCCGGAGGCTCTCTGCACGGACTGCCAAATATATGTTTGAAGTTTGAGGAGGCAAGACAAGCAAGCAGCCACAGACTCTGTGCTTCTGTGCGAGCAGTGCCATGGGCAGATGAAGCTGAGCAACAGTTTTCCAGGCTAGATCTTTCTGCCTGCGAGGTATCTGCAGACGTTCGCATTTTCAGAGCAGGGCTGCCGGAGGCTCTCTGCACGGACTGACAAAGTTATGTTTGAAGTTTGAGGTGGCAAGACAAGCAAGCAGCCCCAGTCTCTGTGCCTCTGTGCGAGCAGTGCCATGGGCAGATGAGGCTGAGCAACAGCTTTCCAGGCTAGCTCTTTCTGCCTGCGAGCTATCTGCAGACATTCGCATTTTCGGAGAAGGGCTGCCGGAGAAGCCCTACACGGACCACCAAAGCTACGTTTGAAGTTTGAGGTGGCAAGACAAGCAAGCAGCCCCAGTCTCTGTGCCTCTGTGCGAGCAGTGCCATGGGCAGATGAGGCTGAGCAACAGCTTTCCAGGCTAGCTCTTTCTGGCTGCCAGCTATCTGCAGACGTTCGCATTTTCGGAGCAGGGCTGCCGGAGGACCCATTCACGGACCACCAAAGCTGCATTTGAAGTTTGAGGGGGCAAAACAAGCAAGCAGCCCCAGTCTCTGTGCCTCTGTGCGAGCAGTGCCATGGGCAGATGAGGCTGAGCAACAGCTTTCCAGGCTAGATCTTTCTGGCTGCGAGCTATCTGCAGATGTTCACATTTTGGGAGCAGGGCTGCCGTATGCTTCCTGCACGGACCACCTAAGATACGTTTGATGTTTGAGGGGGCAAGACAAGCAAGTAGTCCCAGTTTCTGTGCCTCTGTGCGAGCAGTGCCATGGGCAGATGAGGCTGAGCAACAGCTTTCCAGGCTAGCTCTTTCTGCCTGCAAGCTATCTGCAGACGTTAGCATTTTCAGAGCATGGCTGCCGGAGACCACCTGCACGGACCACTTAAGATATTTTTGAAGTGTCAGGAGGCAAGACAAGCAAGCAGCCTCAGTCTCTGTGCCTCTGTGCGAGCAGTGCCATGGGCAGATGAGGCTGAGCAACAGCTTTCCAGGCTAGCTCTTTCTGCCTGCAAGCTATCTGCAGACGTTCGCATTTTCGGAGCAGGGCTGCCGATGGCCCCATGCACTGACCACCAAAGCTACATTTGAAGTTTGAGGTGGCAAGACAAGCAAGCAGGCCAGTTTCTGTGCCTCTGTGCGAGCAGTGCCATGGGCAGATGAGGTTGAGCAACAGCTTTCCAGGCTGGCTCTTTCTGGCTGCGAGCTATCTGCAGATATTCACATTTTGGGAGCAGGTCTGCCGGAGGCGCCCCACACGGACCACCTAAGCTACGTTTGAAGTTTGAGGGAGCAAGACAAGCAAGCAGCCCCAGTCTCTGTGCCTCTGTGCGAGCAGTGCCATGGGCAGATGAGGCTGAGCAACAGCTTTCCAGGCTAGCTCTTTCTGGCTGCCAGCTATCTGCTGACGTTCGCATTTTCGGAGAAGGGCTGCCGGAGGCCCCATTCACGGACCACCAAAGCTACATTTGAAGTTTCAGGGGGCAAGACAAGCAAGCAGCCCCAGTCTCTGTGCCTCTGTGCGAGCAGTGCCATGGGCAGATGAGGCTGAGCAACAGCTTTCCAGGCTAGCTCTTTCTGCCTGCGAGCTATCTGCAGATATTCACATTTTGGGAGCAGGGCTGCCGGAGGGGACATGCACGGACCACCTAAGCTACGTTTGAAGTTTGAGGGAGCAAGACAAGCAAGCAGCCCCAGTCTCTGTGCCTCTGTGCGAGCAGTGCCATGGGCAGATGAGGCTGAGCAACAGCTTTCCAGGCTAGCTCTTTCTGGCTGCCAGCTATCTGCAGACTTTCGCATTTTCGGAGCAGGGCTGCCGGAGGCCCCATTCACGGACCACCAAAGCTGCATTTGAAGTTTGAGGGGGCAAAACAAGCAAGCAGCCCCAGTCTCTGTGCCTCTGTGCGAGCAGTGCCATGGGCAGATGAGGCTGAGCAACAGCTTTCCAGGCTAGCTCTTTCCACCTGCAAGCTATCTGCAGACGTTCGCATTTTCAGAGCATGGCTGCCGGAGGCCCCCAGCACGGACCACTTAAGCTATTTGTGAAGTGTCAGGAGTCAAGACAAGCAAGCAGCCCCAGACTCTGTGCCTCTGTGCGAGCAGTGCCATGGGCAGATGAAGCTGAGCAACAGCTTTCCAGGCTAGCATTTTCTGCCTGCGAGCTATCTGCAGACATTCGCATTTTCAGAGCAGGTCTGCCGGAGGCTCTCTGCACGGACTGCCAAATTTATGTTTGAAGTTTGAGGAGGCAAGACAAACAAGCAGCCACAGACTCTGTGCCTCTGTGCGAGCAGTGCCATGGGCAGATGAAGCTGAGCAACAGTTTTCCAGGCTAGCTCTTTCTGCCTGCGAGGTATCTGCAGACGTTCGCATTTTCAGAGCAGGGCTGCCGGAGGCTCTCTGCACGGACTGACAAAGTTATGTTTGAAGTTTGAGGTGGCAAGACAAGCAAGCAGCCCCAGTCTCTGTGCCTCTGTGCGAGCAGTGCCATGGGCAGATGAGGCTGAGCAACAGCTTTCCAGGCTAGCTCTTTCTGCCTGAGAGCTATCTGCAGACGTTCGCATTTTCGGAGAAGGGCTGCCGGAGAAGCCCTACACGGACCACCAAAGCTACGTTTGAAGTTTGAGGGGGCAAGACAAGCAAGCAGCCCCAGTCTCTGTGCATCTGTGCGAGCAGTGCCATGGGCAGATGAGGCTGAGCAACAGCTTTCCAGGCTAGCTCTTTCTGCCTGCGAGCTATCTGCAGATGTTCGCATTTTCGGAGAAGGGCTGCCGGAGAAGCCCTACACGGACCACCAAAGCTACGTTTGAAGTTTGAGGGGCAAAACAAGCAAGCAGCCCCAGTCTCTGTGCCTCTGTGCGAGCAGTGCCATGGGCAGATGAGGCTGAGCAACAGTTTTCCAGGCTAGCTTTTTCTGCCTGCGAGCTATCTGCAGACGTTCGCATTTTCGGAGAAGGGCTGCCGAAGGCCCCGTGCACGGACCACTTAAGCTATGTTTGAAGTGTCAGGAGGCAAGACAAGCAAGCAGCCCCAGACTCTGTGCCTCTGTGCGAGCAGTGCCATGGGCAGATGAGGCTGAGCAACAGCTTTCCAGGCTAGCTCTTTCCACCTGCAAGCTATCTGCAGACGTTCGCATTTTCAGAGCATGGCTGCCGGAGGCCCCCAGCACGGACCACTTAAGCTATTTGTGAAGTGTCAGGAGTCAAGACAAGCAAGCAGCCCCAGACTCTGTGCCTCTGTGCGAGCAGTGCCATGGGCAGATGAAGCTGAGCAACAGCTTTCCAGGCTAGCATTTTCTGCCTGCGAGCTATCTGCAGACATTCGCATTTTCAGAGCAGGGCTGCCGGAGGCTCTCTGCACGGACTGCCAAATTTATGTTTGAAGTTTGAGGAGGCAAGACAAACAAGCAGCCACAGACTCTGTGCCTCTGTGCGAGCAGTGCCATGGGCAGATGAAGCTGAGCAACAGTTTTCCAGGCTAGCTCTTTCTGCCTGCGAGGTATCTGCAGACGTTCGCATTTTCAGAGCAGGGCTGCCGGAGGCTCTCTGCACGGACTGACAAAGTTATGTTTGAAGTTTGAGGTGGCAAGACAAGCAAGCAGCCCCAGTCTCTGTGCCTCTGTGCGAGCAGTGCCATGGGCAGATGAGGCTGAGCAACAGCTTTCCAGGCTAGCTCTTTCTGCCTGAGAGCTATCTGCAGACGTTCGCATTTTCGGAGAAGGGCTGCCGGAGAAGCCCTACACGGACCACCAAAGCTACGTTTGAAGTTTGAGGGGGCAAGACAAGCAAGCAGCCCCAGTCTCTGTGCATCTGTGCGAGCAGTGCCATGGGCAGATGAGGCTGAGCAACAGCTTTCCAGGCTAGCTCTTTCTGCCTGCGAGCTATCTGCAGATGTTCGCATTTTCGGAGAAGGGCTGCCGGAGAAGCCCTACACGGACCACCAAAGCTACGTTTGAAGTTTGAGGGGCAAAACAAGCAAGCAGCCCCAGTCTCTGTGCCTCTGTGCGAGCAGTGCCATGGGCAGATGAGGCTGAGCAACAGTTTTCCAGGCTAGCTTTTTCTGCCTGCGAGCTATCTGCAGACGTTCGCATTTTCGGAGAAGGGCTGCCGAAGGCCCCGTGCACGGACCACTTAAGCTATGTTTGAAGTGTCAGGAGGCAAGACAAGCAAGCAGCCCCAGACTCTGTGCCTCTGTGCGAGCAGTGCCATGGGCAGATGAGGCTGAGCAACAGCTTTCCAGGCTAGCTCTGTCTGCCTGCGAGGTATCTGCAGACGTTCGCATTTTAAGAGCAGGGCTGCCGGAGGCTCTCTGCACGGACTGCCAAAGCTATGTTTGAAGTTTGAGGTGTCAAGACAAGCAAGCAGCCCCAGTCTCTGTGCCTCTGTGCGAGCAGTGCCATGGGCAGATGAGGCTGAGCAACAGCTTTCCAGGCTAGCTCTTTCTGTCTGCCAGCTATCTGCAGACGTTCGCATTTTCGGAGCAGGGCTGCCGGAGGCGCCCTACACGGACCACCTAAGATACGTTTGAAGTTTGAGGTGGCAAGACAAGCAAGCAGCCCCAGCCTCTGTGCCTCTGTGCGAGCAATGCCATGGGCAGATGAGGCTGAGCAACAGCTTTC
Source organism: Opisthocomus hoazin (assembly GCF_030867145.1). Classification (NCBI taxonomy): domain Eukaryota; kingdom Metazoa; phylum Chordata; class Aves; order Opisthocomiformes; family Opisthocomidae; genus Opisthocomus; species Opisthocomus hoazin. Next base: position 7,959,009 of record NC_134429.1, read on the forward strand.
CAGGCTAGCTCTTTCTGGCTGCGAGCTATCTGCAGATGTTCACATTTTGGGAGCAGGGCTGCCGGATGCTTCCTGCACGGACCACCTAAGATACGTTTGATGTTTGAGGGGCAAGACAAGCAAGTAGTCCCAGTTTCTGTGCCTCTGTGCGAGCAGTGCCATGGGCAGATGAGGCTGAGCAACAGCTTTCCAGGCTAGCTCTTTCTGCCTGCAAGCTATCTGCAGACGTTAGCATTTTCAGAGCATGGCTGCCGGAGACCACATGCACGGACCACTTAAGCTATTTTTGAAGTGTCAGGTGGTGGCAAGACAAGCAAGCAGCCCCAGTCTCTGTGCCTCTGTGCGAGCAGTGCCATGGGCAGATGAGGCTGAGCAACAGCTTTCCAGGCTAGCTCTTTCTGCCTGCAAGATATCTGCAGACGTTCGCATTTTCGGAGCAGGGCTGCCGATGGCCCCATGCACTGACCACCAAAGCTACATTTGAAGTTTGAGGTGGCAAGACAAGCAAGCAGCCCCAATTTCTGTGCCTCTGTGCGAGCAGTGCCATGGGCAGATGAGGCTGAGCAACAGCTTTCCAGGCTGGCTCTTTCTGGCTGCGAGCTATCTGCAGATATTCACATTTTGGGAGCAGGGCTGCCGGAGGCGCCCCACACGGACCACCTAAGCTACGTTTGAAGTTTGAGGGAGCAAGACAAGCAAGCAGCCCCAGTCTCTGTGCCTCTGTGCGAGCAGTGCCATGGGCAGATGAGGCTGAGCAACAGCTTTCCAGGCTAGCTCTTTCTGGCTGCCAGCTATCTGCTGACGTTCGCATTTTCGAAGCAGGGCTGCCGGAGGCCCCATTCACGGACCACCAAAGCTACATTTGAAGTTTCAGAGGGCAAGACAAGCAAGCAGCCCCAGTCTCTGTGCCTCTGTGCGAGCAGTGCCATGGGCAGATGAGGCTGAGCAACAGCTTTCCAGGCTAGCTCTTTCTGCCTGCGAGCTATCTGCAGATATTCACATTTTGGGAGCAGGGCTGCCGGAGGGGACATGCACGGATAACCTAAGCTACCTTTGAAGTTTCAGGGGGCAAGACAAGCAAGCAGCCCCAGTCTCTGTGCCTCTGTGCGAGCAGTGCCATGGGCAGATGAGGCTGAGCAACAGCTTTCCAGGCTAGCTCTTTCTGGCTGCCAGCTATCTGCAGACGTTCGCATTTTCGGAGCATGGCTGCCGGAGGACCCATTCACGGACCACCAAAGCTGCATTTGAAGTTTGAGGGGGCAAAACAAGCAAGCAGCCCCAGTCTCTGTGCCTCTGTGCGAGCAGTGCCATGGGCAGATGAGGCTGAGCAACAGCTTTCCAGGCTAGCTCTTTCTGCCTGCAAGCTATCTGCAGACGTTCGCATTTTCAGAGCATGGCTGCCGGAGGCCCCCAGCACGGACCACTTAAGCTATTTGTGAAGTGTCAGGAGTCAAGACAAGCAAGCAGCCCCAGACTCTGTGCCTCTGTGTGAGCAGTGCCATGGGCAGATGAAGCTGAGCAACAGCTTTCCAGGCTAGCATTTTCTGCCTGCGAGCTATCTGCAGACATTCGCATTTTCAGAGCAGGTCTGCCGGAGGCTCTCTGCACGGATTGCCAAATATATGTTTGAAGTTTGAGGAGGCAAGACAAGCAAGCAGCCACAGACTCTGTGCTTCTGTGCGAGCAGTGCCATGGGCAGATGAAGCTGAGCAACAGTTTTCCAGGCTAGCTCTTTCTGCCTGCGAGGTATCTGCAGACGTTCGCATTTTCAGAGCAGGGCTGCCGGAGGCTCTCTGCACGGACTGACAAAGATATGTTTGAAGTTTGAGGTGGCAAGACAAGCAAGCAGCCCCAGTCTCTGTGCCTCTGTGCGAGCAGTGCCATGGGCAGATGAGGCTGAGCAACAGCTTTCCAGGCTAGCTCTTTCTGCCTGCGAGCTATCTGCAGACGTTCGCATTTTCGGAGAAGGGCTGCCGGAGAAGCCCTACACGGACCACCAAAGCTACGTTTGAAGTTTGAGGTGGCAAGACAAGCAAGCAGCCCCAGTCTCTGTGCCTCTGTGCGAGCAGTGCCATGGGCAGATGAGGCTGAGCAACAGCTTTCCAGGCTAGCTCTTTCTGGCTGCCAGCTATCTGCAGACGTTCGCATTTTCGGAGCAGGGCTGCCGGAGGACCCATTCACGGACCACCAAAGCTGCATTTGAAGTTTGAGGGGGCAAAACAAGCAAGCAGCCCCAGACTCTGTGCCTCTGTGCGAGCAGTGCCATGGGCAGATGAGGCTGAGCAACAGCTTTCCAGGCTAGCTATTTCTGGCTGCCAGCTATCTGCAGACGTTTGCATTTTCAGAGCAGGGCTGCCGGAGGACCCATTCACGGACCACCAAAGCTGCATTTGAAGTTTGAGGGGGAAAAACAAGCAAGCAGCCCCAGTCTCTGTGCCTCTGTGCGAGCAGTGCCATGGGCAGATGAGGCTGAGCAACAGCTTTCCAGGCTAGCTCTTTCTGCCTGCAAGCTATCTGCAGACGTTAGCATTTTCAGAGCATGGCTGCCGGAGACCACCTGCACGGACCACTTAAGATATTTTTGAAGTGTCAGGAGGCAAGACAAGCAAGCAGCCTCAGTCTCTGTGCCTCTGTGCGAGCAGTGCCATGGGCAGATGAGGCTGAGCAACAGCTTTCCAGGCTGGCTCTTTCTGCCTGCAAGCTATCTGCAGACGTTCGCATTTTCGGAGCAGGGCTGCCGATGGCCCCATGCACTGACCACCAAAGCTACATTTGAAGTTTGAGTTGGCAAGACAAGCAAGCAGCCCCAATTTCTGTGCCTCTGTGCGAGCAGTGCCATGGGCAGATGAGGCTGAGCAACAGCTTTCCAGGCTGGCTCTTTCTGGCTGCGAGCTATCTGCAGATATTCACATTTTGGGAGCAGGGCTGCCGGAGGCGCCCCACACGGACCACCTAAGCTACGTTTGAAGTTTGAGGGAGCAAGACAAGCAAGCAGCCCCAGTCTCTGTGCCTCTGTGCGAGCAGTGCCATGGGCAGATGAGGCTGAGCAACAGCTTTCCAGGCTAGCTCTTTCTGGCTGCCAGCTATCTGCTGACGTTCGCATTTTCGGAGAAGGGCTGCCGGAGGCCCCATTCACGGACCACCAAAGCTACATTTGAAGTTTCAGGGGGCAAGACAAGCAAGCAGCCCCAGTCTCTGTGCCTCTGTGCGAGCAGTGCCATGGGCAGATGAGGCTGAGCAACAGCTTTCCAGGCTAGCTCTTTCTGCCTGCGAGCTATCTGCAGATATTCACATTTTGGGAGCAGGGCTGCCGGAGGGGACATGCACGGACCACCTAAGCTACGTTTGAAGTTTGAGGGAGCAAGACAAGCAAGCAGCCCCAGTCTCTGTGCCTCTGTGCGAGCAGTGCCATGGGCAGATGAGGCTGAGCAACAGCTTTCCAGGCTAGCTCTTTCTGGCTGCCAGCTATCTGCAGACTTTCGCATTTTCGGAGCAGGGCTGCCGGAGGCCCCATTCACGGACCACCAAAGCTGCATTTGAAGTTTGAGGGGGCAAAACAAGCAAGCAGCCCCAGTCTCTGTGCCTCTGTGCGAGCAGTGCCATGGGCAGATGAGGCTGAGCAACAGCTTTCCAGGCTAGCTCTTTCCACCTGCAAGCTATCTGCAGACGTTCGCATTTTCAGAGCATGGCTGCCGGAGGCCCCCAGCACGGACCACTTAAGCTATTTGTGAAGTGTCAGGAGTCAAGAGAAGCAAGCAGCCCCAGACTCTGTGCCTCTGTGCGAGCAGTGCCATGGGCAGATGAAGCTGAGCAACAGCTTTCCAGGCTAGCATTTTCTGCCTGCGAGCTATCTGCAGACATTCGCATTTTCAGAGCAGGTCTGCCGGAGGCTCTCTGCACGGACTGCCAAATTTATGTTTGAAGTTTGAGGAGGCAAGACAAGCAAGCAGCCACAGACTCTGTGCTTCTGTGCGAGCAGTGCCATGGGCAGATGAAGCTGAGCAACAGTTTTCCAGGCTAGCTCTTTCTGCCTGCGAGGTATCTGCAGACGTTCGCATTTTCAGAGCAGGGCTGCCGGAGGCTCTCTGCACGGACTGACAAAGTTATGTTTGAAGTTTGAGGTGGCAAGACAAGCAAGCAGCCCCAGTCTCTGTGCCTCTGTGCGAGCAGTGCCATGGGCAGATGAGGCTGAGCAACAGCTTTCCAGGCTAGCTCTTTCTGCCTGAGAGCTATCTGCAGACGTTCGCATTTTCGGAGAAGGGCTGCCGGAGAAGCCCTACACGGACCACCAAAGCTACGTTTGAAGTTTGAGGGGGCAAGACAAGCAAGCAACCCCAGTCTCTGTGCCTCTGTGCGAGCAGTGCCATGGGCAGATGAGGCTGAGCAACAGCTTTCCAGGCTAGCTCTTTCTGCCTGCGAGCTATCTGCAGATGTTCGCATTTTCGGAGACGGGCTGCCGGAGAAGCCCTACACGGACCACCAAAGCTACGTTTGAAGTTTGAGGGGCAAAACAAGCAAGCAGCCCCAGTCTCTGTGCCTCTGTGCGAGCAGTGCCATGGGCAGATGAGGCTGAGCAACATTTTTCCAGGCTAGCTTTTTCTGCCTGCGAGCTATCTGCAGACGTTCGCATTTTCGGAGAAGGGCTGCCGAAGGCCCCCTGCACGGACCACTTAAGCTATGTTTGAAGTGTCAGGAGGCAAGACAAGCAAGCAGCCCCAGACTCTGTGCCTCTGTGCGAGCAGTGCCATGGGCAGATGAGGCTGAGCAACAGCTTTCCAGGCTAGCTCTGTCTGCCTGCGAGGTATCTGCAGACGTTCGCATTTTAAGAGCAGGGCTGCCGGAGGCTCTCTGCACGGACTGTCAAAGATATGTTTGAAGTTTGAGGTGTCAAGACAAGCAAGCAGCCCCAGTCTCTGTGCCTCTGTGCGAGCAGTGCCATGGGCAGATGAGGCTGAGCAACAGCTTTCCAGGCTAGCTCTTTCTGGCTGCGAGCTATCTGCAGACGTTCGCATTTTCGGAGCATGGCTGCCGATGGCCCCATGCACTGACCACCAAAGCTACATTTGAAGTTTGAGGTGGCAAGACAAGCAAGCAGCCCCAATTTCTGTGCCTCTGTGCGAGCAGTGCCATGGGCAGATGAGGCTGAGCAACAGCTTTCCAGGCTGGCTCTTTCTGGCTGCGAGCTATCTGCAGATATTCACATTTTGGGAGCAGGGCTGCCGGAGGCGCCCCACACGGACCACCTAAGCTACGTTTGAAGTTTGAGGGAGCAAGACAAGCAAGCAGCCTCAGTCTCTGTGCCTCTGTGCGAGCACTGCCATGGGCAGATGAGGCTGAGCAACAGCTTTCCAGGCTAGCTCTTTCTGTCTGCCAGCTATCTGCTGACGTTCGCATTTTCGGAGAAGGGCTACCGGAGGCCCCATTCACGGACCACCAAAGCTACATTTGAAGTTTCAGGGGGCAAGACAAGCAAGCAGCCCCAGTCTCTGTGCCTCTGTGCGAGCAGTGCCATGGGCAGATGAGGCTGAGCAACAGCTTTCCAGGCTAGCTCTTTCTGCCTGCGAGCTATCTGCAGATATTCACATTTTGGGAGCAGGGCTGCCGGAGGGGACGTGCACGGACCACCTAAGCTACATTTGAAGTTTCAGGGGGCAAGACAAGCAAGCAGCCCCAGTCTCTGTGCCTCTGTGCGAGCAGTGCCATGGGCAGATGAGGCTGAGCAACAGCTTTCCAGGCTAGCTATTTCTGGCTGCCAGCTATCTGCAGACGTTTGCATTTTCGGAGCAGGGCTGCCGGATGCTTCCTGCACGGACCACCAAAGCTGCATTTGAAGTTTGAGGGGGAAAAACAAGCAAGCAGCCCCAGTCTCTGTTCCTCTGTGCGAGCAGTGCCATGGGCAGATGAGGCTGAGCAACAGCTTTCCAGGCTAGCTCTTTCTGCCTGCAAGCTATCTGCAGACGTTAGCATTTTCAGAGCATGGCTGCCGGAGACCACCTGCACGGACCACTTAAGGTATTTTTGAAGTGTCAGGAGGCAAGACAAGCAAGCAGCCCCAGTCTCTGTGCCTCTGTGCGAGCAGTGCCATGGGCAGATGAGGCTGAGCAACAGCTTTCCAGGCTAGCTCTTTCTGCCTGCGAGCTATCTGCAGATATTCACATTTTGGGAGCAGGGCTGCCGGAGGCGCCCTACACGGACAACCTAAGATACGTTTGAAGTTTGAGGTGGCAAGACAAGCAAGCAGCCCCAGTCTCTGTGCCTCTGTGCGAGCAATGCCATGGGCAGATGAGGCTGAGCAACAGCTTTCCAGGCTAGCTATTTCTGGCTGCGAGCTATCTGCAGATATTCCATTTTGGGAGCAGGGCTGCCGTAGGGGACATGCACGGACCACGTCAGCTACGTTTGAAGTTTGAGGTGGCAAGACAAGCAAGCAGCCCCAGTCTCTGTGCCTCTGTGCGAGCAGTGCCATGGGCAGATGAGGCTGAGCAACAGCTTTCCAGGCTAGCTCTTTCTGGCTGCCAGCTATCTGCAGACGTTCGCATTTTCGGAGAAGGGGTGCCGGAGGCCCCATGCACGGAACAGCAAAGCTGCATTTGGAGTTTGAGGGGGCAAAACAAGCAAGCAGCCCCAGTCTCTGTGCCTCTGTGCGAGCAGTGCCATGGGCAGATGAGGCTGAGCAACAGTTTTCCAGGCTAGCTTTTTCTGCCTGCGAGCTATCTGCAGACGTTCGCATTTTCGGAGAAGGGCTGCCGAAGGCCCCCTGCACGGACCACTTAAGCTATGTTTGAAGTGTCAGGAGGCAAGACAAGCAAGCAGCCCCAGACTCTGTGCCTCTGTGCGAGCAGTGCCATGGGCAGATGAGGCTGAGCAACAGCTTTCCAGGCTAGCTCTGTATGCCTGCGAAGTATCTGCAGACGTTCGCATTTTAAGAGCAGGGCTGCCGGAGGCTCTCTGCACGGACTGCCAAAGATGTGTTTGAAGTTTGAGGTTTCAAGACAAGCAAGCAGCCCCAGTCTCTGTGCCTCTGTGCGAGCAGTGCCATGGGCAGATGAGGCTGAGCAACAGCTTTCCAGGCTAGCTCTTTCTGGCTGCCAGCTATCTGCAGACGTTCGCATTTTCGGAGCAGGGCTGCCGGAGGCGCTCTACACGGACCACCTAAGATACGTTTGAAGTTTGAGGTGGCAAGACAAGCAAGCAGCCCCAGTCTCTGTGCCTCTGTGCGAGCAATGCCATGGGCAGATGAGGCTGAGCAACAGCTTTCCAGGCTAGCCCTTTATGGCTGCCAACTATCTGCAGACGTTAGCATTTTCAGAGCATGGCTGCCGGAGGGGCCCTATACGGACCACCTAAGATACGTTTGAAGTTTGAGGTGGCAAGACAAGCAAGTAGTCCCAGTTTCTGTGCCTCTGTGCGAGCAGTGCCATGGGCAGATGAGGCTGAGCAACAGCTTTCCAGGCTAGCTCTTTCTGGCTGCGAGCTATCTGCAGATGTTCACATTTTGGGAGCAGGGCTGCCGGATGCTTCCTGCACGGACCACCTAAGATACGTTTGATGTTTGAGGGGGCAAGACAAGCAAGTAGTCCCAGTTTCTGTGCCTCTGTGAGAGCAGTGCCATGGGCAGATGAGGCTGAGCAACAGCTTTCCAGGCTAGCTCTTTCTGCCTGCAAGCTATCTGCAGACGTTAGCATTTTCAGAGCATGGCTGCCGGAGACCACCTGCACGGACCACTTAAGCTATTTTTGAAGTGTCAGGAGGTGGCAAGACAAGCAAGCAGCCCCAGTCTCTGTGCCTCTGTGCGAGCACTGCCATGGGCAGATGAGGCTGAGCAACAGCTTTCCAGGCTAGACCTTTCTGCCTGCGAGCTATCTGCAGACGTTCGCATTTTCGGAGAAGGGCTGCCGGAGGCCCCATTCACGGACTACCAAAGCTACATTTGAAGTTTGAGTTTGCAAGACAAGCAAGCAGCCCCAGTTTCTGTGCCTCTGTGCGAGCAGTGCCATGGGCAGATGAGGCTGAGCAACAGCTTTCCAGGGTAGCTATTTCTTCCTGCGAGATGTCTGCAGACGTTCGCATTTTAGGAGCATGGCTGCCGAAGGCCCCCGGCACGGACCACTTAAGATATTTTTGAAGTGTCAGGAGGCAAGACAAGCAAGCAGCCCCAGTCTCTGTGCCTCTGTGCGAGCAGTGCCATGGGCAGATGAGGCTGAGCAACAGCTTTCCTGGCTAGCCCTTTATGGCTGCCAACTATCTGCAGATTTTAGCTTTTTCAGAGCATGGCTGCCGGAGGCGCCCTACACGGACCACCTAAGATACGTTTGAAGTTTGAGGTGGCAAGACAAGCAAGCAGCCCCAGTCTCTGTGCCTCTGTGCGAGCAATGCCATGGGCAGATGAGGCTGAGCAACAGCTTTCCAGGCTAGCCCTTTCTGGCTGCGAGCAATCTGCAGATGTTCACATTTTGGGAGCAGGGCTGCCGGATGCTTCCTGCACAGACCACCTAAGCTACGTTTGACGTTTGAGGGGGCAAGACAAGCAAGTAGCCCCAGTTTCTGTGCCTCTGTGCGAGCAGTGCCATGGGCAGATGAGGCTGAGCAACAGCTTCAAGGCTAGCTCTTTCTGCCTGCAAGCTATCTGCAGACGTTCGCATTTTCGGAGCAGGGCTGCCGGAGGCCCCTTTCACGGACCACCAAAGCTACATTTCAAGTTTGAGGTGGCAAGACAAGCAAGCAGCCCCAGTTTCTGTGCCTCTGTGCGAGCAGTGCCATGGGCAGATGAGGCTGAGCAACAGCTTTCCAGGCTAGCTCTTTCTGGCTGCGAGCTATCTGCAGACGTTCGCATTTTCGGAGCAGGGCTGCCGGAGGGGACATGCACGGACCACCTAAGCTACGTTTGAAGTTTGAGGGAGCAAGACAAGCAAGCAGCCCCAGTCTCTGTGCCTCTGTGCGAGCAGTGCCATGGGCAGATGAGGCTGAGCAACAGCTTTCCAGGCTAGCTCTTTCTGGCTGCCAGCTATCTGCAGACGTTCGCATTTTCGGAGCACGGCTGCCGGAGGCCCCATTCACGGACCACCAAAGCTGCATTTGAAGTTTGAGGTGGCAAAACAAGCAAGCATAACCAGTCTCTGTGCCTCTGTGCGAGCAGTGCCATGGGCAGATGAGGCTGAGCAACAGCTTTCCAGGCTAGCTTTTTCTGCCTGCGAGCTATCTGCAGACGTTCGCATTTTCGGAGAAGGGCTGCCGAAGGCCCCCTGCACGGACCACTTAAGCTATTTTTGAAGTGTCAGGAGGCAAGACAAGCAAGCAGCCCCAGACTCTGTGCCTCTGTGCGAGCAGTGCCATGGGCAGATGAGGCTGAGCAACAGCTTTCCAGGCTAGCTCTTTCTGCCTGCAATGTATCTGCAGACGTTCGCATTTTAAGAGCAGGGCTGCCGGAGGCTCTCTGCACGGACTGCCAAAGTTATGTTTGAAGTTTGAGGTGTCAAGACAAGCAAGCAGCCCCAGTCTCTGTGCCTCTGTGCGAGCAGTGCCATGGGCAGATGAGGCTGAGCAACAGCTTTCCAGGCTAGCTCTTTCTGCCTGCAAGCTATCTGCAGACGTTCGCATTTTCGGAGCAGGGCTGCCGGAGCCGCCCTACACGGACCACCTAAGATACGTTTGAAGTTTGAGGTGGCAAGACAAGCAAGCAGCCCCAATTTCTGTGCCTCTGTGCGAGCAGTGCCATGGGCAGATGAGGCTGAGCAACAGCTTTCCAGGCTGGCTCTTTCTCGCTGCGAGCTATCTGCAGATATTCACATTTTGGGAGCAGGGCTGCCGGAGGCGCCCCACACGGACCACCTAAGCTACGTTTGAAGTTTGAGGGAGCAAGACAAGCAAGCAGCCCCAGTCTCTGTGCCTCTGTGCGAGCAGTGCCATGGGCAGATGAGGCTGAGCAACAGCTTTCCAGGCTAGCTCTTTCTGGCTGCCAGCTATCTGCATACGTTCGCATTTTCGGAGCAGGGCTGCCGGAGGCCCCATTCACGGACCACCAAAGCTGCATTTGAAGTTTGAGGGGGCAAAACAAGCAAGCAGCCCCAGTCTCTGTGCCTCTGTGCGAGCAGTGCCATGGGCAGATGAGGCTGAGCAACAGCTTTCCAGGCTAGCTCTTTCTGGCTGCGAGCTATCTGCAGATGTTCACATTTTGGGAGCAGGGCTGCCGGATGCTTCCTGCACGGACCACCTAAGATACGTTTGATGTTTGAGGGGGCAAGACAAGCAAGTAGTCCCAGTTTCTGTGCCTCTGTGAGAGCAGTGCCATGGGCAGATGAGGCTGAGCAACAGCTTTCCAGGCTAGCTCTTTCTGCCTGCAAGCTATCTGCAGACGTTAGCATTTTCAGAGCATGGCTGCCGGAGACCACCTGCACGGACCACTTAAGCTATTTTTGAAGTGTCAGGAGGCAAGACAAGCAAGCAGCCCCAGACTCTGTGCCTCTGTGCGAGCAGTGCCATGGGCAGATGAGGCTGAGCAACAGCTTTCCAGGCTAGCTCTTTCTGCCTGCGAGCTATCTGCAGATGTTCGCATTTTAAGAGCAGGGCTGCCGGAGCCTCTCTGCACGGACTGCCAAAGTTATGTTTGAAGTTTGAGGTGTCAAGACAAGCAAGCAGCTCCAGACTCTGTGCCTGTGTGCGAGCAGAGCCATGGGCAGATGAGGCTGAGCAACAGCTTTCCAGGCTAGCTGTTTCTGCCCGCAAGCTATCTGCAGACGTTCGCATTTTCGGAGAAGGAATGCTGGAGGCGCCCTACGCAGACCACCAAAGCTACGTTTGAAGTTTGAGTTTGCAAGACAAGCAAGCAGCCCCAGTCTCTGTGCCTCTGTGCGAGCAGTGCCATGGGCAGATGAGGCTGAGCAACAGCTTTCCAGGCTAGCCCTTTATGGCTGCCAACTATCTGCAGATTTTAGCATTTTCAGAGCATGGCTGCCGGAGGCGCCCTACACGGACCACCTAAGATACGTTTGAAGTTTGAGGTGGCAAGACAAGCAAGCAGCCCCAGTCTCTGTGCCTCTGTGCGAGCAATGCCATGGGCAGATGAGGCTGAGCAACAGCTTTCCAGGCTAGCTCTTTCTGCCTGCAAGCTATCTGCAGACGTTCGCATTTTCGGAGCAGGGCTGCCGGAGCCGCTCTACACGGACCACCTAAGATACGTTTGAATTTTGAGGTGGCAAGACAAGCAAGCAGCCCCAGTTTCTGTGCCTCTGTGCGAGCAGTGCCATGGGCAGATGAGGCTGAGCAACAGCTTTCCTGGCTGGCTCTTTCTGCCTGCAAGCTATCTGCAGATATTCACATTTTGGGAGCAGGGCTGCCGGAGGCGCCCCACACGGACCACCTAAGCTACGTTTGAAGTTTCAGGGAGCAAGACAAGCAAGCAGCCCCAGTCTCTGTGCCTCTGTGCGAGCAGTGCCATGGGCAGATGAGGCTGAGCAACAGCTTTCCAGGCTAGCTCTTTCTGGCTGCCAACTATCTGCAGATTTTAGCATTTTCAGAGCATGGCTGCCGGAGGCGCCCTACACGGACCACCTAAGATACGTTTGAAGTTTGAGGTGGCAAGACAAGCAAGCAGCCCCAGTCTCTGTGCCTCTGTGCGAGCAATGCCATGGGCAGATGAGGCTGAGCAACAGCTTTCCAGGCTAGCTCTTTCTGCCTGCAAGCTATCTGCAGACGTTCGCATTTTCGGAGCAGGGCTGCCGGAGCCGCTCTACACGGACCACCTAAGATACGTTTGAAGTTTGAGGTGGCAAGACAAGCAAGCAGCCCCAGTTTCTGTGCCTCTGTGCGAGCAGTGCCATGGGCAGATGAGGCTGAGCAACAGCTTTCCTGGCTGGCTCTTTCTTCCTGCAAGCTATCTGCAGATATTCACATTTTGGGAGCAGGGCTGCCGGAGGCGCCCCACACGGACCACCTAAGCTACGTTTGAAGTTTGAGGGAGCAAGACAAGCAAGCAGCCCCAGTCTCTGTGCCTCTGTGCGAGCAGTGCCATGGGCAGATGAGGCTGAGCAACAGCTTTCCAGGCTAGCTCTTTCTGGCTGCCAGCTTTTGCATACGTTCGCATTTTCGGAGCAGGGCTGCCGGAGGCCCCATTCACGGACCACCAAAGCTGCATTTGAAGTTTGAGGGGGCAAAACAAGCAAGCAGCCCCAGTCTCTGTGCTTCTGTGCGAGCAGTGCCATGGGCAGATGAGGCTGAGCAACAGCTTTCCAGGCTAGCTCTTTCTGGCTGCGAGCTATCTGCAGATGTTCACATTTTGGGAGCAGGGCTGCCGGATGCTTCCTGCACGGACCACCTAAGATACGTTTGATGTTTGAGGGGGCAAGACAAGCAAGTAGTCCCAGTTTCTGTGCCTCTGTGAGAGCAGTGCCATGGGCAGATGAGGCTGAGCAACAGCTTTCCAGGCTAGCTCTTTCTGCCTGCAAGCTATCTGCAGACGTTAGCATTTTCAGAGCATGGCTGCCGGAGACCACCTGCACGGACCACTTAAGCTATTTTTGAAGTGTCAGGAGGCAAGACAAGCAAGCAGCCCCAGACTCTGTGCCTCTGTGCGAGCAGTGCCATGGGCAGATGAGGCTGAGCAACAGCTTTCCAGGCTAGCTCTTTCTGCCTGCGAGCTATCTGCAGACGTTCGCATTTTAAGAGCAGGGCTGCCGGAGCCTCTCTGCACGGACTGCCAAAGTTATGTTTGAAGTTTGTGGTGTCAAGACAAGCAAGCAGCTCCAGACTCTGTGCCTCTGTGCGAGCAGTGCCATGGGCAGATGAGGCTGAGCAACAGCTTTCCAGGCTAGCTCTTTCTGCCCGCAAGCTATCTGTAAACGTTCGCATTTTCGGAGAAGGAATGCTGGAGGCGCCCTACGCGGACCACCAAAGCTACGTTTGAAGTTTGAGTTTGCAAGACAAGCAAGCAGCCCCAGTCTCTGTGCCTCTGTGCGAGCAGTGCCATGGGCAGATGAGGCTGAGCAACAGCTTTCCTGGCTAGCCCTTTATGGCTTCCAACTATCTGCAGATTTTAGCATTTTCAGAGCATGGCTGCCGGAGAAGCCCTACACGGACCACCTAAGATACGTTTGAAGTTTGAGGTGGCAAGACAAGCAAGCAGCCCCAGTCTCTGTGCCTCTGTGCGAGCAATGCCATGGGCAGATGAGGCTGAGCAACAGCTTTCCAGGCTAGCCCTTTCTGGCTGCGAGCAATCTGCAGATGTTCACATTTTGGGAGCAGGGCTGCCGGATGCTTCCTGCACGGACCACCTAAGCTACGTTTGAAGTTTGAGGGGGCAAGACAAGCAAGCAGCCCCAGTCTCTGTGCCTCTGTGCGAGCAGTGCCATGGGCAGATGAGGCTGAGCAACAGCTTTCCAGGCTAGCTCTTTCTGGCTGCCAGCTATCTGCAGACGTTCGCATTTTCGGAGCAGGGCTGCCGGAGGACCCATTCACGGACCACCAAAGCTGCATTTGAAGTTTGAGGTGGCAAAACAAGCAAGCATCCCCAGTCTCTGTGCCTCTGTGCGAGCAGTGCCATGGGCAGATGAGGCTGAGCAACAGCTTTCCAGGCTAGCTTTTTCTGCCTGCGAGCTATCTGCAGACGTTCGCATTTTCAGAGCATGGCTGAAGAAGGCCCCCTGCACGGACCACTTAAGCTATTTTTGAAGTGTCAGGAGGCAAGACAAGCAAGCAGCCCCATACTCTGTGCCTCTGTGCGAGCAGTGCCATGGGCAGATGAGGCTGAGCAACAGCTTTCCAGGCTAGCTCTTTCTGCCTGCGAGGTATCTGCAGACGTTCGCATTTTAAGAGCAGGGCTGCCGGAGGCGCCCTACACGGACCACCTAAGATACGTTTGAAGTTTGAGGGAGCAAGACAAGCAAGCAGCCCCAGTCTCTGTACCTCTGTGCGAGCAGTGCCATGGGCAGATGAGGCTGAGCAACAGCTTTCCAGGCTAGCTCTTTCTGGCTGCCAGCTATCTGCAGACGTTCGCATTTTCGGAGCAGGGCTGCCGGAGGACCCATTCACGGACCACCAAAGCTGCATTTGAAGTTTGAGGTGGCAAAACAAGCAAGCATCCCCAGTCTCTGTGCCTCTGTGCGAGCAGTGCCATGGGCAGATGAGGCTGAGCAACAGCTTTCCAGGCTAGCTCTTTCTGGCTGCGAGCTATCTGCAGATGTTCACATTTTGGGAGCAGGGCTGCCGGATGATTCCTGCACGAACCACCTAAGATACGTTTGATGTTTGAGGGGGCAAGACAAGCAAGTAGTCCCAGTTTCTGTGCCTCTGTGAGAGCAGTGCCATGGGCAGATGAGGCTGAGCAACATCTTTCCAGGCTAGCTCTTTCTGCCTGCATGCTATCTGCAGACGTTAGCATTTTCAGAGCATGGCTGTCGGAGACCACCTGCACGGACCACTTAAGCTATTTTTGAAGTGTCAGGAGGCAAGACAAACAAGCAGCCTCAGTCTCTGTGCCTCTGTGCGAGCAGTGCCATGGGCAGATGAGGCTGAGCAACAGCTTTTCAGGCTAGCTCTTTCTGCCTGCAAGCTATCTGCAGACGTTCGCATTTTCGGAGCAGGGCTGCCGATGGCCCCATGCACTGACCACCAAAGCTACATTTGAAGTTTGAGGTGGCAAGACAAGCAAGCAGCCCCAGTTTCTGTGCCTCTGTGCGAGCAGTGCCATGGGCAGATGAGGCTGAGCAACAGCTTTCCAGGCTGGCTCTTTCTGGCTGCGAGCTATCTGCAGATATTCACATTTTGGGAGCAGGGCTGCCGGAGGCGCCCCACACGGACCACCTAAGCTACGTTTGAATTTTGAGGAAGCAAGACAAGCAAGCAGCCCCAGTCTCTGTGCCTCTGTGCGAGCAGTGCCATGGGCAGATGAGGCTGAGCAACAGCTTTCCAGGCTAGCTCTTTCTGGCTGCCAGCTATCTGCTGACGTTCGCATTTTCGGAGAAGGGCTGCCGGAGGCCCCATTCACGGACCACCAAAGCTACATTTGAAGTTTCAGGGGGCAAGACAAGCAAGCAGCCCCAGTCTCTGTGCCTCTGTGCGAGCAGTGCCATGGGCAGATGAGGCTGAGCAACAGCTTTCCAGGCTAGCTCTTTCTGCCTGCGAGCTATCTGCAGATATTCACATTTTGGGAGCAGGGCTGCCGGAGGGGACATGCACGGACCACCTAAGCTACGTTTGAAGTTTGAGGGAGCAAGACAAGCAAGCAGCCCCAGTCTCTGTGCCTCTGTGCGAGCAGTGCCATGGGCAGATGAGGCTGAGCAACAGCTTTCCAGGCTAGCTCTTTCTGGCTGCCAGCTATCTGCAGACGTTCGCATTTTCGGAGCAGGGCTGCCGGAGGCCCCATTCACGGACCACCAAAGCTGCATTTGAAGTTTGAGGGGGCAAAACAAGCAAGCAGCCCCAGTCTCTGTGCCTCTGTGCGAGCAGTGCCATGGGCAGATGAGGCTGAGCAATAGCTTTCCAGGCTAGCTCTTTCTGCCTGCAAGCTATCTGCAGACATTCGCATTTTCAGAGCATGGCTGCTGAAGGCCCCAAGCACGGACCACTTAAGCTATTTTTGAAGTGTCAGGAGGCAAGACAAGCAAGCAGCCCCAGACTCTGTGCCTCTGTGCGAGCGGTGCCATGGGCAGATGAAGCTGAGTAACAGTGTTCCAAGTTAGCTCTTTCTGCCTGCGAGGTATCTGCAGACTTTCGCATTTTCAGAGCAGGGCTGCCGGAGGCTCTCTGCACGGACTGCCAAAGTTATGTTTGAAGTTTGAGGTGGCAAGACAAGCAAGCAGCCCCAGTCTCTGTGCCTCTGTGCGAGCAGTGCCATGGGCAGATGAGGCTGAGCAACAGCTTTCCAGGCTAGCTCTTTCTGGCTGCGAGCTATCTGCAGACGTTTGCATTTTCGGAGAAGGGCTGCTGGAGGCCCCATGCACTGACCACCAAAGATACATTTGAAGTTTCAGGGAGCAAGACAAGCAAGCAGCCCCAGTTTCTGTGCCTCTGTGCGAGCAGTGCCATGGGCAGATGAGGCTGAGCAACAGCTTTCCAGGTTAGCTCTTTCTGGTTGCGAGCTATCTGCAGATGTTCGCATTTTCGGAGCATGGCTGCCGAAGGCCCCCAGCACGGACCACTTAAGCTATTTTTGAAGTGTCAGAAGGCAAGACAAGCAAGCAGCCCCAGACTCTGTGCCTCTATGCGAGCAGTCCCATGGGCAGATGAAGCTGAGCAACAGCTTTCCAGGCTAGCTCTTTCCACCTGCAAGCTATCTGCAGACGTTCGCATTTTCGGAGAAGGGCTGCCGGAGGCGCCCCACACGGACCACCTAAGCTACGTTTGAAGTTTCAGGGAGCAAGACAAGCAAGCAGCCCCAGTCTCTGTGCCTCTGTGCGAGCAGTGCCATGGGCAGATGAGGCTGAGCAACAGCTTTCCAGGCTAGCTCTTTCTGGCTGCCAGCTATCTGCTGACGTTCGCATTTTCGGAGAAGGGCTGCCGGAGGCCCCATTCACGGACCACCTAAGATACGTTTGATGTTTGAGGGGGCAAGACAAGCAAGTAGTCCCAGTTTCTGTGCCTCTGTGAGAGCAGTGCCATGGGCAGATGAGGCTGAGCAACAGCTTTCCAGGCTAGCTATTTCTGGCTGCCAGCTATCTGCAGACGTTCGCATTTTCGGAGCAGGGCTGCCGGAGGCCCCATTCACGGACCACCAAAGCTGCATTTGAAGTTTGAGGGGGCAAAACAAGCAAGCAGCCCCAGTCTCTGTGCCTCTGTGCGAGCAGTGCCATGGGCAGATGAGGCTGAGCAACAGCTTTCCAGGCTAGCTCTTTCTGCCTGCAAGCTATCTGCAGACATTCGCATTTTCAGAGCACGGCTGCTGAAGGCCCCAAGCACGGACCACTTAAGCTATTTTTGAAGTGTCAGGAGGCAAGACAAGCAAGCAGCCCCAGTCTCTGTGCCTCTGTGCGAGCGGTGCCATGGGCAGATGAAGCTGAGTAACAGTGTTCCAGGTTAGCTCTTTCTGCCTGCGAGGTATCTGCAGACTTTCGCATTTTCAGAGCAGGGCTGCCGGAGGCTCTCTGCACGGACTGCCAAAGTTATGTTTGAAGTTTGAGGTGGCAAGACAAGCAAGCAGCCCCAGTCTCTGTGCCTCTGTGCGAGCAGTGCCATGGGCAGATGAGGCTGAGCAACAGCTTTCCAGGCTAGCTCTTTCTGCCTGCGAGCTATCTGCAGACGTTCGCATTTTCGGAGAAGTGCTGCCCTAGAAGCCCTACACGGACCACCTAAGATACGTTTGAAGTTTGAGGTGACAAGACAAGCAAGCAGCCCGAGACTCTGTGCCTCTGTGCGAGCAGTGCCATGGGCAGATGAGGCTGAGCAACAGCTTTCCAGGCTAGCTCTTTCTGCCTGCGAGCTATCTGCAGACGTTCGCATTTTCGGAGAAGGGCTGCCGGAGGCGCCCTACACGGACAACCTAAGATACGTTTGAAGTTTGAGGTGGCAAGACAAGCAAGCAGCCCCAGTCTCTGTGCCTCTGTGCGAGCAATGCCATGGGCAGATGAGGCTGAGCAACAGCTTTCCAGGCTAGCTCTTTCTGGCTGTGAGCTATCTGCAGATGTTCACATTTTGGGAGCAGGGCTGCCGGATGCTTCCTGCACGGACCACCTAAGATACGTTTGATGTTTGAGGGGGCAAGACAAGCAAGTAGTCCCAGTTTCTGTGCCTCTGTGCGAGCAGTGCCATGGGAGGATGAGGCCGAGTAACAGCTTTCCAGACTAGCTATTTCTGGCTGCGAGCTATCTGCAGATATTCACATTTTGGGAGCAGGGCTGCCGGAGGGGACATGCACGGACCACCTAAGATACATTTGAAGTTTGAGGTGGCAAGACAAGCAAGCAGCCCCAGTCTCTGTGCCTCTGTGCGAGCAGTGCCATGGGCAGATGAGGCTGAGCAACAGCTTTCCAGGCTAGCTCTTTCTGGCTGCCAGCTATCTGCAGACGTTCGCATTTTCGGAGCACGGCTGCCGGAGGCCCCATTCACGGACCACCAAAGCTGCATTTGAAGTTTGAGGGGGCAAAACAAGCAAGCAGCCCCAGTCTCTGTGCCTCTGTGCGAGCAGTGCCATGGGCAGATGAGGCTGAGCAACAGCTTTCCAGGCTAGCTCTTTCTCCCTGCAAGCTATCTGCAGACGTTCGCATTTTCGGAGCACGGCTGCTGAAGGCCTCAAGCACGGACCACTTAAGTTATTTTTGAAGTGTCAGGAGGCAAGACAAGCAAGCAGCCCCAGACTCTGTGCCTCTGTGCGAGCAGTGCCATGGGCAGATGAAGCTGAGCAACAGTTTTCCAGGCTAGCTCTTTCTGCCTGCGAGGTATCTGCAGACTTTTGCATTTTCAGAGCAGGGCTGCCGGAGGCTCTCTGCACGGACTGCCAAAGTTATGTTTGAAGTTTGAAGTGGCAAGACAAGCAAGCAGCCCCAGTCTCTGTGCCTCTGTGCGAGCAGTGCCATGGACAGATGAGGCTGAGCAACAGCTTTCCAGGCTAGCTCTTTCTGCCTGCGAGCTATCTGCAGACGTTTGCATTTTCGGAGAAGGGCTGCTGGAGGCCCCATGCACTGACCACCAAAGATACATTTGAAGTTTCAGGGAGCAAGACAAGCAAGCAGCCCCAGTTTCTGTGCCTCTGTGCGAGCAGTGCCATGGGCAGATGAGGCTGAGCAACAGCTTTGCAGGTTAGCTCTTTCTGGCTGCGAGCTATCTGCAGATGTTCGCATTTTCGGAGCATGGCTGCCGAAGGACCCCGGCACGGACCACTTAAGATATTTTTGAAGTGTCAGAAGGCAAGACAAGCAAGCAGCCCCAGACTCTGTGCCTCTGTGCGAGCAGTGCCATGGGCAGATGAAGCTGAGCAACAGCTTTCCAGGCTAGCTCTTTCCACCTGCAAGCTATCTGCAGACGTTCGCATTTTCGGAGAAGGGCTGCCGGAGGCGCCCAACACGGACCACCTAAGATACGTTTGAAGTTTGAGGTGGCAAGACAAGAAAGCAGCCCCAGTCTCTGTGCCTCTGTGTGAGCAGTGCCATGGGTAGATGAGGCTGAGCAACAGCTTTCCAGGCTAGCTATTTCTGGCTGCGAGCTATCTGCAGATATTCACATTTTGGGAGCAGGGCTGCTGGAGGCGCCCTACACGGACTGCCAAAGCTACGTTTGAAGTTTGAGTTTGCAAGACAAGCAAGCAGCCCCAGTCTCTGTGCCTCTGTGCGAGCAGTGCCATGGGCAGATGAGGCTGAGCAACAGCTTTCCAGGCTAGATCTTTATGGCTGCCATCTATCTGCAGACGTTAGCATTTTCAGAGCATGGCTGCCGGAGGCGCCCTACACGGACCACCAAAGCTACATTTGAAGTTTGAGGTGGCAAGACAAGCAAGCAGCCCCAGTCTCTGTGCCTCTGTGCGAGCAATGCCATGGGCAGATGAGGCTGAGCAACAGCTTTCAAGGCTAGCTCTTTCTGGCTGCGAGCAATCTGCAGATGTTCACATTTTGGGAGCAGGGCTGCCGGATGCTTCCTGCACGGACCACCTAAGCTACGTTTGAAGTTTGAGGGAGCAAGACAAGCAAGTAGCCCCAGTTTCTGTGCCTCTGTGCGAGCAGTGCCATGGGCAGATGAGGCTGAGCAACAGCTTCCAGGCTAGCTCTTTCTGGCTGCGAGCTATCTGCAGATATTCACATTTTGGGAGCAGGGCTGCCGGAGGCTCCCCACACGGACCACCTAAGCTACGTTTGAAGTTTGAGGGAGCAAGACAAGCAAGCAGCCCCAGTCTCTGTGCCTCTGTGCGAGCAGTGCCATGGGCAGATGAGGCTGAGCAACAGCTTTCCAGGCTAGCTCTTTCTGGCTGCCAGCTATCTGCTGACGTTCGCATTTTCGGAGCAGGGCTGCCGGAGGCCCCATTCACGGACCACCAAATCTACATTTGAAGTTTCATGGGGCAAGACAAGCAAGCAGCCCCAGTCTCTGTGCCTCTGTGCGAGCAGTGCCATGGGCAGATGAGGCTGAGCAACAGCTTTCCAGGCTAGCTCTTTCTGCCTGCGAGCTATCTGCAGACGTTCGCATTTTCGGAGAAGGGCTGCCGGAGGCCCCATGCACTGACCACCAAAGCTACATTTGAAGTTTCAGGGAGCAAGACAAGCAAGCAGCCCCAGTCTCTGTGCCTCTGTGCGAGCAGTGCCATGGGCAGATGAGGCTGAGCAACAGCTTTCCAGGCTAGCTCTTTCTGGCTGCGAGCTATCTGTAGATGTTCGCATTTTCGGAGCATGGCTGCCGAAGGCCCCCGGCACGGACCACGTAAGCTACGTTTGAAGTTTGAGGGAGCAAGACAAGCAAGCAGCCCCAGTCTCTGTGCCTCTGTGCGAGCAGTGCCATGGGCAGATGAGGCTGAGCAACAGCTTTCCAGGCTAGCTCTTTCTGCCTGCAAGCTATCTGCAGACGTTCGCATTTTCGGAGCATGGCTGCTGAAGGCCCCAAGCACGGACCACTTAAGATATTTTTGAAGTGTCAGGAGGCAAGACAAGCAAGCAGCCCCAGTTTCTGTGCCTCTGTGCGAGCAGTGCCATGGGCAGATGAAGCTGAGCAACAGTTTTCCAGGTTAGCTCTTTCTGCCTGCTTGGTGTCTGCAGACTTTCGCATTTTCAGAGCAGGGCTGCCGGAGGCTCTCTGCACGGACTGCCAAAGTTATGTTTGAAGTTTGAGGTGGCAAGACAAGCAAGCAGCCCCAGTCTCTGTGCCTCTGTGCGAGCAGTGCCATGGGCAGATGAGGCTGAGCAACAGCTTTCCAGGCTAGCTCTTTCTGCCTGCGAGCTATCTGCAGACGTTCGCATTTTCGGAGAAGGGCTGCCGGAGAAGCCCTACACGGACCACCTAAGATACGTTTGAAGTTTGAGGGAGCAAGACAAGCAAGCAGCCCCAGTCTCTGTGCCTCTGTGCGAGCAGTGCCATGGGCAGATGAGGCTGAGCAACAGCTTTCCAGGCTAGCCCTTTATGGCTGCCAGCTATCTGCAGACGTTCGCATTTTCGGAGCAGGGCTGCCGGAGGCCCCATTCACGGACCACCAAAGCTGCATTTGAAGTTTGAGGGGGCAAAACAAGCAAGCAGCCCCAGTCTCTGTGCCTCTGTGCGAGCAGTGCCATGGGCAGATGAGGCTGAGCAACAGCTTTCCAGGCTAGCTCTTTCTGCCTGCAAGCTATCTGCAGACGTTCGCATTTTCGGAGCATGGCTGCTGAAGGCCCCAAGCACGGACCACTTAAGCTATTTTTGAAGTGTCAGGAGGCAAGACAAGCAAGCAGCCCCAGTTTCTGTGCCTCTGTGCGAGCAGTGCCATGGGCAGATGAAGCTGAGCAACAGTTTTCCAGGTTAGCTCTTTCTGCCTGCTTGGTGTCTGCAGACTTTCGCATTTTCAGAGCAGGGCTGCCGGAGGCTCTCTGCACGGACTGCCAAAGTTATGTTTGAAGTTTGAGGGGGCAAGACAAGCAAGCAGCCCCAGTCTCTGTGCCTCTGTGCGAGCAGTGCCATGGGCAGATGAGGCTGAGCAACAGCTTTCCAGGCTAGCTCTTTCTGCCTGCGAGCTATCTGCAGACGTTCGCATTTTCGGAGAAGGGCTGCCGGAGAAGCCCTACACGGACCACCTAAGATACGTTTGAAGTTTGAGGTGGCAAGACAAGCAAGCAGCCCCAGTCTCTGTGCCTCTGTGCGAGCAGTGCCATGGGCAGATGAGGCTGAGCAACAGCTTTCCAGGCTAGCTCTTTCTGGCTGCGAGCTATCTGCAGACGTTCGCATTTTCGGAGAAGGTCTGCTGGAGGCCCCATGCACTGACCACCAAAGCTACATTTGAAGTTTCAGGGAGCAAGACAAGCAAGCAGCCCCAGTTTCTGTGCCTCTGTGCGAGCAGTGCCATGGGCAGATGAGGCTGAGCAACAGCTTTCCAGGCTAGCTCTTTCTGCCTGCGTGCTATTTGCAGATGTTCGCATTTTCGGAGCATGGCTGCCGAAGGCCCCCGGCACGGAGCTCGTAAGCTATTTTTGAAGTGTCAGGAGGCAAGACAAGCAAGCAGCCCCAGAGTCTGTGCCTCTGTGCGAGCAGTGCCATGGGCAGATGAAGCTGAGCAACAGCTTTCCAGGCTAGCTCTTTCCACCTGCAAGCTATCTGCAGACGTTCGCATTTTTGGAGCATGGCTGCCGGAGGCGCCCTACACGGACCACCTAAGATACGTTTGAAGTTTGAGGTGTCAAGACAAGAAAGCAGCCCCAGTCTCTGTGCCTCTGTGTGAGTAGTGAAATGGGTAGTTGAGGCTGAGCAACAGCTTTCCAGGCTAGCTATTTCTGGTTGCGAGCTATCTGCAGATATTCACATTTTGGGAGCAGGGTGCCGGAGGCGCCCTACACGGACTGCCAAATCTACTTTTGAAGTTTGAGTTTGCAAGACAAGCAAGCAGCCCCAGTCTCTGTGCCTCTGTGCGAGCAGTGCCATGGGCAGATGAAGCTGAGCAACAGCTTTCCAGGCTAGCTCTTTCCACCTGCAAGCTATCTGCAGACGTTCGCATTTTTGGAGCATGGCTGCCGGAGGCGCCCTACACGGACCACCTAAGATACGTTTGAAGTTTGAGGTGTCAAGACAAGAAAGCAGCCCCAGTCTCTGTGCCTCTGTGCGAGCAATGCCATGGGCAGATGAGGCTGAGCAACAGCTTTCCAGGCTAGCTCTTTCTGGCTGCGAGCAATCTGCAGATGTTCACATTTTGGGAGCAGGGCTGCCGGATGCTTCCTGCACGGACCACCTAAGCTACGTTTGAAGTTTGAGGGGGCAAGAGAAGCAAGTAGCCCCAGTTTCTGTGCCTCTGTGCGAGCACTGCCATGGGCAGATGAGGCTGAGCAACAGCTTCCAGGCTAGCTCTTTCTGCCTGCAAGCTATCTGCAGACGTTCGCATTTTCAGAGCAGGGCTGCCGGAGACCACCTGCACGGACCACTTAAGCTATTTTTGAAGTGTCAAGAGGCAAGACAAGCAAGCAGCCTCAGTCTCTGTGCCTCTGTGCGAGCAGTGCCATGGGCAGATGAGGCTGAGCAAAAGCTTTCCAGGCTAGATATTTCTGCCTGCGAGCTATCTGCAGACGTTCGCATTTTCAGAGCAGGGCTGCCGATTGCCCCATGCACTGACCACCAAAGCTACATTTGAAGTTTGAGGTGGGAAGACAAGCAAGCAGCCCCAGTCTCTGTGCCTCTGTGCGAGCAGTGCCATGGGCAGATAAGGCTGAGCAACAGCTTTCCAGGCTGGCTCTTTCTGGCTGCGAGCTATATGCAGATATTCATATTTTCGGAGCATGGCTGCCGGAGGCGCCCTACACGGACCACCTAAGCTACGTTTGAAGTTTGAGGTGGCAAGACAAGCAAGCAGCCCCAGTCTCTGTGCCTCTGTGCGAGCAATGCCATGGGCAGATGAGGCTGAGCAACAGCTTTCCAGGCTAGCTCTTTCTGCCTGCAAGCTATCTGCAGATGTTCGCATGTTCAGAGAAGGGCTGCTGGAGACCTCCTGCACGGACCACTTAAGCTATTTTTGAAGTGTCGGGAGGCAAGACAAGCAAGCAGCCTCAGTCTCTGTGCCTCTGTGCGAGCAGTGCCATGGGCAGATGAGGCTGAGCAACAGCTTTCCAGGCTAGCTCTTTCTGCCTGCGAGCTATCTGCAGACATTTGCATTTTCGGAGAAGGGCTGCTGGAGGCCCCATGCACTGACCACCAAAGCTACATTTGAAGTTTCAGGGAGCAAGACAAGCAAGCAGCCCCAGTCTCTGTGCCTCTGTGCGAGCAGTGCCATGGGCAGATGAGGCTGAGCAACAGCTTTGCAGGTTAGCTCTTTCTGGCTGCCAGCTATCTGCAGACGTTCGCATTTTCGGAGCAGGGCTGCCGGAGGCCCCATTCACGGACCACCAAAGCTGCATTTGAAGTTTGAGGGGGCAAAACAAGCAAGCAGCCCCAGTCTCTGTGCCTCTGTGCGAGCAGTGCCATGGGCAGATGAGGCTGAGCAACAGCTTTCCAGGCTAGCTCTTTCTGCCTGCAAGCTATCTGCAGACGTTCGCATTTTCGGAGCATGGCTGCTGAAGGCCCCAAGCACGGACCACTTAAGCTATTTTTGAAGTGTCAGGAGGCAAGACAAGCAAGCAGCCCCAGTTTCTGTGCCTCTGTGCGAGCAGTGCCATGGGCAGATGAAGCTGAGCAACAGTTTTCCAGGTTAGCTCTTTCTGCCTGCTTGGTGTCTGCAGACTTTCGCATTTTCAGAGCAGGGCTGCCGGAGGCTCTCTGCACGGACTGCCAAAGTTATGTTTGAAGTTTGAGGGGGCAAGACAAGCAAGCAGCCCCAGTCTCTGTGCCTCTGTGCGAGCAGTGCCATGGGCAGATGAGGCTGAGCAACAGCTTTCCAGGCTAGCTCTTTCTGCCTGCGAGCTATCTGCAGACGTTCGCATTTTCGGAGAAGGGCTGCCGGAGAAGCCCTACACGGACCACCTAAGATACGTTTGAAGTTTGAGGTGGCAAGACAAGCAAGCAGCCCCAGTCTCTGTGCCTCTGTGCGAGCAGTGCCATGGGCAGATGAGGCTGAGCAACAGCTTTCCAGGCTAGCTCTTTCTGGCTGCGAGCTATCTGCAGACGTTCGCATTTTCGGAGAAGGTCTGCTGGAGGCCCCATGCACTGACCACCAAAGCTACATTTGAAGTTTCAGGGAGCAAGACAAGCAAGCAGCCCCAGTTTCTGTGCCTCTGTGCGAGCAGTGCCATGGGCAGATGAGGCTGAGCAACAGCTTTCCAGGCTAGCTCTTTCTGCCTGCGTGCTATTTGCAGATGTTCGCATTTTCGGAGCATGGCTGCCGAAGGCCCCCGGCACGGAGCTCGTAAGCTATTTTTGAAGTGTCAGGAGGCAAGACAAGCAAGCAGCCCCAGAGTCTGTGCCTCTGTGCGAGCAGTGCCATGGGCAGATGAAGCTGAGCAACAGCTTTCCAGGCTAGCTCTTTCCACCTGCAAGCTATCTGCAGACGTTCGCATTTTTGGAGCATGGCTGCCGGAGGCGCCCTACACGGACCACCTAAGATACGTTTGAAGTTTGAGGTGTCAAGACAAGAAAGCAGCCCCAGTCTCTGTGCCTCTGTGTGAGTAGTGAAATGGGTAGTTGAGGCTGAGCAACAGCTTTCCAGGCTAGCTATTTCTGGTTGCGAGCTATCTGCAGATATTCACATTTTGGGAGCAGGGTGCCGGAGGCGCCCTACACGGACTGCCAAATCTACTTTTGAAGTTTGAGTTTGCAAGACAAGCAAGCAGCCCCAGTCTCTGTGCCTCTGTGCGAGCAGTGCCATGGGCAGATGAAGCTGAGCAACAGCTTTCCAGGCTAGCTCTTTCCACCTGCAAGCTATCTGCAGACGTTCGCATTTTTGGAGCATGGCTGCCGGAGGCGCCCTACACGGACCACCTAAGATACGTTTGAAGTTTGAGGTGTCAAGACAAGAAAGCAGCCCCAGTCTCTGTGCCTCTGTGCGAGCAATGCCATGGGCAGATGAGGCTGAGCAACAGCTTTCCAGGCTAGCTCTTTCTGGCTGCGAGCAATCTGCAGATGTTCACATTTTGGGAGCAGGGCTGCCGGATGCTTCCTGCACGGACCACCTAAGCTACGTTTGAAGTTTGAGGGGGCAAGAGAAGCAAGTAGCCCCAGTTTCTGTGCCTCTGTGCGAGCACTGCCATGGGCAGATGAGGCTGAGCAACAGCTTCCAGGCTAGCTCTTTCTGCCTGCAAGCTATCTGCAGACGTTCGCATTTTCAGAGCAGGGCTGCCGGAGACCACCTGCACGGACCACTTAAGCTATTTTTGAAGTGTCAAGAGGCAAGACAAGCAAGCAGCCTCAGTCTCTGTGCCTCTGTGCGAGCAGTGCCATGGGCAGATGAGGCTGAGCAAAAGCTTTCCAGGCTAGATATTTCTGCCTGCGAGCTATCTGCAGACGTTCGCATTTTCAGAGCAGGGCTGCCGATTGCCCCATGCACTGACCACCAAAGCTACATTTGAAGTTTGAGGTGGGAAGACAAGCAAGCAGCCCCAGTCTCTGTGCCTCTGTGCGAGCAGTGCCATGGGCAGATAAGGCTGAGCAACAGCTTTCCAGGCTAGCTCTTTCTGGCTGCGAGCTATATGCAGATATTCATATTTTCGGAGCATGGCTGCCGGAGGCGCCCTACACGGACCACCTAAGCTACGTTTGAAGTTTGAGGTGGCAAGACAAGCAAGCAGCCCCAGTCTCTGTGCCTCTGTGCGAGCAATGCCATGGGCAGATGAGGCTGAGCAACAGCTTTCCAGGCTAGCTCTTTCTGCCTGCAAGCTATCTGCAGATGTTCGCATGTTCAGAGAAGGGCTGCTGGAGACCTCCTGCACGGACCACTTAAGCTATTTTTGAAGTGTCGGGAGGCAAGACAAGCAAGCAGCCTCAGTCTCTGTGCCTCTGTGCGAGCAGTGCCATGGGCAGATGAGGCTGAGCAACAGCTTTCCAGGCTAGCTCTTTCTGCCTGCGAGCTATCTGCAGACATTTGCATTTTCGGAGAAGGGCTGCTGGAGGCCCCATGCACTGACCACCAAAGCTACATTTGAAGTTTCAGGGAGCAAGACAAGCAAGCAGCCCCAGTCTCTGTGCCTCTGTGCGAGCAGTGCCATGGGCAGATGAGGCTGAGCAACAGCTTTGCAGGTTAGCTCTTTCTGGCTGCCAGCTATCTGCAGACGTTCGCATTTTCGGAGCAGGGCTGCCGGAGGCCCCATTCACGGACCACCAAAGCTGCATTTGAAGTTTGAGGGGGCAAAACAAGCAAGCAGCCCCAGTCTCTGTGCCTCTGTGCGAGCAATGCCATGGGCAGATGAGGCTGAGCAACAGCTTTCCAGGCTAGCTCTTTCTGCCTGCGAGCTATCTGCAGACGTTCGCATTTTCGGAGAAGGGCTGCTGGAGGCCCCATGCACTGACCACCAAAGCTACATTTGAACTTTCAGGGAGCAAGACAAGCAAGCAGCCCCAGTTTCTGTGCCTCTGTGCGAGCAGTGCCATGGGCAGATGAGGCTGAGCAACAGCTTTCCAGGCTAGCTCTTTCTGGCTGCGAGCTATCTGCAGATGTTCGCATTTTCGGAGCATGGCTGCCGAAGGCCCCCGGCACGGACCACGTAAGATATTTTTGAAGTGTCAGGAGGCAAGACAAGCAAGCAGCCCCAGACTCTGTGCCTCTGTGCGAGCAGTGCCATGGGCAGATGAAGATGAGCAACAGCTTTCCAGGCTAGGTCTTTCTGGCTGCCAGCTTTCTGCAGATGTTCACATTTTGGGAGCAGGGCTGCCGGATGCTTCCTGCACGGACCACCTAAGATACGTTTGATGTTTGAGGGGGCAAGACAAGCAAGTAGTCCCAGTTTCTGTGCCTCTGTGCGAGCAGTGCCATGGGCAGATGAGGCTGAGCAACAGCTTTCCAGGCTAGCTCTTTCTGCCTGCAAGCTATCTGCAGATGTTCGCATGTTCAGAGAAGGGCTGCTGGAGACCTCCTGCACGGACCACTTAAGCTATTTTTGAAGTGTCAGGAGGCAAGACAAGCAAGCAGCCTCAGTCTCTGTGCCTCTGTGCGAGCAGTGCCATGGGCAGATGAGGCTGAGCAACAGCTTTCCAGGCTAGACCTTTCTGCCTGCGTGCTATCTGCAGACGTTCGCATTTTCAGAGCAGGCCTGCCAGAGGCCCCATTCACGGACCACCAAAGCTGCATTTGAAGTTTGAGGGGGCAAGACAAGCAAGCAGCCCCAGTCTCTGTGCCTCTGTGCGAACAGTGCCATGGGCAGATGAGGCTGAGCAACAGCTTTCCAGGCTAGCTCTTTCTGCCTGCAAGCTATCTGCAGACGTTCGCATTTTCGGAGCACGGCTGCTGAAGGCCCCAAGCACGAACCACTTAAGCTATTTTTGAAGTGTCAGGAGGCAAGACAAGCAAGCAGCCCCAGACTCTGTGCCTCTGTGCGAGCAGTGCCATGGGCAGATGAAGCTGAGCAACAGTTTTCCAGGTTAGGTCTTTCTGCCTGCGAGGTATCTGCAGACTTTCGCATTTTCAGAGCAGGGCTGCCGGAGGCTCTCTGCACGGACTGCCAAAGTTATGTTTGAAGTTTGAAGTGGCAAGACAAGCAAGCAGCCCCAGTCTCTGTGCCTCTGTGCGAGCAGTGCCATGGGCAGATGAGGCTGAGCAACAGCTTTCCAGGCTAGCTCTTTCCACCTGCGAGCTATCTGCAGACGTTCGCATTTTCGGAGAAGGGCTGCCGGAGGCGCCCTACACGGACCACCTAAGATACGTTTGAAGTTTGAGGTGGCAAGACAAGAAAGCAGCCCCAGTTTCTGTGCCTCTGTGTGAGCAGTGCCATGGGCAGATGAGGCTGAGCAACAGCTTTCCAGGCTAGCTCTTTCTGCCTGAGAGCTATCAGCAGATATTCATATTTTGGGAGCAGGGCTGCCGGAGGCGCCCTACACGGACTGCCAAAGCTACATTTGAAGTTTGAGTTTGCAAGACAAGCAAGCAGCCCCAGTCTCTGTGCCTCTGTGCGAGCAGTGCCATGGGCAGATGAGGCTGAGCAACAGCTTTCCAGGCTAGCCCTTTATGGCTGCCATCTATCTGCAGACGTTAGCATTTTCAGATCATGGCTGCCGGAGGCGCCCTACACGGACCACCAAAGCTACATTTGAAGTTTGAGGTGGCAAGACAAGCAAGCAGCCCCAGTCTCTGTGCCTCTGTGCGAGCAGTGCCATGGGCAGATGAGGCTGAGCAACAGCTTTCCAGGCTAGCTCTTTCTGGCTGCGAGCTATCTGCAGATATTCACATTTTGGGAGCAGGGCTGCCGGAGGCTCCCCACACGGACCACCTAAGCTACGTTTGAAGTTTGAGGGAGCAAGACAAGCAAGCAGCCCCAGTCTCTGTGCCTCTGTGCGAGCAGTGCCATGGGCAGATGAGGCTGAGCAACAGCTTTCCAGGCTAGCCCTTTATGGCTGCCATCTATCTGCAGACGTTAGCATTTTCAGATCATGGTTGCCGGAGGCGCCCTACACGGACCACCAAAGCTACATTTGAAGTTTGAGGTGGCAAGACAAGCAAGCAGCCCCAGTCTCTGTGCCTCTGTGCGAGCAGTGCCATGGGCAGATGAGGCTGAGCAACAGCTTTCCAGGCTAGCCCTTTATGGCTGCCATCTATCTGCAGACGTTCGCATTTTCGGAGCAGGGCTGCCGGAGGCCCCATTCACGGACAACCAAAGCTGCATTTGAAGTTTGAGGGGGCAAAACAAGCAAGCAGCCCCAGTCTCTGTGCCTCTGTGCGAGCAGTGCCATGGGCAGATGAGGCTGAGCAACAGCTTTCCAGGCTAGCTCTTTCTGGCTGCAAGCTATCTGCAGATATTCACATTTTGGGAGTAGGGCTGCCGGAGGCCCCATTCACGGACTACCAAAGCTACATTTGAAGTTTGAGGGAGCAAGACAAGCAAGCAGCCCCAGTCTCTGTGCCTCTGTGCGAGCAGTGCCATGGGCAGATGAGGCTGAGCAACAGCTTTCCAGGCTAGCTCTTTCTGGCTGCCAGCTATCTGCTGACGTTCGCATTTTCGGAGAAGGGCTGCCGGAGGCCCCATTCACGGACCACCAAAGATACATTTGAAGTTTCATGGGGCAAGACAAGCAAGCAGCCCCAGTCTCTGTGCCTCTGTGCGAGCAGTGCCATGGGCAGATGAGGCTGAGCAACAGCTTTCCAGGCTAGACCTTTCTGCCTGCGTGCTATCTGCAGACGTTCGCATTTTCAGAGCAGGCCTGCCAGAGGCCCCATTCACGGACCACCAAAGCTGCATTTGAAGTTTGAGGGGGCAAGACAAGCAAGCAGCCCCAGTCTCTGTGCCTCTGTGCGAACAGTGCCATGGGCAGATGAGGCTGAGCAACAGCTTTCCAGGCTAGCTCTTTCTGCCTGCAAGCTATCTGCAGACGTTCGCATTTTCGGAGCACGGCTGCTGAAGGCCCCAAGCACGGACCACTTAAGCTATTTTTGAAGTGTCAGGAGGCAAGACAAGCAAGCAGCCCCAGACTCTGTGCCTCTGTGCGAGCAGTGCCATGGGCAGATGAAGCTGAGCAACAGTATTCCAGGTTAGGTCTTTCTGCCTGCGAGGTATCTGCAGACTTTCGCATTTTCAGAGCAGGGCTGCCGGAGGCTCTCTGCACGGACTGCCAAAGTTATGTTTGAAGTTTGAAGTGGCAAGACAAGCAAGCAGCCCCAGTCTCTGTGCCTCTGTGCGAGCAGTGCCATGGGCAGATGAGGCTGAGCAACAGCTTTCCAGGCTAGCTCTTTCCACCTGCGAGCTATCTGCAGACGTTCGCATTTTCGGAGAAGGGCTGCCGGAGGCGCCCTACACGGACCACCTAAGATACGTTTGAAGTTTGAGGTGGCAAGACAAGAAAGCAGCCCCAGTTTCTGTGCCTCTGTGTGAGCAGTGCCATGGGCAGATGAGGCTGAGCAACAGCTTTCCAGGCTAGCTATTTCTGGCTGCGAGCTATCAGCAGATATTCACATTTTGGGAGCAGGGCTGCCGGAGGCGCCCTACACGGACTGCCAAAGCTACGTTTGAAGTTTGAGTTTGCAAGACAAGCAAGCAGCCCCAGTCTCTGTGCCTCTGTGCGAGCAGTGCCATGGGCAGATGAGGCTGAGCAACAGCTTTCCAGGCTAGCCCTTTATGGCTGCCATCTATCTGCAGACGTTAGCATTTTCAGATCATGGTTGCCGGAGGCGCCCTACACGGACCACCAAAGCTACATTTGAAGTTTGAGGTGGCAAGACAAGCAAGCAGCCCCAGTCTCTGTGCCTCTGTGCGAGCAGTGCCATGGGCAGATGAGGCTGAGCAACAGCTTTCCAGGCTAGCCCTTTATGGCTGCCATCTATCTGCAGACGTTCGCATTTTCGGAGCAGGGCTGCCGGAGGCCCCATTCACGGACCACCAAAGCTGCATTTGAAGTTTGAGGGGGCAAAACAAGCAAGCAGCCCCAGTCTCTGTGCCTCTGTGCGAGCAGTGCCATGGGCAGATGAGGCTGAGCAACAGCTTTCCAGGCTAGCTCTTTCTGGCTGCAAGCTATCTGCAGATATTCACATTTTGGGAGTAGGGCTGCCGGAGGCCCCATTCACGGACTACCAAAGCTACATTTGAAGTTTGAGGGAGCAAGACAAGCAAGCAGCCCCAGTCTCTGTGCCTCTGTGCGAGCAGTGCCATGGGCAGATGAGGCTGAGCAACAGCTTTCCAGGCTAGCTCTTTCTGTCTGCCAGCTATCTGCTGACGTTCGCATTTTCGGAGAAGGGCTGCCGGAGGCCCCATTCACGGACCACCAAAGATACATTTGAAGTTTCATGGGGCAAGACAAGCAAGCAGCCCCAGTCTCTGTGCCTCTGTGCGAGCAGTGCCATGGGCAGATGAGGCTGAGCAACAGCTTTCCAGGCTAGCTATTTCTGGCTGCGAGCTATCTGCAGATATTCACATTTTGGTAGCAGGGCTGCCGGAGGGGACATGCACGGACCACCTAAGCTACGTTTGAAGTTTGAGGTGGCAAGACAAGCAAGCAGCCCCAGTCTCTGTGCCTCTGTGCGAGCAGTGCCATGGGCAGATGAGGCTGAGCAACAGCTTTCCAGGCTAGCTCTTTCTGCCTGCGAGCTATCTGCAGATATTCACATTTTGGGAGTAGGGCTGCCGGAGGCCCCATTCACGGACTACCAAAGCTACATTTGAAGTTTGAGGGAGCAAGACAAGCAAGCAGCCCCAGTCTCTGTGCCTCTGTGCGAGCAGTGCCATGGGCAGATGAGGCTGAGCAACAGCTTTCCAGGCTAGCTCTTTCTGGCTGCCAGCTATCTGCAGATATTCACATTTTGGTAGCAGGGCTGCCGGAGGGGACATGCACGGACCACCTAAGCTACGTTTGAAGTTTGAGGTGGCAAGACAAGCAAGCAGCCCCAGTCTCTGTGCCTCTGTGCGAGCAGTGCCATGGGCAGATGAGGCTGAGCAACAGCTTTCCAGGCTAGCTCTTTCTGGCTGCCAGCTATCTGCAGACGTTCGCATTTTCGGAGCAGGGCTGCCGGAGGCCCCATTCACGGACCACCAAAGCTGCATTTGAAGTTTGAGGGGGCAAAACAAGCAAGCAGCCCCAGTCTCTGTGCCTCTGTGCGAGCAGTGCCATGGGCAGATGAGGCTGAGCAACAGCTTTCCAGGCTAGCTCTTTCTGCCTGCGAGCTATCTGCAGACGTTCGCATTTTCGGAGAAGGGCTGCCGGAGAAGCCCTACACGGACCACCTAAGATACGTTTGAAGTTTGAGGTGGCAAGACAAGCAAGCAGCCCCAGTGTCTGTGCCTCTGTGCGAGCAGTGCCATGGGCAGATGAGGCTGAGCAACAGCTTTCCAGGCTAGCTCTTTCTGGCTGCGAGCTATCTGCAGATGTTCGCATTTTCGGAGCATGGCTGCCGAAGGCCCCCGGCACGGACCACGTAAGCTATTTTTGAAGTGTCAGGAGGCAAGACAAGCAAGCAGCCCCAGTTTCTGTGCCTCTGTGCGAGCAGTGCCATGGGCAGATGAAGCTGAGCAACAGCTTTCCAGGCTAGCTCTTTCCACCTGCAAGCTATCTGCAGACGTTCGCATTTTTGGAGCATGGCTGCCGGAGGCGCCCTACACGGACCACCTAAGATACGTTTGAAGTTTGAGGTGGCAAGACAAGAAAGCAGCCCCAGTCTCTGTGCCTCTGTGTGAGTAGTGCCATGGGTAGATGAGGCTGAGCAACAGCTTTCCAGGCTAGCTATTTCTGGTTGCGAGCTATCTGCAGATATTCACATTTTGGGAGCAGGGTGCCGGAGGCGCCCTACACGGACTGCCAAATCTACGTTTGAAGTTTGAGTTTGCAAGACAAGCAAGCAGCCCCAGTCTCTGTGCCTCTGTGCGAGCAGTGCCATGGGCAGATGAGGCTGAGCAACAGCTTTCCAGGCTAGCCCTTTATGGCTGCCAACTATCTGCAGACGTTAGCATTTTCAGAGCATGGCTGCAGGAGGCGCCCTACACGGACCACCTAAGATACGTTTCAAGTTTGAGGGGGCAAGACAAGTAAGTAGCCCCAGTCTCTGTGCCTCTGTGCGAGCAATGCCATGGGCAGATGAGGCTGAGCAACAGCTTTCCAGGCTAGCTCTTTCTGCCTGCGAGCAATCTGCAGATGTTCACATTTTGGGAGCAGGGCTGCCGGATGCTTCCTTCACGGACCACCTAAGCTACGTTTGAAGTTTGAGGGGGCAAGACAAGCAAGCAGCCTCAGTCTCTGTGCCTCTGTGCGAGCTGTGCCATGGGCAGATGAGGCTGAGCAACAGCTTTCCAGGCTAGCTTTTTCTGCCTGCGAGCTATCTGCAGACGTTCGCATTTTCGGAGAAGGGCTGCCGGAGGCCCCATTCACGGACCACCAAAGCTACATTTGAAGTTTCAGGGGGCAAGACAAGCAAGCAGCTACAGTCTCTGTGCCTCTGTGCGAGCAGTGCCATGGGCAGATGAGGCTGAGCAACAGCTTTCCAGACTAGCTATTTCTGGCTGCGAGCTATTTGCAGATATTCACATTTTGGGAGCAGGGCTGCCGGAGGGGACATGCACGGACCACCTAAGCTACATTTGAAGTTTGAGGTGGCAAGACAAGCAAGCAGCCCCAGTCTCTGTGCCTCTGTGCGAGCAGTGCCATGGACAGATGAGGCTGAGCAACAGCTTTCCAGGCTAGCTCTTTCTGGCTGCCAGCTATCTGCAGACGTTCGCATTTTCGGAGCAGGGCTGCCGGAGGCCCCATTCACGGACCACCTAAGCTGCATTTGAAGTTTGAGGGGGCAAAACAAGCAAGCAGCCCCAGTCTCTGTGCCTCTGTGCGAGCAGTGCCATGGGCAGATGAGGCTGAGCAACAGCTTTCCAGGCTAGCTCTTTCTGCCTGCAAGCTGTCTGCAGACGTTCGCATTTTCGGAGCACGGCTGCTGAAGGCCCCAAGCACGGACCACTTAAGCTATTTTTGAAGTGTCAGGAGGCAAGACAAGCAAGCAGCCCCAGACTCTGTGCCTCTGTGCGAGCAGTGCCATGGGCAGATGAAGCTGAGCAACAGTTTTCCAGGTTAGGTCTTTCTGCCTGCGAGGTATCTGCAGACTTTCGCATTTTCAGAGCAGGGCTGCCGGAGGCTCTCTGCACGGACTGCCAAAGTTATGTTTGAAGTTTGAAGTGGCAAGACAAGCAAGCAGCCCCAGTCTCTGTGCCTCTGTGCGAGCAGTGCCATGGGCAGATGAGGCTGGGCAACAGCTTTCCAGGCTAGCTCTTTCTGCCTGCGAGCTATCTGCAGACGTTTGCATTTTCGGAGAAGGGCTGCTGGAGGCCCCATGCACTGACCACCAAAGCTACATTTGAAGTTTCAGGGAGCAAGACAAGCAAGCAGCCCCAGTTTCTGTGCCTCTGTGCGAGCAGTGCCATGGGCAGATGAGGCTGAGCAACAGCTTTGCAGGTTAGCTCTTTCTGGCTGCGAGCTATCTGCAGATGTTCGCATTTTCGGAGCATGGCTGCCGAAGGCCCCCGGCACGGACCACTTAAGCTATTTTTGAAGTGTCAGAAGGCAAGACAAGCAAGCAGCCCCAGACTCTGTGCCTCTGTGCGAGCAGTGCCATGGGCAGATGAAGCTGAGCAACAGCTTTCCAGGCTAGCTCTTTCCACCTGCAAGCTATCTGCAGACGTTCGCATTTTCGGAGAAGGGCTGCCGGAGGCGCCCTACACGGACCACCTAAGATACGTTTGAAGTTTGAGGTGGCAAGACAAGAAAGCAGCCCCAGTCTCTGTGCCTCTGTGTGAGCAGTGCCATGGGTAGATGAGGCTGAGCAACAGCTTTCCAGGCTAGCTATTTCTGGCTGCGAGCTATCAGCAGATATTCACATTTTGGGAGCAGGGCTGTCTGAGGCGCCCTACACGGACTGCCAAAGCTACGTTTGAAGTTTGAGGAAGCAAGACAAGCAAGCAGCCCCAGTCTCTGTGCCTCTGTGCGAGCAGTGCCATGGGCAGATGAGGCTGAGCAACAGCTTTCCAGGCTAGCCCTTTATGGCTGCCATCTATCTGCAGACGTTCGCATTTTCAGAGCATGGCTGCCGGAGGCCCCATTCATGGACCACCAAAGCTACGTTTGAAGTTAGAGGGGGCAAGACAAGCAAGCAGCCCCAGTCTCTGTGCCTCTGTGCGAGCAGTGCCAAGGGCAGATGAGGATGAGCAACAGCTTTCCTGGCTAGCTCTTTATGGCTGCCAGCTATCTGCAGACGTTCGCATTTTCGGAGAATGGCTACCAGAGGCCCAATGCACTGAGCACCAAAGCTACATTTGAAGTTTCAGGGAGCAAGACAAGCAAGCAGTCCCAGTCTCTGTGCCTCTGTGCGAGCAGTGTCATGGGCAGATGAGGCTGAGCAAGAGCTTTCCAGGCTAGCTCTTTCTGGCTCGAGCTATCTGCAGACGTTCGCATTTTCAGAGTAGGGCTGTCAGAGACTCTCTGCACGGACTGCCAAAGTTATGTTTGAAGTTCGAGGGGGCAAGACAAGCAAGCAGCCCCAGTCTCTGTGCCTCTGTGCGAGCAGTGCCATGGGCAGATGAGGCTGAGCAACAGCTTTCCAGGCTGGCTCTTTCTGCCTGAGAGCTATCTGCAGACGATCGCGTTTTCAGAGAAGGGCTACCGGAGGCGCCGTACACGGACCACCTAAGATACGTTTGAAGTTTGAGGGAGCAAGACAAGCAAGCAGCCCCAGTCTCTGTGCCTCTGTGCGAGCAGTGCCGTGGGCAGATGAGGCTGAGCAACAGCTTTCCAGGCTAGCTATTTCTGGCTGCGAGCTATCTGCAGATATTCACATTTTGGGAGCAGGGCTGCCGGAGGGTACATGCACGGACCACCTATGCTACGTTTGAATTTTGAGGGAGCAAGACAAGCAAGCAGCCCCAGTCTGTGTGCCTCTGTGCGAGCAGTGCCATGGGCAGATGAGGCTGAGCAACAGCTTTCCAGGCTAGCTCTTTCTGCCTGCAAGCTATCTGCAGACGTTCGCATTTTTGGGGAAGGGCTGCTGGAGGCGCCCTACACGAACAACCTAAGATACGTTTGAAGTTTGAGGTGGCAAGACAAGCAAGCAGCCCCAGTCTCTGTGCCTCTGTGCGAGCAATGCCATGGGCAGATGAGGCTGAGCAACAGCTTTCCAGGCTAGCTCTTTCTGGCTGCGAGCTATCTGCAGATGTTCACATTTTGGGAGCAGGGCTGCCGGATGCTTCCTGCACGGACCACCTAAGATACGTTTGATGTTTGAGGGGGCAAGACAAGCAAGTAGTCCCAGTTTCTGTGCCTCTGTGCGAGCAGTGCCATGGGCAGATGAGGCTGAGCAACAGCTTTCCAGGCTAGCTCTTTCTGGCTGCGAGCTATCTGCAGACGTTCGCATTTTCGGAGAAGGGCTGCCGGAGGCCCCATTCACGGACCACCAAAGCTACATTTGAAGTTTCAGGGGGCAAGACAAGCAAGCAGCCCCAGTCTCTGTGCCTCTGTGCGAGCAGTGCCATGGGCAGATGAGGCTGAGCAACAGCTTTCCAGACTAGCTCTTTCTGGCTGCGAGCTATCTGCAGATATTCACATTTTGGGAGCAGGGCTGCCGGAGGGGACATGCACGGACCACCTAAGCTACATTTGAAGTTTGAGGTGGCAAGACAAGCAAGCAGCCCCAGTCTCTGTGCCTCTGTGCGAGCAGTGCCATGGGCAGATGAGGCTGAGCAACAGCTTTCCAGGCTAGCTCTCTCTGCCTGCGAGCTATCTGCAGACGTTCGCATTTTCGGAGAAGGGCTGCTGGAGGCCCCATGCACTGACCACCAAAGCTACATTTGAAGTTTCAGGGAGCAAGACAAGCAAGCAGCCCCAGTTTCTGTGCCTCTGTGCGAGCAGTGCCATGGGCAGATGAGGCTGAGCAACAGCTTTGCAGGTTAGCTCTTTCTGGCTGCGAGCTATCTGCAGATGTTCGCATTTTCGGAGCATGGCTGCCGAAGGCCCCCGGCACGGACCACTTAAGCTATTTTTGAAGTGTCAGAAGGCAAGACAAGCAAGCAGCCCCAGACTCTGTGCCTCTGTGCGAGCAGTGACATGGGCAGATGAAGCTGAGCAACAGCTTTCCAGGCTAGCTCTTTCCACCTGCAAGCTATCTGCAGACGTTCGCATTTTTGGAGAAGGGCTGCCGGAGGCGCCCTACACGGACCACCTAAGATACGTTTGAAGTTTGAGGTGGCAAGACAAGAAAGCAGCCCCAGTCTCTGTGCCTCTGTGTGAGCAGTGCCATGGGTAGATGAGGCTGAGCAACAGCTTTCCAGGCTAGCTATTTCTGGCTGCGAGCTATCAGCAGATATTCACATTTTGGGAGCAGGGCTGTCTGAGGCGCCCTACACGGACTGCCAAAGCTACGTTTGAAGTTTGAGGAAGCAAGACAAGCAAGCAGCCCCAGTCTCTGTGCCTCTGTGCGAGCAGTGCCATGGGCAGATGAGGCTGAGCAACAGCTTTCCAGGCTAGCCCTTTATGGCTGCCATCTATCTGCAGACGTTCGCATTTTCAGAGCATGGCTGCCGGAGGCCCCATTCATGGACCACCAAAGCTACGTTTGAAGTTAGAGGGGGCAAGACAAGCAAGCAGCCCCAGTCTCTGTGCCTCTGTGCGAGCAGTGCCAAGGGCAGATGAGGATGAGCAACAGCTTTCCTGGCTAGCTCTTTATGGCTGCCAGCTATCTGCAGACGTTCGCATTTTCGGAGAATGGCTACCAGAGGCCCAATGCACTGAGCACCAAAGCTACATTTG
The DNA here is from genome assembly GCF_030867145.1 of Opisthocomus hoazin. Lineage (NCBI taxonomy): Eukaryota > Metazoa > Chordata > Aves > Opisthocomiformes > Opisthocomidae > Opisthocomus > Opisthocomus hoazin. Next base: position 7,996,920 of record NC_134429.1, read on the forward strand.
AAGTTTCAGGGAGCAAGACAAGCAAGCAGTCCCAGTCTCTGTGCCTCTGTGCGAGCAGTGTCATGGGCAGATGAGGCTGAGCAAGAGCTTTCCAGGCTAGCTCTTTCTGGCTCGAGCTATCTGCAGACGTTCGCATTTTCAGAGTAGGGCTGTCAGAGACTCTCTGCACGGACTGCCAAAGTTATGTTTGAAGTTCGAGGGGGCAAGACAAGCAAGCAGCCCCAGTCTCTGTGCCTCTGTGCGAGCAGTGCCATGGGCAGATGAGGCTGAGCAACAGCTTTCCAGGCTGGCTCTTTCTGCCTGAGAGCTATCTGCAGACGATCGCGTTTTCAGAGAAGGGCTACCGGAGGCGCCGTACACGGACCACCTAAGATACGTTTGAAGTTTGAGGGAGCAAGACAAGCAAGCAGCCCCAGTCTCTGTGCCTCTGTGCGAGCAGTGCCGTGGGCAGATGAGGCTGAGCAACAGCTTTCCAGGCTAGCTATTTCTGGCTGCGAGCTATCTGCAGATATTCACATTTTGGGAGCAGGGCTGCCGGAGGGTACATGCACGGACCACCTATGCTACGTTTGAATTTTGAGGGAGCAAGACAAGCAAGCAGCCCCAGTCTGTGTGCCTCTGTGCGAGCAGTGCCATGGGCAGATGAGGCTGAGCAACAGCTTTCCAGGCTAGCTCTTTCTGCCTGCAAGCTATCTGCAGACGTTCGCATTTTTGGGGAAGGGCTGCTGGAGGCGCCCTACACGAACAACCTAAGATACGTTTGAAGTTTGAGGTGGCAAGACAAGCAAGCAGCCCCAGTCTCTGTGCCTCTGTGCGAGCAATGCCATGGGCAGATGAGGCTGAGCAACAGCTTTCCAGGCTAGCTCTTTCTGGCTGCGAGCTATCTGCAGATGTTCACATTTTGGGAGCAGGGCTGCCGGATGCTTCCTGCACGGACCACCTAAGATACGTTTGATGTTTGAGGGGGCAAGACAAGCAAGTAGTCCCAGTTTCTGTGCCTCTGTGCGAGCAGTGCCATGGGCAGATGAGGCTGAGCAACAGCTTTCCAGGCTAGCTCTTTCTGGCTGCGAGCTATCTGCAGACGTTCGCATTTTCGGAGAAGGGCTGCCGGAGGCCCCATTCACGGACCACCAAAGCTACATTTGAAGTTTCAGGGGGCAAGACAAGCAAGCAGCCCCAGTCTCTGTGCCTCTGTGCGAGCAGTGCCATGGGCAGATGAGGCTGAGCAACAGCTTTCCAGACTAGCTCTTTCTGGCTGCGAGCTATCTGCAGATATTCACATTTTGGGAGCAGGGCTGCCGGAGGGGACATGCACGGACCACCTAAGCTACATTTGAAGTTTGAGGTGGCAAGACAAGCAAGCAGCCCCAGTCTCTGTGCCTCTGTGCGAGCAGTGCCATGGGCAGATGAGGCTGAGCAACAGCTTTCCAGGCTAGCTCTCTCTGCCTGCGAGCTATCTGCAGACGTTCGCATTTTCGGAGAAGGGCTGCTGGAGGCCCCATGCACTGACCACCAAAGATACATTTGAAGTTTCAGGGAGCAAGACAAGCAAGCAGCCCCAGTTTCTGTGCCTCTGTGCGAGCAGTGCCATGGGCAGATGAGGCTGAGCAACAGCTTTGCAGGTTAGCTCTTTCTGGCTGCGAGCTATCTGCAGATGTTCGCATTTTCGGAGCATGGCTGCCGAAGGCCCCCGGCACGGACCACTTAAGCTATTTTTGAAGTGTCAGAAGGCAAGACAAGCAAGCAGCCCCAGACTCTGTGCCTCTGTGCGAGCAGTGACATGGGCAGATGAAGCTGAGCAACAGCTTTCCAGGCTAGCTCTTTCCACCTGCAAGCTATCTGCAGACGTTCGCATTTTTGGAGAAGGGCTGCCGGAGGCGCCCTACACGGACCACCTAAGATACGTTTGAAGTTTGAGGTGGCAAGACAAGAAAGCAGCCCCAGTCTCTGTGCCTCTGTGTGAGCAGTGCCATGGGTAGATGAGGCTGAGCAACAGCTTTCCAGGCTAGCTATTTCTGGCTGCGAGCTATCAGCAGATATTCACATTTTGGGAGCAGGGCTGTCTGAGGCGCCCTACACGGACTGCCAAAGCTACGTTTGAAGTTTGAGGAAGCAAGACAAGCAAGCAGCCCCAGTTTCTGTGCCTCTGTGCGAGCAGTGCCATGGGCAGATGAGGCTGAGCAACAGCTTTCCAGGCTGGCTCTTTCTGCCTGAGAGCTATCTGCAGACGATCGCGTTTTCAGAGAAGGGCTACCGGAGGCGCCGTACACGGACCACCTAAGATACGTTTGAAGTTTGAGGTGGCAAGACAAGAAAGCAGCCCCAGTCTCTGTGCCTCTGTGTGAGCAGTGCCATGGGTAGATGAGGCTGAGCAACAGCTTTCCAGGCTAGCTATTTCTGGCTGCGAGCTATCAGCAGATATTCACATTTTGGGGGCAGGGCTGCCGGAGGCGCCCTACACGGACTGCCAAAGCTACGTTTGAAATTTGAGTTTGCAAGACAAGCAAGCAGCCCCAGTCTCTGTGCCTCTGCGCGAGCAGTGCCATGGGCAGATGAGGTTGAGCAACAGCTTTCCAGGCTAGCCCTTTATGGCTGCCGTCTATCTGCAGACGTTAGCATTTTCAGATCATGGCTGCCGTAGGCGCCCTACTCGGACCACCAAAGCTACATTTGAAGTTTGAGGTGGCAAGACAAGCAAGCAGCCCCAGTTTCTGTGCCTCTGTGCGAGCAATGCCATGGGCAGATGAGGCTGAGCAACAGCTTTCCAGGCTAGCTCTTTCTGCCTGCGAGCTATCTGCAGATGTTCACATTTTGGGAGCAGGGCTGCCGGATGCTTCCTGCACGGACCACCTAAGCTACGTTTGAAGTTTGAGGGAGCAAGACAAGCAAGTAGCCCCAGTTTCTGTGCCTCTGTGCGAGCAGTGCCATGGGCAGATGAGGCTGGGCAACAGCTTTCCAGGCTAGCTCTTTCTGCCTGCGAGCTATCTGCAGACGTTTGCATTTTCGGAGAAGGGCTGCTGGAGGCCCCATGCACTGACCACCAAAGCTACATTTGAAGTTTCAGGGAGCAAGACAAGCAAGCAGCCCCAGTTTCTGTGCCTCTGTGCGAGCAGTGCCATGGGCAGATGAGGCTGAGCAACAGCTTTGCAGGTTAGCTCTTTCTGGCTGCGAGCTATCTGCAGATGTTCGCATTTTCGGAGCATGGCTGCCGAAGGCCCCCGGCACGGACCACTTAAGCTATTTTTGAAGTGTCAGAAGGCAAGACAAGCAAGCAGCCCCAGACTCTGTGCCTCTGTGCGAGCAGTGCCATGGGCAGATGAAGCTGAGCAACAGCTTTCCAGGCTAGCTCTTTCCACCTGCAAGCTATCTGCAGACGTTCGCATTTTCGGAGAAGGGCTGCCGGAGGCGCCCTACACGGACCACCTAAGATACGTTTGAAGTTTGAGGTGGCAAGACAAGAAAGCAGCCCCAGTCTCTGTGCCTCTGTGTGAGCAGTGCCATGGGTAGATGAGGCTGAGCAACAGCTTTCCAGGCTAGCTATTTCTGGCTGCGAGCTATCAGCAGATATTCACATTTTGGGAGCAGGGCTGTCTGAGGCGCCCTACACGGACTGCCAAAGCTACGTTTGAAGTTTGAGGAAGCAAGACAAGCAAGCAGCCCCAGTCTCTGTGCCTCTGTGCGAGCAGTGCCATGGGCAGATGAGGCTGAGCAACAGCTTTCCAGGCTAGCCCTTTATGGCTGCCATCTATCTGCAGACGTTCGCATTTTCAGAGCATGGCTGCCGGAGGCCCCATTCATGGACCACCAAAGCTACGTTTGAAGTTAGAGGGGGCAAGACAAGCAAGCAGCCCCAGTCTCTGTGCCTCTGTGCGAGCAGTGCCAAGGGCAGATGAGGATGAGCAACAGCTTTCCTGGCTAGCTCTTTATGGCTGCCAGCTATCTGCAGACGTTCGCATTTTCGGAGAATGGCTACCAGAGGCCCAATGCACTGAGCACCAAAGCTACATTTGAAGTTTCAGGGAGCAAGACAAGCAAGCAGTCCCAGTCTCTGTGCCTCTGTGCGAGCAGTGTCATGGGCAGATGAGGCTGAGCAAGAGCTTTCCAGGCTAGCTCTTTCTGGCTCGAGCTATCTGCAGACGTTCGCATTTTCAGAGTAGGGCTGTCAGAGACTCTCTGCACGGACTGCCAAAGTTATGTTTGAAGTTCGAGGGGGCAAGACAAGCAAGCAGCCCCAGTCTCTGTGCCTCTGTGCGAGCAGTGCCATGGGCAGATGAGGCTGAGCAACAGCTTTCCAGGCTGGCTCTTTCTGCCTGAGAGCTATCTGCAGACGATCGCGTTTTCAGAGAAGGGCTACCGGAGGCGCCGTACACGGACCACCTAAGATACGTTTGAAGTTTGAGGTGGCAAGACAAGAAAGCAGCCCCAGTCTCTGTGCCTCTGTGTGAGCAGTGCCATGGGTAGATGAGGCTGAGCAACAGCTTTCCAGGCTAGCTATTTCTGGCTGCGAGCTATCAGCAGATATTCACATTTTGGGGGCAGGGCTGCCGGAGGCGCCCTACACGGACTGCCAAAGCTACGTTTGAAATTTGAGTTTGCAAGACAAGCAAGCAGCCCCAGTCTCTGTGCCTCTGCGCGAGCAGTGCCATGGGCAGATGAGGTTGAGCAACAGCTTTCCAGGCTAGCCCTTTATGGCTGCCGTCTATCTGCAGACGTTAGCATTTTCAGATCATGGCTGCCGTAGGCGCCCTACTCGGACCACCAAAGCTACATTTGAAGTTTGAGGTGGCAAGACAAGCAAGCAGCCCCAGTTTCTGTGCCTCTGTGCGAGCAATGCCATGGGCAGATGAGGCTGAGCAACAGCTTTCCAGGCTAGCTCTTTCTGCCTGCGAGCTATCTGCAGATGTTCACATTTTGGGAGCAGGGCTGCCGGATGCTTCCTGCACGGACCACCTAAGCTACGTTTGAAGTTTGAGGGAGCAAGACAAGCAAGTAGCCCCAGTTTCTGTGCCTCTGTGCGAGCAGTGCCATGGGCAGATGAGGCTGGGCAACAGCTTTCCAGGCTAGCTCTTTCTGCCTGCGAGCTATCTGCAGACGTTTGCATTTTCGGAGAAGGGCTGCTGGAGGCCCCATGCACTGACCACCAAAGCTACATTTGAAGTTTCAGGGAGCAAGACAAGCAAGCAGCCCCAGTTTCTGTGCCTCTGTGCGAGCAGTGCCATGGGCAGATGAGGCTGAGCAACAGCTTTGCAGGTTAGCTCTTTCTGGCTGCGAGCTATCTGCAGATGTTCGCATTTTCGGAGCATGGCTGCCGAAGGCCCCCGGCACGGACCACTTAAGCTATTTTTGAAGTGTCAGAAGGCAAGACAAGCAAGCAGCCCCAGACTCTGTGCCTCTGTGCGAGCAGTGCCATGGGCAGATGAAGCTGAGCAACAGCTTTCCAGGCTAGCTCTTTCCACCTGCAAGCTATCTGCAGACGTTCGCATTTTCGGAGAAGGGCTGCCGGAGGCGCCCTACACGGACCACCTAAGATACGTTTGAAGTTTGAGGTGGCAAGACAAGAAAGCAGCCCCAGTCTCTGTGCCTCTGTGTGAGCAGTGCCATGGGTAGATGAGGCTGAGCAACAGCTTTCCAGGCTAGCTATTTCTGGCTGCGAGCTATCAGCAGATATTCACATTTTGGGAGCAGGGCTGTCTGAGGCGCCCTACACGGACTGCCAAAGCTACGTTTGAAGTTTGAGGAAGCAAGACAAGCAAGCAGCCCCAGTCTCTGTGCCTCTGTGCGAGCAGTGCCATGGGCAGATGAGGCTGAGCAACAGCTTTCCAGGCTAGCCCTTTATGGCTGCCATCTATCTGCAGACGTTCGCATTTTCAGAGCATGGCTGCCGGAGGCCCCATTCATGGACCACCAAAGCTACGTTTGAAGTTAGAGGGGGCAAGACAAGCAAGCAGCCCCAGTCTCTGTGCCTCTGTGCGAGCAGTGCCAAGGGCAGATGAGGATGAGCAACAGCTTTCCTGGCTAGCTCTTTATGGCTGCCAGCTATCTGCAGACGTTCGCATTTTCGGAGAATGGCTACCAGAGGCCCAATGCACTGAGCACCAAAGCTACATTTGAAGTTTCAGGGAGCAAGACAAGCAAGCAGTCCCAGTCTCTGTGCCTCTGTGCGAGCAGTGTCATGGGCAGATGAGGCTGAGCAAGAGCTTTCCAGGCTAGCTCTTTCTGGCTCGAGCTATCTGCAGACGTTCGCATTTTCAGAGTAGGGCTGTCAGAGACTCTCTGCACGGACTGCCAAAGTTATGTTTGAAGTTCGAGGGGGCAAGACAAGCAAGCAGCCCCAGTGTCTGTGCCTCTGTGCGAGCAGTGCCATGGGCAGATGAGGCTGAGCAACAGCTTTCCAGGCTGGCTCTTTCTGCCTGAGAGCTATCTGCAGACGATCGCGTTTTCAGAGAAGGGCTACCGGAGGCGCCGTACACGGACCACCTAAGATACTTTTGAAGTTTGAGGGAGCAAGACAAGCAAGCAGCCCCAGTCTCTGTGCCTCTGTGCGAGCAGTGCCATGGGCAGATGAGGCTGAGCAACAGCTTTCCAGGCTAGCTATTTCTGGCTGCGAGCTATCTGCAGATATTCACATTTTGGGAGCAGGGCTGCCGGAGGGGACATGCACGGACCACCTATGCTACGTTTGAATTTTGAGGGAGCAAGACAAGCAAGCAGCCCCAGTCTCTGTGCCTCTGTGCGAGCAGTGCCATGGGCAGATGAGGCTGAGCAACAGCTTTCCAGGCTAGCTCTTTCTGCCTGCAAGCTATCTGCAGACGTTCGCATTTTTGGGGAAGGGCTGCTGGAGGCACCCTACACGAACAACCTAAGATACGTTTGAAGTTTGAGGTGGCAAGACAAGCAAGCAGCCCCAGTCTCTGTGCCTCTGTGCGAGCAATGCCATGGGCAGATGAGGCTGAGCAACAGCTTTCCAGGCTAGCTCTTTCTGGCTGCGAGCTATCTGCAGATGTTCACATTTTGGGAGCAGGGCTGCCGGATGCTTCCTGCACGGACCACCTAAGATACGTTTGATGTTTGAGGGGGCAAGACAAGCAAGTAGTCCCAGTTTCTGTGCCTCTGTGCGAGCAGTGCCATGGGCAGATGAGGCTGAGCAACAGCTTTCCAGGCTAGCTCTTTCTGGCTGCGAGCTATCTGCAGACGTTCGCATTTTCGGAGAAGGGCTGCCGGAGGCCCCATTCACGGACCACCAAAGCTACATTTGAAGTTTCAGGGGGCAAGACAAGCAAGCAGCCCCAGTCTCTGTGCCTCTGTGCGAGCAGTGCCATGGGCAGATGAGGCTGAGCAACAGCTTTGCAGGTTAGCTCTTTCTGGCTGCGAGCTATCTGCAGATGTTCGCATTTTCGGAGCATGGCTGCCGAAGGCCCCCGGCACGGACCACTTAAGCTATTTTTGAAGTGTCAGAAGGCAAGACAAGCAAGCAGCCCCAGACTCTGTGCCTCTGTGCGAGCAGTGACATGGGCAGATGAAGCTGAGCAACAGCTTTCCAGGCTAGCTCTTTCCACCTGCAAGCTATCTGCAGACGTTCGCATTTTCGGAGAAGGGCTGCCGGAGGCGCCCTACACGGACCACCTAAGATACGTTTGAAGTTTGAGGTGGCAAGACAAGAAAGCAGCCCCAGTCTCTGTGCCTCTGTGTGAGCAGTGCCATGGGTAGATGAGGCTGAGCAACAGCTTTCCAGGCTAGCTATTTCTGGCTGCGAGCTATCAGCAGATATTCACATTTTGGGGGCAGGGCTGCCGGAGGCGCCCTACACGGACTGCCAAAGCTACGTTTGAAATTTGAGTTTGCAAGACAAGCAAGCAGCCCCAGTCTCTGTGCCTCTGCGCGAGCAGTGCCATGGGCAGATGAGGTTGAGCAACAGCTTTCCAGGCTAGCCCTTTATGGCTGCCGTCTATCTGCAGACGTTAGCATTTTCAGATCATGGCTGCCGTAGGCGCCCTACTCGGACCACCAAAGCTACATTTGAAGTTTGAGGTGGCAAGACAAGCAAGCAGCCCCAGTTTCTGTGCCTCTGTGCGAGCAATGCCATGGGCAGATGAGGCTGAGCAACAGCTTTCCAGGCTAGCTCTTTCTGCCTGCGAGCTATCTGCAGATGTTCACATTTTGGGAGCAGGGCTGCCGGATGCTTCCTGCACGGACCACCTAAGCTACGTTTGAAGTTTGAGGGAGCAAGACAAGCAAGTAGCCCCAGTTTCTGTGCCTCTGTGCGAGCAGTGCCATGGGCAGATGAGGCTGAGCAACAGCTTCCAGGCTAGCTATTTCTGCCTGCGAGCTATCTGCAGACGTTCGCATTTTCGGAGCAGGGCTGCCGGAGGCCCCATTCACGGACCACCAAAGCTGCATTTGAAGTTTGAGGGGGCAAAACAAGCAAGCAGCCCCAGTCTCTGTGCCTCTGTGCGAGCAGTGCCATGGGCAGATGAGGCTGAGCAACAGCTTTCCAGGCTAGCTCTTTCTGGCTGCGAGCTATCTGCAGATATTCACATTTTGGGAGTAGGGCTGCCGGAGGCTCCCCACACGGACCACCTAAGCTACGTTTGAAGTTTGAGGGAGCAAGACAAGCAAGCAGCCCCAGTCTCTGTGCCTCTGTGCGAGCAGTGCCGTGGGCAGATGAGGCTGAGCAACAGCTTTCCAGGCTAGCTATTTCTGGCTGCGAGCTATCTGCAGATATTCACATTTTGGGAGCAGGGCTGCCGGAGGGGACATGCACGGACCACCTATGCTACGTTTGAATTTTGAGGGAGCAAGACAAGCAAGCAGCCCCAGTCTGTGTGCCTCTGTGCGAGCAGTGCCATGGGCAGATGAGGCTGAGCAACAGCTTTCCAGGCTAGCTCTTTCTGCCTGCAAGCTATCTGCAGACGTTCGCATTTTCGGAGAAGGGCTGCCGGAGGCCCCATTCACGGACCACCAAAGCTACATTTGAAGTTTCAGGGGGCAAGACAAGCAAGCAGCCCCAGTCTCTGTGCCTCTGTGCGAGCAGTGCCATGGGCAGATGAGGCTGAGCAACAGCTTTCCAGACTAGCTATTTCTGGCTGCGAGCTATCTGCAGATATTCACATTTTGGGAGCAGGGCTGCCGGAGGGGACATGCACGGACCACCTAAGCTACATTTGAAGTTTGAGGTGGCAAGACAAGCAAGCAGCCCCAGTCTCTGTGCCTCTGTGCGAGCAGTGCCATGGGCAGATGAGGCTGAGCAACAGCTTTCCAGGCTAGCTCTCTCTGCCTGCGAGCTATCTGCAGACGTCCGCATTTTCGGAGAAGGGCTGCTGGAGGCCCCATGCACTGACCACCAAAGATACATTTGAAGTTTCAGGGAGCAAGACAAGCAAGCAGCCCCAGTTTCTGTGCCTCTGTGCGAGCAGTGCCATGGGCAGATGAGGCTGAGCAACAGCTTTGCAGGTTAGCTCTTTCTGGCTGCGAGCTATCTGCAGATGTTCGCATTTTCGGAGCATGGCTGCCGAAGGCCCCCGGCACGGACCACTTAAGCTATTTTTGAAGTGTCAGAAGGCAAGACAAGCAAGCAGCCCCAGACTCTGTGCCTCTGTGCGAGCAGTGACATGGGCAGATGAAGCTGAGCAACAGCTTTCCAGGCTAGCTCTTTCCACCTGCAAGCTATCTGCAGACGTTCGCATTTTCGGAGAAGGGCTGCCGGAGGCGCCCTACACGGACCACCTAAGATACGTTTGAAGTTTGAGGTGGCAAGACAAGAAAGCAGCCCCAGTCTCTGTGCCTCTGTGTGAGCAGTGCCATGGGTAGATGAGGCTGAGCAACAGCTTTCCAGGCTAGCTATTTCTGGCTGCGAGCTATCAGCAGATATTCACATTTTGGGGGCAGGGCTGCCGGAGGCGCCCTACACGGACTGCCAAAGCTACGTTTGAAATTTGAGTTTGCAAGACAAGCAAGCAGCCCCAGTCTCTGTGCCTCTGCGCGAGCAGTGCCATGGGCAGATGAGGTTGAGCAACAGCTTTCCAGGCTAGCCCTTTATGGCTGCCGTCTATCTGCAGACGTTAGCATTTTCAGATCATGGCTGCCGTAGGCGCCCTACTCGGACCACCAAAGCTACATTTGAAGTTTGAGGTGGCAAGACAAGCAAGCAGCCCCAGTTTCTGTGCCTCTGTGCGAGCAATGCCATGGGCAGATGAGGCTGAGCAACAGCTTTCCAGGCTAGCTCTTTCTGCCTGCGAGCTATCTGCAGATGTTCACATTTTGGGAGCAGGGCTGCCGGATGCTTCCTGCACGGACCACCTAAGCTACGTTTGAAGTTTGAGGGAGCAAGACAAGCAAGCAGCCCCAGTTTCTGTGCCTCTGTGCGAGCAGTGCCATGGGCAGATGAGGCTGGGCAACAGCTTTCCAGGCTAGCTCTTTCTGCCTGCGAGCTATCTGCAGACGTTTGCATTTTCGGAGAAGGGCTGCTGGAGGCCCCATGCACTGACCACCAAAGCTACATTTGAAGTTTCAGGGAGCAAGACAAGCAAGCAGCCCCAGTTTCTGTGCCTCTGTGCGAGCAGTGCCATGGGCAGATGAGGCTGAGCAACAGCTTTGCAGGTTAGCTCTTTCTGGCTGCGAGCTATCTGCAGATGTTCGCATTTTCGGAGCATGGCTGCCGAAGGCCCCCGGCACGGACCACTTAAGCTATTTTTGAAGTGTCAGAAGGCAAGACAAGCAAGCAGCCCCAGACTCTGTGCCTCTGTGCGAGCAGTGCCATGGGCAGATGAAGCTGAGCAACAGCTTTCCAGGCTAGCTCTTTCCACCTGCAAGCTATCTGCAGACGTTCGCATTTTCGGAGAAGGGCTGCCGGAGGCGCCCTACACGGACCACCTAAGATACGTTTGAAGTTTGAGGTGGCAAGACAAGAAAGCAGCCCCAGTCTCTGTGCCTCTGTGTGAGCAGTGCCATGGGTAGATGAGGCTGAGCAACAGCTTTCCAGGCTAGCTATTTCTGGCTGCGAGCTATCAGCAGATATTCACATTTTGGGAGCAGGGCTGTCTGAGGCGCCCTACACGGACTGCCAAAGCTACGTTTGAAGTTTGAGGAAGCAAGACAAGCAAGCAGCCCATGTCTCTGTGCCTCTGTGCGAGCAGTGCCATGGGCAGATGAGGCTGAGCAACAGCTTTCCAGGCTAGCCCTTTATGGCTGCCATCTATCTGCAGACGTTCGCATTTTCAGAGCATGGTTGCCGGAGGCCCCATTCATGGACCACCAAAGCTACGTTTGAAGTTAGAGGGGGCAAGACAAGCAAGCAGCCCCAGTCTCTGTGCCTCTGTGCGAGCAGTGCCAAGGGCAGATGAGGATGAGCAACAGCTTTCCTGGCTAGCTCTTTATGGCTGCCAGCTATCTGCAGACGTTCGCATTTTCGGAGAATGGCTACCAGAGGCCCAATGCACTGAGCACCAAAGCTACATTTGAAGTTTCAGGGAGCAAGACAAGCAAGCAGTCCCAGTCTCTGTGCCTCTGTGCGAGCAGTGTCATGGGCAGATGAGGCTGAGCAAGAGCTTTCCAGGCTAGCTCTTTCTGGCTCGAGCTATCTGCAGACGTTCGCATTTTCAGAGTAGGGCTGTCAGAGACTCTCTGCACGGACTGCCAAAGTTATGTTTGAAGTTCGAGGGGGCAAGACAAGCAAGCAGCCCCAGTCTCTGTGCCTCTGTGCGAGCAGTGCCATGGGCAGATGAGGCTGAGCAACAGCTTTCCAGGCTGGCTCTTTCTGCCTGAGAGCTATCTGCAGACGATCGCGTTTTCAGAGAAGGGCTACCGGAGGCGCCGTACACGGACCACCTAAGATACGTTTGAAGTTTGAGGGAGCAAGACAAGCAAGCAGCCCCAGTCTCTGTGCCTCTGTGCGAGCAGTGCCGTGGGCAGATGAGGCTGAGCAACAGCTTTCCAGGCTAGCTATTTCTGGCTGCGAGCTATCTGCAGATATTCACATTTTGGGAGCAGGGCTGCCGGAGGGGACATGCACGGACCACCTATGCTACGTTTGAATTTTGAGGGAGCAAGACAAGCAAGCAGCCCCAGTCTGTGTGCCTCTGTGCGAGCAGTGCCATGGGCAGATGAGGCTGAGCAACAGCTTTCCAGGCTAGCTCTTTCTGCCTGCAAGCTATCTGCAGACGTTCGCATTTTTGGGGAAGGGCTGCTGGAGGCGCCCTACACGAACAACCTAAGATACGTTTGAAGTTTGAGGTGGCAAGACAAGCAAGCAGCCCCAGTCTCTGTGCCTCTGTGCGAGCAATGCCATGGGCAGATGAGGCTGAGCAACAGCTTTCCAGGCTAGCTCTTTCTGGCTGCGAGCTATCTGCAGATGTTCACATTTTGGGAGCAGGGCTGCCGGATGCTTCCTGCACGGACCACCTAAGATACGTTTGATGTTTGAGGGGGCAAGACAAGCAAGTAGTACCAGTTTCTGTGCCTCTGTGCGAGCAGTGCCATGGGCAGATGAGGCTGAGCAACAGCTTTCCAGGCTAGCTCTTTCTGGCTGCGAGCTATCTGCAGACGTTCGCATTTTCGGAGAAGGGCTGCCGGAGGCCCCATTCACGGACCACCAAAGCTACATTTGAAGTTTCAGGGGGCAAGACAAGCAAGCAGCCCCAGTCTCTGTGCCTCTGTGCGAGCAGTGCCATGGGCAGATGAGGCTGAGCAACAGCTTTCCAGACTAGCTATTTCTGGCTGCGAGCTATCTGCAGATATTCACATTTTGGGAGCAGGGCTGCCGGAGGGGACATGCACGGACCACCTAAGCTACATTTGAAGTTTGAGGTGGCAAGACAAGCAAGCAGCCCCAGTCTCTGTGCCTCTGTGCGAGCAGTGCCATGGGCAGATGAGGCTGAGCAACAGCTTTCCAGGCTAGCTCTCTCTGCCTGCGAGCTATCTGCAGACGTCCGCATTTTCGGAGAAGGGCTGCTGGAGGCCCCATGCACTGACCACCAAAGATACATTTGAAGTTTCAGGGAGCAAGACAAGCAAGCAGCCCCAGTCTTCATGCCTCTGTGCGAGCAGTGCCATGGGCAGATGAGGCTGAGCAACAGCTTTGCAGGTTAGCTCTTTCTGGCTGCGAGCTATCTGCAGATGTTCGCATTTTCGGAGCATGGCTGCCGAAGGCCCCCGGCACGGACCACTTAAGCTATTTTTGAAGTGTCAGAAGGCAAGACAAGCAAGCAGCCCCAGACTCTGTGCCTCTGTGCTAGCAGTGACATGGGCAGATGAAGCTGAGCAACAGCTTTCCAGGCTAGCTCTTTCCACCTGCAAGCTATCTGCAGACGTTCGCATTTTCGGAGAAGGGCTGCCGGAGGCGCCCTACACGGACCACCTAAGATACGTTTGAAGTTTGAGGTGGCAAGACAAGAAAGCAGCCCCAGTCTCTGTGCCTCTGTGTGAGCAGTGCCATGGGTAGATGAGGCTGAGCAACAGCTTTCCAGGCTAGCTATTTCTGGCTGCGAGCTATCAGCAGATATTCACATTTTGGGGGCAGGGCTGCCGGAGGCGCCCTACACGGACTGCCAAAGCTACGTTTGAAATTTGAGTTTGCAAGACAAGCAAGCAGCCCCAGTCTCTGTGCCTCTGCGCGAGCAGTGCCATGGGCAGATGAGGTTGAGCAACAGCTTTCCAGGCTAGCCCTTTATGGCTGCCGTCTATCTGCAGACGTTAGCATTTTCAGATCATGGCTGCCGTAGGCGCCCTACTCGGACCACCAAAGCTACATTTGAAGTTTGAGGTGGCAAGACAAGCAAGCAGCCCCAGTTTCTGTGCCTCTGTGCGAGCAATGCCATGGGCAGATGAGGCTGAGCAACAGCTTTCCAGGCTAGCTCTTTCTGCCTGCGAGCTATCTGCAGATGTTCACATTTTGGGAGCAGGGCTGCCGGATGCTTCCTGCACGGACCACCTAAGCTACGTTTGAAGTTTGAGGGAGCAAGACAAGCAAGTAGCCCCAGTTTCTGTGCCTCTGTGCGAGCAGTGCCATGGGCAGATGAGGCTGAGCAACAGCTTCCAGGCTAGCTATTTCTGCCTGCGAGCTATCTGCAGACGTTCGCATTTTCGGAGCAGGGCTGCCGGAGGCCCCATTCACGGACCACCAAAGCTGCATTTGAAGTTTGAGGGGGCAAAACAAGCAAGCAGCCCCAGTCTCTGTGCCTCTGTGCGAGCAGTGCCATGGGCAGATGAGGCTGAGCAACAGCTTTCCAGGCAAGCTCTTTCTGGCTGCGAGCTATCTGCAGATATTCACATTTTGGGAGTAGGGCTGCCGGAGGCTCCCCACACGGACCACCTAAGCTACGTTTGAAGTTTGAGGGAGCAAGACAAGCAAGCAGCCCCAGTCTCTGTGCCTCTGTGCGAGCAGTGCCATGGGCAGATGAGGCTGAGCAACAGCTTTCCAGGCTAGCTCTTTCTGCCTGCAAGCTATCTGTAGACGTTCGCGTTTTTGGAGAAGGGCTGCTGGAGGCGCCCTACACGGACAACCTAAGATACGTTTGAAGTTTGAGGTGGCAAGACAAGCAAGCAGCCCCAGTCTCTGTGCCTCTGTGCGAGCAATGCCATGGGCAGATGAGGCTGAGCAACAGCTTTCCAGGCTAGCTCTTTCTGGCTGCGAGCTATCTGCAGATGTTCACATTTTGGGAGCAGGGCTGCCGGATGCTTCCTGCACGGACCACCTAAGATACGTTTGATGTTTGAGGGGGCAAGACAAGCAAGTAGTCCCAGTTTCTGTGCCTCTGTGCGAGCAGTGCCATGGGCAGATGAGGCTGAGCAACAGCTTTCCAGGCTAGCTCTTTCTGCCTGCAAGCTATCTGCAGATGTTCGCATGTTCAGAGAAGGGCTGCGGAGACCTCCTGCACGGACCACTTAAGCTATTTTTGAAGTGTCAGGATTCAAGACAAGCAAGCAGCCTCAGTCTCTGTGCCTCTGTGCGAGCTGTGCCATGGGCAGATGAGGCTGAGCAACAGCTTTCCAGGCTAGACCTTTCTGCCTGCGAGCTACCTGCAGACGTTCGCATTTTCGGAGAAGGGCTGCCGGAGGCCCCATTCACGGACCACCAAAGCTACATTTGAAGTTTCAGGGGGCAAGACAAGCAAGCAGCCCCAGTCTCTGTGCCTCTGTGCGAGCAGTGCCATGGGCAGATGAGGCTGAGCAACAGCTTTCCAGACTAGCTATTTCTGGCTGCGAGCTATCTGCAGATATTCACATTTTGGGAGCAGGGCTGCCGGAGGGGACATGCACGGACCACCTAAGCTACATTTGAAGTTTGAGGTGGCAAGACAAGCAAGCAGCCCCAGTCTCTGTGCCTCTGTGCGAGCAGTGCCATGGGCAGATGAGGCTGAGCAACAGCTTTCCAGGCTAGCTCTTTCTGGCTGCCAGCTATCTGCAGACGTTCGCATTTTCGGAGCAGGGCTGCCGGAGGCCCCATTCACGGACCACCAAAGCTGCATTTGAAGTTTGAGGGGGCAAAACAAGCAAGCAGCCCCAGTCTCTGTGCCTCTGTGCGAGCAGTGCCATGGGCAGATGAGGCTGAGCAACAGCTTTCCAGGCTAGCTCTTTCTGGCTGCGAGCTATCTGCAGATGTTCACATTTTGGGAGCAGGGCTGCCGGATGATTCCTGCACGGACCACCTAAGATACGTTTGATGTTTGAGGGGGCAAGACAAGCAAGTAGTCCCAGTCTCTGTGCCTCTGTGCGAGCAGTGCCATGGGCAGATGAGGCTGAGCAACAGCTTTCCAGGCTAGCTCTTTCTGCCTGCGAGCTATCTGGAGACGTTTGCATTTTCGGGGAAGGGCTGCTGGAGGCCCCATGCACTGACCACCAAAGATACATTTGAAGTTTCAGGGAGCAAGACAAGCAAGCAGCCCCAGTTTCTGTGCCTCTGTGCGAGCAGTGCCATGGGCAGATGAGGCTGAGCAACAGCTTTGCAGGTTAGCTCTTTCTGGCTGCGAGCTATCTGCAGATGTTCGCATTTTCGGAGCATGGCTGCCGAAGGCCCCCGGCACGGACCACTTAAGCTATTTTTGAAGTGTCAGAAGGCAAGACAAGCAAGCAGCCCCAGACTCTGTGCCTCTGTGCGAGCAGTGCCATGGGCAGATGAATCTGAGCAACAGCTTTCCAGGCTAGCTCTTTCCACCTGCAAGCTAAATGCAGACGTTCGCATTTTCGGAGAAGGGCTGCCGGAGGCGCCCTACACGGACCACCTAAGATACGTTTGAAGTTTGAGGTGGCAAGACAAGAAAGCAGCCCCAGTCTCTGTGCCTCTGTGCGAGCAGTGCCATGGGCAGATGAGGCTGAGCAACAGCTTTCCAGGCTAGCCCTTTATGGCTGCCATCTATCTGCAGACGTTAGCATTTTCAGATCATGGCTGCCGGAGGTGCCCTACACGGACCACCAAAGCTACATTTGAAGTTTGAGGTGGCAAGACAAGCAAGTAGTCCCAGTTTCTGTGCCTCTGTGTGAGCAATGCCATGGGCAGATGAGGCTGAGCAACAGCTTTCCAGGCTAGCTCTTTCTGGCTGCCAGCTATCTGCTGACGTTCGCATTTTCGGAGAAGGGCTGCTGGAGGCCCCATTCACGGACCACCAAAGATACATTTGAAGCTTCATGGGGCAAGACAAGCAAGCAGCCCCAGTCTCTGTGCCTCTGTGCGAGCAGTGCCATGGGCAGATGAGGCTGAGCAACAGCTTTCCAGGCTAGCTATTTCTGGCTGCGAGCTATCTGCAGATATTCACATTTTGGGAGCAGGGCTGCCGGAGGGGACATGCACGGACCACCTAAGCTACGTTTGAAGTTTCAGGTGGCAAGAGAAGCAAGCAGCCCCAGTCTCTGTGCCTCTGTGCAAGCAGTGCCATGGGCAGACGAGGCTGAGCAACAGCTTTCCAGGTTAGGTCTTTCTGCCTGCTTGGTGTCTGCAGACTTTCGCATTTTCAGAGCAGGGCTGCCGGAGGCTCTCTGCACGGACTGCCAAAGTTATGTTTGAAGTTTGAGGTGGCAAGACAAGCAAGCAGCCCCAGTCTCTGTGCCTCTGTGCGAGCAGTGCCATGGGCAGATGAGGCTGAGCAACAGCTTTCCAGGCTAGCTCTTTCTGTCTGCGAGCTATCTGCAGACGTTCGCATTTTCGGAGAAGGGCTGCCGGAGAAGCCCTACACGGACCACCTAAGATACGTTTGAAGTTTGAGGTGGCAAGACAAGCAAGCAGCCCCAGTCTCTGTGCCTCTGTGCGAGCAGTGCCATGGGCAGATGAGGCTGAGCAACAGCTTTCCAGGCTAGCTATTTCTGGCTGCGAGCTATCAGCAGATATTCACATTTTGGGAGCAGGGCTGCCGGAGGCGCCCTACACGGACTGCCAAAGCTACGTTTGAAGTTTGAGTTTGCAAGACAAGCAAGCAGCCCCAGTGTCTGTGCCTCTGTGCGAGCAGTGCCATGGGCAGATGAGGCTGAGCAACAGCTTTCCAGGCTAGCCCTTTATGGCTGCCATCTATCTGCAGACGTTAGCATTTTCAGATCATGGCTGCCGGAGGCGCCCTACACGGACCACCAAAGCTACATTTGAAGTTTGAGGTGGCAAGAGAAGCAAGCAGTCCCAGTTTCTGTGCCTCTGTGCGAGCAATGCCATGGGCAGATGAGGCTGAGCAACAGCTTTCCAGGCTAGCTCTTTCTGCCTGCGAGCAATCTGCAGATGTTCACATTTTGGGAGCAGGGCTGCCGGATGCTTCCTGCACGGACCACCTAAGCTACGTTTGAAGTTTGAGGGAGCAAGACAAGCAAGTAGCCCCAGTTTCTGTGCCTCTGTGCGAGCAGTGCCATGGGCAGATGAGGCTGAGCAACAGCTTCCAGGCTAGCTATTTCTGCCTGCGAACTATCTGCAGACGTTCGCATTTTCGGAGCAGGGCTGCCGGAGGCCCCATTCACGGACCACCAAAGATACATTTCAAGTTTAAGGTGGCAAGACAAGCAAGCAGCCCCAGTTTCTGTGCCTCTGTGCGAGCAGTGCCATGGGCAGATGAGGCTGAGCAACAGCTTTCCAGGCTAGCTCTTTCTGGCTGCGAGCTATCTGCAGATATTCACATTTTGGGAGTAGGGCTGCCGGAGGCTCCCCACACGGACCACCTAAGCTACGTTTGAAGTTTGAGGGAGCAAGACAAGCAAGCAGCCCCAGTCTCTGTGCCTCTGTGCGAGCAGTGCCATGGGCAGATGAGGTTGAGCAACAGCTTTCCAGGCTAGCTCTTTCTGGCTGCCAGCTATCTGCTGACGTTCTCATTTTCGGAGAAGGGCTGCCGGAGACCCCATTCACGGACCACCAAAGATACATTTGAAGTTTCATGGGGCAAGACAAGCAAGCAGCCCCACTCTCTGTGCCTCTGTGCGAGCAGTGCCATGGGCAGATGAGGCTGAGCAACAGCTTTCCAGGCTAGCTATTTCTGGCTGCGAGCTATCTGCAGATATTCACATTTTGGGAGCAGGGCTGCCGGAGGGGACATGCACGGACCACTTAAGCTACGTTTGAAGTTTGAGGTGGCAAGACAAGCAAGCAGCCCCAGTCTCTGTGCCTCTGTGCGAGCAGTGCCATGGGCAGATGAGGCTGAGCAACAGCTTTCCATGCTAGCCCTTTATGGCTGCCAACTATCTGCAGACGTTTGCATTTTCAGAGCATGGCTGCCGGAGGCCCCATTCATGGACCACCAAAGCTACGTTTGAAGTTTGAAGGGGCAAGACAAGCAAGCAGCCCCAGTCTCTGTGCCTCTGTGCGAGCAGTGCCATGGGCAGATGAGGCTGAGCAACAGCTTTCCAGGCTAGCTCTTTCTGCCTGCAAGCTATCTGCAGACGTTCGCATTTTCGGAGCATGGCTGCTGAAGGCCGCAAGCACGGACCACTTAAGCTATTTTTGAAGTGTCAGGAGGCAAGACAAGCAAGCAGCCCCAGACTCTGTGCCTCTGTGCGAGCAGTGCCATGGGCAGATGAAGCTGAGCAACAGTTTTCCAGGTTAGCTCTTTCTGCCTGCTTGGTGTCTGCAGACATTCGCATTTTCAGAGCAGGGCTGCCGGAGGCTCTCTGCACGGACTGCCAAAGTTATGTTTGAAGTTTGAGGTGGCAAGACAAGCAAGCAGCCCCAGTCTCTGTGCCTCTGTGCGAGCAGTGCCATGGGCAGATGAGGCTGAGCAACAGCTTTCCAGGCTAGCTCTTTCTGCCTGCGAGCTATCTGCAGACGTTCGCATTTTCGGAGAAGGGCTGCCGGAGAAGCCCTACACAGATCACCTAAGATACGTTTGAAGTTTGAGGTGGCAAGACAAGCAAGCAGCCCCAGTCTCTGTGCCTCTGTGCGAGCAGTGCCATGGGCAGATGAGGCTGAGCAACAGCTTTCCAGGCTAGCTCTTTCTGCCTGCGAGCTATCTGCAGACGTTCGCATTTTCGGAGAAGGGCTGCTGGAGGCCCCATGCACTGACCACCAAAGCTACATTTGAAGTTTCAGGGAGCAAGACAAGCAAGCAGCCCCAGTTTCTGTGCCTCTGTGCGAGCAGTGCCATGGGCAGATGAGGCTGAGCAACAGCTTTCCAGGCTAGCTCTTTCTGGCTGCGAGCTATCTGCAGATGTTCGCATTTTCGGAGCATGGCTGCCGAAGGCCCCCGGCACGGACCACGTAAGCTATTTTTGAAGTGTCAGGAGGCAAGACAAGCAAGCAGCCCCAGTCTCTGTGCCTCGGTGCGAGCAATGCCATGGGCAGATGAGGCTGAGCAACAGCTTTCCAGGCTAGCTCTTTCTGGCTGCGAGCAATCTGCAGATGTTCACATTTTGGGAGCAGGGCTGCCGGATGCTTCCTTCACGGACCACCTAAGCTACGTTTGAAGTTTGAGGGGGCAAGACAAGCAAGTAGCCCCAGTTTCTGTGCCTCTGTGCGAGCAGTGCCATGGGCAGATGAGGCTGAGCAACAGCTTCCAGGCTAGCTCTTTCTGCCTGCAAGCTATCTGCAGACGTTCGCATTTTCGGAGCAGGGCTGCCGGAGACCACCTGCACGGACCACTTAAGCTATTTTTGAAGTGTCAAGAGGCAAGACAAGCAAGCAGCCTCAGTCTCTGTGCCTCTGTGCGAGCAGTGCCATGGGCAGATGAGGCTGAGCAACAGCTTTCCAGGCTAGACATTTCTGCCTGCGAGCTATCTGCAGACGTTCGCATTTTCAGAGCAGGGCTGCCGATTGCCCCATGCACTGACCACATAAGTTATTTTTGAAGTTTCAGGAGGCAAGACAAGCAAGCAGCCCCAGTCTCTGTGCCTCTGTGCGAGCAATGCCATGGGCAGATGAGGCTGAGCAACAGCTTTCCAGGCTAGCTCTTTCTGTCTGCGAGCTATCTGCAGACGTTCGCATTTTCGGAGAAGGGCTGCCGGAGAAGCCCTACACGGACCACCTAAGATACGTTTGAAGTTTGAGGTGGCAAGACAAGCAAGCAGCCCCAGTCTCTGTGCCTCTGTGCGAGCAGTGCCATGGGCAGATGAGGCTGAGCAACAGCTTTCCAGGCTAGCTCTTTCTGCCTGCGAGCTATCTGCAGACGTTCGCATTTTCGGAGAAGGGCTGCTGGAGGCCCCATGCACTGACCACCAAAGCTACATTTGAAGTTTCAGGGAGCAAGACAAGCAAGCAGCCCCAGTTTCTGTGCCTCTGTGCGAGCAGTGCCATGGGCAGATGAGGCTGAGCAACAGCTTTCCAGGCTAGCTCTTTCTGGCTGCGAGCTATCTGCAGATGTTCGCATTTTCGGAGCATGGCTGCCGAAGGCCCCCGGCACGGACCACGTAAGCTATTTTTGAAGTGTCAGGAGGCAAGACAAGCAAGCAGCCCCAGTCTCTGTGCCTCGGTGCGAGCAATGCCATGGGCAGATGAGGCTGAGCAACAGCTTTCCAGGCTAGCTCTTTCTGGCTGCGAGCAATCTGCAGATGTTCACATTTTGGGAGCAGGGCTGCCGGATGCTTCCTTCACGGACCACCTAAGCTACGTTTGAAGTTTGAGGGGGCAAGACAAGCAAGTAGCCCCAGTTTCTGTGCCTCTGTGCGAGCAGTGCCATGGGCAGATGAGGCTGAGCAACAGCTTCCAGGCTAGCTCTTTCTGCCTGCAAGCTATCTGCAGACGTTCGCATTTTCGGAGCAGGGCTGCCGGAGACCACCTGCACGGACCACTTAAGCTATTTTTGAAGTGTCAAGAGGCAAGACAAGCAAGCAGCCTCAGTCTCTGTGCCTCTGTGCGAGCAGTGCCATGGGCAGATGAGGCTGAGCAACAGCTTCCCAGGCTAGACATTTCTGCCTGCGAGCTATCTGCAGACGTTCGCATTTTCAGAGCAGGGCTGCCGATTGCCCCATGCACTGAAAACTTAAGTTATTTTTGAAGTTTCAGGAGGCAAGACAAGCAAGCAGCCCCAGACTCTGTGCCTCTGTGCGAGCAGTGCCATGGGCAGATGAGGCTGAGCAACAGCTTTCCAGCCTAGCTATTTCTGGCTGCGAGCTATCTGCAGATATTCACATTTTGGGAGCAGGGCTGCCGGAGGGGACATGCACGGACCACCTAAGCTACGTTTGAAGTTTGAGGTGGCAAGACAAGCAAGCAGCCCCAGTCTCTGTGCCTCTGTGCGAGCAGTGCCATGGGCAGATGAAGCTGAGCAACAGCTTTCCAGGCTAGCTCTTTCTGGCTGCCAGCTATCTGCAGACGTTCGCATTTTCGGAGCAGGGCTGCCGGAGGCCCCATTCACGGACCACCAAAGCTACATTTGAAGTTTGAGGGGGCAAAACAAGCAAGCAGCCCCAGTCTCTGTGCCTCTGTGCGAGCAGTGCCATGGGCAGATGAGGCTGAGCAACAGCTTTCCAGGCTAGCTCTTTCTGCCTGCGAGCTATCTGCAGACGTTCGCATTTTCGGAGAAGGGCTGCCGGAGAAGCCCTACACGGACCACCTAAGATACGTTTGAAGTTTGAGGTGGCAAGACAAGCAAGCAGCCCCAGTCTCTGTGCCTCTGTGCGAGCAGTGCCATGGGCAGATGAGGCTGAGCAACAGCTTTCCAGGCTAGCTCTTTCTGCCTGCGAGCTATCTGCAGACGTTCGCATTTTCGGAGAAGGGCTGCTGGAGGCCCCATGCACTGACCACCAAAGCTACATTTGAACTTTCAGGGAGCAAGACAAGCAAGCAGCCCCAGTTTCTGTGCCTCTGTGCGAGCAGTGCCATGGGCAGATGAGGCTGAGCAACAGCTTTCCAGGCTAGCTCTTTCTGGCTGCGAGCTATCTGCAGATGTTCGCATTTTCGGAGCATGGCTGCCGAAGGCCCCCGGCACGGACCACGTAAGCTATTTTTGAAGTGTCAGGAGGCAAGACAAGCAAGCAGCCCCAGTCTCTGTGCCTCGGTGCGAGCAATGCCATGGGCAGATGAGGCTGAGCAACAGCTTTCCAGGCTAGCTCTTTCTGGCTGCGAGCAATCTGCAGATGTTCACATTTTAAGAGCAGGGCTGCCGGATGCTTTCTTCACGGACCACCTAAGCTACGTTTGAAGTTTGAGGGGGCAAGAAAAGCAAGCAGCCTCAGTCTCTGTGCCTCTGTGCGAGCAGTGCCATGGGCAGATGAGGCTGAGCAACAGCTTTCCAGGCTAGACATTTCTGCCTGCGAGCTATCTGCAGACGTTCGCATTTTCAGAGCAGGGCTGCCGATTGCCCCATGCACTGACCACCAAAGCTACATTTGAAGTTTGAGTTGGCAAGACAAGCAAGCAGCCCCAGTCTCTGTGCCTCTGTGCGAGCAGTGCCATGGGCAGATGAGGCTGAGCAACAGCTTTCGAGGCTGGCTCTTTCTGGCTGCGAGCTATATGCAGATATTCATATTTTTGGAGCATGGCTGCCGGAGGCGCCCTACACGGACCACTTAAGCTACGTTTGAAGTTTGAGGGAGCAAGACAAGCAAGCAGCCCCAGTCTCTGTGCCTCTGTGCGAGCAGTGCTATGGGCAGATGAGGCTGAGCAACATATTTCCAGGCTAGCTCTTTCTGGCTGCCAGCTATCTGCTGACATTCGCATTTTCGGAGAAGGGCTGCCGGAGGCCCCATTCACAGACCACCAAAGCTACATTTGAAGTTTGAGGGGGCAAGACCAGCAAGCAGCCCCAGTCTCTGTGCCTCTGTGCGAGCAGTGCCATGGGCAGATGAGGCTGAGCAACAGCTTTCCAGGCTGGCTCTTTCTGGCTGCCAGCTATCTGCAGATATTCACATTTTGGGAGCAGGGCTGCCGGAGGAGACATGCACGGACCACCTAAGCTACGTTTGAAGTTTGAGGAAGCAAGACAAGCAAGCAGCCCCAGTCTCTGTGCCTCTGTGCGAGCAGTGCCATGGGCAGATGAGGCTGAGCAACAGGTTTCCAGTCTAGCTCTTTCTGGCTGCCAGCTATCTGCAGACGTTCGCATTTTCGGAGCATGGCTGCCGGAGGCCCCATTCACGGACCACCAAAGCTGCATTTGAAGTTTGAGGGGGCAAAACAAGCAAGCAGCCCCAGTCTCTGTGCCTCTGTGCGAGCAGTGCCATGGGCAGATGAGGCTGAGCAACAGCTTTCCAGGCTAACTCTTTCTGCCTGCAAGCTATCTGCAGACGTTCGCATTTTCGGAGCATGGCTGCCGGAGGCGCCCTACACGAACCACCTAAGATACGTTTGAAGTTTGAGGTGGCAAGACAAGCAAGCAGCCCCAGTCTCTGTGCCTCTGTGCGAGCAGTGCCATGGGTAGATGAGGCTGAGCAACAGCTTTCCAGGCTAGCCCTTTATGGCTGCCAACTATCTGCAGACGTTCGCATTTTCAGAGCATGGCTGCCGGAGGCCCCATTCATGGACCACCAAAGCTACGTTTGAAGTTTTAGGAGGCAAGACAAGCAAGCAGCCCCAGTCTCTGTGCCTCTGTGCGAGCAGTGCCATGGGCAGATGAGGCTGAGCAACAGCTTTCCAGGCTAGCTCTTTCTGCCTGCGAGCTATCTGCAGACGTTCGCATTTTCGGAGCATGGCTGCCGAAGGCCCCCGGCACGGACCACGTAAGCTATTTTTGAAGTGTCAGGAGGCAAGACAAGCAAGCAGCCTCAGTCTCTGTGCCTCTGTGCGAGCAATGCCATGTGCAGATGAGGCTGAGCAACAGCTTTCCAGGCTAGCTCTTTCTGGCTGCGAGCAATCTGCAGATGTTGACATTTTGGGAGCAGGGCTGCCGGATGCTTCCTTCACGGACCACCTAAGATACGTTTGAAGTTTGAGGGGGCAAGACAAGCAAGTAGCCCCAGTTTCTGTGCCTCTGTGCGAGTAGTGCCATGGGCAGATGAGGCTGAGCAACAGCTTCCAGGCTAGCTCTTTCTGCCTGCAAGCTATCTGCAGACGTTCGCATTTTCGGAGCAGGGCTGCCGGAGACCACCTGCACGGACAACTTAAGCTATTTTTGAAGTGTCAAGAGGCAAGACAAGCAAGCAGCCTCAGTCTCTGTGCCTCTGTGCGAGCAGTGCCATGGGCAGATGAGGCTGAGCAAAAGCTTTCCAGGCTAGACATTTCTGCCTGCGAGCTATCTGCAGACGTTCGCATTTTCAGAGCAGGGCTGCCGATTGCCCCATGCACTGACCACCAAAGCTACATTTGAAGTTTGAGGTGGCAAGACAAGCAAGCAGCCCCAGTCTCTGTGCCTCTGTGCGAGCAGTGCCATGGGCAGATGAGGCTGAGCAACAGCTTTCGAGGCTGGCTCTTTCTGGCTGCGAGCTATATGCAGATATTCATATTTTCGGAGCATGGCTGCCGGAGGCGCCCTACACGGACCACTTAAGCTACGTTTGAAGTTTGAGGGAGCAAGACAAGCAAGCAGCCCCAGTCTCTGTGCCTCTGTGCGAGCAGTGCTATGGGCAGATGAGGCTGAGCAACAGCTTTCCAGGCTAGCTCTTTCTGGCTGCCAGCTATCTGCTGACATTCGCATTTTGGGAGCAGGGCTGCCGGAGGAGACATGCACGGACCACCTAAGCTACGTTTGAAGTTTGAGGAAGCAAGACAAGCAAGCAGCCCCAGTCTCTGTGCCTCTGTGCGAGCAGTGCCATGGGCAGATGAGGCTGAGCAACAGGTTTCCAGTCTAGCTCTTTCTGGCTGCCAGCTATCTGCAGACGTTCGCATTTTCGGAGCATGGCTGCTGGAGGCCCCAAGCACGGACCACTTAAGCTATTTTTGAAGTTTGAGGTGGCAAGACAAGCAAGCAGCCCCAGTCTCTGTGCCTCTGTGCGAGCAGTGCCATGGGCAGATGAAGCTGAGCAACAGTTTTCCAGGCTAGCTCTTTCTGCCTGCGAGGTATCTGCAGACGTTCGCATTTTCAGAGCAGGGCTGCTGGAGGCTCTCTGCACGGACTGCCAAAGTTATGTTTGAAGTTTGAGGTGGCAAGACAAGCAAGCAGCCCCAGTCTCTGTGCCTCTGTGCGAGCAGTGCCATGGGCAGATGAGGCTGAGCAACAGCTTTCCAGGCTAGCTCTTTCTGCCTGCGAGCTATCTGCAGACGTTCGCATTTTCGGAGAAGGGCTGCCGGAGGCCCCATGCACTGACCACCAAAGCTACATTTGAAGTTTCAGGGAGAAAGACAAGCAAGCAGCCCCAGTTTCTGTGCCTCTGTGCGAGCAGTGCCATGGGCAGATGAGGCTGAGCAACAGCTTTCCAGGCTAGCTCTTTCTGCCTGAGAGCTATCTGTAGATGTTCGCATTTTCGGAGCATGGCTGCCGAAGGCCCCCGGCACGGACCACTTAAGTTATTTTTGAAGTGTCAGGAGGCAAGACAAGCAAGCAGCCCCAGTCTCTGTGCCTCTGTGCGAGCAATGCCATGGGCAGATGAGGCTGAGCAACAGCTTTCCAGGCTAGCTCTTTCTGGCTGCGAGCAATCTGCAGATGTTGACATTTTGGGAGCAGGGCTGCCGGATGCTTCCTTCACGGACCACCTAAGATACGTTTGAAGTTTGAGGGGGCAAGACAAGCAAGTAGCCCCAGTTTCTGTGCCTCTGTGCGAGTAGTGCCATGGGCAGATGAGGCTGAGCAACAGCTTCCAGGCTAGCTCTTTCTGCCTGCAAGCTATCTGCAGACGTTCGCATTTTCGGAGCAGGGCTGCCGGAGACCACCTGCACGGACAACTTAAGCTATTTTTGAAGTGTCAAGAGGCAAGACAAGCAAGCAGCCTCAGTCTCTGTGCCTCTGTGCGAGCAGTGCCATGGGCAGATGAGGCTGAGCAAAAGCTTTCCAGGCTAGACATTTCTGCCTGCGAGCTATCTGCAGACGTTCGCATTTTCAGAGCAGGGCTGCCGATTGCCCCATGCACTGACCACCAAAGCTACATTTGAAGTTTGAGGTGGCAAGACAAGCAAGCAGCCCCAGTCTCTGTGCCTCTGTGCGAGCAGTGCCATGGGCAGATGAGGCTGAGCAACAGCTTTCGAGGCTGGCTCTTTCTGGCTGCGAGCTATATGCAGATATTCATATTTTCGGAGCATGGCTGCCGGAGGCGCCCTACACGGACCACTTAAGCTACGTTTGAAGTTTGAGGGAGCAAGACAAGCAAGCAGCCCCAGTCTCTGTGCCTCTGTGCGAGCAGTGCTATGGGCAGATGAGGCTGAGCAACAGCTTTCCAGGCTAGCTCTTTCTGGCTGCCAGCTATCTGCTGACATTCGCATTTTCGAAGAAGGGCTGCCGGAGGCCCCATTCACAGACCACCAAAGCTACATTTGAAGTTTGAGGGGGCAAGACCAGCAAGCAGCCCCAGTCTCTGTGCCTCTGTGCGAGCAGTGCCATGGGCAGATGAGGCTGAGCAACAGCTTTCCAGGCTGGCTCTTTCTGGCTGCCAGCTATCTGCAGATATTCACATTTTGGGAGCAGGGCTGCCGGAGGAGACATGCACGGACCACCTAAGCTACGTTTGAAGTTTGAGGAAGCAAGACAAGCAAGCAGCCCCAGTCTCTGTGCCTCTGTGCGAGCAGTGCCATGGGCAGATGAGGCTGAGCAACAGGTTTCCAGTCTAGCTCTTTCTGGCTGCCAGCTATCTGCAGACGTTCGCATTTTCGGAGCATGGCTGCCGGAGGCCCCATTCACGGACCACCAAAGCTGCATTTGAAGTTTGAGGGGGCAAAACAAGCAAGCAGCCCCAGTCTCTGTGCCTCTGTGCGAGCAGTGCCATGGGCAGATGAGGCTGAGCAACAGCTTTCCAGGCTAACTCTTTCTGCCTGCAAGCTATCTGCAGACGTTCGCATTTTCGGAGCATGGCTGCTGGAGGCCCCAAGCACGGACCACTTAAGCTATTTTTGAAGTGTCAGGAGGCAAGACAAGCAAGCAGCCCCAGTCTCTGTGCCTCTGTGCGAGCAGTGCCATGGGCAGATGAAGCTGAGCAACAGTTTTCCAGGCTAGCTCTTTCTGCCTGCGAGGTATCTGCAGACGTTCGCATTTTCAGAGCAGGGCTGCCGGAGGCTCTCTGCACGGACTGCCAAAGTTATGTTTGAAGTTTGAGGTAGCAAGACAAGCAAGCAGCCCCAGTCTCTGTGCCTCTGTGCGAGCAGTGCCATGGGCAGATGAGGCTGAGCAACAGCTTTCCAGGCTAGCTCTTTCTGCCTGCGAGCTATCTGCAGACGTTCGCATTTTCGGAGAAGGGCTGCCGGAGGCCCCATGCACTGACCACCAAAGCTACATTTGAAGTTTCAGGGAGAAAGACAAGCAAGCAGCCCCAGTTTCTGTGCCTCTGTGCGAGCAGTGCCATGGGCAGATGAGGCTGAGCAACAGCTTTCCAGGCTAGCTCTTTCTGCCTGAGAGCTATCTGTAGATGTTCGCATTTTCGGAGCATGGCTGCCGAAGGCCCCCGGCACGGACCACTTAAGTAATTTTTGAAGTTTCAGGAGGCAAGACAAGCAAGCAGACCCAGACTCTGTGCCTCTGTGCGAGCAGTGCCATGGGCAGATGAAGCTGAGCAACAGCTTTCCAGGCTAGCTCTTTACACCTGCAAGCTATCTGCACACGTTCGCATTTTCGGAGCATGGCTGCCGGAGGCGCCCTACACGAACCACCTAAGATACGTTTGAAGTTTGAGGTGGCAAGACAAGCAAGCAGCCCCAGTCTCTGTGCCTCTGTGCGAGCAGTGCCATGGGTAGATGAGGCTGAGCAACAGCTTTCCAGGCTAGCCCTTTATGGCTGCCAACTATCTGCAGACGTTCGCATTTTCAGAGCATGGCTGCCGGAGGCCCCATTCATGGACCACCAAAGCTACGTTTGAAGTTTGAGGGGGCAAGACCAGCAAGCAGCCCCAGTCTCTGTGCCTCTGTGCGAGCAGTGCCATGGGCAGATGAGGCTGAGCAACAGCTTTCCAGGCTGGCTCTTTCTGGCTGCCAGCTATCTGCAGATATTCACATTTTGGGAGCAGGGCTGCCGGAGGAGACATGCACGGACCACCTAAGCTACGTTTGAAGTTTGAGGAAGCAAGACAAGCAAGCAGCCCCAGTCTCTGTGCCTCTGTGCGAGCAGTGCCATGGGCAGATGAGGCTGAGCAACAGGTTTCCAGTCTAGCTCTTTCTGGCTGCCAGCTATCTGCAGACGTTCGCATTTTCGGAGCATGGCTGCCGGAGGCCCCATTCACGGACCACCAAAGCTGCATTTGAAGTTTGAGGGGGCAAAACAAGCAAGCAGCCCCAGTCTCTGTGCCTCTGTGCGAGCAGTGCCATGGGCAGATGAGGCTGAGCAACAGCTTTCCAGGCTAACTCTTTCTGCCTGCAAGCTATCTGCAGACGTTCGCATTTTCGGAGCATGGCTGCTGGAGGCCCCAAGCACGGACCACTTAAGCTATTTTTGAAGTGTCAGGAGGCAAGACAAGCAAGCAGCCCCAGTCTCTGTGCCTCTGTGCGAGCAGTGCCATGGGCAGATGAAGCTGAGCAACAGTTTTCCAGGCTAGCTCTTTCTGCCTGCGAGGTATCTGCAGACGTTCGCATTTTCAGAGCAGGGCTGCCGGAGGCTCTCTGCACGGACTGCCAAAGTTATGTTTGAAGTTTGAGGTAGCAAGACAAGCAAGCAGCCCCAGTCTCTGTGCCTCTGTGCGAGCAGTGCCATGGGCAGATGAGGCTGAGCAACAGCTTTCCAGGCTAGCTCTTTCTGCCTGCGAGCTATCTGCAGACGTTCGCATTTTCGGAGAAGGGCTGCCGGAGGCCCCATGCACTGACCACCAAAGCTACATTTGAAGTTTCAGGGAGAAAGACAAGCAAGCAGCCCCAGTTTCTGTGCCTCTGTGCGAGCAGTGCCATGGGCAGATGAGGCTGAGCAACAGCTTTCCAGGCTAGCTCTTTCTGCCTGAGAGCTATCTGTAGATGTTCGCATTTTCGGAGCATGGCTGCCGAAGGCCCCCGGCACGGACCACTTAAGTAATTTTTGAAGTTTCAGGAGGCAAGACAAGCAAGCAGACCCAGACTCTGTGCCTCTGTGCGAGCAGTGCCATGGGCAGATGAAGCTGAGCAACAGCTTTCCAGGCTAGCTCTTTACACCTGCAAGCTATCTGCACACGTTCGCATTTTCGGAGCATGGCTGCCGGAGGCGCCCTACACGAACCACCTAAGATACGTTTGAAGTTTGAGGTGGCAAGACAAGCAAGCAGCCCCAGTCTCTGTGCCTCTGTGCGAGCAGTGCCATGGGTAGATGAGGCTGAGCAACAGCTTTCCAGGCTAGCCCTTTATGGCTGCCAACTATCTGCAGACGTTCGCATTTTCAGAGCATGGCTGCCGGAGGCCCCATTCATGGACCACCAAAGCTACGTTTGAAGTTTGAGGAGGCAAGACAAGCAAGCAGCCCCAGTCTCTGTGCCTCTGTGCGAGCAGTGCCATGGGCAGATGAGGCTGAGCAACAGCTTTCCAGGCTAACTCTTTCTGCCTGCAAGCTATCTGCAGACGTTCGCATTTTCGGAGCATGGCTGCCGAAGGCCCCAAGCACGGACCACTTAAGCTATTTTTGAAGTGTCAGTAGGCAAGACAAGCAAGCAGCCCCAGTCTCTGTGCCTCTGTGCGAGCAGTGCCATGGGCAGATGAAGCTGAGCAACAGTTTTCCAGGCTAGCTCTTTCTGCCTGCGAGGTATCTGCAGACGTTCGCATTTTCAGAGCAGGGCTGCCGGAGGCTCTCTGCACGGACTGCCAAAGTTATGTTTGAAGTTTGAGGTGGCAAGACAAGCAAGCAGCCCCAGTCTCTGTGCCTCTGTGCGAGCAGTGCCATGGGCAGATGAGGCTGAGCAACAGCTTTCCAGGCTAGCTCTTTCTGCCTGCGAGCTATCTGCAGACGTTCGCATTTTCGGAGAAGGGCTGCCGGAGGCCCCATGCACTGACCACCAAAGCTACATTTGAAGTTTCAGGGAGCAAGACAAGCAAGCAGCCCCAGTTTCTGTGCCTCTGTGCGAGCAGTGCCATGGGCAGATGAGGCTGAGCAACAGCTTTCCAGGCTAGCTCTTTCTGCCTGAGAGCTATCTGTAGATGTTCGCATTTTCGGAGCATGGCTGTCGAAGGCCCCCGGCACGGACCACTTAAGTTATTTTTGAAGTTTCAGGAGGCAAGACAAGCAAGCAGACCCAGACTCTGTGCCTCTGTGCGAGCAGTGCCATGGGCAGATGAAGCTGAGCAACAGCTTTCCAGGCTAGCTTTTTCCACCTGCGAGCTATCTGCAGACGTTCGCATTTTCGGAGCATGGCTGCCGGAGGCGCCCTACACGAACCACCTAAGATACGTTTGAAGTTTGAGGTGGCAAGACAAGCAAGCAGCCCCAGTCTCTGTGCCTCTGTGCGAGCAGTGCCATGGGCAGATGAGGCTGAGCAACAGCTTTCCAGGCTAGCCCTTTATGGCTGCCAACTATCTGCAGACGTTCGCATTTTCAGAGCATGGCTGCCGGAGGCCCCATTCATGGACCACCAAAGCTACGTTTGAAGTTTTAGGAGGCAAGACAAGCAAGCAGCCCCAGTCTCTGTGCCTCTGTGCGAGCAGTGCCATGGGCAGATGAGGATGAGCAACAGCTTTCCTGGCTAGCTCTTTATGGCTGCCAGCTATCTGCAGACGTTCGCATTTTCGGAGAAGGGCTACCGGAGGCCCAATGCACTGAGCACCAAAGCTACATTTGAAGTTTCAGGGAGCAAGACAAGCAAGCAGCCCCAGTCTCTGTGCCTCTGTGCGAGCAGTGTCATGGGCAGATGAGGCTGAGCAAGAGCTTTCCAGGCTAGCTCTTTCTGGCTCGAGCTATCTGCAGACGTTCGCATTTTCAGAGCAGGGCTGCCAGAGACTGTCTGCACGGACTGCAAAGTTACGTTTGAAGTTTGAGGGGGCAAGACAAGCAAGCAGCCCCAGTCTCTGTGCCTCTGTGCGAGCAGTGCCATGGGCAGATGAGGCTGAGCAACAGCTTTCCAGGCTAGCTCTTTCTGCCTGCAAGCTATCTGCAGACGTTTGCATTTTCGGAGCATGGCTGCTGAAGGCCGCAAGCACGGACCGCTTAAGCTATTTTTGAAGTGTCAGGAGGCAAGACAAGCAAGCAGCCCCAGACTCTGTGCCTCTGTGCGAGCAGTGCCATGGGCAGATGAAGCTGAGCAACAGTTTTCCAGGTTAGTTTTTCTGCCTGCTTGGTGTCTGCAGACTTTCGCATTTTCAGAGCAGGGCTGCCGGAGGCTCTCTGCACGGACTGCCAAAGTTATGTTTGAAGTTTGAGGTGGCAAGACAAGCAAGCAGCCCCAGTCTCTGTGCCTCTGTGCGAGCAGTGCCATGGGCAGATGAGGCTGAGCAACAGCTTTCCAGGCTAGCTCTTTCTGCCTGCGAGCTATCTGCAGACGTTCGCATTTTCGGAGAAGGGCTGCCGGAGAAGCCCTACACGGACCACCTAAGATACGTTTGAAGTTTGAGGTGCCAAGACAAGCAAGCAGCCCCAGTCTCTGTGCCTCTGTGCGAGCAGTGCCATGGGCAGATGAGGCTGAGCAACAGCTTTCCAGGCTAGCTCTTTCTGCCTGCGAGCTATCTGCAGACGTTCGCATTTTCGGAGAAGGGCTGCTGCAGGCCCCATGCACTGACCACCAAAGCTACATTTGAAGTTTCAGGGAG
Organism: Opisthocomus hoazin; assembly: GCF_030867145.1. Classification (NCBI taxonomy): domain Eukaryota; kingdom Metazoa; phylum Chordata; class Aves; order Opisthocomiformes; family Opisthocomidae; genus Opisthocomus; species Opisthocomus hoazin. The sequence goes on from NC_134429.1 coordinate 8,029,006, forward strand.
CAAGACAAGCAAGCAGCCCCAGTCTCTGTGCCTCTGTGCGAGCAGTGCTATGGGCAGATGAGGCTGAGCAACAGCTTTCCAGGCTAGCTCTTTCTGGCTGCCAGCTATCTGCAGACGTTCGCGTTTTCGGAGAAGGGCTGCCGGAGGCCCCATTCACGGACCACCAAAGCTGCATTTGAAGTTTGAGGGGGCAAAACAAGCAAGCAGCCCCAGTCTCTGTGCCTCTGTGCGAGCAGTGCCATGGGCAGATGAGGCTGAGCAACAGCTTTCCAGGCTAACACTTTCTGCCTGCAAGCTATCTGCAGACGTTCGCATTTTCGGAGCATGGCTGCTGAAGGCCCCAAGCACGGACCACTTAAGCTATTTTTGAAGTGTCAGGAGGCAAGACAAGCAAGCAGCCCCAGTCTCTGTGCCTCTGTGCGAGCAGTGCCATGGGCCGATGAGGCTGAGCAACAGCTTTCCAGGCTAGCTCTTTCTGCCTGCGAGGTATCTGCAGACGTTCGCATTTTCAGAGCAGGGCTGCCGGAGGCTCTCTGCACGGACTGCCAAAGTTATGTTTGAAGTTTGAGGTGGCAAGACAAGCAAGCAGCCCCAGTCTCTGTGCCTCTGTGCGAGCAGTGCCATGGGCAGATGAGGCTGAGCAACAGCTTTCCAGGCTAGCTCTTTCTGCCTGCGAGCTATCTGCAGACGTTCGCATTTTCGGAGAAGGGCTGCCGGAGGCCCCATGCACTGACCACCAAAGCTACATTTGAAGTTTCAGGGAGAAAGACAAGCAAGCAGCCCCAGTTTCTGTGCCTCTGTGCGAGCAGTGCCATGGGCAGATGAGGCTGAGCAACAGCTTTCCAGGCTAGCTCTTTCTGCCTGAGAGCTATCTGTAGATGTTCGCATTTTCGGAGCATGGCTGCCGAAGGCCCCCGGCACGGACCACTTAAGTTATTTTTGAAGTTTCAGGAGGCAAGACAAGCAAGCAGACCCAGACTCTGTGCCTCTGTGCGAGCAGTGCCATGGGCAGATGAAGCTGAGCAACAGCTTTCCAGGCTAGCTCTTTCCACCTGCAAGCTATCTGCAGATGTTCGCATTTTCGGAGCATGGCTGCTGGAGGCGCCCTACACGAACCACCTAAGATACGTTTGAAGTTTGAGGTGGCAAGACAAGCAAGCAGCCCCAGACTCTGTGCCTCTGTGCGAGCAGTGCCATGGGCAGATGAGGCTGAGCAACAGCTTTCCAGGCTAGCCCTTTATGGCTGCCAACTATCTGCAGACGTTCGCATTTTCAGAGCATGGCTGCCGGAGGCCCCATTCATGGACCACCAAAGCTACGTTTGAAGTTTGAGGAGGCAAGACAAGCAAGCAGCCCCAGTCTCTGTGCCTCTGTGCGAGCAGTGCCATGGGCAGACGAGGATGAGCAACAGCTTTCCTGGCTGGCTCTTTATGGCTGCCAGCTATCTGCAGACGTTCGCATTTTCGGAGAAGGGCTACCGGAGGCCCAATGCACTGAGCACCAAAGCTACATTTGAAGTTTCAGGGAGCAAGACAAGCAAGCAGCCCCAGTCTCTGTGCCTCTGTGCGAGCAGTGGCATGGGCAGATGAGGCTGAGCAAGAGCTTTCCAGGCTAGCTCTTTCTGGCTCGAGCTATCTGCAGACGTTCGCATTTTCAGAGCAGGGCTGCCAGAGACTCTCTGCACGGACTGCCAAAGTTACGTTTGAAGTTTGAGGGGGCAAGACAAGCAAGCAGCCCCAGTCTCTGTGCCTCTGTGCGAGCAGTGCCATGGGCAGATGAGGCTGAGCAACAGCTTTCCAGTCTGGCTCTTTCTGGCTGCGAGCTATATGCAGATATTCACATTTTGGGCACAGGGCTGCCGGAGGCGCCCCACATGGACCACCTAAGCTACGTTTGAAGTTTGAGGGAGCAAGACAAGCAAGCAGCCCCAGTCTCTGTGCCTCTGTGCGAGCAGTGCCATGGGCAGATGAGGCTGAGCAACAGCTTTCCAGGCTAGCTCTTTCTGCCTGCAAGCTATCTGCAGACGTTTGCATTTTCGGAGCATGGCTGCTGAAGGCCGCAAGCACGGACCACTTAAGCTATTTTTGAAGTGTCAGGAGGCAAGACAAGCAAGCAGCCCCAGACTCTGTGCCTCTGTGCGAGCAGTGCCATGGGCAGATGAAGCTGAGCAACAGTTTTCCAGGTTAGTTTTTCTGCCTGCTTGGTGTCTGCAGACTTTCGCATTTTCAGAGCAGGGCTGCTGGAGGCTCTCTGCACGGACTGCCAAAGTTATGTTTGAAGTTTGAGGTGGCAAGACAAGCAAGCAGCCCCAGTCTATGTGCCTCTGTGCGAGCAGTGCCATGGGCAGATGAGGCTGAGCAACAGCTTTCCAGGCTAGCTCTTTCTGCCTGCGAGCTATCTGCAGACGTTCGCATTTTCGGAGAAGGGCTGCTGGAGGCCCCATGCACTGACCACCAAAGCTACATTTGAAGTTTCAGGGAGCAAGACAAGCAAGCAGCCCCAGTTTCTGTGCCTCTGTGCGAGCAGTGCCATGGGCAGATGAGGCTGAGCAACAGCTTTCCAGGCTAGCTCTTTCTGGCTGCCAGCTATCTGCAGATGTTCGCATTTTCGGAGCATGGCTGCCGAAGGCCCCCGGCACGGACCACGTAAGTTATTTTTTGAAGTGTCAGGAGGCAAGACAAGCAAGCAGCCCCAGTCTCTGTGCCTCTGTGCGAGCAATGCCATGGGCAGATGAGGCTGAGCAACAGCTTTCCAGGCTAGCTCTTTCTGGCTGCGAGCAATCTGCAGATGTTCACATTTTGGGAGCAGGGCTGCCGGATGCTTCCTTCACGGACCACCTAAGCTACATTTGAAGTTTCAGGGAGCAAGACAAGCAAGCAGCCCCAGTCTCTGTGCCTCTGTGCGAGCAGTGTCATGGGCAGATAAGGCTGAGCAAGAGCTTTCCAGCCTAGCTCTTTCTGGCTCGAGCTATCTGCAGACGTTCGCATTTTCAGAGCAGGGCTGCCAGAGACTCTCTGCACGGACTGCCAAAGTTACGTTTGAAGTTTGAGGGGGCAAGACAAGCAAGCAGCCCCAGTCTCTGTGCCTCTGTGCGAGCAGTGCCATGGGCAGATGAGGCTGAGCAACAGCTTTCCAGGCTGGCTCTTTCTGGCTGCGAGCTATATGCAGATATTCACATTTTGGGCACAGTGCTGCCGGAGGCGCCCCACACGGACCAGCTAAGCTACGTTTGAAGTTTGAGGGAGCAAGACAAGCAAGCAGCCCCAGTCTCTGTGACTCTGTGCGAGCAGTGCCATGGGCAGATGAGGCTGAGCAACAGCTTTCCAGGCTAGCTCTTTCTGCCTGCAAGCTATCTGCAGACGTTTGCATTTTCGGAGCATGGCTGCTGAAGGCCGCAAGCACGGACCACTTAAGCTATTTTTGAAGTGTCAGGAGGCAAGACAAGCAAGCAGCCCCAGACTCTGTGCCTCTGTGCGAGCAGTGCCATGGGCAGATGAAGCTGAGCAACAGTTTTCCAGGTTAGTTTTTCTGCCTGCTTGGTGTCTGCAGACTTTCGCATTTTCAGAGCAGGGCTGCCGGAGGCTCTCTGCACGGACTGCGAAAGTTATGTTTGAAGTTTGAGGTGGCAAGACAAGCAAGCAGCCCCAGTCTATGTACCTCTGTGCGAGCAGTGCCATGGGCAGATGAGGCTGAGCAACAGCTTTCCAGGCTAGCTCTTTCTGCCTGCGAGCTATCTGCAGACGTTCGCATTTTCGGAGAAGGGCTGCCGGAGAAGCCCTACACGGACCACCTAAGATACGTTTGAAGTTTGAGGTGCCAAGACAAGCAAGCAGCCCCAGACTCTGTGCCTCTGTGCGAGCAGTGCCATGGGCACATGAAGCTGAGCAACAGTTTTCCAGGTTAGTTTTTCTGCCTGCTTGGTGTCTGCAGACTTTCGCATTTTCAGAGCAGGGCTGCCGGAGGCTCTCTGCACGGACTGCCAAAGTTATTTTTGAAGTTTGAGGTGGCAAGACAAGCAAGCAGCCCCAGTCTATGTGCCTCTGTGCGAGCAGTGCCATGGGCAGATGAGGCTGAGCAACAGCTTTCCAGGCTAGCTCTTTCTGCCTGCGAGCTATCTGCAGACGTTCGCATTTTCGGAGAAGGGCTGCTGGAGGCCCCATGCACTGACCACCAAAGCTACATTTGAAGTTTCAGGGAGCAAGACAAGCAAGCAGCCCCAGTTTCTGTGCCTCTGTGCGAGCAGTGCCATGGGCAGATGAGGCTGAGCAACAGCTTTCCAGGCTAGCTCTTTCTGGCTGCCAGCTATCTGCAGATGTTCGCATTTTCGGAGCATGGCTGCCGAAGGCCCCCGGCACGGACCACGTAAGTTATTTTTTGAAGTGTCAGGAGGCAAGACAAGCAAGCAGCCCCAGTCTCTGTGCCTCTGTGCGAGCAATGCCATGGGCAGATGAGGCTGAGCAACAGCTTTCCAGGCTAGCTCTTTCTGGCTGCGAGCAATCTGCAAATGTTCACATTTTGGGAGCAGGGCTGCCGGATGCTTCCTTCACGGACCACCTAAGCTACGTTTGAAGTTTGAGGTGGCAAGACAAGCAAGTAGCCCCAGTTTCTGTGCCTCTGTGCGAGCAGTGCCATGGGCAGATGAGGCTGAGCAACAGCTTCCAGGCTAGCTCTTTCTGCCTGCAAGCTATCTGCAGACGTTCGCATTTTCGGAGCAGGGGTGCCGGAGACCACCTGCACGGACAACTTAAGCTATTTTTGAAGTGTCAAGAGGCAAGACAAGCAAGCAGCCTCAGTCTCTGTGCCTCTGTGCGAGCAGTGCCATGGGCAGATGAGGCTGAGCAAAAGCTTTCCAGGCTAGACATTTCTGCCTGCGAGCTATCTGCAGACGTTCGCATTTTCAGAGTAGGGCTGCCGATTGCCCCATGCACTGACCACCAAAGCTACATTTGAAGTTTGAGGTGGCAAGACAAGCAAGCAGCCCCAGTCTCTGTGCCTCTGTGCGAGCAGTGCCATGGGCAGATGAAGCTGAGCAACAGTTTTCCAGGCTAGCTCTTTCTGCCTGCGAGGTATCTGCAGACGTTCGCATTTTCAGAGCAGGGCTGCCGGAGGCTCTCTGCACGGACTGCCAAAGTTATGTTTGAAGTTTGAGGTGGCAAGACAAGCAAGCAGCCCCAGTCTCTGTGCCTCTGTGCGAGCAGTGCCATGGGCAGATGAGGCTGAGCAACAGCTTTCCAGGCTAGCTCTTTCTGCCTGCGAGCTATCTGCAGACGTTCGCATTTTCGGAGAAGGGCTGCCGGAGGCCCATGCACTGACCACCAAATCTACATTTGAAGTTTCAGCGAGAAAGACAAGAAAGCACCCCCAGTTTCTGTGCCTCTGTGCGAGCAGTGCCATGGGCAGATGAGGCTGAGCAACAGCTTTCCAGGCTAGCTCTTTCTGGCTGCGAGCTATCTGCAGATGTTCGCATTTTCGGAGAAGGGCTGCCGAAGGCCCCCGGCACGGACCACTTAAGTTATTTTTGAAGTTTCAGGAGGCAAGACAAGCAAGCAGCCCCAGACTCTGTGCCTCTGTGCGAGCAGTGCCATGGGCAGATGAAGCTGAGCAACAGCTTTCCAGGCTAGCTCTTTCCACCTGCAAGCTATCTGCAGACGTTCGCATTTTCGGAGCATGGCTGCCGGAGGCGCCCTACACGAACCACCTAAGATACGTTTGAAGTTTGAGGTGGCAAGACAAGCAAGCAGCCCCAGTCTCTGTGCCTCTGTGCGAGCAGTGCCATGGGCAGATGAGGCTGAGCAACAGCTTTCCAGGCTAGCCCTTTATGGCTGCCAACTATCTGCAGACGTTCGCATTTTCGGAGAAGGGCTACCGGAGGCCCAATGCACTGAGCACCAAAGCTACATTTGAAGTTTCAGGGAGCAAGACAAGCAAGCAGCCCCAGTCTCTGTGCCTCTGTGCGAGCAGTGCCATGGGCAGATGAGGCTGAGCAACAGCTTTCCAGGCTAGCTCTTTCTGGCTCGAGCTATCTGCAGACGTTCGCATTTTCAGAGCAGGGCTGCCAGAGACTCTCTGCACGGACTGCAAAAGTTACGTTTGAAGTTTGAGGGGGCAAAACAAGCAAGCAGCCCCAGTCTCTGTGCCTCTGTGCGAGCAGTGCCATGGACAGATGAGGCTGAGCAACAGCTTTCCAGGCTGGCTCTTTCTGGCTGCGAGCTATATGCAGATATTCACATTTTGGGAGTAGGGCTGCCGGAGGCGCCCCACACGGACCACCTAAGCTACGTTTGAAGTTTGAGGGAGCAAGACAAGCAAGCAGCCCCAGTCTCTGTGCCTCTGTGCGAGCAGTGCCATGGGCAGATGAGGCTGAGCAACAGCTTTCCAGGCTAGCTATTTCTGGCTGCCAGCTATCTGCTGACGTTCGCATTTTCGGAGAAGGGCTGCCGGAGGCCCCATTCACGGACCACCAAAGCTACATTTGAAGTTTCAGGGGGCAAGACAAGCAAGCAGCCCCAGTCTCGGTGCCTCTGTGCGAGCAGTGCCATGGGCAGATGAGGCTGAGCAACAGCTTTCCAGGCTAGACCTTTGTGCCTGCGAGCTATCTGCAGACGTTCGCATATTCAGATCATGGCTGCCGGAGGCTCTCTGCACGGACTGCCAAAGATATGTTTGAAGTTTGAGGTGGCAAGACAAGCAAGTAACCCCAGTCTCTGTGCCTCTGTGCGAGCAGTGCCATGGGCAGATGAGGCTGAGCAACAGCTTTCCAGGCTAGCTCTTTCTGCCTGCAAGCTATCTGCAGACGTTCGCGTTTTCAGAGAAGGGCTACCGGAGGCGCCGTACACGGACCACCTAAGATACGTTTGAAGTTTGAGGGAGCAAGACAAGCAAGCAGCCCCAGTCTCTGTGCCTCTGTGCGAGCAGTGCCATGGGCAGATGAGGCTGAGCAACAGCTTTCCAGGCTAGCTATTTCTGGCTGCGAGCTATCTGCAGATATTCACATTTTGGGAGCAGGGCTGCCGGAGGGGACATGCACGGACCACCTAAGCTACGTTTGAATTTTGAGGGAGCAAGACAAGCAAGCAGCCCCAGTTTCTGTGCCTCTGTGCGAGCAGTGCCATGGGCAGATGAGGCTGAGCAACAGCTTTCCAGGCTAACCCTTTATGGCTGCCAACTATCTGCAGACGTTAGCATTTTTGGAGCATGGCTGCCGGAGGCCCCATTCACGGACCACCAAAGCTACGTTTGAAGTTTGAAAGGGGCAAGACAAGCAAGCAGCCCCAGTCTCTGTGCCTCTGTGCGAGCAGTGCCATGGGCAGATGAGGCTGAGCAACAGCTTTCCTGGCTAGCTCTTTATGGCTGCCAGCTCTCTGCAGTCGTTCGCATTTTCGGAGAAGGGCTGCCAGAGGCCCCATGCACTGAGCACCAAAGCTACATTTGAAGTTTCAGGGAGCAAGACAAGCAAGCAGCCCCAGTCTCTGTGCCTCTGTGCGAGCAGTGCCATGGGCAGATGAGGCTGAGCAACAGCTTTCCAGGCTAGCTCTTTCTGGCTGCGAGCTATCTGCAGACGTTCGCATTTTCATAGCATGGCTGCCAGAGGCTCTCTGCACGGACTGCCAAAGCTACGTTTGAAGTTTGAGGGGGCAAGACAAGCAAGCAGCCCCAGTCTCTGTGCCTCTGTGCGAGCAGTGCCATGGGCAGATGAGGGTGAGCAACAGCTTTCCTGGCTAGCTCTTTATGGCTGCCAGCTATCTGCAGACGTTCGCATTTTCGGAGAAGGGCTACCGGAGGCCCAATGCACTGACCACCAAAGCTACATTTGAAGTTTCAGGAGGCAAGACAAGCAAGCAGCCCCAGTCTCTGTGCCTCTGTGCGAGCAGTGTCATGGGCAGATGAGGCTGAGCAAGAGCTTTCCAGGCTAGCTCTTTCTGGCTCGAGCTATCTGCAGACGTTCGCATTTTCAGAGCAGGGCTGCCAGAGTCTCTCTGCACGGACTGCCAAAGTTATGTTTGAAGTTTGAGGTGGCAAGACAAGCAAGCAGCCCCAGTCTCTGTGCCTCTGTGCGAGCAGTGCCATGGGCAGATGAGGCTGAGCAACAGCTTTCCAGGCTAGCTCTTTCTGGCTGCCAGCTATCTGCAGACGTTCGCATATTCGGAGAAGGGCTGCCGGAGGCCCCATTCACGGACCTCCAAAGCTACATTTGAAGTTTCAGGGAGAAAGACAAGCAAGCAGCCCCAGTTTCTGTGCCTCTGTGCGAGCAGTGTCATGGGCAGATGAGGATGAGCAACAGCTTTCCAGGCTAGCTCTTTCTGCCTGCGAGCGATGTGCAGACTTCCGCATTTTCAGAGCATGGCTGCTGGAGGCCCCATACACGGACCACCTAAGATACGTTTGAAGTTTGAGGTGGCAAGACAAGCAAGCAGCCCCAGTTTCTGTGCCTCTGTGCGAGCAGTGCCATGGACAGATGAGGCTGAGCAACAGCTTTCCAGGCTAGCTATTTCTGGCTGCGAGCTATCAGCAGATATTCACATTTTCAGAGCAGGGCTGCCGGAGGCGTCCCACACGGGCCACCTAAGCTACGTTTGAAGTTTGAGGAAGCAAGACAAGCAAGCAGCCCCAGTCTCTGTGCCTCTGTGCGAGCAGTGCCATGGGCAGATGAGGCTGAGCAACAGCTTTCCAGGCTAGCTCTTTCTGGCTGCCAGCTATCTGCAGACGTTCGCATTTTCGGAGAAGGGCTGCCGGAGGCCCCATTCACGGACCACCAAAGCTACATTTGAAGTTTGAGGGGGCAAAACAAGCAAGCAGCCCCAGTCTCTGTGCCTCTGTGCGAGCAGTGCCATGGGCAGATGAGGCTGAGCAACAGCTTTCCAGGCTAGCTCTTTCTGCCTGCAAGCTATCTGCAGACGTTCGCATTTTCGGAGCATGGCTGCCGAAGGCCCCCAGCACGGACCAGTTAAGCTATTTTTGAAGTGTCAGGAGTCAAGACAAGCAAGCAGCCCCAGACTCTGTGCCTCTGTGCGAGCAGTGCCATGGGCAGATGAGGCTGAGCAACAGCTTTCCAGGCTAGCTCTTTCTGCCTGCGAGCTATCTGCAGACGTTCGCATTTTCAGAGCAGGGCTGCCGGAGGCTCTCTGCACGGACTGCCAAAGTTATGTTTGAAGTTTGAGGTGGCAAGACAAGCAAGCAGCCCCAGACTCTGTGCCTCTGTGCGAGCAGTGCCATGGGCAGATGAAGCTGAGCAACAGTTTTCCAGGCTAGCTCTTTCTGCTTGCGAGGTATCTGCAGACGTTCACATTTTCAGAGCAGGGCTGCCGGAGGCTCTCTGCACGGACTGCCTAAGTTATGTTTGAAGTTTGAGGTGGCAAGACAAGCAAGCAGCCCCAGTCTCTGTGCTTCTGTGCGAGCAGTGCCATGGGCAGATGAGGCTGAGCAACAGCTTTCCAGGCTAGCTCTTTCTGCCTGCGAGCTATTTGCAGACGTTCGCATTTTCGGAGAAGGGCTGCCGGAGAAGCCCTACACGGACCACCAAAGCTACGTTTGAAGTTTGAGGGGGCAAGACAAGCAAGCAGCCCCAGTTTCTGTGCCTCTGTGCGAGCAGTGCCATGGGCAGATGAGGCTGAGGAACAGCTTTCCAGGCTAGCTCTTTCTGCCTGCGAGCTATTTGCAGATGTTCGCATTTTGGGAGCAGGGCTGCCGGAGGCCCCATGCACGGACCACCTAGGCTACGTTTGAAGTTTGAGGAAGCAAGACAAGCAAGCAGCCCCAGTTTCTGTGCCTCTGTGCGAGCAGTGTCATGGGCAGATGAGGATGAGCAACAGCTTTCCAGGCTAGCTATTTCTGCCTGCGAGCGATGTGCAGACTTCCGCATTTTCAGAGCATGGCTGCTGGAGGCCCCATACACGGACCACCTAAGATACGTTTGAAGTTTGAGGTGGCAAGACAAGCAAGCAGCCCCAGTTTCTGTGCCTCTGTGCGAGCAGTGCCATGGACAGATGAGGCTGAGCAACAGCTTTCCAGGCTAGCTATTTCTGGCTGCGAGCTATCAGCAGATATTCACATTTTCAGAGCAGGGCTGCCGGAGGCGTCCCACACGGGCCACCTAAGCTACGTTTGAAGTTTGAGGGAGCAAGACAAGCAAGCAGCCCCAGTCTCTGTGCCTCTGTGCGAGCAGTGCCATGGGCAGATGAGGCTGAGCAACAGCTTTCCAAGCTAGCTCTGTCTGGCTGCGAGCTATCTGCAGACGGTCGCGTTTTCGGAGAAGGGCTGCCGGAGGCGCCGTACACGGACCACCTAAGATACGTTTGAAGTTTGAGGGAGCAAGACAAGCAAGCAGCCCCAGTCTCTGTGCCTCTGTGCGAGCAGTGCCATGGGCAGATGAGGCTGAGCAACAGCTTTCCAGGCTAGCTCTGTCTGGCTGCGAGCTATCTGCAGACGGTCGCGTTTTCGGAGAAGGGCTACCGGAGGCCCAATGCACTGACCACCAAAGCTACATTTGAAGTTTCAGGAGGCAAGACAAGCAAGCAGCCCCAGTCTCTGTGCCTCTGTGCGAGCAGTGTCATGGGCAGATGAGGCTGAGCAAGAGCTTTCCAGGCTAGCTCTTTCTGGCTCGAGCTATCTGCAGACGTTCGCATTTTCAGAGCAGGGCTGCCAGAGTCTCTCTGCACGGACTGCCAAAGTTATGTTTGAAGTTTGAGGTGGCAAGACAAGCAAGCAGCCCCAGTCTCTGTGCCTCTGTGCGAGCAGTGCCATGGGCAGATGAGGCTGAGCAACAGCTTTCCAGGCTAGCTCTTTCTGGCTGCCAGCTATCTGCAGACGTTCGCATTTTCGGAGAAGGGCTGCCGGAGGCCCCATTCACGGACCACCAAAGCTACATTTGAAGTTTGAGGGGGCAAAACAAGCAAGCAGCCCCAGTCTCTGTGCCTCTGTGCGAGCAGTGCCATGGGCAGATGAGGCTGAGCAACAGCTTTCCAGGCTAGCTCTTTCTGCCTGCGAGCTATCTGCAGACGTTCGCATTTTCAGAGCAGGGCTGCCGGAGGCTCTCTGCACGGACTGCCAAATTTATGTTTGAAGTTTGAGGTGGCAAGACAAGCAAGCAGCCCCAGACTCTGTGCCTCTGTGCGAGCAGTGCCATGGGCAGATGAAGCTGAGCAACAGTTTTCCAGGCTAGCTCTTTCTGCTTGCGAGGTATCTGCAGACGTTCACATTTTCAGAGCAGGGCTGCCGGAGGCTCTCTGCACGGACTGCCAAAGTTATGTTTGAAGTTTGAGGTGGCAAGACAAGCAAGCAGCCCCAGTCTCTGTGCTTCTGTGCGAGCAGTGCCATGGGCAGATGAGGCTGAGCAACAGCTTTCCAGGCTAGCTCTTTCTGCCTGCGAGCTATTTGCAGACGTTCGCATTTTCGGAGAAGGGCTGCCGGAGAAGCCCTACACGGACCACCAAAGCTACGTTTGAAGTTTGAGGGGGCAAGACAAGCAAGCAGCCCCAGTCTCTGTGCCTCTGTGCGAGCAGTGCCATGGGCAGATGAGGCTGAGCAACAGCTTTCCAGGCTAGCTCTTTCTGCCTGCGAGCTATTTGCAGATGTTCGCATTTTGGGAGCAGGGCTGCCGGAGGCCCCATGCACGGACCACCTAGGCTACGTTTGAAGTTTGAGGAAGCAAGACAAGCAAGCAGCCCCAGTTTCTGTGCCTCTGTGCGAGCAGTGTCATGGGCAGATGAGGATGAGCAACAGCTTTCCAGGCTAGCTATTTCTGCCTGCGAGCGATGTGCAGACTTCCGCATTTTCAGAGCATGGCTGCTGGAGGCCCCATACACGGACCACCTAAGATACGTTTGAAGTTTGAGGTGGCAAGACAAGCAAGCAGCCCCAGTTTCTGTGCCTCTGTGCGAGCAGTGCCATGGACAGATGAGGCTGAGCAACAGCTTTCCAGGCTAGCTCTGTCTGGCTGCGAGCTATCTGCAGACGGTCGCGTTTTCGGAGAAGGGCTGCCGGAGGCCCCATGCACTGACCACCAAAGCTGCATTTGAAGTTTCAGGGAGCAAGACAAGCAAGCAGCCCCAGTCTCTGTGCCTCTGTGCGAGCAGTGCCATGGGCAGATGAGGCTGAGCAACAGCTTTCCAGGCTAGCTATTTCTGCCTGCGAGCTATCTGCAGACGTTCGCATTTTCAGAGCATGGCTGCCGAAGGCCCCCGGCACGGACCACTTAAGCAATTTTTGAAGTTTGAGGTGTCAAGACAAGAAAGCAGCCCCAGTTTCTGTGCCTCTGTGCGAGCAGTGCCATGGGCAGATGAAGCTGAGCAACAGCTTTCCAGGCTAGCTCTTTCCGCCTGCAAGCTATCTGCAGACGTTCGCATTTTCGGAGCATGGCTGCCGGAGGCCCCATTCACGGACCACCAAAGCTACATTTGAAGTTTGAGGGGGCAAGACAAGCAAGCAGCCTCAGTTTCTCTGCCTCTGTGCTAGCAGTGCCATGGGCAGATGAGGCTGAGCAACAGCTTTCCAGGCTAGCTCTTTCTGGCTGCGATCTATCTGCAGATATTCTTATTTTGGGAGCAGGGCTGCCGGAGGCCCCATGCACGGACCACCAAAGCTACGTTTGAAGTTTGAGGAAGCAAGACAAGCAAGCAGCCTCAGTCTCTTTGCCTCTGTGCGAGCAGTGCCATGGGCAGATGAGGATGAGCTACAGCTTTCCAGGCTAGCTATTTCTGCCTCCGAGCGATCTGCAGACGTTCGTATTTTCAGAGCAGGGCTTCCGGAGGCCCCCTGCACGGACCACCTAATTTACGTTTGAAGTTTGAGGTGGCAAGACAAGCAAGCAGCCCCAGTTTCTGTGCCTCTGTGCGAGCAGTGCCATGGGCAGATGAGGCTGAGCAACAGCTTTCCAGGCTAGCTCTTTCTGCCTGCGAGCTATGTGCAGATGTTCGCATTTTGGGAGCAGGGCTGCCGGAGCCCCCTGCACGGACCACTTAAGCTACGTTTGAAGTTTGAGGGAGGAAGAGAAGCAAGCAGCCCCAGTTTCTGTGCCTCTGTGCGAGCAGTGCCATGGGAAAATGAGGCTGAGCATCAGCTTTACAGGCTAGATATTTCTGCCTGCGAGCGATCTGCTGACGTTCCCATTTTCAGGGAAGGGCTGCCAGAGGCGCCCTACACGGACCACCTAAGATACGTTTGAAGTTTGAGGTGGCAAGACAAGCAAGCAGCCCCAGTCTCTGTGCCTCTGTGCGAGCAGTGCCATGGGCAGATGAGGCTGAGCAACAGCTTTCCAGGCTAGCTCTTTCTGGCTGCCAGCTATCTGCAGACGTTCGCATTTTCGGAGCAGGGCTGCCGATGGCACCATGCACGGGCCCCCAAAGATACATTTGAAGTTTGAGGGGACAAGACAAGCAAGCAGCCCCAGTCTCTGTGCCTCTGTGCGAGCAGTGGCATGGGCAGATGAGGCTGAGCAACAGCTTTCCAGGCAAGCTCTTTCTGGCTCGAGCTATATGCAGACGTTCGCATTTTCAGAGCAGGGCTGCCAGAGGCTCTCTGCACGGACTGCCAAAGTTATGTTTGAAGTTTCAGGTGGCAAGACAAGCAAGCAGCCCCAGTCTCTGTGCCTCTGTGCGAGCAGTGCCATGGGCAGATAAGGCTGAGCAACAGCTTTTCAAGCTAGATATTTCTGGCTGCGAGCTATCTGCAGATATTCACATTTTGGGAGCAGGGCTGCCGAAGGGGACATGCACGGACTGCCAAAGTTATGTTTGCAGTTTGAGTTTGCAAGACAAGCAAGCAGCCCCAGTCTCTGTGCCTCTGTGCGAGCAGTGCCATGGGCAGATGAGGCTGAGCAACAGCTTTCCAGGCTAGCTCTTTCTGCCTGCGAGCTATCTGCAGACGTTCGCATTTTCGGAGAAGGGCTGCCGGAGGCCCCATGCACGGACCACCAAATCTACATTTGAAGTTTGAGGGGGCAAAACAAGCAAGCAGCCCCAGTCTCTGTGCCTCTGTGCGAGCAGTGCCATGGGCAGATGAGGCTGAGCAACAGCTTTCCAGGCTAGCTCTTTCTGCCTGCAAGCTCTCTGCAGACGTTCGCATTTTCGGAGCATGGCTGCCGAAGGCCCCCAGCACGGACCAGTTAAGCTATTTTTGAAGTGTCAGGAGTCAAGAGAAGCAAGCAGCCCCAGACTCTGTGCCTCTGTGCGAGCAGTGCCATGGGCAGATGAGACTGAGCAACAGCTTTCCAGGCTAGCTCTTTCTGCCTGCGAGCTATCTGCAGACGTTCGCATTTTCGGAGAAGGGCTGCCGGAGGCCCCATGCACTGACCACCAAAGCTGCATTTGAAGTTTGAGGGAGCAAGAGAAGCAAGCAGCCCCAGTCTCTGTGCCTCTGTGCGAGCAGTGCCATGGGCAGATGAGGCTGAGCAACAGCTTTCCAGGCTAGCTATTTCTGCCTGCGAGCTATCTGCAGACGTTCGCGTTTTCGGAGCATGGCTGCCGAAGGCCCCCGGCACGGACCACTTAAGCAATATTTGAAGTGTCAGGAGGCAAGACAAGCAAGCAGCCCCAGACTCTGTGCCTCTGTGCGAGCAGTGCCATGGGCAGATGAGGCTGAGCAACAGCTTTCCAGGCTAGCTCTTTCTGCCTGCGAGCTATGTGCAGATGTTCGCATTTTGGGAGCAGGGCTGCCGGAGCCCCCTGCACGGACCACTTAAGCTACGTTTGAAGTTTGAGGGAGGAAGAGAAGCAAGCAGCCCCAGTTTCTGTGCCTCTGTGCGAGCAGTGCCATGGGAAAATGAGGCTGAGCATCAGCTTTACAGGCTAGATATTTCTGCCTGCGAGCGATCTGCTGACGTTCCCATTTTCAGGGAAGGGCTGCCGGAGGCGCCCTACACGGACCACCTAAGCTACGTTTGAAGTTTGAGGGGGCAAGACAAGCAAGCAGCCCCAGTCTCTGTGCCTCTGTGCGAGCAGTGCCATGGGCAGATGAGGCTGAGCAACAGCTTTCCAGGCTAGCTCTTTCTGGCTGCCAGCTATCTGCAGACGTTCGCATTTTCCGAGCAGGGCTGTCTGAGGCGCCCGTCACGGAACAACTAAGATACGTTTGAAGTGTGAGGTGGCAAGACAAGCAAGCAGCCCTAGTCTCTGTGCCTCTGTGCGAGCAGTGCCATGGGCCGATGAGGCTGAGCAACAGCTTTCCAGGCTAGCTTTTTCTGCCTGCGAGCTATCTGCAGACGTTCGCATTTTCGGAGCAGGGCTGCCGATGGCACCATGCACGGGCCCCCAAAGATACATTTGAAGTTTGAGGGAGCAAGACAAGCAAGCAGCCCCAGTCTCTGTGCCTCTGTGCGAGCAGTGCCATGGGCAGATGAGGCTGAGCAACAGCTTTCCAGGCTAGCCCTTTATGGCTGCCAACTATCTGCAGACGTTAGCATTTTCAGAGCATGGCTGCCGGAGGCCCCATTCACGGACCACCAAAGCTACATTTGAAGATTCAGGGAGCAAGACAAGCAAGCAGCCCCAGTCTCTGTGCCTCTGTGCGAGCAGTGCCATGGGCAGATGAGGCTGAGCAACAGCTTTCCAGTCTAGCTCTTTCTGCCTGCGAGCTATCTGCAGATGTTCGCATTTTGGGAGCAGGGCTGCCGGAGGCCCCATGCAAGGACCACCAAAGATACGTTTGAAGTTTGAGGAAGCAAGACAAGCAAGCAGCCTCAGTCTCTTTGCCTCTGTGCGAGCAGTGCCATGGGCAGATGAGGATGAGCTACAGCTTTCCAGGCTAGCTATTTCTGCCTCCGAGCGATCTGCAGACGTTCGCATTTTCGGAGCAGGGCTTCCGGAGGCCCCCTGCACGGATGCCCAAATCTACGTTTGAAGTTTGATTTGGCAAGACAAGCAAGCAGCCCCAGTCTCTGTGCCTCTGTGCAAGCAGTGCCATGCGCAGATGAGGCTGAGCAACAGCTTTCCAGGCTAGCACTTTGTGGCTGCGAGCTATCTGCAGACGTTCGCATTTTCAGAGCAGGGCTGCCGGAGGCTCTCTGCACGGACTGCCAAAGTTATGTTTGAAGTTTGAGGTAGCAAGACAAGCAAGCAGCCCCAGTCTCTGTGCCTCTGTGCGAGCAGTGCCATGGGCAGATGAGGCTGAACAACAGCTTTCCAGGCTAGCTCTTTATGGCTGCCAACTATCTGCAGACGTTCGCATTTTCGGAGCATGACTGCCGAAGGCCCCCTGCACGGACCACGTAAGCTATTTTTGAAGTGTCAGGAGGCAAGACAAGCAAGCAGCCCCAGACTCTGTGCCTCTGTGCGAGCAGTGCCATGGGCAGATGAGGGTGAGCAACAGCTTTCCAGGCTAGCTCTTTATGGCTGCCAGCTATCTGCAGACGTTCGCATTTTCGGAGAAGGGCTGCCGGAGGCCCCATGCACTGACCACCAAAGCTACATTTGAACTTTCAGGGAGCAAGATAAGCAAGCAGCCCCAGTCTCTGTGCCTCTGTGCGAGCAGTGGCATGGGCAGATGAGGCTGAGCAACAGCTTTCCAGGCAAGCTCTTTCTGGCTCGAGCTATCTGCAAACGTTCGCATTTTCAGAGCAGGGCTGCCAGAGGCTCTCTGCACGGACTGCCAAAGTTATGTTTGAAGTTTGAGGTGGCAAGACAAGCAAGCAGCCCCAGTCTCTGTGCCTCTGTGCGAGCAGTGCCATGGGCAGATAAGGCTGAGCAACAGCTTTCCAAGCTAGATATTTCTGGCTGCGAGCTATCTGCAGATATTCACATTTTGGGAGTAGGGCTGCCGAAGGGGACATGCACGGACTGCCAAAGTTATGTTTGCAGTTTGAGGTGGCAAGACAAGCAAGCAGCCCCAGTCTCTGTGCCTCTGTGCGAGCAGTGCCATGGGCAGATGAGGCTGAGCAACAGCTTTCCAGGCTAGCTCTTTCTGCCTGCAAGCTATCTGCAGACGTTCGCATTTTCGGAGCATGGCTGCCGAAGGCCCCCAGCACGGACCAGTTAAGCTATTTTTGAAGTGTCAGGAGTCAAGACAAGCAAGCAGCCCCAGACTCTGTGCCTCTGTGCGAGCAGTGCCATGGGCAGATGAGGCTGAGCAACAGCTTTCCAGGCTAGCTCTTTCTGCCTGCGAGGTATCTGCAGACGTTCGCATTTTCAGAGCAGGGCTGCCGGAGGCTCTCTGCACGGACTGCCAAATTTATGTTTGAAGTTTGATGTGGCAACACAAGCAAGTAACCCCAGTCTCTGTGCCTCTGTGCGAGCAGTGCCATGGGCAGATGAACCTGAGCAACATTTTTCCAGGCTAGCTCTTTCTGCTTGCGAGGTATCTGCAGACGTTCACATTTTCAGAGCAGGGCTGCCGGAGGCTCTCTGCACGAACTGCCAAAGTTATGTTTGAAGTTTGAGGTGGCAAGACAAGCAAGCAGCCCCAGTCTCTGTGCTTCTGTGCGAGCAGTGCCATGGGCAGATGAGGCTGAGCAACAGCTTTCCAGGCTAGCTCTTTCTGCCTGCGAGCTATTTGCAGACGTTCGCATTTTCGGAGAAGGGCTGCCGGAGAAGCCCTACTCGGACCACCAAAGCTACGTTTGAAGTTTGAGGGGGCAAGACAAGCAAGCAGCCCCAGTCTCTGTGCCTCTGTGCGAGCAGTGCCATGGGCAGATGAGGCTGAGCAACAGCTTTCCAGCCTAGCTATTTCTGGCTGCGAGCTATCTGCAGATGTTCGCATTTTGGGAGCAGGGCTGCCGGAGGCCCCATGCACGGACCACCTAGGCTACGTTTGAAGTTTGAGGAGGCAAGACAAGCAAGCAGCCCCAGTTTCTGTGCCTCTGTGCGAGCAGTGTCATGGGCAGATGAGGATGAGCAACAGCTTTCCAGGCTAGCTATTTCTGCCTGCGAGCGATGTGCAGACTTCCGCATTTTCAGAGCATGGCTACTGGAGGCCCCATACACGGACCACCTAAGATACGTTTGAAGTTTGAGGTGGCAAGACAAGCAAGAAGCCCCAGTTTCTGTGCCTCTGTGCGAGCAGTGCCATGGGCAGATGAGGCTGAGCAACAGCTTTCCAGGCTAGCTATGTCTGGCTGCGAGCTATCTGCAGACGGTCGCGTTTTCGGAGAAGGGCTGCCGGAGGCGCCGTACACGGACCACCTAAGATACGTTTGAAGTTTGAGGGAGCAAGACAAGCAAGCAGCCCCAGTCTCTGTGCCTCTGTGCGAGCAGTGCCATGGGCAGATGAGGCTGAGCAACAGCTTTCCAGGCTAGCTCTTTCTGCCTGCGTGCTATCTGCAGACGTTCGCATTTTCGGAGAAGGGCTGCCGGAGGCCCCATGCACTGACCACCAGAGCTGCATTTGAAGTTTCAGGGAGCAAGACAAGCAAGCAGCCCCAGACTCTGTGCCTCTGTGCGAGCAGTGCCATGGGCAGATGAGGCTGAGCAACAGCTTTCCAGCGTAGCTATTTCTGCCTGCGAGCTATCTGCAGACGTTCGCATTTTCGGAGCATGGCTGCCGAAGGCCCCCGTCACGGACCACTTAAGCTATTTTTGAAGTGTCAGGAGGCAAGACAAGCAAGCAGCCCCAGTTTCTGTGCCTCTGTGCGAGCAGTGCCATGGGCAGATGAAGCTGAGCAACAGCTTTCCAGGCTAGCTCTTTCCGCCTGCAAGCTATCTGCAGACGTTCGCATTTTCGGAGCATGACTGTCGGAGGCGCCCTACACGGACCACCTAAGATACGTTTGAAGTTTGAGGTGGAAAGACAAGAAAGCAGCCCCAGTCTCTGTGCCTCTGTGTGAGCAGTGCCATGGGCAGATGAGGCTGAGCAACAGCTTTCCAGGCTAGCTATTTCTGGCTGCGAGCTATCAGCAGATATTCACATTTTCGGAGCAGGGCTGCCGGACGCGCCCTACACGGACCACCTAAGCTACGTTTGAAGTTTGAGGGAGGAAGAGAAGCAAGCAGCCCCAGTTTCTGTGCCTCTGTGCGAGCAGTGCCATGGGAAAATGAGGCTGAGCATCAGCTTTACAGGCTAGATATTTCTGCCTGCGAGCGATCTGCTGACGTTCCCATTTTCAGGGAAGGGCTGCCGGAGGCGCCCTACACGGACCACCTAAGCTACGTTTGAAGTTTGAGGGGGCAAGACAAGCAAGCAGCCCCAGTCTCTGTGCCTCTGTGCGAGCAGTGCCATGGGCAGATGAGGCTGAGCAACAGCTTTCCAGGCTAGCTCTTTCTGGCTGCCAGCTATCTGCAGACGTTCGCATTTTCCGAGCAGGGCTGTCTGAGGCGCCCGTCACGGAACAACTAAGATACGTTTGAAGTGTGAGGTGGCAAGACAAGCAAGCAGCCCTAGTCTCTGTGCCTCTGTGCGAGCAGTGCCATGGGCCGATGAGGCTGAGCAACAGCTTTCCAGGCTAGCTTTTTCTGCCTGCGAGCTATCTGCAGACGTTCGCATTTTCGGAGCAGGGCTGCCGATGGCACCATGCACGGGCCCCCAAAGATACATTTGAAGTTTGAGGGAGCAAGACAAGCAAGCAGCCCCAGTCTCTGTGCCTCTGTGCGAGCAGTGCCATGGGCAGATGAGGCTGAGCAACAGCTTTCCAGGCTAGCCCTTTATGGCTGCCAACTATCTGCAGACGTTAGCATTTTCAGAGCATGGCTGCCGGAGGCCCCATTCACGGACCACCAAAGCTACATTTGAAGTTTCAGGGAGCAAGACAAGCAAGCAGCCCCAGTCTCTGTGCCTCTGTGCGAGCAGTGCCATGGGCAGATGAGGCTGAGCAACAGCTTTCCAGTCTAGCTCTTTCTGCCTGCGAGCTATCTGCAGATGTTCGCATTTTGGGAGCAGGGCTGCCGGAGGCCCCATGCACGGACCACCTAAGCTACGTTTGAAGTTTGAGGAAGCAAGACAAGCAAGCAGCCTCAGTCTCTTTGCCTCTGTGCGAGCAGTGCCATGGGCAGATGAGGATGAGCTACAGCTTTCCAGGCTAGCTATTTCTGCCTCCGAGCGATCTGCAGACGTTCGCATTTTCGGAGCAGGGCTTCCGGAGGCCCCCTGCACGGATGCCCAAATCTACGTTTGAAGTTTGATTTGGCAAGACAAGCAAGCAGCCCCAGTCTCTGTGCCTCTGTGCAAGCAGTGCCATGCGCAGATGAGGCTGAGCAACAGCTTTCCAGGCTAGCTCTTTCTGGCTGCGAGCTATCTGCAGACGTTCGCATTTTCAGAGCAGGGCTGCCGGAGGCTCTCTGCACGGACTGCCAAAGTTATGTTTGAAGTTTGAGGTGGCAAGACAAGCAAGCAGCCCCAGTCTCTGTGCCTCTGTGCGAGCAGTGCCATGGGCAGATGAGGCTGAACAACAGCTTTCCAGGCTAGCTCTTTATGGCTGCCAACTATCTGCAGACGTTCGCATTTTCGGAGCATGACTGCCGAAGGCTCCCTGCACGGACCACTTAAGCTATTTTTGAAGTGTCAGGAGGCAAGACAAGCAAGCAGCCCCAGACTCTGTGCCTCTGTGCGAGCAGTGCCATGGGCAGATGAGGCTGAGCAACAGCTTTCCTGGCTAGCTCTTTATGGCTGCCAGCTATCTGCAGACGTTCGCATTTTCGGAGAAGGGCTGCCGGAGGCCCCATGCACTGACCACCAAAGCTACATTTGAACTTTCAGGGAGCAAGACAAGCAAGCAGCCCCAGTCTCTGTGCCTCTGTGCGAGCAGTGGCATGGGCAGATGAGGCTGAGCAACAGCTTTCCAGGCAAGCTCTTTCTGGCTCGAGCTATCTGCAGACGTTCGCATTTTCAGAGCAGGGCTGCCAGAGGCTCTCTGCACGGACTGCCAAAGTTATGTTTGAAGTTTGAGGTGGCAAGACAAGCAAGCAGCCCCAGTCTCTGTGCCTCTGTGCGAGCAGTGCCATGGGCAGATAAGGCTGAGCAACAGCTTTCCAAGCTAGATATTTCTGGCTGCGAGCTATCTGCAGATATTCACATTTTGGGAGTAGGGCTGCCGAAGGGGACATGCACGGACTGCCAAAGTTATGTTTGCAGTTTGAGGTGGCAAGACAAGCAAGCAGCCCCAGTCTCTGTGCCTCTGTGCGAGCAGTGCCATGGGCAGATGAGGCTGAGCAACAGCTTTCCAGGCTAGCTCTTTCTGCCTGCAAGCTATCTGCAGACGTTCGCATTTTCGGAGCATGGCTGCCGAAGGCCCCCAGCACGGACCAGTTAAGCTATTTTTGAAGTGTCAGAAGTCAAGACAAGCAAGCAGCCCCAGACTCTGTGCCTCTGTGCGAGCAGTGCCATGGGCAGATGAGGCTGAGCAACAGCTTTCCAGGCTAGCTCTTTCTGCCTGCGAGGTTTCTGCAGACGTTCGCATTTTCAGAGCAGGGCTGCCGGAGGCTCTCTGCACGGACTGCCAAATTTATGTTTGAAGTTTGAGGTGGCAAGACAAGCAAGCAGCCCCAGACTCTGTGCCTCTGTGCGAGCAGTGCCATGGGCAGATGAAGCTGAGCAACAGTTTTCCAGGCTAGCTCTTTCTGCTTGCGAGGTATCTGCAGACGTTCACATTTTCAGAGCAGGGCTGCCGGAGGCTCTCTGCACGGACTGCCAAAGTTATGTTTGAAGTTTGAGGTGGCAAGACAAGCAAGCAGCCCCAGTCTCTGTGCTTCTGTGCGAGCAGTGCCATGGGCAGATGAGGCTGAGCAACAGCTTTCCAGGCTAGCTCTTTCTGCCTGCAAGCTATTTGCAGACGTTCGCATTTTCGGAGAAGGGCTGCCGGAGAAGCCCTACACGGACCACCAAAGCTACGTTTGAAGTTTGAGGGGGCAAGACAAGCAAGCAGCCCCAGTCTCTGTGCCTCTGTGCGAGCAGTGCCATGGGCAGATGAGGCTGAGCAACAGCTTTCCAGGCTAGCTCTTTCTGGCTGCGAGCTATCTGCAGATGTTCGCATTTTGGGAGCAGGGCTGCCGGAGGCCCCATGCACGGACCACCTAGGCTACGTTTGAAGTTTGAGAAAGCAAGAGAAGCAAGCAGCCCCAGTTTCTGTGCCTCTGTGCGAGCAGTGTCATGGGCAGATGAGGATGAGCAACAGCTTTCCAGGCTAGCTATTTCTGCCTGCGAGCGATGTGCAGACTTCCGCATTTTCAGAGCATGGCTGCTGGAGGCCCCATACACGGACCACCTAAGATACGTTTGAAGTTTGAGGTGGCAAGACAAGCAAGAAGCCCCAGTTTCTGTGCCTCTGTGCGAGCAGTGCCATGGGCAGATGAGGCTGAGCAACAGCTTTCCAGGCTAGCTATGTCTGGCTGCGAGCTATCTGCAGACGGTCGCGTTTTCGGAGAAGGGCTGCCGGAGGCGCCGTACACGGACCACCTAAGATACGTTTTTAGTTTGAGGGAGCAAGACAAGAAATCAGCCCCAGTCTCTGTGCCTCTGTGCGAGCAGTGCCATGGGCAGATGAGGCTGAGCAACAGCTTTCCAGGCTAGATCTTTCTGCCTGCGTGCTATCTGCAGACGTTCGCATTTTCGGAGAAGGGCTGCCGGAGGCCCCATGCACTGACCACCAGAGCTGCATTTGAAGTTTCAGGGAGCAAGACAAGCAAGCAGCCCCAGACTCTGTGCCTCTGTGCGAGCAGTGCCATGGGCAGATGAGGCTGAGCAACAGCTTTCCAGGCTAGCTATTTCTGCCTGCGAGCTATCTGCAGACGTTCGCATTTTCGGAGCATGGCTGCCGAAGGCCCCCGGCACGGACCACTTAAGCTATTTTTGAAGTGTCAGGAGGCAAGACAAGCAAGCAGCCCCAGTTTCTGTGCCTCTGTGCGAGCAGTGCCATGGGCAGATGAGGCTGAGCAACAGCTTTCCAGGCTAGCTCTTTCTGCCTGCGAGCTATGTGCAGATGTTCGCATTTTGGGAGCAGGGCTGCCGGAGCCCCCTGCACGGACCACTTAAGCTACATTTGAAGTTTGAGGGAGGAAGACAAGCAAGCAGCCCCAGTTTCTGTGCCTCTGTGCGAGCAGTGCCATGGGAAAATGAGGCTGAGCATCAGCTTTACAGGCTAGATATTTCTGCCTGCGAGCGATCTGCTGACGTTCCCATATTCAGGGAAGGGCTGCCGGAGGCGCCCTACACGGACCACCTAAGCTACGTTTGAAGTTTGAGGGGGCAAGACAAGCAAGCAGCCCCAGTCTCTGTGCCTCTGTGCGAGCAGTGCCATGGGCAGATGAGGCTGAGCAACAGCTTTCCAGGCAAGCTTTTTCTGCCTGCGAGCTATCTGCAGACGTTCGCATTTTCGGAGCAGGGCTGCCGATGGCACCATGCACGGGCCCCCAAAGATACATTTGAAGTTTGAGGGGACAAGACAAGCAAGCAGTTCCAGTCTCTGTGCCTCTGTGCGAGCAGTGCCATGGGCAGATGAGGGTGAACAACAGCTTTCCAGGCTAGCTCCTTCTGCCTGCGAGCTATCTGCAGACGTTCGCATTTTCAGAGCAGGGCTGCCGGAGGCTCTCTGCACGGACTGCCAAAGTTATGTTTGAAGTTTGAGGTGGCAAGACAAGCAAGCAGCCCCAGTCTCTGTGCCTCTGTGCGAGCAGTGCCATGGGCAGATGAGGCTGAAAAACAGCTTTCCAGGCTAGCTCTTTATGGCTGCCAACTATCTGCAGACGTTCGCATTTTCGGAGCATGGCTGCCGAAGGCCCCCTGCACGGACCACTTAAGCTATTTTTGAAGTGTCAGAAGGCAAGACAAGCAAGCAGCCCCAGACTCTGTGCCTCTGTGCGAGCAGTGCCATGGGCAGATGAGGCTGAGCAACAGCTTTCCTGGCTAGCTCTTTATGGCTGCCAGCTATCTGCAGACGTTCGTATTTTCGGAGAAGGGCTGCCGGAGGCCCCATGCACTGACCACCAAAGCTACATTTGAACTTTCAGGGAGCAAGACAAGCAAGCAGCCCCAGTCTCTGTGCCTCTGTGCGAGCAGTGGCATGGGCAAATGAGGCTGAGCAACAGCTTTCCAGGCAAGCTCTTTCTGGCTCGAGCTATATGCAGACTTTCGCATTTTCAGAGCAGGGCTGCCAGAGGCTCTCTGCACGGACTGCCAAAGTTATGTTTGAAGTTTGAGGTGGCAAGACAAGCAAGCAGCCCCAGTCTCTGTGCCTCTGTGCGAGCAGTGCCATGGGCAGATAAGGCTGAGCAACAGCTTTCCAAGCTAGATATTTCTGGCTGCGAGCTATCTGCAGATATTCACATTTTGGGAGCAGGGCTGCCGAAAGGGACATGCACGGACTGCCAAAGATATGTTTGCAGTTTGAGGTGGCAAGACAAGCAAGCAGCCCCAGTCTCTGTGCCTCTGTGCGAGCAGTGCCATGGGCAGATGAGGCTGAGCAACAGCTTTCCAGGCTAGCTCTTTCTGCCTGCGAGCTATCTGCAGACGTTCGCATTTTCGGAGCATGGCTGCCGAAGGCCCCCGGCACGGACCACTTAAGCTATTTTTGAAGTGTCAGGAGGCAAGACAAGCAAGCAGCCCCAGACTCTGTGCCTCTGTGCGAGCAGTGCCATGGGCAGATGAAGCTGAGCAACAGCTTTCCAGGCTAGCTCTTTCCGCCTGCAAGCTATCTGCAGACGTTCGCATTTTCGGAGCATGACTGTCGGAGGCGCCCTACACGGACCACCTAAGATACGTTTGAAGTTTCAGGGGGCAAGACAAGAAAGCAGCCCCAGTCTCTGTGCCTCTGTGCGAGCAGTGCCATGGGCAGATGAGGCTGAGCAACAGCTTTCCAGGCTAGCCCTTTATGGCTGCCAACTATCTGCAGACGTTAGCATTTTCAGAGCATGCCTGCCGGAGGCCCCATTCACGGACCACCAAACCTACGTTTGAAGTTTGAGGTGGCAAGACAAGCAAGCAGCCCCAGTCTCTGTGCCTCTGTGCGAGCAGTGCCATGGGCAGATGAGGCTGAGCAACAGCTTTCCAGGCTAGCTCTTTCTGCCTGCGAGCTATCTGCAGATGTTCGCATTTTGGGAGCAGGGCTGCCGGAGGCTCTCTGCACGGACTGCCAAAGTTATGTTTGAAGTTTGAGGTGGCAAGACAAGCAAGCAGCCCCAGTCTCTGTGCCTCTGTGCGAGCAGTGCCATGGGCAGATGAGGCTGAAAAACAGCTTTCCAGGCTAGCTCTTTATGGCTGCCAACTATCTGCAGACGTTCGCATTTTCGGAGCATGGCTGCCGAAGGCCCCCTGCACGGACCACTTAAGCTATTTTTGAAGTGTCAGGAGGCAAGACAAGCAAGCAGCCCCAGACTCTGTGCCTCTGTGCGAGCAGTGCCATGGGCAGATGAGGCTGAGCAACAGCTTTCCTGGCTAGCTCTTTATGGCTGCCAGCTATCTGCAGACGTTCGCATTTTCGGAGAAGGGCTGCCGGAGGCCCCATGCACTGACCACCAAAGCTACATTTGAACTTTCAGGGAGCAAGACAAGCAAGCAGCCCCAGTCTCTGTGCCTCTGTGCGAGCAGTGGCATGGACAAATGAGGCTGAGCAACAGCTTTCCAGGCAAGCTCTTTCTGGCTCGAGCTATATGCAGACTTTCGCATTTTCAGAGCAGGGCTGCCAGAGGCTCTCTGCACGGACTGCCAAAGTTATGTTTGAAGTTTGAGGTGGCAAGACAAGCAAGCAGCCCCAGTCTCTGTGCCTCTGTGCGAGCAGTGCCATGGGCAGATGAGGCTGAGCAACAGCTTTCCAGGCTGGCTCTTTCTGCCTGCGAGCTATCTGCAGACGTTCGCATTTTGGGAGAAGGGCTGCCGGAGAAGCCCTACACGGACCACCTAAGCTACGTTTGAAGTTTGAGGGGGCAAGACAAGCAAGCAGCCCCAGTCTCTGTGCCTCTGTGCGAGCAGTGCCATGGGCAGATGAGGCTGAGCAACAGCTTTCCAGGCTAGCTCTTTCTGCCTGCGAGCTATCTGCAGACGTTCGAATTTTCGGAGCAGGGCTGCCGGAGGCCCCATGCACTGACCACCAAAGCTACATTTGAAGTTTCAGGGAGCAAGACAAGCAAGCAGCCCCAGTTTATGTGCCTCTGTGCGAGCAGTGCCATGGGCAGATGAGGCTGAGCAACAGCTTTCAAGGCTAGCTCTTTCTGGCTGCGAGCTATCTGCAGACGTTCGCATTTTGGGAGCATGGCTGCCGAAGGCCCCCGGCACGGACCACTTAAGCTATTTTTGAAGTGTCAGAAGGCAAGACAAGCAAGCAGCCCCAGACTCTGTGCCTCTGTGCGAGCAGTGCCATGGGCAGATGAAGCTGAGCAACAGCTTTCCAGGCTAGCTCTTTCCGCCTGCAAGCTATCTGTAGACGTTCGCATTTTCGGAGCATGGCTGCCGGAGGCGCCCTACACGGACCACCTAAGATACGTTTGAAGTTTGAGGTAGCAAGAAAAGCAAGCAGCCCCAGTCTCTGTGCCTCTGTGCGAGCAGTGCCATGGGCAGATGAGACTGAGCAACATCTTTCCAGGCTAGCCCTTTATGGCTGCCAACTATCTGCAGGCGTTAGCATTTTCAGAGCATGGCTGCCGGAGGCCCCATTCACGGACCACCAAAGATACGTTTGAAGTTTGAGGTCGCAAGACTAGCAAGCAGCCCCAGTCTCTGTGCCTCTGTGCGAGCAGTGCCATGGGCAGATGCGGCTGAGCAACAGTTTTCCAGGCTAGCTCTTTCTGCCTGAGAGCTATCTGCAGATGTTCGCATTTTGGGAGCAGGGCTGCCGGAGGCCCCATGCACGGACCACCTAAGCTACGTTTGAAGTTTGAGGAAGCAAGACAAGCAAGCAGCCCCAGTTTCTGTGCCTCTGTGCGAGCAGTGCCATGAGCAGATGAGGCTGAGCAACAGCTTTCCAGGCTAACTCTTTCTGCCTGCGAGCTATCTGCAGACGTTCGCATTTTCGGAGCATGGCTGCCGAAGGCCCCCAGCACGGACCACTTAAGCTATTTTTGAAGTGTCATGAGTCAAGACAAGCAAGCAGCCCCAGACTCTGTGCCTCTGTGCGAGCAGTGCCATGGGCAGATGAGGCTGAGCAACAGCTTTCCAGGCTAGCTCTGTCTGCCTGCGAGCTATCGGCAGACGTTCCCATTTTAAGAGCAGGGCTGCCGGAGACTCTCTGCACGGACTGCCAAAGTTATGTTTGAAGTTTGAGGTGGCAAGACAAGCAAGCAGCCCCAGTCTCTGTGCCTCTGTGCGAGCAGTGCCATGGGCAGATGAGGCTGAGCAACAGCTTTCCAGGCAAGCTCTTTCTGAGTGCGAGCTATCTGCAGACGTTCGCATTTTCGGAGAAGGGCTGCCGGAGGCCCCATTCACGGACCACTAAAAATACATTGGAAGTTTGTGGGGGCAAAATAAGCAAGCAGCCCCAGTCTCTGTGCCTCTGTGCGAGCAGTGCCATGGGCAGATGAGGCTGAGCAACAGCTTTACAGCGTAGCTATTTCTGCCTGCAAGCTATCTGCAGACGTTCGCATTTTCGGAGCATGGCTACCGAAGGCCCCCAGCACGGACCACTTAAGCTATTTTTGAAGTGTCAGGAGTCAAGATAGGCAAGCAGCCCCAGACTCTGTGCCTCTGTGCGAGCAGTGCCATGGGCAGATGAAGCTGAGCAACAGCTTTCCAGGCTAGCTCTTTCCGCCTGCAAGCTATCTGTAGATGTTCGCATTTTCGGAGAAGGACTGCCGCAGGCGCCCTACACGGACCACCTAAGATACGTTTGAAGTTTGAGGTGGCAAGACAAGCAAGCAGCCCCAGTCTCTGTGCCTCTGTGCGAGCAGTGCCATGGGCAGATGAGGCTGAGCAACAGCTTTCCAGGCTAGCTATTTCTGGCTGCGAGCTATCTGCAGATATTCACATTTTGGGAGAAGGGCTGTCTGAGGCGCCCGTCACGGAACAACTAAGCTACGTTTGAAGTTTGAGGAAGCAAGACAAGCAAGCAGCCCCAGTCTCTGTGCCTCTGTGCGAGCAGTGCCATGGGCAGATGAGGCTGAGCAACAGCTTTCCAGGCTAGCCCTTTATGGCTGCCAACTATCTGCAGACGTTCGCATTTTCGGAGCATGGCTGCCGAAGGCCCCCGACACGGACCACTTAAGCTATTTTTGAAGTGTCAGGAGGCAAGACAAGCAAGCAGCCCCAGACTCTGTGCCTCTGTGCGAGCAGTGCCATGGGCAGATGAAGCTGAGCAACAGCTTTCCAGGCTAGCTCTTTCTGGCTGCCAGCTATCTGCAGACGTTTGCTTTTTCGGAGAACGGCTGACGGAGGCGCCCTACACGGACCACCTAAGATACGTTGTAAGTTTCAGGGGGCAAGACAAGCAAGCAGCCCCAGTCTCTGTGCCTCTGTGCGAGCAGTGCCATGGGCAGATGAGGCTGAGCAACAGCTTTCCAGGCTAGCTATTTCTGGCTGCGAGCTATCAGCAGATATTCACATTTTGGGAGCAGGGCTGTCTGAGGCGCCCGTCACGGAACAACTAAGCTACGTTTGAAGTTTGAGGAAGCAAGACAAGCAAGCAGCCCCAGTTTCTGTGCCTCTGTGCGAGCAGTGCCATGGGCAGATGAGGCTGAGCAACAGCTTTCCAGGCTAGCCCTTTATGGCTGCCAACTATCTGCAGGCGTTAGCATTTTCAGAGCATGGCTGCCGGATGCCCCATTCACGGACCACCAAAGATACGTTTGAAGTTTGAGGTCGCAAGACAAGCAAGCAGCCCCAGTCTCTGTGCCTCTGTGCGAGCAGTGCCATGGGCAGATGAGGCTGAGCAACAGCTTTCCAGGCTAGCTCTTTCTGCCTGAGAGCTATCTGCAGATGTTCGCATTTTGGGAGCAGGGCTGCCGGAGGCCCCATGCACGGACCACCTAAGCTACGTTTGAAGTTTGAGGAAGCAAGACAAGCAAGCAGCCCCAGTGTCTGTGCCTCTGTGCGAGCAGTGCCATGGGCAGATGAGGCTGAGCAACAGCTTTCCAGGCTAGCTCTTTCTGGCTGCCAGCTATCTGCAGATGTTCATATTTTGGGAGCAGGGCTGCCGGAGGCTTCCTGCACGGGCCACCTAAGATACGTTTGAAGTTTGAGGTGGCAAGACAAGCAAGCAGCCCCAGTCTCTGTGCCTCTGTGCGAGCAGTGCCATGGGCAGATGAGGCTGAGCAACAGCTTTCCTGGCTAGCTTTTTATGGCTGCCAGATATCTGCAGACATTCGCATTTTCGGAGAAGGGCTGCCGGAGGCCCCATGCACTGACCACCAAATCTACATTTGAGCTTTCAGGGAGCAAGACAAGCAAGCAGCCCCAGGCTCTGTGCCTCTGTGCGAGCAGTGGCATGGGCAGATGAGGCTGAGCAACAGCTTTCCAGGCTAGCTCTTTCTGGCTCGAGCTATCTGCAGACGTTCGCATTTTCAGAGCAGGGCTGCCAGAGCCTCTCTGCATGGACTGCCAAAGTTATGTTTGAAGTTTGAGGTGGCAAGACAAGCAAGCAGCCCCAGTCTCTGTGCCTCTGTGCGAGCAGTGCCATGGGCAGATGAGGCTGAGCAACAGCTTTCAAGGCTAGCTCTTTCTGGCTGCGAGCTATCTGCAGACATTCGCATTTTCGGAGCATGGCTGCCGAAGGCCCCCGGCACGGACCACTTAAGCTATTTTTGAAGTGTCAGGAGGCAAGACAAGCAAGCAGCCCCAGACTCTGTGCCTCTGTGCGAGCAGTGCCATGGGCAGATGAAGCTGAGCAACAGCTTTCCAGGCTAGCTCTTTCCGCCTGCAAGCTATCTGTAGATGTTCGCATTTTCGGAGAAGGGCTGCCGGAGGCGCCCTACACGGACCACCTAAGATACGTTTGAAGTTTGAGGTGGCAAGACAAGCAAGCAGCCCCAGTCTCTGTGCCTCTGTGCGAGCAGTGCCATGGGCAGATGAGGCTGAGCAACAGCTTTCCAGGCTAGCTATTTCTGGCTGCGAGCTATCTGCAGATATTCACATTTTGGGAGAAGGGCTGTCTGAGGCGCCCGTCACGGAACAACTAAGCTACATTTGAAGTTTGAGGAAGCAAGACAAGCAAGCAGCCCCAGTCTCTGTGCCTCTGTGCGAGCAGTGCCATGGGCAGATGAGGCTGAGCAACAGCTTTCCAGGCTAGCCCTTTATGGCTGCCAACTATCTGCAGACGTTCGCATTTTCGGAGCATGGCTGCCGAAGGCCCCCAGCACGGACCACTTAAGCTATTTTTGAAGTGTCAGGAGTCAAGACAAGCTAGCAGCCCCAGACTCTGTGCCTCTGTGCGAGCAGTGCCATGGGCAGATGAGGCTGAGCAACAGCTTTCCAGGCTAGCTCTTTCTGCCTGCGAGCTATCGGCAGACGTTCGCATTTTAAGAGCAGGTCTGCCGGAGTCTCTCTGCACGAACTGCCAAAGTTATGTTTTAAGTTTGAGGTGGCAAGACAAGCAAGCAGCCCCAGTCTCTGTGCCTCTGTGTGAGCAGTGCCATGGGCAGATGAGGCTGAGGAACAGCTTTCCAGGCTAGCTCTTTCTGGCTGCCAGCTATCTGCAGACGTTCGCATTTTGGGAGAAGGGCTGCCGGAGGCGCCCTACACGGACCACCTAAGATACGTTTGAAGTTTGAGGTGGCAAGACAAGCAAGCAGTCCCAGTCTCTGTGCCTCTGTGCGAGCAGTGCCATGGGCAGATGAGGCTGAGCAACAGCTTTCCAGGCTAGCTCTTTCTGGCTGCGAGCTATGTGCAGATATTCACATTTTGGGATCAGGGCTGCCGGAGGCGCCCTACATGGACCACCTAAGCTACGTTTGAAGTTTGAGTGAGCAAGACAAGCAAGCAGCCCCAGTCTCTGTGCCTCTGTGCGAGCAGTGCCATGGGCAGATGAGGCTGAGCAACAGCTTTCCAGGCTAGCCCTTTATGGCTGCCAACTAGCTGCAGACGTTAGCATTTTCAGAGCATGGCTGCCGGAGGCCCCATTCACGGACCACCAAAGCTACGTTTGAAGTTTGAGGAAGCAAGACAAGCAAGCAGCCCCAGTTTCTGTGCCTCTGTGCGAGCAGTGCCATGGGCAGATGAGGCTGAGCAACAGCTTTCCAGGCTAGCTCTTTCTGGCTGCGAGCTATCTGCAGACGTTCGCATTTTGGGAGAAGGGCTGCCGGAGGCCCCATTCACGGACCACTAAAAATACATTAGAAGTCTGAGGGGGCAAAACAAGCAAGCAGCCCCAGTCTCTGTGCCTCTGTGCGAGCAGTGCCATGGGCAGATGAGGCTGAGCAACAGCTTTCCAGGCTAGCTCTTTCTGCCTGCAAGCTATCTGCAGACGTTCGCATTTTAAGAGCATGGCTGCGGAAGGCCCCCAGCACGGACCACTTAAGCTATTTTTGAAGTGTCAGGAGTCAAGACAAGCAAGCAGCCCCAATCTCTGTGCCTCTGTGCGAGCAGTGCCATGGGCAGATGAGGCTGAGCAACAGCTTTCCAGGCTAGCTCTTTCTGCCTGCGAGCTATCTGCAGACGTTCGCATTTTAAGAGCAGGGCTGCCGGAGACTCTGTGCACGGACTGCCAAAGTTATGTTTGAAGTTTGAGGTGGCAAGACAAGCAAGCAGCCCCAGTCTCTGTGCCTCTGTGCGAGCAGTGCCATGGGCAGATGAGGCTGAGCAACAGCTTTCCAGGCTAGCTCTTTCTGCCTGCGAGCTATCTGCAGACGTTCGCATTTTGGGAGAAGGGCTGCCGGAGAAGCCCTACACGGACCACCTAAGATACGTTTGAAGTTTGAGGTGGCAAGACAAGCAAGCAGCCCCAGTCTCTGTGCCTCTGTGCGAGCAGTGCCATGGGCAGATGAGGCTGAGCAACAGCTTTCCAGGCTAGCTCTTTCTGCCTGCGAGCTATCTGCAGACGTTCGAATTTTCGGAGAAGGGCTGCCGGAGGCCCCATGCACTGACCACCAAAGCTACATTTGAAGTTTCAGGGAGCAAGACAAGCAAGCAGCCCCAGTTTCTGTGCCTCTGTGCGAGCAGTGCCATGGGCAGATGAGGCTGAGCAACAGCTTTCCAGCGTAGCTATTTCTGCCTGCGAGCTATCGGCAGACGTTCGCATTTTCGGAGCATGGCTGCCGAAGGCCCCCGGCACGGACCACTTAAGCTATTTTTGAAGTGTCAGGAGGCAAGACAAGCAAGCAGCCCCAGTCTCTGTGCCTCTGTGCGAGCAGTGCCATGGGCAGATGAGGCTGAGCAACAGCTTTCCAGGCTAGCCCTTTATGGCTGCCAACTATCTGCAGGCGTTAGCATTTTCAGAGCATGGCTGCCGGATGCCCCATTCACGGACCACCAAAGATACGTTTGAAGTTTGAGGTGGCAAGACAAGCAAGCAGCCCCAGTCTCTGTGCCTCTGTGCGAGCAGTGCCATGGGCAGATGAGGCTGAGCAACAGCTTTCCAGGCTAGCTCTTTCTGGCTGCCAGCTATCTGCAGATATTCACATTTTGGGAGAAGGGCTGTCTGAGGCGCCCGTCACGGAACAACTAAGCTACATTTGAAGTTTGAGGAAGCAAGACAAGCAAGCAGCCCCAGTCTCTGTGCCTCTGTGCGAGCAGTGCCATGGGCAGATGAGGCTGAGCAACAGCTTTCCAGGCTAGCCCTTTATGGCTGCCAACTATCTGCAGACGTTCGCATTTTCGGAGCATGGCTGCCGAAGGCCCCCTGCACGGACCACTTAAGCTATTTTTGAAGTGTCAGGAGTCAAGACAAGCTAGCAGCCCCAGACTCTGTGCCTCTGTGCGAGCAGTGCCATGGGCAGATGAGGCTGAGCAACAGCTTTCCAGGCTAGCTCTTTCTGCCTGCGAGCTATCGGCAGACGTTCGCATTTTAAGAGCAGGTCTGCCGGAGTCTCTCTGCACGAACTGCCAAAGTTATGTTTGAAGTTTGAGGTGGCAAGACAAGCAAGCAGCCCCAGTCTCTGTGCCTCTGTGTGAGCAGTGCCATGGGCAGATGAGGCTGAGGAACAGCTTTCCAGGCTAGCTCTTTCTGGCTGCCAGCTATCTGCAGACGTTCGCATTTTGGGAGAAGGGCTGCCGGAGGCGCCCTACACGGACCACCTAAGATACGTTTGAAGTTTGAGGTGGCAAGACAAGCAAGCAGTCCCAGTCTCTGTGCCTCTGTGCGAGCAGTGCCATGGGCAGATGAGGCTGAGCAACAGCTTTCCAGGCTAGCTCTTTCTGGCTGCGAGCTATGTGCAGATATTCACATTTTGGGATCAGGGCTGCCGGAGGCGCCCTACATGGACCACCTAAGCTACGTTTGAAGTTTGAGTGAGCAAGACAAGCAAGCAGCCCCAGTCTCTGTGCCTCTGTGCGAGCAGTGCCATGGGCAGATGAGGCTGAGCAACAGCTTTCCAGGCTAGCCCTTTATGGCTGCCAACTAGCTGCAGACGTTAGCATTTTCAGAGCATGGCTGCCGGAGGCCCCATTCACGGACCACCAAAGCTACGTTTGAAGTTTGAGGAAGCAAGACAAGCAAGCAGCCCCAGTTTCTGTGCCTCTGTGCGAGCAGTGCCATGGGCAGATGAGGATGAGCAACAGCTTTCCAGGCTAGCTCTTTCTGGCTGCGAGCTATCTGCAGACGTTCGCATTTTGGGAGAAGGGCTGCCGGAGGCCCCATTCACGGACCACTAAAAATACATTAGAAGTCTGAGGGGGCAAAACAAGCAAGCAGCCCCAGTCTCTGTGCCTCTGTGCGAGCAGTGCCATGGGCAGATGAGGCTGAGCAACAGCTTTCCAGGCTAGCTCTTTCTGCCTGCAAGCTATCTGCAGACGTTCGCATTTTAAGAGCATGGCTGCGGAAGGCCCCCAGCACGGACCACTTAAGCTATTTTTGAAGTGTCAGGAGTCAAGACAAGCAAGCAGCCCCAATCTCTGTGCCTCTGTGCGAGCAGTGCCATGGGCAGATGAGGCTGAGCAACAGCTTTCCAGGCTAGCTCTTTCTGCCTGCGAGCTATCTGCAGACGTTCGCATTTTGGGAGAAGGGCTGCCGGAGAAGCCCTACACGGACCACCTAAGATACGTTTGAAGTTTGAGGTGGCAAGACAAGCAAGCAGCCCCAGTCTCTGTGCCTCTGTGCGAGCAGTGCCATGGGCAGATGAGGCTGAGCAACAACTTTCCAGGCTAGCTCTTTCTGCCTGCGAGCTATCTGCAGACGTTCGAATTTTCGGAGAAGGGCTGCCGGAGGCCCCATGCACTGACCACCAAAGTTACATTTGAAGTTTCAGGGAGCAAGACAAGCAAGCAGCCCCAGTTTCTGTGCCTCTGTGCGAGCAGTGCCATGGGCAGATGAGGCTGAGCAACAGCTTTCCAGCGTAGCTATTTCTGCCTGCGAGCTATCGGCAGACGTTCGCATTTTCGGAGCATGGCTGCCGAAGGCCCCCGGCACGGACCACTTAAGCTATTTTTGAAGTGTCAGGAGGCAAGACAAGCAAGCAGCCCCAGTCTCTGTGCCTCTGTGCGAGCAGTGCCATGGGCAGATGAGGCTGAGCAACAGCTTTCCAGGCTAGCCCTTTATGGCTGCCAACTATCTGCAGGCGTTAGCATTTTCAGAGCATGGCTGCCGGATGCCCCATTCACGGACCACCAAAGATACGTTTGAAGTTTGAGGTCGCAAGACAAGCAAGCAGCCCCAGTCTCTGTGCCTCTGTGCGAGCAGTGCCATGGGCAGATGAGGCTGAGCAACAGCTTTCCAGGCTAGCTATTTCTGGCTGCGAGCTATCTGCAGATATTCACATTTTGGGAGAAGGGCTGTCTGAGGCGCCCGTCACGGAACAACTAAGCTACATTTGAAGTTTGAGGAAGCAAGACAAGCAAGCAGCCCCAGTCTCTGTGCCTCTGTGCGAGCAGTGCCATGGGCAGATGAGGCTGAGCAACAGCTTTCCAGGCTAGCCCTTTATGGCTGCCAACTATCTGCAGACGTTCGCATTTTCGGAGCATGGCTGCCGAAGGCCCCCAGCACGGACCACTTAAGCTATTTTTGAAGTGTCAGGAGTCAAGACAAGCTAGCAGCCCCAGACTCTGTGCCTCTGTGCGAGCAGTGCCATGGGCAGATGAGGCTGAGCAACAGCTTTCCAGGCTAGCTCTTTCTGCCTGCGAGCTATCGGCAGACGTTCGCATTTTAAGAGCAGGTCTGCCGGAGTCTCTCTGCACGAACTGCCAAAGTTATGTTTGAAGTTTGAGGTGGCAAGACAAGCAAGCAGCCCCAGTCTCTGTGCCTCTGTGTGAGCAGTGCCATGGGCAGATGAGGCTGAGGAACAGCTTTCCAGGCTAGCTCTTTCTGGCTGCCAGCTATCTGCAGACGTTCGCATTTTGGGAGAAGGGCTGCCGGAGGCGCCCTACACGGACCACCTAAGATACGTTTGAAGTTTGAGGTGGCAAGACAAGCAAGCAGTCCCAGTCTCTGTGCCTCTGTGCGAGCAGTGCCATGGGCAGATGAGGCTGAGCAACAGCTTTCCAGGCTAGCTCTTTCTGGCTGCGAGCTATGTGCAGATATTCACATTTTGGGATCAGGGCTGCCGGAGGCGCCCTACATGGACCACCTAAGCTACGTTTGAAGTTTGAGTGAGCAAGACAAGCAAGCAGCCCCAGTCTCTGTGCCTCTGTGCGAGCAGTGCCATGGGCAGATGAGGCTGAGCAACAGCTTTCCAGGCTAGCCCTTTATGGCTGCCAACTAGCTGCAGACGTTAGCATTTTCAGAGCATGGCTGCCGGAGGCCCCATTCACGGACCACCAAAGCTACGTTTGAAGTTTGAGGAAGCAAGACAAGCAAGCAGCCCCAGTTTCTGTGCCTCTGTGCGAGCAGTGCCATGGGCAGATGAGGCTGAGCAACAGCTTTCCAGGCTAGCTCTTTCTGGCTGCGAGCTATCTGCAGACGTTCGCATTTTGGGAGAAGGGCTGCCGGAGGCCCCATTCACGGACCACTAAAAATACATTAGAAGTCTGAGGGGGCAAAACAAGCAAGCAGCCCCAGTCTCTGTGCCTCTGTGCGAGCAGTGCCATGGGCAGATGAGGCTGAGCAACAGCTTTCCAGGCTAGCTCTTTCTGCCTGCAAGCTATCTGCAGACGTTCGCATTTTAAGAGCATGGCTGCGGAAGGCCCCCAGCACGGACCACTTAAGCTATTTTTGAAGTGTCAGGAGTCAAGACAAGCAAGCAGCCCCAATCTCTGTGCCTCTGTGCGAGCAGTGCCATGGGCAGATGAGGCTGAGCAACAGCTTTCCAGGCTAGCTCTTTCTGCCTGCGAGCTATCTGCAGACGTTCGCATTTTAAGAGCAGGGCTGCCGGAGACTCTGTGCACGGACTGCCAAAGTTATGTTTGAAGTTTGAGGTGGCAAGACAAGCAAGCAGCCCCAGTCTCTGTGCCTCTGTGCGAGCAGTGCCATGGGCAGATGAGGCTGAGCAACAGCTTTCCAGGC
This sequence comes from Opisthocomus hoazin, assembly GCF_030867145.1. Taxonomy (NCBI): domain Eukaryota; kingdom Metazoa; phylum Chordata; class Aves; order Opisthocomiformes; family Opisthocomidae; genus Opisthocomus; species Opisthocomus hoazin. The sequence continues at coordinate 8,065,364 of NC_134429.1, forward strand.
TAGCTCTTTCTGCCTGCGAGCTATCTGCAGACGTTCGCATTTTGGGAGAAGGGCTGCCGGAGAAGCCCTACACGGACCACCTAAGATACGTTTGAAGTTTGAGGTGGCAAGACAAGCAAGCAGCCCCAGTCTCTGTGCCTCTGTGCGAGCAGTGCCATGGGCAGATGAGGCTGAGCAACAGCTTTCCAGGCTAGCTCTTTCTGCCTGCGAGCTATCTGCAGACGTTCGAATTTTCGGAGAAGGGCTGCCGGAGGCCCCATGCACTGACCACCAAAGCTACATTTGAAGTTTCAGGGAGCAAGACAAGCAAGCAGCCCCAGTTTCTGTGCCTCTGTGCGAGCAGTGCCATGGGCAGATGAGGCTGAGCAACAGCTTTCCAGCGTAGCTATTTCTGCCTGCGAGCTATCGGCAGACGTTCGCATTTTCGGAGCATGGCTGCCGAAGGCCCCCGGCACGGACCACTTAAGCTATTTTTGAAGTGTCAGGAGGCAAGACAAGCAAGCAGCCCCAGTCTCTGTGCCTCTGTGCGAGCAGTGCCATGGGCAGATGAGGCTGAGCAACAGCTTTCCAGGCTAGCCCTTTATGGCTGCCAACTATCTGCAGGCGTTAGCATTTTCAGAGCATGGCTGCCGGATGCCCCATTCACGGACCACCAAAGATACGTTTGAAGTTTGAGGTGGCAAGACAAGCAAGCAGCCCCAGTCTCTGTGCCTCTGTGCGAGCAGTGCCATGGGCAGATGAGGCTGAGCAACAGCTTTCCAGGCTAGCTCTTTCTGGCTGCCAGCTATCTGCAGATATTCACATTTTGGGAGAAGGGCTGTCTGAGGCGCCCGTCACGGAACAACTAAGCTACATTTGAAGTTTGAGGAAGCAAGACAAGCAAGCAGCCCCAGTCTCTGTGCCTCTGTGCGAGCAGTGCCATGGGCAGATGAGGCTGAGCAACAGCTTTCCAGGCTAGCCCTTTATGGCTGCCAACTATCTGCAGACGTTCGCATTTTCGGAGCATGGCTGCCGAAGGCCCCCTGCACGGACCACTTAAGCTATTTTTGAAGTGTCAGGAGTCAAGACAAGCTAGCAGCCCCAGACTCTGTGCCTCTGTGCGAGCAGTGCCATGGGCAGATGAGGCTGAGCAACAGCTTTCCAGGCTAGCTCTTTCTGCCTGCGAGCTATCGGCAGACGTTCGCATTTTAAGAGCAGGTCTGCCGGAGTCTCTCTGCACGAACTGCCAAAGTTATGTTTGAAGTTTGAGGTGGCAAGACAAGCAAGCAGCCCCAGTCTCTGTGCCTCTGTGTGAGCAGTGCCATGGGCAGATGAGGCTGAGGAACAGCTTTCCAGGCTAGCTCTTTCTGGCTGCCAGCTATCTGCAGACGTTCGCATTTTGGGAGAAGGGCTGCCGGAGGCGCCCTACACGGACCACCTAAGATACGTTTGAAGTTTGAGGTGGCAAGACAAGCAAGCAGTCCCAGTCTCTGTGCCTCTGTGCGAGCAGTGCCATGGGCAGATGAGGCTGAGCAACAGCTTTCCAGGCTAGCTCTTTCTGGCTGCGAGCTATGTGCAGATATTCACATTTTGGGATCAGGGCTGCCGGAGGCGCCCTACATGGACCACCTAAGCTACGTTTGAAGTTTGAGTGAGCAAGACAAGCAAGCAGCCCCAGTCTCTGTGCCTCTGTGCGAGCAGTGCCATGGGCAGATGAGGCTGAGCAACAGCTTTCCAGGCTAGCCCTTTATGGCTGCCAACTAGCTGCAGACGTTAGCATTTTCAGAGCATGGCTGCCGGAGGCCCCATTCACGGACCACCAAAGCTACGTTTGAAGTTTGAGGAAGCAAGACAAGCAAGCAGCCCCAGTTTCTGTGCCTCTGTGCGAGCAGTGCCATGGGCAGATGAGGATGAGCAACAGCTTTCCAGGCTAGCTCTTTCTGGCTGCGAGCTATCTGCAGACGTTCGCATTTTGGGAGAAGGGCTGCCGGAGGCCCCATTCACGGACCACTAAAAATACATTAGAAGTCTGAGGGGGCAAAACAAGCAAGCAGCCCCAGTCTCTGTGCCTCTGTGCGAGCAGTGCCATGGGCAGATGAGGCTGAGCAACAGCTTTCCAGGCTAGCTCTTTCTGCCTGCAAGCTATCTGCAGACGTTCGCATTTTAAGAGCATGGCTGCGGAAGGCCCCCAGCACGGACCACTTAAGCTATTTTTGAAGTGTCAGGAGTCAAGACAAGCAAGCAGCCCCAATCTCTGTGCCTCTGTGCGAGCAGTGCCATGGGCAGATGAGGCTGAGCAACAGCTTTCCAGGCTAGCTCTTTCTGCCTGCGAGCTATCTGCAGACGTTCGCATTTTGGGAGAAGGGCTGCCGGAGAAGCCCTACACGGACCACCTAAGATACGTTTGAAGTTTGAGGTGGCAAGACAAGCAAGCAGCCCCAGTCTCTGTGCCTCTGTGCGAGCAGTGCCATGGGCAGATGAGGCTGAGCAACAACTTTCCAGGCTAGCTCTTTCTGCCTGCGAGCTATCTGCAGACGTTCGAATTTTCGGAGAAGGGCTGCCGGAGGCCCCATGCACTGACCACCAAAGTTACATTTGAAGTTTCAGGGAGCAAGACAAGCAAGCAGCCCCAGTTTCTGTGCCTCTGTGCGAGCAGTGCCATGGGCAGATGAGGCTGAGCAACAGCTTTCCAGCGTAGCTATTTCTGCCTGCGAGCTATCGGCAGACGTTCGCATTTTCGGAGCATGGCTGCCGAAGGCCCCCGGCACGGACCACTTAAGCTATTTTTGAAGTGTCAGGAGGCAAGACAAGCAAGCAGCCCCAGTCTCTGTGCCTCTGTGCGAGCAGTGCCATGGGCAGATGAGGCTGAGCAACAGCTTTCCAGGCTAGCCCTTTATGGCTGCCAACTATCTGCAGGCGTTAGCATTTTCAGAGCATGGCTGCCGGATGCCCCATTCACGGACCACCAAAGATACGTTTGAAGTTTGAGGTCGCAAGACAAGCAAGCAGCCCCAGTCTCTGTGCCTCTGTGCGAGCAGTGCCATGGGCAGATGAGGCTGAGCAACAGCTTTCCAGGCTAGCTATTTCTGGCTGCGAGCTATCTGCAGATATTCACATTTTGGGAGAAGGGCTGTCTGAGGCGCCCGTCACGGAACAACTAAGCTACATTTGAAGTTTGAGGAAGCAAGACAAGCAAGCAGCCCCAGTCTCTGTGCCTCTGTGCGAGCAGTGCCATGGGCAGATGAGGCTGAGCAACAGCTTTCCAGGCTAGCCCTTTATGGCTGCCAACTATCTGCAGACGTTCGCATTTTCGGAGCATGGCTGCCGAAGGCCCCCAGCACGGACCACTTAAGCTATTTTTGAAGTGTCAGGAGTCAAGACAAGCTAGCAGCCCCAGACTCTGTGCCTCTGTGCGAGCAGTGCCATGGGCAGATGAGGCTGAGCAACAGCTTTCCAGGCTAGCTCTTTCTGCCTGCGAGCTATCGGCAGACGTTCGCATTTTAAGAGCAGGTCTGCCGGAGTCTCTCTGCACGAACTGCCAAAGTTATGTTTGAAGTTTGAGGTGGCAAGACAAGCAAGCAGCCCCAGTCTCTGTGCCTCTGTGTGAGCAGTGCCATGGGCAGATGAGGCTGAGGAACAGCTTTCCAGGCTAGCTCTTTCTGGCTGCCAGCTATCTGCAGACGTTCGCATTTTGGGAGAAGGGCTGCCGGAGGCGCCCTACACGGACCACCTAAGATACGTTTGAAGTTTGAGGTGGCAAGACAAGCAAGCAGTCCCAGTCTCTGTGCCTCTGTGCGAGCAGTGCCATGGGCAGATGAGGCTGAGCAACAGCTTTCCAGGCTAGCTCTTTCTGGCTGCGAGCTATGTGCAGATATTCACATTTTGGGATCAGGGCTGCCGGAGGCGCCCTGCATGGACCACCTAAGCTACGTTTGAAGTTTGAGTGAGCAAGACAAGCAAGCAGCCCCAGTCTCTGTGCCTCTGTGCGAGCAGTGCCATGGGCAGATGAGGCTGAGCAACAGCTTTCCAGGCTAGCCCTTTATGGCTGCCAACTAGCTGCAGACGTTAGCATTTTCAGAGCATGGCTGCCGGAGGCCCCATTCACGGACCACCAAAGCTACGTTTGAAGTTTGAGGAAGCAAGACAAGCAAGCAGCCCCAGTTTCTGTGCCTCTGTGCGAGCAGTGCCATGGGCAGATGAGGATGAGCAACAGCTTTCCAGGCTAGCTCTTTCTGGCTGCGAGCTATCTGCAGACGTTCGCATTTTGGGAGAAGGGCTGCCGGAGGCCCCATTCACGGACCACTAAAAATACATTAGAAGTCTGAGGGGGCAAAACAAGCAAGCAGCCCCAGTCTCTGTGCCTCTGTGCGAGCAGTGCCATGGGCAGATGAGGCTGAGCAACAGCTTTCCAGGCGAGCTCTTTCTGCCTGCAAGCTATCTGCAGACGTTCGCATTTTAAGAGCATGGCTGCGGAAGGCCCCCAGCACGGACCACTTAAGCTATTTTTGAAGTGTCAGGAGTCAAGACAAGCAAGCAGCCCCAATCTCTGTGCCTCTGTGCGAGCAGTGCCATGGGCAGATGAGGCTGAGCAACAGCTTTCCAGGCTAGCTCTTTCTGCCTGCGAGCTATCTGCAGACGTTCGAATTTTCGGAGAAGGGCTGCCGGAGGCCCCATGCACTGACCACCAAAGCTACATTTGAAGTTTCAGGGAGCAAGACAAGCAAGCAGCCCCAGTTTCTGTGCCTCTGTGCGAGCAGTGCCATGGGCAGATGAGGCTGAGCAACAGCTTTCCAGCGTAGCTATTTCTGCCTGCGAGCTATCGGCAGACGTTCGCATTTTCGGAGCATGGCTGCCGAAGGCCCCCGGCACGGACCACTTAAGCTATTTTTGAAGTGTCAGGAGGCAAGACAAGCAAGCAGCCCCAGTCTCTGTGCCTCTGTGCGAGCAGTGCCATGGGCAGATGAGGCTGAGCAACAGCTTTCCAGGCTAGCCCTTTATGGCTGCCAACTATCTGCAGGCATTAGCATTTTCAGAGCATGGCTGCCGGATGCCCCATTCACGGACCACCAAAGATACGTTTGAAGTTTGAGGTCGCAAGACAAGCAAGCAGCCCCAGTCTCTGTGCCTCTGTGCGAGCAGTGCCATGGGCAGATGAGGCTGAGCAACAGCTTTCCAGGCTAGCTATTTCTGGCTGCGAGCTATCTGCAGATATTCACATTTTGGGAGAAGGGCTGTCTGAGGCGCCCGTCACGGAACAACTAAGCTACATTTGAAGTTTGAGGAAGCAAGACAAGCAAGCAGCCCCAGTCTCTGTGCCTCTGTGCGAGCAGTGCCATGGGCAGATGAGGCTGAGCAACAGCTTTCCAGGCTAGCCCTTTATGGCTGCCAAGTATCTGCAGACGTTCGCATTTTCGGAGCATGGCTGCCGAAGGCCCCCAGCACGGACCACTTAAGCTATTTTTGAAGTGTCAGGAGTCAAGACAAGCTAGCAGCCCCAGACTCTGTGCCTCTGTGCGAGCAGTGCCATGGGCAGATGAGGCTGAGCAACAGCTTTCCAGGCTAGCTCTTTCTGCCTGCGAGCTATCGGCAGACGTTCGCATTTTAAGAGCAGGTCTGCCGGAGTCTCTCTGCACGAACTGCCAAAGTTATGTTTGAAGTTTGAGGTGGCAAGACAAGCAAGCAGCCCCAGTCTCTGTGCCTCTGTGTGAGCAGTGCCATGGGCAGATGAGGCTGAGGAACAGCTTTCCAGGCTAGCTCTTTCTGGCTGCCAGCTATCTGCAGACGTTCGCATTTTGGGAGAAGGGCTGCCGGAGGCGCCCTACACGGACCACCTAAGATACGTTTGAAGTTTGAGGTGGCAAGACAAGCAAGCAGCCCCAGTCTCTGTGCCTCTGTGCGAGCAGTGCCATGGGCAGATGAGGCTGAGCAACAGCTTTCCAGGCTAGCTCTTTCTGGCTGCGAGCTATGTGCAGATATTCACATTTTGGGATCATGGCTGCCGGAGGCGCCCTACATAGACCACCTAAGCTACGTTTGAAGTTTGAGTGAGCAAGACAAGCAAGCAGCCCCAGTCTCTGTGCCTCTGTGCGAGCAGTGCCATGGGCAGATGAGGCTGAGCAACAGCTTTCCAGGCTAGCCCTTTATGGCTGCCAACTAGCTGCAGACGTTAGCATTTTCAGAGCATGGCTGCCGGAGGCCCCATTCACGGACCACCAAAGCTACGTTTGAAGTTTGAGGAAGCAAGACAAGCAAGCAGCCCCAGTTTCTGTGCCTCTGTGCGAGCAGTGCCATGGGCAGATGAGGATGAGCAACAGCTTTCCAGGCTAGCTCTTTCTGGCTGCGAGCTATCTGCAGACGTTCGCATTTTGGGAGAAGGGCTGCCGGAGGCCCCATTCACGGACCACTAAAAATACATTAGAAGTCTGAGGGGGCAAAACAAGCAAGCAGCCCCAGTCTCTGTGCCTCTGTGCGAGCAGTGCCATGGGCAGATGAGGCTGAGCAACAGCTTTCCAGGCTAGCTCTTTCTGCCTGCAAGCTATCTGCAGACGTTCGCATTTTAAGAGCATGGCTGCGGAAGGCCCCCAGCACGGACCACTTAAGCTATTTTTGAAGTCCAGGAGTCAAGACAAGCAAGCAGCCCCAATCTCTGTGCCTCTGTGCGAGCAGTGCCATGGGCAGATGAGGCTGAGCAACAGCTTTCCAGGCTAGCTCTTTCTGCCTGCGAGCTATCTGCAGACGTTCGCATTTTAAGAGCAGGGCTGCCGGAGACTCTGTGCACGGACTGCCAAAGTTATGTTTGAAGTTTGAGGTGGCAAGACAAGCAAGCAGCCCCAGTCTCTGTGCCTCTGTGCGAGCAGTGCCATGGGCAGATGAGGCTGAGCAACAGCTTTCCAGGCTAGCTCTTTCTGCCTGCGAGCTATCTGCAGACGTTCGCATTTTGGGAGAAGGGCTGCCGGAGAAGCCCTACACGGACCACCTAAGATACGTTTGAAGTTTGAGGTGGCAAGACAAGCAAGCAGCCCCAGTCTCTGTGCCTCTGTGCGAGCAGTGCCATGGGCAGATGAGGCTGAGCAACAGCTTTCCAGGCTAGCTCTTTCTGCCTGCGAGCTATCTGCAGACGTTCGAATTTTCGGAGAAGGGCTGCCGGAGGCCCCATGCACTGATCACCAAAGCTACATTTGAAGTTTCAGGGAGCAAGACAAGCAAGCAGCCCCAGTTTCTGTGCCTCTGTGCGAGCAGTGCCATGGGCAGATGAGGCTGAGCAACAGCTTTCCAGCGTAGCTATTTCTGCCTGCGAGCTATCGGCAGACGTTCGCATTTTGGGAGAAGGGCTGTCTGAGGCGCCCGTCACGGAACAACTAAGCTACATTTGAAGTTTGAGGAAGCAAGACAAGCAAGCAGCCCCAGTCTCTGTGCCTCTGTGCGAGCAGTGCCATGGGCAGATGAGGCTGAGCAACAGCTTTCCAGGCTAGCCCTTTATGGCTGCCAACTATCTGCAGACGTTCGCATTTTCGGAGCATGGCTGCCGAAGGCCCCCAGCACGGACCACTTAAGCTATTTTTGAAGTGTCAGGAGTCAAGACAAGCTAGCAGCCCCAGACTCTGTGCCTCTGTGCGAGCAGTGCCATGGGCAGATGAGGCTGAGCAACAGCTTTCCAGGCTAGCTCTTTCTGCCTGCGAGCTATCGGCAGACGTTCGCATTTTAAGAGCAGGTCTGCCGGAGTCTCTCTGCACGAACTGCCAAAGTTATGTTTGAAGTTTGAGGTGGCAAGACAAGCAAGCAGCCCCAGTCTCTGTGCCTCTGTGTGAGCAGTGCCATGGGCAGATGAGGCTGAGGAACAGCTTTCCAGGCTAGCTCTTTCTGGCTGCCAGCTATCTGCAGACGTTCGCATTTTGGGAGAAGGGCTGCCGGAGGCGCCCTACACGGACCACCTAAGATACGTTTGAAGTTTGAGGTGGCAAGACAAGCAAGCAGTCCCAGTCTCTGTGCCTCTGTGCGAGCAGTGCCATGGGCAGATGAGGCTGAGCAACAGCTTTCCAGGCTAGCTCTTTCTGGCTGCGAGCTATGTGCAGATATTCACATTTTGGGATCAGGGCTGCCGGAGGCGCCCTACATAGACCACCTAAGCTACGTTTGAAGTTTGAGGGAGCAAGACAAGCAAGCAGCCCCAGTCTCTGTGCCTCTGTGCGAGCAGTGCCATGGGCAGATGAGGCTGAGCAACAGCTTTCCAGGCTAGCCCTTTATGGCTGCCAACTAGCTGCAGACGTTAGCATTTTCAGAGCATGGCTGCCGGAGGCCCCATTCACGGACCACCAAAGCTACGTTTGAAGTTTGAGGAAGCAAGACAAGCAAGCAGCCCCAGTTTCTGTGCCTCTGTGCGAGCAGTGCCATGGGCAGATGAGGATGAGCAACAGCTTTCCAGGCTAGCTCTTTCTGGCTGCGAGCTATCTGCAGACGTTCGCATTTTGGGAGAAGGGCTGCCGGAGGCCCCATTCACGGACCACTAAAAATACATTAGAAGTCTGAGGGGGCAAAACAAGCAAGCAGCCCCAGTCTCTGTGCCTCTGTGCGAGCAGTGCCATGGGCAGATGAGGCTGAGCAACAGCTTTCCAGGCTAGCTCTTTCTACCTGCAAGCTATCTGCAGACGTTCGCATTTTAAGAGCATGGCTGCGGAAGGCCCCCAGCACGGACCACTTAAGCTATTTTTGAAGTCCAGGAGTCAAGACAAGCAAGCAGCCCCAATCTCTGTGCCTCTGTGCGAGCAGTGCCATGGGCAGATGAGGCTGAGCAACAGCTTTCCAGGCTAGCTCTTTCTGCCTGCGAGCTATCTGCAGACGTTCGCATTTTAAGAGCAGGGCTGCCGGAGACTCTGTGCACGGACCACCTAAGATACGTTTGAAGTTTGAGGTGGCAAGACAAGCAAGCAGCCCCAGTCTCTGTGCCTCTGTGCGAGCAGTGCCATGGGCAGATGAGGCTGAGCAACAGCTTTCCAGGCTAGCTCTTTCTGCCTGCGAGCTATCTGCAGACGTTCGAATTTTCGGAGAAGGGCTGCCGGAGGCCCCATGCACTGACCACCAAAGCTACATTTGAAGTTTCAGGGAGCAAGACAAGCAAGCAGCCCCAGTTTCTGTGCCTCTGTGCGAGCAGTGCCATGGGCAGATGAGGCTGAGCAACAGCTTTCCAGCGTAGCTATTTCTGCCTGCGAGCTATCGGCAGACGTTCGCATTTTCGGAGCATGGCTGCCGAAGGCCCCCGGCACGGACCACTTAAGCTATTTTTGAAGTGTCAGGAGGCAAGACAAGCAAGCAGCCCCAGTCTCTGTGCCTCTGTGCGAGCAGTGCCATGGGCAGATGAGGCTGAGCAACAGCTTTCCAGGCTAGCTCTTTCTGCCTGCCAACTATCTGCAGGCGTTAGCATTTTCAGAGCATGGCTGCCGGATGCCCCATTCACGGACCACCAAAGATACGTTTGAAGTTTGAGGTCGCAAGACAAGCAAGCAGCCCCAGTCTCTGTGCCTCTGTGCGAGCAGTGCCATGGGCAGATGAGGCTGAGCAACAGCTTTCCAGGCTAGCTCTTTCTGCCTGAGAGCTATCTGCAGATGTTCGCATTTTGGGAGCAGGGCTGCCGGAGGCCCCATGCACGGACCACCTAAGCTACGTTTGAAGTTTGAGGAAGCAAGACAAGCAAGCAGCCCCAGTGTCTGTGCCTCTGTGCGAGCAGTGCCATGGGCAGATGAGGCTGAGCAACAGCTTTCCAGGCTAGCTCTTTCTGGCTGCCAGCTATCTGCAGATGTTCATATTTTGGGAGCAGGGCTGCCGGAGGCTTCCTGCACGGACCACCTAAGATACGTTTGAAGTTTGAGGTGGCAAGACAAGCAAGCAGCCCCAGTCTCTGTGCCTCTGTGCGAGCAGTGCCATGGGCAGATGAGGCTGAGCAACAGCTTTCCTGGCTAGCTTTTTATGGCTGCCAGATATCTGCAGACATTCGCATTTTCGGAGAAGGGCTGCCGGAGGCCCCATGCACTGACCACCAAAGATACATTTGAGCTTTCAGGGAGCAAGACAAGCAAGCAGCCCCAGTCTCTGTGCCTCTGTGCGAGCAGTGGCATGGGCAGATGAGGCTGAGCAACAGCTTTCCAGGCTAGCTCTTTCTGGCTCGAGCTATCTGCAGACGTTCGCATTTTCAGAGCAGGGCTGCCAGAGCCTCTCTGCACGGACTGCCAAAGTTATGTTTGAAGTTTGAGGTGGCAAGACAAGCAAGCAGCCCCAGTCTCTGTGCCTCTGTGCGAGCAGTGCCATGGGCAGATGAGGCTGAGCAACAGCTTTCAAGGCTAGCTCTTTCTGGCTGCGAGCTATCTGCAGACATTCGCATTTTCGGAGCATGGCTGCCGAAGGCCCCCGGCACGGACCACTTAAGCTATTTTTGAAGTGTCTGGAGGCAAGACAAGCAAGCAGCCCCAGACTCTGTGCCTCTGTGCGAGCAGTGCCATGGGCAGATGAAGCTGAGCAACAGCTATCCAGGCTAGCTATTTCCGCCTGCAAGCTATCTGTAGATGTTCGCATTTTCGGAGAAGGGCTGCCGGAGGCGCCCTACACGGACCACCTAAGATACGTTTGAAATTTGAGGTGGCAAGACAAGCAAGCAGCCCCATTCTCTGTGCCTCTGTGCGAGCAGTGCCATGGGCAGATGAGGCTGAGCAACAGCTTTCCAGGCTAGCCCTTTATGGCTGCCAACTATCTGCAGACGTTCGCATTTTCGGAGCATGGCTGCCGAAGGCCCCCAGCACGGACCACTTAAGCTATTTTTGAAGTGTCAGAAGTCAAGACAAGCTAGCAGCCCCAGACTCTGTGCCTCTGTGCGAGCAGTGCCATGGGCAGATGAGGCTGAGCAACAGCTTTCCAGGCTAGCTCTTTCTGCCTGCGAGCTATCGGCAGACGTTCGCATTTTCAGAGCAGGTCTGCCGGAGTCTCTCTGCACGAACAGCCAAAGTTATGTTTGAAGTTTGAGGTGGCAAGACAAGCAAGCAGCCCCAGTCTCTGTGCCTCTGTGTGAGCAGTGCCATGGGCAGATGAGGCTGAGGAACAGCTTTCCAGGCTAGCTCTTTCTGGCTGCCAGCTATCTGCAGACGTTCGCATTTTGGGAGAAGGGCTGCCGGAGGCGCCCTACACGGACCACCTAAGATACATTTGAAGTTTGAGGTGGCAAGACAAGCAAGCAGTCCCAGTCTCTGTGCCTCTGTGCGAGCAGTGCCATGGGCAGATGAGGCTGAGCAACAGCTTTCCAGGCTAGCTATTTCTGGCTGCGAGCTATGTGCAGATATTCACATTTTGGGATCAGGGATGCCGGAGGCGCCCTACATGGACCACCTAAGCTACGTTTGAAGTTTGAGTGAGCAAGACAAGCAAGCAGCCCCAGTCTCTGTGCCTCTGTGCGAGCAGTGCCATGGGCAGATGAGGCTGAGCAACAGCTTTCCAGGCTAGCCCTTTATGGCTGCCAACTAGCTGCAGACGTTAGCATTTTCAGAGCATGGCTGCCGGAGGCCCCATTCACGGACCACCAAAGCTACGTTTGAAGTTTGAGGAAGCAAGACAAGCAAGCAGCCCCAGTTTCTGTGCCTCTGTGCGAGCAGTGCCATGGGCAGATGAGGATGAGCAACAGCTTTCCAGGCTAGCTCTTTCTGGCTGCGAGCTATCTGCAGACGTTCGCATTCTGGGAGAAGGGCTGCCGGAGGCCCCATTCACGGACCACTAAAAATACATTAGAAGTCTGAGGGGGCAAAACAAGCAAGCAGCCCCAGTCTCTGTGCCTCTGTGCGAGCAGTGCCATGGGCAGATGAGGATGAGCAACAGCTTTCCAGGCTAGCTCTTTCTGCCTGCAAGCTATCTGCAGACGTTCGCATTTTAAGAGCATGGCTGCGGAAGGCCCCCAGCACGGACCACTTAAGCTATTTTTGAAGTGTCAGGAGTCAAGACAAGCAAGCAGCCCCAATCTCTGTGCCTCTGTGCGAGCAGTGCCATGGGCAGATGAGGCTGAGCAACAGCTTTCCAGGCTAGCTCTTTCTGCCTGCGAGCTATCTGCAGACGTTCGCATTTTAAGAGCAGGGCTGCCGGAGACTCTGTGCACGGACTGCCAAAGTTATGTTTGAAGTTTGAGGTGGCAAGACAAGCAAGCAGCCCCAGTCTCTGTGCCTCTGTGCGAGCAGTGCCATGGGCAGATGAGGCTGAGCAACAGCTTTCCAGGCTAGCTCTTTCTGCCTGCGAGCTATCTGCAGACGTTCGCATTTTCGGAGAAGGGCTGCCGGAGAAGCCCTACACGGACCACCTAATATACGTTTGAAGTTTGAGGTGGCAAGACAAGCAAGCAGCCCCAGTCTCTGTGCCTCTGTGCGAGCATTGCCATGGGCAGATGAGGCTGAGCAACAGCTTTCCAGGCTAGCTCTTTCTGCCTGCGAGCTATCGGCAGACGTTCGCATTTTCGGAGCATGGCTGCCGAAGGCCCCCGGCACGGACCACTTAAGCTATTTTTGAAGTGTCAGGAGGCAAGACAAGCAAGCAGCCCCAGTCTCTGTGCCTCTGTGCGAGCAGTGCCATGGGCAGATGAGGCTGAGCAACAGCTTTCCAGGCTAGCCCTTTATGGCTGCCAACTATCTGCAGGCGTTAGCATTTTCAGAGCATGGCTGCCGGATGCCCCATTCACGGACCACCAAAGATACGTTTGAAGTTTGAGGTCGCAAGACAAGCAAGCAGCCCCAGACTCTGTGCCTCTGTGCGAGCAGTGCCATGGGCAGATGAGGCTGAGCAACAGCTTTCCAGGCTAGCTCTTTCTGCCTGAGAGCTATCTGCAGATGTTCGCATTTTGGGAGCAGGGCTGCCGGAGGCCCCATGCACGGACCACCTAAGCTACGTTTGAAGTTTGAGGAAGCAAGACAAGCAAGCAGCCCCAGTGTCTGTGCCTCTGTGCGAGCAGTGCCATGGGCAGATGAGGCTGAGCAACAGCTTTCCAGGCTAGCTCTTTCTGGCTGCCAGCTATCTGCAGATGTTCATATTTTGGGAGCAGGGCTGCCGGAGACTCTGTGCACGGACTGCCAAAGTTATGTTTGAAGTTTGAGGTGGCAAGACAAGCAAGCAGCCCCAGTCTCTGTGCCTCTGTGCGAGCAGTGCCATGGGCAGATGAGGCTGAGCAACAGCTTTCCAGGCTAGCTCTTTCTGCCTGCGAGCTATCTGCAGACGTTCGCATTTTCGGAGAAGGGCTGCCGGAGAAGCCCTACACGGACCACCTAATATACGTTTGAAGTTTGAGGTGGCAAGACAAGCAAGCAGCCCCAGTCTCTGTGCCTCTGTGCGAGCATTGCCATGGGCAGATGAGGCTGAGCAACAGCTTTCCAGGCTAGCTCTTTCTGCCTGCGAGCTATCTGCAGACGTTCGAATTTTCGGAGAAGGGCTGCCGGAGGCCCCATGCACTGACCACCAAAGCTACATTTGAAGTTTCAGGGAGCAAGACAAGCAAGCAGCCCCAGTTTCTGTGCCTCTGTGCGAGCAGTGCCATGGGCAGATGAGGCTGAGCAACAGCTTTCCAGCGTAGCTATTTCTGCCTGCGAGCTATCGGCAGACGTTCGCATTTTCGGAGCATGGCTGCCGAAGGCCCCCGGCACGGACCACTTAAGCTATTTTTGAAGTGTCAGGAGGCAAGACAAGCAAGCAGCCCCAGTCTCTGTGCCTCTGTGCGAGCAGTGCCATGGGCAGATGAGGCTGAGCAACAGCTTTCCAGGCTAGCCCTTTATGGCTGCCAACTATCTGCAGGCGTTAGCATTTTCAGAGCATGGCTGCCGGATGCCCCATTCACGGACCACCTAAGATACGTTTGAAGTTTGAGGTCGCAAGACAAGCAAGCAGCCCCAGTCTCTGTGCCTCTGTGCGAGCAGTGCCATGGGCAGATGAGGCTGAGCAACAGCTTTCCAGGCTAGCTCTTTCTGCCTGAGAGCTATCTGCAGATGTTCGCATTTTGGGAGCAGGGCTGCCGGAGGCCCCATGCACGGACCACCTAAGCTACGTTTGAAGTTTGAGGAAGCAAGACAAGCAAGCAGCCCCAGTGTCTGTGCCTCTGTGCGAGCAGTGCCATGGGCAGATGAGGCTGAGCAACAGCTTTCCAGGCTAGCTCTTTCTGGCTGCCAGCTATCTGCAGATGTTCATATTTTGGGAGCAGGGCTGCCGGAGACTCTGTGCACGGACTGCCAAAGTTATGTTTGAAGTTTGAGGTGGCAAGACAAGCAAGCAGCCCCAGTCTCTGTGCCTCTGTGCGAGCAGTGCCATGGGCAGATGAGGCTGAGCAACAGCTTTCCAGGCTAGCTCTTTCTGCCTGCGAGCTATCTGCAGACGTTCGCATTTTCGGAGAAGGGCTGCCGGAGAAGCCCTACACGGACCACCTAATATACGTTTGAAGTTTGAGGTGGCAAGACAAGCAAGCAGCCCCAGTCTCTGTGCCTCTGTGCGAGCAGTGCCATGGGCAGATGAGGCTGAGCAACAGCTTTCCAGGCTAGCTCTTTCTGCCTGCGAGCTATCTGCAGACGTTCGAATTTTCGGAGAAGGGCTGCCGGAGGCCCCATGCACTGACCACCAAAGCTACATTTGAAGTTTCAGGGAGCAAGACAAGCAAGCAGCCCCAGTTTCTGTGCCTCTGTGCGAGCAGTGCCATGGGCAGATGAGGCTGAGCAACAGCTTTCCAGCGTAGCTATTTCTGCCTGCGAGCTATCGGCAGACGTTCGCATTTTCGGAGCATGGCTGCCGAAGGCCCCCGGCACGGACCACTTAAGATATTTTTGAAGTGTCAGGAGGCAAGACAAGCAAGCAGCCCCAGTCTCTGTGCCTCTGTGCGAGCAGTGCCATGGGCAGATGAGGCTGAGCAACAGCTTTCCAGGCTAGCCCTTTATGGCTGCCAACTATCTGCAGGCGTTAGCATTTTCAGAGCATGGCTGCCGGATGCCCCATTCACGGACCACCAAAGATACGTTTGAAGTTTGAGGTCGCAAGACAAGCAAGCAGCCCCAGTGTCTGTGCCTCTGTGCGAGCAGTGCCATGGGCAGATGAGGCTGAGCAACAGCTTTCCAGGCTAGCTCTTTCTGGCTGCCAGCTATCTGCAGATGTTCATATTTTGGGAGCAGGGCTGCCGGAGGCTTCCTGCACGGACCACCTAAGATACGTTTGAAGTTTGAGGTGGCAAGACAAGCAAGCAGCCCCAGTCTCTGTGCCTCTGTGCGAGCAGTGCCATGGGCAGATGAGGCTGAGCAACAGCTTTCCAGGCTAGCTTTTTATGGCTGCCAGATATCTGCAGACATTCGCATTTTCGGAGAAGGGCTGCCGGAGGCCCCATGCACTGACCACCAAAGCTACATTTGAGCTTTCAGGGAGCAAGACAAGCAAGCAGCCCCAGTCTCTGTGCCTCTGTGCGAGCAGTGGCATGGGCAGATGAGGCTGAGCAACAGCTTTCCAGGCTAGCTCTTTCTGGCTCGAGCTATCTGCAGACGTTCGCATTTTCAGAGCAGGGCTGCCAGAGCCTCTCTGCACGGACTGCCAAAGTTATGTTTGAAGTTTGAGGTGGCAAGACAAGCAAGCAGCCCCAGTCTCTGTGCCTCTGTGCGAGCAGTGCCATGGGCAGATGAGGCTGAGCAACAGCTTTCAAGGCTAGCTCTTTCTGGCTGCGAGCTATCTGCAGACATTCGCATTTTCGGAGCATGGCTGCCGAAGGCCCCTGGCACGGACCACTTAAGCTATTTTTGAAGTGTCAGAAGGCAAGACAAGCAAGCAGCCCCAGACTCTGTGCCTCTGTGCGAGCAGTGCCATGAGCAGATGAAGCTGAGCAACAGCTTTCCAGGCTAGCTCTTTCCGCCTGCAAGCTATCTGTAGATGTTCGCATTTTCGGAGAAGGGCTGCCGGAGGCGCCCTACACGGACCACCTAAGATACGTTTGAAATTTGAGGTGGCAAGACAAGCAAGCAGCCCCAGTCTCTGTGCCTCTGTGCGAGCAGTGCCATGGGCAGATGAGGCTGAGCAACAGCTTTCCAGGCTAGCTATTTCTGGCTGCGAGCTATCTGCAGATATTCACATTTTGGGAGAAGGGCTGTCTGAGGCGCCCGTCACGGAACAACTAAGCTACGTTTGAAGTTTGAGGAAGCAAGACAAGCAAGCAGCCCCAGTCTCTGTGCCTCTGTGCGAGCAGTGCCATGGGCAGATGAGGCTGAGCAACAGCTTTCCAGGCTAGCCCTTTATGGCTGCCAACTATCTGCAGACGTTCGCATTTTCGGAGCATGGCTGCCGAAGGCCCCCAGCACGGACCACTTAAGCTATTTTTGAAGTGTCAGGAGTCAAGACAAGCTAGCAGCCCCAGACTCTGTGCCTCTGTGCGAGCAGTGCCATGGGCAGATGAGGCTGAGCAACAGCTTTCCAGGCTAGCTCTTTCTGCCTGCGAGCTATCGGCAGACGTTCGCATTTTAAGAGCAGGGCTGCCGGAGTCTCTCTGCACGAACTGCCAAAGTTATGTTTGAAGTTTGAGGTGGCAAGACAAGCAAGCAGCCCCAGTCTCTGTGCCTCTGTGTGAGCAGTGCCATGGGCAGATGAGGCTGAGGAACAGCTTTCCAGGCTAGCTCTTTCTGGCTGCCAGCTATCTGCAGACGTTCGCATTTTCGGAGAAGGGCTGCCGGAGGCGCCCTACACGGACCACCTAAGATACGTTTGAAGTTTGAGGTGGCAAGACAAGCAAGCAGCCCCAGTCTCTGTGCCTCTGTGCGAGCAGTGCCATGGGCAGATGAGGCTGAGCAACAGCTTTCCAGGCTAGCTATTTCTGGCTGCGAGCTATGTGCAGATATTCACATTGTGGGATCAGGGCTGCCGGAGGCGCCCTACATGGACCACCTAAGCTACGTTTGAAGTTTGAGTGAGCAAGACAAGCAAGCAGCCCCAGTCTCTGTGCCTCTGTGCGAGCAGTGCCATGGGCAGATGAGGCTGAGCAACAGCTTTCCAGGCTAGCCCTTTATGGCTGCCAACTAGCTGCAGACGTTAGCATTTTCAGAGCATGGCTGCCGGAGGCCCCATTCACGGACCACCAAAGCTACGTTTGAAGTTTGAGGAAGCAAGACAAGCAAGCAGCCCCAGTTTCTGTGCCTCTGTGCGAGCAGTGCCATGGGCAGATGAGGATGAGCAACAGCTTTCCAGGCTAGCTCTTTCTGGCTGCGAGCTATCTGCAGACGTTCGCATTTTGGGAGAAGGGCTGCCGGAGGCCCCATTCACGGACCACTAAAAATACATTAGAAGTCTGAGGGGGCAAAACAAGCAAGCAGCCCCAGTCTCTGTGCCTCTGTGCGAGCAGTGCCATGGGCAGATGAGGCTGAGCAACAGCTTTCCAGGCTAGCTCTTTCTGCCTGCAAGCTATCTGCAGACGTTCGCATTTTAAGAGCATGGCTGCGGAAGGCCCCCAGCACGGACCACTTAAGCTATTTTTGAAGTGTCAGGAGTCAAGACAAGCAAGCAGCCCCAATCTCTGTGCCTCTGTGCGAGCAGTGCCATGGGCAGATGAGGCTGAGCAACAGCTTTCCAGGCTAGCTCTTTCTGCCTGCGAGCTATCTGCAGACGTTCGAATTTTAAGAGCAGGGCTGCCGGAGACTCTGTGCACGGACTGCCAATGTTATGTTTGAAGTTTGAGGTGGCAAGACAAGCAAGCAGCCCCAGTCTCTGTGCCTCTGTGCGAGCAGTGCCATGGGCAGATGAGGCTGAGCAACAGCTTTCCAGGCTAGCTCTTTCTGCCTGCGAGCTATCTGCAGACGTTCGCATTTTGGGAGAAGGGCTGCCGGAGAAGCCCTACACGGACCACCTAAGATACGTTTGAAGTTTGAGGTGGCAAGACAAGCAAGCAGCCCCAGTCTCTGTGCCTCTGTGCGAGCAGTGCCATGGGCAGATGAGGCTGAGCAACAGCTTTCCAGGCTAGCTCTTTCTGCCTGCGAGCTATCTGCAGACGTTCGAATTTTCGGAGAAGGGCTGCCGGAGGCCCCATGCACTGACCACCAAAGCTACATTTGAAGTTTCAGGGAGCAAGACAAGCAAGCAGCCCCAGTTTCTGTGCCTCTGTGCGAGCAGTGCCATGGGCAGATGAGGCTGAGCAACAGCTTTCCAGCGTAGCTATTTCTGCCTGCGAGCTATCGGCAGACGTTCGCATTTTCGGAGCATGGCTGCCGAAGGCCCCCGGCACGGACCACTTAAGCTATTTTTGAAGTGTCAGGAGGCAAGACAAGCAAGCAGCCCCAGTCTCTGTGCCTCTGTGCGAGCAGTGCCATGGGCAGATGAGGCTGAGCAACAGCTTTCCAGGCTAGCCCTTTATGGCTGCCAACTATCTGCAGGCGTTAGCATTTTCAGAGCATGGCTGCCGGATGCCCCATTCACGGACCACCAAAGATACGTTTGAAGTTTGAGGTCTCAAGACAAGCAAGCAGCCCCAGTCTCTGTGCCTCTGTGCGAGCAGTGCCATGGGCAGATGAGGCTGAGCAACAGCTTTCCAGGCTAGCTCTTTCTGCCTGAGAGCTATCTGCAGATGTTCGCATTTTGGGAGCAGGGCTGCCGGAGGCCCCATGCACGGACCACCTAAGCTACGTTTGAAGTTTGAGGAAGCAAGACAAGCAAGCAGCCCCAGTGTCTGTGCCTCTGTGCGAGCAGTGCCATGGGCAGATGAGGCTGAGCAACAGCTTTCCAGGCTAGCTCTTTCTGGCTGCCAGCTATCTGCAGATGTTCATATTTTGGGAGCAGGGCTACCGGAGGCTTCCTGCACGGACCACCTAAGATACGTTTGAAGTTTGAGGTGGCAAGACAAGCAAGCAGCCCCAGTCTCTGTGCCTCTGTGCGAGCAGTGCCATGGGCAGATGAGGCTGAGCAACAGCTTTCCTGGCTAGCTTTTTATGGCTGCCAGATATCTGCAGACATTCGCATTTTCGGAGAAGGGCTGCCGGAGGCCCCATGCACTGACCACCAAAGCTACATTTGAGCTTTCAGGGAGCAAGACAAGCAAGCAGCCCCAGTCTCTGTGCCTCTGTGCGAGCAGTGGCATGGGCAGATGAGGCTGAGCAACAGCTTTCCAGGCTAGCTCTTTCTGGCTCGAGCTATCTGCAGACGTTCGCATTTTCAGAGCAGGGCTGCCAGAGCCTCTCTGCACGGACTGCCAAAGTTATGTTTGAAGTTTGAGGTGGCAAGACAAGCAAGCAGCCCCAGTCTCTGTGCCTCTGTGCGAGCAGTGCCATGGGCAGATGAGGCTGAGCAACAGCTTTCAAGGCTAGCTCTTTCTGGCTGCGAGCTATCTGCAGACATTCGCATTTTCGGAGCATGGCTGCCGAAGGCCCCCGGCACGGACCACTTAAGCTATTTTTGAAGTGTCAGGAGGCAAGACAAGCAAGCAGCCCCAGACTCTGTGCCTCTGTGCGAGCAGTGCCATGAGCAGATGAAGCTGAGCAACAGCTTTCCAGGCTAGCTCTTTCCGCCTGCAAGCTATCTGTAGATGTTCGCATTTTCGGAGAAGGGCTGCCGGAGGCGCCCTACACGGACCACCTAAGATACGTTTGAAATTTGAGGTGGCAAGACAAGCAAGCAGCCCCAGTCTCTGTGCCTCTGTGCGAGCAGTGCCATGGGCAGATGAGGCTGAGCAACAGCTTTCCAGGCTAGCTATTTCTGGCTGCGAGCTATCTGCAGATATTCACATTTTGGGAGAAGGGCTGTCTGAGGCGCCCGTCACGGAACAACTAAGCTACGTTTGAAGTTTGAGGAAGCAAGACAAGCAAGCAGCCCCAGTCTCTGTGCCTCTGTGCGAGCAGTGCCATGGGCAGATGAGGATGAGCAACAGCTTTCCAGGCTAGCTCTTTCTGGCTGCGAGCTATCTGCAGACGTTCGCATTTTGGGAGAAGGGCTGCCGGAGGCCCCATTCACGGACCACTAAAAATACATTAGAAGTCTGAGGGGGCAAAACAAGCAAGCAGCCCCAGTCTCTGTGCCTCTGTGCGAGCAGTGCCATGGGCAGATGAGGCTGAGCAACAGCTTTCCAGGCTAGCTCTTTCTGCCTGCAAGCTATCTGCAGACGTTCGCATTTTAAGAGCATGGCTGCGGAAGGCCCCCAGCACGGACCACTTAAGCTATTTTTGAAGTGTCAGGAGTCAAGACAAGCAAGCAGCCCCAATCTCTGTGCCTCTGTGCGAGCAGTGCCATGGGCAGATGAGGCTGAGCAACAGCTTTCCAGGCTAGCTCTTTCTGCCTGCGAGCTATCTGCAGACGTTCGAATTTTCAGAGCAGGGCTGCCGGAGACTCTGTGCACGGACTGCCAATGTTATGTTTGAAGTTTGAGGTGGCAAGACAAGCAAGCAGCCCCAGTCTCTGTGCCTCTGTGCGAGCAGTGCCATGGGCAGATGAGGCTGAGCAACAGCTTTCCAGGCTAGCTCTTTCTGCCTGCGAGCTATCTGCAGACGTTCGCATTTTGGGAGAAGGGCTGCCGGAGAAGCCCTACACGGACCACCTAAGATACGTTTGAAGTTTGAGGTGGCAAGACAAGCAAGCAGCCCCAGTCTCTGTGCCTCTGTGCGAGCAGTGCCATGGGCAGATGAGGCTGAGCAACAGCTTTCCAGGCTAGCTCTTTCTGCCTGCGAGCTATCTGCAGACGTTCGAATTTTCGGAGAAGGGCTGCCGGAGGCCCCATGCACTGACCACCAAAGCTACATTTGAAGTTTCAGGGAGCAAGACAAGCAAGCAGCCCCAGTTTCTGTGCCTCTGTGCGAGCAGTGCCATGGGCAGATGAGGCTGAGCAACAGCTTTCCAGCGTAGCTATTTCTGCCTGCGAGCTATCGGCAGACGTTCGCATTTTCGGAGCATGGCTGCCGAAGGCCCCCGGCACGGACCACTTAAGCTATTTTTGAAGTGTCAGGAGGCAAGACAAGCAAGCAGCCCTAGTCTCTGTGCCTCTGTGCGAGCAGTGCCATGGGCAGATGAGGCTGAGCAACAGCTTTCCAGGCTAGCCCTTTATGGCTGCCAACTATCTGCAGGCGTTAGCATTTTCAGAGCATGGCTGCCGGATGCCCCATTCACGGACCACCAAAGATACGTTTGAAGTTTGAGGTCTCAAGACAAGCAAGCAGCCCCAGTCTCTGTGCCTCTGTGCGAGCAGTGCCATGGGCAGATGAGGCTGAGCAACAGCTTTCCAGGCTAGCTCTTTCTGCCTGAGAGCTATCTGCAGATGTTCGCATTTTGGGAGCAGGGCTGCCGGAGGCCCCATGCACGGACCACCTAAGCTACGTTTGAAGTTTGAGGAAGCAAGACAAGCAAGCAGCCCCAGTGTCTGTGCCTCTGTGCGAGCAGTGCCATGGGCAGATGAGGCTGAGCAACAGCTTTCCAGGCTAGCTCTTTCTGGCTGCCAGCTATCTGCAGATGTTCATATTTTGGGAGCAGGGCTGCCGGAGGCTTCCTGCACGGACCACCTAAGATACGTTTGAAGTTTGAGGTGGCAAGACAAGCAAGCAGCCCCAGTCTCTGTGCCTCTGTGCGAGCAGTGCCATGGGCAGATGAGGCTGAGCAACAGCTTTCCTGGCTAGCTTTTTATGGCTGCCAGATATCTGCAGACATTCGCATTTTCGGAGAAGGGCTGCCGGAGGCCCCATGCACTGACCACCAAAGCTACATTTGAGCTTTCAGGGAGCAAGACAAGCAAGCAGCCCCAGTCTCTGTGCCTCTGTGCGAGCAGTGGCATGGGCAGATGAGGCTGAGCAACAGCTTTCCAGGCTAGCTCTTTCTGGCTCGAGCTATCTGCAGACGTTCGCATTTTCAGAGCAGGGCTGCCAGAGCCTCTCTGCACGGACTGCCAAAGTTATTTTTGAAGTTTGAGGTGGCAAGACAAGCAAGCAGCCCCAGTCTCTGTGCCTCTGTGCGAGCAGTGCCATGGGCAGATGAGGCTGAGCAACAGCTTTCAAGGCTAGCTCTTTCTGGCTGCGAGCTATCTGCAGACGTTCGCATTTTCGGAGCATGGCTGCCGAAGGCCCCCGGCACGGACCACTTAAGCTATTTTTGAAGTGTCAGGAGGCAAGACAAGCAAGCAGCCCCAGTCTCTGTGCCTCTGTGCGAGCAGTGCCATGGGCAGATGAGGCTGAGCAACAGCTTTCCAGGCTAGCCCTTTATGGCTGCCAACTATCTGCAGGCGTTAGCATTTTCAGAGCATGGCTGCCGGATGCCCCATTCACGGACCACCAAAGATACGTTTGAAGTTTGAGGTCTCAAGACAAGCAAGCAGCCCCAGTCTCTGTGCCTCTGTGCGAGCAGTGCCATGGGCAGATGAGGCTGAGCAACAGCTTTCCAGGCTAGCTCTTTCTGCCTGAGAGCTATCTGCAGATGTTCGCATTTTGGGAGCAGGGCTGCCGGAGGCCCCATGCACGGACCACCTAAGCTACGTTTGAAGTTTGAGGAAGCAAGACAAGCAAGCAGCCCCAGTGTCTGTGCCTCTGTGCGAGCAGTGCCATGGGCAGATGAGGCTGAGCAACAGCTTTCCAGGCTAGCTCTTTCTGGCTGCCAGCTATCTGCAGATGTTCATATTTTGGGAGCAGGGCTGCCGGAGGCTTCCTGCACGGACCACCTAAGATACGTTTGAAGTTTGAGGTGGCAAGACAAGCAAGCAGCCCCAGTCTCTGTGCCTCTGTGCGAGCAGTGCCATGGGCAGATGAGGCTGAGCAACAGCTTTCCTGGCTAGCTTTTTATGGCTGCCAGATATCTGCAGACATTCGCATTTTCGGAGAAGGGCTGCCGGAGGCCCCATGCACTGACCACCAAAGCTACATTTGAGCTTTCAGGGAGCAAGACAAGCAAGCAGCCCCAGTCTCTGTGCCTCTGTGCGAGCAGTGGCATGGGCAGATGAGGCTGAGCAACAGCTTTCCAGGCTAGCTCTTTCTGGCTCGAGCTATCTGCAGACGTTCGCATTTTCAGAGCAGGGCTGCCAGAGCCTCTCTGCACGGACTGCCAAAGTTATTTTTGAAGTTTGAGGTGGCAAGACAAGCAAGCAGCCCCAGTCTCTGTGCCTCTGTGCGAGCAGTGCCATGGGCAGATGAGGCTGAGCAACAGCTTTCAAGGCTAGCTCTTTCTGGCTGCGAGCTATCTGCAGACGTTCGAATTTTCGGAGCATGGCTGCCGAAGGCCCCCGGCACGGACCACTTAAGCTATTTTTGAAGTGTCAGGAGGCAAGACAAGCAAGCAGCCCCAGACTCTGTGCCTCTGTGCGAGCAGTGCCATGGGCAGATGAAGCTGAGCAACAGCTTTCCAGGCTAGCTCTTTCCGCCTGCAAGCTATCTGTAGATGTTCGCATTTTCGGAGAAGGGCTGCCGGAGGCGCCCTAAACGGACCACCTAAGATACGTTTGAAGTTTGAGGTGGCAAGACAAGCAAGCAGCCCCAGTCTCTGTGCCTCTGTGCGAGCAGTGCCATGGGCAGATGAGGCTGAGCAACAGCTTTCCAGGCTAGCTATTTCTGGCTGCGAGCTATCTGCAGATATTCACATTTTGGGATCAGGGCTGCCGGGGGCGCCTTACATGGACCACCTAAGCTACGTTTGAAGTTTGAGTGAGCAAGACAAGCAAGCAGCCCCAGTCTCTGTGCCTCTGTGCGAGCAGTGCCATGGGCAGATGAGGCTGAGCAACAGCTTTCCAGGCTAGCTCTTTCTGCCTGCGAGCTATCTGCAGACGTTCGAATTTTCGGAGAAGGGCTGCCGGAGGCCCCATGCACTGACCACCAAAGCTACATTTGAAGTTTCAGGGAGCAAGACAAGCAAGCAGCCCCAGTTTCTGTGCCTCTGTGCGAGCAGTGCCATGGGCAGATGAGGCTGAGCAACAGCTTTCCAGCGTAGCTATTTCTGCCTGCGAGCTATCGGCAGACGTTCGCATTTTCGGAGCATGGCTGCCGAAGGCCCCCGGCACGGACCACTTAAGCTATTTTTGAAGTGTCAGGAGGCAAGACAAGCAAGCAGCCCTAGTCTCTGTGCCTCTGTGCGAGCAGTGCCATGGGCAGATGAGGCTGAGCAACAGCTTTCCAGGCTAGCCCTTTATGGCTGCCAACTATCTGCAGGCGTTAGCATTTTCAGAGCATGGCTGCCGGATGCCCCATTCACGGACCACCAAAGATACGTTTGAAGTTTGAGGTCTCAAGACAAGCAAGCAGCCCCAGTCTCTGTGCCTCTGTGCGAGCAGTGCCATGGGCAGATGAGGCTGAGCAACAGCTTTCCAGGCTAGCTCTTTCTGCCTGAGAGCTATCTGCAGATGTTCGCATTTTGGGAGCAGGGCTGCCGGAGGCCCCATGCACGGACCACCTAAGCTACGTTTGAAGTTTGAGGAAGCAAGACAAGCAAGCAGCCCCAGTGTCTGTGCCTCTGTGCGAGCAGTGCCATGGGCAGATGAGGCTGAGCAACAGCTTTCCAGGCTAGCTCTTTCTGGCTGCCAGCTATCTGCAGATGTTCATATTTTGGGAGCAGGGCTGCCGGAGGCTTCCTGCACGGACCACCTAAGATACGTTTGAAGTTTGAGGTGGCAAGACAAGCAAGCAGCCCCAGTCTCTGTGCCTCTGTGCGAGCAGTGCCATGGGCAGATGAGGCTGAGCAACAGCTTTCCTGGCTAGCTTTTTATGGCTGCCAGATATCTGCAGACATTCGCATTTTCGGAGAAGGGCTGCCGGAGGCCCCATGCACTGACCACCAAAGCTACATTTGAGCTTTCAGGGAGCAAGACAAGCAAGCAGCCCCAGTCTCTGTGCCTCTGTGCGAGCAGTGGCATGGGCAGATGAGGCTGAGCAACAGCTTTCCAGGCTAGCTCTTTCTGGCTCGAGCTATCTGCAGACGTTCGCATTTTCAGAGCAGGGCTGCCAGAGCCTCTCTGCACGGACTGCCAAAGTTATTTTTGAAGTTTGAGGTGGCAAGACAAGCAAGCAGCCCCAGTCTCTGTGCCTCTGTGCGAGCAGTGCCATGGGCAGATGAGGCTGAGCAACAGCTTTCAAGGCTAGCTCTTTCTGGCTGCGAGCTATCTGCAGACGTTCGAATTTTCGGAGCATGGCTGCCGAAGGCCCCCGGCACGGACCACTTAAGCTATTTTTGAAGTGTCAGGAGGCAAGACAAGCAAGCAGCCCCAGTCTCTGTGCCTCTGTGCGAGCAGTGCCATGGGCAGATGAGGCTGAGCAACAGCTTTCCAGGCTAGCTCTTTCTGCCTGCGAGCTATCTGCAGACGTTCGCATTTTGGGAGAAGGGCTGCCGGAGAAGCCCTACACGGACCACCTAAGATACGTTTGAAGTTTGAGGTGGCAAGACAAGCAAGCAGCCCCAGTCTCTGTGCCTCTGTGCGAGCAGTGCCATGGGCAGATGAGGCTGAGCAACAGCTTTCCAGGCTAGCTCTTTCTGCCTGCGAGCTATCTGCAGACGTTCGAATTTTCGGAGAAGGGCTGCCGGAGGCCCCATGCACTGACCACCAAAGCTACATTTGAAGTTTCAGGGAGCAAGACAAGCAAGCAGCCCCAGTTTCTGTGCCTCTGTGCGAGCAGTGCCATGGGCAGATGAGGCTGAGCAACAGCTTTCCAGCGTAGCTATTTCTGCCTGCGAGCTATCGGCAGACGTTCGCATTTTCGGAGCATGGCTGCCGAAGGCCCCCGGCACGGACCACTTAAGCTATTTTTGAAGTGTCAGGAGGCAAGACAAGCAAGCAGCCCCAGTCTCTGTGCCTCTGTGCGAGCAGTGCCATGGGCAGATGAGGCTGAGCAACAGCTTTCCAGGCTAGCCCTTTATGGCTGCCAACTATCTGCAGGCGTTAGCATTTTCAGAGCATGGCTGCCGGATGCCCCATTCACGGACCACCAAAGATACGTTTGAAGTTTGAGGTCTCAAGACAAGCAAGCAGCCCCAGTCTCTGTGCCTCTGTGCGAGCAGTGCCATGGGCAGATGAGGCTGAGCAACAGCTTTCCAGGCTAGCTCTTTCTGCCTGAGAGCTATCTGCAGATGTTCGCATTTTGGGAGCAGGGCTGCCGGAGGCCCCATGCACGGACCACCTAAGCTACGTTTGAAGTTTGAGGAAGCAAGACAAGCAAGCAGCCCCAATCTCTGTGCCTCTGTGCGAGCAGTGCCATGGGCAGATGAGGCTGAGCAACAGCTTTCCAGGCTAGCTCTTTCTGGCTGCCAGCTATCTGCAGATGTTCATATTTTGGGAGCAGGGCTGCCGGAGGCTTCCTGCACGGACCACCTAAGATACGTTTGAAGTTTGAGGTGGCAAGACAAGCAAGCAGCCCCAGTCTCTGTGCCTCTGTGCGAGCAGTGCCATGGGCAGATGAGGCTGAGCAACAGCTTTCCTGGCTAGCTTTTTATGGCTGCCAGATATCTGCAGACATTCGCATTTTCGGAGAAGGGCTGCCGGAGGCCCCATGCACTGACCACCAAAGCTACATTTGAGCTTTCAGGGAGCAAGACAAGCAAGCAGCCCCAGTCTCTGTGCCTCTGTGCGAGCAGTGGCATGGGCAGATGAGGCTGAGCAACAGCTTTCCAGGCTAGCTCTTTCTGGCTCGAGCTATCTGCAGACGTTCGCATTTTCAGAGCAGGGCTGCCAGAGCCTCTCTGCACGGACTGCCAAAGTTATTTTTGAAGTTTGAGGTGGCAAGACAAGCAAGCAGCCCCAGTCTCTGTGCCTCTGTGCGAGCAGTGCCATGGGCAGATGAGGCTGAGCAACAGCTTTCAAGGCTAGCTCTTTCTGGCTGCGAGCTATCTGCAGACGTTCGAATTTTCGGAGCATGGCTGCCGAAGGCCCCCGGCACGGACCACTTAAGCTATTTTTGAAGTGTCAGGAGGCAAGACAAGCAAGCAGCCCCAGACTCTGTGCCTCTGTGCGAGCAGTGCCATGGGCAGATGAAGCTGAGCAACAGCTTTCCAGGCTAGCTCTTTCCGCCTGCAAGCTATCTGTAGATGTTCGCATTTTCGGAGAAGGGCTGCCGGAGGCGCCCTACACGGACCACCTAAGATACGTTTGAAGTTTGAGGTGGCAAGACAAGCAAGCAGCCCCAGTCTCTGTGCCTCTGTGCGAGCAGTGCCATGGGCAGATGAGGCTGAGCAACAGCTTTCCAGGCTAGCTATTTCTGGCTGCGAGCTATCTGCAGATATTCACATTTTGGGATCAGGGCTGCCGGGGGCGCCTTACATGGACCACCTAAGCTACGTTTGAAGTTTGAGTGAGCAAGACAAGCAAGCAGCCCCAGTCTCTGTGCCTCTGTGCGAGCAGTGCCATGGGCAGATGAGGCTGAGCAACAGCTTTCCAGGCTAGCTCTTTCTGGCTGCCAGCTATCTGCAGACGTTCGCATTTTGGGAGAAGGGCTGCCGGAGAAGCCCTACATGGACCACCTAAGATACGTTTGAAGTTTGAGGTGGCAAGACAAGCAAGCAGCCCCAGTCTCTGTGCCTCTGTGCGAGCAGTGCCATGGGCAGATGAGGCTGAGCAACAGCTTTCCAGGCTAGCTCTTTCTGCCTGCGAGCTATCTGCAGACGTTCGAATTTTCGGAGAAGGGCTGCCGGAGGCCCCATGCACTGACCACCAAAGCTACATTTGAAGTTTCAGGGAGCAAGACAAGCAAGCAGCCCCAGTTTCTGTGCCTCTGTGCGAGCAGTGCCATGGGCAGATGAGGCTGAGCAACAGCTTTCCAGCGTAGCTATTTCTGCCTGCGAGCTATCTGCAGACGTTCGCATTTTCGGAGCATGGCTGCCGAAGGCCCCCGGCACGGACCACTTAAGCTATTTTTGAAGTGTCAGGAGGCAAGACAAGCAAGCAGCCCCAGACTCTGTGCCTCTGTGCGAGCAGTGCCATGGGCAGATGAAGCTGAGCAACAGCTTTCCAGGCTAGCTCTTTCCGCCTGCAAGCTATCTGTAGACGTTCGCATTTTCGGAGAACGGATGACGGAGGCGCCCTACACGGACCACCTAAGATACGTTTGAAGTTTCAGGGGGCAAGACAAGAAAGCAGCCCCAGTCTCTGTGCCTCTGTGCGAGCAGTGCCATGGGCAGATGAGGCTGAGCAACAGCTTTTCAGGCTAGCTATTTCTGGCTGCGAGCTATCAGCAGATATTCACATTTTGGGAGCAGGGCTGTCTGAGGCGCCCGTCACGGAACAACTAAGCTACGTTTGAAGTTTGAGGAAGCAAGACAAGCAAGCAGCCCCAGTCTCTGTGCCTCTGTGCGAGCAGTGCCATGGGCAGATGAGGCTGAGCAACAGCTTTCCAGGCTAGCCCTTTATGGCTGCCAACTATCTGCAGGCGTTAGCATTTTCAGAGCATGGCTGCCGGATGCCCCATTCACGGACCACCTAAGATACGTTTGAAGTTTGAGGTCGCAAGACAAGCAAGCAGCCCCAGTCTCTGTGCCTCTGTGCGAGCAGTGCCATGGGCAGATGAGGCTGAGCAACAGCTTTCCAGGCTAGCTCTTTCTGCCTGAGAGCTATCTGCAGATATTCACATTTTGGGAGCAGGGCTGCCGGAGGAGACATGCACGGACCACCTAAGCTACGTTTGAAGTTTGAGGAAGCAAGACAAGCAAGCAGCCCCAGTGTCTGTGCCTCAGAGCGAGCAGTGGCATGGGCAGATGAGGCTGAGCAACAGCTTTCCAGGCTAGCTCTTTCTGGCTCGAGCTATCTGCAGACGTTCGCATTTTCACAGCAGGGCTGCCAGAGCCTCTCTGCACGGACTGCCAATAGTTATGTTTGAAGTTTGAGGTGCAAGACAAGCAAGCAGCCCCAGTCTCTGTGCCTCTGTGCGAGCAGTGCCATGGGCAGATGAGGCTGAGCAACAGCTTTCCAGGCTAGCTCTTTCTGCCTGCGAGCTATCTGCAGACGTTCGAATTTTGGGAGAAGGGCTGCCGGAGGCCCCATTCACGGACCACTAAAAATACATTAGAAGTCTGAGGGGGCAAAACAAGCAAGCAGCCCCAGTCTCTGTGCCTCTGTGCGAGCAGTGCCATGGGCAGATGAGGCTGAGCAACAGCTTTCCAGGCTAGCTCTTTCTGCCTGCAAGCTATCTGCAGATGTTCGCATTTTAAGAGCATGGCTGCGGAAGGCCCCCAGCACGGACCACTTAAGCTATTTTTGAAGTGTCAGGAGTCAAGACAAGCAAGCAGCCCCAATCTCTGTGCCTCTGTGCGAGCAGTGCCATGGGCAGATGAGGCTGAGCAACAGCTTTCCAGGCTAGCTCTTTCTGCCTGCGAGCTATCGGCAGACGTTCGCATTTTAAGAGCAGGGCTGCCGGAGACTCTGTGCACGGACTGCCAAAGTTATGTTTGAAGTTTGAGGTGGCAAGACAAGCAAGCAGCCCCAGTCTCTGTGCCTCTGTGCGAGCAGTGCCATGGGCAGATGAGGCTGAGCAACAGCTTTCCAGGCTAGCTCTTTCTGCCTGCGAGCTATCTGCAGACGTTCGCATTTTGGGAGAAGGGCTGCCGGAGAAGCCCTACACGGACCACCTAAGATACGTTTGAAGTTTGAGGTGGCAAGACAAGCAAGCAGCCCCAGTCTCTGTGCCTCTGTGCGAGCAGTGCCATGGGCAGATGAGGCTGAGCAACAGCTTTCCAGGCTAGCTCTTTCTGCCTGCGAGCTATCTGCAGACGTTCGAATTTTCGGAGAAGGGCTGCCGGAGGCCCCATGCACTGACCACCAAAGCTACATTTGAAGTTTCAGGGAGCAAGACAAGCAAGCAGCCCCAGTTTCTGTGCCTCTGTGCGAGCAGTGCCATGGGCAGATGAGGCTGAGCAACAGCTTTCCAGCGTAGCTATTTCTGCCTGCGAGCTATCTGCAGACGTTCGCATTTTCGGAGCATGGCTGCCGAAGGCCCCCGGCACGGACCACTTAAGCTATTTTTGAAGTGTCAGGAGGCAAGACAAGCAAGCAGCCCCAGACTCTGTGCCTCTGTGCGAGCAGTGCCATGGGCAGATGAAGCTGAGCAACAGCTTTCCAGGCTAGCTCTTTCCGCCTGCAAGCTATCTGTAGATGTTCGCATTTTCGGAGAAGGGCTGCCGGAGGCGCCCTACACGGACCACCTAAGATACGTTTGAAGTTTGAGGTGGCAAGACAAGCAAGCAGCCCCAGTCTCTGTGCCTCTGTGCGAGCAGTGCCATGGGCAGATGAGGCTGAGCAACAGCTTTCCAGGCTAGCTATTTCTGGCTGCGAGCTATCTGCAGATATTCACATTTTGGGAGAAGGGCTGTCTGAGACGCCCGTCACGGAACAACTAAGCTACGTTTGAAGTTTGAGGAAGCAAGACAAGCAAGCAGCCCCAGTCTCTGTGCCTCTGTGCGAGCAGTGCCATGGGCAGATGAGGCTGAGCAACAGCTTTCCAGGCTAGCCCTTTATGGCTGCCAACTATCTGCAGACGTTCGCATTTTCGGAGCATGGCTGCCGAAGGCCCCCAGCACGGACCACTTAAGCTATTTTTGAAGTGTCAGGAGGCAAGACAAGCAAGCAGCCCCAGACTCTGTGCCTCTGTGCGAGCAGTGCCATGGGCAGATGAGGCTGAGCAACAGCTTTCCAGGCTAGCTCTTTCTGCCTGCAAGCTATCTGCAGATGTTCGCATTTTAAGAGCATGGCTGCGGAAGGCCCCCAGCACGGACCACTTAAGCTATTTTTGAAGTGTCAGGAGTCAAGACAAGCAAGCAGCCCCAGACTCTGTGCCTCTGTGCGAGCAGTGCCATGGGCAGATGAGGCTGAGCAACAGCTTTCCAGGCTAGCTCTTTCTGCCTGCGAGCTATCGGCAGACGTTCGCATTTTAAGAGCAGGGCTGCCGGAGTCTCTCTGCACGAACTGCCAAAGTTATGTTTGAAGTTTGAGGTGGCAAGACAAGCAAGCAGCCCCAGTCTCTGTGCCTCTGTGCGAGCAGTGCCATGGGCAGATGAGGCTGAGCAACAGCTTTCCAGGCTAGCTCTTTCTGCCTGAGAGCTATCTGCAGACGTTCGCATTTTGGGAGAAGGGCTGCCGGAGAAGCCCTACACGGACCACCTAAGATACGTTTGAAGTTTGAGGTGGCAAGACAAGCAAGCAGCCCCAGTCTCTGTGCCTCTGTGCGAGCAGTGCCATGGGCAGATGAGGCTGAGCAACAGCTTTCCAGGCTAGCTCTTTCTGCCTGCGAGCTATCTGCAGACGTTCGAATTTTCGGAGAAGGGCTGCCGGAGGCCCCATGCACTGACCACCAAAGCTACATTTGAATTTTCAGGGAGCAAGACAAGCAAGCAGCCCCAGTTTCTGTGCCTCTGTGCGAGCAGTGCCATGGGCAGATGAGGCTGAGCAACAACTTTCCAGCGTAGCTATTTCTGCCTGCGAGCTATCTGCAGACGTTTCCATTTTCGGAGCATGGCTGCCGAAGGCCCCCGGCACGGACCACTTAAGCTATTTTTGAAGTGTCAGGAGGCAAGACAAGCAAGCAGCCCCAGACTCTGTGCCTCTGTGCGAGCAGTGCCATGGGCAGATGAAGCTGAGCAACAGCTTTCCAGGCTAGCTCTTTCCGCCTGCAAGCTATCTGTAGATGTTCGCATTTTCGGAGAAGGGCTGCCGGAGGCGCCCTACACGGACCACCTAAGATACGTTTGAAGTTTGAGGTGGCAAGACAAGCAAGCAGCCCCAGTCTCTGTGCCTCTGTGCGAGCAGTGCCATGGGCAGATGAGGCTGAGCAACAGCTTTCCAGGCTAGCTATTTCTGGCTGCGAGCTATCTGCAGATATTCACATTTTGGGAGAAGGGCTGTCTGAGACGCCCGTCACGGAACAACTAAGCTACGTTTGAAGTTTGAGGAAGCAAGACAAGCAAGCAGCCCCAGTCTCTGTGCCTCTGTGCGAGCAGTGCCATGGGCAGATGAGGCTGAGCAACAGCTTTCCAGGCTAGCTCTTTCTGCCTGCGAGCTATCTGCAGACGTTCGAATTTTCGGAGAAGGGCTGCCGGAGGCCCCATGCACTGACCACCAAAGCTACATTTGAATTTTCAGGGAGCAAGACAAGCAAGCAGCCCCAGTTTCTGTGCCTCTGTGCGAGCAGTGCCATGGGCAGATGAGGCTGAGCAACAGCTTTCCAGCGTAGCTATTTCTGCCTGCGAGCTATCTGCAGACGTTTCCATTTTCGGAGCATGGCTGCCGAAGGCCCCCGGCACGGACCACTTAAGCTATTTTTGAAGTGTCAGGAGGCAAGACAAGCAAGCAGCCCCAGACTCTGTGCCTCTGTGCGAGCAGTGCCATGGGCAGATGAAGCTGAGCAACAGCTTTCCAGGCTAGCTCTTTCCGCCTGCAAGCTATCTGTAGATGTTCGCATTTTCGGAGAAGGGCTGCCGGAGGCGCCCTACACGGACCACCTAAGATACGTTTGAAGTTTGAGGTGGCAAGACAAGCAAGCAGCCCCAGTCTCTGTGCCTCTGTGCGAGCAGTGCCATGGGCAGATGAGGCTGAGCAACAGCTTTCCAGGCTAGCTATTTCTGGCTGCGAGCTATCTGCAGATATTCACATTTTGGGAGAAGGGCTGTCTGAGACGCCCGTCACGGAACAACTAAGCTACGTTTGAAGTTTGAGGAAGCAAGACAAGCAAGCAGCCCCAGTCTCTGTGCCTCTGTGCGAGCAGTGCCATGGGCAGATGAGGCTGAGCAACAGCTTTCCAGGCTAGCCCTTTATGGCTGCCAACTATCTGCAGACGTTCGCATTTTCGGAGCATGGCTGCCGAAGGCCCCCAGCACGGACCACTTAAGCTATTTTTGAAGTGTCAGGAGGCAAGACAAGCAAGCAGCCCCAGACTCTGTGCCTCTGTGCGAGCAGTGCCATGGGCAGATGAGGCTGAGCAACAGCTTTCCAGGCTAGCTCTTTCCGCCTGCGAGCTATCTGTAGATGTTCGCATTTTCGGAGAAGGGCTGCCGGAGGCGCCCTACACGGACCACCTAAGATACTTTTGAAGTTTGAGGTGGAAAGACAAGCAAGCAGCCCCAGTCTCTGTGCCTCTGTGCGAGCAGTGCCATGGGCAGATGAGGCTGAGCAACAGCTTTCCAGGCTAGCTATTTCTGGCTGCGAGCTATCAGCAGATATTCACATTTTGGGAGAAGGGCTGTCTGAGGCGCCCGTCACGGAACAACTAAGCTACGTTTGAAGTTTGAGGAAGCAAGACAAGCAAGCAGCCCCAGTCTCTGTGCCTCTGTGCGAGCAGTGCCATGGGCAAATGAGGCTGAGCAACAGCTTTCCAGGCTAGCCCTTTATGGCTGCCAACTATCTGCAGACGTTCGCATTTTCGGAGCAGGGCTGCCGAAGGCCCCCAGCACGGACCACTTAAGCTATTTTTGAAGTGTCAGGAGTCAAGACAAGCAAGCAGCCCCAGACTCTGTGCCTCTGTGCGAGCAGTGCCATGGGCAGATGAGGCTGAGCAACAGCTTTCCAGGCTAGCTCTTTCTGCCTGCGAGCTATCGGCAGACGTTCGCATTTTAAGAGCAGGGCTGCCGGAGTCTCTCTGCACGAACTGCCAAAGTTATGTTTGAAGTTTGAGGTGGCAAGACAAGCAAGCAGCCCCAGTCTCTGTGCCTCTGTGCGAGCAGTGCCATGGGCAGATGAGGCTGAGCAACAGCTTTCCAGGCTAGCTCTTTCTGCCTGAGAGCTATCTGCAGACGTTCGCATTTTGGGAGAAGGGCTGCCGGAGAAGCCCTACACGGACCACCTAAGATACGTTTGAAGTTTGAGGTGGCAAGACAAGCAAGCAGCCCCAGTCTCTGTGCCTCTGTGCGAGCAGTGCCATGGGCAGATGAGGCTGAGCAACAGCTTTCCAGGCTAGCTCTTTCTGCCTGCGAGCTATCTGCAGACGTTCGAATTTTCGGAGAAGGGCTGCCGGAGGCCCCATGCACTGACCACCAAAGCTACATTTGAATTTTCAGGGAGCAAGACAAGCAAGCAGCCCCAGTTTCTGTGCCTCTGTGCGAGCAGTGCCATGGGCAGATGAGGCTGAGCAACAGCTTTCCAGCGTAGCTATTTCTGCCTGCGAGCTATCTGCAGACGTTTCCATTTTCGGAGCATGGCTGCCGAAGGCCCCCGGCACGGACCACTTAAGCTATTTTTGAAGTGTCAGGAGGCAAGACAAGCAAGCAGCCCCAGACTCTGTGCCTCTGTGCGAGCAGTGCCATGGGCAGATGAAGCTGAGCAACAGCTTTCCAGGCTAGCTCTTTCCGCCTGCAAGCTATCTGTAGATGTTCGCATTTTCGGAGAAGGGCTGCCGGAGGCGCCCTACACGGACCACCTAAGATACGTTTGAAGTTTGAGGTGGCAAGACAAGCAAGCAGCCCCAGTCTCTGTGCCTCTGTGCGAGCAGTGCCATGGGCAGATGAGGCTGAGCAACAGCTTTCCAGGCTAGCTATTTCTGGCTGCGAGCTATCTGCAGATATTCACATTTTGGGAGAAGGGCTGTCTGAGACGCCCGTCACGGAACAACTAAGCTACGTTTGAAGTTTGAGGAAGCAAGACAAGCAAGCAGCCCCAGTCTCTGTGCCTCTGTGCGAGCAGTGCCATGGGCAGATGAGGCTGAGCAACAGCTTTCCAGGCTAGCTCTTTCTGCCTGCGAGCTATCTGCAGACGTTCGAATTTTCGGAGAAGGGCTGCCGGAGGCCCCATGCACTGACCACCAAAGCTACATTTGAATTTTCAGGGAGCAAGACAAGCAAGCAGCCCCAGTTTCTGTGCCTCTGTGCGAGCAGTGCCATGGGCAGATGAGGCTGAGCAACAGCTTTCCAGCGTAGCTATTTCTGCCTGCGAGCTATCTGCAGACGTTTCCATTTTCGGAGCATGGCTGCCGAAGGCCCCCGGCACGGACCACTTAAGCTATTTTTGAAGTGTCAGGAGGCAAGACAAGCAAGCAGCCCCAGACTCTGTGCCTCTGTGCGAGCAGTGCCATGGGCAGATGAAGCTGAGCAACAGCTTTCCAGGCTAGCTCTTTCCGCCTGCAAGCTATCTGTAGATGTTCGCATTTTCGGAGAAGGGCTGCCGGAGGCGCCCTACACGGACCACCTAAGATACGTTTGAAGTTTGAGGTGGCAAGACAAGCAAGCAGCCCCAGTCTCTGTGCCTCTGTGCGAGCAGTGCCATGGGCAGATGAGGCTGAGCAACAGCTTTCCAGGCTAGCTATTTCTGGCTGCGAGCTATCTGCAGATATTCACATTTTGGGAGAAGGGCTGTCTGAGACGCCCGTCACGGAACAACTAAGCTACGTTTGAAGTTTGAGGAAGCAAGACAAGCAAGCAGCCCCAGTCTCTGTGCCTCTGTGCGAGCAGTGCCATGGGCAGATGAGGCTGAGCAACAGCTTTCCAGGCTAGCTCTTTCTGCCTGCGAGCTATCTGCAGACGTTCGAATTTTCGGAGAAGGGCTGCCGGAGGCCCCATGCACTGACCACCAAAGCTACATTTGAATTTTCAGGGAGCAAGACAAGCAAGCAGCCCCAGTTTCTGTGCCTCTGTGCGAGCAGTGCCATGGGCAGATGAGGCTGAGCAACAGCTTTCCAGCGTAGCTATTTCTGCCTGCGAGCTATCTGCAGACGTTTCCATTTTCGGAGCATGGCTGCCGAAGGCCCCCGGCACGGACCACTTAAGCTATTTTTGAAGTGTCAGGAGGCAAGACAAGCAAGCAGCCCCAGACTCTGTGCCTCTGTGCGAGCAGTGCCATGGGCAGATGAAGCTGAGCAACAGCTTTCCAGGCTAGCTCTTTCCGCCTGCAAGCTATCTGTAGATGTTCGCATTTTCGGAGAAGGGCTGCCGGAGGCGCCCTACACGGACCACCTAAGATACGTTTGAAGTTTGAGGTGGCAAGACAAGCAAGCAGCCCCA
Source organism: Opisthocomus hoazin (assembly GCF_030867145.1). Classification (NCBI taxonomy): domain Eukaryota; kingdom Metazoa; phylum Chordata; class Aves; order Opisthocomiformes; family Opisthocomidae; genus Opisthocomus; species Opisthocomus hoazin. Next base: position 8,101,199 of record NC_134429.1, read on the forward strand.
GTCTCTGTGCCTCTGTGCGAGCAGTGCCATGGGCAGATGAGGCTGAGCAACAGCTTTCCAGGCTAGCTATTTCTGGCTGCGAGCTATCTGCAGATATTCACATTTTGGGAGAAGGGCTGTCTGAGACGCCCGTCACGGAACAACTAAGCTACGTTTGAAGTTTGAGGAAGCAAGACAAGCAAGCAGCCCCAGTCTCTGTGCCTCTGTGCGAGCAGTGCCATGGGCAGATGAGGCTGAGCAACAGCTTTCCAGGCTAGCCCTTTATGGCTGCCAACTATCTGCAGACGTTCGCATTTTCGGAGCATGGCTGCCGAAGGCCCCCAGCACGGACCACTTAAGCTATTTTTGAAGTGTCAGGAGGCAAGACAAGCAAGCAGCCCCAGACTCTGTGCCTCTGTGCGAGCAGTGCCATGGGCAGATGAGGCTGAGCAACAGCTTTCCAGGCTAGCTCTTTCCGCCTGCGAGCTATCTGTAGATGTTCGCATTTTCGGAGAAGGGCTGCCGGAGGCGCCCTACACGGACCACCTAAGATACTTTTGAAGTTTGAGGTGGAAAGACAAGCAAGCAGCCCCAGTCTCTGTGCCTCTGTGCGAGCAGTGCCATGGGCAGATGAGGCTGAGCAACAGCTTTCCAGGCTAGCTATTTCTGGCTGCGAGCTATCAGCAGATATTCACATTTTGGGAGAAGGGCTGTCTGAGGCGCCCGTCACGGAACAACTAAGCTACGTTTGAAGTTTGAGGAAGCAAGACAAGCAAGCAGCCCCAGTCTCTGTGCCTCTGTGCGAGCAGTGCCATGGGCAAATGAGGCTGAGCAACAGCTTTCCAGGCTAGCCCTTTATGGCTGCCAACTATCTGCAGACGTTCGCATTTTCGGAGCAGGGCTGCCGAAGGCCCCCAGCACGGACCACTTAAGCTATTTTTGAAGTGTCAGGAGTCAAGACAAGCAAGCAGCCCCAGACTCTGTGCCTCTGTGCGAGCAGTGCCATGGGCAGATGAGGCTGAGCAACAGCTTTCCAGGCTAGCTCTTTCTGCCTGCGAGCTATCGGCAGACGTTCGCATTTTAAGAGCAGGGCTGCCGGAGTCTCTCTGCACGAACTGCCAAAGTTATGTTTGAAGTTTGAGGTGGCAAGACAAGCAAGCAGCCCCAGTCTCTGTGCCTCTGTGCGAGCAGTGCCATGGGCAGATGAGGCTGAGCAACAGCTTTCCAGGCTAGCTCTTTCTGCCTGAGAGCTATCTGCAGACGTTCGCATTTTGGGAGAAGGGCTGCCGGAGAAGCCCTACACGGACCACCTAAGATACGTTTGAAGTTTGAGGTGGCAAGACAAGCAAGCAGCCCCAGTCTCTGTGCCTCTGTGCGAGCAGTGCCATGGGCAGATGAGGCTGAGCAACAGCTTTCCAGGCTAGCTCTTTCTGCCTGCGAGCTATCTGCAGACGTTCGAATTTTCGGAGAAGGGCTGCCGGAGGCCCCATGCACTGACCACCAAAGCTACATTTGAATTTTCAGGGAGCAAGACAAGCAAGCAGCCCCAGTTTCTGTGCCTCTGTGCGAGCAGTGCCATGGGCAGATGAGGCTGAGCAACAGCTTTCCAGCGTAGCTATTTCTGCCTGCGAGCTATCTGCAGACGTTTCCATTTTCGGAGCATGGCTGCCGAAGGCCCCCGGCACGGACCACTTAAGCTATTTTTGAAGTGTCAGGAGGCAAGACAAGCAAGCAGCCCCAGACTCTGTGCCTCTGTGCGAGCAGTGCCATGGGCAGATGAAGCTGAGCAACAGCTTTCCAGGCTAGCTCTTTCCGCCTGCAAGCTATCTGTAGATGTTCGCATTTTCGGAGAAGGGCTGCCGGAGGCGCCCTACACGGACCACCTAAGATACGTTTGAAGTTTGAGGTGGCAAGACAAGCAAGCAGCCCCAGTCTCTGTGCCTCTGTGCGAGCAGTGCCATGGGCAGATGAGGCTGAGCAACAGCTTTCCAGGCTAGCTATTTCTGGCTGCGAGCTATCTGCAGATATTCACATTTTGGGAGAAGGGCTGTCTGAGACGCCCGTCACGGAACAACTAAGCTACGTTTGAAGTTTGAGGAAGCAAGACAAGCAAGCAGCCCCAGTCTCTGTGCCTCTGTGCGAGCAGTGCCATGGGCAGATGAGGCTGAGCAACAGCTTTCCAGGCTAGCTCTTTCTGCCTGCGAGCTATCTGCAGACGTTCGAATTTTCGGAGAAGGGCTGCCGGAGGCCCCATGCACTGACCACCAAAGCTACATTTGAATTTTCAGGGAGCAAGACAAGCAAGCAGCCCCAGTTTCTGTGCCTCTGTGCGAGCAGTGCCATGGGCAGATGAGGCTGAGCAACAGCTTTCCAGCGTAGCTATTTCTGCCTGCGAGCTATCTGCAGACGTTTCCATTTTCGGAGCATGGCTGCCGAAGGCCCCCGGCACGGACCACTTAAGCTATTTTTGAAGTGTCAGGAGGCAAGACAAGCAAGCAGCCCCAGACTCTGTGCCTCTGTGCGAGCAGTGCCATGGGCAGATGAAGCTGAGCAACAGCTTTCCAGGCTAGCTCTTTCCGCCTGCAAGCTATCTGTAGATGTTCGCATTTTCGGAGAAGGGCTGCCGGAGGCGCCCTACACGGACCACCTAAGATACGTTTGAAGTTTGAGGTGGCAAGACAAGCAAGCAGCCCCAGTCTCTGTGCCTCTGTGCGAGCAGTGCCATGGGCAGATGAGGCTGAGCAACAGCTTTCCAGGCTAGCTATTTCTGGCTGCGAGCTATCTGCAGATATTGACATTTTGGGAGAAGGGCTGTCTGAGACGCCCGTCACGGAACAACTAAGCTACGTTTGAAGTTTGAGGAAGCAAGACAAGCAAGCAGCCCCAGTCTCTGTGCCTCTGTGCGAGCAGTGCCATGGGCAGATGAGGCTGAGCAACAGCTTTCCAGGCTAGCCCTTTATGGCTGCCAACTATCTGCAGACGTTCGCATTTTCGGAGCATGGCTGCCGAAGGCCCCCAGCACGGACCACTTAAGCTATTTTTGAAGTGTCAGGAGGCAAGACAAGCAAGCAGCCCCAGACTCTGTGCCTCTGTGCGAGCAGTGCCATGGGCAGATGAGGCTGAGCAACAGCTTTCCAGGCTAGCTCTTTCCGCCTGCGAGCTATCTGTAGATGTTCGCATTTTCGGAGAAGGGCTGCCGGAGGCGCCCTACACGGACCACCTAAGATACGTTTGAAGTTTGAGGTGGCAAGACAAGCAAGCAGCCCCAGTCTCTGTGCCTCTGTGCGAGCAGTGCCATGGGCAGATGAGGCTGAGCAACAGCTTTCCAGGCTAGCTATTTCTGGCTGCGAGCTATCAGCAGATATTCACATTTTGGGAGAAGGGCTGTCTGAGGCGCCCGTCACGGAACAACTAAGCTACGTTTGAAGTTTGAGGAAGCAAGACAAGCAAGCAGCCCCAGTCTCTGTGCCTCTGTGCGAGCAGTGCCATGGGCAAATGAGGCTGAGCAACAGCTTTCCAGGCTAGCCCTTTATGGCTGCCAACTATCTGCAGACGTTCGCATTTTCGGAGCAGGGCTGCCGAAGGCCCCCAGCACGGACCACTTAAGCTATTTTTGAAGTGTCAGGAGTCAAGACAAGCAAGCAGCCCCAGACTCTGTGCCTCTGTGCGAGCAGTGCCATGGGCAGATGAGGCTGAGCAACAGCTTTCCAGGCTAGCTCTTTCTGCCTGCGAGCTATCGGCAGACGTTCGCATTTTAAGAGCAGGGCTGCCGGAGTCTCTCTGCACGAACTGCCAAAGTTATGTTTGAAGTTTGAGGTGGCAAGACAAGCAAGCAGCCCCAGTCTCTGTGCCTCTGTGCGAGCAGTGCCATGGGCAGATGAGGCTGAGCAACAGCTTTCCAGGCTAGCTCTTTCTGGCTGCGAGCTATCTGCAGACGTTCGCATTTTGGGAGAAGGGCTGCCGGAGAAGCCCTACACGGACCACCTAAGATACGTTTGAAGTTTGAGGTGGCAAGACAAGCAAGCAGCCCCAGTCTCTGTGCCTCTGTGCGAGCAGTGCCATGGGCAGATGAGGCTGAGCAACAGCTTTCCAGGCTAGCTATTTCTGGCTGCGAGCTATCTGCAGATATTCACATTTTGGGATCAGGGCTGCCGGAGGCACCCTACATGGACCACCTAAGCTACGTTTGAAGTTTGAGTGAGCAAGACAAGCAAGCAGCCCCAGTCTCTGTGCCTCTGTGCGAGCAGTGCCATGGGCAGATGAGGCTGAGCAACAGCTTTCCAGGCTAGCCCTTTATGGCTGCCAACTAGCTGCAGACGTTAGCATTTTCAGAGCATGGCTGCCGGAGGCCCCATTCACGGACCACCAAAGCTACGTTTGAAGTTTGAGGAAGCAAGACAAGCAAGCAGCCCCAGTTTCTGTGCCTCTGTGCGAGCAGTGCCATGGGCAGATGAGGATGAGCAACAGCTTTCCAGGCTAGCTCTTTCCGGCTGCGAGCTATCTGCAGACGTTCGCATTTTGGGAGAAGGGCTGCCGGAGGCCCCATTCACGGACCACTAAATATACATTAGAAGTCTGAGGGTGCAAAACAAGCAAGCAGCCCCAGTCTCTGTGCCTCTGTGCGAGCAGTGCCATGGGCAGATGAGGCTGAGCAACAGCTTTCCAGGCTAGCTCTTTCTGCCTGCAAGCTATCTGCAGACGTTCGCATTTTAAGAGCATGGCTGCGGAAGGCCCCTAGCACGGACCACTTAAGCTATTTTTGAAGTGTCAGGAGTCAAGACAAGCAAGCAGCCCCAATCTCTGTGCCTCTGTGCGAGCAGTGCCATGGGCAGATGAGGCTGAGCAACAGCTTTCCAGGCTAGCTCTTTCTGCCTGCGAGCTATCGGCAGACGTTCGCATTTTAAGAGCAGGGCTGCCGGAGACTCTGTGCACGGACTGCCAAAGTTATGTTTGAAGTTTGAGGTGGCAAGACAAGCAAGCAGCCCCAGTCTCTGTGCCTCTGTGCGAGCAGTGCCATGGGCAGATGAGGCTGAGCAACAGCTTTCCAGGCTAGCTCTTTCTGCCTGCGAGCTATCTGCAGACGTTCTAATCTTGGGAGAAGGGCTGCCGGAGAAGCCCTACACGGACCACCTAAGATACGTTTGAAGTTTGAGGTGGCAAGACAAGCAAGCAGCCCCAGTGTCTGTGCCTCTGTGCGAGCAGTGCCATGGGCAGATGAGGCTGAGCAACAGCTTTCCAGGCTAGCTCTTTCTGCCTGCGAGCTATCTGCAGACGTTCGAATTTTCGGAGAAGGGCTGCCGGAGGCCCCATGCACTGACCACCAAAGCTACATTTGAAGTTTCAGGGAGCAAGACAAGCAAGCAGCCCCAGTTTCTGTGCCTCTGTGCGAGCAGTGCCATGGGCAGATGAGGCTGAGCAACAGCTTTCCAGCGTAGCTATTTCTGCCTGCGAGCTATCTGCAGACGTTCGCATTTTCGGAGCATGGCTGCCGAAGGCCCCCGGCACGGACCACTTAAGCTATTTTTGAAGTGTCAGGAGGCAAGACAAGCAAGCAGCCCCAGACTCTGTGCCTCTGTGCGAGCAGTGCCATGGGCAGATGAAGCTGAGCAACAGCTTTCCAGGCTAGCTCTTTCCGCCTGCAAGCTATCTGTAGACGTTCGCATTTTCGGAGAACGGATGACGGAGGCGCCCTACACGGACCACCTAAGATACGTTTGAAGTTTCAGGGGGCAAGACAAGAAAGCAGCCCCAGTCTCTGTGCCTCTGTGCGAGCAGTGCCATGGGCAGATGAGGCTGAGCAACAGCTTTCCAGGCTAGCTATTTCTGGCTGCGAGTTATCAGCAGATATTCACATTTTGGGAGCAGGGCTGTCTGAGGCGCCCGTCACGGAACAACTAAGCTACGTTTGAAGTTTGAGGAAGCAAGACAAGCAAGCAGCCCCAGTCTCTGTGCCTCTGTGCGAGCAGTGCCATGGGCAGATGAGGCTGAGCAACAACTTTCCAGGCTAGACCTTTATGGCTGCCAACTATCTGCAGGCGTTAGCATTTTCAGAGCATGGCTGCCGGATGCCCCATTCACGGACCACCAAAGATACGTTTGAAGTTTGAGGTCGCAAGACAAGCAAGCAGCCCCAGTCTCTGTGCCTCTGTGCGAGCAGTGCCATGGGCAGATGAGGCTGAGCAACAGCTTTCCAGGCTAGCTCTTTCTGCCTGAGAGCTATCTGCACATATTCACATTTTGGGAGCAGGGCGGCCGGAGGAGACATGCACGGACTGCCAAAGTTATGTTTGAAGTTTGAGGTGGCAAGACAAGCAAGCAGCCCCAGTCCCTGTGCCTCTGTGCGAGCAGTGCCATGGGCAGATGAGGCTGAGCAACAGCTTTCCAGGCTAGCTCTTTCTGGCTGCCAGCTATCTGCAGACGTTCGCATTTTGGGAGAAGGGCTGCCGGAGGCGCCCTACACGGACCACCTAAGATACTTTTGAAGTTTGAGGTGGCAAGACAAGCAAGCAGCCCCAGTCTCTGTGCCTCTGTGCGAGCAGTGCCATGGGCAGATGAGGCTGAGCAACAGCTTTCCAGGCTAGCTCTTTCTGGCTGCGAGCTATCTGCAGATATTCACATTTTGGGATCAGGGCTGCCGGAGGCGCCCTACATGGACCACCTAAGCTACGTTTGAAGTTTGAGTGAGCAAGACAAGCAAGCAGCCCCAGTCTCTGTGCCTCTGTGCGAGCAGTGCCATGGGCAGATGAGGCTGAGCAACAGCTTTCCAGGCTAGCCCTTTATGGCTGCCAACTAGCTGCAGACGTTAGCATTTTCAGAGCATGGCTGCCGGAGGCCCCATTCACGGACCACCAAAGCTACGTTTGAAGTTTGAGGAAGCAAGACAAGCAAGCAGCCCCAGTTTCTGTGCCTCTGTGCGAGCAGTGCCATGGGCAGATGAGGATGAGCAACAGCTTTCCAGGCTAGCTCTTTCCGGCTGCGAGCTATCTGCAGACGTTCGCATTTTGGGAGAAGGGCTGCCGGAGGCCCCATTCACGGACCACTAAATATACATTAGAAGTCTGAGGGGGCAAAACAAGCAAGCAGCCCCAGTCTCTGTGCCTCTGTGCGAGCAGTGCCATGGGCAGATGAGGCTGAGCAACAGCTTTCCAGGCTAGCTCTTTCTGCCTGCAAGCTATCTGCAGACGTTCGCATTTTAAGAGCATGGCTGCGGAAGGCCCCTAGCACGGACCACTTAAGCTATTTTTGAAGTGTCAGGAGTCAAGACAAGCAAGCAGCCCCAATCTCTGTGCCTCTGTGCGAGCAGTGCCATGGGCAGATGAGGCTGAGCAACAGCTTTCCAGGCTAGCTCTTTCTGCCTGCGAGCTATCGGCAGACGTTCGCATTTTAAGAGCAGGGCTGCCGGAGACTCTGTGCACGGACTGCCAAAGTTATGTTTGAAGTTTGAGGTGGCAAGACAAGCAAGCAGCCCCAGTCTCTGTGCCTCTGTGCGAGCAGTGCCATGGGCAGATGAGGCTGAGCAACAGCTTTCCAGGCTAGCTCTTTCTGCCTGCGAGCTATCTGCAGACGTTCGCATTTTGGGAGAAGGGCTGCCGGAGAAGCCCTACACGGACCACCTAAGATACGTTTGAAGTTTGAGGTGGCAAGACAAGCAAGCAGCCCCAGTCTCTGTGCCTCTGTGCGAGCAGTGCCATGGGCAGATGAGGCTGAGCAACAGCTTTCCAGCGTAGCTATTTCTGCCTGCGAGCTATCTGCAGACGTTCGCATTTTCGGAGCATGGCTGCCGAAGGCCCCCGGCACGGACCACTTAAGCTATTTTTGAAGTGTCAGGAGGCAAGACAAGCAAGCAGCCCCAGACTCTGTGCCTCTGTGCGAGCAGTGCCATGGGCAGATGAAGCTGAGCAACAGCTTTCCAGGCTAGCTCTTTCCGCCTGCAAGCTATCTGTAGACGTTCGCATTTTCGGAGAACGGATGACGGAGGCGCCCTACACGGACCACCTAAGATACGTTTGAAGTTTCAGGGGGCAAGACAAGAAAGCAGCCCCAGTCTCTGTGCCTCTGTGCGAGCAGTGCCATGGGCAGATGAGGCTGAGCAACAGCTTTCCAGGCTAGCTATTTCTGGCTGCGAGTTATCAGCAGATATTCACATTTTGGGAGCAGGGCTGTCTGAGGCGCCCGTCACGGAACAACTAAGCTACGTTTGAAGTTTGAGGAAGCAAGACAAGCAAGCAGCCCCAGTCTCTGTGCCTCTGTGCGAGCAGTGCCATGGGCAGATGAGGCTGAGCAACAACTTTCCAGGCTAGACCTTTATGGCTGCCAACTATCTGCAGGCGTTAGCATTTTCAGAGCATGGCTGCCGGATGCCCCATTCACGGACCACCAAAGATACGTTTGAAGTTTGAGGTCGCAAGACAAGCAAGCAGCCCCAGTCTCTGTGCCTCTGTGCGAGCAGTGCCATGGGCAGATGAGGCTGAGCAACAGCTTTCCAGGCTAGCTCTTTCTGCCTGAGAGCTATCTGCACATATTCACATTTTGGGAGCAGGGCGGCCGGAGGAGACATGCACGGACTGCCAAAGTTATGTTTGAAGTTTGAGGTGGCAAGACAAGCAAGCAGCCCCAGTCCCTGTGCCTCTGTGCGAGCAGTGCCATGGGCAGATGAGGCTGAGCAACAGCTTTCCAGGCTAGCTCTTTCTGGCTGCCAGCTATCTGCAGACGTTCGCATTTTGGGAGAAGGGCTGCCGGAGGCGCCCTACACGGACCACCTAAGATACTTTTGAAGTTTGAGGTGGCAAGACAAGCAAGCAGCCCCAGTCTCTGTGCCTCTGTGCGAGCAGTGCCATGGGCAGATGAGGCTGAGCAACAGCTTTCCAGGCTAGCTCTTTCTGGCTGCGAGCTATCTGCAGATATTCACATTTTGGGATCAGGGCTGCCGGAGGCGCCCTACATGGACCACCTAAGCTACGTTTGAAGTTTGAGTGAGCAAGACAAGCAAGCAGCCCCAGTCTCTGTGCCTCTGTGCGAGCAGTGCCATGGGCAGATGAGGCTGAGCAACAGCTTTCCAGGCTAGCCCTTTATGGCTGCCAACTAGCTGCAGACGTTAGCATTTTCAGAGCATGGCTGCCGGAGGCCCCATTCACGGACCACCAAAGCTACGTTTGAAGTTTGAGGAAGCAAGACAAGCAAGCAGCCCCAGTTTCTGTGCCTCTGTGCGAGCAGTGCCATGGGCAGATGAGGATGAGCAACAGCTTTCCAGGCTAGCTCTTTCTGGCTGCGAGCTATCTGCAGACGTTCGCATTTTGGGAGCAGGGCTGCCGGAGGCCCCATTCACGGACCACTAAATATACATTAGAAGTCTGAGGGGGCAAAACAAGCAAGTAGCCCCAGTCTCTGTGCCTCTGTGCGAGCAGTGCCATGGGCAGATGAGGCTGAGCAACAGCTTTCCAGGCTAGCTCTTTCTGCCTGCAAGCTATCTGCAGACGTTCGCATTTTAAGAGCATGGCTGCGGAAGGCACCCAGCACGGACCACTTAAGCTATTTTTGAAGTGTCAGGAGTCAAGACAAGCAAGCAGCCCCAATCTCTGTGCCTCTGTGCGAGCAGTGCCATGGGCAGATGAGGCTGAGCAACAGCTTTCCAGGCTAGCTCTTTCTGCCTGCGAGCTATCGGCAGACGTTCGCATTTTAAGAGCAGGGCTGCCGGAGACTCTGTGCACGGACTGCCAAAGTTATGTTAGAAGTTTGAGGTGGCAAGACAAGCAAGCAGCCCCAGTCTCTGTGCCTCTGTGCGAGCAGTGCCATGGGCAGATGAGGCTGAGCAACAGCTTTCCAGGCTAGCTCTTTCTGCCTGCGAGCTATCTGCAGACGTTCGCATTTTGGGAGAAGGGCTGCCGGAGGCCCCATGCACTGACCACCAAAGCTACATTTGAAGTTTCAGGGAGCAAGACAAGCAAGCAGCCCCAGTTTCTGTGCCTCTGTGCGAGCAGTGCCATGGGCAGATGAGGCTGAGCAACAGCTTTCCAGCGTAGCTATTTCTGCCTGCGAGCTATCTGCAGACGTTCGCATTTTCGGAGCATGGCTGCCGAAGGCCCCCGGCACGGACCACTTAAGCTATTTTTGAAGTGTCAGGAGGCAAGACAAGCAAGCAGCCCCAGACTCTGTGCCTCTGTGCGAGCAGTGCCATGGGCAGATGAAGCTGAGCAACAGCTTTCCAGGCTAGCTCTTTCCGCCTGCAAGCTATCTGTAGACGTTCGCATTTTCGGAGAACGGATGACGGAGGCGCCCTACACGGACCACCTAAGATACGTTTGAAGTTTCAGGGGGCAAGACAAGAAAGCAGCCCCAGTCTCTGTGCCTCTGTGCGAGCAGTGCCATGGGCAGATGAGGCTGAGCAACAGCTTTCCAGGCTAGCTATTTCTGGTTGCGAGCTATCAGCAGATATTCACATTTTGGGAGCAGGGCTGTCTGAGGCGCCCGTCACGGAACAACTAAGCTACGTTTGAAGTTTGAGGAAGCAAGACAAGCAAGCAGCCCCAGTCTCTGTGCCTCTGTGCGAGCAGTGCCATGGGCAGATGAGGCTGAGCAACAGCTTTCCAGGCTAGCCCTTTATGGCTGCCAACTATCTGCAGGCGTTAGCATTTTCAGAGCATGGCTGCCGGATGCCCCATTCACGGACCACCTAAGATACGTTTGAAGTTTGAGGTCGCAAGACAAGCAAGCAGCCCCAGTGTCTGTGCCTCTGTGCGAGCAGTGCCATGGGCAGATGAGGCTGAGCAACAGCTTTCCTGGCTAGCTTTTTATGGCTGCCAGATATCTGCAGACATTCGCATTTTCGGAGAAGGGCTGCCGGAGGCCCCATGCACTGACCACCAAAGCTACATTTGAGCTTTCAGGGAGCAAGACAAGCAAGCAGCCCCAGTCTCTGTGCCTCTGTGCGAGCAGTGCCATGGGCAGATGAGGCTGAGCAACAGCTTTCCAGGCTAGCTCTTTCTGGCTCGAGCTATCTGCAGACGTTCGCATTTTCAGAGCAGGGCTGGCAGAGCCTCTCTGCACGGACTGCCAAAGTTATGTTTGAAGTTTGAGGTGGCAAGACAAGCAAGCAGCCCCAGTCTCTGTGCCTCTGTGCGAGCAGTGCCATGGGCAGATGAGGCTGAGCAACAGCTTTCCAGGCTAGCTATTTCTGACTGCGAGCTATCTGCAGATATTCACATTTTGGGAGCAGGGCTGCCGGAGGGGACATGCAAGGACCACCAAAGCTACATTTGAAGTTTGAGGGGGCAAAACAAGCAAGCAGCCAAAGTCTCTGTGCCTCTGTGCGAGCAGTGCCATGGGCAGATGAGGCTGAGCAACAGCTTTCCAGGCTAGCTCTGTCGGGCTGCCAGCTATCTGCAGACGTTCGCATTTTCGGAGAAGGGCTACCGGAGGCCCCATTCGCGGACAACTAAAACTACATTTGAAGTTTGCGGTGGCAAAACAAGCAAGCAGCCCCAGTCTCTGTGCCTCTGTGCGAGCAGTGCCATGGGCAGATGAGGCTGAGCAACAGCTTTCCAGGCTAGCTCTTTCTGCCGGCAAGCTATCGGCAGACGTTCGCATTTTAAGAGCAGGGCTGCCGGAGACTCTGTGCACGGACTGCCAAAGATATGTTTGAAGTTTGAGGTGGCAAGACAAGCAAGCAGCCCCAGTCTCTGTGCCTCTGTGCGAGCAGTGCCATGGGCAGATGAGGCTGAGCAACAGCTTTCCAGGCTAGCTCTTTCTGCCTGCGAGCTATCTGCAGACGTTCGCATTTTGGGAGAAGGGCTGCCGGAGAAGCCCTACACGGACCACCTAAGATACGTTTGAAGTTTGAGGTGGCAAGACAAGCAAGCAGCCCCAGTCTCTGTGCCTCTGTGCGAGCAGTGCCATGGGCAGATGAGGCTGAGCAACAGCTTTCCAGGCTAGCTCCTTCTGCCTGCGAGCTATCTGCAGACGTTCGAATTTTCGGAGAAGGGCTGCCGGAGGCCCCATGCACTGACCACCAAAGCTACATTTGAAGTTTCAGGGAGCAAGACAAGCAAGCAGCCCCAGTTTCTGTGCCTCTGTGCGAGCAGTGCCATGGGCAGATGAGGCTGAGCAACAGCTTTCCAGGCTAGCTCTTTCTGGCTGCCAGCTATCTGCAGATGTTCATATTTTGGGAGCAGGGCTGCCAGAGGCTCCCGGCACGGACCCCAAGAGCTACGTTTGAAGTTTGAGGTGGCAAGACAAGCAAGCAGCCCCAGTCTCTGTGCCTCTGTGCGAGCAGTGCCGTGGGCAGATGAGGCTGAGCAACAGCTTTCCAGGCTAGCCCCTTCTGCCTGCCAGCTATCTGCAGACGTTCGCATTTTCAGAGCAGGGCTGCCGCAGGCTCCCGGCACGGACCCCATAATCTACGTTTGAAGTTTGAGGTGGCAAGACAAGCAAGCAGCCCCAGTCTCTGTGCCTCTGTGCGAGCAGTGCCATGGGCAGATGAGGCTGAGCAACAGCTTTCCAGGCTAGCTCCTTCTGCCTGCGAGCTATCTGCAGACGTTCGAATTTTCGGAGAAGGGCTGCCGGAGGCCCCATGCACTGACCACCAAAGATATGTTTGAAGTTTGAGGTGGCAAGACAAGCAAGCAGCCCCAGTCTCTGTGCCTCTGTGCGAGCAGTGCCATGGGCAGATGAGGCTGAGCAACAGCTTTCCTGGCTAGCTTTTTATGGCTGCCAGATATCTGCAGACATTAGCATTTTCGGAGAAGGGCTGCCGGAGGCCCCATGCACTGACCACCAAAGCTACATTTGAGCTTTCAGGGAGCAAGACAAGCAAGCAGTTTCACTCTCTGTGCCTCTGTGCGAGCAGTGGCATGGGCAGATGAGGCTGAGCAACAGCTTTCCAGGCTAGCTCTTTCTGGCTCGAGCTATCTGCAGACGTTCGCATTTTCAGAGCAGGGCTGCCGGAGGCTCTCTGCACGGACTGCCAAAGTTATGTTTGAAGTTTGAGGTGTCAAGACAAGCAAGCAGCCCCAGTCTCTGTGCCTCTGTGCGAGCAGTGCCATGGGCAGATGAGGCTGAGCAACAGCTTTCCAGGCTAGCTCTTTCTGCCTGCGAGCTATCTGCAGACGTTCGAATTTTCGGAGAAGGGCTGCCGGAGGCCCCATGCACTGACCACCAAAGCTACATTTGAAGTTTCAGAGAGCAAGACAAGCAAGCAGCCCCAGTTTCTGTGCCTCTGTGCGAGCAGTGCCATGGGCAGATGAGGCTGAGCAACAGCTTTCCAGGGTAGCTCTTTCTGCCTGCGAGCTATCTGCAGACGTTCGCATTTTGGGAGAAGGGCTGCCGGAGAAGCCCTACACGGACCACCTAAGATACGTTTGAAGTTTGAGGTGGCAAGACAAGCAAGCAGCCCCAGTCTCTGTGCCTCTGTGCGAGCAGTGCCATGGGCAGATGAGGCTGAGCAACTGCTTTCCAGGCTAGCTCTTTCTGCCTGCGAGCTATCTGCAGACGTTCGCATTTTTGGAGAAGGGCTGCCGGAGGCCCCATGCACTGACCACCAAAGCTACATTTGAAGTTTCAGGGAGCAAGACAAGCAAGCAGCCCCAGTGTCTGTGCCTCTGTGCGAGCAGTGCCATGGGCAGATGAGGCTGAGCAACAGCTTTCCAGGCTAGCCCTTTATGGCTGCCAACTATCTGCAGGCGTTAGCATTTTCAGAGCATGGCTGCCGGAGGCCCCATTCACGGACCACCAAAGATACGTTTGAAGTTTGAGGTCGCAAGACAAGCAAGCAGCCCCAGTCTCTGTGCCTCTGTGCGAGCAGTGCCATGGGCAGATGAGGCTGAGCAACAGCTTTCCAGGCTAGCTATTTCTGGCTGCGAGCTATCTGCAGATATTCACATTTTGGGATCAGGGCTGCCGGAGGCGCCCTACATGGACCACCTAAGCTACGTTTGAAGTTTGAGTGAGCAAGACAAGCAAGCAGCCCCAGTCTCTGTGCCTCTGTGCGAGCTGTGCCATGGGCAGATGAGGCTGAGCAACAGCTTTCCAGGCTAGCCCTTTATGGCTGCCAACTAGCTGCAGACGTTAGCATTTTCAGAGCATGGCTGCCGGAGGCCCCATGCACGGACCACCTAAGATACGTTTGAAGTTTGAGGAAGCAAGACAAGCAAGCAGCCCCAGTTTCTGTGCCTCTGTGCGAGCAGTGCCATGGGCAGATGAGGCTGAGCAACAGCTTTCCAGGCTAGCTCTTTCTGGCTGCGAGCTATCTGCAGACGTTCGCATTTTGGGAGAAGGGCTGCCGGAGGCCCCATTCACGGACCACTAAAAATACATTACAAGTCTGAGGGGGCAAAACAAGCAAGCAGCCGCAGTCTCTGTGCCTCTGTGCGAGCAGTGCCATGGGCAGATGAGGCTGAGCAACAGCTTTCCAGGCTAGCTCTTTCTGCCTGCAAGCTATCTGCAGACGTTCGCATTTTAAGAGCATGGCTGCCGAAGGCCCCCAGCACGGACCACTTAAGCTATTTTTGAAGTGTCAGGAGTCAAGACAAGCAAGCAGCCCCAGTCTCTGTGCCTCTGTGCGAGCAGTGCCATGGGCAGATGAGGCTGAGCAACAGCTTTCCAGGCTAGCTCTTTCTGCCTGCGAGCTATCGGCAGACGTTCGCATTTTAAGAGCAGGGCTGCCGGAGACTCTGTGCACGGACTGCCAAAGTTATGTTTGAAGTTTGAGGTGGCAAGACAAGCAAGCAGCCCCAGTCTCTGTGCCTCTGTGCGAGCAGTGCCATGGGCAGATGAGGCTGAGCAACAGCTTTCCAGGCTAGCTCTTTCTGCCTGCGAGCTATCGGCAGACGTTCGCATTTTGGGAGAAGGGCTGCCGGAGAAGCCCTACACGGACCACCTAAGATACGTTTGAAGTTTGAGGTGGCAAGACAAGCAAGCAGCCCCAGTCTCTGTGCCTCTGTGCGAGCAGTGCCATGGGCAGATGAGGCTGAGCAACAGCTTTCCTGGCTAGCTTTTTATGGCTGCCAGATATCTGCAGACATTAGCATTTTCGGAGAAGGGCTGCCGGAGGCCCCATGCACTGACCACCAAAGCTACATTTGAGCTTTCAGGGAGCAAGACAAGCAAGCAGTTTCACTCTCTGTGCCTCTGTGCGAGCAGTGGCATGGGCAGATGAGGCTGAGCAACAGCTTTCCAGGCTAGCTCTTTCTGGCTCGAGCTATCTGCAGACGTTCGCATTTTCAGAGCAGGGCTGCCAGAGCCTCTCTGCACGGACTGCCAAAGTTATGTTTGAAGTTTGAGGTGTCAAGACAAGCAAGCAGCCCCAGTCTCTGTGCCTCTGTGCGAGCAGTGCCATGGGCAGATGAGGCTGAGCAACAGCTTTCCAGGCTAGCTCTTTCTGCCTGCGAGCTATCTGCAGACGTTCGCATTTTGGGAGAAGGGCTGCCGGAGAAGCCCTACACGGACCACCTAAGATACGTTTGAAGTTTGAGGTGGCAAGACAAGCAAGCAGCCCCAGTCTCTGTGCCTCTGTGCGAGCAGTGCCATGGGCAGATGAGGCTGAGCAACAGCTTTCCAGGCTAGCTCTTTCTGCCTGCGAGCTATCTGCAGACGTTCGAATTTTCGGAGAAGGGCTGCCGGAGGCCCCATTCACGGACCACTAAAAATACATTAGAAGTCTGAGGTGGCAAAACAAGCAAGCAGCCCCAGTCTCTGTGCCTCTGTGCGAGCAGTGCCATGGGCAGATGAGGCTGAGCAACAGCTTTCCAGGCTAGCTCTTTCTGCCTGCAAGCTATCTGCAGACGTTCGCATTTTAAGAGCATGGCTGCGGAAGGCCCCCAGCACGGACCACTTAAGCTATTTTTGAAGTGTCAGGAGTCAAGACAAGCAAGCAGCCCCAATCTCTGTGCCTCTGTGCGAGCAGTGCCATGGGCAGATGAGGCTGAGCAACAGCTTTCCAGGCTAGCTCTTTCTGCCTGCCAGCTATCGGCAGACGTTCGCATTTTAAGAGCAGGGCTGCCGGAGAATCTGTGCACGGACTGCCAAATTTATGTTTGAAGTTTGAGGTGGCAAGACAAGCAAGCAGCCCCAGTGTCTGTGCCTCTGTGCGAGCAGTGCCATGGGCAGATGAGGCTGAGCAACAGCTTTCCAGGCTAGCTCTTTCTGCCTGCGAGCTATCTGCAGACGTTCGAATTTTCGGAGAAGGGCTGCCGGAGGCCCCATGCACTGACCACCAAAGCTACATTTGAAGTTTCAGGGAGCAAGACAAGCAAGCAGCCCCAGTTTCTGTGCCTCTGTGCGAGCAGTGCCATGGGCAGATGAGGCTGAGCAACAGCTTTCCAGGCTAGCTATTTCTGCCTGCGAGCTATCTGCAGACGTTCGCATTTTCGGAGCATGGCTGCCGAAGGCCCCCGGCACGGACCACTTAAGCTATTTTTGAAGTGTCAGGAGGCAAGACAAGCAAGCAGCCCCAGACTCTGTGCCTCTGTGCGAGCAGTGCCATGGGCAGATGAAGCTGAGCAACAGCTTTCCAGGCTAGCTCTTTCCGCCTGCAAGCTATCTGTAGACGTTCGCTTTTTCGGAGAACGGCTGACGGAGGCGCCCTACACGGACCACCTAAGATACGTTTGAAGTTTCAGGGGGCAAGACAAGAAAGCAGCCCCAGTCTCTGTGCCTCTGTGCGAGCAGTGCCATGGGCAGATGAGGCTGAGCAACAGCTTTCCAGGCTAGCTATTTCTGGCTGCGAGCTATCAGCAGATATTCACATTTTGGGAGCAGGGCTGTCTGAGGCGCCCGTCACGGAACAACTAAGCTACGTTTGAAGTTTGAGGAAGCAAGACAAGCAAGCAGCCCCAGTCTCTGTGCCTCTGTGCGAGCAGTGCCATGGGCAGATGAGGCTGAGCAACAGCTTTCCAGGCTAGCCCTTTATGGCTGCCAACTATCTGCAGGCGTTAGCATTTTCAGAGCATGGCTGCCGGATGCCCCATTCACGGACCACCAAAGATACGTTTGAAGTTTGAGGTCGCAAGACAAGCAAGCAGCCCCAATCTCTGTGCCTCTGTGCGAGCAGTGCCATGGGCAGATGAGGCTGAGCAACAGCTTTCCAGGCTAGCTCTTTCTGCCTGCGAGCTATCGGCAGACGTTCGCATATTAAGAGCAGGGCTGCCGGAGACTCTGTGCACGGACTGCCAAAGATATGTTTGAAGTTTGAGGTGGCAAGACAAGTAAGCAGCCCCAGTCTCTGTGCCTCTGTGCGAGCAGTGCCATGGGCAGATGAGGCTGAGCAACAGCTTTCCAGGCTAGCTCTTTCTGCCTGCGAGCTATCTGCAGACGTTCGCATTTTGGGAGAAGGGCTGCCGGAGAAGCCCTACACGGACCACCTAAGATACGTTTGAAGTTTGAGGTGGCAAGACAAGCAAGCAGCCCCAGTCTCTGTGCCTCTGTGCGAGCAGTGCCATGGGCAGATGAGGCTGAGCAACAGCTTTCCAGGCTAGCTCTTTCTGCCTGCGAGCTATCTGCAGACGTTCGAATTTTCGGAGAAGGGCTGCCGGAGGCCCCATGCACTGACCACCAAAGCTACATTTGAAGTTTCAGGGAGCAAGACAAGCAAGCAGCCCCAGTTTCTGTGCCTCTGTGCGAGCAGTGCCATGGGCAGATGAGGCTGAGCAACAGCTTTCCAGCGTAGCTATTTCTGCCTGCGAGCTATCTGCAGACGTTCGCATTTTCGGAGCATGGCTGCCGAAGGCCCCCGGCACGGACCACTTAAGCTATTTTTGAAGTGTCAGGAGGCAAGACAAGCAAGCAGCCCCAGACTCTGTGCCTCTGTGCGAGCAGTGCCATGGGCAGATGAAGCTGAGCAACAGCTTTCCAGGCTAGCTCTTTCCGCCTGCAAGCTATCTGTAGACGTTCGCATTTTCGGAGAACGGATGACGGAGGCGCCCTACACGGACCACCTAAGATACGTTTGAAGTTTGAGGTGGCAAGACAAGCAAGCAGCCCCAGTCTCTCTGCCTCTGTGCGAGCAGTGCCATGGGCAGATGAGGCTGAGCAACAGCTTTCCAGGCTAGCTATTTCTGGCTGCGAGCTATCAGCAGATATTCACATTTTGGGAGCAGGGCTGTCTGAGGCGCCCGTCACGGAACAACTAAGCTACGTTTGAAGTTTGAGGAAGCAAGACAAGCAAGCAGCCCCAGTGTCTGTGCCTCTGTGCGAGCAGTGCCATGGGCAGATGAGGCTGAGCAACAGCTTTCCAGGCTAGCCCTTTATGGCTGCCAACTATCTGCAGGCTATAGCATTTTCAGAGCATGGCTGCCGGAGGCCCCATTCACGGACCACCAAAGATACGTTTGAAGTTTGAGGTCGCAAGACAAGCAAGCAGCCCCAGTCTCTGTGCCTCTGTGCGACCAGTGCCATGGGCAGATGAGGCTGAGCAACAGCTTTCCAGGCTAGCTCTTTCTGCCTGAGAGCTATCTGCAGATGTTCGCATTTTGGGAGCAGGGCTGCCGGAGGCCCCATGCACGGACCACCTAAGCTACGTTTGAAGTTTGAGGGAGCAAGACAAGCAAGCAGCCCCAGTCTCTGTGCCTCTGTGCGAGCAGTGCCATGGGCAGATGAGGCTGAGCAACAGCTTTCCAGGCTAGCTCTTTCTGGCTGCCAGCTATCTGCAGATGTTCATATTTTGGGAGCAGGGCTGCCGGAGGCTTCCTGCACGGACCACCTAAGATACATTTGAAGTTTGAGGTGGCAAGACAAGCAAGCAGCCCCAGTCTCTGTGCCTCTGTGCGAGCAGTGCCATGGGCAGATGAGGCTGAGCAACAGCTTTCCAGGCTAGCTTTTTATGGCTGCCAGATATCTGCAGACATTCGCATTTTCGGAGAAGGGCTGCCGGAGGCCCCATGCACTGACCACCAAAGCTACATTTGAGCTTTCAGGGAGCAAGACAAGCAAGCAGCCCCAGTCTCTGTGCCTCTGTGCGAGCAGTGGCATGGGCAGATGAGGCTGAGCAACAGCTTTCCAGGCTAGCTCTTTCTGGCTCGAGCTATCTGCAGACGTTCGCATTTTCAGAGCAGGGCTGCCAGAGCCTCTCTGCACGGACTGCCAAAGTTATGTTTGAAGTTTGAGGTGGCAAGACAAGCAAGCAGCCCCAGTCTCTGTGCCTCTGTGCGAGCAGTGCCATGGGCAGATGAGGCTGAGCAACAGCTTTCCAGGCTAGCTCTTTCTGCCTGCGAGCTATCTGCAGACGTTCGCATTTTGGGAGAAGGGCTGCCGGAGAAGCCCTACACGGACCACCTAAGATACGTTTGAAGTTTGAGGTGGCAAGACAAGCAAGCAGCCCCAGTCTCTGTGCCTCTGTGCGAGCAGTGCCATGGGCAGATGAGGCTGAGCAACAGCTTTCCAGGCTAGCTCTTTCTGCCTGCGAGCTATCTGCAGACGTTCGCATTTTGGGAGAAGGGCTGCCGGAGGCCCCATGCACTGACCACCAAAGCTACATTTGAAGTTTCAGGGAGCAAGACAAGCAAGCAGCCCCAGTTTCTGTGCCTCTGTGCGAGCAGTGCCATGGGCAGATGAGGCTGAGCAACAGCTTTCCAGGCTAGCTCTTTCTGCCTGCAAGCTATCTGCAGACGTTCGCATTTTAAGAGCATGGCTGACGAAGGCCCCCAGCACGGACCACTTAAGCTATTTTTGAAGTGTCAGGAGTCAAGACAAGCAAGCAGCCCCAGTCTCTGTGCCTCTGTGCGAGCAGTGCCATGGGCAGATGAGGCTGAGCAACAGCTTTCCAGGCTAGCTCTTTCTGCCTGCGAGCTATCGGCAGACGTTCGCATTTTAAGAGCAGGGCTGCCGGAGACTCTGTGCACGGACTGCCAAAGTTATGTTTGAAGTCTGAGGTGGCAAGACAAGCAAGCAGCCCCAGTCTCTGTGCCTCTGTGCGAGCAGTGCCATGGGCAGATGAGGCTGAGCAACTGCTTTCCAGGCTAGCTCTTTCTGCCTGCGAGCTATCTGCAGACGTTCGCATTTTGGGAGAAGGGCTGCCGGAGAAGCCCTACACGGACCACCTAAGATACGTTTGAAGTTTGAGGTGGCAAGACAAGCAAGCAGCCCCAGTCTCTGTGCCTCTGTGCGAGCAGTGCCATGGGCAGATGAGGCTGAGCAACAGCTTTCCAGGCTAGCTCTTTCTGCCTGCGAGCTATCTGCAGACGTTCGCATTTTCGGAGAAGGGCTGCCGAAGGCCCCCGGCACGGACCACTTAAGCTATTTTTGAAGTGTCAGGAGGCAAGACAAGCAAGCAGCCCCAGACTCTGTGCCTCTGTGCGAGCAGTGCAATGGGCAGATGAGGCTGAGCAACAGCTTTCCAGGCTAGCTCTTTCCGCCTGCAAGCTATCTGTAGACGTTCGCATTTTCGGAGAACGGCTGACGGAGGCGCCCTACACGGACCACCTAAGATACGTTTGAATTTGAGGTGGCAAGACAAGCAAGCAGCCCCAGTCTCTGTGCCTCTGTGCGAGCAGTGCCATGGGCAGATGAGGCTGAGCAACAGCTTTCCAGGCTAGCTATTTCTGGCTGCGAACTATCAGCAGATATTCACATTTTGGGAGCAGGGCTGTCTGAGGCGCCCGTCACGGAACAACTAAGCTACGTTTGAAGTTTGAGGAAGGAAGACAAGCAAGCAGCCCCAGTCTCTGTGCCTCTGTGCGAGCAGTGCCATGGGCAGATGAGGCTGAGCAACAGCTTTCCAGGCTAGCCCTTTATGGCTGCCAACTATCTGCAGGCGTTAGCATTTTCAGAGCATGGCTGCCGGAGGCCCCATTCACGGACCACCAAAGATACGTTTGAAGTTTGAGGTCGCAAGACAAGCAAGCAGCCCCAGTCTCTGTGCCTCTGTGCGACCAGTGCCATGGGCAGATGAGGCTGAGCAACAGCTTTCCAGGCTAGCTCTTTCTGCCTGAGAGCTATCTGCAGATGTTCGCATTTTGGGAGCAGGGCTGCCGGAGGCCCCATGCACGGACCACCTAAGCTACGTTTGAAGTTTGAGGGAGCAAGACAAGCAAGCAGCCCCAGTGTCTGTGCCTCTGTGCGAGCAGTGCCATGGGCAGATGAGGCTGAGCAACAGCTTTCCAGGCTAGCTCTTTCTGGCTGCCAGCTATCTGCAGATGTTCATATTTTGGGAGCAGGGCTGCCGGAGGCTTCCTGCACGGACCACCTAAGATACATTTGAAGTTTGAGGTGGCAAGACAAGCAAGCAGCCCCAGTCTCTGTGCCTCTGTGCGAGCAGTGCCATGGGCAGATGAGGCTGAGCAACAGCTTTCCAGGCTAGGTTTTTATGGCTGCCAGATATCTGCAGACATTCGCATTTTCGGAGAAGGGCTGCCGGAGGCCCCATGCACTGACCACCAAAGCTACATTTGAGCTTTCAGGGAGCAAGACAAGCAAGCAGCCCCAGTCTCTGTGGTTCTGTGCGACCAGTGCCATGGGCAGATGAGGCTGAGTAACAGCTTTCCAGGCTAGCTCTTTCTGCCTGCGAGCTATCGGCAGACGTTCGCATTTTAAGAGCAGGGCTGCCGGAGACTCTGTGCACGGACTGCCAAAGTTATGTTTGAAGTCTGAGGTGGCAAGACAAGCAAGCAGCCCCAGTCTCTGTGCCTCTGTGCGAGCAGCGCCATGGGCAGATGAGGCTGAGCAACAGCTTTCCAGGCTAGCTCTTTCTGCCTGCGAGCTATCTGCAGACGTTCGCATTTTGGGAGAAGGGCTGCCGGAGAAGCCCTACACGGACCACCTAAGATACGTTTGAAGTTTGAGGTGGCAAGACAAGCAAGCAGCCCCAGTCTCTGTGCCTCTGTGCGAGCAGTGCCATGGGCAGATGAGGCTGAGCAACAGCTTTCCAGGCTAGCTCTTTCTGCCTGCGAGCTATCTGCAGACGTTCGCATTTTTGGAGAAGGGCTGCCGGAGGCCCCATGCACTGACCACCAAAGCTACATTTGAAGTTTCAGGGAGCAAGACAAGCAAGCAGCCCCAGTTTCTGTGCCTCTGTGCGAGCAGTGCCATGGGCAGATGAGGCTGAGCAACAGCTTTCCAGCGTAGCTATTTCTGCCTGCGAGCTATCTGCAGACGTTCGCATTTTCGGAGCATGGCTGCCGAAGGCCCCCGGCACGGACCACTTAAGCTATTTTTGAAGTGTCAGGAGGCAAGACAAGCAAGCAGCCCCAGACTCTGTGCCTCTGTGCGAGCAGTGCCATGGGCAGATGAAGCTGAGCAACAGCTTTCCAGGCTAGCTCTTTCCGCCTGCAAGCTATCTGTAGACGTTCGCATTTTCGGAGAACGGCTGACGGAGGCGCCCTACACGGACCACCTAAGATACGTTTGAAGTTTGAGGTGGCAAGACAAGCAAGCAGCCCCAGTCTCTGTGCCTCTGTGCGAGCAGTGCCATGGGCAGATGAGGCTGAGCAACAGCTTTCCAGGCTAGCTATTTCTGGCTGCGAGCTATCAGCAGATATTCACATTTTGGGAGCAGGGCTGTCTGAGGCGCCCGTCACGGAACAACTAAGCTACGTTTGAAGTTTGAGGAAGCAAGACAAGCAAGCAGCCCCAGTCTCTGTGCCTCTGTGCGAGCAGTGCCATGGGCAGATGAGGCTGAGCAACAGCTTTCCAGGCTAGCCCTTTATGGCTGCCAACTATCTGCAGGCGTTAGCATTTTCAGAGCATGGCTGCCGGATGCCCCATTCACGGACCACCAAAGATACGTTTGAAGTTTGAGGTCGCAAGACAAGCAAGCAGCCCCAGTCTCTGTGCCTCTGTGCGAGCAGTGCCATGGGCAGATGAGGCTGAGCAACAGCTTTCCAGGCTAGCTCTTTCTGCCTGAGAGCTATCGGCAGATGTTCGCATTTTGGGAGCAGGGCTGACGGAGGCCCCATTCACGGACCACCTAAGCTACGTTTGAAGTTTGAGTAAGCAAGACAAGCAAGCAGCCCCAGTGTCTGTGCCTCTGTGCGAGCAGCGCCATGGGCAGATGAGGCTGAGCAACAGCTTTCCAGGCTAGCTCTTTCTGGCTGCCAGCTATCTGCAGATGTTCATATTTTGGGAGCAGGGCTGCTGGAGGCTTCCTGCACGGACCACCTAAGATACGTTTGAAGTTTGAGGTGGCAAGACAAGCAAGCAGCCCCAGTCTCTGTGCCTCTGTGCGAGCAGTGCCATGGGCAGATGAGGCTGAGCAACAGCTTTCCTGGCTAGCTTTTTATGGCTGCCAGATATCTGCAGACATTCGCATTTTCGGAGAAGGGCTGCCGGAGGCCCCATTCACTGACCACCAAAGCTACATTTGAGCTTTCAGGGAGCAAGACAAGCAAGCAGCCCCAGTCTCTGTGCCTCTGTGCGAGCAGTGCCATGGGCAGATGAGGCTGAGCAACAGCTTTCCAGGCTAGCTCTTTCTGGCTCGAGCTATCTGCAGACGTTCTCATTTTCAGAGCAGGGCTGCCAGAGCCTCTCTGCACGGACTGCCAAAGTTATGTTTGAAGTTTGAGGTGGCAAGACAAGCAAGCAGCCCCAGTCTCTGTGCCTCTGTGCGAGCAGTGCCATGGGCAGATGAGGCTGAGCAACAGCTTTCCAGGCTAGACCTTTCTGCCTGCGAGCTATCTGCAGACGTTCGCATTTTGGGAGAAGGGCTGCCGGAGGGGACATGCAAGGACCACCAAAGCTACATTTGAAGTTTGAGGGGGCAAAACAAGCAAGCAGCCCCAGTCTCTGTGCCTCTGTGCGAGCAGTGCCATGGGCAGATGAGGCTGAGCAACAGCTTTCCAGGCTAGCTCCTTCTGCCTGCGAGCTATCTGCAGACGTTCGAATTTTCGGAGAAGGGCTGCCGGAGGCCCCATGCACTGACCACCAAAGCTACATTTGAAGTTTCAGGGAGCAAGACAAGCAAGCAGCCCCAGTTTCTGTGCCTCTGTGCAAGCAGTGCCATGGGCAGATGAGGCTGAGCAACAGCTTTCCAGGCTAGCTCTTTCTGGCTGCCAGCTATCTGCAGATGTTCATATTTTGGGAGCAGGGCTGCCGGAGGCTTCCTGCACGGACCACCTAAGATACGTTTGAAGTTTGAGGTGGCAAGACAAGCAAGCAGCCCCAGTCTCTGTGCCTCTGTGCGAGCAGTGCCATGGGCAGATGAGGCTGAGCAACAGCTTTCCTGGCTAGCTTTTTATGGCTGCCAGATATCTCCAGACATTAGCATTTTCGGAGAAGGGCTGCCGGAGGCCCCATGCACTGACCACCAAAGCTACATTTGAAGTTTCAGGGAGCAAGACAAGCAAGCAGCCCCAGTCTCTGTGCCTCTGTGCGAGCAGTGCCATGGGCAGATGAGGCTGAGCAACAGCTTTCCAGCGTAGCTATTTCTGCCTGCGAGCTATCTGCAGACGTTCGCATTTTCGGAGCATGGCTGCCAAAGGCCCCCGGCACGGACCACTTAAGCTATTTTTGAAGTGTCAGGAGGCAAGACAAGCAAGCAGCCCCAGACTCTGTGCCTCTGTGCGAGCAGTGCCATGGGCAGATGAAGCTGAGCAACAGCTTTCCAGGCTAGCTCTTTCCGCCTGCAAGCTATCTGTAGACGTTCGCATTTTCGGAGAACGGCTGACGGAGGCGCCCTACACGGACCACCTAAGATACGTTTGAAGTTTGAGGTGGCAAGACAAGCAAGCAGCCCCAGTCTCTGTGCCTCTGTGCGAGCAGTGCCATGGGCAGATGAGGCTGAGCAACAGCTTTCCAGGCTAGCTATTTCTGGCTGCGAGCTATCAGCAGATATTCACATTTTGGGAGCAGGGCTGTCTGAGGCGCCCGTCACGGAACAACTAAGCTACGTTTGAAGTTTGAGGAAGCAAGACAAGCAAGCAGCCCCAGTCTCTGTGCCTCTGTGCGAGCAGTGCCATGGGCAGATGAGGCTGAGCAACAGCTTTCCAGGCAAGCCCTTTATGGCTGCCAACTATCTGCAGGCGTTAGCATTTTCAGAGCATGGCTGCCGGAGGCCTCATTCACGGACCACCAAAGATACGTTTGAAGTTTGAGGTCGCAAGACAAGCAAGCAGCCCCAGTCTCTGTGCCTCTGTGCGACCAGTGCCATGGGCAGATGAGGCTGAGCAACAGCTTTCCAGGCTAGATATTTCTGGCTGCGAGCTATCTGCAGATATTCACATTTTGGGATCAGGGCTGCCGGAGGCGCCCTACATGGACCACCTAAGCTACGTTTGAAGTTTGAGTGAGCAAGACAAGCAAGCAGCCCCAGTCTCTGTGCCTCTGTGCGAGCAGTGCCATGGGCAGATGAGGCTGAGCAACAGCTTTCCAGGCTAGCCCTTTATGGCTGCCAACTAGCTGCAGACGTTAGCATTTTCAGAGCATGGCTGCCGGAGGCCCCATGCACGGACCACCAAAGCTACGTTTGAAGTTTGAGGAAGCAAGACAAGCAAGCAGTCCCAGTTTCTGTGCCTCTGTGCGAGCAGCGCCATGGGCAGATGAGGCTGAGCAACAGCTTTCCAGGCTAGCTCTTTCTGGCTGCGAGCTATCTGCAGACGTTCGCATTTTGGGAGAAGGGCTGCCGGAGGCCCCATTCACGGACCACAAAAAATACATTAGAAGTCTGAGGGGGCAAAACAAGCAAGCAGCCCCAGTTTCTGTGCCTCTGTGCGAGCAGTGCCATGGGCAGATGAGGCTGAGCAACAGCTTTCCAGGCTAGCTCTTTCTGCCTGCAAGCTATCTGCAGACGTTCGCATTTTAAGAGCATGGCTGCCGAAGGCCCCCAGCACGGACCACTTAAGCTATTTTTGAAGTGTCAGGAGTTAAGACAAGCAAGCAGCCCCAGTCTCTGTGCCTCTGTGCGAGCAGTGCCATGGGCAGATGAGGCTGAGCAACAGCTTTCCAGGCTAGCTCTTTCTGCCTGCGAGCTATCGGCAGACGTTCGCATTTTAAGAGCAGGGCTGCCGGAGACTCTGTGCACGGACTGCCAAAGTTATGTTTGAAGTCTGAGGTGGCAAGACAAGCAAGCAGCCCCAGTCTCTGTGCCTCTGTGCGAGCAGTGCCATGGGCAGATGAGGCTGAGCAACTGCTTTCCAGGCTAGCTCTTTCTGCCTGCGAGCTATCTGCAGACGTTCGCATTTTGGGAGAAGGGCTGCCGGAGAAGCCCTACACGGACCACCTAAGATACGTTTGAACTTTGAGGTGGCAAGACAAGCAAGCAGCCCCAGTCTCTGTGCCTCTGTGCGAGCAGTGCCATGGGCAGATGAGGCTGAGCAACAGCTTTCCAGCGTAGCTATTTCTGCCTGCGAGCTATCTGCAGACGTTCGCATTTTCGGAGAAGGGCTGCCGAAGGCCCCCGGCACGGACCACTTAAGCTACATTTGAAGTGTCAGGAGGCAAGACAAGCAAGCAGCCCCAGACTCTGTGCCTCTGTGCGAGCAGTGCAATGGGCAGATGAAGCTGAGCAACAGCTTTCCAGGCTAGCTCTTTCCGCCTGCAAGCTATCTGTAGACGTTCGCATTTTGGGAGAAGGGCTGCCGGAGGCGCCCTACACGGACCACCTAAGATACGTTTGAATTTGAGGTGGCAAGACAAGCAAGCAGCCCCAGTCTCTGTGCCTCTGTGCGAGCAGTGCCATGGGCAGATGAGGCTGAGCAACAGCTTTCCAGGCTAGCTCCTTCTGCCTGCGAGCTATCTGCAGACGTTCGAATTTTCGGAGAAGGGCTGCCGGAGGCCCCATGCACTGACCACCAAAGCTACATTTGAAGTTTCAGGGAGCAAGACAAGCAAGCAGCCCCAGTTTCTGTGCCTCTGTGCAAGCAGTGCCATGGGCAGATGAGGCTGAGCAACAGCTTTCCAGGCTAGCTCTTTCTGGCTGCCAGCTATCTGCAGATGTTCATATTTTGGGAGCAGGGCTGCCGGAGGCTTCCTGCACGGACCACCTAAGATACGTTTGAAGTTTGAGGTGGCAAGACAAGCAAGCAGCCCCAGTCTCTGTGCCTCTGTGCGAGCAGTGCCATGGGCAGATGAGGCTGAGCAACAGCTTTCCTGGCTAGCTTTTTATGGCTGCCAGATATCTGCAGACATTAGCATTTTCGGAGAAGGGCTGCCGGAGGCCCCATGCACTGACCACCAAAGCTACATTTGAGCTTTCAGGGAGCAAGACAAGCAAGCAGCCCCAGTCTCTGTGCCTCTGTGCGAGCAGTGCCATGGGCAGATGAGGCTGAGCAACAGCTTTCCAGGCTAGCTCTTTCTGCCTGCGAGCTATCTGCAGACGTTCGCATTTTGGGAGAAGGGCTGCCGGAGAAGCCCTACACGGACCACCTAAGATACGTTTGAAGTTTGAGGTGGCAAGACAAGCAAGCAGCCCCAGTCTCTGTGCCTCTGTGCGACCAGTGCCATGGGCAGATGAGGCTGAGCAACAGCTTTCCAGGCTAGCTATTTCTGGCTGCGAGCTATCAGCAGATATTCACATTTTGGGAGCAGGGCTGTCTGAGGCGCCCGTCACGGAACAACTAAGCTACGTTTGAAGTTTGAGGAAGCAAGACAAGCAAGCAGCCCCAGTGTCTGTGCCTCTGTGCGAGCAGTGCCATGGGCAGATGAGGCTGAGCAACAGCTTTCCAGGCTAGCCCTTTATGGCTGCCAACTATCTGCAGGCGTTAGCATTTTCAGAGCATGGCTGCCGGAGGCCCCATTCACGGACCACCAAAGATACGTTTGAAGTTTGAGGTCGCAAGACAAGCAAGCAGCCCCAGTCTCTGTGCCTCTGTGCGACCAGTGCCATGGGCAGATGAGGCTGAGCAACAGCTTTCCAGGCTAGCTCTTTCTGCCTGAGAGCTATCTGCAGATGTTCGCATTTTGGGAGCAGGGCTGCCGGAGGCCCCATGCACGGACCACCTAAGCTACGTTTGAAGTTTGAGGGAGCAAGACAAGCAAGCAGCCCCAGTGTCTGTGCCTCTGTGCGAGCAGTGCCATGGGCAGATGAGGCTGAGCAACAGCTTTCCAGGCTAGCTCTTTCTGCCTGCGAGCTATCTGCAGACGTTCGCATTTTGGGAGAAGGGCTGCCGGAGAAGCCCTACACGGACCACCTAAGCTACGTTTGAAGTTTGAGGTGGCAAGACAAGCAAGCAGCCCCAGTCTCTGTGCCTCTGTGCGAGCAGTGCCATGGGCAGATGAGGCTGAGCAACAGCTTTCCAGGCTAGCTCTTTCTGCCTGCGAGCTATCTGCAGACGTTCGCATTTTTGGAGAAGGGCTGCCGGAGGCCCCATGCACTGACCACCAAAGCTACATTTGAAGTTTCAGGAAGCAAGACAAGCAAGCAGCCCCAGTTTCTGTGCCTCTGTGCGAGCAGTGCCATGGGCAGATGAAGCTGAGCAACAGCTTTCCAGGCTAGCTCTTTCCGCCTGCAAGCTATCTGTAGACGTTCGCATTTTCGGAGAACGGCTGACGGAGGCGCCCTACACGGACCACCTAAGATACGTTTGAAGTTTGAGGTGGCAAGACAAGCAAGCAGCCCCAGTCTCTGTGCCTCTGTGCGAGCAGTGCCATGGGCAGATGAGGCTGAGCAACAGCTTTCCAGGCTAGCTATTTCTGGCTGCGAGCTATCAGCAGATATTCACATTTTGGGAGCAGGGCTGTCTGAGGCGCCCGTCACGGAACAACTAAGCTACGTTTGAAGTTTGAGGAAGCAAGACAAGCAAGCAGCCCCAGTCTCTGTGCCTCTGTGCGAGCAGTGCCATGGGCAGATGAGGCTGAGCAACAGCTTTCCAGGCTAGCCCTTTATGGCTGCCAACTGTCTGCAGGCGTTAGCATTTTCAGAGCATGGCTGCCGGAGGCCCCATTCACGGACCACCAAAGATACGTTTGAAGTTTGAGGTCGCAAGACAAGCAAGCAGCCCCAGTCTCTGTGCCTCTGTGCGACCAGTGCCATGGGCAGATGAGGCTGAGCAACAGCTTTCCAGGCTAGCTCTTTCTGCCTGAGAGCTATCTGCAGATGTTCGCATTTTGGGAGCAGGGCTGCCGGAGGCCCCATGCACGGACCACCTAAGCTACGTTTGAAGTTTCAGGGAGCAAGACAAGCAAGCAGCCCCAGTGTCTGTGCCTCTGTGCGAGCAGTGCCATGGGCAGATGAGGCTGAGCAACAGCTTTCCAGGCTAGCTCTTTCTGGCTGCCAGCTATCTGCAGATGTTCATATTTTGGGAGCAGGGCTGCCGGAGGCTTCCTGCACGGACCACCTAAGATACGTTTGAAGTTTGAGGTGGCAAGACAAGCAAGCAGCCACAGTCTCTGTGCCTCTGTGCGAGCAGTGCCATGGGCAGATGAGGCTGAGCAACAGCTTTCCTGGCTAGCTTTTTATGGCTGCCAGATATCTGCAGACATTCGCATTTTCGGAGAAGGGCTGCCGGAGGCCCCATGCACTGACCACCAAAGCTACATTTGAGCTTTCAGGGAGCAAGACAAGCAAGCAGTTTCACTCTCTGTGCCTCTGTGCGAGCAGTGGCATGGGCAGATGAGGCTGAGCAACAGCTTTCCAGGCTAGCTCTTTCTGGCTCGAGCTATCTGCAGACGTTCGCATTTTCAGAGCAGGGCTGCCAGAGCCTCTGTGCACGGACTGCCAAAGTTATGTTTGAAGTTTGAGGTGGCAAGACAAGCAAGCAGCCCCAGTCTCTGTGCCTCTGTGCGAGCAGTGCCATGGGCAGATGAGGCTGAGCAACAGCTTTCCAGGCTAGCTCTTTCTGCCTGCGAGCTATCTGCAGACGTTCGCATTTTCGGAGAAGGGCTGCCGGAGAAGCCCTACACGGACCACCTAAGATACGTTTGAAGTTTGAGGTGGCAAGACAAGCAAGCAGCCCCAGACTCTGTGCCTCTGTGCGAGCAGTGCCATGGGCAGATGAGGCTGAGCAACAGCTTTCCAGGCTAGCTCTTTCTGCCTGCGAGCTATCTGCAGACGTTCGCATTTTCGGAGCATGGCTGCCGAAGGCCCCCGGCACGGACCACTTAAGCTATTTTTGAAGTGTCTGGAGGCAAGACAAGCAAGCAGCCCCAGACTCTGTGCCTCTGTGCGAGCAGTGCCATGGGCAGATGAAGCTGAGCAACAGCTTTCCAGGCTAGCTCTTTCCGCCTGCAAGCTATCTGTAGACGTTCGCATTTTCAAAGAACGGCTGACGGAGGCGCCCTACACGGACCACCTAAGATACGTTTGAAGTTTGAGGTGGCAAGACAAGCAAGCAGCCCCAGTCTCTGTGCCTCTGTGCGAGCAGTGCCATGGGCAGATGAGGCTGAGCAACAGCTTTCCAGGCTAGCTATTTCTGGCTGCGAGCTATCAGCAGATATTCACATTTTGGGAGCAGGGCTGTCTGAGGCGCCCGTCACGGAACAACTAAGCTACGTTTGAAGTTTGAGGAAGCAAGACAAGCAAGCAGCCCCAGTCTCTGTGCCTCTGTGCGAGCAGTGCCATGGGCAGATGAGGCTGAGCAACAGCTTTCCAGGCTAGCCCTTTATGGCTGCCAACTATCTGCAGGCGTTAGCATTTTCAGAGCATGGCTGCCGGAGGCCCCATTCACGGACCACCAAAGATACGTTTGAAGTTTGAGGTCGCAAGACAAGCAAGCAGCCCCAGTCTCTGTGCCTCTGTGCGACCAGTGCCATGGGCAGATGAGGCTGAGCAACAGCTTTCCAGGCTAGCTCTTTCTGCCTGAGAGCTATCTGCAGATGTTCGCATTTTGGGAGCAGGGCTGCTGGAGGCCCCATGCACGGACCACCTAAGCTACGTTTGAAGTTTGAGGGAGCAAGACAAGCAAGCAGCCCCAGTGTCTGTGCCTCTGTGCGAGCAGTGCCATGGGCAGATGAGGCTGAGCAACAGCTTTCCAGGCTAGCTCTTTCTGGCTGCCAGCTATCTGCAGATGTTCATATTTTGGGAGCAGGGCTGCCGGAGGCTTCCTGCACGGACCACCTAAGATACGTTTGAAGTTTGAGGTGGCAAGACAAGCAAGCAGCCCCAGTCTCTGTGCCTCTGTGCGAGCAGTGCCATGGGCAGATGAGGCTGAGCAACAGCTTTCCTGGCTAGCTTTTTATGGCTGCCAGATATCTGCAGACATTCGCATTTTCGGAGAAGGGCTGCCGGAGGCCCCATTCACTGACCACCAAAGCTACATTTGAGCTTTCAGGGAGCAAGACAAGCAAGCAGTTTCACTCTCTGTGCCTCTGTGCGAGCAGTGGCATGGGCAGATGAGGCTGAGCAACAGCTTTCCAGGCTAGCTCTTTCTGGCTCGAGCTATCTGCAGACGTTCGCATTTTCAGAGCAGGGCTGCCAGAGCCTTTCAGCACGGACTGCCAAAGTTATGTTTGAAGTTTGAGGTGGCAAGACAAGCAAGCAGCCCCAGTCTCTGTGCCTCTGTGCGAGCAGTGGCATGGGCAGATGAGGCTGAGCAACAGCTTTCCAGGCTAGCTCTTTCTGCCTGCGAGCTATCTGCAGACGTTCGCATTTTGGGAGAATTGCTGCCGGAGAAGCCCTACACGGACCACCTAAGATACGTTTGAAGTTTGAGGTGGCAAGACAAGCAAGCAGCCCCAGTCTCTGTGCCTCTGTGCGAGCAGTGCCATGGGTAGATGAGGCTGAGCAACAGCTTTCCAGGCTAGCTTTTTATGGCTGCCAGATATCTGCAGACATTCGCATTTTCGGAGAAGGGCTGCCGGAGGCCCCATGCACTGACCACCAAAGCTACATTTGAGCTTTCAGGGAGCAAGACAAGCAAGCAGTTTCACTCTCTGTGCCTCTGTGCGAGCAGTGGCATGGGCAGATGAGGCTGAGCAACAGCTTTCCAGGCTAGCTCTTTCTGCCTGCGAGCTATCTGCAGACGTTCGAATTTTCGGAAAAGGGCTGCCGGAGGCCCCATGCACTGACCACCAAAGCTACATTTGAAGTTTCAGGGAGCAAGACAAGCAAGCAGCCCCAGTTTCTGTGCCTCTGTGCGAGCAGTGCCATGGGCAGATGAGGCTGAGCAACAGCTTTCCAGGCTAGCCCTTTATGGCTGCCAACTATCTGCAGGCGTTAGCATTTTCAGAGCATGGCTGCCGGAGGCCCCATTCACGGACCACCAAAGATACGTTTGAAGTTTGAGGTCGCAAGACAAGCAAGCAGTTTCACTCTCTGTGCCTCTGTGCGAGCAGTGCCATGGGCAGATGAGGCTGAGCAACAGCTTTCCAGGCTAGCTCTTTCTGCCTGAGAGCTATCTGCAGATGTTCGCATTTTGGGAGCAGGGCTGCCGGAGGCCCCATGCACGGACCACCTAAGCTACGTTTGAAGTTTGAGGGAGCAAGACAAGCAAGCAGCCCCAGTGTCTGTGCCTCTGTGCGAGCAGTGCCATGGGCAGATGAGGCTGAGCAACAGCTTTCCAGGCTAGCTCTTTCTGGCTGCCAGCTATCTGCAGATGTTCATATTTTGGGAGCAGGGCTGCCGGAGGCTTCCTGCACGGACCACCTAAGATACGTTTGAAGTTTGAGGTGGCAAGACAAGCAAGCAGCCCCAGTCTCTGTGCCTCTGTGCGAGCAGTGCCATGGGCAGATGAGGCTGAGCAACAGCTTTCCTGGCTAGCTTTTTATGGCTGCCAGATATCTGCAGACATTTGCATTTTCGGAGAAGGGCTGCCGGAGGCCCCATGCACTGACCACCAAAGCTACATTTGAGCTTTCAGGGAGCAAGACAAGCAAGCAGTTTCACTCTCTGTGCCTCTGTGCGAGCAGTGGCATGGGCAGATGAGGCTGAGCAACAGCTTTCCAGGCTAGCTCTTTCTGGCTCGAGCTATCTGCAGACGTTCGCATTTTCAGAGCAGGGCTGCCAGAGCCTCTCTGCACGGACTGCCAAAGTTATGTTTGAAGTTTGAGGTGGCAAGACAAGCAAGCAGCCCCAGTCTCTGTGCCTCTGTGCGAGCAGTGCCATGGGCAGATGAGGCTGAGCAACAGCCTTCAAGGCTAGCTCTTTCTGGCTGCGAGCTATCTGCAGACGTTCGCATTTTCGGAGCATGGCTGCCGAAGGCCCCCGGCACGGAACACTTAAGCTATTTTTGAAGTGTCAGGAGGCAAGACAAGCAAGCAGCCCCAGTCTCTGTGCCTCTGTGCGAGCAGTGCCATGGGCAGATGAGGCTGAGCAACAGCTTTCCAGGCTAGCTCTTTCTGCCTGCGAGCTATCTGCAGACGTTCGCATTTTTGGAGAAGGGCTGCCGGAGGCCCCATGCACTGACCACCAAAGCTACATTTGAAGTTTCAGGGAGCAAGACAAGCAAGCAGCCCCAGTTTCTGTGCCTCTGTGCGAGCAGTGCCATGGGCAGATGAGGCTGAGCAACAGCTTTCCAGCGTAGCTATTTCTGCCTGCGAGCTATCTGCAGACGTTCGCATTTTCGGAGCATGGCTGCCGAAGGCCCCCGGCACGGACCACTTAAGCTATTTTTGAAGTGTCAGGAGTCAAGACAAGCAAGCAGCCCCAGACTCTGTGCCTCTGTGCGAGCAGTGCCATGGGCAGATGAAGCTGAGCAACAGCTTTCCAGGCTAGCTCTTTCCGCCTGCAAGCTATCTGTAGACGTTCGCATTTTCGGAGAACGGCTGCCGGAGGCGCCCTACACGGACCACCTAAGATACGTTTGAAGTTTGAGGTGGCAAGACAAGCAAGCAGCCCCAGTCTCTGTGCCTCTGTGCGACCAGTGCCATGGGCAGATGAGGCTGAGCAACAGCTTTCCAGGCTAGCTATTTCTGGCTGCGAGCTATCAGCAGATATTCACATTTTGGGAGCAGGGCTGTCTTAGGCGCCCGTCACGGAACAACTAAGCTACGTTTGAAGTTTGAGGAAGCAAGACAAGCAAGCAGCCCCAGTGTCTGTGCCTCTGTGCGAGCAGTGCCATGGGCAGATGAGGCTGAGCAACAGCTTTCCAGGCTAGCCCTTTATGGCTGCCAACTATCTGCAGGCGTTAGCATTTTCAGAGCATGGCTGCCGGAGGCCCCATTCACGGACCACCAAAGATACGTTTGAAGTTTGAGGTCGCAAGACAAGCAAGCAGCCCCAGTCTCTGTGCCTCTGTGCGACCAGTGCCATGGGCAGATGAGGCTGAGCAACAGCTTTCCAACCTAGATATTTCTGCCTGAGAGCTATCTGCAGATGTTCGCATTTTGGGAGCAGGGCTGCCGGAGGCCCCATGCACGGACCACCTAAGCTACGTTTGAAGTTTGAGGGAGCAAGACAAGCAAGCAGCCCCAGTGTCTGTGCCTCTGTGCGAGCAGTGCCATGGGCAGATGAGGCTGAGCAACAGCTTTCCAGGCTAGCTCTCTCTGGCTGCCAGCTATCTGCAGATGTTCATATTTTGGGAGCAGGGCTGCCGGAGGCTTCCTGCACGGACCACCTAAGATACGTTTGAAGTTTGAGGTGGCAAGACAAGCAAGCAGCCCCAGTCTCTGTGCCTCTGTGCGAGCAGTGCCATGGGCAGATGAGGCTGAGCAACAGCTTTCCTGGCTAGCTTTTTATGGCTGCCAGATATCTGCAGACATTCGCATTTTCGGAGAAGGGCTGCCGGAGGCCCCATGCACTGACCACCAAAGCTACATTTGAGCTTTCAGGGAGCAAGACAAGCAAGCAGTTTCACTCTCTGTGCCTCTGTGCGAGCAGTGGCATGGGCAGATGAGGCTGAGCAACAGCTTTCCAGGCTAGCTCTTTCTGGCTCGAGCTATCTGCAGACGTTCACATTTTCAGAGCAGGGCTGCCAGAGCCTTTCTGCACGGACTGCCAAAGTTATGTTTGAAGTTTGAGGTGGCAAGACAAGCAAGCAGCCCCAGTCTCTGTGCCTCTGTGCGAGCAGTGCCATGGGCAGATGAGGCTGAGCAACAGCTTTCCAGGCTAGCTCTTTCTGCCTGCGAGCTATCTGCAGACGTTCGCATTTTGGGAGAATTGCTGCCGGAGAAGCCCTACACGGACCACCTAAGATACGTTTGAAGTTTGAGGTGGCAAGACAAGCAAGCAGCCCCAGTCTCTGTGCCTCTGTGCGAGCAGTGCCATGGGCAGATGAGGCTGAGCAACAGCTTTCCAGGCTAGCTCTTTCTGCCTGCGAGCTATCTGCAGACGTTCGAATTTTCGGAGAAGGGCTGCCGGAGGCCCCATGCACTGACCACCAAAGCTACATTTGAAGTTTCATGGAGCAAAACAAGCAAGCAGCCCCAGTTTCTGTGCCTCTGTGCGAGCAGTGCCATGGGCAGATTAGGCTGAGCAACAGCTTTCCAGGCTAGCCCTTTATGGCTGCCAACTATCTGCAGGCGTTAGCATTTTCAGAGCATGGCTGCCGGAGGCCCCATTCACGGACCACCAAAGATACTTTTGAAGTTTGAGGTCGCAAGACAAGCAAGCAGTTTCACTCTCTGTGCCTCTGTGCGAGCAGTGCCATGGGCAGATGAGGCTGAGCAACAGCTTTCCAGGCTAGCTCTTTCTGCCTGAGAGCTATCTGCAGATGTTCGCATTTTGGGAGCAGGGCTGCCGGAGGCCCCATGCACGGACCACCTAAGCTACGTTTGAAGTTTGAGGGAGCAAGACAAGCAAGCAGCCCCAGTGTCTGTGCCTCTGTGCGAGCAGTGCCATGGGCAGATGAGGCTGAGCAACAGCTTTCCAGGCTAGCTCTTTCTGGCTGCCAGCTATCTGCAGATGTTCATATTTTGGGAGCAGGGCTGCCGGAGGCTTCCTGCACGGACCACCTAAGATACGTTTGAAGTTTGAGGTGGCAAGACAAGCAAGCAGCCCCAGTCTCTGTGCCTCTGTGCGAGCAGTGCCATGGGCAGATGAGGCTGAGCAACAGCTTTCCTGGCTAGCTTTTTATGGCTGCCAGATATCTGCAGACATTTGCATTTTCGGAGAAGGGCTGCCGGAGGCCCCATGCACTGACCACCAAAGCTACATTTGAGCTTTCAGGGAGCAAGACAAGCAAGCAGTTTCACTCTCTGTGCCTCTGTGCGAGCAGTGGCATGGGCAGATGAGGCTGAGCAACAGCTTTCCAGGCTAGCTCTTTCTGGCTCGAGCTATCTGCAGACGTTCGCATTTTCAGAGCAGGGCTGCCAGAGCCTTTCTGCACGGACTGCCAAAGCTATGTTTGAAGTTTGAGGTGGCAAGACAAGCAAGCAGCCCCAGTCTCTGTGCCTCTGTGCGAGCAGTGCCATGGGCAGATGAGGTTGAGCAACAGCTTTCCAGGCTAGCTCTTTCTGCCTGCGAGCTATCTGCAGACGTTCGCATTTTGGGAGAATTGCTGCCGGAGAAGCCCTACACGGACCACCTAAGATACGTTTGAAGTTTGAGGTGGCAAGACAAGCAAGCAGCCCCAGTCTCTGTGCCTCTGTGCGAGCAGTGCCATGGGCAGATGAGGCTGAGCAACAGCTTTCCAGGCTAGCTCTTTCTGCCTGCGAGCTATCTGCAGACGTTCGAATTTTCGGAGAAGGGCTGCCGGAGGCCGCATGCACTGACCACCAAAGCTACATTTGAAGTTTCAGGGAGCAAGACAAGCAAGCAGCCCCAGTTTCTGTGCCTCTGTGCGAGCAGTGCCATGGGCAGATGAGGCTGAGCAACAGCTTTCCAGGCTAGCCCTTTATGACTGCCAACTATCTGCAGGCGTTAGCATTTTCAGAGCATGGCTGCCGGAGGCCCCATTCACGGACCACCAAAGATACGTTTGAAGTTTGAGGTCGCAAGACAAGCAAGCAGTTTCACTCTCTGTGCCTCTGTGCGAGCAGTGCCATGGGCAGATGAGGCTGAGCAACAGCTTTCCAGGCTAGCTCTTTCTGCCTGAGAGCTATCTGCAGATGTCCGCATTTTGGGAGCAGGGCTGCCGGAGGCCCCATGCACGGACCACCTAAGCTACGTTTGAAGTTTCAGGGAGCAAGACAAGCAAGCAGCCCCAGTCTCTGTGCCTCTGTGCGAGCAGTGCCATGGGCAGATGAGGCTGAGCAACAGCTTTCCAGGCTAGCTCTTTCTGGCTGCCAGCTATCTGCAGATGTTCATATTTTGGGAGCAGGGCTGCCGGACGCTTCCTGCACGGACCACCTAAGATACGTTTGAAGTTTGAGGTGGCAAGACAAGCAAGCAGCCCCAGTCTCTGTGCCTCTGTGCGAGCAGTGCCATGGGCAGATGAGGCTGAGCAACAGCTTTCCTGGCTAGCTTTTTATGGCTGCCAGATATCTGCAGACATTCGCATTTTCGGAGTAGGGCTGCAGGAGGCCCCATGCACTGACCACCAAAGCTACATTTGAGCTTTCAGGGAGCAAGACAAGCAAGCAGTTTCACTCTCTGTGCCTCTGTGCGAGCAGTGGCATGGGCAGATGAGGCTGAGCAACAGCTTTCCAGGCTAGCTCTTTCTGGCTCGAGCTATCTGCAGACGTTCGCATTTTCAGAGCAGGGCTGCCAGAGCCTCTCTGCACGGACTGCCAAAGTTATGTTTGAAGTTTGAGGTGGCAAGACAAGCAAGCAGCCCCAGTCTCTGTGCCTCTGTGCGAGCAGTGCCATGGGCAGATGAGGCTGAGCAACAGCTTTCAAGGCTAGCTCTTTCTGGCTGCGAGCTATCTGCAGACGTTCGCATTTTCGGAGAAGGGCTGCCGAAGGCCCCCGGCACGGACCACTTAAGCTATTTTTGAAGTGTCAGGAGGCAAGACAAGCAAGCAGCCCCAGACTCTGTGCCTCTGTGCGAGCAGTGCCATGGGCAGATGAGGCTGAGCAACAGCTTTCCAGGCTAGCTCTTTCTGCCTGCGAGCTATCGGCAGACGTTCGCATTTTAAGAGCAGGGCTGCCGGAGACTCTCTGCACGGACTGCCAAAGT
Organism: Opisthocomus hoazin; assembly: GCF_030867145.1. Lineage (NCBI taxonomy): Eukaryota > Metazoa > Chordata > Aves > Opisthocomiformes > Opisthocomidae > Opisthocomus > Opisthocomus hoazin. Next base: position 8,138,962 of record NC_134429.1, read on the forward strand.
TATGTTTGAAGTTTGAGGTGGCAAGACAAGCAAGCAGCCCCAGTCTCTGTGCCTCTGTGCGAGCAGTGCCATGGGCAGATGAGGCTGAGCAACAGCTTTCCAGGCTAGCTCTTTCTGCCTGAGAGCTATCTGCAGACGTTCGCATTTTGGGAGAAGGGCTGCCGGAGAAGCCCTACACGGACCACCTAAGATACGTTTGAAGTTTGAGGTGGCAAGACAAGCAAGCAGCCCCAGTCTCTGTGCCTCTGTGCGAGCAGTGCCATGGGCAGATGAGGCTGAGCAACAGCTTTCCAGGCTAGCTCTTTCTGCCTGCGAGCTATCTGCAGACGTTCGCATTTTTGGAGAAGGGCTGCCGGAGGACCCATGCACTGACCACCAAAGCTACATTTGAAGTTTAAGGGAGCAAGACAAGCAAGCAGCCCCAGTTTCTGTGCCTCTGTGCGAGCAGTGCCATGGGCAGATGAGGCTGAGCAACAGCTTTCCAGCGTAGCTATTTCTGCCTGCGAGCTATCTGCAGACGTTCGCATTTTCGGAGCATGGCTGCCGAAGGCCCCCGGCACGGACCACTTAAGCTATTTTTGAAGTGTCAGGAGGCAAGACAATCAAGCAGCCCCAGACTCTGTGCCTCTGTGCGAGCAGTGCCATGGGCAGATGAAGCTGAGCAACAGCTTTCCAGGCTAGCTCTTTCCGCCTGCAAGCTATCTGTAGACGTTCGCATTTTCGGAGAACGGCTGACGGAGGCGCCCTACACGGACCACCTAAGATACGTTTCAAGTTTGAGGTGGCAAGACAAGCAAGCAGCCCCAGTCTCTGTGCCTCTGTGCGAGCAGTGCCATGGGCAGATGAGGCTGAGCAACAGCTTTCCAGGCTAGCTATTTCTGGCTGCGAGCTATCAGCAGATATTCACATTTTGGGAGCAGGGCTGTCTGAGGCGCCCGTCACGGAACAACTAAGCTACGTTTGAAGTTTGAGGAAGCAAGACAAGCAAGCAGCCCCAGTGTCTGTGCCTCTGTGCGAGCAGTGCCATGGGCAGATGAGGCTGAGCAACAGCTTTCCAGGCTAGCCCTTTATGGCTGCCAACTATCTGCAGGCGTTAGCATTTTCAGAGCATGGCTGCCGGAGGCCCCATTCACGGACCACCAAAGATACGTTTGAAGTTTGAGGTCGCAAGACAAGCAAGCAGCCCCAGTCTCTGTGCCTCTGTGCGACCAGTGCCATGGGCAGATGAGGCTGAGCAACAGCTTTCCAGGCTAGCTCTTTCTGCCTGAGAGCTATCTGCAGATGTTCGCATTTTGGGAGCAGGGCTGCCGGAGGCCCCATGCACGGACCACCTAAGCTACGTTTGAAGTTTCAGGGAGCAAGACAAGCAAGCAGCCCCAGTGTCTGTGCCTCTGTGCGAGCAGTGCCATGGGCAGATGAGGCTGAGCAACAGCTTTCCAGGCTAGCTCTTTCTGGCTGCCAGCTATCTGCAGATGTTCATATTTTGGGAGCAGGGCTACCGGAGGCTTCCTGCACGGACCACCTAAGATACGTTTCAAGTTTAAGGTGGCAAGACAAGCAAGCAGCCCCAGTCTCTGTGCCTCTGTGCGAGCAGTGCCATGGGCAGATGAGGCTGAGCAACAGCTTTCCTGGCTAGCTTTTTATGGCTGCCAGATATCTGCAGACATTCGCATTTTCGGAGAAGGGCTGCCGGAGGCCCCATGCACTGACAACCAAAGCTCCATTTGAGCTTTCAGGGAGCAAGACAAGCAAGCAGTTTCACTCTCTGTGCCTCTGTGCGAGCAGTGGCATGGGCAGATGAGGCTGAGCAACAGCTTTCCAGGCTAGCTCTTTCTGGCTCGAGCTATCTGCAGACGTTCGCATTTTCAGAGCAGGGCTGCCAGAGCCTCTCTGCACGGACTGCCAAAGTTATGTTTGAAGTTTGAGGTGGCAAGACAAGCAAGCAGCCCCAGTCTCTGTGCCTCTGTGCGAGCAGTGCCATGGGCAGATGAGGCTGAGCAACAGCTTTCCAGGCTAGCAATTTCTGACTGCGATCTATCTGCAGATATTCACATTTTGGGAGCAGGGCTGCCGGAGGGGACATGCAAGGACCACCAAAGCTACATTTGAAGTTTGAGGGGGCAAAACAAGCAAGCAGCCAAAGTCTCTGTGCCTCTGTGTGAGCAGTGCCATGGGCAGATGAGGCTGAGCAACAGCTTTCCAGGCTAGCTCTGTCGGGCTGCCAGCTATCTGCAGACGTTCGCATTTTCGGAGAAGGGCTACCGGAGGCCCCATTCACGGACAACTAAAACTACATTTGAAGTTTGAGGTGGCAAAACAAGCAAGCAGCCCCAGTCTCTGTGCCTCTGTGCGAGCAGTGCCATGGGCAGATGAGGCTGAGCAACAGCTTTTGAGGCTAGCTCTTTCTGCCTGCGAGCTATCGGCAGACGTTCGCATTTTAAGAGCAGGGCTGTCGGAGACTCTCTGCACGGACTGCCAAAGTTATGTTTGAAGTTTGAGGTGGCAAGACAAGCAAGCAGCCCCAGTCTCTGTGCCTCTGTGCGAGCAGTGCCATGGGCAGATGAGGCTGAGCAACAGCTTTCCAGGCTAGCTCTTTCTGCCTGAGAGCTATCTGCAGATGTTCGCATTTTGGGAGCAGGGCTGCCGGAGGCCCCATGCACGGACCACCTAAGCTACGTTTGAAGTTTCAGGGAGCAAGACAAGCAAGCAGCCCCAGTCTCTGTGCCTCTGTGCGAGCAGTGCCATGGGCAGATGAGGCTGAGCAACAGCTTTCCAGGCTAGCTCTTTCTGGCTGCCAGCTATCTGCAGATGTTCATATTTTGGGAGCAGGGCTACCGGAGGCTTCCTGCACGGACCACCTAAGATACGTTTGAAGTTTAAGGTGGCAAGACAAGCAAGCAGCCCCAGTCTCTGTGCCTCTGTGCGAGCAGTGCCATGGGCAGATGAGGCTGAGCAACAGCTTTCCAGGCTAGCCCTTTATGGCTGCCAACTATCTGCAGACGTTCGCATTTTCGGAGCATGGCTGCCGAAGTCCCCCAGCACGGACCACTTCAGCTATTTTTGAAGTGTCAGGAGGCAAGACAAGCAAGCAGCCCCAGACTCTGTGCCTCTGTGCGAGCAGTGCCATGGGCAGATGAGGCTGAGCAACAGCTTTCCAGGCTAGCTCTTTCTGCCTGCGAGCTATCTGTAGATGTTCGCATTTTCGGAGAAGGGCTGCCGGAGGCGCCCTACACGGACCACCTAAGATACGTTTGAAGTTTGAGGTGGCAAGACAAGCAAGCAGCCCCAGTCTCTGTGCCTCTGTGCGAGCAGTGCCATGGGCAGATGAGGCTGAGCAACAGCTTTCCAGGCTAGCTATTTCTGGCTGCGAGCTATCTGCAGATATTCACATTTTGGGAGCAGGGCTGTCTGAGGCGCCCGTCACGGAACAACTAAGCTACGTTTGAAGTTTGAGGAAGCAAGACAAGCAAGCAGCCCCAGTCTCTGTGCCTCTGTGCGAGCAGTGCCATGGGCAGATGAGGCTGAGCAACAGCTTTCCAGGCTAGCCCTTTATGGCTGCCAACTATCTGCAGACGTTCGCATTTTCGGAGCATGGCTGCCGAAGGCAACCAGCACGGACCACTTAAGCTATTTTTGAAGTGTCAGGTGTCAAGACAAGCAAGCAGCCCCAGACTCTGTGCCTCTGTGCGAGCAGTGCCATGGGCAGATGAGGCTGAGCAACAGCTTTCCAGGCTAGCTCTTTCTGCCTGCGAGCTATCGGCAGACGTTCGCATTTTAAGAGCAGGGCTGTCGGAGACTCTCTGCACGGACTGCCAAAGTTATGTTTGAAGTTTGAGGTGGCAAGACAAGCAAGCAGCCCCAGTCTCTGTGCCTCTGTGCGAGCAATGCCATGGGCAGATGAGGCTGAGCAACAGCTTTCCAGGCTAGCTCTTTCTGCCTGAGAGCTATCTGCAGATGTTCGCATTTTGGGAGCAGGGCTGCCGGAGGCCCCATGCACGGACCACCTAAGCTACGTTTGAAGTTTCAGGGAGCAAGACAAGCAAGCAGCCCCAGTGTCTGTGCCTCTGTGCGAGCAGTGCCATGGGCAGATGAGGCTGAGCAACAGCTTTCCAGGCTAGCTCTTTCTGGCTGCCAGCTATCTGCAGATGTTCATATTTTGGGAGCAGGGCTACCGGAGGCTTCCTGCACGGACCACCTAAGATACGTTTGAAGTTTAAGGTGGCAAGACAAGCAAGCAGTTTCACTCTCTGTGCCTCTGTGCGAGCAGTGCCATGGGCAGATGAGGCTGAGCAACAGCTTTCCAGGCTAGCCCTTTATGGCTGCCAACTATCTGCAGACGTTCGCATTTTCGGAGCATGGCTGCCGAAGGCCCCCAGCACGGACCACTTAAGCCATTTTTGAAGTGTCAGGAGGCAAGACAAGCAAGCAGCCCCAGACTCTGTGCCTCTGTGCGAGCAGTGCCATGGGCAGATGAGGCTGAGCAACAGCTTTCCAGGCTAGCTCTTTCTGCCTGCGAGCTATCTGCAGACGTTCGAATTTTCGGAGAAGGGCTGCCGGAGGACCCATGCACTGACCACCAAAGCTACATTTGAAGTTTCAGGGAGCAAGACAAGCAAGCAGCCCCAGTTTCTGTGCCTCTGTGCGAGCAGTGCCATGGGCAGATGAGGCTGAGCAACAGCTTTCCAGCATAGCTATTTCTGCCTGCGAGCTATCTGCAGACGTTCGCATTTTCGGAGCATGGCTGCCGAAGGCCCCCGGCACGGACCACTTAAGCTATTTTTGAAGTGTCAGGAGGCAAGACAAGCAAGCAGCCCCAGACTCTGTGCCTCTGTGCGAGCAGTGCCATGGGCAGATGAAGCTGAGCAACAGCTTTCCAGGCTAGCTCTTTCCGCCTGCAAGCTATCTGTAGACATTCGCATTTTCGGAGAACGGATGACGGAGGCGCCCTACACGGACCACCTAAGATACGTTTGAAGTTTCAGGGGGCAAGACAAGAAAGCAGCCCCAGTCTCTGTGCCTCTGTGCGAGCAGTGCCATGGGCAGATGAGGCTGAGCAACAGCTTTCCAGGCTAGCTATTTCTGGCTGCGAGCTATCTGCAGATATTCACATTTTGGGAGCAGGGCTGTCTGAGGCGCCCGTCACGGAACAACTAAGCTACGTTTGAAGTTTGAGGAAGCAAGACAAGCAAGCAGCCCCAGTCTCTGTGCCTCTGTGCGAGCAGTGCCATGGGCAGATGAGGCTGAGCAACAGCTTTCCAGGCTAGCCCTTTATGGCTGCCAACTATCTGCAGGCGTTAGCATTTTCAGAGCATGGCTGCCGGATGCCCCATTCACGGACCACCAAAGATACGTTTGAAGTTTGAGGGGGCAAGACAAGCAAGCAGCCCCAGTCTCTGTGCCTCTGTGCGAGCAGTGCCATGGGCAGATGAGGCTGAGCAACAGCTTTCCAGGCTAGCTCTTTCTGCCTGAGAGCTATCTGCAGATATTCACATTTTGGGAGCAGGGCTGCCGGAGGAGACATGCACGGACCACCTAAGCTACGTTTGAAGTTTGAGGAAGCAAGACAAGCAAGCAGCCCCAGTGTCTGTGCCTCTGTGCGAGCAGTGCCATGGGCAGATGAGGCTGAGCAACAGCTTTCCAGGCTAGCTCTTTCTGCCTGAGAGCTATCTGCAGATATTCACATTTTGGGAGCAGGGCTGCCGGAGGAGACATGCACGGACCACCTAAGATATGTTTGAAGTTTGAGGAAGAAAGACAAGCAAGCAGCCCCAGTCTCTGTGCCTCTGTGCGAGCAGTGCCATGGGCAGATGAGGCTGAGCAACAGCTTTCCTGGCTAGCTTTTTATGGCTGCCAGATATCTGCAGACATTCGCATTTTCGGAGAAGGACTGCCGGAGGCCCCATGCACTGACCACCAAAGCTACATTTGAGCTTTCAGGGAGCAAGACAAGCAAGCAGCCCCAGTCTCTGTGCCTCTGTGCGAGCAGTGGCATGGGCAGATGAGGCTGAGCAACAGCTTTCCAGGCTAGCTCTTTCTGGCTCGAGCTATCTGCAGACGTTCGCATTTTCAGAGCAGGGCTGCCAGAGCCTCTCTGCACGGACTGCCAAAGTTATGTTTGAAGTTTGAGGTGGCAAGACAAGCAAGCAGCCCCAGTCTCTGTGCCTCTGTGCGAGCAGTGCCATGGGCAGATGAGGCTGAGCAACAGCTTTCCAGGCTAGCTATTTCTGACTGCGAGCTATCTGCAGATATTCACATTTTGGGAGCAGGGCTGCCGGAGGGGACATGCAAGGACAACCAAAGCTACATTTGAAGTTTGAGGGGGCAAAACAAGCAAGCAGCCAAAGTCTCTGTGCCTCTGTGCGAGCAGTGCCATGGGCAGATGAGGCTGAGCAACAGCTTTCCAGGCTAGCTCCGTCGGGCTGCCAGCTATCTGCAGACGTTCGCATTTTCGGAGAAGGGCTACCGGAGGCCCCATTCACGGACAACTAAAACTACATTTGAAGTCTGAGGTGGCAAAACAAGCAAGCAGCCCCAGTCTCTGTGCCTCTGTGCGAGCAGTGCCATGGGCAGATGAGGCTGAGCAACAGCTTTCCAGGCTAGCTCTTTCTGCCTGCGAGCTATCTGCAGACGTTCGCATTTTGGGAGAAGGGCTGCCGGAGAAGCCCTACACGGACCACCTAAGATACGTTTGAAGTTTGAGGTGGCAAGACAAGCAAGCAGCCCCAGTCTCTGTGCCTCTGTGCGAGCAGTGCCATGGGCAGATGAGGCTGAGCAACAGCTTTCCAGGCTAGCTCTTTCTGGCTGCCAGCTATCTGCAGATGTTCATATTTTGGGAGCAGGGCTGCCGGAGGCTTCCTGCACGGACCACCTAAGATACGTTTGAAGTTTGAGGTGGCAAGACAAGCAAGCAGCCCCAGTCTCTGTGCCTCTGTGCGAGCAGTGCCATGGGCAGATGAGGCTGAGCAACAGCTTTCCAGGCTAGCTCTTTCTGCCTGAGAGCTATCTGCAGATATTCACATTTTGGGAGCAGGGCTGCCGGAGGAGACATGCACGGACCACCTAAGCTATGTTTGAAGTTTGAGGAAGAAAGACAAGCAAGCAGCCCCAGTCTCTGTGCCTCTGTGCGAGCAGTGCCATGGGCAGATGAGGCTGAGCAACAGCTTTCCTGGCTAGCTTTTTATGGCTGCCAGATATCTGCAGACATTCGCATTTTCGGAGAAGGACTGCCGGAGGCCCCATGCACTGACCACCAAAGCTACATTTGAGCTTTCAGGGAGCAAGACAAGCAAGCAGCCCCAGTCTCTGTGCCTCTGTGCGAGCAGTGGCATGGGCAGATGAGGCTGAGCAACAGCTTTCCAGGCTAGCTCTTTCTGGCTCGAGCTATCTGCAGACGTTCGCATTTTCAGAGCAGGGCTGCCAGAGCCTCTCTGCACGGACTGCCAAAGTTATGTTTGAAGTTTGAGGTGGCAAGACAAGCAAGCAGCCCCAGTCTCTGTGCCTCTGTGCGAGCAGTGCCATGGGCAGATGAGGCTGAGCAACAGCTTTCCAGGCTAGCTATTTCTGACTGCGAGCTATCTGCAGATATTCACATTTTGGGAGCAGGGCTGCCGGAGGGGACATGCAAGGACAACCAAAGCTACATTTGAAGTTTGAGGGGGCAAAACAAGCAAGCAGCCAAAGTCTCTGTGCCTCTGTGCGAGCAGTGCCATGGGCAGATGAGGCTGAGCAACAGCTTTCCAGGCTAGCTCCGTCGGGCTGCCAGCTATCTGCAGACGTTCGCATTTTCGGAGAAGGGCTACCGGAGGCCCCATTCACGGACAACTAAAACTACATTTGAAGTCTGAGGTGGCAAAACAAGCAAGCAGCCCCAGTCTCTGTGCCTCTGTGCGAGCAGTGCCATGGGCAGATGAGGCTGAGCAACAGCTTTCCAGGCTAGCTCTTTCTGCCTGCGAGCTATCTGCAGACGTTCGCATTTTGGGAGAAGGGCTGCCGGAGAAGCCCTACACGGACCACCTAAGATACGTTTGAAGTTTGAGGTGGCAAGACAAGCAAGCAGCCCCATTCTCTGTGCCTCTGTGCGAGCAGTGCCATGGGCAGATGAGGCTGAGCAACAGCTTTCCAGGCTAGCTCTTTCTGCCTGCGAGCTATCTGCAGACGTTCGCATTTTGGGAGAAGGGCTGCCGGAGAAGCCCTACACGGACCACCTAAGATACGTTTGAAGTTTGAGGTGGCAAGACAAGCAAGCAGCCCCAGTCTCTGTGCCTCTGTGCGAGCAGTGCCATGGGCAGATGAGGCTGAGCAACAGCTTTCCAGGCTAGCTCCTTCTGCCTGCGAGCTATCTGCAGACGTTCGAATTTTCGGAGAAGGGCTGCCGGAGGCCCCATGCACTGACCACCAAAGCTACATTTGAAGTTTCAGGGAGCAAGACAAGCAAGCAGCCCCAGTCTCTGTGCCTCTGTGCGAGCAGTGCCATGGGCAGATGAGGCTGAGCAACAGCTTTCCAGGCTAGCTCTTTCTGGCTGCCAGCTATCTGCAGATGTTCATATTTTGGGAGCAGGGCTGCCGGAGGCTTCCTGCACGGACCACCTAAGATACGTTTGAAGTTTGAGGTGGCAAGACAAGCAAGCAGCCCCAGTCTCTGTGCCTCTGTGCGAGCAGTGCCATGGGCAGATGAGGCTGAGCAACAGCTTTCCTGGCTAGCTTTTTATGGCTGCCAGATATCTGCAGACATTCGCATTTTCGGAGAAGGGCTGCCGGAGGCCCCATGCACTGACCACCAAAGCTACATTTGAGCTTTCAGGGAGCAAGACAAGCAAGCAGTTTCACTCTCTGTGCCTCTGTGCGAGCAGTGGCATGGGCAGATGAGGCTGAGCAACAGCTTTCCAGGCTAGCTCTTTCTGGCTCGAGCTATCTGCAGACGTTCGCATTTTCAGAGCAGGGCTGCCAGAGCCTCTCTGCACGGACTGCCAAAGTTATGTTTGAAGTTTGAGGTGGCAAGACAAGCAAGCAGCCCCAGTCTCTGTGCTTCTGTGCGAGCAGTGCCATGGGCAGATGAGGCTGAGCAACAGCTTTCCAGGCTAGCTCTTTCTGCCTGAGAGCTATCTGCAGACGTTCGAATTTTCGGAGAAGGGCTGCCGGAGGCCCCATTCACGGACCACTAAAAATACATTAGAAGTCTGAGGTGGCAAGACAAGCAAGCAGCCCCAGTCTCCGTGCCTCTGTGCGAGCAGTGCCATGGGCAGATGAGGCTGAGCAACAGCTTTCCAGGCTAGCTCTTTCTGCCTGCAAGCTATCTGCAGACGTTCGCATTTTAAGAGCATGGCTGCGGAAGGCCCCCAGCACGGACCACTTAAGCTATTTTTGAAGTGTCAGGAGTCAAGACAAGCAAGCAGCCCCAGTGTCTGTGCCTCTGTGCGAGCAGTGCCATGGGCAGATGAGGCTGAGCAACAGCTTTCCAGGCTAGCTCTTTCTGCCTGCGAGCTATCGGCAGACGTTCGCATTTTAAGAGCAGGGCTGCCGGAGACTCTGTGCACGGACTGCCAAAGTTATGTTTGAAGTTTGAGGTGGCAAGACAAGCAAGCAGCCCCAGTCTCTGTGCCTCTGTGCGAGCAGTGCCATGGGCAGATGAGGCTGAGCAACAGCTTTCCAGGCTAGCTCTTTCTGCCTGCGAGCTATCTGCAGACGTTCGCATTTTGGGAGAACGGCTGACGGAGGCGCCCTACACGGACCACCTAAGAGACGTTTGAAGTTTGAGGTGGCAAGACAAGCAAGCAGCCCCAGTCTCTGTGCCTCTGTGCGAGCAGTGCCATGGGCAGATGAGGCTGAGCAACAGCTTTCCAGGCTAGCTATTTCTGGCTGCGAACTATCAGCAGATATTCACATTTTGGGAGCAGGGCTGTCTGAGGCGCCCGTCACGGAACAACTAAGCTACGTTTGAAGTTTGAGGAAGCAAGACAAGCAAGCAGCCCCAGTCTCTGTGCCTCTGTGCGAGCAGTGCCATGGGCAGATGAGGCTGAGCAACAGCTTTCCAGGCTAGCCCTTTATGGCTGCCAACTATCTGCAGACGTTCGCATTTTAAGAGCATGGCTGCCGAAGGCCCCCAGCACGGACCACTTAAGCTATTTTTGAAGTGTCAGGAGGCAAGACAAGCAAGCAGCCCCAGACTCTGTGCCTCTGTGCGAGCAGTGCCATGGGCAGATGAGGCTGAGCAAGAGCTTTCCAGGCTAGCTCTTTCTGCCTGCGAGCTATCTGTAGATGTTCGCATTTTCGGAGAAGGGCTGACGGAGGCGCCCTACACGGACCACCTAAGATACGTTTGAAGTTTGAGGTGGCAAGACAAGCAAGCAGCCCCAGTCTCTGTGCCTCTGTGCGAGCAGTGCCATGGGCAGATGAGGCTGAGCAACAGCTTTCCAGGCTAGCTATTTCTGGCTGCGAGCTATCTGCAGATATTCACATTTTGGGAGAAGGGCTGTCTGAGGCGCCCATCACGGAACAACTAAGCTACGTTTGAAGTTTGAGGAAGCAAGACAAGCAAGCAGCCCCAGTCTCTGTGCCTCTGTGCGAGCAGTGCCATGGGCAGATGAGGCTGAGCAACAGCTTTCCAGGCTAGCCCTTTATGGCTGCCAACTATCTGCAGACGTTCGCATTTTCGGAGCATGGCTGCCGAAGGCCCCCAGCACGGACCACTTAAGCTATTTTTGAAGTGTCAGGAGTCAAGACAAGCAAGCAGCCCCAGACTCTGTGCCTCTGTGCGAGCAGTGCCATGGGCAGATGAGGCTGAGCATCAGCTTTCCAGGCTAGCTCTTTCTGCCTGCGAGCTATCGGCAGACGTTCGCATTTTAAGAGCAGGGCTGCCGGAGTCTCTCTGCACGAACTGCCAAAGTTATGTTTGAAGTTTGAGGTGGCAAGACAAGCAAGCAGCCCCAGTCTCTGTGCCTCTGTGCGAGCAGTGCCATGGGCAGATGAGGCTGAGCAACAGCTTTCCAGGCTAGCTCTTTCTGCCTGCGAGCTATCTGCAGACGTTCGCATTTTGGGAGAAGGGCTGCCGGAGAAGACCTACACGGACCACCTAAGATACCTTTGAAGTTTGAGGTGGCAAGACAAGCAAGCAGCCCCAGTCTCTGTGCCTCTGTGCGAGCAGTGCCATGGGCAGATGAGGCTGAGCAACAGCTTTCCAGGCTAGCTCTTTCTGCCTGCGAGCTATCTGCAGACGTTCGAATTTTCGGAGAAGGGCTGCCGGAGGCCCCATGCACTGACCACCAAAGCTACATTTGAAGTTTCAGGGAGCAAGACAAGCAAGCAGCCCCAGTTTCTGTGCCTCTGTGCGAGCAGTGCCATGGGCAGATGAGGCTGAGCAACAGCTTTCCAGCGTAGCTATTTCTGCCTGAGAGCTATCTGCAGACGTTCGCATTTTCGGAGCATGGCTGCCGAAGGCCCCCGGCACGGACCACTTAAGCTATTTTTGAAGTGTCAGGAGGCAAGACAAGCAAGCAGCCCCAGTCTCTGTGCCTCTGTGCGAGCAGTGCCATGGGCAGATGAGGCTGAGGAACAGCTTTCCAGGCTAGCTCTTTCTGGCTGCCAGCTATCTGCAGACGTTCGCATTTTGTTAGAAAGGCTGCCGGAGGCGCCCTACACGGACCACCTAAGACACGTTTGAAGTTTGAGGTGGCAAGACAAGCAAGCAGCCCCAGTCTCTGTGCCTCTGTGCGAGCAGTGCCATGGGCAGATGAGGCTGAGCAACAGCTTTCCAGGCTAGCTATTTCTGGCTGCGAGCTATCTGCAGATATTCACATTTTGGGATCAGGGCTGCCGGAGGCGCCCTACATGGACCACCTAAGCTACGTTTGAAGTTTGAGTGAGCAAGACAAGCAAGCAGCCCCAGTCTCTGTGCCTCTGTGCGAGCAGTGCCATGGGCAGATGAGGCTGAGCAACAGCTTTCCAGGCTAGCCCTTTATGGCTGCCAACTAGCTGCAGACGTTAGCATTTTCAGAGCATGGCTGCCGGAGGCCCCATTCACGGACCACCAAAGCTACGTTTGAAGTTTGAGGAAGCAAGACAAGCAAGCAGCCCCAGTTTCTGTGCCTCTGTGCGAGCAGTGCCATGGGCAGATGAGGATGAGCAACAGCTTTCCAATCTAGCTCTTTCTGGCTGCGAGCTATCTGCAGACGTTCGCATTTTGGGAGAAGGGCTGCCGGAGGCCCCATTCACGGACCACTAAATATACATTAGAAGTCTGAGGGGGCAAAACAAGCAAGCAGCCCCAGTCTCTGTGCCTCTGTGCGAGCAGTGCCATGGGCAGATGAGGCTGAGCAACAGCTTTCCAGGCTAGCTCTTTCTGCCTGCAAGCTATCTGCAGACGTTCGCATTTTAAGAGCATGGCTGCGGAAGGCCCCCAGCACGGACCACTTAAGCTATTTTTGAAGTGTCAGGAGTCAAGACAAGCAAGCAGCCCCAATCTCTGTGCCTCTGTGCGAGCAGTGCCATGGGCAGATGAGGCTGAGCATCAGCTTTCCAGGCTAGCTCTTTCTGCCTGCGAGCTATCGGCAGACGTTCGCATTTTAAGAGCAGGTCTGCCGGAGTCTCTCTGCACGAACTGCCAATGTTATGTTTGAAGTTTGAGGTGGCAAGACAAGCAAGCAGCCCCAGTCTCTGTGCCTCTGTGCGAGCAGTGCCATGGGCAGATGAGGCTGAGCAACAGCTTTCCAGGCTAGCTCTTTCTGCCTGCGAGCTATCTGCAGACGTTCGCATTTTGGGAGAAGGGCTGCCGGAGAAGACCTACACGGACCACCTAAGATACGTTTGAAGTTTGAGGTGGCAAGACAAGCAAGCAGCCCCAGTCTCTGTGCCTCTGTGCGAGCAGTGCCATGGGCAGATGAGGCTGAGCAACAGCTTTCCAGGCTAGCTCTTTCTGCCTGCGAGCTATCTGCAGACGTTCGAATTTTCGGAGAAGGGCTGCCGGAGGCCCCATGCACTGACCACCAAAGCTACATTTGAAGTTTCAGGGAGCAAGACAAGCAAGCAGCCCCAGTTTCTGTGCCTCTGTGCGAGCAGTGCCATGGGCAGATGAGGCTGAGCAACAGCTTTCCAGCGTAGCTATTTCTGCCTGCGAGCTATCTGCAGACGTTCGCATTTTCGGAGCATGGCTGCCGAAGGCCCCCGGCACGGACCACTTAAGCTATTTTTGAAGTGTCAGGAGGCAAGACAAGCAAGCAGCCCCAGACTCTGTGCCTCTGTGCGAGCAGTGCCATGGGCAGATGAAGCTGAGCAACAGCTTTCCAGGCTAGCTCTTTCCGCCTGCAAGCTATCTGTAGACGTTCGCTTTTTCGGAGAACGGCTGACGGAGGCGCCCTACACGGACCACCTAAGAGACGTTTGAATTTTCAGGGGGCAAGACAAGAAAGCAGCCCCAGTCTCTGTGCCTCTGTGCGAGCAGTGCCATGGGCAGATGAGGCTGAGCAACAGCTTTCCAGGCTAGCTATTTCTGGCTGCGAGCTATCAGCAGATATTCACATTTTGGGAGCAGGGCTGTCTGAGGCGCCCGTCACGGACCACCTAAGCTACGTTTGAAGTTTGAGGAAGCAAGACAAGCAAGCAGCCCCAGTCTCTGTGCCTCTGTGCGAGCAGTGCCATGGGCAGATGAGGCTGAGCAACAGCTTTCCAGGCTAGCCCTTTATGGCTGCCAACTATCTGCAGACGTTCGCATTTTCGGAGCATGGCTGCCGAAGGCCCCCAGCACGGACCACTTAAGCTATTTTTGAAGTGTCAGGAGGCAAGACAAGCAAGCAGCCCCAGACTCTGTGCCTCTGTGCGAGCAGTGCCATGGGCAGATGAGGCTGAGCAACAGCTTTCCAGGCTAGCTCTTTCTGCCTGCGAGCTATCTGTAGATGTTCGCATTTTCGGAGAAGGGCTGCCGGAGGCGCCCTACACGGACCACCTAAGATACGTTTGAAGTTTGAGGTGGCAAGACAAGCAAGCAGCCCCAGTCTCTGTGCCTCTGTGCGAGCAGTGCCATGGGCAGATGAGGCTGAGCAACAGCTTTCCAGGCTAGCTATTTCTGACTGCGAGCTATCAGCAGATATTCACATTTTGGGAGAAGGGCTGTCTGAGGCGCCCGTCGCGGAACAACTAAGCTACGTTTGAAGTTTGAGGAAGCAAGACAAGCAAGCAGCCCCAGTCTCTGTGCCTCTGTGCGAGCAGTGCCATGGGCAGATGAGGCTGAGCAACAGCTTTCCAGGCTAGCCCTTTATGGCTGCCAACTATCTGCAGACGTTCGCATTTTCGGAGCATGGCTGCCGAAGGCCACCAGCACGGACCACTTAAGCTATTTTTGAAGTGTCAGGAGTCAAGACAAGCAAGCAGCCCCAGACTCTGTGCCTCTGTGCGAGCAGTGCCATGGGCAGATGAGGCTGAGCAACAGCTTTCCAGGCTAGCTCTTTCTGCCTGCGAGCTATCGGCAGACGTTCGCATTTTAAGAGCAGGGCTGCCGGAGTCTCTCTGCACGAACTGCCAAAGTTATGTTTGAAGTTTGAGGTGGCAAGACAAGCAAGCAGCCCCAGTCTCTGTGCCTCTGTGCGAGCAGTGCCATGGGGAGATGAGGCTGAGGAACAGCTTTCCAGGCTAGCTCTTTCTGGCTGCCAGCTATCTGCAGACGTTCGCATTTTGTTAGAAAGGCTGCCGGAGGCGCCCTACACGGACCACCTAAGACACGTTTGAAGTTTGAGGTGGCAAGACAAGCAAGCAGCCCCAGTCTCTGTGCCTCTGTGCGAGCAGTGCCATGGGCAGATGAGGCTGAGCAACAGCTTTCCAGGCTAGCTATTTCTGGCTGCGAGCTATCTGCAGATATTCACATTTTGGGATCAGGGCTGCCGGAGGCGCCCTACATGGACCACCTAAGCTACGTTTGAAGTTTGAGTGAGCAAGACAAGCAAGCAGCCCCAGTCTCTGTGCCTCTGTGCGAGCAGTGCCATGGGCAGATGAGGCTGAGCAACAGCTTTCCAGGCTAGCCCTTTATGGCTGCCAACTAGCTGCAGACGTTAGCATTTTCAGAGCATGGCTGCCGGAGGCCCCATTCACGGACCACCAAAGCTACGTTTGAAGTTTGAGGAAGCAAGACAAGCAAGCAGCCCCAGTTTCTGTGCCTCTGTGCGAGCAGTGCCATGGGCAGATGAGGATGAGCAACAGCTTTCCAATCTAGCTCTTTCTGGCTGCGAGCTATCTGCAGACGTTCGCATTTTGGGAGAAGGGCTGCCGGAGGCCCCATTCACGGACCACTAAATATACATTAGAAGTCTGAGGGGGCAAAACAAGCAAGCAGCCCCAGTCTCTGTGCCTCTGTGCGAGCAGTGCCATGGGCAGATGAGGCTGAGCAACAGCTTTCCAGGCTAGCTCTTTCTGCCTGCGAGCTATCTGCAGACGTTCGCATTTTGGGAGAAGGGCTGCCGGAGAAGCCCTACACGGACCACCTAAGATACGTTTGAAGTTTGAGGTGGCAAGACAAGCAAGCAGCCCCAGTCTCTGTGCCTCTGTGCGAGCAGTGCCATGGGCAGATGAGGCTGAGCAACAGCTTTCCAGGCTAGCTCTTTCTGCCTGCGAGCTATCTGCAGACGTTCGAATTTTCGGAGAAGGGCTGCCGGAGGCCCCATGCACTGACCACCAAAGCTACATTTGAAGTTTCAGGGAGCAAGACAAGCAAGCAGCCCCAGTTTCTGTGCCTCTGTGCGAGCAGTGCCATGGGCAGATGAGGCTGAGCAACAGCTTTCCAGCGTAGCTATTTCTGCCTGCGAGCTATCTGCAGACGTTCGCATTTTCGGAGCATGGCTGCCGAAGGCCCCCGGCACGGACCACTTAAGCTATTTTTGAAGTGTCAGGAGGCAAGACAAGCAAGCAGCCCCAGACTCTGTGCCTCTGTGCGAGCAGTGCCATGGGCAGATGAAGCTGAGCAACAGCTTTCCAGGCTAGCTTTTTCCGCCTGCAAGCTATCTTTAGACGTTCGCATTTTCGGAGAACGGATGACGGAGGCGCCCTACACGGACCACCTAAGATACGTTTGAATTTTCAGGGGGCAAGACAAGAAAGCAGCCCCAGTCTCTGTGCCTCTGTGCGAGCAGTGCCATGGGCAGATGAGGCTGAGCAACAGCTTTCCAGGCTAGCTATTTCTGGCTGCGAGCTATCAGCAGATATTCACATTTTGGGAGCAGGGCTGTCTGAGGCGCCCGTCACGGAACAACTAAGCTACGTTTGAAGTTTGAGGAAGCAAGACAAGCAAGCAGCCCCAGTCTCTGTGCCTCTGTGCGAGCAGTGCCATGGGCAGATGAGGCTGAGCAACAGCTTTCCAGGCTAGCCCTTTATGGCTGCCAACTATCTGCAGGCGTTAGCATTTTCGGAGCATGGCTGCCGAAGGCCCCATTCACGGACCACCAAAGATACGTTTGAAGTTTGAGGTCGCAAGACAAGCAAGCAGCCCCTGTCTCTGTGCCTCTGTGCGAGCAGTGCCATGGGCAGATGAGGCTGAGCAACAGCTTTCCAGGCTAGCTCTTTCTGCCTGCGAGCTATCTGCAGACGTTCGAATTTTCGGAGAAGGGCTGCCGGAGGCCCCATGCACTGACCACCAAAGCTACATTTGAAGTTTCAGGGAGCAAGACAAGCAAGCAGCCCCAGTTTCTGTGCCTCTGTGCGAGCAGTGCCATGGGCAGATGAGGCTGAGCAACAGCTTTCCAGCGTAGCTATTTCTGCCTGCGAGCTATCTGCAGACGTTCGCATTTTCGGAGCATGGCTGCCGAAGGCCCCCGGCACGGACCACTTAAGCTATTTTTGAAGTGTCAGGAGGCAAGACAAGCAAGCAGCCCCAGACTCTGTGCCTCTGTGCGAGCAGTGCCATGGGCAGATGAAGCTGAGCAACAGCTTTCCAGGCTAGCTCTTTCCGCCTGCAAGCTATCTGTAGACGTTCGCTTTTTCGGAGAACGGCTGACGGAGGCGCCCTACACGGACCACCTAAGAGACGTTTGAATTTTCAGGGGGCAAGACAAGAAAGCAGCCCCAGTCTCTGTGCCTCTGTGCGAGCAGTGCCATGGGCAGATGAGGCTGAGCAACAGCTTTCCAGGCTAGCTATTTCTGGCTGCGAGCTATCAGCAGATATTCACATTTTGGGAGCAGGGCTGTCTGAGGCGCCCGTCACGGAACAACTAAGCTACGTTTGAAGTTTGAGGAAGCAAGACAAGCAAGCAGCCCCAGTCTCTGTGCCTCTGTGCGAGCAGTGCCATGGGCAGATGAGGCTGAGCAACAGCTTTCCAGGCTAGCCCTTTATGGCTGCCAACTATCTGCAGACGTTCGCATTTTCGGAGCATGGCTGCCGAAGGCCCCCAGCACGGACCACTTAAGCTATTTTTGAAGTGTCAGGAGGCAAGACAAGCAAGCAGCCCCAGACTCTGTGCCTCTGTGCGAGCAGTGCCATGGGCAGATGAGGCTGAGCAACAGCTTTCCAGGCTAGCTCTTTCTGCCTGCGAGCTATCTGTAGATGTTCGCATTTTCGGAGAAGGGCTGCCGGAGGCGCCCTACACGGACCACCTAAGATACGTTTGAAGTTTGAGGTGGCAAGACAAGCAAGCAGCCCCAGTCTCTGTGCCTCTGTGCGAGCAGTGCCATGGGCAGATGAGGCTGAGCAACAGCTTTCCAGGCTAGCTATTTCTGGCTGCGAGCTATCAGCAGATATTCACATTTTGGGAGAAGGGCTGTCTGAGGCGCCCGTCGCGGAACAACTAAGCTACGTTTGAAGTTTGAGGAAGCAAGACAAGCAAGCAGCCCCAGTCTCTGTGCCTCTGTGCGAGCAGTGCCATGGGCAGATGAGGCTGAGCAACAGCTTTCCAGGCTAGCCCTTTATGGCTGCCAACTATCTGCAGACGTTCGCATTTTCGGAGCATGGCTGCCGAAGGCCACCAGCACGGACCACTTAAGCTATTTTTGAAGTGTCAGGAGTCAAGACAAGCAAGCAGCCCCAGACTCTGTGCCTCTGTGCGAGCAGTGCCATGGGCAGATGAGGCTGAGCAACAGCTTTCCAGGCTAGCTCTTTCTGCCTGCGAGCTATCGGCAGACGTTCGCATTTTAAGAGCAGGGCTGCCGGAGTCTCTCTGCACGAACTGCCAAAGTTATGTTTGAAGTTTGAGGTGGCAAGACAAGCAAGCAGCCCCAGTCTCTGTGCCTCTGTGCGAGCAGTGCCATGGGGAGATGAGGCTGAGGAACAGCTTTCCAGGCTAGCTCTTTCTGGCTGCCAGCTATCTGCAGACGTTCGCATTTTGTTAGAAAGGCTGCCGGAGGCGCCCTACACGGACCACCTAAGACACGTTTGAAGTTTGAGGTGGCAAGACAAGCAAGCAGCCCCAGTCTCTGTGCCTCTGTGCGAGCAGTGCCATGGGCAGATGAGGCTGAGCAACAGCTTTCCAGGCTAGCTATTTCTGGCTGCGAGCTATCTGCAGATATTCACATTTTGGGATCAGGGCTGCCGGAGGCGCCCTACATGGACCACCTAAGCTACGTTTGAAGTTTGAGTGAGCAAGACAAGCAAGCAGCCCCAGTCTCTGTGCCTCTGTGCGAGCAGTGCCATGGGCAGATGAGGCTGAGCAACAGCTTTCCAGGCTAGCCCTTTATGGCTGCCAACTAGCTGCAGACGTTAGCATTTTCAGAGCATGGCTGCCGGAGGCCCCATTCACGGACCACCAAAGCTACGTTTGAAGTTTGAGGAAGCAAGACAAGCAAGCAGCCCCAGTTTCTGTGCCTCTGTGCGAGCAGTGCCATGGGCAGATGAGGATGAGCAACAGCTTTCCAATCTAGCTCTTTCTGGCTGCGAGCTATCTGCAGACGTTCGCATTTTGGGAGAAGGGCTGCCGGAGGCCCCATTCACGGACCACTAAATATACATTAGAAGTCTGAGGGGGCAAAACAAGCAAGCAGCCCCAGTCTCTGTGCCTCTGTGCGAGCAGTGCCATGGGCAGATGAGGCTGAGCAACAGCTTTCCAGGCTAGCTCTTTCTGCCTGCGAGCTATCTGCAGACGTTCGCATTTTGGGAGAAGGGCTGCCGGAGAAGCCCTACACGGACCACCTAAGATACGTTTGAAGTTTGAGGTGGCAAGACAAGCAAGCAGCCCCAGTCTCTGTGCCTCTGTGCGAGCAGTGCCATGGGCAGATGAGGCTGAGCAACAGCTTTCCAGGCTAGCTCTTTCTGCCTGCGAGCTATCTGCAGACGTTCGAATTTTCGGAGAAGGGCTGCCGGAGGCCCCATGCACTGACCACCAAAGCTACATTTGAAGTTTGAGGTGGCAAGACAAGCAAGCAGCCCCAGTTTCTGTGCCTCTGTGCGAGCAGTGCCATGGGCAGATGAGGCTGAGCAACAGCTTTCCAGCGTAGCTATTTCTGCCTGCGAGCTATCTGCAGACGTTCGCATTTTCGGAGCATGGCTGCCGAAGGCCCCCGGCACGGACCACTTAAGCTATTTTTGAAGTGTCAGGAGGCAAGACAAGCAAGCAGCCCCAGACTCTGTGCCTCTGTGCGAGCAGTGCCATGGGCAGATGAAGCTGAGCAACAGCTTTCCAGGCTAGCTCTTTCCGCCTGCAAGCTATCTGTAGACGTTCGCATTTTCGGAGAACGGATGACGGAGGCGCCCTACACGGACCACCTAAGATACGTTTGAATTTTCAGGGGGCAAGACAAGAAAGCAGCCCCAGTCTCTGTGCCTCTCTGCGAGCAGTGCCATGGGCAGATGAGGCTGAGCAACAGCTTTCCAGGCTAGCTATTTCTGGCTGCGAGCTATCAGCAGATATTCACATTTTGGGAGCAGGGCTGTCTGAGGCGCCCGTCACGGAACAACTAAGCTACGTTTGAAGTTTGAGGAAGCAAGACAAGCAAGCAGCCCCAGTCTCTGTGCCTCTGTGCGAGCAGTGCCATGGGCAGATGAGGCTGAGCAACAGCTTTCCAGGCTAGCCCTTTATGGCTGCCAACTATCTGCAGGCGTTAGCATTTTCGGAGCATGGCTGCCGGATGCCCCATTCACGGACCACCAAAGATACGTTTGAAGTTTGAGGTCGCAAGACAAGCAAGCACCCCCTGTCTCTGTGCCTCTGTGCGAGCAGTGCCATGGGCAGATGAGGCTGAGCAACAGCTTTCCAGGCTAGCTCTTTCTGCCTGAGAGCTATCTGCAGATATTCACATTTTGGGAGCAGGGCTGCCGGAGGAGACATGCACGGACCACCTAAGCTACGTTTGAAGTTTGAGGAAGCAAGACAAGCAAGCAGCCCCAGTGTCTGTGCCTCTGTGCGAGCAGTGCCATGGGCAGATGAGGCTGAGCAACAGCTTTCCAGGCTAGCTCTTTCTGGCTGCCAGCTATCTGCAGATGTTCATATTTTGGGAGCAGGGCTGCCGGAGGCTTCCTGCACGGACCACCTAAGATACGTTTGAAGTTTGAGGTGGCAAGACAAGCAAGCAGCCCCAGTCTCTGTGCCTCTGTGCGAGCAGTGCCATGGGCAGATGAGGCTGAGCAACAGCTTTCCTGGCTAGCTTTTTATGGCTGCCAGATATCTGCAGACATTCGCATTTTCGGAGAAGGGCTGCCGGAGGCCCCATGCACTGACCACCAAAGCTACATTTGAGCTTTCAGGGAGCAAGACAAGCAAGCAGCCCCAGTCTCTGTGCCTCTGTGCGAGCAGTGCCATGGGCAGATGAGGCTGAGCAACAGCTTTCCAGGCTAGCTCTTTCTGCCTGCGAGCTATCGGCAGACGTTCGCATTTTAAGAGCAGGGCTGCCGGAGACTCTGTGCACGGACTGGCAAAGTTATGTTTGAAGTTTGAGGTGGCAAGACAAGCAAGCAGCCCCAGTCTCTGTGCCTCTGTGCGAGCAGTGCCATGGGCAGATGAGGCTGAGCAACAGCTTTCCAGGCTAGCTCTTTCTGCCTGCGAGCTATCTGCAGACGTTCGCATTTTGGGAGAAGGGCTGCCGGAGAAGCCCTACACGGACCACCTAAGATACGTTTGAAGTTTGAGGTGGCAAGACAAGCAAGCAGCCCCAGTCTCTGTGCCTCTGTGCGAGCAGTGCCATGGGCAGATGAGGCTGAGCAACAGCTTTCCAGGCTAGCTCTTTCTGCCTGCGAGCTATCTGCAGACGTTCGAATTTTCGGAGAAGGGCTGCCGGAGGCCCCATGCACTGACCACCAAAGCTACATTTGAAGTTTCAGGGAGCAAGACAAGCAAGCAGCCCCAGTTTCTGTGCCTCTGTGCGAGCAGTGCCATGGGCAGATGAGGCTGAGCAACAGCTTTCCAGCGTAGCTATTTCTGCCTGCGAGCTATCTGCAGACGTTCGCATTTTCGGAGCATGGCTGCCGAAGGCCCCCGGCACGGACCACTTAAGCTATTTTTGAAGTGTCAGGAGGCAAGACAAGCAAGCAGTTTCACTCTCTGTGCCTCTGTGCGAGCAGTGCCATGGGCAGATGAAGCTGAGCAACAGCTTTCCAGGCTAGCTCTTTCCGCCTGCAAGCTATCTGTAGACGTTCGCATTTTCGGAGAAAGGATGACGGAGGCGCCCTACACGGACCACCTAAGATACGTTTGAAGTTTCAGGGGGCAAGACAAGAAAGCAGCCCCAGTCTCTGTGCCTCTGTGCGAGCAGTGCCATGGGCAGATGAGGCTGAGCAACAGCTTTCCAGGCTAGCTATTTCTGGCTGCGAGCTATCAGCAGATATTCACATTTTGGGAGCAGGGCTGTCTGAGGCGCCCGTCACGGAACAACTAAGCTACGTTTGAAGTTTGAGGAAGCAAGACAAGCAAGCAGCCCCAGTGTCTGTGCCTCTGTGCGAGCAGTGCCATGGGCAGATGAGGCTGAGCAACAGCTTTCCAGGCTAGCCCTTTATGGCTGCCAACTATCTGCAGGCGTTAGCATTTTCAGAGCATGGCTGCCGGAGGCCCCATTCACGGACCACCAAAGATACGTTTGAAGTTTGAGGTCGCAAGAAAGCAAGCAGCCCCAGTCTCTGTGCCTCTGTGCGAGCAGTGCCATGGGCAGATGAGGCTGAGCAACAGCTTTCCAGGCTAGCTCTTTCTGCCTGAGAGCTATCTGCAGATATTCACATTTTGGGAGCAGGGTTGCCGGAGGAGACATGCACGGACCACCTAAGCTACGTTTGAAGTTTGAGGAAGCAAGACAAGCAAGTAGCCCCAGTGTCTGTGCCTCTGTGCGAGCAGTGCCATGGGCAGATGAGGCTGAGCAACAGCTTTCCAGGCTAGCTCTTTCTGGCTGCCAGCTATCTGCAGATGTTCATATTTTGGGAGCAGGGCTGCCGGAGGCTTCCTGCACGGACCACCTAAGATACGTTTGAAGTTTGAGGTGGCAAGACAAGCAAGCAGCCCCAGTCTCTGTGCCTCTGTGCGAGCAGTGCCATGGGCAGATGAGGCTGAGCAACAGCTTTCCTGGCTAGCTTTTTATGGCTGCCAGATATCTGCAGACATTCGCATTTTCGGAGAAGGGCTGCCGGAGGCCCCATGCACTGACCACCAAAGCTACATTTGAGCTTTCAGGGAGCAAGACAAGCAAGCAGCCCCAGTCTCTGTGCCTCTGTGCGAGCAGTGGCATGGGCAGATGAGGCTGAGCAACAGCTTTCCAGGCTAGCTCTTTCTGGCTCGAGCTATCTGCAGACGTTCGCATTTTCAGAGCAGGGCTGCCAGAGCCTCTCTGCACGGACTGCCAAAGTTATGTTTGAAGTTTGAGGTGGCAAGACAAGCAAGCAGCCCCAGTCTCTGTGCCTCTGTGCGAGCAGTGCCATGGGCAGATGAGGCTGAGCAACAGCTTTCCAGGCTAGCTATTTCTGACTGCGAGCTATCTGCAGATATTCACATTTTGGGAGCAGGGCTGCCGGAGGGGACATGCAAGGACCACCAAAGCTACATTTGAAGTTTGAGGGGGCAAAACAAGCAAGCAGCCAAAGTCTCTGTGCCTCTGTGCGAGCAGTGCCATGGGCAGATGAGGCTGAGCAACAGCTTTCCAGGCTAGCTCTGTCGGGCTGCCAGCTATCTGCAGACGTTCGCATTTTCGGAGAAGGGCTACCGGAGGCCCCATTCACGGACAACTAAAAATACATTTGAAGTTTAAGGTGGCAAAACAAGCAAGCAGCCCCAGTCTCTGTGCCTCTGTGCGAGCAGTGCCATGGGCAGATGAGGCTGAGCAACAGCTTTCCAGGCTAGCTCTTTCTGCCTGCGAGCTATCGGCAGACGTTCGCATTTTAAGAGCAGGGCTGCCGGAGACTCTGTGCACGGACTGCCAAAGATATGTTTGAAGTTTGAGGTGGCAAGACAAGCAAGCAGCCCCAGTCTCTGTGCCTCTGTGCGAGCAGTGCCATGGGCAGATGAGGCTGAGCAACAGCTTTCCAGGCTAGCTCTTTCTGCCTGCGAGCTATCTGCAGACGTTCGCATTTTGGTAGAAGGGCTGCCGGAGAAGCCCTACACGGACCACCTAAGATACGTTTGAAGTTTGAGGTGGCAAGACAAGCAAGCAGCCCCAGTCTCTGTGCCTCTGTGCGAGCAGTGCCATGGGCAGATGAGGCTGAGCAACAGCTTTCCAGGCTAGCTCCTTCTGCCTGCAAGCTATCTGCAGACGTTCGAATTTTCGGAGAAGGGCTGCCGGAGGCCCCATGCACTGACCACCAAAGCTACGTTTGAAGTTTCAGGGAGCAAGACAAGCAAGCAGCCCCAGTTTCTGTGCCTCTGTGCGAGCAGTGCCATGGGCAGATGAGGCTGAGCAACAGCTTTCCAGGCTAGCTCTTTCTGGCTGCCAGCTATCTGCAGATGTTCATATTTTGGGAGCAGGGCTGCCAGAGGCTTCCTGCACGGACCACCTAAGATACGTTTGAAGTTTGAGGTGGCAAGACAAGCAAGCAGCCCCAGTCTCTGTGCCTCTGTGCGAGCAGTGCCATGGGCAGATGAGGCTGAGCAACAGCTTTCCTGGCTAGCTTTTTATGGCTGCCAGATATCTGCAGACATTAGCATTTTCGGAGAAGGGCTGCCGGAGGCCCCATGCACTGACCACCAAAGCTACATTTGAGCTTTCAGGGAGCAAGACAAGCAAGCAGTTTCACTCTCTGTGCCTCTGTGCGAGCAGTGGCATGGGCAGATGAGGCTGAGCAACAGCTTTCCAGGCTAGCTCTTTCTGGCTCGAGCTATCTGCAGACGTTCGCATTTTCAGAGCAGGGCTGCCAGAGCCTCTCTGCACGGACTGCCAAAGTTATGTTTGAAGTTTGAGGTGGCAAGACAAGCAAGCAGCCCCAGTCTCTGTGCCTCTGTGCGAGCAGTGCCATGGGCAGATGAGGCTGAGCAACAGCTTTCCAGGCTAGCTCTTTCTGCCTGCGAGCTATCGGCAGACGTTCGCATTTTAAGAGCAGGGCTGCCGGAGACTCTCTGCACGGACTGCCAAAGTTATGTTTGAAGTTTGAGGTGGCAAGACAAGCAAGCAGCCCCAGTCTCTGTGCCTCTGTGCGAGCAGTGCCATGGGCAGATGAGGCTGAGCAACAGCTTTCCAGGCTAGCTCTTTCTGCCTGCGAGCTATCTGCAGACGTTCGCATTTTCGGAGAAGGGCTGCCGGAGAAGCCCTACACGGACCACCTAAGATACGTTTGAAGTTTGAGTTTGCAAGACAAGCAAGCAGCCCCAGTCTCTGTGCCTCTGTGCGAGCAGTGCCATGGGCAGATGAGGCTGAGCAACAGCTTTCCAGGCTAGCTCTTTCTGCCTGCGAGCTATCTGCAGACGTTCGCATTTTTGGAGAAGGGCTGCCGGAGGCCCCATGCACTGACCACCAAAGCTACATTTGAAGTTTCAGGGAGCAAGACAAGCAAGCAGCCCCAGTTTCTGTGCCTCTGTGCGAGCAGTGCCATGGGCAGATGAGGCTGAGCAACAGCTTTCCAGCGTAGCTATTTCTGCCTGCGAGCTATCTGCAGACGTTCGCATTTTCGGAGCATGGCTGCCGAAGGCCCCCGGCACGGACCACTTAAGCTATTTTTGAAGTGTCAGGAGGCAAGACAAGCAAGCAGCCCCAGACTCTGTGCCTCTGTGCGAGCAGTGCCATGGGCAGATGAAGCTGAGCAACAGCTTTCCAGGCTAGCTCTTTCCGCCTGCAAGCTATCTGTAGACGTTCGCATTTTCGGAGAACGGCTGACAGAGGCGCCCTACACGGACCACCTAAGATACGTTTGAAGTTTGAGGTGGCAAGACAAGCAAGCAGCCCCAGTCTCTGTGCCTCTGTGCGAGCAGTGCCATGGGCAGATGAGGCTGAGCAACAGCTTTCCAGGCTAGCTATTTCTGGCTGCGAGCTATCAGCAGATATTCACATTTTGGGAGCAGGGCTGTCTGAGGCGCCCGTCACGGAACAACTAAGCTACGTTTGAAGTTTGAGGAAGCAAGACAAGCAAGCAGCCCCAGTGTCTGTGCCTCTGTGCGAGCAGTGCCATGGGCAGATGAGGCTGAGCAACAGCTTTCCAGGCTAGCCCTTTATGGCTGCCAACTATCTGCAGGCGTTAGCATTTTCAGAGCATGGCTGCCGGAGGCCCCAATCACGGACCACCAAAGATACGTTTGAAGTTTGAGGTGGCAAGACAAGCAAGCAGCCCCAGTCTCTGTGCCTCTGTGCGAGCAGTGCCATGGGCAGATGAGGCTGAGCAACAGCTTTCCAGGCTAGCTCTTTCTGCCTGAGAGCTATCTGCAGACGTTCGCATTTTGGTAGAAGGGCTGCCGGAGAAGCCCTACACGGACCACCTAAGATACGTTTGAAGTTTGAGGTGGCAAGACAAGCAAGCAGCCCCAGTCTCTGTGCCTCTGTGCGAGCAGTGCCATGGGCAGATGAGGCTGAGCAACAGCTTTCCAGGCTAGCTCCTTCTGCCTGCGAGCTATCTGCAGACGTTCGAATTTTCGGAGAAGGGCTGCCGGAGGCCCCATGCACTGACCACCAAAGCTACGTTTGAAGTTTCAGGGAGCAAGACAAGCAAGCAGCCCCAGTTTCTGTGCCTCTGTGCGAGCAGTGCCATGGGCAGATGAGGCTGAGCAACAGCTTTCCAGGCTAGCTCTTTCTGCCTGCGAGCTATCTGCAGACGTTCGCATTTTCGGAGAAGGGCTGCCGGAGAAGCCCTACACGGACCACCTAAGATACGTTTGAAGTTTGAGGTGGCAAGACAAGCAAGCAGCCCCAGTCTCTGTGCCTCTGTGCGAGCAGTGCCATGGGCAGATGAGGCTGAGCAACAGCTTTCCAGGCTAGCTCTTTCTGCCTGCGAGCTATCTGCAGACGTTCGCATTTTTGGAGAAGGGCTGCCGGAGGCCCCATGCACTGACCACCAAAGCTACATTTGAAGTTTCAGGGAGCAAGACAAGCAAGCAGTTTCACTCTCTGTGCCTCTGTGCGAGCAGTGGCATGGGCAGATGAGGCTGAGCAACAGCTTTCCAGGCTAGCTCTTTCTGGCTCGAGCTATCTGCAGACGTTCGCATTTTCAGAGCAGGGCTGCCAGAGCCTCTCTGCATGGACTGCCAAAGTTATGTTTGAAGTTTGAGGTGGCAAGACAAGCAAGCAGCCCCAGTCTCTGTGCCTCTGTGCGAGCAGTGCCATGGGCAGATGAGGCTGAGCAACAGCTTTCGAGGCTAGCTCTTTCTGTCTGCGAGCTATCGGCAGACGTTCGCATTTTAAGAGCAGGGCTGCCGGAGACTCTCTGCACGGACTGCCAAAGTTATGTTTGAAGTTTGAGGTGGCAAGACAAGCAAGCAGCCCCAGTCTCTGTGCCTCTGTGCGAGCAGTGCCATGGGCAGATGAGGCTGAGCAACAGCTTTCCAGGCTAGCTCTTTCTGCCTGCGAGCTATCTGCAGACGTTCGCATTTTCGGAGAAGGGCTGCCGGAGAAGCCCTACACGGACCACCTAAGATACGTTTGAAGTTTGAGGTGGCAAGACAAGCAAGCAGCCCCAGTCTCTGTGCCTCTGTGCGAGCAGTGCCATGGGCAGATGAGGCTGAGCAACAGCTTTCCAGGCTAGCTCTTTCTGCCTGCGAGCTATCTGCAGACGTTCGCATTTTTGGAGAAGGGCTGCCGGAGGCCCCATGCACTGACCACCAAAGCTACATTTGAAGTTTCAGGGAGCAAGACAAGCAAGCAGCCCCAGTTTCTGTGCCTCTGTGCGAGCAGTGCCATGGGCAGATGAGGCTGAGCAACAGCTTTCCAGCGTAGCTATTTCTGCCTGCGAGCTATCTGCAGACGTTCGCATTTTCGGAGCATGGCTGCCGAAGGCCCCCGGCACGGACCACTTAAGCTATTTTTGAAGTGTCAGGAGGCAAGACAAGCAAGCAGCCCCAGACTCTGTGCCTCTGTGCGAGCAGTGCCATGGGCAGATGAAGCTGAGCAACAGCTTTCCAGGCTAGCTCTTTCCGCCTGCAAGCTATCTGTAGACGTTCGCATTTTCGGAGAACGGCTGACAGAGGCGCCCTACACGGACCACCTAAGATACGTTTGAAGTTTGAGGTGGCAAGACAAGCAAGCAGCCCCAGTCTCTGTGCCTCTGTGCGAGCAGTGCCATGGGCAGATGAGGCTGAGCAACAGCTTTCCAGGCTAGCTATTTCTGGCTGCGAGCTATCAGCAGATATTCACATTTTGGGAGCAGGGCTGTCTGAGGCGCCCGTCACGGAACAACTAAGCTACGTTTGAAGTTTGAGGAAGCAAGACAAGCAACCAGCCCCAGTGTCTGTGCCTCTGTGCGAGCAGTGCCATGGGCAGATGAGGCTGAGCAACAGCTTTCCAGGCTAGCCCTTTATGGCTGCCAACTATCTGCAGGCGTTAGCATTTTCAGAGCATGGCTGCCGGAGGCCCAATTCACGGACCACCAAAGATACGTTTGAAGTTTGAGGTCGCAAGACAAGCAAGCAGCCCCAGTCTCTGTGCCTCTGTGCGAGCAGTGCCATGGGCAGATGAGGCTGAGCAACAGCTTTCCAGGCTAGCTCTTTCTGCCTGAGAGCTATCTGCAGATGTTCGCATTTTGGGAGCAGGGCTGCCGGAGGCCCCATGCACGGACCACCTAAGCTACGTTTGAAGTTTGGGGGAGCAAGACAAGCAAGCAGCCCCAGTCTCTGTGCCTCTGTGCGAGCAGTGCCATGGGCAGATGAGGCTGAGCAACAGCTTTCCAGGCTAGCCCTTTATGGCTGCCAACTATCTGCAGGCGTTAGCATTTTCAGAGCATGGCTGCCGGAGGCCCCATTCACGGACCACCAAAGATACGTTTGAAGTTTGAGGTGGCAAGACAAGCAAGCAGCCCCAGTCTCTGTGCCTCTGTGCGAGCAGTGCCATGGGCAGATGAGGCTGAGCAACAGCTTTCCAGGCTAGCTCTTTCTGCCTGAGAGCTATCTGCAGACGTTCGCATTTTGGTAGAAGGGCTGCCGGAGAAGCCCTACACGGACCACCTAAGATACGTTTGAAGTTTGAGGTGGCAAGACAAGCAAGCAGCCCCAGTCTCTGTGCCTCTGTGCGAGCAGTGCCATGGGCAGATGAGGCTGAGCAACAGCTTTCCAGGCTAGCTCCTTCTGCCTGCGAGCTATCTGCAGACGTTCGAATTTTCGGAGAAGGGCTGCCGGAGGCCCCATGCACTGACCACCAAAGCTACGTTTGAAGTTTCAGGAAGCAAGACAAGCAAGCAGCCCCAGTTTCTGTGCCTCTGTGCGAGCAGTGCCATGGGCAGATGAGGCTGAGCAACAGCTTTCCAGGCTAGCTCTTTCTGGCTGCCAGCTATCTGCAGATGTTCATATTTTGGGAGCAGGGCTGCCAGAGGCTTCCTGCACGGACCACCTAAGATACGTTTGAAGTTTGAGGTGGCAAGACAAGCAAGCAGCCCCAGTCTCTGTGCCTCTGTGCGAGCAGTGCCATGGGCAGATGAGGCTGAGCAACAGCTTTCCTGGCTAGCTTTTTATGGCTGCCAGATATCTGCAGACATTCGCATTTTCGGAGAAGGGCTGCCGGAGGCCCCATGCACTGACCACCAAAGCTACATTTGAGCTTTCAGGGAGCAAGACAAGCAAGCAGTTTCACTCTCTGTGCCTCTGTGCGAGCAGTGGCATGGGCAGATGAGGCTGAGCAACAGCTTTCCAGGCTAGCTCTTTCTGGCTCGAGCTATCTGCAGACGTTCGCATTTTCAGAGCAGGGCTGCCAGAGCCTCTCTGCATGGACTGCCAAAGTTATGTTTGAAGTTTGAGGTGGCAAGACAAGCAAGCAGCCCCAGTCTCTGTGCCTCTGTGCGAGCAGTGCCATGGGCAGATGAGGCTGAGCAACAGCTTTCGAGGCTAGCTCTTTCTGTCTGCGAGCTATCGGCAGACGTTCGCATTTTAAGAGCAGGGCTGCCGGAGACTCTCTGCACGGACTGCCAAAGTTATGTTTGAAGTTTGAGGTGGCAAGACAAGCAAGCAGCCCCAGTCTCTGTGCCTCTGTGCGAGCAGTGCCATGGGCAGATGAGGCTGAGCAACAGCTTTCCAGGCTAGCTCTTTCTGCCTGCGAGCTATCTGCAGACGTTCGCATTTTCGGAGAAGGGCTGCCGGAGAAGCCCTACACGGACCACCTAAGATACGTTTGAAGTTTGAGGTGGCAAGACAAGCAAGCAGCCCCAGTCTCTGTGCCTCTGTGCGAGCAGTGCCATGGGCAGATGAGGCTGAGCAACAGCTTTCCAGGCTAGCTCTTTCTGCCTGCGAGCTATCTGCAGACGTTCGCATTTTTGGAGAAGGGCTGCCGGAGGCCCCATGCACTGACCACCAAAGCTACATTTGAAGTTTCAGGGAGCAAGACAAGCAAGCAGCCCCAGTTTCTGTGCCTCTGTGCGAGCAGTGCCATGGGCAGATGAGGCTGAGCAACAGCTTTCCAGCGTAGCTATTTCTGCCTGCGAGCTATCTGCAGACGTTCGCATTTTCGGAGCATGGCTGCCGAAGGCCCCCGGCACGGACCACTTAAGCTATTTTTGAAGTGTCAGGAGGCAAGACAAGCAAGCAGCCCCAGACTCTGTGCCTCTGTGCGAGCAGTGCCATGGGCAGATGAAGCTGAGCAACAGCTTTCCAGGCTAGCTCTTTCCGCCTGCAAGCTATCTGTAGACGTTCGCATTTTCGGAGAACGGCTGACGGAGGCGCCCTACACGGACCACCTAAGATACGTTTGAAGTTTGAGGTGGCAAGACAAGCAAGCAGCCCCAGTCTCTGTGCCTCTGTGCGAGCAGTGCCATGGGCAGATGAGGCTGAGCAACAGCTTTCCAGGCTAGCTATTTCTGGCTGCGAGCTATCAGCAGATATTCACATTTTGGGAGCAGGGCTGTCTGAGGCGCCCGTCACGGAACAACTAAGCTACGTTTGAAGTTTGAGGAAGCAAGACAAGCAACCAGCCCCAGTGTCTGTGCCTCTGTGCGAGCAGTGCCATGGGCAGATGAGGCTGAGCAACAGCTTTCCAGGCTAGCCCTTTATGGCTGCCAACTATCTGCAGGCGTTAGCATTTTCAGAGCATGGCTGCCGGAGGCCCAATTCACGGACCACCAAAGATACGTTTGAAGTTTGAGGTCGCAAGACAAGCAAGCAGCCCCAGTCTCTGTGCCTCTGTGCGAGCAGTGCCATGGGCAGATGAGGCTGAGCAACAGCTTTCCAGGCTAGCTCTTTCTGCCTGAGAGCTATCTGCAGATGTTCGCATTTTGGGAGCAGGGCTGCCGGAGGCCCCATGCACGGACCACCTAAGCTACGTTTGAAGTTTGGGGGAGCAAGACAAGCAAGCAGCCCCAGTGTCTGTGCCTCTGTGCGAGCAGTGCCATGGGCAGATGAGGCTGAGCAACAGCTTTCCAGGCTAGCCCTTTATGGCTGCCAACTATCTGCAGGCGTTAGCATTTTCAGAGCATGGCTGCCGGAGGCCCCATTCACGGACCACCAAAGATACGTTTGAAGTTTGAGGTGGCAAGACAAGCAAGCAGCCCCAGTCTCTGTGCCTCTGTGCGAGCAGTGCCATGGGCAGATGAGGCTGAGCAACAGCTTTCCAGGCTAGCTCTTTCTGCCTGAGAGCTATCTGCAGACGTTCGCATTTTGGTAGAAGGGCTGCCGGAGAAGCCCTACACGGACCACCTAAGATACGTTTGAAGTTTGAGGTGGCAAGACAAGCAAGCAGCCCCAGTCTCTGTGCCTCTGTGCGAGCAGTGCCATGGGCAGATGAGGCTGAGCAACAGCTTTCCAGGCTAGCTCCTTCTGCCTGCGAGCTATCTGCAGACGTTCGAATTTTCGGAGAAGGGCTGCCGGAGGCCCCATGCACTGACCACCAAAGTTATGTTTGAAGTTTCAGGGAGCAAGACAAGCAAGCAGCCCCAGTTTCTGTGCCTCTGTGCGAGCAGTGCCATGGGCAGATGAGGCTGAGCAACAGCTTTCCAGGCTAGCTCTTTCTGGCTGCCAGCTATCTGCAGATGTTCATATTTTGGGAGCAGGGCTGCCAGAGGCTTCCTGCACGGACCACCTAAGATACGTTTGAAGTTTGAGGTGGCAAGACAAGCAAGCAGCCCCAGTCTCTGTGCCTCTGTGCGAGCAGTGCCATGGGCAGATGAGGCTGAGCAACAGCTTTCCTGGCTAGCTTTTTATGGCTGCCAGATATCTGCAGACATTCGCATTTTCGGAGAAGGGCTGCCGGAGGCCCCATGCACTGACCACCAAAGCTACATTTGAGCTTTCAGGGAGCAAGACAAGCAAGCAGTTTCACTCTCTGTGCCTCTGTGCGAGCAGTGGCATGGGCAGATGAGGCTGAGCAACAGCTTTCCAGGCTACCTGTTTCTGGCTCGAGCTATCTGCAGACGTTCGCATTTTCAGAGCAGGGCTGCCAGAGCCTCTCTGCACGGACTGCCAAAGTTATGTTTGAAGTTTGAGGTGGCAAGACAAGCAAGCAGCCCCAGTCTCTGTGCCTCTGTGCGAGCAGTGCCATGGGCAGATGAGGCTGAGCAACAGCTTTCGAGGCTAGCTCTTTCTGCCTGCGAGCTATCGGCAGACGTTCGCATTTTAAGAGCAGGGCTGCCGGAGACTCTCTGCACGGACTGCCAAAGTTATGTTTGAAGTTTGAGGTGGCAAGACAAGCAAGCAGCCCCAGTCTCTGTGCCTCTGTGCGAGCAGTGCCATGGGCAGATGAGGCTGAGCAACAGCTTTCCAGGCTAGCTCTTTCTGCCTGCGAGCTATCTGCAGACGTTCGCATTTTGGGAGAAGGGCTGCCGGAGAAGCCCTACACGGACCACCTAAGATACGTTTGAAGTTTGAGTTTGCAAGACAAGCAAGCAGCCCCAGTCTCTGTGCCTCTGTGCGAGCAGTGCCATGGGCAGATGAGGCTGAGCAACAGCTTTCCAGGCTAGCTCTTTCTGCCTGCGAGCTATCTGCAGACGTTCGCATTTTTGGAGAAGGGCTGCCGGAGGCCCCATGCACTGACCACCAAAGCTACATTTGAAGTTTCAGGGAGCAAGACAAGCAAGCAGCCCCAGTTTCTGTGCCTCTGTGCGAGCAGTGCCATGGGCAGATGAGGCTGAGCAACAGCTTTCCAGCGTAGCTATTTCTGCCTGCGAGCTATCTGCAGACGTTCGCATTTTCGGAGCATGGCTGCCGAAGGCCCCCGGCACGGACCACTTAAGCTATTTTTGAAGTGTCAGGAGGCAAGACAAGCAAGCAGCCCCAGACTCTGTGCCTCTGTGCGAGCAGTGCCATGGGCAGATGAAGCTGAGCAACAGCTTTCCAGGCTAGCTCTTTCCGCCTGCAAGCTATCTGTAGACGTTCGCATTTTCGGAGAACGGCTGACGGAGAAGCCCTACACGGACCACCTAAGCTACGTTTGAAGTTTGAGGAAGCAAGACAAGCAAGCAGCCCCAGTGTCTGTGCCTCTGTGCGAGCAGTGCCATGGGCAGATGAGGCTGAGCAACAGCTTTCCAGGCTAGCCCTTTATGGCTGCCAACTATCTGCAGGCGTTAGCATTTTCAGAGCATGGCTGCCGGAGGCCCCATGCACGGACCACCTAAGCTACGTTTGAAGTTTGAGGGAGCAAGACAAGCAAGCAGCCCCAGTCTCTGTGCCTCTGTGCGAGCAGTGCCATGGGCAGATGAGGCTGAGCAACAGCTTTCCAGGCTAGCTCTTTCTGCCTGCGAGCTATCTGCAGACGTTCGCATTTTGGGAGAAGGGCTGCCGGAGAAGCCCTACAAGGACCACCTAAGATACCTTTGAAGTTTGAGGTGGCAAGACAAGCAAGCAGCCCCAGTCTCTGTGCCTCTGTGCGAGCAGTGCCATGGGCAGATGAGGCTGAGCAACAGCTTTCCAGCGTAGCTATTTCTGCCTGCGAGCTATCTGCAGACGTTCGCATTTTCGGAGCATGGCTGCCGAAGGCCCCCGGCACGGACCACTTAAGCTATTTTTGAAGTGTCAGGAGGCAAGACAAGCAAGCAGCCCCAGACTCTGTGCCTCTGTGCGAGCAGTGCCATGGGCAGATGAAGCTGAGCAACAGCTTTCCAGGCTAGCTCTTTCCGCCTTCAAGCTATCTGTAGACGTTCGCATTTTCGGAGAACGGATGACGGAGGCGCCCTACACGGACCACCTAAGATACGTTTGAAGTTTCAGGGGGCAAGACAAGAAAGCAGCCCCAGTCTCTGTGCCTCTGTGCGAGCAGTGCCATGGGCAGATGAGGCTGAGCAACAGCTTTCCAGGCTAGCTATTTCTGGCTGCGAGCTATCAGCAGATATTCACATTTTGGGAGCAGGGCTGTCTGAGGCGCCCGTCACGGAACAACTAAGCTACGTTTGAAGTTTGAGGAAGCAAGACAAGCAAGCAGCCCCAGTCTCTGTGCCTCTGTGCGAGCAGTGCCATGGGCAGATGAGGCTGAGCAACAGCTTTCCAGGCTAGCCCTTTATGGCTGCCAACTATCTGCAGGCGTTAGCATTTTCAGAGCATGGCTGCCGGAGGCCCCATTCAAGGACCACCAAAGATACGTTTGAAGTTTGAGGTCGCAAGACAAGCAAGCAGCCCCAGTCTCTGTGCCTCTGTGCGAGCAGTGCCATGGGCAGATGAGGCTGAGCAACAGCTTTCCAGGCTAGCTCTTTCTGCCTGAGAGCTATCTGCAGATGTTCGCATTTTGGGAGCAGGGCTGCCGGAGGCCCCATGCACGGACCACCTAAGCTACGTTTGAAGTTTCAGGGAGCAAGACAAGCAAGCAGCCCCAGTGTCTGTGCCTCTGTGCGAGCAGTGCCATGGGCAGATGAGGCTGAGCAACAGCTTTCCAGGCTAGCTATTTCTGGCTGCCAGCTATCTGCAGATGTTCATATTTTGGGAGCAGGGCTGCCGGAGGCTTCCTGCACGGACCACCTAAGATACATTTGAAGTTTGAGGTGGCAAGACAAGCAAGCAGCCCCAGTCTTCGTGCCTCTGTGCGAGCAGTGCCATGGGCAGATGAGGCTGAGCAACAGCTTTCCTGGCTAGCTTTTTATGGCTGCCAGATATCTGCAGACATTCGCATTTTCGGAGAAGGGCTGCCGGAGGCCCTATGCACTGACCACCAAAGCTACATTTGAGCTTTCAGGGAGCAAGACAAGCAAGCAGTTTCACTCTCTGTGCCTCTGTGCGAGCAGTGGCATGGGCAGATGAGGCTGAGCAACAGCTTTCCAGGCTAGCTCTTTCTGGCTCGAGCTATCTGCAGACGTTCGCATTTTCAGAGCAGGGCTGCCAGAGCCTCTCTGCACGGACTGCCAAAGTTATGTTTGAAGTTTGAGGTAGCAAGACAAGCAAGCAGCCCCAGTCTCTGTGCCTCTGTGCGAGCAGTGCCATGGGCAGATGAGGCTGAGCAACAGCTTTCCAGGCTAGCTCTTTCTGCCTGCGAGCTATCTGCAGACGTTCGCATTTTGGGAGAAGGGCTGCCGGAGAAGCCCTACACGGACCACCTAAGATACCTTTGAAGTTTGAGGTGGCAAGACAAGCAAGCAGCCCCAGTCTCTGTGCCTCTGTGCGAGCAGTGCCATGGGCAGATGAGGCTGAGCAACAGCTTTCCAGGCTAGCTCTTTCTGCCTGCGAGCTATCTGCAGACGTTCGCATTTTTGGAGAAGGGCTGCCGGAGGCCCCATGCACTAAACACCAAAGCTACATTTGAAGTTTCAGAGAGCAAGACAAGCAAGCAGCCCCAGTCTCTGTGCCTCTGTGCGAGCAGTGCCATGGGCAGATGAGGCTGAGCAACAGCTTTCCAGGCTAGCTCTTTCTGCCTGAGAGCTATCTGCAGATGTTCGCATTTTGGGAGCAGGGCTGCCGGAGGCCCCATGCACGGACCACCTAAGCTACGTTTGAAGTTTGGGGGAGCAAGACAAGCAAGCAGCCCCAGTGTCTGTGCCTCTGTGCGAGCAGTGCCATGGGCAGATGAGGCTGAGCAACAGCTTTCCAGGCTAGCCCTTTATGGCTGCCAACTATCTGCAGGCGTTAGCATTTTCAGAGCATGGCTGCCGGAGGCCCCATTCACGGACCACCAAAGATACGTTTGAAGTTTGAGGTGGCAAGACAAGCAAGCAGCCCCAGTCTCTGTGCCTCTGTGCGAGCAGTGCCATGGGCAGATGAGGCTGAGCAACAGCTTTCCAGGCTAGCTCCTTCTGCCTGCGAGCTATCTGCAGACGTTCGAATTTTCGGAGAAGGGCTGCCGGAGGCCCCATGCACTGACCACCAAAGCTACGTTTGAAGTTTCAGGGAGCAAGACAAGCAAGCAGCCCCAGTTTCTGTGCCTCTGTGCGAGCAGTGCCATGGGCAGATGAGGCTGAGCAACAGCTTTCCAGGCTAGCTCTTTCTGGCTGCCAGCTATCTGCAGATGTTCATATTTTGGGAGCAGGGCTGCCAGAGGCTTCCTGCACGGACCACCTAAGATACGTTTGAAGTTTGAGGTGGCAAGACAAGCAAGCAGCCCCAGTCTCTGTGCCTCTGTGCGAGCAGTGCCATGGGCAGATGAGGCTGAGCAACAGCTTTCCTGGCTAGCTTTTTATGGCTGCCAGATATCTGCAGACATTCGCATTTTCGGAGAAGGGCTGCCGGAGGCCCCATGCACTGACCACCAAAGCTACATTTGAGCTTTCAGGGAGCAAGACAAGCAAGCAGTTTCACTCTCTGTGCCTCTGTGCGAGCAGTGGCATGGGCAGATGAGGCTGAGCAACAGCTTTCCAGGCTAGCTCTTTCTGGCTCGAGCTATCTGCAGACGTTCGCATTTTCAGAGCAGGGCTGCCAGAGACTCTCTGCACGGACTGCCAAAGTTATGTTTGAAGTTTGAGGTGGCAAGACAAGCAAGCAGCCCCAGTCTCTGTGCCTCTGTGCGAGCAGTGCCATGGGCAGATGAGGCTGAGCAACAGCTTTCCAGGCTAGCTCTTTCTGCCTGCGAGCTATCGGCAGACGTTCGCATTTTAAGAGCAGGGCTGCCGGAGACTCTCTGCACGGACTGCCAAAGTTATGTTTGAAGTTTGAGGTGGCAAGACAAGCAAGCAGCCCCAGTCTCTGTGCCTCTGTGCGAGCAGTGCCATGGGCAGATGAGGCTGAGCAACAGCTTTCCAGGCTAGCTCTTTCTGCCTGCGAGCTATCTGCAGACGTTCGCATTTTGGGAGAAGGGCTGCCGGAGAAGCCCTACACGGACCACCTAAGATACGTTTGAAGTTTGAGTTTGCAAGACAAGCAAGCAGCCCCAGTCTCTGTGCCTCTGTGCGAGCAGTGCCATGGGCAGATGAGGCTGAGCAACAGCTTTCCAGGCTAGCTCTTTCTGCCTGCGAGCTATCTGCAGACGTTCGCATTTTTGGAGAAGGGCTGCCGGAGGCCCCATGCACTGACCACCAAAGCTACATTTGAAGTTTCAGGGAGCAAGACAAGCAAGCAGCCCCAGTTTCTGTGCCTCTGTGCGAGCAGTGCCATGGGCAGATGAGGCTGAGCAACAGCTTTCCAGCGTAGCTATTTCTGCCTGCGAGCTATCTGCAGACGTTCGCATTTTCGGAGCATGGCTGCCGAAGGCCCCCGGCACGGACCACTTAAGCTATTTTTGAAGTGTCAGGAGGCAAGACAAGCAAGCAGCCCCAGACTCTGTGCCTCTGTGCGAGCAGTGCCATGGGCAGATGAAGCTGAGCAACAGCTTTCCAGGCTAGCTCTTTCCGCCTGCAAGCTATCTGTAGACGTTCGCATTTTCGGAGAACGGCTGACGGAGGCGCCCTACACGGACCACCTAAGCTACGTTTGAAGTTTGAGGAAGCAAGACAAGCAAGCAGCCCCAGTGTCTGTGCCTCTGTGCGAGCAGTGCCATGGGCAGATGAGGCTGAGCAACAGCTTTCCAGGCTAGCCCTTTATGGCTGCCAACTATCTGCAGGCGTTAGCATTTTCAGAGCATGGCTGCCGGAGGCCCCATGCACGGACCACCTAAGCTACGTTTGAAGTTTGAGGGAGCAAGACAAGCAAGCAGCCCCAGTCTCTGTGCCTCTGTGCGAGCAGTGCCATGGGCAGATGAGGCTGAGCAACAGCTTTCCAGGCTAGCTATTTCTGGCTGCCAGCTATCTGCAGATGTTCATATTTTGGGAGCAGGGCTGCCGGAGGCTTCCTGCACGGACCACCTAAGATACATTTGAAGTTTGAGGTGGCAAGACAAGCAAGCAGCCCCAGTCATCGTGCCTCTGTGCGAGCAGTGCCATGGGCAGATGAGGCTGAGCAACAGCTTTCCTGGCTAGCTTTTTATGGCTGCCAGATATCTGCAGACATTCGCATTTTCGGAGAAGGGCTGCCGGAGGCCCCATGCACTGACCACCAAAGCTACATTTGAGCTTTCAGGGAGCAAGACAAGCAAGCAGTTTCACTCTCTGTGCCTCTGTGCGAGCAGTGGCATGGGCAGATGAGGCTGAGCAACAGCTTTCCAGGCTAGCTCTTTCTGGCTCGAGCTATCTGCAGACGTTCGCATTTTCAGAGCAGGGCTGCCAGAGCCTCTCTGCACGGACTGCCAAAGTTATGTTTGAAGTTTGAGGTAGCAAGACAAGCAAGCAGCCCCAGTCTCTGTGCCTCTGTGCGAGCAGTGCCATGGGCAGATGAGGCTGAGCAACAGCTTTCCAGGCTAGCTCTTTCTGCCTGCGAGCTATCTGCAGACGTTCGCATTTTGGGAGAAGGGCTGCCGGAGAAGCCCTACACGGACCACCTAAGATACCTTTGAAGTTTGAGGTGGCAAGACAAGCAAGCAGCCCCAGTCTCTGTGCCTCTGTGCGAGCAGTGCCATGGGCAGATGAGGCTGAGCAACAGCTTTCCAGCGTAGCTATTTCTGCCTGCGAGCTATCTGCAGACGTTCGCATTTTCAGAGCATGGCTGCCGAAGGCCCCCGGCACGGACCACTTAAGCTATTTTTGAAGTTTCAGGAGGCAAGACAAGCAAGCAGCCCCAGACTCTGTGCCTCTGTGCGAGCAGTGCCATGGGCAGATGAAGCTGAGCAACAGCTTTCCAGGCTAGCTCTTTCCGCCTGCAAGCTATCTGTAGACGTTCGCATTTTCGGAGAACGGATGACGGAGGCGCCCTACACAGACCACCTAAGATACGTTTGAAGTTTCAGGGGGCAAGACAAGGAAGCAGCCCCAGTCACTGTGCCTCTGTGCGAGCAGTGCCATGGGCAGATGAGGCTGAGCAACAGCTTTCCAGGCTAGCTATTTCTGGCTGCGAGCTATCAGCAGATATTCACATTTTGGGAGCAGGGCTGTCTGAGGCGCCCGTCACGGAACAACTAAGCTACGTTTGAAGTTTGAGGAAGCAAGACAAGCAAGCAGCCCCAGTGTCTGTGCCTCTGTGCGAGCAGTGCCATGGGCAGATGAGGCTGAGCAACAGCTTTCCAGGCTAGCCCTTTATGGCTGCCAACTATCTGCAGGCGTTAGCATTTTCAGAGCATGGCTGCCGGAGGCCCCATTCACGGACCACCAAAGATACGTTTGAAGTTTGAGGTCGCAAGACAAGCAAGCAGCCCCAGTCTCTGTGCCTCTGTGCGACCAGTGCCATGGGCAGATGAGGCTGAGCAACAGCTTTCCAGGCTAGCTCTTTCTGCCTGAGAGCTATCTGCAGATGTTCGCATTTTGGGAGCAGGGCTGCCGGAGGCCCCATGCATGGACCACCTAAGCTACGTTTGAAGTTTGAGGGAGCAAGACAAGCAAGCAGCCCCAGTGTCTGTGCCTCTGTGCGAGCAGTGCCATGGGCAGATGAGGCTGAGCAACAGCTTTGCAGGCTAGCTATTTCTGGCTGCCAGCTATCTGCAGATGTTCATATTTTGGGAGCAGGGCTGCCGGAGGCTTCCTGCACGGACCACCTAAGATACATTTGAAGTTTGAGGTGGCAAGACAAGCAAGCAGCCCCAGTCTTCGTGCCTCTGTGCGAGCAGTGCCATGGGCAGATGAGGCTGAGCAACAGCTTTCCTGGCTAGCTTTTTATGGCTGCCAGATATCTGCAGACATTCGCATTTTCGGAGAAGGGCTGCCGGAGGCCCCATGCACTGACCACCAAAGCTACATTTGAGCTTTCAGGGAGCAAGACAAGCAAGCAGTTTCACTCTCTGTGCCTCTGTGCGAGCAGTGGCATGGGCAGATGAGGCTGAGCAACAGCTTTCCAGGCTAGCTCTTTCTGGCTCGAGCTATCTGCAGACGTTCGCATTTTCAGAGCAGGGCTGCCAGAGCCTCTCTGCACGGACTGCCAAAGTTATGTTTGAAGTTTGAGGTAGCAAGACAAGCAAGCAGCCCCAGTCTCTGTGCCTCTGTGCGAGCAGTGCCATGGGCAGATGAGGCTGAGCAACAGCTTTCCAGGCTAGCTCTTTCTGCCTGCGAGCTATCTGCAGACGTTCGCATTTTGGGAGAAGGGCTGCCGGAGAAGCCCTACACGGACCACCTAAGATACCTTTGAAGTTTGAGGTGGCAAGACAAGCAAGCAGCCCCAGTCTCTGTGCCTCTGTGCGAGCAGTGCCATGGGCAGATGAGGCTGAGCAACAGCTTTCCAGGCTAGCTCTTTCTGCCTGCGAGCTATCTGCAGACGTTCGCATTTTTGGAGAAGGGCTGCCGGAGGCCCCATGCACTGACCACCAAAGCTACATTTGAAGTTTCAGAGAGCAAGACAAGCAAGCAGCCCCAGTTTCTGTGCCTCTGTGCGAGCAGTGCCATGGGCAGATGAGGATGAGCAACAGCTTTCCAGCGTAGCTATTTCTGCCTGCGAGCTATCTGCAGACGTTCGCATTTTTGGAGCATGGCTGCCGAAGGCCCCCGGCACGGACCACTTAAGCTATTTTTGAAGTGTCAGGAGGCAAGACAAGCAAGCAGCCCCAGACTCTGTGCCTCTGTGCGAGCAGTGCCATGGGCAGATGAAGCTGAGCAACAGCTTTCCAGGCTAGCTCTTTCCGCCTGCAAGCTATCTGTAGACGTTCGCATTTTCGGAGAACGGCTGACGGAGGCGCCCTACACGGACCACCTAAGATACGTTTGAAGTTTGAGGTGGCAAGACAAGCAAGCAGCCCCAGTCTCTGTGCCTCTGTGCGAGCAGTGCCATGGGCAGATGAGGCTGAGCAACAGCTTTCCAGGCTAGCTATTTCTGGCTGCGAGCTATCAGCAGATATTCACATTTTGGGAGCAGGGCTGTCTGAGGCGCCCGTCACGGAACAACTAAGCTACGTTTGAAGTTTGAGGAAGCAAGACAAGCAAGCAGCCCCAGTGTCTGTGCCTCTGTGCGAGCAGTGCCATGGGCAGATGAGGCTGAGCAACAGCTTTCCAGGCTAGCCCTTTATGGCTGCCAACTATCTGCAGGCGTTAGCATTTTCAGAGCATGGCTGCCGGAGGCCCCATTCACGGACCACCAAAGATACGTTTGAAGTTTGAGGTCGCAAGACAAGCAAGCAGCCCCAGTCTCTGTGCCTCTGTGCGACCAGTGCCATGGGCAGATGAGGCTGAGCAACAGCTTTCCAGGCTAGCTATTTCTGGCTGCGAGCTATCTGCAGATATTCACATTTTGGGATCAGGGCTGCCGGAGGCGCCCTACATGGACCACCTAAGCTACGTTTGAAGTTTGAGTGAGCAAGACAAGCAAGCAGCCCCAGTCTCTGTGCCTCTGTGCGAGCAGTGCCATGGGCAGATGAGGCTGAGCAACAGCTTTCCAGGCTAGCCCTTTATGGCTGCCAACTAGCTGCAGACGTTAGCATTTTCAGAGCATGGCTGCCGGAGGCCCCATGCACGGACCACCAAAGCTACGTTTGAAGTTTGAGGAAGCAAGACAAGCAAGCAGCCCCAGTTTCTGTGCCTCTGTGCGAGCAGTGCCATGGGCAGATGAGGATGAGCAACAGCTTTCCAGGCTAGCTCTTTCTGGCTGCGAGCTATCTGCAGACGTTCGCATTTTGGGAGAAGGGCTGCCGGAGGCCCCATTCACGGACCACTAAAAATACATTAGAAGTCTGAGGGGGCAAAACAAGCAAGCAGCCCCAGTCTCTGTGCCTCTGTGCGAGCAGTGCCATGGGCAGATGAGGCTGAGCAACAGCTTTCCAGGCTAGCTCTTTCTGCCTGCAAGCTATCTGCAGACGTTCGCATTTTAAGAGCATGGCTGCCGAAGGACCCCAGCACGGACCACTTAAGCTATTTTTGAAGTTTGAGGTGGCAAGACAAGCAAGCAGCCCCAATCTCTGTGCCTCTGTGCGAGCAGTGCCATGGGCAGATGAGGCTGAGCAACAACTTTCCAGGCTAGCTCTTTCTGCCTGCGAGCTATCGGCAGACGTTCGCATTTTAAGAGCAGGGCTGCCGGAGACTCTGTGCACGGACTGCCAAAGTTATGTTTGAAGTTTGAGGTGGCAAGACAAGCAAGCAGCCCCAGTCTCTGTGCCTCTGTGCGAGCAGTGCCATGGGCAGATGAGGCTGAGCAACAGCTTTCCAGGCTAGCTCTTTCTGCCTGCGAGCTATCTGCAGACGTTCGCATTTTGGGAGAAGGGCTGCCGGAGAAGCCCTACACGGACCACCTAAGATACGTTTGAAGTTTGAGGGGGCAAGACAAGCAAGCAGCCCCAGTCTCTGTGCCTCTGTGCGAGCAGTGCCATGGGCAGATGAGGCTGAGCAACAGCTTTCCAGCGTAGCTATTTCTGCCTGCGAGCTATCTGCAGACGTTCGCATTTTCGGAGCATGGCTGCCGAAGGCCCCTGGCATGGACCACTTAAGCTATTTTTGAAGTGTCAGGAGGCAAGACAAGCAAGCAGCCCCAGACTCTGTGCCTCTGTGCGAGCAGTGCCATGGGCAGATGAAGCTGAGCAACAGCTTTCCAGGCTAGCTCTTTCCGCCTGCAAGCTATGTGTAGACGTTCGCATTTTCGGAGAACGGCTGACGGAGGCGCCCTACACGGACCACCTAAGATACGTTTGAAGTTTGAGGTGGCAAGACAAGAAAGCAGCCCCAGTCTCTGTGCCTCTGTGCGAGCAGTGCCATGGGCAGATGAGGCTGAGCAACAGCTTTCCAGGCTAGCTATTTCTGGCTGCGAGCTATCAGCAGATATTCACATTTTGGGAGCAGAGCTGTCTGAGGCGCCCGTCACGGAACAACTAAGCTACGTTTGAAGTTTGAGGAAGCAAGACAAGCAAGCAGCCCCAGTCTCTGTGCCTCTGTGCGAGCAGTGCCATGGGCAGATGAGGCTGAGCAACAGCTTTCCAGGCTAGCCCTTTATGGCTGCCAACTATCTGCAGGCGTTAGCATTTTCAGAGCATGGGTGCCGGAGGCCCCATTCACGGACCACCAAAGATACGTTTGAAGTTTGAGGTCGCAACACAAGCAAGCAGCCCCAGTCTCTGTGCCTCTGTGCGAGCAGTGCCATGGGCAGATGAGGCTGAGCAACAGCTTTCCAGGCTAGCTCTTTCTGCCTGAGAGCTATCTGCAGATGTTCGCATTTTGGGAGCAGGGCTGCCGGAGGCCCCATGCACGGACCA
Organism: Opisthocomus hoazin; assembly: GCF_030867145.1. Classification (NCBI taxonomy): domain Eukaryota; kingdom Metazoa; phylum Chordata; class Aves; order Opisthocomiformes; family Opisthocomidae; genus Opisthocomus; species Opisthocomus hoazin. The sequence goes on from NC_134429.1 coordinate 8,181,916, forward strand.
CCTAAGCTACGTTTGAAGTTTGAGGAAGCAAGACAAGCAAGCAGCCCCAGTGTGTGTGCCTCTGTGCGAGCAGTGCCATGGGCAGATGAGGCTGAGCAACAGCTTTCCAGGCTAGCTCTTTCTGGCTGCCAGCTATCTGCAGATGTTCATATTTTGGAAGCAGGGCTGCCGGAGGCTTTCTGCACGGACCACCTAAGATACGTTTGAAGTTTGAGGTGGCAAGACAAGCAAGCAGCCCCAGTCTCTGTGCCTCTGTGCGAGCAGTGCCATGGGCAGATGAGGCTGAGCAACAGCTTTCCTGGCTAGCTTTTTATGGCTGCCAGATATCTGCAGACATTCGCATTTTCGGAGAAGGGCTGCCGGAGGCCCCATGCACTGACCACCAAAGCTACATTTGAGCTTTCAGGGAGCAAGACAAGCAAGCAGCCCCAGTCTCTGTGCCTCTGTGCGAGCAGTGGCATGGGCAGATGAGGCTGAGCAACAGCTTTCCAGGCTAGCTCTTTCTGGCTCGAGCTATCTGCAGACGTTCGCATTTTCATAGCAGGGCTGCCAGAGCCTCTCTGCACGGACTGCCAAAGTTATGTTTGAAGTTTGAGGTGGCAAGACAAGCAAGCAGCCCCAGTCTCTGTGCCTCTGTGCGAGCAGTGCCATGGGCAGATGAGGCTGAGCAACAGCTTTCCAGGCTAGCTATTTCTGGCTGCGAGCTATCTGCAGATATTCAGATTTTGGGAGCAGGGCTGCCGGAGGGAACATGCAAGGACCACCAAAGCTACATTAGAAGTTTGAGGGGGCAAAACAAGCAAGCAGCCAAAGTCTCTGTGCCTCTGTGCGAGCAGTGCCATGGGCAGATGAGGCTGAGCAACAGCTTTCCAGGCTAGCTCTGTCGGGCTGCCAGCTATCTGCAGACGTTCGCATTTTCGGAGAAGGGCTACCGGAGGCCCCATTCACGGACAACTAAAATTACATTTGAAGTTTGAGGTGGCAAAACAAGCAAGCAGCCCCAGTCTCTGTGCCTCTGTGCGAGCAGTGCCATGGACAGATGAGGCTGAGCAACAGCTTTCCAGGCTAGCTCTTTCTGCCTGCGAGCTATCGGCAGACGTTCGCATTTTAAGAGCAGGGCTGCCGGAGACTCTGTGCACGGACTGCCAAAGATATGTTTGAAGTTTGAGGTGGCAAGACAAGCAAGCAGCCCCAGTCTCTGTGCCTCTGTGCGAGCAGTGCCATGGGCAGATGAGGCTGAGCAACAGCTTTCCAGGCTAGCTCTTTCTGCCTGCGAGCTATCTGCAGACGTTCGCATTTTCGGAGAAGGGCTGCCGGAGAAGCCCTACACGGACCACCTAAGATACGTTTGAAGTTTGAGGTGGCAAGACAAGCAAGCAGCCCCAGTCTCTGTGCCTCTGTGCGAGCAGTGCCATGGGCAGATGAGGCTGAGCAACAGCTTTCCAGGCTAGCTATTTCTGGCTGCCAGCTATCTGCAGATGTTCATATTTTGGGAGCAGGGCTGCCGGAGGCTTCCTGCACGGACCACCTAAGATACATTTGAAGTTTGAGGTGGCAAGACAAGCAAGCAGCCCCAGTCATCGTGCCTCTGTGCGAGCAGTGCCATGGGCAGATGAGGCTGAGCAACAGCTTTCCTGGCTAGCTTTTTATGGCTGCCAGATATCTGCAGACATTCGCATTTTCGGAGAAGGGCTGCCGGAGGCCCCATGCACTGACCACCAAAGCTACATTTGAGCTTTCAGGGAGCAAGACAAGCAAGCAGTTTCACTCTCTGTGCCTCTGTGCGAGCAGTGGCATGGGCAGATGAGGCTGAGCAACAGCTTTCCAGGCTAGCTCTTTCTGCCTGCGAGCTATCTGCAGACGTTCGCATTTTGGGAGAAGGGCTGCCGGAGAAGCCCTACACGGACCACCTAAGATACCTTTGAAGTTTGAGGTGGCAAGACAAGCAAGCAGCCCCAGTCTCTGTGCCTCTGTGCGAGCAGTGCCATGGGCAGATGAGGCTGAGCAACAGCTTTCCAGGCTAGCTCTTTCTGCCTGCGAGCTATCTGCAGACGTTCGCATTTTTGGAGAAGGGCTGCCGGAGGCCCCATGCACTGACCACCAAAGCTACATTTGAAGTTTCAGAGAGCAAGACAAGCAAGCAGCCCCAGTTTCTGTGCCTCTGTGCGAGCAGTGCCATGGGCAGATGAGGATGAGCAACAGCTTTCCAGCGTAGCTATTTCTGCCTGCGAGCTATCTGCAGACGTTCGCATTTTTGGAGCATGGCTGCCGAAGGCCCCCGGCACGGACCACTTAAGCTATTTTTGAAGTGTCAGGAGGCAAGACAAGCAAGCAGCCCCAGACTCTGTGCCTCTGTGCGAGCAGTGCCATGGGCAGATGAAGCTGAGCAACAGCTTTCCAGGCTAGCTCTTTCCGCCTGCAAGCTATCTGTAGACGTTCGCATTTTCGGAGAACGGCTGACGGAGGCGCCCTACACGGACCACCTAAGATACGTTTGAAGTTTGAGGTGGCAAGACAAGCAAGCAGCCCCAGTCTCTGTGCCTCTGTGCGAGCAGTGCCATGGGCAGATGAGGCTGAGCAACAGCTTTCCAGGCTAGCTATTTCTGGCTGCGAGCTATCAGCAGATATTCACATTTTGGGAGCAGGGCTGTCTGAGGCGCCCGTCACGGAACAACTAAGCTACGTTTGAAGTTTGAGGAAGCAAGACAAGCAAGCAGCCCCAGTGTCTGTGCCTCTGTGCGAGCAGTGCCATGGGCAGATGAGGCTGAGCAACAGCTTTCCAGGCTAGCCCTTTATGGCTGCCAACTATCTGCAGGCGTTAGCATTTTCAGAGCATGGCTGCCGGAGGCCCCATTCACGGACCACCAAAGATACGTTTGAAGTTTGAGGTCGCAAGACAAGCAAGCAGCCCCAGTCTCTGTGCCTCTGTGCGACCAGTGCCATGGGCAGATGAGGCTGAGCAACAGCTTTCCAGGCTAGCTATTTCTGGCTGCGAGCTATCTGCAGATATTCACATTTTGGGATCAGGGCTGCCGGAGGCGCCCTACATGGACCACCTAAGCTACGTTTGAAGTTTGAGTGAGCAAGACAAGCAAGCAGCCCCAGTCTCTGTGCCTCTGTGCGAGCAGTGCCATGGGCAGATGAGGCTGAGCAACAGCTTTCCAGGCTAGCCCTTTATGGCTGCCAACTAGCTGCAGACGTTAGCATTTTCAGAGCATGGCTGCCGGAGGCCCCATGCACGGACCACCAAAGCTACGTTTGAAGTTTGAGGAAGCAAGACAAGCAAGCAGCCCCAGTTTCTGTGCCTCTGTGCGAGCAGTGCCATGGGCAGATGAGGATGAGCAACAGCTTTCCAGGCTAGCTCTTTCTGGCTGCGAGCTATCTGCAGACGTTCGCATTTTGGGAGAAGGGCTGCCGGAGGCCCCATTCACGGACCACTAAAAATACATTAGAAGTCTGAGGGGTCAAAACAAGCAAGCAGCCCCAGTCTCTGTGCCTCTGTGCGAGCAGTGCCATGGGCAGATGAGGCTGAGCAACAGCTTTCCAGGCTAGCTCTTTCTGCCTGCAAGCTATCTGCAGACGTTCGCATTTTAAGAGCATGGCTGCCGAAGGACCCCAGCACGGACCACTTAAGCTATTTTTGAAGTTTGAGGTGGCAAGACAAGCAAGCAGCCCCAGTCTCTGTGCCTCTGTGCGAGCAGTGCCATGGGCAGATGAGGCTGAGCAACAACTTTCCAGGCTAGCTCTTTCTGCCTGCGAGCTATCGGCAGACGTTCGCATTTTAAGAGCAGGGCTGCCGGAGACTCTGTGCACGGACTGCCAAAGTTATGTTTGAAGTTTGAGGTGGCAAGACAAGCAAGCAGCCCCAGTCTCTGTGCCTCTGTGCGAGCAGTGCCATGGGCAGATGAGGCTGAGCAACAGCTTTCCAGGCTAGCTCTTTCTGCCTGCGAGCTATCTGCAGACGTTCGCATTTTGGGAGAAGGGCTGCCGGAGAAGCCCTACACGGACCACCTAAGATACGTTTGAAGTTTGAGGGGGCAAGACAAGCAAGCAGCCCCAGTCTCTGTGCCTCTGTGCGAGCAGTGCCATGGGCAGATGAGGCTGAGCAACAGCTTTCCAGCGTAGCTATTTCTGCCTGCGAGCTATCTGCAGACGTTCGCATTTTCGGAGCATGGCTGCCGAAGGCCCCTGGCATGGACCACTTAAGCTATTTTTGAAGTGTCAGGAGGCAAGACAAGCAAGCAGCCCCAGACTCTGTGCCTCTGTGCGAGCAGTGCCATGGGCAGATGAAGCTGAGCAACAGCTTTCCAGGCTAGCTCTTTCCGCCTGCAAGCTATCTGTAGACGTTCGCATTTTCGGAGAACGGCTGACGGAGGCGCCCTACACGGACCACCTAAGATACGTTTGAAGTTTGAGGTGGCAAGACAAGAAAGCAGCCCCAGTCTCTGTGCCTCTGTGCGAGCAGTGCCATGGGCAGATGAGGCTGAGCAACAGCTTTCCAGGCTAGCTATTTCTGGCTGCGAGCTATCAGCAGATATTCACATTTTGGGAGCAGAGCTGTCTGAGGCGCCCGTCACGGAACAACTAAGCTACGTTTGAAGTTTGAGGAAGCAAGACAAGCAAGCAGCCCCAGTCTCTGTGCCTCTGTGCGAGCAGTGCCATGGGCAGATGAGGCTGAGCAACAGCTTTCCAGGCTAGCCCTTTATGGCTGCCAACTATCTGCAGGCGTTAGCATTTTCAGAGCATGGGTGCCGGAGGCCCCATTCACGGACCACCAAAGATACGTTTGAAGTTTGAGGTCGCAACACAAGCAAGCAGCCCCAGTCTCTGTGCCTCTGTGCGAGCAGTGCCATGGGCAGATGAGGCTGAGCAACAGCTTTCCAGGCTAGCTCTTTCTGCCTGAGAGCTATCTGCAGATGTTCGCATTTTGGGAGCAGGGCTGCCGGAGGCCCCATGCACGGACCACCTAAGCTACGTTTGAAGTTTGAGGAAGCAAGACAAGCAAGCAGCCCCAGTGTCTGTGCCTCTGTGCGAGCAGTGCCATGGGCAGATGAGGCTGAGCAACAGCTTTCCAGGCTAGCTCTTTCTGGCTGCCAGCTATCTGCAGATGTTCATATTTTGGAAGCAGGGCTGCCGGAGGCTTTCTGCACGGACCACCTAAGATACGTTTGAAGTTTGAGGTGGCAAGACAAGCAAGCAGCCCCAGTCTCTGTGCCTCTGTGCGAGCAGTGCCATGGGCAGATGAGGCTGAGCAACAGCTTTCCTGGCTAGCTTTTTATGGCTGCCAGATATCTGCAGACATTCGCATTTTCGGAGAAGGGCTGCCGGAGGCCCCATGCACTGACCACCAAAGCTACATTTGAGCTTTCAGGGAGCAAGACAAGCAAGCAGCCCCAGTCTCTGTGCCTCTGTGCGAGCAGTGGCATGGGCAGATGAGGCTGAGCAACAGCTTTCCAGGCTAGCTCTTTCTGGCTCGAGCTATCTGCAGACGTTCGCATTTTCATAGCAGGGCTGCCAGAGCCTCTCTGCACGGACTGCCAAAGTTATGTTTGAAGTTTGAGGTGGCAAGACAAGCAAGCAGCCCCAGTCTCTGTGCCTCTGTGCGAGCAGTGCCATGGGCAGATGAGGCTGAGCAACAGCTTTCCAGGCTAGCTATTTCTGGCTGCGAGCTATCTGCAGATATTCACATTTTGGGAGCAGGGCTGCCGGAGGGAACATGCAAGGACCACCAAAGCTACATTAGAAGTTTGAGGGGGCAAAACAAGCAAGCAGCCAAAGTCTCTGTGCCTCTGTGCGAGCAGTGCCATGGGCAGATGAGGCTGAGCAACAGCTTTCCAGGCTAGCTCTGTCGGGCTGCCAGCTATCTGCAGACGTTCGCATTTTCGGAGAAGGGCTACCGGAGGCCCCATTCACGGACAACTAAAATTACATTTGAAGTTTGAGGTGGCAAAACAAGCAAGCAGCCCCAGTCTCTGTGCCTCTGTGCGAGCAGTGCCATGGACAGATGAGGCTGAGCAACAGCTTTCCAGGCTAGCTCTTTCTGCCTGCGAGCTATCGGCAGACGTTCGCATTTTAAGAGCAGGGCTGCCGGAGACTCTGTGCACGGACTGCCAAAGATATGTTTGAAGTTTGAGGTGGCAAGACAAGCAAGCAGCCCCAGTCTCTGTGCCTCTGTGCGAGCAGTGCCATGGGCAGATGAGGCTGAGCAACAGCTTTCCAGGCTAGCTCTTTCTGCCTGCGAGCTATCTGCAGACGTTCGCATTTTCGGAGAAGGGCTGCCGGAGAAGCCCTACACGGACCACCTAAGATACGTTTGAAGTTTGAGGTGGCAAGACAAGCAAGCAGCCCCAGTCTCTGTGCCTCTGTGCGAGCAGTGCCATGGGCAGATGAGGCTGAGCAACAGCTTTCCAGGCTAGCTCCTTCTGCCTGCGAGCTATCTGCAGACGTTCGAATTTTCGGAGCATGGCTGCCGGAGGGGACATGCAAGGACCACCAAAGCTACATTTGAAGTTTCAGGGAGCAAGACAAGCAAGCAGCCCCAGTTTCTGTGCCTCTGTGCGAGCAGTGCCATGGGCAGATGAAGCTGAGCAACAGCTTTCCAGGCTAGCTCTTTCCGCCTGCAAGCTATCTGTAGACGTTCGCATTTTCGGAGAACGGCTGACGGAGGCGCCCTACATGGACCACCTAAGATACGTTTGAAGTTTGAGGTGGCAAGACAAGCAAGCAGCCCCAGTCTCTGTGCCTCTGTGCGAGCAGTGCCATGGGCAGATGAGGCTGAGCAACAGCTTTCCAGGCTAGCTATTTCTGGCTGCGAGCTATCAGCAGATATTCACATTTTGGGAGCAGGGCTGTCTGAGGCGCCCGTCACGGAACAACTAAGCTACGTTTGAAGTTTGAGGAAGCAAGACAAGCAAGCAGCCCCAGTGTCTGTGCCTCTGTGCGAGCAGTGCCATGGGCAGATGAGGCTGAGCAACAGCTTTCCAGGCTAGCCCTTTATGGCTGCCAACTATCTGCAGGCGTTAGCATTTTCAGAGCATGGCTGCCGGAGGCCCCATTCACGGACCACCAAAGATACGTTTGAAGTTTGAGGTCGCAAGACAAGCAAGCAGCCCCAGTGTCTGTGCCTCTGTGCGACCAGTGCCATGGGCAGATGAGGCTGAGCAACAGCTTTCCAGGCTAGCTCTTTCTGCCTGAGAGCTATCTGCAGATGTTCGCATTTTGGGAGCAGGGCTGCCGGAGGCCCCATGCACGGACCACCTAAGCTACGTTTGAAGTTTGAGGGAGCAAGACAAGCAAGCAGCCCCAGTGTCTGTGCCTCTGTGCGAGCAGTGCCATGGGCAGATGAGGCTGAGCAACAGCTTTCCAGGCTAGCTCTTTCTGGCTGCCAGCTATCTGCAGATGTTCATATTTTGGGAGCAGGGCTGCCGGAGGCTTCCTGCACGGACCACCTAAGATACGTTTGAAGTTTGAGGTGGCAAGACAAGCAAGCAGCCCCAGTCTCTGTGCCTCTGTGCGAGCAGTGCCATGGGCAGATGAGGCTGAGCAACAGCTTTCCTGGCTAGCTTTTTATGGCTGCCAGATATCTGCAGACATTCGCATTTTCGGAGAAGGGCTGCCGGAGGCCCCATGCACTGACCACCAAAGCTACATTTGAGCTTTCAGGGAGCAAGACAAGCAAGCAGTTTCACTCTCTGTGCCTCTGTGCGAGCAGTGGCATGGGCAGATGAGGCTGAGCAACAGCTTTCCAGGCTAGCTCTTTCTGGCTCGAGCTATCTGCAGACGTTCGCATTTTCAGAGCAGGGCTGCCAGAGCCTCTCTGCACGGACTGCCAAAGTTATGTTTGAAGTTTGAGGTGGCAAGACAAGCAAGCAGCCCCAGTCTCTGTGCCTCTGTGCGAGCAGTGCCATGGGCAGATGAGGCTGAGCAACAGCTTTCCAGGCTAGCTCTTTCTGCCTGCGAGCTATCTGCAGACGTTCGCATTTTTGGAGAAGGGCTGCCGGAGGCCCCATGCACTGACCACCAAAGCTACATTTGAAGTTTCAGGGAGCAAGACAAGCAAGCAGCCCCAGTTTCTGTGCCTCTGTGCGAGCAGTGCCATGGGCAGATGAGGCTGAGCAACAGCTTTCCAGCGTAGCTATTTCTGCCTGCGAGCTATCTGCAGACGTTCGCATTTTCGGAGCATGGCTGCCGAAGGCCCCCAGCACGGACCACTTAAGCTATTTTTGAAGTGTCAGGAGGCAAGACAAGCAAGCAGCCCCAGACTCTGTGCCTCTGTGCGAGCAGTGCCATGGGCAGATGAAGCTGAGCAACAGCTTTCCAGGCTAGCTCTTTCCGCCTGCAAGCTATCTGTAGACGTTCGCATTTTCGGAGAACGGCTGACGGAGGCGCCCTACACGGACCACCTAAGATACGTTTGAAGTTTGAGGTGGCAAGACAAGCAAGCAGCCCCAGTCTCTGTGCCTCTGTGCGAGCAGTGCCATGGGCAGATGAGGCTGAGCAACAGCTTTCCAGGCTAGCTATTTCTGGCTGCGTGCTATCAGCAGATATTCACATTTTGGGAGCAGGGCTGTCTGAGGCGCCCGTCACGGAACAACTAAGCTACGTTTGAAGTTTCAGGAAGCAAGACAAGCAAGCAGCCCCAGTCTCTGTGCCTCTGTGCGAGCAGTGCCATGGGCAGATGAGGCTGAGCAACAGCTTTCCAGGCTAGCCCTTTATGGCTGCCAACTATCTGCAGGCGTTAGCATTTTCAGAGCATGGCTGCCGGAGGCCCCATTCACGGACCACCAAAGATACGTTTGAAGTTTGAGGTCGCAAGACAAGCAAGCAGCCCCAGTCTCTGTGCCTCTGTGCGACCAGTGCCATGGGCAGATGAGGCTGAGCAACAGCTTTCCAGGCTAGCTCTTTCTGCCTGAGAGCTATCTGCAGATGTTCGCATTTTGGGAGCAGGGCTGCCGGAGGCCCCATGCACGGACCACCTAAGCTACGTTTGAAGTTTGAGGGAGCAAGACAAGCAAGCAGTTTCACTCTCTGTGCCTCTGTGCGAGCAGTGGCATGGGCAGATGAGGCTGAGCAACAGCTTTCCAGGCTAGCTCTTTCTGGCTGCCAGCTATCTGCAGATGTTCATATTTTGGGAGCAGGGCTGCCGGAGGCTTCCTGCACGGACCACCTAAGATACGTTTGAAGTTTGAGGTGGCAAGACAAGCAAGCAGCCCCAGTCTCTGTGCCTCTGTGCGAGCAGTGCCATGGGCAGATGAGGCTGAGCAACAGCTTTCCTGGCTAGCTTTTTATGGCTGCCAGATATCTGCAGACATTCGCATTTTCGGAGAAGGGCTGCCGGAGGCCCCATGCACTGACCACCAAAGCTACATTTGAGCTTTCAGGGAGCAAGACAAGCAAGCAGCCCCAGTCTCTGTGCCTCTGTGCGAGCAGTGCCATGGGCAGATGAGGCTGAGCAACAGCTTTCAAGGCTAGCTCTTTCTGGCTGCGAGCTATCTGCAGACGTTCGCATTTTCGGAGCATGGCTGCCGAAGTCCCCCGGAACGGACCACTTAAGCTATTTTTGAAGTGTCAGGAGGCAAGACAAGCAAGCAGCCCCAGACTCTGTGCCTCTGTGCGAGCAGTGCCATGGGCAGATGAGGCTGAGCAACAGCTTTCCAGGCTAGCTCTTTCTGCCTGCGAGCTATCGGCAGACGTTCGCATTTTAAGAGCAGGGCTGCCGGAGACTCTCTGCACGGACTGCCAAAGTTATGTTTGAAGTTTGAGGTGGCAAGACAAGCAAGCAGCCCCAGTCTCTGTGCCTCTGTGCGAGCAGTGCCATGGGCAGATGAGGCTGAGCAACAGCTTTCCAGGCTAGCTCTTTCTGCCTGCGAGCTATCTGCAGACGTTCGCATTTTGGGAGAAGGGCTGCCGGAGAAGCCCTACACGGACCACCTAAGATACGTTTGAAGTTTGAGGTGGCAAGACAAGCAAGCAGCCCCAGTCTCTGTGCCTCTGTGCGAGCAGTGCCATGGGCAGATGAGGCTGAGCAACAGCTTTCCAGGCTAGCTCTTTCTGCCTGCGAGCTATCTGCAGACGTTCGCATTTTTGGAGAAGGGCTGCCGGAGGCCCCATGCACGGACCACCTAAGCTACGTTTGAAGTTTGAGGGAGCAAGACAAGCAAGCAGTTTCACTCTCTGTGCCTCTGTGCGAGCAGTGGCATGGGCAGATGAGGCTGAGCAACAGCTTTCCAGGCTAGCTCTTTCTGGCTGCCAGCTATCTGCAGATGTTCATATTTTGGGAGCAGGGCTGCCGGAGGCTTCCTGCACGGACCACCTAAGATACGTTTGAAGTTTGAGGTGGCAAGACAAGCAAGCAGCCCCAGTCTCTGTGCCTCTGTGCGAGCAGTGCCATGGGCAGATGAGGCTGAGCAACAGCTTTCCTGGCTAGCTTTTTATGGCTGCCAGATATCTGCAGACATTCGCATTTTCGGAGAAGGGCTGCCGGAGGCCCCATGCACTGACCACCAAAGCTACATTTGAGCTTTCAGGGAGCAAGACAAGCAAGCAGCCCCAGTCTCTGTGCCTCTGTGCGAGCAGTGCCATGGGCAGATGAGGCTGAGCAACAGCTTTCAAGGCTAGCTCTTTCTGGCTGCGAGCTATCTGCAGACGTTCGCATTTTCGGAGCATGGCTGCCGAAGTCCCCCGGAACGGACCACTTAAGCTATTTTTGAAGTGTCAGGAGGCAAGACAAGCAAGCAGCCCCAGACTCTGTGCCTCTGTGCGAGCAGTGCCATGGGCAGATGAGGCTGAGCAACAGCTTTCCAGGCTAGCTCTTTCTGCCTGCGAGCTATCGGCAGACGTTCGCATTTTAAGAGCAGGGCTGCCGGAGACTCTCTGCACGGACTGCCAAAGTTATGTTTGAAGTTTGAGGTGGCAAGACAAGCAAGCAGCCCCAGTCTCTGTGCCTCTGTGCGAGCAGTGCCATGGGCAGATGAGGCTGAGCAACAGCTTTCCAGGCTAGCTCTTTCTGCCTGCGAGCTATCTGCAGACGTTCGCATTTTGGGAGAAGGGCTGCCGGAGAAGCCCTACACGGACCACCTAAGATACGTTTGAAGTTTGAGGTGGCAAGACAAGCAAGCAGCCCCAGTCTCTGTGCCTCTGTGCGAGCAGTGCCATGGGCAGATGAGGCTGAGCAACAGCTTTCCAGGCTAGCTCTTTCTGCCTGCGAGCTATCTGCAGACGTTCGCATTTTTGGAGAAGGGCTGCCGGAGGCCCCATGCACTGACCACCAAAGCTACATTTGAAGTTTAAGGGAGCAAGACAAGCAAGCAGCCCCAGTTTCTGTGCCTCTGTGCGAGCAGTGCCATGGGCAGATGAGGCTGAGCAACAGCTTTCCAGCGTAGCTATTTCTGCCTGCGAGCTATCTGCAGACGTTCGCATTTTCGGAGAAGGGCTGCCGAAGGCCCCCGGCACGGACCACTTAAGCTATTTTTGAAGTGTCAGGAGGCAAGACAAGCAAGCAGCCCCAGACTCTGTGCCTCTGTGCGAGCAGTGCCATGTGCAGATGAAGCTGAGCAACAGCTTTCCAGGCTAGCTCTTTCCGCCTGCAAGCTATCTGTAGACGTTCGCATTTTCGGAGAACGGCTGACGGAGGCGCCCTACACGGACCACCTAAGATACGTTTGAAGTTTGAGGTGGCAAGACAAGCAAGCAGCCCCAGTCTCTGTGCCTCTGTGCGAGCAGTGCCATGGGCAGATGAGGCTGAGCAACAGCTTTCCAGGCTAGCTATTTCTGGCTGCGAGCTATCAGCAGATATTCACATTTTGGGAGCAGGGCTGTCTGAGGCGCCCGTCACGGAACAACTAAGCTACGTTTGAAGTTTGAGGAAGCAAGACAAGCAAGCAGCCCCAGTCTCTGTGCCTCTGTGCGAGCAGTGCCATGGGCAGATGAGGCTGAACAACAGCTTTCCAGGCTAGCCCTTTATGGCTGCCAGCTATCTGCAGGCGTTAGCATTTTCAGAGCATGGCTGCCGGAGGCCCCATTCACGGACCACCAAAGATACGTTTGAAGTTTGAGGTCGCAAGACAAGCAAGCAGCCCCAGTCTCTGTGCCTCTGTGCGAGCAGTGCCATGGGCAGATGAGGCTGAGCAACAGCTTTCCAGGCTAGCTCTTTCTGCCTGAGAGCTATCTGCAGATGTTCGCATTTTGGGAGCAGGGCTGCCGGAGGCCCCATGCACGGACCACCTAAGCTACGTTTGAAGTTTCAGGGAGCAAGACAAGCAAGCAGCCCCAGTGTCTGTGCCTCTGTGCGAGCAGTGCCATGGGCAGATGAGGCTGAGCAACAGCTTTCCAGGCTAGCTCTTTCTGGCTGCCAGCTATCTGCAGATGTTCATATTTTGGGAGCAGGGCTACCGGAGGCTTCCTGCACGGACCACCTAAGATACGTTTCAAGTTTAAGGTGGCAAGACAAGCAAGCAGCCCCAGTGTCTGTGCCTCTGTGCGAGCAGTGCCATGGGCAGATGAGGCTGAGCAACAGCTTTCCTGGCTAGCTTTTTATGGCTGCCAGATATCTGCAGACATTCGCATTTTCGGAGAAGGGCTGCCGGAGGCATCATGCACTGACCACCAAAGCTACATTTGAGCTTTCAGGGAGCAAGACAAGCAAGCAGTTTCACTCTCTGTGCCTCTGTGCGAGCAGTGGCATGGGCAGATGAGGCTGAGCAACAGCTTTCCAGGCTAGCTCTTTCTGGCTCGAGCTATCTGCAGACGTTCGCATTTTCAGAGCAGGGCTGGCAGAGCCTCTCTGCACGGACTGCCAAAGTTATGTTTGAAGTTTGAGGTGGCAAGACAAGCAAGCAGCCCCAGTCTCTGTGCCTCTGTGCGAGCAGTGCCATGGGCAGATGAGGCTGAGCAACAGCTTTCCAGGCTAGCTATTTCTGACTGCGAGCTATCTGCAGATATTCACATTTTGGGAGCAGGGCTGCCGGAGGGGACATGCAAGGACCACCAAAGCTACATTTGAAGTTTGAGGTGGCAAAACAAGCAAGCAGCCAAAGTCTCTGTGCCTCTGTGTGAGCAGTGCCATGGGCAGATGAGGCTGAGCAACAGCTTTCCAGGCTAGCTCTGTCGGGCTGCCAGCTATCTGCAGACGTTCGCATTTTCGGAGAAGGGCTACCGGAGGCCCCATTCACGGACAACTAAAACTACATTTGAAGTTTGAGGTGGCAAAACAAGCAAGCAGCCCCACTCTCTGTGCCTCTGTGCGAGCAGTGCCATGGGCAGATGAGACTGAGCAACAGCTTTCCAGGCTAGCTCTTTCTGCCTGAGAGCTATCTGCAGATGTTCGCATTTTGGGAGCAGGGCTGCCGGAGGCCCCATGCACGGACCACCAAAGATACGTTTGAAGTTTGAGGGAGCAAGACAAGCAAGCAGCCCCAGTGTCTGTGCCTCTGTGCGAGCAGTGCCATGGGCAGATGAGGCTGAGCAACAGCTTTCCAGGCTAGCTCTTTCTGGCTGCCAGCTATCTGCAGATGTTCATATTTTGGGAGCAGGGCTGCCGGAGGCTTCCTGCACGGACCACCTAAGATACGTTTGAAGTTTGAGGTGGCAAGACAAGCAAGCAGCCCCAGTCTCTGTGCCTCTGTGCGAGCAGTGCCATGGGCAGATGAGGCTGAGCAACAGCTTTCCTGGCTAGCTTTTTATGGCTGCCAGATATCTGCAGACATTCGCATTTTCGGAGAAGGGCTGCCGGAGGCCCCATGCACTGACCACCAAAGCTACATTTGAGCTTTCAGGGAGCAAGACAAGACAGCAGCCCCAGTCTCTGTGCCTCTGTGCGAGCAGTGGCATGGGCAGATGAGGCTGAGCAACAGCTTTCCAGGCTAGCTCTTTCTGGCTCGAGCTATCTGCAGACGTTCGCATTTTCAGAGCAGGGCTGCCAGAGCCTCTCTGCACGGACTGCCAAAGTTATGTTTGAAGTTTGAGGTGGCAAGACAAGCAAGCAGCCCCAGTCTCTGTGCCTCTGTGCGAGCAGTGCCATGGGCAGATGAGGCTGAGCAACAGCTTTCAAGGCTAGCTCTTTCTGGCTGCGAGCTATCTGCAGACGTTCGCATTTTCGGAGCATGGCTGCCGAAGTCCCCCGGAACGGACCACTTAAGCTATTTTTGAAGTGTCAGGAGGCAAGACAAGCAAGCAGCCCCAGACTCTGTGCCTCTGTGCGAGCAGTGCCATGGGCAGATGAGGCTGAGCAACAGCTTTCCAGGCTAGCTCTTTCTGCCTGCGAGCTATCGGCAGACGTTCGCATTTTAAGAGCAGGGCTGCCGGAGACTCTCTGCACGGACTGCCAAAGTTATGTTTGAAGTTTGAGGTGGCAAGACAAGCAAGCAGCCCCAGTCTCTGTGCCTCTGTGCGAGCAGTGCCATGGGCAGATGAGGCTGAGCAACAGCTTTCCAGGCTAGCTCTTTCTGCCTGCGAGCTATCTGCAGACGTTCGCATTTTGGGAGAAGGGCTGCCGGAGAAGCCCTACACGGACCACCTAAGATACGTTTGAAGTTTGAGGTGGCAAGACAAGCAAGCAGCCCCAGTCTCTGTGCCTCTGTGCGAGCAGTGCCATGGGCAGATGAGGCTGAGCAACAGCTTTCCAGGCTAGCTCTTTCTGCCTGCGAGCTATCTGCAGACGTTTGCATTTTTGCAGAAGGGCTGCCGGAGGCCCCATGCACTGACCACCAAAGCTACATTTGAAGTTTAAGGGAGCAAGACAAGCAAGCAGCCCCAGTTTCTGTGCCTCTGTGCGAGCAGTGCCATGGGCAGATGAGGCTGAGCAACAGCTTTCCAGCGTAGCTATTTCTGCCTGCGAGCTATCTGCAGACGTTCGCATTTTCGGAGAAGGGCTGCCGAAGGCCCCCGGCACGGACCACTTAAGCTATTTTTGAAGTGTCAGGAGGCAAGACAAGCAAGCAGCCCCAGTCTCTGTGCCTCTGTGCGAGCAGTGCCATGGGCAGATGAGGCTGAGCAACAGCTTTCCAGGCTAGCTCTTTCTGCCTGAGAGCTATCTGCAGATGTTCGCATTTTGGGAGCATGGCTGCCGGAGGCCCCATTCACGGACCACCAAAGATACGTTTGAAGTTTGAGGTCGCAAGACAAGCAAGCAGCCCCAGTCTCTGTGCCTCTGTGCGAGCAGTGCCATGGGCAGATGAGGCTGAGCAACAGCTTTCCAGGCTAGCTCTTTCTGCCTGAGAGCTATCTGCAGATGTTCGCATTTTGGGAGCAGGGCTGCCGGAGGCCCCATGCACGGACCACCTAAGCTACGTTTGAAGTTTCAGGGAGCAAGACAAGCAAGCAGCCCCAGTGTCTGTGCCTCTGTGCGAGCAGTGCCATGGGCAGATGAGGCTGAGCAACAGCTTTCCAGGCTAGCTCTTTCTGGCTGCCAGCTATCTGCAGATGTTCATATTTTGGGAGCAGTGCTACCGGAGGCTTCCTGCACGGACCACCTAAGATACGTTTCAAGTTTAAGTTGGCAAGACAAGCAAGCAGCCCCAGTGTCTGTGCCTCTGTGCGAGCAGTGCCATGGGCAGATGAGGCTGAGCAACAGCTTTCCTGGCTAGCTTTTTATGGCTGCCAGATATCTGCAGACATTCGCATTTTCGGAGAAGGGCTGCCGGAGGTATCATGCACTGACCACCAAAGCTACATTTGAGCTTTCAGGGAGCAAGACAAGCAAGCAGTTTCACTCTCTGTGCCTCTGTGCGAGCAGTGGCATGGGCAGATGAGGCTGAGCAACAGCTTTCCAGGCTAGCTCTTTCTGGCTTGAGCTATCTGCAGACGTTCGCATTTTCAGAGCAGGGCTGGCAGAGCCTCTCTGCACGGACTGCCAAAGTTATGTTTGAAGTTTGAGGTGGCAAGACAAGCAAGCAGCCCCAGTCTCTGTGCCTCTGTGCGAGCAGTGCCATGGGCAGATGAGGCTGAGCAACAGCTTTCCAGGCTAGCTATTTCTGACTGCGAGCTATCTGCAGATATTCACATTTTGGGAGCAGGGCTGCCGGAGGGGACATGCAAGGACCACCAAAGCTACATTTGAAGTTTGAGGGGGCAAAACAAGCAAGCAGCCAAAGTCTCTGTGCCTCTGTGTGAGCAGTGCCATGGGCAGATGAGGCTGAGCAACAGCTTTCCAGGCTAGCTCTGTCGGGCTGCCAGCTATCTGCAGACGTTCGCATTTTCGGAGAAGGGCTACCGGAGGCCCCATTCACGGACAACTAAAACTACATTTGAAGTTTGAGGTGGCAAAACAAGCAAGCAGCCCCAGTCTCTGTGCCTCTGTGCGAGCAGTGCCATGGGCAGATGAGGCTGAGCAACAGCTTTCGAGGCTAGCTCTTTCTGCCTGCGAGCTATCGGCAGACGTTCGCATTTTAAGAGCAGGGCTGCCGGAGACTCTCTGCACGGACTGCCAAAGTTATGTTTGAAGTTTGAGGTGGCAAGACAAGCAAGCAGCCCCAGTCTCTGTGCCTCTGTGCGAGCAGTGCCATGGGCAGATGAGGCTGAGCAACAGCTTTCCAGGCTAGCTCTTTCTGCCTGCGAGCTATCTGCAGACGTTCGCAATTTTGGAGAAGGGCTGCCGGAGGCCCCATGCACTGACCACCAAAGCTACGTTTGAAGTTTAAGGGAGCAAGACAAGCAAGCAGCCCCAGTTTCTGTGCCTCTGTGCGAGCAGTGCCATGGGCAGATGAGGCTGAGCAACAGCTTTCCAGGCTAGCTATTTCTGCCTGCGAGCTATCTGCAGACGTTCGCATTTTCGGAGCATGGCTGCCGAAGGCCCCCGGCACGGACCACTTAAGCTATTTTTGAAGTGTCAGGAGGCAAGACAAGCAAGCAGCCCCAGACTCTGTGCCTCTGTGCGAGCAGTGCCATGGGCAGATGAAGCTGAGCAACAGCTTTCCAGGCTAGCTCTTTCCGCCTGCAAGCTATCTGTAGACGTTCGCATTTTCAGAGAACGGCTGACGGAGGCGCCCTACACGGACCACCTAAGATACGTTTGAAGTTTGAGGTGCCAAGACAAGCAAGCAGCCCCAGTCTCTGTGCCTCTGTGCGAGCAGTGCCATGGGCAGATGAGGCTGAGCAACAGCTTTCCAGGCTAGCTCTTTCTGCCTGAGAGCTATCTGCAGATGTTCGCATTTTGGGAGCATGGCTGCCGGAGGCCCCATTCACGGACCACCAAAGATACGTTTGAAGTCTGAGGTCGCAAGACAAGCAAGCAGCCCCAGTCTCTGTGCCTCTGTGCGAGCAGTGCCATGGGCAGATGAGGCTGAGCAACAGCTTTCCAGGCTAGCTCTTTCTGCCTGAGAGCTATCTGCAGATGTTCGCATTTTGGGAGCAGGGCTGCCGGAGGCCCCATGCACGGACCACCTAAGCTACGTTTGAAGTTTCAGGGAGCAAGACAAGCAAGCAGCCCCAGTGTCTGTGCCTCTGTGCGAGCAGTGCCATGGGCAGATGAGGCTGAGCAACAGCTTTCCAGGCTAGCTCTTTCTGGCTGCCAGCTATCTGCAGATGTTCATATTTTGGGAGCAGGGCTGCCGGAGGCTTCCTGCACGGACCACCTAAGATACGTTTCAAGTTTAAGGTGGCAAGACAAGCAAGCAGCCCCAGTGTCTGTGCCTCTGTGCGAGCAGTGCCATGGGCAGATGAGGCTGAGCAACAGCTTTCCTGGCTAGCTTTTTATGGCTGCAGATATCTGCAGACATTCGCATTTTCGGAGAAGGGCTGCCGGAGGCATCATGCACTGACCACCAAAGCTACATTTGAGCTTTCAGGGAGCAAGACAAGCAAGCATTTTCACTCTCTGTGCCTCTGTGCGAGCAGTGGCATGGGCAGATGAGGCTGAGCAACAGCTTTCCAGGCTAGCTCTTTCTGGCTCGAGCTATCTGCAGACGTTCGCATTTTCAGAGCAGGGCTGGCAGAGCCTCTCTGCACGGACTGCCAAAGTTATGTTTGAAGTTTGAGGTGGCAAGACAAGCAAGCAGCCCCAGTCTCTGTGCCTCTGTGCGAGCAGTGCCATGGGCAGATGAGGCTGAGCAACAGCTTTCCAGGCTAGCTATTTCTGACTGCGAGCTATCTGCAGATATTCAAATTTTGGGAGCAGGGCTGCCGGAGGGGACATGCAAGGACCACCAAAGCTACATTTGAAGTTTGAGGGGGCAAAACAAGCAAGCAGCCAAAGTCTCTGTGCCTCTGTGTGAGCAGTGCCATGGGCAGATGAGGCTGAGCAACAGCTTTCCAGGCTAGCTCTGTCGGGCTGCCAGCTATCTGCAGACGTTCGCATTTTCGGAGAAGGGCTACCGGAGGCCCCATTCACGGACAACTAAAACTACATTTGAAGTTTGAGGTGGCAAAACAAGCAAGCAGCCCCAGTCTCTGTGCCTCTGTGCGAGCAGTGCCATGGGCAGATGAGGCTGAGGAACAGCTTTCCAGGCTAGCTCTTTCTGCCTGAGAGCTATCGGCAGACGTTCGCATTTTAAGAGCAGGGCTGCCGGAGACTCTCTGCACGGACTGCCAAAGTTATGTTTGAAGTTTGAGGTGGCAAGACAAGCAAGCAGCCCCAGTCTCTGTGCCTCTGTGCGAGCAGTGCCATGGGCAGATGAGGCTGAGCAACAGCTTTCCAGGCTAGCTCTTTCTGCCTGCGAGCTATCTGCAGACGTTCGCATTTTGGGAGAAGGGCTGCCGGAGAAGCCCTACACGGTCCACCTATGATACGTTTGAAGTTTGAGGTGGCAAGACAAGCAAGCAGCCCCAGTCTCTGTGCCTCTGTGCGAGCAGTGCCATGGGCAGATGAGGCTGAGCAACAGCTTTCCAGGCTAGCTCTTTCTGCCTGCGAGCTATCTGCAGACGTTCGCAATTTTGGAGAAGGGCTGCCGGAGGCCCCATGCACTGACCACCAAAGCTACGTTTGAAGTTTAAGGGAGCAAGACAAGCAAGCAGCCCCAGTTTCTGTGCCTCTGTGCGAGCAGTGCCATGGGCAGATGAGGCTGAGCAACAGCTTTCCAGGCTAGCTATTTCTGCCTGCGAGCTATCTGCAGACGTTCGCATTTTCGGAGCATGGCTGCCGAAGGCCCCCGGCACGGACCACTTAAGCTATTTTTGAAGTGTCAGGAGGCAAGACAAGCAAGCAGCCCCAGACTCTGTGCCTCTGTGCGAGCAGTGCCATGGGCAGATGAAGCTGAGCAACAGCTTTCCAGGCTAGCTCTTTCCGCCTGCAAGCTATCTGTAGACGTTCGCATTTTCAGAGAACGGCTGACGGAGGCGCCCTACACGGACCACCTAAGATACGTTTGAAGTTTGAGGTGCCAAGACAAGCAAGCAGCCCCAGTCTCTGTGCCTCTGTGTGAGCAGTGCCATGGGCAGATGAGGCTGAGCAACAGCTTTCCAGGCTAGCTATTTCTGGCTGCGAGCTATCAGCAGATATTCACATTTTGGGAGCAGGGCTGTCTGAGGCGCCCGTCACGGAAAAACTAAGCTACGTTTGAAGTTTGAGGAAGCAAGACAAGCAAGCAGCCCCAGTGTCTGTGCCTCTGTGCGAGCAGTGCCATGGGCAGATGAGGCTGAGCAACAGCTTTCCAGGCTAGCCCTTTATGGCTGCCAACTATCTGCAGGCGTTAGCATTTTCAGAGCATGGCTGCCGGAGGCCCCATTCACGGACCACCAAAGATACGTTTGAAGTTTGAGGTTGCAAGACAAGCAAGCAGCCCCAGTCTCTGTGCCTCTGTGCGACCAGTGCCATGGGCAGATGAGGCTGAGCAACAGCTTTCCAGGCTAGCTCTTTCTGCCTGAGAGCTATCTGCAGATGTTCGCATTTTGGGAGCATGGCTGCCGGAGGCCCCATTCACGGACCACCAAAGATACGTTTGAAGTTTGAGGTCGCAAGACAAGCAAGCAGCCCCAGTCTCTGTGCCTCTGTGCGAGCAGTGCCATGGGCAGATGAGGCTGAGCAACAGCTTTCCAGGCTAGCTCTTTCTGCCTGAGAGCTATCTGCAGATGTTCGCATTTTGGGAGCAGGGCTGCCGGAGGCCCCATGCACGGACCACCTAAGCTACGTTTGAAGTTTCAGGGAGCAAGACAAGCAAGCAGCCCCAGTGTCTGTGCCTCTGTGCGAGCAGTGCCATGGGCAGATGAGGCTGAGCAACAGCTTTCCAGGCTAGCTCTTTCTGGCTGCCAGCTATCTGCAGATGTTCATATTTTGGGAGCAGGGCTACCGGAGGCTTCCTGCACGGACCACCTAAGATACGTTTGAAGTTTAAGGTGGCAAGACAAGCAAGCAGCCCCAGTCTCTGTGCCTCTGTGCGAGCAGTGCCATGGGCAGATGAGGCTGAGCAACAGCTTTCCTGGCTAGCTTTTTATGGCTGCCAGATATCTGCAGACATTCGCATTTTCGGAGAAGGGCTGCCGGAGGCCCCATGCACTGACCACCAAAGCTACATTTGAGCTTTCAGGGAGCAAGACAAGCAAGCAGCCCCAGTCTCTGTGCCTCTGTGCGAGCAGTGGCATGGGCAGATGAGGCTGAGCAACAGCTTTCCAGGCTAGCTCTTTCTGGCTCGAGCTATCTGCAGACGTTCGCATTTTCAGAGCAGGGCTGGCAGAGCCTCTCTGCACGGACTGCCAAAGTTATGTTTGAAGTTTGAGGTGGCAAGACAAGCAAGCAGCCCCAGTCTCTGTGCCTCTGTGCGAGCAGTGCCATGGGCAGATGAGGCTGAGCAACAGCTTTCCAGGCTAGCTATTTCTGACTGCGAGCTATCTGCAGATATTCACATTTTGGGAGCAGGGCTGCCGGACGGGACATGCAAGGACCACCAAAGCTACATTTGAAGTTTGAGGGGGCAAAACAAGCAAGCAGCCAAAGTCTCTGTGCCTCTGTGTGAGCAGTGCCATGGGCAGATGAGGCTGAGCAACAGCTTTCCAGGCTAGCTCTGTCGTGCTGCCAGCTATCTGCAGACGTTCGCATTTTCGGAGAAGGGCTACCGGAGGCCCCATTCACGGACAACTAAAACTACATTTGAAGTTTGAGGTGGCAAAACAAGCAAGCAGCCCCAGTATCTGTGCCTCTGTGCGAGCAGTGCCATGGGCAGATGAGGCTGAGCAACAGCTTTCCAGGCTAGCTCTTTCTGCCTGAGAGCTATCTGCAGATGTTCGCATTTTGGGAGCAGGGCTGCCGGAGGCCCCATGCACGGACCACCTAAGCTACGTTTGAAGTTTCAGGGAGCAAGACAAGCAAGCAGCCCCAGTGTCTGTGCCTCTGTGCGAGCAGTGCCATGGGCAGATGAGGCTGAGCAACAGCTTTCCAGGCTAGCTCTTTCTGGCTGCCAGCTATCTTCAGATGTTCATATTTTGGGAGCAGGGCTGCCGGAGGGTTCCTGCACGGACCACCTAAGATACGTTTGAAGTTTGAGGTGGCAAGACAAGCAAGCAGCCCCAGTCTCTGTGCCTCTGTGCGAGCAGTGCCATGGGCAGATGAGGCTGAGCAACAGCTTTCCTGGCTAGCTTTTTATGGCTGCCAGATATCTGCAGACATTCGCATTTTCGGAGAAGGGCTGCCGGAGGCCCCATGCACTGACCACCAAAGCTACATTTGAGCTTTCAGGGAGCAAGACAAGCAAGCAGTTTCACTCTCTGTGCCTCTGTGCGAGCAGTGGCATGGGCAGATGAGGCTGAGCAACAGCTTTCCAGGCTAGCTCTTTCTGACTCGAGCTATCTGCAGACGTTCGCATTTTCAGAGCAGGGCTGCCAGAGCCTCTCTGCACGGACTGCCAAAGTTATGTTTGAAGTTTGAGGTGGCAAGACAAGCAAGCAGCCCCAGTCTCTGTGCCTCTGTGCGAGCAGTGCCATGGGCAGATGAGGCTGAGCAACAGCTTTCCAGGCTAGCTCTTTCTGCCTGCGAGCTATCTGCAGACGTTCGCATTTTGGGAGAAGGGCTGCCGGAGAAGCCCTACACGGACCACCTAAGATACGTTTGAAGTTTGAGGTGGCAAGACAAGCAAGCAGCCCCAGTCTCTGTGCCTCTGTGCGAGCAGTGCCATGGGCAGATGAGGCTGAGCAACAGCTTTCCAGGCTAGCTCTTTCTGCCTGCGAGCTATCTGCAGACGTTCGAATTTTCGGAGAAGGGCTGCCGGAGGCCCCATGCACTGACCACCAAAGCTACATTTGAAGTTTCAGGGAGCAAGACAAGCAAGAAGCCCCAGTGTCTGTGCCTCTGTGCGAGCAGTGCCATGGGCAGATGAGGCTGAGCAACAGCTTTCCAGGCTAGCCCTTTATGGCTGCCAACTATCTGCAGGCGTTAGCATTTTCAGAGCATGGCTGCCGGAGGCCCCATTCACGGACCACCAATGATACGTTTGAAGTTTGAGGTCGCAAGACAAGCAAGCAGCCCCAGTGTCTGTGCCTCTGTGCGACCAGTGCCATGGGCAGATGAGGCTGAGCAACAGCTTTCCAGGCTAGCTCTTTCTGCCTGAGAGCTATCTGCAGATGTTCGCATTTTGGGAGCAGGGCTGCCGGAGGCCCCATGCACGGACCACCTAAGCTACGTTTGAAGTTTGAGGGAGCAAGACAAGCAAGCAGCCCCAGTGTCTGTGCCTCTGTGCGAGCAGTGCCATGGGCAGATGAGGCTGAGCAACAGCTTTCCAGGCTAGCTCTTTCTGGCTGCCAGCTATCTGCAGATGTTCATATTTTGGGAGCAGGGCTGCCGGAGGCTTCCTGCACGGACCATCTAAGATACGTTTGAAGTTTGAGGTGGCAAGACAAGCAAGCAGCCCCAGTCTCTGTGCCTCTGTGCGAGCAGTGCCATGGGCAGATGAGGCTGAGCAACAGCTTTCCTGGCTAGCTTTTTATGGCTGCCAGATATCTGCAGACATTCGCATTTTCGGAGAAGGGCTGCCGGAGGCCCCATGCACTGACCACCAAAGATACATTTGAGCTTTCAGGGAGCAAGACAAGCAAGCAGTTTCACTCTCTGTGCCTCTGTGCGAGCAGTGGCATGGGCAGATGAGGCTGAGCAACAGCTTTCCAGGCTAGCTCTTTCTGGCTCGAGCTATCTGCAGACGTTCGCATTTTCAGAGCAGGGCTGCCAGAGCCTCTCTGCACGGACTGCCAAAGTTATGTTTGAAGTTTGAGGTGGCAAGACAAGCAAGCAGCCCCAGTCTCTGTGCCTCTGTGCGAGCAGTGCCATGGGCAGATGAGGCTGAGCAACAGCTTTCAAGGCTAGCTCTTTCTGGCTGCGAGCTATCTGCAGACGTTCGCATTTTCGGAGCATGGCTGCCGAAGGCCCCCGGCACGGACCACTTAAGCTATTTTTGAAGTGTCAGGAGGCAAGACAAGCAAGCAGCCCCAGACTCTGTGCCTCTGTGCGAGCAGTGCCATGGGCAGATGAGGCTGAGCAACAGCTTTCCAGGCTAGCTCTTTCTGCCTGCGAGCTATCGGCAGACGTTCGAATATTAAGAGCAGGGCTGCCGGAGACTCTCTGCACGGACTGCCAAAGTTATGTTTGAAGTTTGAGGTGGCAAGACAAGCAAGCAGCCCCAGTCTCTGTGCCTCTGTGCGAGCAGTGCCATGGGCAGATGAGGCTGAGCAACAGCTTTCCAGGCTAGCTCTTTCTGCCTGCGAGCTATCTGCAGACGTTCGCATTTTGGGAGAAGGGCTGCCGGAGGCCCCATGCACTGACCACCAAAGCTACATTTGAAGTTTCAGGGAGCAAGACAAGCAAGCAGCCCCAGTTTCTGTGCCTCTGTGCGAGCAGTGCCATGGGCAGATGAGGCTGAGCAACAGCTTTCCAGGCTAGCTATTTCTGCCTGCGAGCTATCTGCAGACGTTCGCATTTTCGGAGCATGGCTGCCGAAGGCCCCCGGCACGGACCACTTAAGCTATTTTTGAAGTGTCAGGAGGCAAGACAAGCAAGCAGCCCCAGACTCTGTGCCTCTGTGCGAGCAGTGCCATGGGCAGATGAAGCTGAGCAACAGCTTTCCAGGCTAGCTCTTTCCGCCTGCAAGCTATCTGTAGACGTTCGCATTTTCGGAGAAGGGCTGACGGAGGCGCCCTACACGGACCACCTAAGATACGTTTGAAGTTTGAGGTGGCAAGACAAGCAAGCAGCCCCAGTCTCTGTGCCTCTGTGCGAGCAGTGCCATGGGCAGATGAGGCTGAGCAACAGCTTTCCAGGCTAGCTATTTCTGACTGCGAGCTATCAGCAGATATTCACATTTTGGGAGCAGGGCTGTCTGAGGCGCCCGTCACGGAACAACTAAGCTACGTTTGAAGTTTGAGGAAGCAAGACAAGCAAGCAGCCCCAGTGTCTGTGCCTCTGTGCGAGCAGTGCCATGGGCAGATGAGGCTGAGCAACAGCTTTCCAGGCTAGCCCTTTATGGCTGCCAACTATCTGCAGGCGTTAGCATTTTGGGAGCATGGCTGCCGGAGGCCCCATTCACGGACCACCAAAGATACGTTTGAAGTTTGAGGTCGCAAGAGAAGCAAGCAGTTTCACTCTCTGTGCCTCTGTGCGAGCAGTGCCATGGGCAGATGAGGCTGAGCAACAGCTTTCCAGGCTAGCTCTTTCTGCCTGAGAGCTATCTGCAGATGTTCGCATTTTGGGAGCAGGGCTGCCGGAGGCCCCATGCACGGACCACCTAAGCTACGTTTGAAGTTTGAGGGAGCAAGACAAGCAAGCAGCCCCAGTGTCTGTGCCTCTGTGCGAGCAGTGCCATGGGCAGATGAGGCTGAGCAACAGCTTTCCAGGCTAGCTCTTTCTGGCTGCCAGCTATCTGCAGATGTTCATATTTTGGGAGCAGGGCTGCCGGAGGCTTCCTGCACGGACCACCTAAGATACGTTTGAAGTTTGAGGTGGCAAGACAAGCAAGCAGCCCCAGTCTCTGTGCCTCTGTGCGAGCAGTGCCATGGGCAGATGAGGCTGAGCAACAGCTTTCCTGGCTAGCTTTTTATGGCTGCCAGATATCTGCAGACATTCGCATTTTCGGAGAAGGGCTGCCGGAGGCCCCATGCACTGACCACCAAAGCTACATTTGAGCTTTCAGGGAGCAAGACAAGCAAGCAGTTTCACTCTCTGTGCCTCTGTGCGAGCAGTGGCATGGGCAGATGAGGCTGAGCAACAGCTTTCCAGGCTAGCTCTTTCTGGCTCGAGCTATCTGCAGACGTTCGCATTTTCAGAGCAGGGCTGCCAGAGCCTCTCTGCACGGACTGCTAAAGTTATGTTTGAAGTTTGAGGTGGCAAGACAAGCAAGCAGCCCCAGTCTCTGTGCCTCTGTGCGAGCAGTGCCATGGGCAGATGAGGCTGAGCAACAGCTTTCCAGGCTAGCTCTTTCTACCTGCGAGCTATCTGCAGACGTTCGCATTTTGGGAGAAGGGCTGCCGGAGAAGCCCTACACGGACCACCTAATATACGTTTGAAGTTTGAGGTGGCAAGACAAGCAAGCAGCCCCAGTCTCTGTGCCTCTGTGCGAGCAGTGCCATGGGCAGATGAGGCTGAGCAACAGCTTTCCAGGCTAGCTCTTTCTGCCTGCGAGCTATCTGCAGACGTTCGAATTTTCGGAGAAGGGCTGCCGGAGGCCCCATGCACTGACCACCAAAGCTACATTTGAAGTTTCAGGGAGCAAGACAAGCAAGCAGCCCCAGTTTCTGTGCCTCTGTGCGAGCAGTGCCATGGGCAGATGAGGCTGAGCAACAGCTTTCCAGGCTAGCCCTTTATGGCTGCCAACTATCTGCAGGCGTTAGCATTTTCAGAGCATGGCTGCCGGAGGCCCCATTCACGGACCACCAAAGATACGTTTGAAGTTTGAGGTCGCAAGACAAGCAAGCAGTTTCACTCTCTGTGCCTCTGTGCGAGCAGTGCCATGGGCAGATGAGGCTGAGCAACAGCTTTCCAGGCTAGCTCTTTCTGCCTGAGAGCTATCTGCAGATGTTCGCATTTTGGGAGCAGGGCTGCCGGAGGCCCCATGCACGGACCACCTAAGCTACGTTTGAAGTTTGAGGGAGCAAGACAAGCAAGCAGCCCCAGTGTCTGTGCCTCTGTGCGAGCAGTGCCATGGGCAGATGAGGCTGAGCAACAGCTTTCCAGGCTAGCTCTTTCTGGCTGCCAGCTATCTGCAGATGTTCATATTTTGGGAGCAGGGCTGCCGGAGGCTTCCTGCACGGACCACCTAAGATACGTTTGAAGTTTGAGGTGGCAAGACAAGCAAGCAGCCCCAGTCTCTGTGCCTCTGTGCGAGCAGTGCCATGGGCAGATGAGGCTGAGCAACAGCTTTCCAGGCTAGCTCTTTCTCCCTGCGAGCTATCTGCAGACGTTCGAATTTTCGGAGAAGGGCTGCCGGAGGCCCCATGCACTGACCACCAAAGCTACATTTGAAGTTTCAGGGAGCAAGACAAGCAAGCAGCCCCAGTTTCTGTGCCTCTGTGCGAGCAGTGCCATGGGCAGATGAGGCTGAGCAACAGCTTTCCAGGCTAGCCCTTTATGGCTGCCAACTATCTGCAGGCGTTAGCATTTTCAGAGCATGGCTGCCGGAGGCCCCATTCACGGACCACCAAAGATACGTTTGAAGTTTGAGGTCGCAAGACAAGCAAGCAGTTTCACTCTCTGTGCCTCTGTGCGAGCAGTGCCATGGGCAGATGAGGCTGAGCAACAGCTTTCCAGGCTAGCTCTTTCTGCCTGAGAGCTATCTGCAGATGTTCGCATTTTGGGAGCAGGGCTGCCGGAGGCCCCATGCACGGACCACCTAAGCTACGTTTGAAGTTTGAGGGAGCAAGACAAGCAAGCAGCCCCAGTGTCTGTGCCTCTGTGCGAGCAGTGCCATGGGCAGATGAGGCTGAGCAACAGCTTTCCAGGCTAGCTCTTTCTGGCTGCCAGCTATCTGCAGATGTTCATATTTTGGGAGCAGGGCTGCCGGAGGCTTCCTGCACGGACCACCTAAGATACGTTTGAAGTTTGAGGTGGCAAGACAAGCAAGCAGCCCCAGTCTCTGTGCCTCTGTGCGAGCAGTGCCATGGGCAGATGAGGCTGAGCAACAGCTTTCCTGGCTAGCTTTTTATGGCTGCCAGATATCTGCAGACATTCGCATTTTCGGAGAAGGGCTGCCGGAGGCCCCATGCACTGACCACCAAAGCTACATTTGAGCTTTCAGGGAGCAAGACAAGCAAGCAGTTTCACTCTCTGTGCCTCTGTGCGAGCAGTGGCATGGGCAGATGAGGCTGAGCAACAGCTTTCCAGGCTAGCTCTTTCTGGCTCGAGCTATCTGCAGACGTTCGCATTTTCAGAGCAGGGCTGCCAGAGCCTCTCTGCACGGACTGCCAAAGTTATGTTTGAAGTTTGAGGTGGCAAGACAAGCAAGCAGCCCCAGTCTCTGTGCCTCTGTGCGAGCAGTGCCATGGGCAGATGAGGCTGAGCAACAGCTTTCCAGGCTAGCTCTTTCTGCCTGCGAGCTATCTGCAGACGTTCGCATTTTGGGAGAATTGCTGCCGGAGAAGCCCTACACGGACCACCTAAGATACGTTTGAAGTTTGAGGTGGCAAGACAAGCAAGCAGCCCCAGTCTCTGTGCCTCTGTGCGAGCAGTGCCATGGGCAGATGAGGCTGAGCAACAGCTTTCCAGGCTAGCTCTTTCTGCCTGCGAGCTATCTGCAGACGTTCGAATTTTCGGAGAAGGGCTGCCGGAGGCCCCATGCACTGACCACCAAAGCTACATTTGAAGTTTCAGGGAGCAAGACAAGCAAGCAGCCCCAGTTTCTGTGCCTCTGTGCGAGCAGTGCCATGGGCAGATGAGGCTGAGCAACAGCTTTCCAGGCTAGCCCTTTATGGCTGCCAACTATCTGCAGGCGTTAGCATTTTCAGAGCATGGCTGCCGGAGGCCCCATTCACGGACCACCAAAGATACGTTTGAAGTTTGAGGTCGCAAGACAAGCAAGCAGTTTCACTCTCTGTGCCTCTGTGCGAGCAGTGCCATGGGCAGATGAGGCTGAGCAACAGCTTTCCAGGCTAGCTCTTTCTGCCTGAGAGCTATCTGCAGATGTTCGCATTTTGGGAGCAGGGCTGCCGGAGGCCCCATGCACGGACCACCTAAGCTACGTTTGAAGTTTGAGGGAGCAAGACAAGCAAGCAGCCCCAGTGTCTGTGCCTCTGTGCGAGCAGTGCCATGGGCAGATGAGGCTGAGCAACAGCTTTCCAGGCTAGCTCTTTCTGGCTGCCAGCTATCTGCAGATGTTCATATTTTGGGAGCAGGGCTGCCGGAGGCTTCCTGCACGGACCACCTAAGATACGTTTGAAGTTTGAGGTGGCAAGACAAGCAAGCAGCCCCAGTGTCTGTGCCTCTGTGCGAGCAGTGCCATGGGCAGATGAAGCTGAGCAACAGCTTTCCTGGCTAGCTTTTTATGGCTGCCAGATATCTGCAGACATTCGCATTTTCGGAGAAGGGCTGCCGGAGGCCCCATGCACTGACCACCAAAGCTACATTTGAGCTTTCAGGGAGCAAGACAAGCAAGCAGTTTCACTCTCTGTGCCTCTGTGCGAGCAGTGGCATGGGCAGATGAGGCTGAGCAACAGCTTTCCAGGCTAGCTCTTTCTGGCTCGAGCTATCTGCAGACGTTCGCATTTTCAGAGCAGGGCTGCCAGAGCCTCTCTGCACGGACTGCCAAAGTTATGTTTGAAGTTTGAGGTGGCAAGACAAGCAAGCAGCCCCAGTCTCTGTGCCTCTGTGCGAGCAGTGCCATGGGCAGATGAGGCTGAGCAACAGCTTTCAAGGCTAGCTCTTTCTGGCTGCGAGCTATCTGCAGACGTTCGCATTTTCGGAGCATGGCTGCCGAAGGCCCCCGGCACGGACCACTTAAGCTATTTTTGAAGTGTCAGGAGGCAAGACAAGCAAGCAGCCCCAGACTCTGTGCCTCTGTGCGAGCAGTGCCATGGGCAGATGAGGCTGAGCAACAGCTTTCCAGGCTAGCTCTTTCTGCCTGCGAGCTATCGGCAGACGTTCGCATTTTAAGAGCAGGGCTGCCGGAGACTCTCTGCACGGACTGCCAAAGTTATGTTTGAAGTTTGAGGTGGCAAGACAAGCAAGCAGCCCCAGTCTCTGTGCCTCTGTGCGAGCAGTGCCATGGGCAGATGAGGCTGAGCAACAGCTTTCCAGGCTAGCTCTTTCTGCCTGCGAGCTATCTGCAGACGTTCGCATTTTGGGAGAAGGGCTGCCGGAGAAGCCCTACACGGACCACCTAAGCTACGTTTGAAGTTTGAGGTGGCAAGACAAGCAAGCAGCCCCAGTCTCTGTGCCTCTGTGCGAGCAGTGCCATGGGCAGATGAGGCTGAGCAACAGCTTTCCAGGCTAGCTCTTTCTGCCTGCGAGCTATCTGCAGACGTTCGCATTTTTGGAGAAGGGCTGCCGGAGGCCCCATGCACTGACCACCAAAGCTACATTTGAAGTTTCAGGGAGCAAGACAAGCAAGCAGCCCCAGTTTCTGTGCCTCTGTGCGAGCAGTGCCATGGGCAGATGAGGCTGAGCAACAGCTTTCCAGCGTAGCTATTTCTGCCTGCGAGCTATCTGCAGACGTTCGCATTTTCGGAGCATGGCTGCCGAAGGCCCCCGGCACGGACCACTTAAGCAATTTTTGAAGTGTCAGGAGGCAAGACAAGCAAGCAGCCCCAGACTCTGTGCCTCTGTGCGAGCAGTGCCATGGGCAGATGAAGCTGAGCAACAGCTTTCCAGGCTAGCTCTTTCCGCCTGCAAGCTATCTGTAGACGTTCGCATTTTCGGAGAACGGCTGACGGAGGCGCCCTACACGGACCACCTAAGATACGTTTGAAGTTTGAGGTGGCAAGACAAGCAAGCAGCCCCAGTCTCTGTGCCTCTGTGCGAGCAGTGCCATGGGCAGATGAGGCTGAGCAACAGCTTTCCAGGCTAGCTATTTCTGCCTGCGAGCTATCGGCAGACGTTCGCATTTTCGGAGCAGGGCTGTCTGAGGAGCCCGTCACGGAACAACTAAGCTTCGTTTGAAGTTTGAGGAAGCAAGACAAGCAAGCAGCCCCAGTGTCTGTGCCTCTGTGCGAGCAGTGCCATGGGCAGATGAGGCTGAGCAACAGCTTTCCAGGCTAGCCCTTTATGGCTGCCAACTATCTGCAGGCGTTAGCATTTTCAGAGCATGGCTGCCGGAGGCCCCATTCACGGACCACCAAAGATACGTTTGAAGTTTGAGGTCGCAAGACAAGCAAGCAGCCCCAGTCTCTGTGCCTCTGTGCGACCAGTGCCATGGGCAGATGAG
Source organism: Opisthocomus hoazin (assembly GCF_030867145.1). Taxonomy (NCBI): domain Eukaryota; kingdom Metazoa; phylum Chordata; class Aves; order Opisthocomiformes; family Opisthocomidae; genus Opisthocomus; species Opisthocomus hoazin. The sequence goes on from NC_134429.1 coordinate 8,212,170, forward strand.
GCTGAGCAACAGCTTTCCAGGCTAGCTCTTTCTGCCTGAGAGCTATCTGCAGATGTTCGCATTTTGGGAGCAGGGCTGCCGGAGGCCCCATGCACGGACCACCTAAGCTACGTTTGAAGTTTCAGGGAGCAAGACAAGCAAGCAGCCCCAGTGTCTGTGCCTCTGTGCGAGCAGTGCCATGGGCAGATGAGGCTGAGCAACAGCTTTCCAGGCTAGCTCTTTCTGGCTGCCAGCTATCTGCAGACGTTCGCATTTTCGGAGAAGGGCTACCGGAGGCCCCATTCACGGACAACTAAAACTACATTTGAAGTTTGAGGTGGCAAAACAAGCAAGCAGCCCCAGTCTCTGTGCCTCTGTGCGAGCAGTGCCATGGGCAGATGAGGCTGAGCAACAGCTTTCGAGGCTAGCTCTTTCTGCCTGCGAGCTATCGGCAGACGTTCGCATTTTAAGAGCAGGGCTGCCGGAGACTCTGTGCACGGACTGCCAAAGTTATGTTTGAAGTTTGAGGTGGCAAGACAAGCAAGCAGCCCCAGTCTCTGTGCCTCTGTGCGAGCAGTGCCATGGGCAGATGAGGCTGAGCAACAGCTTTCCAGGCTAGCTCTTTCTGCCTGAGAGCTATCTGCAGATGTTCGCATTTTGGGAGCAGGGCTGCCGAAGGCCCCATGCACGGACCACCTAAGCTACGTTTGAAGTTTGAGGGAGCAAGACAAGCAAGCAGCCCCAGTGTCTGTGCCTCTGTGCGAGCAGTGCCATGGGCAGATGAGGCTGAGCAACAGCTTTCCAGGCTAGCTCTTTCTGGCTGCCAGCTATCTGCAGATGTTCATATTTTGGGAGCAGGGCTGCCGGAGGCTTCCTGCACGGACCACCTAAGATACGTTTGAAGTTTGAGGTGGCAAGACAAGCAAGCAGCCCCAGTCTCTGTGCCTCTGTGCGAGCAGTGCCATGGGCAGATGAGGCTGAGCAACAGCTTTCCTGGCTAGCTTTTTATGGCTGCCAGATATCTGCAGACATTCGCATTTTCGGAGAAGGGCTGCCGGAGGCCCCATGCACTGACCACCAAAGCTACATTTGAGCTTTCAGGGAGCAAGACAAGCAAGCAGTTTCACTCTCTGTGCCTCTGTGCGAGCAGTGGCATGGGCAGATGAGGCTGAGCAACAGCTTTCCAGGCTAGCTCTTTCTGGCTCGAGCTATCTGCAGACGTTCGCATTTTCAGAGCAGGGCTGCCAGAGCCTCTCTGCACGGACTGCCAAAGTTATGTTTGAAGTTTGAGGTGGCAAGACAAGCAAGCAGCCCCAGTCTCTGTGCCTCTGTGCGAGCAGTGCCATGGGCAGATGAGGCTGAGCAACAGCTTTCCAGGCTAGCTCTTTCTGCCTGCGAGCTATCTGCAGACGTTCGCATTTTGGGAGAAGGGCTGCCGGAGAAGCCCTACACGGACCACCTAAGATACGTTTGAAGTTTGAGGTGGCAAGACAAGCAAGCAGCCCCAGTCTCTGTGCCTCTGTGCGAGCAGTGCCATGGGCAGATGAGGCTGAGCAACAGCTTTCCAGGCTAGCTCTTTCTGCCTGCGAGCTATCTGGAGACGTTCGAATTTTCGGAGAAGGGCTGCCGGAGGCCCCATGCACTGACCACCAAAGCTACATTTGAAGTTTCAGGGAGCAAGACAAGCAAGCAGCCCCAGTGTCTGTGCCTCTGTGCGAGCAGTGCCATGGGCAGATGAGGCTGAGCAACAGCTTTCCAGGCTAGCCCTTTATGGCTGCCAACTATCTGCAGGCGTTAGCATTTTCAGAGCATGGCTGCCGGAGGCCCCATTCACGGACCACCAAAGATACGTTTGAAGTTTCAGGTCGCAAGACAAGCAAGCAGTTTCACTCTCTGTGCCTCTGTGCGAGCAGTGCCATGGGCAGATGAGGCTGAGCAACAGCTTTCCAGGCTAGCTCTTTCTGCCTGAGAGCTATCTGCAGATGTTCGCATTTTGGGAGCAGGGCTGCCGGAGGCCCCATGCACGGACCACCTAAGCTACGTTTGAAGTTTGAGGGAGCAAGACAAGCAAGCAGCCCCAGTGTCTGTGCCTCTGTGCGAGCAGTGCCATGGGCAGATGAGGCTGAGCAACTGCTTTCCAGGCTAGCTCTTTCTGTCTGCCAGCTATCTGCAGATGTTCATATTTTGGGAGCAGGGCTGCCGGAGGCTTCCTGCACGGACCACCTAAGATACGTTTGAAGTTTGAGGTGGCAAGACAAGCAAGCAGCCCCAGTCTCTGTGCCTCTGTGCGAGCAGTGCCATGGGCAGATGAGGCTGAGCAACAGCTTTCCTGGCTAGCTTTTTATGGCTGCCAGATATCTGCAGACATTCGCATTTTGGGAGCAGGGCTGCCGGAGGCCCCATGCACTGACCACCAAAGCTACATTTGAGCTTTCAGGGAGCAAGACAAGCAAGCAGCCCCAGTCTCTGTGACTCTGTGCGAGCAGTGGCATGGGCAGATGAGGCTGAGCAACAGCTTTCAAGGCTAGCTCTTTCTGGCTCGAGCTATCTGCAGACGTTCGCATTTTCAGAGCAGGGCTGCCAGAGTCTCTCTGCACGGACTGCCAAAGTTATGTTTGAAGTTTGAGGTGGCAAGACAAGCAAGCAGTTTCACTCTCTGTGCCTCTGTGCGAGCAGTGCCATGGGCAGATGAGGCTGAGCAACAGCTTTCAAGGCTAGCTCTTTCTGGCTGCGAGCTATCTGCAGACGTTCGCATTTTCGGAGCATGGCTGCCGAAGGCCCCCGGCACGGACCACTTAAGCTATTTTTGAAGTTTGAGGTGGCAAGACAAGCAAGCAGCCCCAGTCTCTGTGCCTCTGTGCGAGCAGTGCCATGGGCAGATGAGGCTGAGCAACAGCTTTCCAGGCTAGCTCTTTCTGCCTGCGAGCTATCTGCAGACGTTCGCATTTTTGGAGAAGGGCTGCCGGAGGCCCCATGCACTGACCACCAAAGCTACATTTGAAGTTTCAGGGAGCAAGACAAGCAAGCAGCCCCAGTTTCTGTGCCTCTGTGCGAGCAGTGCCATGGGCAGATGAGGCTGAGCAACAGCTTTCCAGGCTAGCTCTTTCTGCCTGCGAGCTATCTGCAGACGTTCGCATTTTCGGAGCATGGCTGCCGAAGGCCCCCGGCACGGACCACTTAAGCTATTTTTGAAGTGTCAGGAGGCAAGACAAGCAAGCAGCCCCAGACTCTGTGCCTCTGTGCGAGCAGTGCCATGGGCAGATGAAGCTGAGCAACAGCTTTACAGGCTAGCCCTTTATGGCTGCCAACTATCTGCAGGCGTTAGCATTTTCAGAGCATGACTGCCGGAGGCCCCATTCACGGACCACCAATGATACGTTTGAAGTTTGAGGTGGCAAGACAAGCAAGCAGCCCCAGTCTCTGTGCCTCTGTGCGAGCAGTGCCATGGGCAGATGAGGCTGAGCAACAGCTTTCCAGGCTAGCTCTTTCTGCCTGAGAGCTATCTGCAGATGTTCGCATTTTGGGAGCAGGGCTGCCGGAGGCCCCATGCACGGACCACCTAAGCTACGTTTGAAGTTTGAGGTGGCAAGACAAGCAAGCAGCCCCAGTGTCTGTGCCTCTGTGCGATCAGTGCCATGGGCAGATGAGGCTGAGCAACAGCTTTCCAGGCTAGCTCTTTCTGGCTGCCAGCTATCTGCAGATGTTCATATTTTGGGAGCAGGGCTGCCGGAGGCTTCCTGCACGGACCACCTAAGATACGTTTGAAGTTTGAGGTGGCAAGACAAGCAAGCAGCCCCAGTCTCTGTGCCTCTGTGCGAGCAGTGCCATGGGCAGATGAGGCTGAGCAACAGCTTTCCTGGCTAGCTTTTTATGGCTGCCAGATATCTGCAGACATTCGCATTTTCGGAGAAGGGCTGCCGGAGGCCCCATGCACTGACCACCAAAGCTACATTTGAGCTTTCAGGAAGCAAGACAAGCAAGCAGTTTCACTCTCTGTGCCTCTGTGCGAGCAGTGGCATGGGCAGATGAGGCTGAGCAACAGCTTTCCAGGCTAGCTCTTTCTGGCTCGAGCTATCTGCAGACGTTCGCATTTTCAGAGCAGGGCTGCCAGAGCCTCTCTGCACGGACTGCCAAAGTTATGTTTGAAGTTTGAGGTGGCAAGACAAGCAAGCAGCCCCAGTCTCTGTGCCTCTGTGCGAGCAGTGCCATGGGCAGATGAGGATGAGCAACAGCTTTCCAGGCTAGCTCTTTCTGACTGCGAGCTATCTGCAGATATTCACATTTTGGGAGCAGGGCTGCCGGAGGGGACATGCAAGGACCACCAAAGCTACATTTGAAGTTTGAGGGGGCAAAACAAGCAAGCAGCCAAAGTCTCTGTGCCTCTGTGCGAGCAGTGCCATGGGCAGATGAGGCTGAGCAACAGCTTTCCAGGCTAGCTGTGTCGGGCTGCGAGCTATCTGCAGACGTTCGCATTTTGGGAGCAGGGCTACCGGAGGACCCATTCACGGACAACTAAAACTACATTTGAAGTTTGAGGTGGCAAAACAAGCAAGCAGCCCCAGTCTCGGTGCCTCTGTGCGAGCAGTGCCATGGGCAGTTTAGGCTGAGCAACAGCTTTCCAGGCTAGCTCTTTCTGCCTGCGAGCTATCGGCAGACGTTCGCATTTTAAGAGCAGGGCTGCCGGAGACTCTCTGCACGGACTGTCAAAGTTATGTTTGAAGTTTGAGGTGGCAAGACAAGCAAGCAGCCCCAGTCTCTGTGCCTCTGTGCGAGCAGTGCCATGGGCAGATGAGGCTGAGCAACAGCTTTCCAGGCTAGCTCTTTCTGCCTGCGAGCTATCTGCAGACGTTCGCATTTTGGGAGAAGGGCTGCCGGAGAAGCCCTACACGGACCACCTAAGATACGTTTGAAGTTTGAGTTGGCAAGACAAGCAAGCAGCCCCAGTCTCTGTGCCTCTGTGCGAGCAGTGCCATGGGCAGATGAGGCTGAGCAACAGCTTTCCAGGCTAGCTCTTTCTGCCTGCGAGCTATCTGCAGACGTTCGCATTTTTGGAGAAGGGCTGCCGGAGGCCCCATGCACTGACCACCAAAGCTACATTTGAAGTTTCAGAGAGCAAGACAAGCAAGCAGCCCCAGTTTCTGTGCCTCTGTGCGAGCAGTGCCATGGGCAGATGAGGCTGAGCAACAGCTTTCCAGCGTAGCTATTTCTGCCTGCGAGCTATCTGCAGACGTTCGCATTTTCGGAGCATGGCTGCCGAAGGCCCCCGGCACGGACCACTTAAGATATTTTTGAAGTGTCAGGAGGCAAGACAAGCAAGCAGCCCTAGACTCTGTGCCTCTGTGCGAGCAGTGCCATGGGCAGATGAAGCTGAGCAACAGCTTTCCAGGCTAGCTCTTTCCGCCTGCAAGCTATCTGTAGACGTTCGCATTTTCGGAGAACGGCTGACGGAGGCGCCCTACACGGACCACCTAAGATACGTTTGAAGTTTGAGGTGGCAAGACAAGCAAGCAGCCCCAGTCTCTGTGCCTCTGTGCGAGCAGTGCCATGGGCAGATGAGGATGAGCAACAGCTTTCCAGGCTAGCTATTTCTGGCTGCGAGCTATCAGCAGATATTCACATTTTGGGAGCAGGGCTGTCTGAGGCGCCCGTCACGGAACAACTAAGCTACGTTTGAAGTTTGAGGAAGCAAGACAAGCAAGCAGCCCCAGTCTCTGTGCCTCTGTGCGAGCAGTGCCATGGGCAGATGAGGCTGAGCAACAGCTTTCCAGGCTAGCCCTTTATGGCTGCCAACTATCTGCAGGCGTTAGCATTTTCAGAGCATGGCTGCCGGAGGCCCCATTCACGGACCACCAAAGATACGTTTGAAGTTTGAGGTCGCAAGACAAGCAAGCAGCCCCAGTCTCTGTGCCTCTGTGCGAGCAGTGCCATGGGCAGATGAGGCTGAGCAACAGCTTTCCAGGCTAGCTATTTCTGCCTGCGAGCTATCTGCAGATGTTCGCATTTTGGGAGCAGGGCTGCCGGAGGCCCCATGCACGGACCACCTAAGCTACGTTTGAAGTTTGAGGGAGCAAGACAAGCAAGCAGCCCCAGTGTCTGTGCCTCTGTGCGAGCAGTGCCATGGGCAGATGAGGCTGAGCAACAGCTTTCCTGGCTAGCTTTTTATGGCTGCCAGATATCTGCAGACATTCGCATTTTCGGAGAAGGGCTGCCGGAGGCCCCATGCACTGACCACCAAAGCTACATTTGAGCTTTCAGGAAGCAAGACAAGCAAGCAGTTTCACTCTCTGTGCCTCTGTGCGAGCAGTGGCATGGGCAGATGAGGCTGAGCAACAGCTTTCCAGGCTAGCTCTTTCTGGCTCGAGCTATCTGCAGACGTTCGCATTTTCAGAGCAGGGCTGCCAGAGCCTCTCTGCACGGACTGCCAAAGTTATGTTTGAAGTTTGAGGTGGCAAGACAAGCAAGCAGCCCCAGTCTCTGTGCCTCTGTGCGAGCAGTGCCATGGGCAGATGAGGCTGAGCAACAGCTTTCCAGGCTAGCTATTTCTGACTGCGAGCTATCTGCAGATATTCACATTTTGGGAGCAGGGCTGCCGGAGGGGACATGCAAGGACCACCAAAGCTACATTTGAAGTTTGAGGGGGCAAAACAAGCAAGCAGCCAAAGTCTCTGTGCCTCTGTGCGAGCAGTGCCATGGGCAGATGAGGCTGAGCAACAGCTTTCCAGGCTAGCTCTGTCGGGCTGCCAGCTATCTGCAGACGTTCGCATTTTCGGAGAAGGGCTACCGGAGGCCCCATTCACGGACAACTAAAACTACATTTGAAGTTTGAGGTGGCAAAACAAGCAAGCAGCCCCAGTCTCGGTGCCTCTGTGCGAGCAGTGCCATGGGCAGTTTAGGCTGAGCAACAGCTTTCCAGGCTAGCTCTTTCTGCCTGCGAGCTATCGGCAGACGTTCGCATTTTAAGAGCAGGGCTGCCGGAGACTCTCTGCACGGACTGCCAAAGTTATGTTTGAAGTTTGAGGTGGCAAGACAAGCAAGCAGCCCCAGTCTCTGTGCCTCTGTGCGAGCAGTGCCATGGGCAGATGAGGCTGAGCAACAGCTTTCCAGGCTAGCTCTTTCTGCCTGCGAGCTATCTGCAGACGTTCGCATTTTGGGAGAAGGGCTGCCGGAGAAGCCCTACAGGGACCACCTAAGATACGTTTGAAGTTTGAGGTGGCAAGACAAGCAAGCAGCCCCAGTCTCTGTGCCTCTGTGCGAGCAGTGCCATGGGCAGATGAGGCTGAGCAACAGCTTTCCAGGCTAGCTCTTTCTGCCTGCGAGCTATCTGCAGACGTTCGCATTTTTGGAGAAGGGCTGCCGGAGGCCCCATGCACTGACCACCAAAGCTACATTTGAAGTTTCAGGGAGCAAGACAAGCAAGCAGCCCCAGTCTCTGTGCCTCTGTGCGAGCAGTGCCATGGGCAGATGAGGCTGAGCAACAGCTTTCCAGGCTAGCTCTGTCGGGCTGCCAGCTATCTGCAGACGTTCGCATTTTCGGAGAAGGGCTACCGGAGGCCCCATTCACGGACAACTAAAACTACATTTGAAGTTTGAGGGGGCAAAACAAGCAAGCAGCCCCAGTCTCTGTGACTCTGTGCGAGCAGTGCCATGGGCAGATGAGGCTGAGCAACAGCTTTCCAGGCTAGCTCTTTCTGCCTGCAAGCTATCTGCAGACGTTCGCATTTTCGGAGCATGGCTGCCGGAGGCCCCCAGCACGGACCACTTAAGCTATTTTTGAAGTGTCAGGAGTCAAGACAAGCAAGCAGCCCCAGACTCTGTGCCTCTGTGCGAGCAGTGCCATGGGCAGATGAAGCTGAGCAACAGCTTTCAAGGCTAGCTCTTTCTGCCTGCAAGCTATCTGCAGACGTTCGCATTTTCGGAGCATGGCTGCTGAAGGCCCCAAGCACGGACCACTTAAGCAATTTTTGAAGTGTCAGGAGGCAAGACAAGCAAGCAGCCCCAGTCTCTGTGCCTCTTTGCGAGCAGTGCCATGGGCAGATGAAGCTGAGCAACAGTTTTCCAGGCTAGCTATTTCTGCCTGCGAGGTATCTGCAGACGTTCGCATTTTCAGAGCAGGGCTGCCGGAGGCTCTCTGCACGGACTGCCAAAGTTATGTTTGAAGTTTGAGGTGGCAAGACAAGCAAGCAGCCCCAGTCTCTGTGCCTCTGTGCGAGCAGTGGCATGGGCAGATGAGGCTGAGCAACAGCTTTCCAGGCTAGCTCTTTCTGCCTGCGAGCTATCTGCAGACGTTCGCATTTTGGGAGAAGGGCTGCCGGAGAAGCCCTACACGGACCACCTAAGATACGTTTGAAGTTTGAGGTGGCAAGACAAGCAAGCAGCCCCAGTCTCTGTGCCTCTGTGCGAGCAGTGCCATGGGCAGATGAGGCTGAGCAACAGCTTTCCAGGCTAGCTCTTTCTGACTGAGAGCTATCTGCAGACGTTCGCATTTTCGGAGAAGGGCTGCCGGAGGCCCCATGCACTGACCACCAAAGCTACATTTGAAGTTTCAGGGAGCAAGACAAGCAAGCAGCCCCAGTTTCTGTGCCTCTGTGCGAGCAGTGCCATGGGCAGATGAGGCTGAGCAACAGCTTTCCAGGGTAGCTATTTCTGTCTGCGAGCTATCTGCAGACGTTCGCATTTTCGGAGCATGGCTGCCGAAGGCCCCCGGCACGGACCACTTAAGCTATTTTTGAAGTGTCAGGAGGCAAGACAAGCAAGCAGCCCCAGACTCTGTGCCTCTGTGCGAGCAGTGCCATGGGCAGATGAAGCTGAGCAACAGCTTTCCAGGCTAGCTCTTTTGCCTGCAAGCTATCTGTAGACGTTCGCATTTTCGGAGAAGGGCTGCCGGAGGCGCCCTACACGGACCACCTAAGATACGTTTGAATTTTGAGGTGGCAAGACAAGCAAGCAGCCCCAGTCTCTGTGCCTCTGTGCGAGCAGTGCCATGGGCAGATGAGGCTGAGCAACAGCTTTCCAGGCTAGCCTTTATGGCTGCCAACTATCTGCAGACGTTAGCATTTTCAGAGTATGTCTGCCGGAGGCCCCATTCACGGACCACCAAAGATACGTTTGAAGTTTGAGGTCGCAAGACAAGCAAGCAGCCCCAGTGTCTGTGCCTCTGTGCTAGCAGTGCCATGGGCAGATGAGGATGAGCAACAGCTTTCCAGGCTAGCTCTTTCTGGCTGCCAGCTATCTGTAGACGTTCGCATTTTAGGAGAAGGGCTGTCGGAGGCACCATTCACGGACCACTAAATCTACATTTGAAGTTTGAGGTGGCAAGACAAGCAAGCAGCCCCAGTCTCTGTGCCTCTGTGCGAGCAGTGCCATGGGCAGATGAGGCTGAGCAACAGCTTTCCAGGCTAGCTCCTTCTGCCTGCAAGCTATCTGCAGACGTTCGCATTTTCGGAGCATGGCTGCCGAAGGCCCCAGGCACGGACCACTTAAGCTATTTTTGCAGTGTCAGGAGTCAAGACAAGCAAGCAGCCCCAGACTCTGTGCCTCTGTGCGAGCAGTGCCATGGGCAGATGAGGCTGAGCAACAGCTTTCCAGGGTAGCTCTTTCCGCCTGCAAGCTATCTGCAGACGTTCGCATTTTCGGAGCATGGCTGCCGGAGGCGCCCTACACGGACCACCTAAGATACATTTGAAGTTTGAGGTGGCAAGACAAGCAAGCAGCCCCAGTCTCTGTGCCTCTGTGCGAGCAGTGCCATGGGCAGATGAGGCTGAGCAACAGCTTTCCAGGCTAGCTAGTTCTGGCTGCGAGCTATGAGCAGATATTCACATTTTGGGAGCAGGGCTGCCGGAGGCGCTCTACACGGACCACCTAAGCTACGTTTGAATTTTGAGGAAGCAAGACAAGCAACCAGCCCAAGTTTCTGTGCCTCTGTACGAGCAGTGCCATGGGCAGATGAGGCTGAGCAACAGCTTTCCAGGCTAGCTCTTTCTGCCGGCGAGCTATCTGCAGACGTTCACATTTTCAGAGCAGGGCTGCCGGAGGCCCCATACACGGACCACCTAAGTTACGTTTGAAGTTTGAGGTGGAAAGACAGAGCAAGCAGCCCCAGTTTCTGTGCCTCTGTGCGAGTAGTGCCATGGGCAGATGAGGCTGAGCAACAGCTTTCCAGGCTAGCTCTTTCTGCCGGCGAGCTATGTGCAGATGTTCGCATTTTGGGAGCAGGGCTGCCGGAGCCCCCTGCACGGACCACCTAAGCTACGTTTGAAGTTTGAGGGAGGAAGACAAGCAAGCAGCCCCAGTTTCTGTGCCTCTGTGCGAGCAGTGGCATGGGAAAATGAGGCTGAGCATCAGCTTTACAGGCTAGCTATTTCTGCCTGCGAGCGATCTGCTGACGTTCGCATTTTCGGAGAAGGGCTGCCGGAGGCGCCCTACACGGACCACCTAAGATACGTTTGAAGTTTGAGGTGGCAAGACAAGCAAGCAGCCCCAGTCTCTGTGCCTCTGTGCGAGCAGTGCCATGGGCAGATGAGGCTGAGCAACAGCTTTCCAGGCTAGCTTTTTCTGCCTGAGAGCTATCTGCAGACGTTCGCATTTTCGGAGCAGGGCTGCTGGAGGCGCCCTACACGGACCACCTAAGATACTTTTGAAGTTTGAGGTGGCAAGACAAGCAAGCAGCCCCAGTCTCTGTGCCTCTGTGCGAGCAGTGCCATGGGCAGATGAGGCTGAGCAACAGCTTTCCAGGCTAGCTCTTTCTGGCTGCGAGCTATCTGCAGAGGTTCAGATTTTGGGAGCAGGGCAGCCGGAGACTTCCTGCACGGACCACCTAAGATACGTTTGAATTTTGAGGGGGCAAGACAAGCAAGCAGCCCCAGTCTCTGTGCCTCTGTGCGAGCAGTGCCATGGGCAGATGAGGCTGAGCAACAGCTTTCCAGGCTAGCTTTTTCTACCTGCGAGCTATCTGCAGACGTTCACATTTTCAGAGCAGGGCTGCCGGAGGCTCTCTGCACGGACTGCCAAATTTATGTTTGAAGTTTGAGGAAGCAAGACAAGCAAGTAGCCCCAGTCTCTGTGCCTCTGTGCGAGCAGTGTCATGGGCAGATGAGGCTGAGCATCAGCTTTCCAGGCTAGCTCTTTCTGCCAGCGAGCTATCTGCAGATGTTCGCATTTTGGGAGCAGGGCTGTCTGAGGCGCCCGTCACGGAACAACTAAGCTACGTTTGAAGTTTGAGGTGGCAAGACAAGCAAGCAGCCCCAGTCTCTGTGCCTCTGTGCGAGCAGTGCCATGGGCAGATGAGGCTGAGCAACAGCTTTCCAGGCTAGCCCTTTATGGCTGCCAACTATCTGCAGACGTTAGCATTTTCAGAGCATGGTTGCCGGAGGCCCCATTCACGGACCACCAAAGATACGTTTGAAGTTTGAGGTCGCAAGACAAGCAAGCAGCCCCAGTTTCTGTGCCTCTGTGCGAGCAGTGCCATGGGCAGATGAGGCTGAGCAACAGCTTTCCAGGCTAGACCTTTCTGCCTGAGAGCTATCTGCAGATGTTCGCATTTTGGGAGCAGGGCTGCCGGAGGCCCCATGCACGGACCACCTAAGCTACGTTTGAAGTTTGAGGAAGCAACACAAGCAAGCAGCCCCAGTTTCTGTGCCTCTGTGCGAGCAGTGCCATGGGCAGATGAGGCTGAGCAACAGCTTTCCAGGCTAGCTCTTTCTGCCGGCAAGCTATCTGCAGACGTTCGCATTTTCGGAGAAGGGCTGTCTGAGGCGCCCGTCACGGAACAACTAAGCTACGTTTGAAGTTTGAGTTGGCAAGACAAGCAAGCAGCCCTAGTCTCTGTGCCTCTGTGCGAGCAGTGCCATGGGCAGATGAGGCTGAGCAACAGCTTTCCAGGCTAGCTCTTTCTGCCTGCGAGGTATCTGCAGACGTTCGCATTTTCAGAGCAGGGCTGCTGGAGGCTCTCTGCACGGACTGCCAAAGATATGTTTGAAGTTTGAGGTGGCAAGACAAGCAAGCAGCCCCAGTCTCTGTGCCTCTGTGCGAGCAGTGCCATGGGCAGATGAGGCTGAGCAACAGCTTTCCAGGCTAGCTCTTTCTGCCTGCGAGCTATGTGCAGATGTTCGCATTTTGGGAGCAGGGCTGCCGGAGCCCCCTGCACGGACCACTTAAGCTACGTTTGAAGTTTGAGGGAGGAAGACAAGCAAGCAGCCCCAGTTTCTGTGCCTCTGTGCGAGCAGTGCCATGTGAAAATGAGGCTGAGCATCAGCTTTACAGGCTAGATATTTCTGCCTGCGAGCGATCTGCTGACGTTCCCATTTTCAGGGAAGGACTGCCGGAGGCACCCTACACGGACCACCTAATCTACGTTTGAAGTTTGAGGGGGCAAGACAAGCAAGCAGCCCCAGTCTCTGTGCCTCTGTGAGAGCAGTGCCATGGGCAGATGAGGCTGAGCAACAGCTTTCCAGGCTAGCTCTTTCTGGCTGCCAGCTATCTGCAGACGTTCGCATTTTCGGAGCAGGGCTGCCGATGGCACCATGCACGGGCCCCCAAAGATACATTTGAAGTTTGAGGGGACAAGACAAGCAAGCAGCCCCAGTCTCTGTGCCTCTGTGCGAGCAGTGCCATGGGCAGATGAGGCTGAGCAACAGCTTTCCAGGGTAGCTCTTTCTACCTGCAAGCTCTCTGCAGACGTTCGCATTTTCGGAGCATGGCTGCCGAAGGCCCCCAGCACGGACCAGTTAAGATATTTTTGAAGTGTCAGGAGTCAAGACAAGCAAGCAGCCCCAGACTCTGTGCCTCTGTGCGAGCAGTGCCATGGGCAGATGAGGCTGAGCAACAGCTTTCCAGGCTAGCTCTTTCTGCCTGCGAGGTATCTGCAGACGTTCGCATTTTCAGAGCAGGGCTGCCGGAGGCTCTCTGCACGGACTGCCTAATTTATGTTTGAAGTTTGAGGTGGCAAGACAAGCAAGCAGCCCCAGACTCTGTGCCTCTGTGCGAGCAGTGCCATGGGCAGATGAAGCTGAGCAACAGTTTTCCAGGCTAGCTCTTTCTGCTTGCGAGGTATCTGCAGACGTTCACATTTTCAGAGCAGGGCTGCCGGAGGCTCTCTGCACGGACTGCCAAAGTTATGTTTGAAGTTTGAGTTGTCAAGACAAGCAAGCAGCCCCAGTCTCTGTGCTTCTGTGCGAGCAGTGCCATGGGCAGATGAGGCTGAGCAACAGCTTTCCAGGCTAGCTCTTTCTGCCTGCGAGCTATTTGCAGACGTTCGCATTTTCAGAGAAGGGCTGCCGGAGAAGCCCTACACGGACCACCAAAGCTACGTTTGAAGTTTGAGGGGGCAAGACAAGCAAGCAGCCCCAGTCTCTGTGCCTCTGTGCGAGCAGTGCCATGGGCAGATGAGGCTGAGCAACAGCATTCCAGGCTAGCTCTTTCTGCCTGCGAGCTATCTGCAGATGTTCGCATTTTGGGAGCAGGGCTGCCGGAGGCCCCATGCACGGACCACCTAGGCTACGTTTGAAGTTTGAGGAAGCAAGGCAAGCAAGCAGACCCAGTCTCTGTGCATCTGTGCGAGCAGTGTCATGGGCAGATGAGGCTGAGCAACAGCTTTCCAGGCTAGCTATTTCTGCCTGCGAGCGATCTGCAGACTTCCGCATTTTCAGAGCATGGCTGCTGGAGGCCCCATACACGGACCACCTAAGATACGTTTGAAGTTTGAGGTGGCAAGACAAGCAAGCAGCCCCAGTTTCTGTGCCTCTGTGCGAGCAGTGCCATGGGCAGATGAGGCTGAGCAACAGCTTTCCAGGCTAGCTATTTCTGGCTGCGATCTATCAGCAGATATTCACATTTTGGGCGCAGGGCTGCCTGAGGCGTCCCACACGGACCACCTAAGCTACGTTTGAAGTTTGAGGGAGCAAGACAAGCAAGCAGCCCCAGTCTCTGTGCCTCTGTGCGAGCAGTGCCATGGGCAGATGAGGCTGAGCAACAGCTTTCCAGGCTAGCTCTTTCTGCCTGCGAGCTATCTGCAGACGTTCGCATTTTCGGAGAAGGGCTGCCGGAGGCCCCATGCACTGACCACCAAAGCTGCATTTGAAGTTTGAGGGAGCAAGACAAGCAAGCAGCCCCAGTCTCTGTGCCTCTGTGCGAGCAGTACCATGGGCAGATGAGGCTGAGCAACAGCTTTCCAGGCTAGCTATTTCTGCCTGCGAGCTATCTGCAGACGTTCGCATTTTCGGAGCATGGCTGCCGAAGGCCCCCGGCACGGACCATTTAAGCTATTTTTGAAGTGTCAGGAGGCAAGACAAGCAAGCAGCCGCAGACTCTGTGCCTCTGTGCGAGCAGTGCCATGGGCAGATGAAGCTGAGCAACAGCTTTCCAGGCTAGCTCTTTCCGCCTGCAAGCTATCTGCAGACGTTCGCATTTTCAGAGCATGACTGTCGGAGGCGCCCTACACGGACCACCTAAGATACGTTTGAAGTTTGAGGTGGCCAGACAAGAAAGCAGCCCCAGTCTCTGTGCCTCTGTGTGAGCAGTGCCATGGGCAGATGAGGCTGAGCAACAGCTTTCCAGGCTAGCTATTTCTGGCTGCGAACTATCAGCAGATATTCACATTTTCGGAGCAGGGCTGCCGGACGCGCCCTACACGGACCACCTAAGCTACGTTTGAAGTTTGAGGGAGCAAGACAAGCAAGCAGCCCCAGTCTCTGTGCCTCTGTGCGAGCAGTGCCATGGGCAGATGAGGCTGAGCAACAGCTTTCCAGGCTAGCCCTTTATGGCTGCCAACTATCTGCAGACGTTAGCATTTTCAGAGCATGGCTGCCGGAGGCCCCATTCACGGACCACCAAAGCTACATTTGAAGTTTGAGGGGGCAAGACAAGCAAGCAGCCCCAGTCTCTGTGCCTCTGTGCGAGCAGTGCCATGGGCAGATGAGGCTGAGCAACAGCTTTCCAGTCTAGCTCTTTCTGCCTGCGAGCTATCTGCAGATGTTCGCATTTTGGGAGCAGGGCTGCCGGAGGCCCCATTCACGGACCACCAAAGCTACGTTTGAAGTTTGAGGAAGCAAGACAAGCAAGCAGCCTCAGTCTCTTTGCCTCTGTGCGAGCAGTGCCATGGGCAGATGAGGATGAGCTACAGCTTTCCAGGCTAGCTATTTCTGCCTCCGAGCGATCTGCAGACGTTCGCATTTTCGGAGCAGGGCTTCCGGAGGCCCCCTGCACGGACCACCTAATTTACGTTTGAAGTTTGAGGTGGCAAGACAAGCAAGCAGCCCCAGTTTCTGTGCCTCTGTGCGAGCAGTGCCATGGGCAGATGAGGCTGAGCAACAGCTTTCCAGGCTAGCTCTTTCTGCCTGCGAGCTATGTGCAGATGTTCGCATTTTGGGAGCAGGGCTGCCGGAGCCCCCTGCACGGACCACTTAAGCTACGTTTGAAGTTTGAGGGAGGAAGACAAGCAAGCAGCCCCAGTTTCTGTGCCTCTGTGCGAGCAGTGCCATGGGAAAATGAGGCTGAGCATCAGCTTTACAGGCTAGATATTTCTGCCTGCGAGCGATCTGCTGACTTTCCCATTTTCAGGGAAGGGCTGCCGGAGGCGCCCTACACGGACCACCTAAGATACGTTTGAAGTTTGAGGGGGCAAGACAAGCAAGCAGCCCCAGTCTCTATACCTCTGTGCGAGCAGTGCCATGGGCAGATGAGGCTGAGCAACAGCTTTCCAGGCTAGCTCTTTCTGGCTGAAAGCTATCTGCAGACGTTCGCATTTTCACAGCAGGGCTGTCTGAGGCGCCCGTCACGGAACAACTAAGATACGTTTGAAGTGTGAGGTGGCAAGACAAGCAACCAGCCCTAGTCTCTGTGCCTCTGTGCGAGCAGTGCCATGGGCCGATGAGGCTGAGCAACAGCTTTCCAGACTAGCTTTTTCTGCCTGCGAGCTATCTGCAGACGTTCGCATTTTCGGAGCAGGGCTGCCGATGGCACCATGCACGGGCCCTCAAAGATACATTTGAAGTTTGAGGGGACAAGACAAGCAAGCAGTTACAGTCTCTGTGCCTCTGTGCGAGCAGTGCCATGGGCAGATGAGGCTGAGCAACAGCTTTCCAGGCTAGCTCTTTCTGGCTGCGAGGTATCTGCAGACGTTAGCATTTTCAGAGCAGGGCTGCCGGAGGCTCTCTGCACGGACTGCCAAAGTTATGTTTGAAGTTTGAGGTGGCAAGACAAGCAAGCAGCCCCAGTCTCTGTGCCTCTGTGCGAGCAGTGCCATGGGCAGATGAGGCTGAGCAACAGTTTTCCAGGCTAGCTCTTTATGGCTGCCAACTATCTGCAGACGTTCGCATTTTCGGAGCATGACTGTCGAAGGCCCCCTGCACGGACCACTTAAGCTATTTTTGAAGTGTCAGGAGGCAAGACAAGCAAGCAGCCCCAGACTCTGTGCCTCTGTGCAAGCAGTGCCATGGGCAGATGAGGCTGAGCAACAGCTTTCCTGGCTAGCTCTTTATGGCTGCCAGCTATCTGCAGACGTTCGCATTTTCGGAGAAGGGCTGCCGGAGGCCCCATGCACTGACCACCAAAGCTACATTTGAACTTTCAGGGAGCAAGACAAGCAAGCAGCCTCAATCTCTGTGCCTCTGTGCGAGCAGTGGCATGGGCAGATGAGGCTGAGCAACAGCTTTCCAGGCAAGCTCTTTCTGGCTCGAGCTATCTGCAGACGTTCACATTTTCAGAGCAGGGCTGCCAGAGGCTCTCTGCACGGACTGCCAAAGTTATGTTTGAAGTTTGAGGTGGCAAGACAAGCAAGCAGCCCCAGTCTCTGTGCCTCTGTGCGAGCAGTGCCATGGGCAGATAAGGCTGAGCAACAGCTTTCCAAGCTAGATATTTCTGGCTGCGAGCTATCTGCAGATATTCACATTTTGGGAGTAGGGCTGCCGAAGGGGACATGCACGGACTTCCAAAGTTATGTTTGCAGTTTGAGGTGGCAAGACAAGCAAGCAGCCCCAGTCTCTGTGCCTCTGTGCGAGCAGTGCCATGGGCAGATGAGGCTCAGCAACAGCTTTCCAGGCTAGCTCTTTCTGCCTGCAAGCTATCTGCAGACGTTCGCATTTTCGGAGCATGGCTGCCGAAGGCCCCCAGCACGGACCAGTTAAGATATTTTTGAAGTGTCAGGAGTCAAGACAAGCAAGCAGCCCCAGACTCTGTGCCTCTGTGCGAGCAGTGCCATGGGCAGATGAGGCTGAGCAACAGCATTCCAGGCTAGCTCTTTCTGCCTGCGAGCTATCTGCAGATGTTCGCATTTTGGGAGCAGGGCTGCCGGAGGCCCCATGCACGGACCACCTAGGCTACGTTTGAAGTTTGAGGAAGCAAGGCAAGCAGGCAGCCCCAGTCTCTGTGCCTCTGTGCGAGCAGTGTCATGGGCAGATGAGGATGAGCAACAGCTTTCCAGGCTAGCTATTTCTGCCTGCGAGCGATCTGCAGACTTCCTCATTTTCAGAGCATGGCTGCTGGAGGCCCCATACACGGACCACCTAAGATACGTTTGAAGTTTGAGGTGGCAAGACAAGCAAGCAGCCCCAGTTTCTGTGCCTCTGTGCGAGCAGTGCCATGGGCAGATGAGGCTGAGCAACAGCTTTCCAGGCTAGCTATTTCTGGCTGCGATCTATCAGCAGATATTCACATTTTGGGAGCAGGGCTGCCGGAGGCGTCCCACTCGGACCACCTAAGCTACGTTTGAAGTTTGAGGGAGCAAGACAAGCAAGCAGCCCCAGTCTCTGTGCCTCTGTGCGAGCAGTGCCATGGGCAGATGAGGCTGAGCAACAGCTTTCCAGGCTAGCTCTTTCTGCCTGCGAGCTATCTGCAGACGTTCGCATTTTCGGAGCATGGCTGCCGGAGGCCCCATGCACTGACCACCAAAGCAGCATTTGAAGTTTCAGGGAGCAAGACAAGCAAGCAGCCCCAGTCTCTGTGCCTCTGTGCGAGCAGTACCATGGGCAGATGAGGCTGAGCAACAGCTTTCCAGGCTAGCTATTTCTGCCTGCGAGCTATCTGCAGACGTTCGCATTTTCGGAGCATGGCTGCCGAAGGCCCCCGGCACGGACCATTTAAGCTATTTTTGAAGTGTCAGGAGGCAAGACAAGCAAGCAGCCGCAGACTCTGTGCCTCTGTGCGAGCAGTGCCATGGGCAGATGAAGCTGAGCAACAGCTTTCCAGGCTAGCTCTTTCCGCCTGCAAGCTATCTGCAGACGTTCGCATTTTCAGAGCATGACTGTCGGAGGCGCCCTACACGGACCACCTAAGATACGTTTGAAGTTTGAGGTGGCCAGACAAGAAAGCAGCCCCAGTCTCTGTGCCTCTGTGTGAGCAGTGCCATGGGCAGATGAGGCTGAGCAACAGCTTTCCAGGCTAGCTCTTTCTGGCTGCGAGCTATCAGCAGATATTCACATTTTCGGAGCAGGGCTGCCGGACGCGCCCTACACGGACCACCTAAGCTACGTTTGAAGTTTGAGGGAGCAAGACAAGCAAGCAGCCCCAGTCTCTGTGCCTCTGTGCGAGCAGTGCCATGGGCAGATGAGGCTGAGCAACAGCTTTCCAGGCTAGCCCTTTATGGCTGCCAACTATCTGCAGACGTTAGCATTTTCAGAGCATGGCTGCCGGAGGCCCCATGCACTAACCACCAAAGCTACATTTGAAGTTTGAGGGGGCAAGACAAGCAAGCAGCCCCAGTCTCTGTGCCTCTGTGCGAGCAGTGCCATGGGCAGATGAGGCTGAGCAACAGCTTTCCAGTCTAGCTCTTTCTGCCTGCGAGCTATCTGCAGATGTTCGCATTTTGGGAGCAGGGCTGCCGGAGGCCCCATGCACGGAGCACCAAAGCTACGTTTGAAGTTTGAGGAAGCAAGACAAGCAAGCAGCCTCAGTCTCTTTGCCTCTGTGCGAGCAGTGCCATGGGCAGATGAGGATGAGCTACAGCTTTCCAGGCTAGCTATTTCTGCCTCCGAGCGATCTGCAGACGTTCGCATTTTCGGAGCAGGGCTTCCGGAGGCCCCCTGCACGGACCACCTAATTTACATTTGAAGTTTGAGGTGGCAAGACAAGCAAGCAGCCCCAGTTTCTGTGCCTCTGTGCGAGCAGTGCCATGGGCAGATGAGGCTGAGCAACAGCTTTCCAGGCTAGCTCTTTCTGCCTGCGAGCTATGTGCAGATGTTCGCATTTTGGGAGCAGGGCTGCCGGAGCCCCCTGCACGGACCACTTAAGCTACGTTTGAAGTTTGAGGGAGGAAGACAAGCAAGCAGCCCCAGTTTCTGTGCCTCTGTGCGAGCAGTGCCATGGGAAAATGAGGCTGAGCATCAGCTTTACAGGCTAGATATTTCTGCCTGCGAGCGATCTGCTGACGTTCCCATTTTCAGGGAAGGGCTGCCGGAGGCGCCCTACACGGACCACCTAAGCTACGTTTGAAGTTTGAGGGGGCAAGACAAGCAAGCAGCCCCAGTCTCTATACCTCTGTGCGAGCAGTGCCATGGGCAGATGAGGCTGAGCAACAGCTTTCCAGGCTAGCTCTTTCTGGCTGAAAGCTATCTGCAGACGTTCGCATTTTCGGAGCAGGGCTGTCTGAGGCGCCCGTCACGGAACAACTAAGATACGTTTGAAGTGTGAGGTGGCAAGACAAGCAAGCAGTTTCACTCTCTGTGCCTCTGTGCGAGCAGTGCCATGGGCCGATGAGGCTGAGCAACAGCTTTCCAGACTAGCTTTTTCTGCCTGCGAGCTATCTGCAGACGTTCGCATTTTCGGAGCAGGGCTGCCGATGGCACCATGCACGGGCCCTCAAAGATACATTTGAAGTTTGAGGGGACAAGACAAGCAAGCAGTTACAGTCTCTGTGCCTCTGTGCGAGCAGTGCCATGGGCAGATGAGGCTGAGCAACAGCTTTCCAGGCTAGCTCTTTCTGGCTGCGAGCTATCTGCAGACGTTCGCATTTTCAGAGCAGGGCTGCCGGAGGCTCTCTGCACGGACTGCCAAAGTTATGTTTGAAGTTTGAGGTGGCAAGACAAGCAAGCAGCCCCAGTCTCTGTGCCTCTGTGCGAGCAGTGCCATGGGCAGATGAGGCTGAACAACAGTTTTCCAGGCTAGCTCTTTATGGCTGCCAACTATCTGCAGACGTTCGCATTTTCGGAGCATGACTGTCGAAGGCCCCCTGCACGGACCACTTAAGCTATTTTTGAAGTGTCAGGAGGCAAGACAAGCAAGCAGCCCCAGACTCTGTGCCTCTGTGCGAGCAGTGCCATGGGCAGATGAGGCTGAGCAACAGCTTTCCTGGCTAGCTCTTTATGGCTGCCAGCTATCTGCAGACGTTCGCATTTTCAGAGCAGGGCTGCCAGAGGCTCTCTGCACGGACTGCCAAAGTTATGTTTGAAGTTTGAGGTGGCAAGACAAGCAAGCAGCCCCAGTCTCTGTGCCTCTGTGCGAGCAGTGCCATGGGCAGATAAGGCTGAGCAACAGCTTTCCAAGCTAGATATTTCTGGCTGCGAGCTATCTGCAGATATTCACATTTTGGGAGTAGGGCTGCCGAAGGGGACATGCACGGACTTCCAAAGCTATGTTTGCAGTTTGAGGTGGCAAGACAAGCAAGCAGCCCCAGTCTCTGTGCCTCTGTGCGAGCAGTGCCATGGGCAGATGAGGCTGAGCAACAGCTTTCCAGGCTAGCTCTTTCTGCCTGCAAGCTATCTGCAGACGTTCACATTTTCGGAGCATGGCTGCCGAAGGCCCCCAGCACGGACCAGTTAAGATATTTTTGAAGTGTCAGGAGTCAAGACAAGCAAGCAGCCCCAGACTCTGTGCCTCTGTGCGAGCAGTGCCATGGGCAGATGAGGCTGAGCAACAGCTTTCCAGGCTAGCTATTTCTGCCTGCGAGGTATCTGCAGACGTTCGCATTTTCAGAGCAGGGCTGCCGGAGGCTCTCTGCACGGACTGCCAAATTTATGTTTGAAGTTTGAGGTGGCAAGACAAGCAAGCAGCCCCAGACTCTGTGCCTCTGTGCGAGCAGTGCCATGGGCAGATGAAGCTGAGCAACATTTTTCCAGGCTAGCTCTTTCTGCTTGCGAGGTATCTGCAGACGTTCACATTTTCAAAGCAGGGCTGCCGGAGGCTCTCTGCACGGACTGCCAAAGTTATGTTTGAAGTTTGAGTTGTCAAGACAAGCAAGCAGCCCCAGTCTCTGTGCTTCTGTGCGAGCAGTGCCATGGGCAGATGAGGCTGAGCAACAGCTTTCCAGGCTAGCTCTTTCTGCCTGCGAGCTATTTGCAGACGTTCGCATTTTCGGAGAAGGGCTGCCGGAGAAGCCCTACTCGGACCACCAAAGCTACGTTTGAAGTTTGAGGTGGCAAGACAAGCAAGCAGCCCCAGTCTCTGTGCCTCTGTGCGAGCAGTGCCATGGGCAGATGAGGCTGAGCAACAGCTTTCCAGGCTAGCTCTTTCTGCCTGCGAGCTATCTGCAGATGTTCGCATTTTGGGAGCAGGGCTGCCGGAGGCCCCATGCACGGACCACCTAGGCTACGTTTGAAGTTTGAGGGGGCAAGACAAGCAAGCAGCCCCAGTTTCTGTGCCTCTGTGCGAGCGGTGTCATGGGCAGATGAGGATGAGCAACAGCTTTCCAGGCTAGCTATTTCTGCCTGCGAGCGATGTGCAGACTTCCGCATTTTCAGAGCATGGCTGCTGGAGGCCCCATACACGGACCACCTAAGATACGTTTGAAGTTTGAGGTGGCAAGACAAGCAAGAAGCCCCAGTTTCTGTGCCTCTGTGCGAGCAGTGCCATGGGCAGATGAGGCTGAGCAACAGCTTTCCAGGCTAGCTCTGTCTGGCTGCGAGCTATCTGCAGACGGTCGCGTTTTCGGAGAAGGGCTGCCGGAGGCGCCGTACACGGACCACCTAAGATACGTTTGAAGTTTGAGGGAGCAAGACAAGCAAGCAGCCCCAGTCTCTGTGCCTCTGTGCGAGCAGTGCCATGGGCAGATGAGGCTGAGCAACAGCTTTCCAGGCTAGCTCTTTCTGCCTGCGTGCTATCTGCAGACGTTCGCATTTTCGGAGAAGGGCTGCCGGAGGCCCCATGCACTGACCACCAGAGCTGCATTTGAAGTTTCAGGGAGCAAGACAAGCAAGCGGCCCCAGACTCTGTGCCTCTGTGCGAGCAGTGCCATGGGCAGATGAGGCTGAGCAACAGCTTTCCAGGCTAGCTATTTCTGCCTGCGAGCTATCTGCAGACGTTCGCATTTTCGGAGCATGGCTGCCGAAGGTCCCCGGCACGGACCACTTAAGCTATTTTTGAAGTGTCAGGAGGCAAGACAAGCAAGCAGCCCCAGACTCTGTGCCTCTGTGCGAGCAGTGCCATGGGCAGATGAAGCTGAGCAACAGCTTTCCAGGCTAGCTCTTTCCGCCTGCAAGCTATCTGCAGACGTTCGCATTTTCGGAGCATGACTGTCGGAGGCGCCCTACACGGACCACCTAAGATACGTTTGAAGTTGGAGGTGGCAAGACAAGAAAGCAGCCCCAGTCTCTGTGCCTCTGTGTGAGCAGTGCCATGGGCAGATGAGGCTGAGCAACAGCTTTCCAGGCTAGCTATTTCTGCCTGCGAGGTATCTGCAGACGTTCGCATTTTCAGAGCAGGGCTGCCGGAGGCTCTCTGCACGGACTGCCAAATTTATGTTTGAAGTTTGAGGTGGCAAGACAAGCAAGCAGCCCCAGACTCTGTGCCTCTGTGCGAGCAGTGCCATGGGCAGATGAGGCTGAGCAACAGCTTTCCAGGCTAGCTCTTTCTGCCTGCGAGCTATCTGCAGATGTTCGCATTTTGGGAGCAGGGCTGCCGGAGGCCCCATGCACGGACCACCTAGGCTACGTTTGAAGTTTGAGGAAGCAAGACAAGCAAGCAGCCCCAGTTTCTGTGCCTCTGTGCGAGCGGTGTCATGGGCAGATGAGGATGAGCAACAGCTTTCAAGGCTAGCTATTTCTGCCTGCGAGCGATGTGCAGACTTCCGCATTTTCAGAGCATGGCTGCTGGAGGCCCCATACACGGACCACCTAAGATACGTTTGAAGTTTGAGGTGGCAAGACAAGCAAGAAGCCCCAGTTTCTGTGCCTCTGTGCGAGCAGTGCCATGGGCAGATGAGGCTGAGCAACAGCTTTCCAGGCTAGCTCTGTCTGGCTGCGAGCTATCTGCAGACGGTCGCGTTTTCGGAGAAGGGCTGCCGGAGGCGCCGTACACGGACCACCTAAGATACGTTTGAAGTTTGAGGGAGCAAGACAAGCAAGCAGCCCCAGTCTCTGTGCCTCTGTGCGAGCAGTGCCATGGGCAGATGAGGCTGAGCAACAGCTTTCCAGGCTAGCTCTTTCTGCCTGCGTGCTATCTGCAGACGTTCGCATTTTCGGAGAAGGGCTGCCGGAGGCCCCATGCACTGACCACCAGAGCTGCATTTGAAGTTTCAGGGAGCAAGACAAGCAAGCAGCCCCAGACTCTGTGCCTCTGTGCGAGCAGTGCCATGGGCAGATGAGGCTGAGCAACAGCTTTCCAGGCTAGCTATTTCTGCCTGCGAGCTATCTGCAGACGTTCGCATTTTCGGAGCATGGCTGCCGAAGGCCCCCGGCACGGACCACTTAAGCTATTTTTGAAGTGTCAGGAGGCAAGACAAGCAAGCAGCCCCAGTTTCTGTGCCTCTGTGCGAGCAGTGCCATGGGCAGATGAAGCTGAGCAACAGCTTTCCAGGCTAGCTCTTTCCGCCTGCAAGCTATCTGCAGACGTTCGCATTTTCGGAGCATGACTGTCGGAGGCGCCCTACACGGACCACCTAAGATACGTTTGAAGTTTCAGGGGGCAAGACAAGAAAGCAGCCCCAGTCTCTGTGCCTCTGTGTGAGCAGTGCCATGGGCAGATGAGGCTGAGCAACAGCTTTCCAGGCTAGCTATTTCTGGCTGCGAGCTATCAGCAGATATTCACATTTTCAGAGCAGGGCTGCCGGACGCGCCCTACACGGACCACCTAAGCTACGTTTGAAGTTTGAGGGAGCAAGACAAGCAAGCAGCCCCAGTCTCTGTGCCTCTGTGCGAGCAGTGCCATGGGCAGATGAGGCTGAGCATCAGCTTTCCAGGCTAGCCCTTTATGGCTGCCAACTATCTGCAGACGTTAGCATTTTCAGAGCATGGCTGCCGGAGGCCCTATTCACGGACCACAAAAGATACGTTTGAAGTTTGAGGAAGCAAGACAAGCAAGCAGCCTCAGTCTCTTTGCCTCTGTGCGAGCAGTGCCATGGGCAGATGAGGATGAGCTACAGCTTTCCAGCGTAGCTATTTCTGCCTCCGAGCGATCTGCAGACGTTCGCATTTTCGGAGCAGGGCTTCCGGAGGCCCCCTGCACGGACCACCTAATTTACGTTTGAAGTTTGAGGTGGCAAGACAAGCAAGCAGCCCCAGTTTCTGTGCCTCTGTGCGAGCAGTGCCATGGGCAGATGAGGCTGAGCAACAGCTTTCCAGGCTAGCTCTTTCTGCCTGCGAGCTATGTGCAGATGTTCGCATTTTGGGAGCAGGGCTGCCGGAGCCCCCTGCACGGACCACTTAAGCTACATTTGAAGTTTGAGGGAGGAAGACAAGCAAGCAGCCCCAGTTTCTGTGCCTCTGTGTGAGCAGTGCCATGGGAAAATGAGGCTGAGCATCAGCTTTACAGGCTAGATATTTCTGCCTGCGAGCGATCCGCTGACGTTCCCATATTCAGGGAAGGGCTGCCGGAGGCGCCCTACACGGACCACCTAAGCTACGTTTGAAGTTTGAGGGGGCAAGAAAAGCAAGCAGCCCCAGTCTCTGCCTCTGTGCTAGCAGTGCCATGGGCAGATGAGGCTGAGCAACAGCTTTCCAGGCTAGCTCTTTCTGCCTGCGAGCTATCTGCAGATGTTCGCATTTTGGGAGCAGGGCTGCCGGAGGCCCCATGCACGGACCACCAAAGCTACGTTTGAAGTTTGAGGAAGCAAGACAAGCAAGCAGCCTCAGTCTCTTTGCCTCTGTGCGAGCAGTGCCATGGGCAGATGAGGATGAGCTACAGCTTTCCAGCGTAGCTATTTCTGCCTCCGAGCGATCTGCAGACGTTCGCATTTTCGGAGCAGGGCTTCCGGAGGCCCCCTGCACGGACCACCTAATTTACGTTTGAAGTTTGAGGTGGCAAGACAAGCAAGCAGCCCTAGTTTCTGTGCCTCTGTGCGAGCAGTGCCATGGGCAGATGAGGCTGAGCAACAGCTTTCCAGGCTAGCTCTTTCTGGCTGCCAGCTATCTGCAGACGTTCGCATTTTCCGAGCAGGGCTGTCTGAGGCGCCCGTCACGGAACAACTAAGATACGTTTGAAGTGTGAGGTGGCAAGACAAGCAAGCAGCCCTAGTCTCTGTGCCTCTGTGCGAGCAGTGCCATGGGCCGATGAGGCTGAGCAACAGCTTTCCAGGCTAGCTTTTTCTGCCTGCGAGCTATCTGCAGACGTTCGCATTTTCGGAGAAGGGCTGCCGATGGCACCATGCACGGGCCCCCAAAGATACATTTGAAGTTTGAGGGAGCAAGACAAGCAAGCAGCCCCAGTTTCTGTGCCTCTGTGCGAGCAGTGCCATGGGCAGATGAGGCTGAGCAACAGCTTTCCAGGCTAGCCCTTTATGGCTGCCAACTATCTGCAGACGTTAGCATTTTCAGAGCATGGCTGCCGGAGGCCCCATTCACGGACCACCAAAGCTACATTTGAAGTTTGAGGGGGCAAGACAAGCAAGCAGCCCCAGTCTCTGTGCCTCTGTGCGAGCAGTGCCATGGGCAGATGAGGCTGAGCAACAGCTTTCCAGGCTAGCTCTTTCTGCCTGCGAGCTATCTGCAGATGTTCGCATTTTGGGAGCAGGGCTGCCGGAGGCCCCATGCACGGACCACCAAAGCTACGTTTGAAGTTTGAGGAAGCAAGACAAGCAAGCAGCCTCAGTCTCTTTGCCTCTGTGCGAGCAGTGCCATGGGCAGATGAGGATGAGCTACAGCTTTCCAGGCTAGCTATTTCTGCCTCCGAGCGATCTGCAGACGTTCGCATTTTCGGAGCAGGGCTTCCGGAGGCCCCCTGCACGGACCACCTAATTTACGTTTGAAGTTTGAGGTGGCAAGACAAGCAAGCAGCCCCAGTTTCTGTGCCTCTGTGCGAGCAGTGCCATGGGCAGATGAGGCTGAGCAACAGCTTTCCAGGCTAGCTCTTTCTGCCTGCGAGCTATGTGCAGATGTTCGCATTTTGGGAGCAGGGCTGCCGGAGCCCCCTGCACGGACCACTTAAGCTACGTTTGAAGTTTGAGGGAGGAAGACAAGCAAGCAGCCCCAGTTTCTGTGCCTCTGTGCGAGCAGTGCCATGGGAAAATGAGGCTGAGCATCAGCTTTACAGGCTAGATATTTCTGCCTGCGAGCGATCTGCTGACTTTCCCATTTTCAGGGAAGGGCTACCGGAGGCGCCCTACATGGACCACCTAAGCTACGTTTGAAGTTTGAGGGGGCAAGACAAGCAAGCAGCCCCAGTCTCTATACCTCTGTGCGAGCAGTGCCATGGGCAGATGAGGCTGAGCAACAGCTTTCCAGGCTAGCTCTTTCTGGCTGAAAGCTATCTGCAGACGTTCGCATTTTCGGAGCAGGGCTGTCTGAGGCGCCCGTCACGGAACAACTAAGATACGTTTGAAGTGTGAGGTGGCAAGACAAGCAAGCAGCCCTAGTCTCTGTGCCTCTGTGCGAGCAGTGCCATGGGCCGATGAGGCTGAGCAACAGCTTTCCAGACTAGCTTTTTCTGCCTGCGAGCTATCTGCAGACGTTCGCATTTTCGGAGCAGGGCTGCCGATGGCACCATGCACGGGCCCTCAAAGATACATTTGAAGTTTGAGGGGACAAGACAAGCAAGCAGTTCCAGTCTCTGTGCCTCTGTGCGAGCAGTGCCATGGGCAGATGAGGCTGAGCAACAGCTTTCCAGGCTAGCTCTTTCTAGCTGCGAGCTATCTGCAGACGTTCGCATTTTCAGAGCAGGGCTGCCGGAGGCTCTCTGCACGGACTGCCAAAGTTATGTTTGAAGTTTGAGGTGGCAAGACAAGCAAGCAGCCCCAGTCTCTGTGCCTCTGTGCGAGCAGTGCCATGGGCAGATGAGGCTGAACAACAGTTTTCCAGGCTAGCTCTTTATGGCTGCCAACTATCTGCAGACGTTCGCATTTTCGGAGCATGACTGTCGAAGGCCCCCTGCACGGACCACTTAAGATATTTTTGAAGTGTCAGGAGGCAAGACAAGCAAGCAGCCCCAGACTCTGTGCCTCTGTGCGAGCAGTGCCATGGGCAGATGAGGCTGAGCAACAGCTTTCCTGGCTAGCTCTTTATGGCTGCCAGCTATCTGCAGACGTTCGCATTTTCGGAGAAGGGCTGCCGGAGGCCCCATGCACTGACCACCAAAGCTACATTTGAACTTTCAGGGAGCAAGACAAGCAAGCAGCCCCAGTCTCTGTGCCTCTGTGCGAGCAGTGGCATGGGCAGATGAGGCTGAGCAACAGCTTTCCAGGCAAGCTCTTTCTGGCTCGAGCTATATGCAGACGTTCGCATTTTCAGAGCAGGGCTGCCAGAGGCTCTCTGCACGGACTGCCAAAGTTATGTTTGAAGTTTGAGGTGGCAAGACAAGCAAGCAGCCCCAGTCTCTGTGCCTCTGTGCGAGCAGTGCCATGGGCAGATAAGGCTGAGCAACAGCTTTCCAAGCTAGATATTTCTGGCTGCGAGCTATCTGCAGATATTCACATTTTGGGAGTAGGGCTGCCGAAGGGGACATGCACGGACTTCCAAAGTTATGTTTGCAGTTTGAGGTGGCAAGACAAGCAAGCAGCCCCAGTCTCTGTGCCTCTGTGCGAGCAGTGCCATGGGCAGATGAGGCTGAGCAACAGCTTTCCAGGCTAGCTCTTTCTGCCTGCAAGCTATCTGCAGACGTTCGCATTTTCGGAGCATGGCTGCCGAAGGCCCCCAGCACGGACCAGTTAAGATATTTTTGAAGTGTCAGGAGTCAAGACAAGCAAGCAGCCCCAGACTCTGTGCCTCTGTGCGAGCAGTGCCATGGGCAGATGAGGCTGAGCAACAGCTTTCCTGGCTAGCTCTTTCTGCCTGCGAGGTATCTGCAGACGTTCGCATTTTCAGAGCAGGGCTGCCGGAGGCTCTCTGCACGGACTGCCAAATTTATGTTTGAAGTTTGAGGTGGCAAGACAAGCAAGCAGCCCCAGACTCTGTGCCTCTGTGCGAGCAGTGCCATGGGCAGATGAAGCTGAGCAACAGTTTTCCAGGCTAGCTCTTTCTGCTTGCGAGGTATCTGCAGACGTTCACATTTTCAGAGCAGGGCTGCCGGAGGCTCTCTGCACGGACTACCAAAGTTATGTTTGAAGTTTGAGGTGGCAAGACAAGCAAGCAGTTTCACTCTCTGTGCCTCTGTGCGAGCAGTGGCATGGGCAGATGAGGCTGAGCAACAGCTTTCCAGGCTAGCTCTTTCTGCCTGCGAGCTATTTGCAGACGTTCGCATTTTCGGAGAAGGGCTGCCGGAGAAGCCCTACTCGGACCACCAAAGCTACGTTTGAAGTTTGAGGGGGCAAGACAAGCAAGCAGCCCCAGTCTCTGTGCCTCTGTGCGAGCAGTGCCATGGGCAGATGAGGCTGAGCAACAGCTTTCCAGGCTAGCTCTTTCTGCCTGCGAGCTATCTGCAGATGTTCGCATTTTGGGAGCAGGGCTGCCGGATCCCCCATGCACGGACCACCTAGGCTACGTTTGAAGTTTGAGGAAGCAAGACAAGCAAGCAGCCCCAGTTTCTGTGCCTCTGTGCGAGCAGTGTCATGGGCAGATGAGGATGAGCAACAGCTTTCCAGGCTAGCTATTTCTGCCTGCGAGCGATGTGCAGACTTCCGCATTTTCAGAGCATGGCTGCTGGAGGCCCCATACACGGACCACCTAAGATACGTTTGAAGTTTGAGGTGGCAAGACAAGCAAGCAGCCCCAGTTTCTGTGCCTCTGTGCGAGCAGTGCCATGGGCAGATGAGGCTGAGCAACAGCTTTCCAGGCTAGCTCTGTCTGGCTGCGAGCTATCTGCAGACGGTCGCGTTTTCGGAGAAGGGCTGCCGGAGGCGCCGTACACGGACCACGTAAGATACGTTTGAAGTTTGAGGGAGCAAGACAAGCAAGCAGCCCCAGTCTCTGTGCCTCTGTGCGAGCAGTGCCATGGGCAGATGAGGCTGAGCAACAGCTTTCCAGGCTAGCTCTTTCTGCCTGCGTGCTATCTGCAGACGTTCGCATTTTCGGAGAAGGGCTGCCGGAGGCCCCATGCACTGACCACCAGAGCTGCATTTGAAGTTTCAGGGAGCAAGACAAGCAAGCAGCCCCAGACTCTGTGCCTCTGTGCGAGCAGTGCCATGGGCAGATGAGGCTGAGCAACAGCTTTCCAGACTAGCTATTTCTGCCTGCGAGCTATCTGCAGACGTTCGCATTTTCGGAGCATGGCTGCCGAAGGCCCCCGGCACGGACCACTTAAGCTATTTTTGAAGTGTCAGGAGGCAAGACAAGCAAGCAGCCCCAGTTTCTGTGCCTCTGTGCGAGCAGTGCCATGGGCAGATGAAGCTGAGCAACAGCTTTCCAGGCTAGCTCTTTCCGCCTGCAAGCTATCTGCAGACGTTCGCATTTTCGGAGCATGACTGTCGGAGGCGCCCTACACGGACTACCTAAGATACGTTTGAAGTTGGAGGTGGCAAGACAAGAAAGCAGCCCCAGTCTCTGTGCCTCTGTGTGAGCAGTGCCATGGGCAGATGAGGCTGAGCAACAGCTTTCCAGGCTAGCTATTTCTGGCTGCGAGCTATCAGCAGATATTCACATTTTCGGAGCAGGGCTGCCGGACGCGCCCTACACGGACCACCTAAGCTACGTTTGAAGTTTGAGGGAGCAAGACAAGCAAGCAGCCCCAGTCTCTGTGCCTCTGTGCGAGCAGTGCCATGGGCAGATGAGGCTGAGCAACAGCTTTCCAGGCTAGCCCTTTATGGTTGCCAACTATCTGCAGACGTTAGCATTTTCAGAGCATGGCTGCCGGAGGCCCTATTCACGGACCACCAAAGCTACGTTTGAAGTTTGAGGAAGCAAGACAAGCAAGCAGCCTCAGTCTCTTTGCCTCTGTGCGAGCAGTGCCATGGGCAGATGAGGCTGAGCAACAGCTTTCCAGGCTAGCTCTTTCTGCCTGCGAGCTATGTGCAGATGTTCGCGTTTTCGGAGAAGGGCTGCCGGAGCCCCCTGCACGGACCACTTAAGCTACATTTGAAGTTTGAGGGAGGAAGACAAGCAAGCAGCCCCAGTTTCTGTGCCTCTGTGTGAGCAGTGCCATGGGAAAATGAGGCTGAGCATCAGCTTTACAGGCTAGATATTTCTGCCTGCGAGCGATCTGCTGACGTTCCCATATTCAGGGAAGGGCTGCCGGAGGCGCCCTACACGGACCACCTAAGCTACGTTTGAAGTTTGAGGGGGCAAGAAAAGCAAGCAGCCCCAGTCTCTGTGCCTTTGTACGAGCAGTGCCATGGGCAGATGAGGCTGAGCAACAGCTTTCCAGGCTAGCTCTTTCTGCCTGCGAGCTATCTGCAGATGTTCGCATTTTGGGAGCAGGGCTGCCGGAGGCCCCATGCACGGACCACCAAAGCTACGTTTGAAGTTTGAGGAAGCAAGACAAGCAAGCAGCCCCAGTCTCTGTGCCTCTGTGCGAGCAGTGCCATGGGCAGATGAGGATGAGCTACAGCTTTCCAGGCTAGCTATTTCTGCCTCCGAGCGATCTGCAGACGTTCGCATTTTCGGAGCAGGGCTTCCGGAGGCCCCCTGCACGGACCACCTAATTTACGTTTGAAGTTTGAGGTGGCAAGACAAGCAAGCAGCCCCAGTTTCTGTGCCTCTGTGCGAGCAGTGCCATGGGCAGATGAGGCTGAGCAACAGCTTTCCAGGCTAGCTCTTTCTGCCTGCGAGCTATGTGCAGATGTTCGCATTTTGGGAGCAGGGCTGCCGGAGGCCCCTGCACGGACCACCTAAGCTACGTTTGAAGTTTGAGGGGGGAAGACAAGCAAGCAGCCCCAGTTTCTGTGCCTCTGTGCGAGCAGTGCCATGGGAAAATGAGGCTGAGCATCAGCTTTACAGGCTAGCTATTTCTGCATGAGAGCGATCTGCTGACGTTCCCATTTTCGGAGAAGGGCTGCCGGAGGCGCCCTACACGGACCACCTAAGCTACGTTTGAAGTTTGAGGGGGCAAGACAAGCAAGCAGCCCCAGTCTCTGTGCCTCTGTGCGAGCAGTGCCATGGGCAGATGAGGCTGAGCAACAGCTTTCCAGGCTAGCTCTTTCTGCCTGAGAGCTATCTGCAGACGTTCGCATTTTCAGAGCAGGGCTGCCGGAGGCTCTCTGCACGGACTGCCAAAGTTATGTTTGAAGTTTGAGGTGGCAAGACAAGCAAGCAGCCCCAGTCTCTGTGCCTCTGTGCGAGCAGTGCCATGGGCAGATGAGGCTGAACAACAGCTTTCCAGGCTAGCTCTTTCTGCCTGCGAGCTATCTGCAGACGTTCGCATTTTCGGAGCATGGCTGCCGAAGGCCCTCAGCACGGACCACTTAAGCTATTTGTGAAGTGTCAGGAGGCAAGACAAGCAAGCAGCCCCAGACTCTGTGCCTCTGTGCGAGCAGTGCCATGGGCAGATGAGGCTGAGCAACAGCTTTCCTGGCTAGCTCTTTATGGCTGCCAGCTATCTGCAGACGTTCGCATTTTCGGAGAAGGGCTGCCGGAGGCCCCATGCACTGACCACCAAAGGTACATTTGAGCTTTCAGGGAGCAAGACAAGCAAGCAGCCCCAGTCTCTGTGCCTCTGTGCGAGCAGTGGCATGGGCAGATGAGGCTGAGCAACAGCTTTCCAGGCTAGATATTTCTGGCTCGAGCTATCTGCAGACGTTCGCATTTTCGGAGAAGGGCTGCCGGAGAAGCCCTACACGGACCACCTAAGATACGTTTTAAGTTTGAGGTGGCAAGACAAGCAAGCAGCCCCAGTCTCTGTGCCTCTGTGCGAGCAGTGCCATGGGCAGATGAGGCTGAGTAACAGCTTTCCAGGCTAGCTCTTTCTAGCTGCCAGCTATCTGCAGACGTTCGCATTTTCGGAGAAGGGCTGCCGGAGGCCCCATGCACTGACCACCAAAGCTACATTTCAGGTTTCAGGGAGCAAGACAAGCAAGCAGCCCCAGTTTATGTGCCTCTGTGCGAGCAGTGCCATGGACGGATGAGGCTGAGCAACAGCTTTCCAGGCTAGCTCTTTCTGCCTGCGAGCTATCTGCAGACGTTCGCATTTTCGGAGCATGGCTGCCGAAGGCCCCCGGCACGGACCAGTTAAGCTATTTTTGAAGTTTGAGGTGGCAAGACAAGCAAGCAGCCCCAGACTCTGTGCCTCTGTGCGAGCAGTGCCATGGGCAGATGAAGCTGAGCAACAGCTTTCCAGGCTAGCTATTTCTGCCTGCGAGCTATCTGCAGATATTCACATTTTGGGATCAGGGCTGACAGAGGCGCCCTACACGGACCACCTAAGATACGTTTGAAGTTTGAGGTGGCAAGACAAGAAAGCAGCCCCAGTCTCTGTGCCTCTGTGCGAGCAGTGCCATGGGCAGATGAGGCTGAGCAACAGCTTTCCAGGCTAGCTCTTTCTGCCTGCGAGCTATCTGCAGATATTCACATTTTGGGATCAGGGCTGCCGGAGAAGCCCTACACGGACCACCTAAGATACGTTTGAAGTTTGAGGTGGCAAGACAAGCAAACAGCCCCAGTCTCTGTGCCTCTGTGCGAGCAGTGCCATGGGCAGATGAGGCTGAGCAACAGCTTTCCAGGCTAGCTCTTTCTGGCTGCCAGCTATCTGCAGACGTTCGCATTTTCGGAGAAGGGCTGCCGGAGGCCCCATGCACTGACCACCAAAGCTACATTTGAAGTTTCAGGGAGCAAGACAAGCAAGCAGCCCCAGTTTCTGTGCCTCTGTGCGAGCAGTGCCATGGGCGGATGAGGCTGAGCAACAGCTTTCCAGGCTAGCTATTTCTGCCTGCGAGCTATCTGCAGACGTTCGCATTTTCGGAGCATGGCTGCCGAAGGCCCCCGGCACGGACCACTTAAGCTATTTTTGAAGTGTCAGAAGGCAAGACAAGCAAGCAGCCCCAGACTCTGTGCCTCTGTGCGAGCAGTGCCATGGGCAGATGAAGCTGAGCAACAGCTTTCCAGGCTAGCTCTTTCCGCCTGCAAGCTATCTGTAGACGTTCGCATTTTCGGAGCATGGCTGCCGGAGGCGCCCTACACGGACCACCTAAGATACGTTTGAAGTTTGAGGTGGCAAGACAAGCAAGCAGCCCCAGTCTCTGTGCCTCTGTGCGAGCAGTGCCATGGGCAGATGAGGCTGAGCAACAGCTTTCCAGGCTAGCCCTTTATGGCTGCCAACTATCTGCAGACGTTAGCATTTTCAGAGCATGGCTGCCGGAGGCCCCATTCACGGACCACCAAAGATACGTTTGAAGTTTGAGGTCACAAGACTAGCAAGCAGCCCCAGTCTCTGTGCCTCTGTGCGAGCAGTGCCATGGGCAGATGCGGCTGAGCAACAGTTTTCCAGGGTAGCTCTTTCTGCCTGAGAGCTATCTGCAGATGTTCGCATTTTGGGAGCGGGGCTGCCGGAGGCCCCATGCACGGACCACCTAAGCTACGTTTGAAGTTTCAGGAAGCAAGACAAGCAAGCAGCCCCAGTTTCTGTGCCTCTGTGCGAGCAGTGCCATGGGCAGATGAGGCTGAGCAACAGCTTTCCAGGCTAACTCTTTCTGCCTGCGAGCTATCTGCAGACGTTCGCATTTTCGGAGCATGGCTGCCGAAGGCCCCCAGCACGGACCACTTAAGCTATTTATGAAGTGTCATGAGTCAAGACAAGCAAGCAGCCCCAGACTCTGTGCCTCTGTGCGAGCAGTGCCATGGGCAGATGAGGCTGAGCAACAGCTTTCCAGGCTAGCTCTGTCTGCCTGCGAGCTATCGGAAGACGTTCGCATTTTAAGAGCAGGGCTGCCGGAGACTCTCTGCACGGACTGCCAAAGTTATGTTTGAAGTTTGAGGTGGCAAGACAAGCAAGCAGCCCCAGTCTATGTGCCTCTGTGCGAGCAGTGCCATGGGCAGATGAGGCTGAGCAACAGCTTTCCAGGCTAGCTCTTTCTGCCTGCGAGCTATCTGCAGACGTTCGAATTTTCGGAGAAGGGCTGCCGAAGGCCCCCGGCACGGACCAGTTAAGCTATTTTTGAAGTTTGAGGTGGCAAGACAAGCAAGCAGCCCCAGACTCTGTGCCTCTGTGCGAGCAGTGCCATGGGCAGATGAAGCTGAGCAACAGCTTTCCAGGCTAGCTATTTCTGCCTGCGAGCTATCTGCAGATATTCACATTTTGGGATCAGGGCTGACAGAGGCGCCCTACACGGACCACCTATGATACGTTTGAAGTTTGAGGTGGCAAGACAAGAAAGCAGCCCCAGTCTCTGTGCCTCTGTGCGAGCAGTGCCATGGGCAGATGAGGCTGAGCAACAGCTTTCCAGGCTAGCTCTTTCTGCCTGCGAGCTATCTGCAGATATTCACATTTTGGGATCAGGGCTGCCGGAGAAGCCCTACACGGACCACCTAAGATACGTTTGAAGTTTGAGGTGGCAAGACAAGCAAACAGCCCCAGTCTCTGTGCCTCTGTGCGAGCAGTGCCATGGGCAGATGAGGCTGAGCAACAGCTTTCCAGGCTAGCTCTTTCTGGCTGCCAGCTATCTGCAGACGTTCGCATTTTCGGAGAAGGGCTGCCGGAGGCCCCATGCACTGACCACCAAAGCTACATTTGAAGTTTCAGGGAGCAAGACAAGCAAGCAGCCCCAGTTTCTGTGCTTCTGTGCGAGCAGTGCCATGGGCGGATGAGGCTGAGCAACAGCTTTCCAGGCTAGATATTTCTGCCTGCGAGCTATCTGCAGACGTTCGCATTTTCGGAGCATGGCTGCCGAAGGCCCCCGGCACGGACCACTTAAGCTATTTTTGAAGTGTCAGAAGGCAAGACAAGCAAGCAGCCCCAGACTCTGTGCCTCTGTGCGAGCAGTGCCATGGGCAGATGAAGCTGAGCAACAGCTTTCCAGGCTAGCTCTTTCCGCCTGCAAGCTATCTGTAGACGTTCGCATTTTCGGAGCATGGCTGCCGGAGGCGCCCTACACGGACCACCTAAGATAGTTTGAAGTTTGAGGTGGCAAGACAAGCAAGCAGCCCCAGTCTCTGTGCCTCTGTGCGAGCAGTGCCATGGGCAGATGAGGCTGAGCAACAGCTTTCCAGGCTAGCCCTTTATGGCTGCCAACTATCTGCAGACGTTAGCATTTTCAGAGCATGGCTGCCGGAGGCCCCATTCACGGACCACCAAAGATACGTTTGAAGTTTGAGGTCACAAGACTAGCAAGCAGCCCCAGTCTCTGTGCCTCTGTGCGAGCAGTGCCATGGGCAGATGCGGCTGAGCAACAGTTTTCCAGGGTAGCTCTTTCTGCCTGAGAGCTATGTGCAGATGTTCGCATTTTGGGAGCAGGGCTGCCGGAGGCCCCATGCACGGACCACCTAAGCTACGTTTGAAGTTTCAGGGAGCAAGACAAGCAAGCAGCCCCAGTTTCTGTGCCTCTGTGCGAGCAGTGCCATGGGCAGATGAGGCTGAGCAACAGCTTTCCAGCGTAGCTATTTCTGCCTGCGAGCTATCTGCAGACGTTCGCATTTTCGGAGCATGGCTGCCGAAGGCCCCCGGCACGGACCACTTAAGCTATTTTTGAAGTGTCAGGAGGCAAGACAAGCAAGCAG
This sequence comes from Opisthocomus hoazin, assembly GCF_030867145.1. Lineage (NCBI taxonomy): Eukaryota > Metazoa > Chordata > Aves > Opisthocomiformes > Opisthocomidae > Opisthocomus > Opisthocomus hoazin. Next base: position 8,248,013 of record NC_134429.1, read on the forward strand.
CCCCAGACTCTGTGCCTCTGTGCGAGCAGTGCCATGGGCAGATGAAGCTGAGCAACAGCTTTCCAGGCTAGCTCTTTCCGCCTGCAAGCTATCTGTAGACGTTCGCTTTTTCGGAGAACGGCTGACGGAGGCGCCCTACACGGACCACCTAAGATACTTTTGAAGTTTCAGGGGGCAAGACAAGCAAGCAGCCCCAGTCTCTGTGCCTCTGTGCGAGCAGTGCCATGGGCAGATGAGGCTGAGCAACAGCTTTCCAGGCTAGCTATTTCTGGCTGCGATCTATCAGCAAATATTCACATTTTGGGAGCAGGGCTGTCTGAGGCGCCCGTCACGGAACAACTAAGCTACGTTTGAAGTTTGAGGAAGCAAGACAAGAAAGCAGCCCCAGTCTCTGTGCCTCTGTGCGAGCAGTGCCATGGGCAGATGAGGCTGAGCAACAGCTTTCCAGGCTAGCCCTTTATGGCTGCCAACTATCTGCAGGCGTTAGCATTTTCAGAGCATGGCTGCCGGAGGCCCCATTCACGGACCACCAAAGATACGTTTGAAGTTTGAGGTCGCAAGACAAGCAAGCAGCCCCAGTCTCTGTGCCTCTGTGCGAGCAGTGCCATGGGCAGATGAGGCTGAGCAACAGCTTTCCAGGCTAGCTCTTTCTGCCTGAGAGCTATCTGCAGACGTTCGCATTTTGGGAGCAGGGCTGCCGGAGGCCCCATGCACGGACCACCTAAGCTACGTTTGAAGTTTGAGGAAGCAAGACAAGCAAGCAGCCCCAGTGTCTGTGCCTCTGTGCGAGCAGTGCCATGGGCAGATGAGGCTGAGCAACAGCTTTCCAGGCTAGCTCTTTCTGGCTGCCAGCTATCTGCAGATGTTCATATTTTGGGAGCAGGGCTGCCGGAGGCTTCCTGCACGGACCACCTAAGATACGTTTGAAGTTTGAGGTGGCAAGACAAGCAAGCAGCCCCAGTCTCTGTGCCTCTGTGCGAGCAGTGCCATGGGCAGATGAGGCTGAGCAACAGCTTTCCTGGCTAGCTTTTTATGGCTGCCAGATATCTGCAGACATTCGCATTTTCGGAGAATGGCTGCCGGAGGCCCCATGCACTGACCACCAAAGCTACATTTGAGCTTTCAGGGAGCAAGACAAGCAAGCAGCCCCAGTCTCTGTGCCTCTGTGCGAGCAGTGGCATGGGCAGATGAGGCTGAGCAACAGCTTTCCAGGCTAGCTCTTTCTGGCTCGAGCTATCTGCAGACGTTCGCATTTTCAGAGCAGGGCTGCCAGAGCCTCTCTGCACGGACTGCCAAAGTTATGTTTGAAGTTTGAGGTGGCAAGACAAGCAAGCAGCCCCAGTCTCTGTGCCTCTGTGCGAGCAGTGCCATGGGCAGATGAGGCTGAGAAACAGCTTTCCAGGGTAGCTCTTTCTGGCTGCGAGCTATCTGCAGACATTCGCATTTTAGGAGCATGGCTGCCGAAGGCCCCCGGCACGGACCACTTAAGCTATTTTTGAAGTGTCAGGAGGCAAGACAAGCAAGCAGCCCCAGACTCTGTGCCTCTGTGCGAGCAGTGCCATGGGCAGATGAAGCTGAGCAACAGCTTTCCAGGCTAGCTCTTTCCGCCTGCAAGCTACCTGTAGATATTCGCATTTTCGGAGAAGGGCTGTCTGAGGCGCCCGTCACGGAACAACTAAGCTACGTTTGAAGTTTGAGGAAGCAAGACAAGCAAGCAGCCCCAGTCTCTGTGCCTCTGTGCGAGCAGTGCCATGGGCAGATGAGGCTGAGCAACAGCTTTCCAGGCTAGCCCTTTATGGCTGCCAACTATCTGCAGACGTTCGCATTTTCGGAGCATGGCTGCCGAAGGCCCCCAGCACGGACCACTTAAGCTATTTTTGAAGTGTCAGGAGTCAAGACAAGCAAGCAGCCCCAGTCTCTGTGCCTCTGTGCGAGCAGTGCCATGGGCAGATGAGGCTGAGCAACAGCTTTCCAGGCTAGCTCTTTCTGCCTGCGAGCTATCTGCAGACGTTCGAATTTTCGGAGAAGGGCTGCCGGAGGCCCCATGCACTGACCACCAAAGCTACATTTGAAGTTTCAGGGAGCAAGACAAGCAAGCAGCCCCAGTTTCTGTGCCTCTGTGCGAGCAGTGCCATGGGCAGATGAGGCTGAGCAACAGCTTTCCAGCGTAGCTATTTCTGCCTGCGAGCTATCTGCAGACGTTCGCATTTTCGGAGCATGGCTGCCGAAGGCCCCCGGCACGGACCACTTAAGCTATTTTTGAAGTGTCAGGAGGCAAGACAAGCAAGCAGCCCCAGACTCTGTGCCTCTGTGCGAGCAGTGCCATGGGCAGATGAAGCTGAGCAACAGCTTTCCAGGCTAGCTCTTTCCGCCTGCAAGCTATCTGTAGACGTTCGCTTTTTCGGAGAACGGCTGACGGAGGCGCCCTACACGGACCACCTAAGATACGTTTGAAGTTTGAGGTGGCAAGACAAGCAAGCAGCCCCAGTCTCTGTGCCTCTGTGCGAGCAGTGCCATGGGCAGATGAGGCTGAGCAACAGCTTTCCAGGCTAGCTATTTCTGGCTGCGAGCTATCAGCAAATATTCACATTTTGGGAGCAGGGCTGTCTGAGGCGCCCGTCACGGAACAACTAAGCTACGTTTGAAGTTTGAGGAAGCAAGACAAGAAAGCAGCCCCAGTCTCTGTGCCTCTGTGCGAGCAGTGCCATGGGCAGATGAGGCTGAGCAACAGCTTTCCAGGCTAGCCCTTTATGGCTGCCAACTATCTGCAGGCGTTAGCATTTTCAGAGCATGGCTGCCGGAGGCCCCATTCACGGACCACCAAAGATACGTTTGAAGTTTGAGGTCGCAAGACAAGCAAGCAGCCCCAGTCTCTGTGCCTCTGTGCGAGCAGTGCCATGGGCAGATGAGGCTGAGCAACAGCTTTCCAGGCTAGCTCTTTCTGCCTGAGAGCTATCTGCAGACGTTCGCATTTTGGGAGCAGGGCTGCCGGAGGCCCCATGCACGGACCACCTAAGCTACGTTTGAAGTTTGAGGAAGCAAGACAAGCAAGCAGCCCCAGTCTCTGTGCCTCTGTGCGAGCAGTGCCATGGGCAGATGAGGCTGAGCAACAGCTTTCCAGGCTAGCTCTTTCTGGCTGCCAGCTATCTGCAGATGTTCATATTTTGGGAGCAGGGCTGCCGGAGGCTTCCTGCACGGACCACCTAAGATACGTTTGAAGTTTGAGGTGGCAAGACAAGCAAGCAGCCCCAGTCTCTGTGCCTCTGTGCGAGCAGTGCCATGGGCAGATGAGGCTGAGCAACAGCTTTCCTGGCTAGCTTTTTATGGCTGCCAGATATCTGCAGACATTCGCATTTTCGGAGAAGGGCTGCCGGAGGCCCCATGCACTGACCACCAAAGCTACATTTGAGCTTTCAGGGAGCAAGACAAGCAAGCAGCCCCAGTCTCTGTGCCTCTGTGCGAGCAGTGCCATGGGCAGATGAGGCTGAGCAACAGCTTTCCAGGCTAGCTCTTTCTGGCTGCGAGCTATCTGCAGACGTTCGCATTTTCGGAGCATGGCTGCCGAAGGCCCCCGGCACGGACCACTTAAGCAATTTTTGAAGTGTCAGGAGGCAAGACAAGCAAGCAGCCCCAGACTCTGTGCCTCTGTGCGAGCAGTGCCATGGGCAGATGAAGCTGAGCAACAGCTTTCCAGGCTAGCTCTTTCCGCCTGCAAGCTATCTGTAGATGTTCGCATTTTCGGAGAAGGGCTGCCGCAGGCGCCCTACACGGACCACCTGAGATACGTTTGAAGTTTGAGGTGGCAAGACAAGCAAGCAGCCCCAGTCTCTGTGCCTCTGTGCGAGCAGTGCCATGGGCAGATGAGGCTGAGCAACAGCTTTCCAGGCTAGCTATTTCTGGCTGCGAGCTATCTGCAGATATTCACATTTTGGGAGAAGGGCTGTCTGAGGCGCCCGTCACGGAACAACTAAGCTACGTTTGAAGTTTGAGGAAGCAAGACAAGCAAGCAGCCCCAGTCTCTGTGCCTCTGTGCGAGCAGTGCCATGGGCAGATGAGGCTGAGCAACAGCTTTCCAGGCTAGCCCTTTATGGCTGCCAACTATCTGCAGACGTTCGCATTTTCGGAGCATGGCTGCCGAAGGCCCCCAGCACGGACCACTTAAGCGTTTTTTGAAGTGTCAGGAGTCAAGACAAGCAAGCAGCCCCAGTCTCTGTGCCTCTGTGCGAGCAGTGCCATGGGCAGATGAGGCTGAGCAACAGCTTTCCAGGCTAGCTCTTTCTGCCTGCGAGCTATCTGCAGACGTTCGCATTTTGGGAGAAGGGCTGCCGGAGAAGCCCTACACGGACCACCTAAGATACGTTTGAAGTTTGAGGTGGCAAGACAAGCAAGCAGCCCCACTCTCTGTGCCTCTGTGCGAGCAGTGCCATGGGCAGATGAGGCTGAGCAACAGCTTTCCAGGGTAGCTCTTTCTGGCTGCGAGCTATCTGCAGACGTTCGAATTTTCGGAGAAGGGCTGCCGGAGGCCCCATGCACTGACCACCAAAGCTACATTTGAAGTTTAAGGGAGCAAGACAAGCAAGCAGCCCCAGTTTCTGTGCCTCTGTGCGAGCAGTGCCATGGGCAGATGAGGCTGAGCAACAGCTTTCCAGCGTAGCTATTTCTGCCTGCGAGCTATCTGCAGACGTTCGCATTTTTGGAGCATGGCTGCCGAAGGCCCCCGGCACGGACCACTTAAGCTATTTTTGAAGTGTCAGGAGGCAAGACAAGCAAGCAGCCCCAGACTCTGTGCCTCTGTGCGAGCAGTGCCATGGGCAGATGAAGCTGAGCAACAGCTTTCCAGGCTAGCTCTTTCCGCCTGCAAGCTATCTGTAGACGTTCGCATTTTCGGAGAACGGATGACGGAGCCGCCCTACACGGACCACCTAAGATACGTTTGAAGTTTCAGGGGGCAAGACAAGAAAGCAGCCCCAGTCTCTGTGCCTCTGTGCGAGCAGTGCCATGGGCAGATGAGGCTGAGCAACAGCTTTCCAGGCTAGCCCTTTATGGCTGCCAACTATCTGCAGGCGTTAGCATTTTCAGAGCATGGCTGCCGGATGCCCCATTCACGGACCACCAAAGATACGTTTGAAGTTTGAGGTCGCAAGACAAGCAAGCAGCCCCAGTCTCTGTGCCTCTGTGCGAGCAGTGCCATGGGCAGATGAGGCTGAGCAACAGCTTTCCAGGCTAGCTATTTCTGGCTGCGAGCTATCTGCAGATATTCACATTTTGGGAGCAGATCTGCCGGAGGAGACATGCACGGACCACCTAAGATACGTTTGAAGTTTGAGGAAGCAAGACAAGCAAGCAGCCCCAGTGTCTGTGCCTCTGTGCGAGCAGTGCCATGGGCAGATGAGGCTGAGCAACAGCTTTCCAGGCTAGCTCTTTCTGGCTGCCAGCTATCTGCAGATGTTCATATTTTGGGAGCAGGGCTGCCGGAGGCTTCCTGCACGGACCACCTAAGATACGTTTGAAGTTTGAGGTGGCAAGACAAGCAAGCAGCCCCAGTCTCTGTGCCTCTGTGCGAGCAGTGCCATGGGCAGATGAGGCTGAGCAACAGCTTTCCTGGCTAGCATTTTATGGCTGCCAGATATCTGCAGACATTCGCATTTTCGGAGAAGGGCTGCCGGAGGCCCCATGCACTGACCACCAAAGCTACATTTGAGCTTTCAGGGAGCAAGACAAGCAAGCAGCCCAAGTCTCTGTGCCTCTGTGCGAGCAGTGGCATGGGCAGATGAGGCTGAGCAACAGCTTTCCAGGCTAGCTCTTTCTGGCTCGAGCTATCTGCAGACGTTCGCATTATCGGAGCAGGGCTGCCAGAGCCTCTCTGCACGGACTGCCAAAGTTATGTTTGAAGTTTGAGGTGGCAAGACAAGCAAGCAGCCCCAGTCTCTGTGCCTCTGTGCGAGCAGTGCCATGGGCAGATGAGGCTGAGCAACAGCTTTCCAGGCTAGCTATATCTGACTGCGAGCTATCTGCAGATATTCACATTTTGGGAGCAGGGCTGCCGGAGGGGACATGCAAGGACCACCAAAGCTACATTTGAAGTTTGAGGGGGCAAAACAAGCAAGCAGCCAAAGTCTCTGTGCCTCTGTGCGAGCAGTGCCATGGGCAGATGAGGCTGAGCAACAGCTTTCCAGGCTAGCTCTGTCGGGCTGCCAGCTATCTGCAGACGTTCGCATTTTCGGAGAAGGGCTACCGGAGGCCCCATTCACGGACAACTAAAACTACATTTGAAGTTTGAGGTGGCAAAACAAGCAAGCAGCCCCAGTCTCTGTGCCTCTGTGCGAGCAGTGCCATGGGCAGATGAGGCTGAGCAACAGCTTTCCAGGCTAGCTCTTTCTGCCTGCGAGCTATCGGCAGACGTTCGCATTTTAAGAGCAGGGCTGCCGGAGACTCTGTGCACGGACTGCCAAAGATATGTTTGAAGTTTGAGGTGGCAAGACAAGCAAGCAGCCCCAGTCTCTGTGCCTCTGTGCGAGCAGTGCCATGGGCAGATGAGGCTGAGCAACAGCTTTCCAGGCTAGCTCTTTCTGCCTGCGAGCTATCTGCAGACGTTCGCATTTTGGGAGAAGAGCTGCCGGAGAAGCCCTACACGGACCACCTAAGATACGTTTGAAGTTTGAGGTGGCAAGACAAGCAAGCAGCCCCAGTCTCTGTGCCTCTGTGCGAGCAGTGCCATGGGCAGATGAGGCTGAGCAACAGCTTTCCAGGCTAGCTCCTTCTGCCTGCGAGCTATCTGCAGACGTTCGAATTTTCGGAGAAGGGCTGCCGGAGGCCCCATGCACTGACCACCAAAGCTACATTTGAAGTTTCAGGGAGCAAGACAATCAAGCAGCCCCAGTTTCTGTGCCTCTGTGCGAGCAGTGCCATGGGCAGATGAGGCTGAGCAACAGCTTTCCAGGCTAGCTCTTTCTGGCTGCCAGCTATCTGCAGATGTTCATATTTTGGGAGCAGGGCTGCCGGAGGCTTCCTGCACGGACCACCTAAGATACGTTTGAAGTTTGAGGTGGCAAGACAAGCAAGCAGCCCCAGTCTCTGTGCCTCTGTGCGAGCAGTGCCATGGGCAGATGAGGCTGAGCAACAGCTTTCCTGGCAAGCTTTTTATGGCTGCCAGATATCTGCAGACATTAGCATTTTCGGAGAAGGGCTGCCGGAGGACCCATGCACTGACCACCAAAGCTACATTTGAGCTTTCAGGGAGCAAGACAAGCAAGCAGTTTCACTCTCTGTGCCTCTGTGCGAGCAGTGCCATGGGCAGATGAGGCTGAGCAACAGCTTTCCAGGCTAGCTCTTTCTGGCTCGAGCTATCTGCAGACGTTCGCATTTTCAGAGCAGGGCTGCCAGAGCCTCTCTGCACGGACTGCCAAAGTTATGTTTGAAGTTTGAGGTGGCAAGACAAGCAAGCAGCCCCAGTCTCTGTGCCTCTGTGCGAGCAGTGCCATGGGCAGATGAGGCTGAGCAACAGCTTTCCAGGCTAGCTCTTTCTGCCTGCGAGCTATCTGCAGACACTCGAATTTTCAGAGAAGGGCTGCCGGAGGCCCCATTCACGGACCACTAAAAATACATTAGAAGTCTGAGGGGGCAAAACAAGCAAGCAGCCCCAGTCTCTGTGCCTCTGTGCGAGCAGTGCCATGGGCAGATGAGGCTGAGCAACAGCTTTCCAGGCTAGCTCTTTCTGCCTGCAAGCTATCTGCAGACGTTCGCATTTTAAGAGCATGGCTCCGGAAGGCCCCCAGCACGGACCACTTAAGCTATTTTTGAAGTGTCAGGAGTCAAGACAAGCAAGCAGCCCCAATCTCTGTGCCTCTGTGCGAGCAGTGCCATGGGCAGATGAGGCTGAGCAACAGCTTTCCAGGCTAGCTCTTTCTGCCTGCGAGCTATCGGCAGACGTTCGCATTTTAAGAGCAGTGCTGCCGGAGACTCTGTGCACGGACTGCCAAAGTTATGTTTGAAGTTTGAGGTGGCAAGACAAGCAAGCAGCCCCAGTCTCTGTGCCTCTGTGCGAGCAGTGCCATGGGCAGATGAGGCTGAGCAACAGCTTTCCAGGCTAGCTCTTTCTGCCTGCGAGCTATCTGCAGACGTTCGCATTTTGGGAGAAGGGCTGCCGGAGAAGCCCTACACGGACCACCTAAGATACGTTTGAAGTTTGAGGTGGCAAGACAAGCAAGCAGCCCCAGTCTCTGTGCCTCTGTGCGAGCAGTGCCATGGGCAGATGAGGCTGAGCAACAGCTTTCCAGGCTAGCTCTTTCTGCCTGCGAGCTATCTGCAGACGTTCGAATTTTCGGAGAAGGGCTGCCGGAGGCCCCATGCACTGACCACCAAAGCTACATTTGAAGTTTCAGGGAGCAAGACAAGCAAGCAGCCCCAGTTTCTGTGCCTCTGTGCGAGCAGTGCCATGGGCAGATGAGGCTGAGCAACAGCTTTCCAGGCTAGCCCTTTATGGCTGCCAACTATCTGCAGGCGTTAGCATTTTCAGAGCATGGCTGCCGGATGCCCCATTCACGGACCACCAAAGATACGTTTGAAGTTTGAGGTCGCAAGACAAGCAAGCAGCCCCAGTCTCTGTGCCTCTGTGCGAGCAGTGCCATGGGCAGATGAGGCTGAGCAACAGCTTTCCAGGCTAGCTCTTTCTGCCTGAGAGCTATCTGCAGATGTTCGCAATTTGGGAGCAGGGCTGCCGGAGGCCCCATGCACGGACCACCTAAGCTACGTTTGAAGTTTGAGGAAGCAAGACAAGCAAGCAGCCCCAGTGTCTGTGCCTCTGTGCGAGCAGTGCCATGGGCAGATGAGGCTGAGCAACAGCTTTCCAGGCTAGCTCTTTCTGGCTGCCAGCTATCTGCAGATGTTCATATTTTGGGAGCAGGGCTGCCGGAGGCTTCCTGCACGGACCACCTAAGATACGTTTGAAGTTTGAGGTGGCAAGACAAGCAAGCAGCCCCAGTCTCTGTGCCTCTGTGCGAGCAGTGCCATGGGCAGATGAGGCTGAGCAACAGCTTTCCTGGCTAGCTTTTTATGGCTGCCAGATATCTGCAGACATTCGCATTTTCGGAGAAGGGCTGCCGGAGGCCCCATGCACTGACCACCAAAGCTACATTTGAGCTTTCAGGGAGCAAGACAAGCAAGCAGCCCCAGTCTCTGTGCCTCTGTGCGAGCAGTGCCATGGGCAGATGAGGCTGAGCAACAGCTTTCAAGGCTAGCTCTTTCTGGCTGCGAGCTCTCTGCAGACATTCGCATTTTCGGAGCATGGCTGCCGAAGGCCCCCGGCACGGACCACTTAAGCTATTTTTGAAGTGTCAGGAGGCAAGACAAGCAAGCAGCCCCAGACTCTGTGCCTCTATGCGAGCAGTGCCATGGGCAGATGAGGCTGAGGAACAGCTTTCCAGGCTAGCTCTTTCTGGCTGCCAGCTATCTGCAGACGTTCGCATTTTGGGAGAAGGGCTGCCGGAGGCGCCCTATACGGACCACCTAAGATACGTTTGAAGTTTGAGGTGGCAAGACAAGCAAGCAGCCCCAGTCTCTGTGCCTCTGTGCGAGCAGTGCCATGGGCAGATGAGGCTGAGCAACAGCTTTCCAGGCTAGCTATTTCTGGCTGCGAGCTATCTGCAGATATTCACATTTTGGGATCAGGGCTGCCGGAGGCGCCCTACATGGACCACCTAAGCTACGTTTGAAGTTTGAGTGAGCAAGACAAGCAAGCAGCCCCAGTCTCTGTGCCTCTGTGCGAGCAGTGCCATGGGCAGATGAGGCTGAGCAACAGCTTTCCAGGCTAGCCCTTTATGGCTGCCAACTAGCTGCAGACGTTAGCATTTTCAGAGCATGGCTGCCGGAGGCCCCATTCACGGACCACCAAAGCTACGTTTGAAGTTTGAGGAAGCAAGACAAGCAAGCAGCCCCAGTTTCTGTGCCTCTGTGCGAGCAGTGCCATGGGCAGATGAGGATGAGCAACAGCTTTCCAGGCTAGCTCTTTCTGGCTGCGAGCTATCTGCAGTCGTTCGCATTTTGGGAGAAGGGCTGCCGGAGGCCCCATTCACGGACCACTAAATATACATTAGAAGTCTGAGGGGGCAAAACAAGCAAGCAGCCCCAGTCTCTGTGCCTCTGTGCGAGCAGTGCCATGGGCAGATGAGGCTGAGCAACAACTTTCCAGGCTAGCTCTTTCTGCCTGCAAGCTATCTGCAGACGTTCGCATTTTAAGAGCATGGCTGCGGAAGGCCCCCAGCACGGACCACTTAAGCTATTTTTGAAGTGTCAGGAGTCAAGACAAGCAAGCAGCCCCAATCTCTGTGCCTCTGTGCGAGCAGTGCCATGGGCAGATGAGGCTGAGCAACAGCTTTCCAGGCTAGCTCTTTCTGCCTGCGAGCTATCGGCAGACGTTCGCACTTTAAGAGCAGGGCTGCCGGAGACTCTGTGCACGGACTGCCAAAGTTATGTTTGAAGTTTGAGGTGGCAAGACAAGCAAGCAGCCCCAGTCTCTGTGCCTCTGTGCGAGCAGTGCCATGGGCAGATGAGGCTGAGCAACAGCTTTCCAGGCTAGCTCTTTCTGCCTGCGAGCTATCTGCAGGCGTTCGCATTTTGGGAGAAGGGCTGCCGGAGAAGCCCTACACGGACCACCTAAGATACGTTTGAAGTTTGAGGTGGCAAGACAAGCAAGCAGCCCCAGTCTCTGTGCCTCTGTGCGAGCAGTGCCATGGGCAGATGAGGCTGAGCAACAGCTTTCCAGGCTAGCTCTTTCTGCCTGCGAGCTATCTGCAGACGTTCGAATTTTCGGAGAAGGGCTGCCGGAGGCCCCATGCACTGACCACCAAAGCTACATTTGAAGTTTCAGGGAGCAAGACAAGCAAGCAGCCCCAGTTTCTGTGCCTCTGTGCGAGCAGTGCCATGGGCAGATGAGGCTGAGCAACAGCTTTCCAGCGTAGCTATTTCTGCCTGCGAGCTATCTGCAGACGTTCGCATTTTTGGAGCATGGCTGCCGAAGGCCCCCGGCACGGACCACTTAAGCTATTTTTGAAGTGTCAGGAGGCAAGACAAGCAAGCAGCCCCAGACTCTGTGCCTCTGTGCGAGCAGTGCCATGGGCAGATGAAGCTGAGCAACAGCTTTCCAGGCTAGCTCTTTCCGCCTGCAAGCTATCTGTAGACGTTCGCATTTTCGGAGAACGGATGACGGAGGCGCCCTACACGGACCACCTAAGATACGTTTGAAGTTTCAGGGGGCAAGACAAGAAAGCAGCCCCAGTCTCTGTGCCTCTGTGCGAGCAGTGCCATGGGCAGATGAGGCTGAGCAACAGCTTTCCAGGCTAGCTATTTCTGGCTGCGAGCTATCAGCAGATATTCACATTTTGGGAGCAGGGCTGTCTGAGGCGCCCGTCACGGAACAACTAAGCTACGTTTGAAGTTTGAGGAAGCAAGACAAGCAACCAGCCCCAGTGTCTGTGCCTCTGTGCGAGCAGTGCCATGGGCAGATGAGGCTGAGCAACAGCTTTCCAGGCTAGCCCTTTATGGCTGCCAACTATCTGCAGGCGTTAGCATTTTCAGAGCATGGCTGCCGGATGCCCCATTCACGGACCACCAAAGATACGTTTGAAGTTTGAGGTCGCAAGACAAGCAAGCAGCCCCAGTCTCTGTGCCTCTGTGCGAGCAGTGCCACGGGCAGATGAGGCTGAGCAACAGCTTTCCAGGCTAGCTCTTTCTGGCTGCCAGCTATCTGCAGATGTTCATATTTTGGGAGCAGGGCTGCCGGAGGCTTCCTGCACGGACCACCTAAGATACGTTTGAAGTTTGAGGTGGCAAGACAAGCAAGCAGCCCCAGTCTCTGTGCCTCTGTGCGAGCAGTGCCATGGGCAGATGAGGCTGAGCAACAGCTTTCCTGGCTAGCTTTTTATGGCTGCCAGATATCTGCAGACATTCGCATTTTCGGAGAAGGGCTGCCGGAGGCCCCATGCACTGACCACCAAAGCTACATTTGAGCTTTCAGGGAGCAAGACAAGCAAGCAGCCCCAGTCTCTGTGCCTCTGTGCGAGCAGTGGCATGGGCAGATGAGGCTGAGCAACAGCTTTCCAGGCTAGCTCTTTCTGGCTTGAGCTATCTGCAGACGTTCGCATTTTCAGAGCAGGGCTGCCAGAGCCTCTCTGCACGGACTGCCAAAGTTATGTTTGAAGTTTGAGGTGGCAAGACAAGCAAGCAGCCCCAGTCTCTGTGCCTCTGTGCGAGCAGTGCCATGGGCAGATGAGGCTGAGCAACAGCTTTCCAGGCTAGCTCTTTCTGCCTGCGAGCTATCTGCAGACGTTCGCATTTTGGGAGAAGAGCTGCCGGAGAAGCCCTACACGGACCACCTAAGATACGTTTGAAGTTTGAGGTGGCAAGACAAGCAAGCAGCCCCAGTCTCTGTGCCTCTGTGCGAGCAGTGCCATGGGCAGATGAGGCTGAGCAACAGCTTTCCAGGCTAGCTCCTTCTGCCTGCGAGCTATCTGCAGACGTTCGAATTTTCGGAGAAGGGCTGCCGGAGGCCCCATGCACTGACCACCAAAGCTACATTTGAAGTTTCAGGGAGCAAGACAATCAAGCAGCCCCAGTTTCTGTGCCTCTGTGCGAGCAGTGCCATGGGCAGATGAGGCTGAGCAACAGCTTTCCAGGCTAGCTCTTTCTGGCTGCCAGCTATCTGCAGATGTTCATATTTTGGGAGCAGGGCTGCCGGAGGCTTCCTGCACGGACCACCTAAGATACGTTTGAAGTTTGAGGTGGCAAGACAAGCAAGCAGCCCCAGTCTCTGTGCCTCTGTGCGAGCAGTGCCATGGGCAGATGAGGCTGAGCAACAGCTTTCCTGGCAAGCTTTTTATGGCTGCCAGATATCTGCAGACATTAGCATTTTCGGAGAAGGGCTGCCGGAGGACCCATGCACTGACCACCAAAGCTACATTTGAGCTTTCAGGGAGCAAGACAAGCAAGCAGTTTCACTCTCTGTGCCTCTGTGCGAGCAGTGCCATGGGCAGATGAGGCTGAGCAACAGCTTTCCAGGCTAGCTCTTTCTGGCTCGAGCTATCTGCAGACGTTCGCATTTTCAGAGCAGGGCTGCCAGAGCCTCTCTGCACGGACTGCCAAAGTTATGTTTGAAGTTTGAGGTGGCAAGACAAGCAAGCAGCCCCAGTCTCTGTGCCTCTGTGCGAGCAGTGCCATGGGCAGATGAGGCTGAGCAACAGCTTTCCAGGCTAGCTCTTTCTGCCTGCGAGCTATCTGCAGACACTCGAATTTTCAGAGAAGGGCTGCCGGAGGCCCCATTCACGGACCACTAAAAATACATTAGAAGTCTGAGGGGGCAAAACAAGCAAGCAGCCCCAGTCTCTGTGCCTCTGTGCGAGCAGTGCCATGGGCAGATGAGGCTGAGCAACAGCTTTCCAGGCTAGCTCTTTCTGCCTGCAAGCTATCTGCAGACGTTCGCATTTTAAGAGCATGGCTCCGGAAGGCCCCCAGCACGGACCACTTAAGCTATTTTTGAAGTGTCAGGAGTCAAGACAAGCAAGCAGCCCCAATCTCTGTGCCTCTGTGCGAGCAGTGCCATGGGCAGATGAGGCTGAGCAACAGCTTTCCAGGCTAGCTCTTTCTGCCTGCGAGCTATCGGCAGACGTTCGCATTTTAAGAGCAGTGCTGCCGGAGACTCTGTGCACGGACTGCCAAAGTTATGTTTGAAGTTTGAGGTGGCAAGACAAGCAAGCAGCCCCAGTCTCTGTGCCTCTGTGCGAGCAGTGCCATGGGCAGATGAGGCTGAGCAACAGCTTTCCAGGCTAGCTCTTTCTGCCTGCGAGCTATCTGCAGACGTTCGCATTTTGGGAGAAGGGCTGCCGGAGAAGCCCTACACGGACCACCTAAGATACGTTTGAAGTTTGAGGTGGCAAGACAAGCAAGCAGCCCCAGTCTCTGTGCCTCTGTGCGAGCAGTGCCATGGGCAGATGAGGCTGAGCAACAGCTTTCCAGGCTAGCTCTTTCTGCCTGCGAGCTATCTGCAGACGTTCGAATTTTCGGAGAAGGGCTGCCGGAGGCCCCATGCACTGACCACCAAAGCTACATTTGAAGTTTCAGGGAGCAAGACAAGCAAGCAGCCCCAGTTTCTGTGCCTCTGTGCGAGCAGTGCCATGGGCAGATGAGGCTGAGCAACAGCTTTCCAGGCTAGCCCTTTATGGCTGCCAACTATCTGCAGGCGTTAGCATTTTCAGAGCATGGCTGCCGGATGCCCCATTCACGGACCACCAAAGATACGTTTGAAGTTTGAGGTCGCAAGACAAGCAAGCAGCCCCAGTCTCTGTGCCTCTGTGCGAGCAGTGCCATGGGCAGATGAGGCTGAGCAACAGCTTTCCAGGCTAGCTCTTTCTGCCTGAGAGCTATCTGCAGATGTTCGCAATTTGGGAGCAGGGCTGCCGGAGGCCCCATGCACGGACCACCTAAGCTACGTTTGAAGTTTGAGGAAGCAAGACAAGCAAGCAGCCCCAGTGTCTGTGCCTCTGTGCGAGCAGTGCCATGGGCAGATGAGGCTGAGCAACAGCTTTCCAGGCTAGCTCTTTCTGGCTGCCAGCTATCTGCAGATGTTCATATTTTGGGAGCAGGGCTGCCGGAGGCTTCCTGCACGGACCACCTAAGATACGTTTGAAGTTTGAGGTGGCAAGACAAGCAAGCAGCCCCAGTCTCTGTGCCTCTGTGCGAGCAGTGCCATGGGCAGATGAGGCTGAGCAACAGCTTTCCTGGCTAGCTTTTTATGGCTGCCAGATATCTGCAGACATTCGCATTTTCGGAGAAGGGCTGCCGGAGGCCCCATGCACTGACCACCAAAGCTACATTTGAGCTTTCAGGGAGCAAGACAAGCAAGCAGCCCCAGTCTCTGTGCCTCTGTGCGAGCAGTGCCATGGGCAGATGAGGCTGAGCAACAGCTTTCAAGGCTAGCTCTTTCTGGCTGCGAGCTCTCTGCAGACATTCGCATTTTCGGAGCATGGCTGCCGAAGGCCCCCGGCACGGACCACTTAAGCTATTTTTGAAGTGTCAGGAGGCAAGACAAGCAAGCAGCCCCAGACTCTGTGCCTCTATGCGAGCAGTGCCATGGGCAGATGAGGCTGAGGAACAGCTTTCCAGGCTAGCTCTTTCTGGCTGCCAGCTATCTGCAGACGTTCGCATTTTGGGAGAAGGGCTGCCGGAGGCGCCCTATACGGACCACCTAAGATACGTTTGAAGTTTGAGGTGGCAAGACAAGCAAGCAGCCCCAGTCTCTGTGCCTCTGTGCGAGCAGTGCCATGGGCAGATGAGGCTGAGCAACAGCTTTCCAGGCTAGCTATTTCTGGCTGCGAGCTATCTGCAGATATTCACATTTTGGGATCAGGGCTGCCGGAGGCGCCCTACATGGACCACCTAAGCTACGTTTGAAGTTTGAGTGAGCAAGACAAGCAAGCAGCCCCAGTCTCTGTGCCTCTGTGCGAGCAGTGCCATGGGCAGATGAGGCTGAGCAACAGCTTTCCAGGCTAGCCCTTTATGGCTGCCAACTAGCTGCAGACGTTAGCATTTTCAGAGCATGGCTGCCGGAGGCCCCATTCACGGACCACCAAAGCTACGTTTGAAGTTTGAGGAAGCAAGACAAGCAAGCAGCCCCAGTTTCTGTGCCTCTGTGCGAGCAGTGCCATGGGCAGATGAGGATGAGCAACAGCTTTCCAGGCTAGCTCTTTCTGGCTGCGAGCTATCTGCAGTCGTTCGCATTTTGGGAGAAGGGCTGCCGGAGGCCCCATTCACGGACCACTAAATATACATTAGAAGTCTGAGGGGGCAAAACAAGCAAGCAGCCCCAGTCTCTGTGCCTCTGTGCGAGCAGTGCCATGGGCAGATGAGGCTGAGCAACAACTTTCCAGGCTAGCTCTTTCTGCCTGCAAGCTATCTGCAGACGTTCGCATTTTAAGAGCATGGCTGCGGAAGGCCCCCAGCACGGACCACTTAAGCTATTTTTGAAGTGTCAGGAGTCAAGACAAGCAAGCAGCCCCAATCTCTGTGCCTCTGTGCGAGCAGTGCCATGGGCAGATGAGGCTGAGCAACAGCTTTCCAGGCTAGCTCTTTCTGCCTGCGAGCTATCGGCAGACGTTCGCACTTTAAGAGCAGGGCTGCCGGAGACTCTGTGCACGGACTGCCAAAGTTATGTTTGAAGTTTGAGGTGGCAAGACAAGCAAGCAGCCCCAGTCTCTGTGCCTCTGTGCGAGCAGTGCCATGGGCAGATGAGGCTGAGCAACAGCTTTCCAGGCTAGCTCTTTCTGCCTGCGAGCTATCTGCAGGCGTTCGCATTTTGGGAGAAGGGCTGCCGGAGAAGCCCTACACGGACCACCTAAGATACGTTTGAAGTTTGAGGTGGCAAGACAAGCAAGCAGCCCCAGTCTCTGTGCCTCTGTGCGAGCAGTGCCATGGGCAGATGAGGCTGAGCAACAGCTTTCCAGGCTAGCTCTTTCTGCCTGCGAGCTATCTGCAGACGTTCGAATTTTCGGAGAAGGGCTGCCGGAGGCCCCATGCACTGACCACCAAAGCTACATTTGAAGTTTCAGGGAGCAAGACAAGCAAGCAGCCCCAGTTTCTGTGCCTCTGTGCGAGCAGTGCCATGGGCAGATGAGGCTGAGCAACAGCTTTCCAGCGTAGCTATTTCTGCCTGCGAGCTATCTGCAGACGTTCGCATTTTTGGAGCATGGCTGCCGAAGGCCCCCGGCACGGACCACTTAAGCTATTTTTGAAGTGTCAGGAGGCAAGACAAGCAAGCAGCCCCAGACTCTGTGCCTCTGTGCGAGCAGTGCCATGGGCAGATGAAGCTGAGCAACAGCTTTCCAGGCTAGCTCTTTCCGCCTGCAAGCTATCTGTAGACGTTCGCATTTTCGGAGAACGGATGACGGAGGCGCCCTACACGGACCACCTAAGATACGTTTGAAGTTTCAGGGGGCAAGACAAGAAAGCAGCCCCAGTCTCTGTGCCTCTGTGCGAGCAGTGCCATGGGCAGATGAGGCTGAGCAACAGCTTTCCAGGCTAGCTATTTCTGGCTGCGAGCTATCAGCAGATATTCACATTTTGGGAGCAGGGCTGTCTGAGGCGCCCGTCACGGAACAACTAAGCTACGTTTGAAGTTTGAGGAAGCAAGACAAGCAACCAGCCCCAGTGTCTGTGCCTCTGTGCGAGCAGTGCCATGGGCAGATGAGGCTGAGCAACAGCTTTCCAGGCTAGCCCTTTATGGCTGCCAACTATCTGCAGGCGTTAGCATTTTCAGAGCATGGCTGCCGGATGCCCCATTCACGGACCACCAAAGATACGTTTGAAGTTTGAGGTCGCAAGACAAGCAAGCAGCCCCAGTCTCTGTGCCTCTGTGCGAGCAGTGCCACGGGCAGATGAGGCTGAGCAACAGCTTTCCAGGCTAGCTCTTTCTGGCTGCCAGCTATCTGCAGATGTTCATATTTTGGGAGCAGGGCTGCCGGAGGCTTCCTGCACGGACCACCTAAGATACGTTTGAAGTTTGAGGTGGCAAGACAAGCAAGCAGCCCCAGTCTCTGTGCCTCTGTGCGAGCAGTGCCATGGGCAGATGAGGCTGAGCAACAGCTTTCCTGGCTAGCTTTTTATGGCTGCCAGATATCTGCAGACATTCGCATTTTCGGAGAAGGGCTGCCGGAGGCCCCATGCACTGACCACCAAAGCTACATTTGAGCTTTCAGGGAGCAAGACAAGCAAGCAGCCCCAGTCTCTGTGCCTCTGTGCGAGCAGTGGCATGGGCAGATGAGGCTGAGCAACAGCTTTCCAGGCTAGCTCTTTCTGGCTTGAGCTATCTGCAGACGTTCGCATTTTCAGAGCAGGGCTGCCAGAGCCTCTCTGCACGGACTGCCAAAGTTATGTTTGAAGTTTGAGGTGGCAAGACAAGCAAGCAGCCCCAGTCTCTGTGCCTCTGTGCGAGCAGTGCCATGGGCAGATGAGGCTGAGCAACAGCTTTCCAGGCTAGCTCTGTCGGGCTGCCAGCTATCTGCAGACGTTCGCATTTTCGGAGAAGGGCTACCGGAGGCCCCATTCACGGACAACTAAAACTACATTTGAAGTTTGAGGTGGCAAAACAAGCAAGCAGCCCCAGTCTCTGTGCCTCTGTGCGAGCAGTGCCATGGACAGATGAGGCTGAGCAACAGCTTTCCAGGCTAGCTCTTTCTGCCTGCGAGCTATCGGCAGACGTTCGCATTTTGGGAGAAGGGCTGCCGGAGACTCTGTGCACGGACTGCCAAAGATATGTTTGAAGTTTGAGGTGGCAAGACAAGCAAGCAGCCCCAGTCTCTGTGCCTCTGTGCGAGCAGTGCCATGGGCAGATGAGGCTGAGCAACAGCTTTCCAGGCTAGCTCCTTCTGCCTGCGAGCTATCTGCAGACGTTCGCATTTTGGGAGAAGGGCTGCCGGAGGCCCCATGCACTGACCACCAAAGCTACATTTGAAGTTTCAGGGAGCAAGACAAGCAAGCAGCCCCAGTTTCTGTGCCTCTGTGCGAGCAGTGCCATGGGCAGATGAGGCTGAGCAACAGCTTTCCTGGCTAGTTTTATGGCTGCCAGATATCTGCAGACATTCGCATTTTCGGAGAAGGGCTGCCGGAGGCGCCCTACACGGACCACCTAAGATACGTTTGAAGTTTCAGGGGGCAAGACAAACAAGCAGCCCCAGTCTCTGTGCCTCTGTGCGAGCAGTGCCATGGGCAGATGAGGCTGAGCAACAGCTTTCCAGGCTAGCTATTTCTGGCTGCGAGCTATCTGCAGATATTCACATTTTGGGAGAAGGGCTGTCTGAGGCGCCCGTCACGGAACAACTAAGCTACGTTTGAAGTTTGAGGAAGCAAGACAAGCAAGCAGTCCCAGTCTCTGTACCTCTGTGCGAGCAGTGCCATGGGCAGATGAGGCTGAGCAACAGCTTTCCAGGCCAGCCCTTTATGGCTGCCAACTATCTGCAGACGTTCGCATTTTCGGAGCATGGCTGCCGAAGGCCCCCAGCACGGACCACTTAAGCTATTTTTGAAGTGTCAGGAGGCAAGACAAGCAAGCAGCCCCAGACTCTGTGCCTCTGTGCGAGCAGTGCCATGGGCAGATGAGGCTGAGCAACAGCTTTCCAGGCTAGCTCTTTCTGCCTGCGAGCTATCGGCAGACGTTCGCATTTTAAGAGCAGGGCTGCCGGAGTCTCTCTGCACGAACTGCCAAAGTTATGTTTGAAGTTTGAGGTGGCAAGACAAGCAAGCAGCCCCAGTCTCTGTGCCTCTGTGCGAGCAGTGCCATGGGCAGATGAGGCTGAGGAACAGCTTTCCAGGCTAGCTCTTTCTGGCTGCCAGCTATCTGCAGACGTTCGCATTTTGGGAGAAGGGCTGCCGGAGGCGCCCTATACGGACCACCTAAGATACGTTTGAATTTTGAGGTGGCAAGACAAGCAAGCAGCCCCAGTCTCTGTGCCTCTGTGCGAGCAGTGCCATGGGCAGATGAGGCTGAGCAACAGCTTTCCAGGCTACCTATTTCTGGCTGCGAGCTATCTGCAGATATTCACATTTTGGGATCAGGGCTGCCGGAGGCGCCCTACATGGACCACCTAAGCTACGTTTGAAGTTTGAGTGAGCAAGACAAGCAAGCAGCCCCAGTCTCTGTGCCTCTGTGCGAGCAGTGCCATGGGCAGATGAGGCTGAGCAACAGCTTTCCAGGCTAGCCCTTTATGGCTGCCAACTAGCTGCAGACGTTAGCATTTTCAGAGCATGGCTGCCGGAGGCCCCATTCACGGACCACCAAAGCTACGTTTGAAGTTTGAGGAAGCAAGACAAGCAAGCAGCCCCAGTTTCTGTGCCTCTGTGCGAGCAGTGCCATGGGCAGATGAGGATGAGCAACAGCTTTCCAGGCTAGCTCTTTCTGGCTGCGAGCTATCTGCAGACGTTCGCATTTTGGGAGAAGGGCTGCCGGAGGCCCCATTCACGGACCACTAAATATACATTAGAAGTCTGAGGGGGCAAAACAAGCAAGCAGCCAAAGTCTCTGTGCCTCTGTGCGAGCAGTGCCATGGGCAGATGAGGCTGAGCAACAACTTTCCAGGCTAGCTCTTTCTGCCTGCGAGCTATCGGCAGACGTTCGCATTTTAAGAGCAGGGCTGCCGGAGACTCTGTGCACGGACTGCCAAAGTTATGTTTGAAGTTTGAGGTGGCAAGACAAGCAAGCAGCCCCAGTCTCTGTGCCTCTGTGCGAGCAGTGCCATGGGCAGATGAGGCTGAGCAACAGCTTTCCAGGCTAGCTCTTTCTGCCTGCGAGCTATCTGCAGACGTTCGCATTTTGGGAGAAGGGCTGCCGGAGAAGCCCTACACGGACCACCTAAGATACGTTTGAAGTTTGAGGTGGCAAGACAAGCAAGCAGCCCCAGTCTCTGTGCCTCTGTGCGAGCAGTGCCATGGGCAGATGAGGCTGAGCAACAGCTTTCCAGGCTAGCTCTTTCTGCCTGCGAGCTATCTGCAGACGTTCGAATTTTCGGAGAAGGGCTGCCGGAGGCCCCATGCACTGACCACCAAAGCTACATTTGAAGTTTCAGGGAGCAAGACAAGCAAGCAGCCCCAGTTTCTGTGCCTCTGTGCGAGCAGTGCCATGGGCAGATGAGGCTGAGCAACAGCTTTCCAGCGTAGCTATTTCTGCCTGCGAGCTATCTGCAGACGTTCGCATTTTCGGAGCATGGCTGCCGAAGGCCCCCGGCACGGACCACTTAAGCTATTTTTGAAGTGTCAGGAGGCAAGACAAGCAAGCAGCCCCAGACTCTGTGCCTCTGTGCGAGCAGTGCCATGGGCAGATGAAGCTGAGCAACAGCTTTCCAGGCTAGCTCTTTCCGCCTGCAAGCTATCTGTAGACGTTCGCATTTTCGGAGAACGGATGACGGAGGCGCCCTACACGGACCACCTAAGATACGTTTGAAGTTTCAGGGGGCAAGACAAGAAAGCAGCCCCAGTCTCTGTGCCTCTGTGCGAGCAGTGCCATGGGCAGATGAGGCTGAGCAACAGCTTTCCAGGCTAGCTATTTCTGGCTGCGAGCTATCAGCAGATATTCACATTTTGGGAGCAGGGCTGTCTGAGGCGCCCGTCACGGAACAACTAAGCTACGTTTGAAGTTTGAGGAAGCAAGACAAGCAACCAGCCCCAGTGTCTGTGCCTCTGTGCGAGCAGTGCCATGGGCAGATGAGGCTGAGCAACAGCTTTCCAGGCTAGCCCTTTATGGCTGCCAACTATCTGCAGGCGTTAGCATTTTCAGAGCATGGCTGCCGGAGGCCCCATTCACGGACCACCAAAGATACGTTTGAAGTTTGAGGTCGCAAGACAAGCAAGCAGCCCCAGTCTCTGTGCCTCTGTGCGAGCAGTGCCACGGGCAGATGAGGCTGAGCAACAGCTTTCCAGGCTAGCTCTTTCTGGCTGCCAGCTATCTGCAGATGTTCATATTTTGGGAGCAGGGCTGCCGGAGGCTTCCTGCACGGACCACCTAAGATACGTTTGAAGTTTGAGGTGGCAAGACAAGCAAGCAGCCCCAGTCTCTGTGCCTCTGTGCGAGCAGTGCCATGGGCAGATGAGGCTGAGCAACAGCTTTCCTGGCTAGCTTTTTATGGCTGCCAGATATCTGCAGACATTCGCATTTTCGGAGAAGGGCTGCCGGAGGCCCCATGCACTGACCACCAAAGCTACATTTGAGCTTTCAGGGAGCAAGACAAGCAAGCAGCCCCAGTCTCTGTGCCTCTGTGCGAGCAGTGGCATGGGCAGATGAGGCTGAGCAACAGCTTTCCAGGCTAGCTCTTTCTGGCTTGAGCTATCTGCAGACGTTCGCATTTTCAGAGCAGGGCTGCCAGAGCCTCTCTGCACGGACTGCCAAAGTTATGTTTGAAGTTTGAGGTGGCAAGACAAGCAAGCAGCCCCAGTCTCTGTGCCTCTGTGCGAGCAGTGCCATGGGCAGATGAGGCTGAGCAACAGCTTTCCAGGCTAGCTCTGTCGGGCTGCCAGCTATCTGCAGACGTTCGCATTTTCGGAGAAGGGCTACCGGAGGCCCCATTCACGGACAACTAAAACTACATTTGAAGTTTGAGGTGGCAAAACAAGCAAGCAGCCCCAGTCTCTGTGCCTCTGTGCGAGCAGTGCCATGGACAGATGAGGCTGAGCAACAGCTTTCCAGGCTAGCTCTTTCTGCCTGCGAGCTATCGGCAGACGTTCGCATTTTAAGAGCAGGGCTGCCGGAGACTCTGTGCACGGACTGCCAAAGATATGTTTGAAGTTTGAGGTGGCAAGACAAGCAAGCAGCCCCAGTCTCTGTGCCTCTGTGCGAGCAGTGCCATGGGCAGATGAGGCTGAGCAACAGCTTTCCAGGCTAGCTCCTTCTGCCTGCGAGCTATCTGCAGACGTTCGAATTTTCGGAGAAGGGCTGCCGGAGGCCCCATGCACTGACCACCAAAGCTACATTTGAAGTTTCAGGGAGCAAGACAAGCAAGCAGCCCCAGTTTCTGTGCCTCTGTGCGAGCAGTGCCATGGGCAGATGAGGCTGAGCAACAGCTTTCCTGGCTAGCTTTTTATGGCTGCCAGATATCTGCAGACATTCGCATTTTCGGAGAAGGGCTGCCGGAGGCCCCATGCACTGACCACCAAAGCTACATTTGAGCTTTCAGGGAGCAAGACAAGCAAGCAGCCCCAGTCTCTGTGCCTCTGTGCGAGCAGTGGCATGGGCAGATGAGGCTGAGCAACAGCTTTCCAGGCTAGCTCTTTCTGGCTCGAGCTATCTGCAGACGTTCGCATTTTCAGAGCATGGCTGCCAGAGCCTCTCTGCACGGACTGCCAAAGTTATGTTTGAAGTTTGAGGTGGCAAGACAAGCAAGCAGCCCCAGTCTCTGTGCCTCTGTGCGAGCAGTGCCATGGGCAGATGAGGCTGAGCAACAGCTTTCCAGGCTAGCTATTTCTGACTGCGAGCTATCTGCAGATATTCACATTTTGGGAGCAGGGCTGCCGGAGGGGACATGCAAGGACCACCAAAGCTACATTTGAAGTTTGAGGGGGCAAAACAAGCAAGCAGCCAAAGTCTCTGTGCCTCTGTGCGAGCAGTGCCATGGGCAGATGAGGCTGAGCAACAGCTTTCCAGGCTAGCTCTGTCGGGCTGCCAGCTATCTGCAGACGTTCGCATTTTCGGAGAAGGGCTACCGGAGGCCCCATTCTCGGACAACTAAAACTACATTTGAAGTTTGAGGTGGCAAAACAAGCAAGCAGCCCCAGTCTCTGTGCCTCTGTGCGAGCAGTGCCATGGGCAGATGAGGCTGAGCAACAGCTTTCCAGGCTAGCTCTTTCTCCCTGCGAGCTATCGGCAGACGTTCGCATTTTAAGAGCAGGGCTGCCGGAGACTCTGTGCACGGACTGCCAAAGATATGTTTGAAGTTTGAGGTGGCAAGACAAGCAAGCAGCCCCAGTCTCTGTGCCTCTGTGCGAGCAGTGCCATGGGCAGATGAGGCTGAGCAACAGCTTTCCAGGCTAGCTCCTTCTGCCTGCGAGCTATCTGCAGACGTTCGAATTTTCGGAGAAGGGCTGCCGGAGGCCCCATGCACTGACCACCAAAGCTACATTTGAAGTTTCAGGGAGTAAGATAAGCACGCAGCCCCAGTTTCTGTGCCTCTGTGCGAGCAGTGCCATGGGCAGATGAGGCTGAGCAACAGCTTTCCAGGCTAGCTCTTTCTGGCTGCCAGCTATCTGCAGATGTTCATATTTTGGGAGCAAGGCTGCCGGAGGCTTCCTGCACGGATCAGCTAAGATACGTTTGAAGTTTGAGGTGGCAAGACAAGCAAGCAGCCCCAGTCTCTGTGCCTCTGTGCGAGCAGTGCCATGGGCAGATGAGGCTGAGCAACAGCTTTCCTGGCTAGCTTTTTATGGCTGCCAGATATCTGCAGACATTAGCATTTTCGGAGAAGGGCTGCCGGAGGCCCCATGCACTGACCACCAAAGCTACATTTGAGCTTTCAGGGAGCAAGACAAGCAAGCAGCCCCAGTCTCTGTGCCTCTGTGCGAGCAGTGGCATGGGCAGATGAGGCTGAGCAACAGCTTTCCAGGCTAGCTCTTTCTGGCTCGAGCTATCTGCAGACGTTTGCATTTTCAGAGCAGGGCTGCCAGAGCCTCTCTGCACGGACTGCCAAAGTTATGTTTGAAGTTTGAGGTGGCAAGACAAGCAAGCAGCCCCAGTCTCTGTGCCTCTGTGCGAGCAGTGCCATGGGCAGATGAGGCTGAGCAACAGCTTTCCAGGCTAGCTATTTCTGACTGCGAGCTATCTGCAGATATTCACATTTTGGGAGCAGGGCTGCCGGAGGGGACATGCAAGGACCACCAAAGCTACATTTGAAGTTTGAGGGGGCAAAACAAGCAAGCAGCCAAAGTCTCTGTGCCTCTGTGCGAGCAGTGCCATGGGCAGATGAGGCTGAGCAACAGCTTTCCAGGCTAGCTCTGTCGGGCTGCCAGCTATCTGCAGACGTTCGCATTTTCGGAGAAGGGCTACCGGAGGCCCCATTCACGGACAACTAAAACTACATTTGAAGTTTGAGGTGGCAAAACAAGCAAGCAGACCCAGTCTCTGTGCCTCTGTGCGAGCAGTGCCATGGGCAGATGAGGCTGAGCAACAGCTTTCCAGGCTAGCTCTTTCTGCCTGCGAGCTATCGGCAGACGTTCGCATTTTAAGAGCAGGGCTGCCGGAGACTCTGTGCACGGACTGCCAAAGATATGTTTGAAGTTTGAGGTGGCAAGACAAGCAAGCAGCCCCAGTCTCTGTGCCTCTGTGCGAGCAGTGCCATGGGCAGATGAGGCTGAGCAACAGCTTTCCAGGCTAGCTCCTTCTGCCTGCGAGCTATCTGCAGACGTTCGAATTTTCGGAGAAGGGCTGCCGGAGGCCCCATGCACTGACCACCAAAGCTACATTTGAAGTTTCAGGGAGCAAGACAAGCAAGCAGCCCCAGTTTCTGTGCCTCTGTGCGAGCAGTGCCATGGGCAGATGAGGCTGAGCAACAGCTTTCCAGGCTAGCTCTTTCTGCCTGCGAGCTATCGGCAGACGTTCGCATTTTCAGAGCAGGGCTGCCGGAGCCTCTCTGCACGGACTGCCAAAGTTATGTTTGAAGTTTGAGGTGGCAAGACAAGCAAGCAGCCCCAGTCTCTGTGCCTCTGTGCGAGCAGTGCCATGGGCAGATGAGGCTGAGCAACAGCTTTCGAGGCTAGCTCTTTCTGCCTGCGAGCTATCGGCAGACGTTCGCATTTTAAGAGCAGGGCTGCCGGAGACTCTCTGCACGGACTGCCAAAGTTATGTTTCAAGTTTGAGGTGGCAAGACAAGCAAGCAGCCCCAGTCTCTGTGCCTCTGTGCGAGCAGTGCCATGGGCAGATGAGGCTGAGCAACAGCTTTCCAGGCTAGCTCTTTCTGCCTGCGAGCTATCTGCAGACGTTCGCATTTTTGGAGAAGGGCTGCCGGAGGCCCCATGCACTGACCACCAAAGCTACATTTGAAGTTTCAGGGAGCAAGACAAGCAAGCAGCCCCAGTTTCTGTGCCTCTGTGCGAGCAGTGCCATGGGCAGATGAGGCTGAGCAACAGCTTTCCAGCGTAGCTATTTCTGCCTGCGAGCTATCTGCAGACGTTCGCATTTTCGGAGCATGGCTGCCGAAGGCCCCCAGCACGGACCACTTAAGCTATTTTTGAAGTGTCAGGAGGCAAGACAAGCAAGCAGCCCCAGACTCTGTGCCTCTGTGCGAGCAGTGCCATGGGCAGATGAAGCTGAGCAACAGCTTTCCAGGCTAGCTCTTTCCGCCTGCAAGCTATCTGTAGACGTTCGCATTTTCGGAGAACGGATGACGGAGGCGCCCTACACGAACCACCTAAGATACGTTTGAAGTTTCAGGGGGCAAGACAAGCAAGCAGCCCCAGTGTCTGTGCCTCTGTGCGAGCAGTGGCATGGGCAGATGAGGCTGAGCAACAGCTTTCCAGGCTAGCTCTTTCTGGCTCGAGCTATCTGCAGACGTTCGCATTTTCAGAGCAGGGCTGCCAGAGCCTCTCTGCACGGACTGCCAAAGTTATGTTTGAAGTTTGAGGTGGCAAGACAAGCAAGCAGCCCCAGTCTCTGTGCCTCTGTGCGAGCAGTGCCATGGGCAGATGAGGCTGAGCAACAGCTTTCCAGGCTAGCTATTTCTGACTGCGAGCTATCTGCAGATATTCACATTTTGGGAGCAGGGCTGCCGGAGGGGACATGCAAGGACCACCAAAGCTACATTTGAAGTTTGAGGGGGCAAAACAAGCAAGCAGCCAAAGTCTCTGTGCCTCTGTGCGAGCAGTGCCATGGGCAGATGAGGCTGAGCAACAGCTTTCCAGGCTAGCTCTGTCGGGCTGCCAGCTATCTGCAGACGTTCGCATTTTCGGAGAAGGGCTACCGGAGGCCCCATTCACGGACAACTAAAACTACATTTGAAGTTTGAGGTGGCAAAACAAGCAAGCAGACCCAGTCTCTGTGCCTCTGTGCGAGCAGTGCCATGGGCAGATGAGGCTGAGCAACAGCTTTCCAGGCTAGCTCTTTCTGCCTGCGAGCTATCGGCAGACGTTCGCATTTTAAGAGCAGGGCTGCCGGAGACTCTGTGCACGGACTGCCAAAGATATGTTTGAAGTTTGAGGTGGCAAGACAAGCAAGCAGCCCCAGTCTCTGTGCCTCTGTGCGAGCAGTGCCATGGGCAGATGAGGCTGAGCAACAGCTTTCCAGGCTAGCTCCTTCTGCCTGCGAGCTATCTGCAGACGTTCGAATTTTCGGAGAAGGGCTGCCGGAGGCCCCATGCACTGACCACCAAAGCTACATTTGAAGTTTCAGGGAGCAAGACAAGCAAGCAGCCCCAGTTTCTGTGCCTCTGTGCGAGCAGTGCCATGGGCAGATGAGGCTGAGCAACAGCTTTCCAGGCTAGCTCTTTCTGCCTGCGAGCTATCGGCAGACGTTCGCATTTTCAGAGCAGGGCTGCCGGAGCCTCTCTGCACGGACTGCCAAAGTTATGTTTGAAGTTTGAGGTGGCAAGACAAGCAAGCAGCCCCAGTCTCTGTGCCTCTGTGCGAGCAGTGCCATGGGCAGATGAGGCTGAGCAACAGCTTTCGAGGCTAGCTCTTTCTGCCTGCGAGCTATCGGCAGACGTTCGCATTTTAAGAGCAGGGCTGCCGGAGACTCTCTGCACGGACTGCCAAAGTTATGTTTCAAGTTTGAGGTGGCAAGACAAGCAAGCAGCCCCAGTCTCTGTGCCTCTGTGCGAGCAGTGCCATGGGCAGATGAGGCTGAGCAACAGCTTTCCAGGCTAGCTCTTTCTGCCTGCGAGCTATCTGCAGACGTTCGCATTTTTGGAGAAGGGCTGCCGGAGGCCCCATGCACTGACCACCAAAGCTACATTTGAAGTTTCAGGGAGCAAGACAAGCAAGCAGCCCCAGTTTCTGTGCCTCTGTGCGAGCAGTGCCATGGGCAGATGAGGCTGAGCAACAGCTTTCCAGCGTAGCTATTTCTGCCTGCGAGCTATCTGCAGACGTTCGCATTTTCGGAGCATGGCTGCCGAAGGCCCCCAGCACGGACCACTTAAGCTATTTTTGAAGTGTCAGGAGGCAAGACAAGCAAGCAGCCCCAGACTCTGTGCCTCTGTGCGAGCAGTGCCATGGGCAGATGAAGCTGAGCAACAGCTTTCCAGGCTAGCTCTTTCCGCCTGCAAGCTATCTGTAGACGTTCGCATTTTCGGAGAACGGATGACGGAGGCGCCCTACACGAACCACCTAAGATACGTTTGAAGTTTCAGGGGGCAAGACAAGCAAGCAGCCCCAGTGTCTGTGCCTCTGTGCGAGCAGTGCCATGGGCAGATGAGGCTGAGCAACAGCTTTCCAGGCTAGCTATTTCTGGCTGCGAGCTATCAGCAGATATTCACATTTTGGGAGCAGGGCTGTCTGAGGCGCCCGTCACGGAACAACTAAGCTACGTTTGAAGTTTGAGGAAGCAAGACAAGCAAGCAGCCCCAGTCTCTGTGCCTCTGTGCGAGCAGTGCCATGGGCAGATGAGGCTGAGCAACAGCTTTCCAGGCTAGCCCTTTATGGCTGCCAACTATCTGCAGGCGTTAGCATTTTCAGAGCATGGCTGCCGGAGGCCCCATTCACGGACCACCAAAGATACGTTTGAAGTTTGAGATCTCAAGACAAGCAAGCAGCCCCAGACTCTGTGCCTCTGTGCGACCAGTGCCATGGGCAGATGAGGCTGAGCAACAGCTTTCCAGGCTAGCTCTTTCTGCCTGAGAGCTATCTGCAGATGTTCGCATTTTGGGAGCAGGGCTGCCGGAGGCCCCATGCACGGACCACCTAAGCTACGTTTGAAGTTTGAGGGAGCAAGACAAGCAAGCAGCCCCAGTTTCTGTGCCTCTGTGCGAGCAGTGCCATGGGCAGATGAGGCTGAGCAACAGCTTTCCTGGCTAGCTTTTTATGGCTGCCAGATATCTGCAGACATTCGCATTTTCGGAGAAGGGCTGCCGGAGGCCCCATGCACTGACCACCAAAGCTACATTTGAGCTTTCAGGGAGCAAGACAAGCAAGCAGCCCCAGTCTCTGTGCCTCTGTGCGAGCAGTGGCATGGGCAGATGAGGCTGAGCAACAGCTTTCCAGGCTAGCTCTTTCTGGCTCGAGCTATCTGCAGACGTTCGCATTTTCAGAGCATGGCTGCCAGAGCCTCTCTGCACGGACTGCCAAAGTTATGTTTGAAGTTTGAGGTGGCAAGACAAGCAAGCAGCCCCAGTCTCTGTGCCTCTGTGCGAGCAGTGCCATGGGCAGATGAGGCTGAGCAACAGCTTTCCAGGCTAGCTATTTCTGACTGCGAGCTATCTGCAGATATTCACATTTTGGGAGCAGGGCTGCCGGAGGGGACATGCAAGGACCACCAAAGCTACATTTGAAGTTTGAGGGGGCAAAACAAGCAAGCAGCCAAAGTCTCTGTGCCTCTGTGCGAGCAGTGCCATGGGCAGATGAGGCTGAGCAACAGCTTTCCAGGCTAGCTCTGTCGGGCTGCCAGCTATCTGCAGACGTTCGCATTTTCGGAGAAGGGCTACCGGAGGCCCCATTCACGGACAACTAAAACTACATTTGAAGTTTGAGGTGGCAAAACAAGCAAGCAGCCCCAGTCTCTGTGCCTCTGTGCGAGCAGTGCCATGGGCAGATGAGGCTGAGCAACAGCTTTCCAGGCTAGCTCTTTCTCCCTGCGAGCTATCGGCAGACGTTCGCATTTTAAGAGCAGGGCTGCCGGAGACTCTGTGCACGGACTGCCAAAGATATGTTTGAAGTTTGAGGTGGCAAGACAAGCAAGCAGCCCCAGTCTCTGTGCCTCTGTGCGAGCAGTGCCATGGGCAGATGAGGCTGAGCAACAGCTTTCCAGGCTAGCTCCTTCTGCCTGCGAGCTATCTGCAGACGTTCGAATTTTCGGAGAAGGGCTGCCGGAGGCCCCATGCACTGACCACCAAAGCTACATTTGAAGTTTCAGGGAGCAAGACAAGCACGCAGCCCCAGTTTCTGTGCCTCTGTGCGAGCAGTGCCATGGGCAGATGAGGCTGAGCAACAGCTTTCCAGGCTAGCTCTTTCTGGCTGCCAGCTATCTGCAGATGTTCATATTTTGGGAGCAAGGCTGCCGGAGGCTTCCTGCACGGATCAGCTAAGATACGTTTGAAGTTTGAGGTGGCAAGACAAGCAAGCAGCCCCAGTCTCTGTGCCTCTGTGCGAGCAGTGCCATGGGCAGATGAGGCTGAGCAACAGCTTTCCTGGCTAGCTTTTTATGGCTGCCAGATATCTGCAGACATTAGCATTTTCGGAGAAGGGCTGCCGGAGGCCCCATGCACTGACCACCAAAGCTACATTTGAGCTTTCAGGGAGCAAGACAAGCAAGCAGCCCCAGTCTCTGTGCCTCTGTGCGAGCAGTGGCATGGGCAGATGAGGCTGAGCAACAGCTTTCCAGGCTAGCTCTTTCTGGCTCGAGCTATCTGCAGACGTTCGCATTTTCAGAGCAGGGCTGCCAGAGCCTCTCTGCACGGACTGCCAAAGTTATGTTTGAAGTTTGAGGTGGCAAGACAAGCAAGCAGCCCCAGTCTCTGTGCCTCTGTGCGAGCAGTGCCATGGGCAGATGAGGCTGAGCAACAGCTTTCCAGGCTAGCTATTTCTGACTGCGAGCTATCTGCAGATATTCACATTTTGGGAGCAGGGCTGCCGGAGGGGACATGCAAGGACCACCAAAGCTACATTTGAAGTTTGAGGGGGCAAAACAAGCAAGCAGCCAAAGTCTCTGTGCCTCTGTGCGAGCAGTGCCATGGGCAGATGAGGCTGAGCAACAGCTTTCCAGGCTAGCTCTGTCGGGCTGCCAGCTATCTGCAGACGTTCGCATTTTCGGAGAAGGGCTACCGGAGGCCCCATTCACGGACAACTAAAACTACATTTGAAGTTTGAGGTGGCAAAACAAGCAAGCAGACCCAGTCTCTGTGCCTCTGTGCGAGCAGTGCCATGGGCAGATGAGGCTGAGCAACAGCTTTCCAGGCTAGCTCTTTCTGCCTGCGAGCTATCGGCAGACGTTCGCATTTTAAGAGCAGGGCTGCCGGAGACTCTGTGCACGGACTGCCAAAGATATGTTTGAAGTTTGAGGTGGCAAGACAAGCAAGCAGCCCCAGTCTCTGTGCCTCTGTGCGAGCAGTGCCATGGGCAGATGAGGCTGAGCAACAGCTTTCCAGGCTAGCTCCTTCTGCCTGCGAGCTATCTGCAGACGTTCGAATTTTCGGAGAAGGGCTGCCGGAGGCCCCATGCACTGACCACCAAAGCTACATTTGAAGTTTCAGGGAGCAAGACAAGCAAGCAGCCCCAGTTTCTGTGCCTCTGTGCGAGCAGTGCCATGGGCAGATGAGGCTGAGCAACAGCTTTCCAGGCTAGCTCTTTCTGCCTGCGAGCTATCGGCAGACGTTCGCATTTTCAGAGCAGGGCTGCCGGAGCCTCTCTGCACGGACTGCCAAAGTTATGTTTGAAGTTTGAGGTGGCAAGACAAGCAAGCAGCCCCAGTCTCTGTGCCTCTGTGCGAGCAGTGCCATGGGCAGATGAGGCTGAGCAACAGCTTTCGAGGCTAGCTCTTTCTGCCTGCGAGCTATCGGCAGACGTTCGCATTTTAAGAGCAGGGCTGCCGGAGACTCTCTGCACGGACTGCCAAAGTTATGTTTCAAGTTTGAGGTGGCAAGACAAGCAAGCAGCCCCAGTCTCTGTGCCTCTGTGCGAGCAGTGCCATGGGCAGATGAGGCTGAGCAACAGCTTTCCAGGCTAGCTCTTTCTGCCTGCGAGCTATCTGCAGACGTTCGCATTTTTGGAGAAGGGCTGCCGGAGGCCCCATGCACTGACCACCAAAGCTACATTTGAAGTTTCAGGGAGCAAGACAAGCAAGCAGCCCCAGTTTCTGTGCCTCTGTGCGAGCAGTGCCATGGGCAGATGAGGCTGAGCAACAGCTTTCCAGCGTAGCTATTTCTGCCTGCGAGCTATCTGCAGACGTTCGCATTTTCGGAGCATGGCTGCCGAAGGCCCCCAGCACGGACCACTTAAGCTATTTTTGAAGTGTCAGGAGGCAAGACAAGCAAGCAGCCCCAGACTCTGTGCCTCTGTGCGAGCAGTGCCATGGGCAGATGAAGCTGAGCAACAGCTTTCCAGGCTAGCTCTTTCTGGCTCGAGCTATCTGCAGACGTTCGCATTTTCAGAGCAGGGCTGCCAGAGCCTCTCTGCACGGACTGCCAAAGTTATGTTTGAAGTTTGAGGTGGCAAGACAAGCAAGCAGCCCCAGTCTCTGTGCCTCTGTGCGAGCAGTGCCATGGGCAGATGAGGCTGAGCAACAGCTTTCCAGGCTAGCTATTTCTGACTGCGAGCTATCTGCAGATATTCACATTTTGGGAGCAGGGCTGCCGGAGGGGACATGCAAGGACCACCAAAGCTACATTTGAAGTTTGAGGGGGCAAAACAAGCAAGCAGCCAAAGTCTCTGTGCCTCTGTGCGAGCAGTGCCATGGGCAGATGAGGCTGAGCAACAGCTTTCCAGGCTAGCTCTGTCGGGCTGCCAGCTATCTGCAGACGTTCGCATTTTCGGAGAAGGGCTACCGGAGGCCCCATTCACGGACAACTAAAACTACATTTGAAGTTTGAGGTGGCAAAACAAGCAAGCAGACCCAGTCTCTGTGCCTCTGTGCGAGCAGTGCCATGGGCAGATGAGGCTGAGCAACAGCTTTCCAGGCTAGCTCTTTCTGCCTGCGAGCTATCGGCAGACGTTCGCATTTTAAGAGCAGGGCTGCCGGAGACTCTGTGCACGGACTGCCAAAGATATGTTTGAAGTTTGAGGTGGCAAGACAAGCAAGCAGCCCCAGTCTCTGTGCCTCTGTGCGAGCAGTGCCATGGGCAGATGAGGCTGAGCAACAGCTTTCCAGGCTAGCTCCTTCTGCCTGCGAGCTATCTGCAGACGTTCGAATTTTCGGAGAAGGGCTGCCGGAGGCCCCATGCACTGACCACCAAAGCTACATTTGAAGTTTCAGGGAGCAAGACAAGCAAGCAGCCCCAGTTTCTGTGCCTCTGTGCGAGCAGTGCCATGGGCAGATGAGGCTGAGCAACAGCTTTCCAGGCTAGCTCTTTCTGCCTGCGAGCTATCGGCA
This sequence comes from Opisthocomus hoazin, assembly GCF_030867145.1. NCBI lineage: Eukaryota > Metazoa > Chordata > Aves > Opisthocomiformes > Opisthocomidae > Opisthocomus > Opisthocomus hoazin. The sequence goes on from NC_134429.1 coordinate 8,280,756, forward strand.
GACGTTCGCATTTTCAGAGCAGGGCTGCCGGAGCCTCTCTGCACGGACTGCCAAAGTTATGTTTGAAGTTTGAGGTGGCAAGACAAGCAAGCAGCCCCAGTCTCTGTGCCTCTGTGCGAGCAGTGCCATGGGCAGATGAGGCTGAGCAACAGCTTTCGAGGCTAGCTCTTTCTGCCTGCGAGCTATCGGCAGACGTTCGCATTTTAAGAGCAGGGCTGCCGGAGACTCTCTGCACGGACTGCCAAAGTTATGTTTCAAGTTTGAGGTGGCAAGACAAGCAAGCAGCCCCAGTCTCTGTGCCTCTGTGCGAGCAGTGCCATGGGCAGATGAGGCTGAGCAACAGCTTTCCAGGCTAGCTCTTTCTGCCTGCGAGCTATCTGCAGACGTTCGCATTTTTGGAGAAGGGCTGCCGGAGGCCCCATGCACTGACCACCAAAGCTACATTTGAAGTTTCAGGGAGCAAGACAAGCAAGCAGCCCCAGTTTCTGTGCCTCTGTGCGAGCAGTGCCATGGGCAGATGAGGCTGAGCAACAGCTTTCCAGCGTAGCTATTTCTGCCTGCGAGCTATCTGCAGACGTTCGCATTTTCGGAGCATGGCTGCCGAAGGCCCCCAGCACGGACCACTTAAGCTATTTTTGAAGTGTCAGGAGGCAAGACAAGCAAGCAGCCCCAGACTCTGTGCCTCTGTGCGAGCAGTGCCATGGGCAGATGAAGCTGAGCAACAGCTTTCCAGGCTAGCTCTTTCCGCCTGCAAGCTATCTGTAGACGTTCGCATTTTCGGAGAACGGATGACGGAGGCGCCCTACACGAACCACCTAAGATACGTTTGAAGTTTCAGGGGGCAAGACAAGCAAGCAGCCCCAGTGTCTGTGCCTCTGTGCGAGCAGTGCCATGGGCAGATGAGGCTGAGCAACAGCTTTCCAGGCTAGCTATTTCTGGCTGCGAGCTATCAGCAGATATTCACATTTTGGGAGCAGGGCTGTCTGAGGCGCCCGTCACGGAACAACTAAGCTACGTTTGAAGTTTGAGGAAGCAAGACAAGCAAGCAGCCCCAGTCTCTGTGCCTCTGTGCGAGCAGTGCCATGGGCAGATGAGGCTGAGCAACAGCTTTCCAGGCTAGCCCTTTATGGCTGCCAACTATCTGCAGGCGTTAGCATTTTCAGAGCATGGCTGCCGGAGGCCCCATTCACGGACCACCAAAGATACGTTTGAAGTTTGAGATCTCAAGACAAGCAAGCAGCCCCAGACTCTGTGCCTCTGTGCGACCAGTGCCATGGGCAGATGAGGCTGAGCAACAGCTTTCCAGGCTAGCTCTTTCTGCCTGAGAGCTATCTGCAGATGTTCGCATTTTGGGAGCAGGGCTGCCGGAGGCCCCATGCACGGACCACCTAAGCTACGTTTGAAGTTTGAGGGAGCAAGACAAGCAAGCAGCCCCAGTGTCTGTGCCTCTGTGCGAGCAGTGCCATGGGCAGATGAGGCTGAGCAACAGCTTTCCAGGCTAGCTATTTCTGGCTGCCAGTTATCTGCAGATGTTCATATTTTGGGAGCAGGGCTGCCGGAGGCTTCCTGCACGGACCACCTAAGATACATTTGAAGTTTGAGGTGGCAAGACAAGCAAGCAGCCCCAGTCTTCGTGCCTCTGTGCGAGCAGTGCCATGGGCAGATGAGGCTGAGCAACAGCTTTCCTGGCTAGCTTTTTATGGCTGCCAGATATCTGCAGACATTCGCATTTTCGGAGAAGGGCTGCCGGAGGCCCCATGCACTGACCACCAAAGCTACATTTGAGCTTTCAGGGAGCAAGACAAGCAAGCAGCCCCAGTCTCTGTGCCTCTGTGCGAGCAGTGGCATGGGCAGATGAAGCTGAGCAACAGCTTTCCAGGCTAGCTCTTTCTGGCTCGAGCTATCTGCAGACGTTCGCATTTTCAGAGCAGGGCTGCCAGAGCCTCTCTGCACGGACTGCCAAAGATATGTTTGAAGTTTGAGGTGGCAAGACAAGCAAGCAGCCCCAGTCTCTGTGCCTCTGTGCGAGCAGTGCCATGGGCAGATGAGGCTGAGCAACAGCTTTCCAGGCTAGCTCTTTCTGCCTGCGAGCTATCTGCAGACGTTCGCATTTTGGGAGAATTGCTGCCGGAGAAGCCCTACACGGACCACCTAAGCTACGTTTGAAGTTTGAGGGAGCAAGACAAGCAAGCAGCCCCAGTCTCTGTGCCTCTGTGCGAGCAGTGCCATGGGCAGATGAGGCTGAGCAACAGCTTTCCAGGGTAGCTCTTTCTGCCTGCGAGCTATCTGCAGACGTTCGCATTTTTGGAGAAGGGCTGCCGGAGGCCCCATGCACTGACCACCAAAGCTACATTTGAAGTTTCAGGGAGCAAGACAAGCAAGCAGCCCCAGTTTCTGTGCCTCTGTGCGAGCAGTGCCATGGGCAGATGAGGCTGAGCAACAGCTTTCCAGCGTAGCTATTTCTGCCTGCGAGCTATCTGCAGACGTTCGCATTTTCGGAGCATGGCTGCCGAAGGCCCCCGGCACGGACCACTTAAGCTATTTTTGAAGTGTCAGGAGGCAAGACAAGCAAGCAGCCCCAGACTCTGTGCCTCTGTGCGAGCAGTGCCATGGGCAGATGAAGCTGAGCAACAGCTTTCCAGGCTAGCTCTTTCCGCCTGCAAGCTATCTGTAGACGTTCGCATTTTCGGAGAACGGCTGACGGAGGCGCCCTACACGGACCACTTAAGATACGTTTGAAGTTTCAGGGGGCAAGACAAGAAAGCAGCCCCAGTCTCTGTGCCTCTGTGCGAGCAGTGCCATGGGCAGATGAGGCTGAGCAACAGCTTTCCAGGCTAGCCCTTTATGGCTGCCAACTATCTGCAGGCGTTAGCATTTTCAGAGCATGGCTGCCGGATGCCCCATTCACGGACCACCAAAGATACGCTTGAAGTTTGAGGTCGCAAGACAAGCAAGCAGCCCCAGTCTCTGTGCCTCTGTGCGAGCAATGCCATGGGCAGATGAGGCTGAGCAACAGCTTTCCAGGCTAGCTCTTTCTGCCTGAGAGCTATCTGCAGATGTTCGCATTTTGGGAGCAGGGCTGCCGGAGACTCTGTGCACGGACTGCCAAAGATATGTTTGAAGTTTGAGGTGGCAAGACAAGCAAGCAGCCCCAGTCTCTGTGCCTCTGTGCGAGCAGTGCCATGGGCAGATGAGGCTGAGCAACAGCTTTCCAGGCTAGCTCTTTATGCCTGCGAGCTATCTGCAGACGTTCGCATTTTGGGAGAAGGGCTGCCGGAGAAGCCCTACACGGACCACCTAAGATATGTTTGAAGTTTGAGGTGGCAAGACAAGCAAGCAGCCCCAGTCTCTGTGCCTCTGTGCGAGCAGTGCCATGGGCAGATGAGGCTGAGCAACAGCTTTCCAGGCTAGCTCCTACTGCCTGCGAGCTATCTGCAGACGTTCGAATTTTCGGAGAAGGGCTGCCGGAGGCCCCATGCACTGACCACCAAAGCTACATTTGAAGTTTCAGGGAGCAAGACAAGCAAGCAGCCCCAGTTTCTGTGCCTCTGTGCGAGCAGTGCCATGGGCAGATGAGGCTGAGCAACAGCTTTCCAGGCTAGCTCTTTCTGGCTGCCAGCTACCTGCAGATGTTCATATTTTGGGAGCAGGGCTGCCGGAGGCTTCCTGCACGGACCACCTAAGATACGTTTGAAGTTTGAGGTGGCAAGACAAGCAAGCAGCCCCAGTCTCTGTGCCTCTGTGCGAGCAGTGCCATGGGCAGATGAGGCTGAGCAACAGCTTTCCTGGCTAGCTTTTTATGGCTGCCAGATATCTGCAGACATTCGCATTTTCGGAGAAGGGCTGCCGGAGGCCCCATGCACTGACCACCAAAGCTACATTTGAGCTTTCAGGGAGCAAGACAAGCAAGCAGCCCCAGTCTCTGTGCCTCTGTGCGAGCAGTGGCATGGGCAGATGAGGCTGAGCAACAGCTTTCCAGGCTAGCTCTTTCTGGCTCGAGCTATCTGCAGACGTTCGCATTTTCAGAGCAGGGCTGCCAGAGCCTCTCTGCACGGACTGCCAAAGTTATGTTTGAAGTTTGAGGTGGCAAGACAAGCAAGCAGCCCCAGTCTCTGTGCCTCTGTGCGAGCAGTGCCATGGGCAGATGAGGCTGAGCAACAGCTTTCCAGGCTAGCTATTTCTGACTGCGAGCTATCTGCAGATATTCACATTTTGGGAGCAGGGCTGCCGGAGGGGACATGCAAGGACCACCAAAGCTACATTTGAAGTTTCAGGGGTCAAAACAAGCAAGCAGCCAAAGTCTCTGTGCCTCTGTGCGAGCAGTGCCATAGGCAGATGAGGCTGAGCAACAGCTTTCCAGGCTAGCTCTGTCGGGCTGCCAGCTATCTGCAGACGTTCGCATTTTCGGAGAAGGGCTACCGGAGGCCCCATTCACGGACAACTAAAACTACATTTGAAGTTTGAGGTGGCAAAACAAGCAAGCAGCCCCAGTCTCTGTGCCTCTGTGCGAGCAGTGCCATGGACAGATGAGGCTGAGCAACAGCTTTCCAGGCTAGCTCTTTCTGCCTGCGAGCTATCTGCAGACGTTCGCATTTTGGGAGAAGGGCTGCCGGAGAAGCCCTACACTGACCACCTAAGATACGTTTGAAGTTTGAGGTGGCAAGACAAGCAAGCAGCCCCAGTCTCTGTGCCTCTGTGCGAGCAGTGCCATGGGCAGATGAGGCTGAGCAACAGCTTTCCAGGCTAGCCCTTTATGGCTGCCAACTATCTGCAGGCGTTAGCATTTTCAGAGCATGGCTGCCGGAGGCCCCATGCACTGACCACCAAAGCTACATTTGAAGTTTCAGTGAGCAAGACAAGCAAGCAGCCCCAGTTTCTGTGCCTCTGTGCGAGCAGTGCCATGGGCAGATGAGGCTGAGCAACAGCTTTCCAGGCTAGCTCTTTCTGGCTGCCAGCTACCTGCAGATGTTCATATTTTGGGAGCAGGGCTGCCGGAGGCTTCCTGCACGGACCACCTAAGATACGTTTGAAGTTTGAGGTGGCAAGACAAGCAAGCAGCCCCAGTCTCTGTGCCTCTGTGCGAGCAGTGCCATGGGCAGATGAGGCTGAGCAACAGCTTTCCTGGCTATCTTTTTATGGCTGCCAGATATCTGCAGACATTAGCATTTTCGGAGAAGGGCTGCCGGAGGCCCCATGCACTGACCACCAAAGCTACATTTGAGCTTTCAGGGAGCAAGACAAGCAAGCAGTTTCACTCTCTGTGCCTCTGTGCGAGCAGTGGCATGGGCAGATGAGGCTGAGCAACAGCTTTCCAGGCTAGCTCTTTCTGGCTCGAGCTATCTGCAGACGTTCGCATTTTCAGAGCAGGGCTGCCAGAGCCTCTCTGCACGGACTGCCAAAGTTATGTTTGAAGTTTGAGGTGGCAAGACAAGCAAGCAGCCCCAGTCTCTGTGCCTCTGTGCGAGCAGTGCCATGGGCAGATGAGGCTGAGCAACAGCTTTCCAGGCTAGCTCTTTCTGCCTGCGTGCTATCTGCAGACGTTCGAATTTTCGGAGAAGGGCTGCCGGAGGCCCCATGCACTGACCACCAAAGCTACATTTGAAGTTTCAGGGAGCAAGACAAGCAAGCAGCCCCAGTTTCTGTGCCTCTGTGCGAGCAGTGCCATGGGCAGATGAGGCTGAGCAACAGCTTTCCAGGGTAGCTCTTTCTGCCTGCGAGCTATCTGCAGACGTTCGCATTTTGGGAGAAGGGCTGCCGGAGAAGCCCTACACGGACCACCTAAGATACGTTTGAAGTTTGAGGTGGCAAGACAAGCAAGCAGCCCCAGTCTCTGTGCCTCTGTGCGAGCAGTGCCATGGGCAGATGAGGCTGAGCAACAGCTTTCCAGGCTAGCTCTTTCTGCCTGCGAGCTATCTGCAGACGTTCGCATTTTTGGAGAAGGGCTGCCGGAGGCCCCATGCACTGACCACCAAAGCTACATTTGAAGTTTCAGGGAGCAAGACAAGCAAGCAGCCCCAGTCCCTGTGCCTCTGTGCGAGCAGTGCCATGGGCAGATGAGGCTGAGCAACAGCTTTCCAGGCTAGCTCTTTCTGGCTGCGTGCTATCTGCAGACGTTCGCATTTTTGGAGAAGGGCTGCCGGAGGCCCCATGCACTGACCACCAAAGCTACATTTGAAGTTTCAGGGAGCAAGACAAGCAAGCAGCCCCAGTTTCTGTGCCTCTGTGCGAGCAGTGCCATGGGCAGATGAGGCTGAGCAACAGCTTTCCAGCGTAGCTATTTCTGCCTGCGAGCTATCTGCAGACGTTCGCATTTTCGGAGCATGGCTGCCGAAGGCCCCCGGCACGGACCACTTAAGCTATTTTTGAAGTGTCAGGAGGCAAGACAAGCAAGCAGCCCCAGACTCTGTGCCTCTGTGCGAGCAGTGCCATGGGCAGATGAAGCTGAGCAACAGCTTTCCAGGCTAGCTCTTTCCGCCTGCAAGCTATCTGTAGACGTTCGCATTTTCGGAGAACGGCTGACGGAGGCGCCCTACACGGACCACCTAAGATACGTTTGAAGTTTGAGGTGGCAAGACAAGCAAGCAGCCCCAGTCTCTGTGCCTCTGTGCGACCAGTGCCATGGGCAGATGAGGCTGAGCAACAGCTTTCCAGGCTAGCCCTTTATGGCTGCCAACTATCTGCAGGCGTTAGCATTTTCAGAGCATGGCTGCCGGAGGCCCCATTCACGGACCACCAAAGATACGTTTGAAGTTTGAGGTCGCAAGACAAGCAAGCAGCCCCAGTCTCTGTGCCTCTGTGCGACCAGTGCCATGGGCAGATGAGGCTGAGCAACAGCTTTCCAGGCTAGCTCTTTCTGCCTGAGAGCTATCTGCAGATGTTCGCATTTTGGGAGCAGGGCTGCCGGAGGCCCCATGCACGGACCACCTAAGCTACGTTTGAAGTTTGAGGGAGCAAGACAAGCAAGCAGCCCCAGTGTCTGTGCCTCTGTGCGAGCAGTGCCATGGGCAGATGAGGCTGAGCAACAGCTTTCCAGGCTAGCTCTTTCTGGCTGCCAGCTATCTGCAGATGTTCATATTTTGGGAGCAGGGCTGCCGGAGGCTTCCTGCACGGACCACCTAAGATACGTTTGAAGTTTGAGGTGGCAAGACAAGCAAGCAGCCCCAGTCTCTGTGCCTCTGTGCGAGCAGTGCCATGGGCAGATGAGGCTGAGCAACAGCTTTCCTGGCTAGCTTTTTATGGCTGCCAGATATCTGCAGACATTCGCATTTTCGGAGAAGGGCTGCCGGAGGCCCCATGCACTGACCACCAAAGCTACATTTGAGCTTTCAGGGAGCAAGACAAGCAAGCAGCCCCAGTGTCTGTGCCTCTGTGCGAGCAGTGGCATGGGCAGATGAGGCTGAGCAACAGCTTTCCAGGCTAGCTCTTTCTGGCTCGAGCTATCTGCAGACGTTCGCATTTTCAGAGCAGGGCTGCCAGAGCCTCTCTGCACGGACTGCCAAAGTTATGTTTGAAGTTTGAGGTGGCAAGACAAGCAAGCAGCCCCAGTCTCTGTGCCTCTGTGCGAGCAGTGCCATGGGCAGATGAGGCTGAGCAACAGCTTTCCAGGCTAGCTCTTTCTGCCTGCGAGCTATCTGCAGACGTTCGCATATTAAGAGCAGGGCTGCAGGAGACTCTCTGCACGGACTGCCAAAGTTATGTTTGAAGTTTGAGGTGGCAAGACAAGCAAGCAGCCCCAGTCTCTGTGCCTCTGTGCGAGCAGTGCCATGGGCAGATGAGGCTGAGCAACAGCTTTCCAGGCTAGCTATTTCTGGCTGCGAGCTATCAGCAGATATTCACATTTTGGGAGCAGGGCTGTCTGAGGCGCCCGTCACGGAACAACTAAGCTACGTTTGAAGTTTGAGGAAGCAAGACAAGCAAGCGGCCCCAGTCTCTGTGCCTCTGTGCGAGCAGTGCCATGGGCAGATGAGGCTGAGCAACAGCTTTCCAGGCTAGCCCTTTATGGCTGCCAACTATCTGCAGGCGTTAGCATTTTCAGAGCATGGCTGCCGGAGGCCCCATTCACGGACCACCAAAGATACGTTTGAAGTTTGAGGTCGCAAGACAAGCAAGCAGCCCCAGTCTCTGTGCCTCTGTGCGAGCACTGCCATGGGCAGATGAGGCTGAGCAACAGCTTTCCAGGCTAGCTCTTTCTGCCTGAGAGCTATCTGCAGATGTTCGCATTTTGGGAGCAGGGCTGCCGGAGGCCCCATGCACGGACCACCTAAGATACGTTTGAAGTTTGAGGTGGCAAGACAAGCATGCAGCCCCAGTGTCTGTGCCTCTGTGCGAGCAGTGCCATGGGCAGATGAGGCTGAGCAACAGCTTTCCAGGCTAGCTCTTTCTGGCTGCCAGCTATCTGCAGATGTTCATATTTTGGGAGCAGGGCTGCCGGAGGCTTCCTGCACGGACCACCTAAGATACGTTTGAAGTTTGAGGTGGCAAGACAAGCAAGCAGCCCCAGTCTCTGTGCCTCTGTGCGAGCAGTGCCATGGGCAGATGAGGCTGAGCAACAGCTTTCCTGGCTAGCTTTTTATGGCTGCCAGATATCTGCAGACATTCGCATTTTCGGAGAAGGGCTGCCGGAGGCCCCATGCACTGACCACCAAAGCTACATTTGAGCTTTCAGGGAGCAAGACAAGCAAGCAGTTTCACTCTCTGTGCCTCTGTGCGAGCAGTGGCATGGGCAGATGAGGCTGAGCAACAGCTTTCCAGGCTAGCTCTTTCTGGCTCGAGCTATCTGCAGACGTTCGCATTTTCAGAGCAGGGCAGCCAGAGCCTCTCTGCACGGACTGCCAAAGTTATGTTTGAAGTTTGAGGTGGCAAGACAAGCAAGCAGCCCCAGTCTCTGTGCCTCTGTGCGAGCAGTGCCATGGGCAGATGAGGCTGAGCAACAGCTTTCCAGGCTAGCTCTTTCTGCCTGCGAGCTATCTGCAGACGTTCGCATATTAAGAGCAGGGCTGCCGGAAACTCTCTGCACGGACTGCCAAAGTTATGTTTGAAGTTTGAGGTGGCAAGACAAGCAAGCAGCCCCAGTCTCTGTGCCTCTGTGCGAGCAGTGCCATGGGCAGATGAGGCTGAGCAACAGCTTTCCAGGCTAGCTCTTTCTGGCTGCGAGCTATCTGCAGACGTTCGCATTTTTGGAGAAGGGCTGCCGGAGGCCCCATGCACTGACCACCAAAGCTACATTTGAAGTTTCAGGGAGCAAGACAAGCAAGCAGCCCCAGTTTCTGTGCCTCTGTGCGAGCAGTGCCATGGGCAGATGAGGCTGAGCAACAGCTTTCCAGCGTAGCTATTTCTGCCTGCGAGCTATCTGCAGACGTTCGCATTTTCGGAGCATGGCTGCCGAAGGCCCCCGGCACGGACCACTTAAGCTATTTTTGAAGTGTCAGGAGGCAAGACAAGCAAGCAGCCCCAGACTCTGTGCCTCTGTGCGAGCAGTGCCATGGGCAGATGAAGCTGAGCAACAGCTTTCCAGGCTAGCTCTTTCCGCCTGCAAGCTATCTGTAGACGTTCGCATTTTCGGAGAACGGCTGACGGAGGCGCCCTACACGGACCACCTAAGATACGTTTGAAGTTTGAGGTGGCAAGACAAGCAAGCAGCCCCAGTCTCTGTGCCTCTGTGCGAGCAGTGCCATGGGCAGATGAGGCTGAGCAACAGCTTTCCAGGCTAGCTATTTCTGGCTGCGAGCTATCAGCAGATATTCACATTTTGGGAGCAGGGCTGTCTGAGGCGCCCGTCACGGAACAACTAAGCTACATTTGAAGTTTGAGGAAGCAAGACAAGCAAGCGGCCCCAGTCTCTGTGCCTCTGTGCGAGCAGTGCCATGGGCAGATGAGGCTGAGCAACAGCTTTCCAGGCTAGCCCTTTATGGCTGCCAACTATCTGCAGGCGTTAGCATTTTCAGAGCATGGCTGCCGGAGGCCCCATTCAAGGACCACCAAAGATACGTTTGAAGTTTGAGGTCGCAAGACAAGCAAGCAGCCCCAGTCTCTGTGCCTCTGTGCGAGCAGTGCCATGGGCAGATGAGGCTGAGCAACAGCTTTCCAGGCTAGCTATTTCTGACTGCGAGCTATCTGCAGATATTCACATTTTGGGAGCAGGGCTGCCGGAGGGGACATGCAAGGACCACCAAAGCTACATTTGAAGTTTGAGGGGGCAAGACAAGCAAGCAGCCCCAGTCTCTGTGCCTCTGTGCGAGCAGTGCCATGGGCAGATGAGGCTGAGCAACAGCTTTCCAGGCTAGCTCTGTCGGTCTGCCAGCTATCTGCAGACCTTCGCATTTTCGGAGAAGGGCTACCGGAGGCCCCATTCACGGACAACTAAAACTACATTTGAAGTTTGAGGTGGCAAAACAAGCAAGCAGCCCCAGTCTCTGTGCCTCTGTGCGAGCAGTGGCATGGGCAGATGAGGCTGAGCAACAGCTTTCGAGGCTAGCTCTTTCTGCCTGCGAGTTATCGGCAGACGTTCGCATTTTAAGAGCAAGGCTGCCGGAGACTCTCTGCACGGACTGCCAAAGTTATGTTTGAAGTTTGAGGTGGCAAGACAAGCAAGCAGCCCCAGTCTCTGTGCCTCTGTGCGAGCAGTGCCATGGGCAGATGAGGCTGAGCAACAGCTTTCCAGGCTAGCTCTTTCTGCCTGCGAGCTATCTGCAGACGTTCGCATTTTGGGAGAAGGGCTGCCGGAGAAGCCCTACACGGTCCACCTAAGATACGTTTGAAGTTTGAGGTGGCAAGACAAGCAAGCAGCCCCAGTCTCTGTGCCTCTGTGCGAGCAGTGCCATGGGCAGATGAGGCTGAGCAACAGCTTTCCAGGCTAGCTCTTTCTGCCTGCGAGCTATCTGCAGACGTTCGCATTTTCGGAGAAGGGCTGCCGGAGGCCCCATGCACTGACCACCAAAGCTACATTTGAAGTTTCAGGGAGCAAGACAAGCAAGCAGCCCCAGTTTCTGTGCCTCTGTGCGAGCAGTGCCATGGGCAGATGAGGCTGAGCAACAGCTTTCCAGGCTAGCCCTTTATGGCTGCCAACTATCTGCAGGCGTTAGCATTTTCAGAGCATGGCTGCCGGAGGCCCCATTCACGGACCACCAAAGATACGTTTGAAGTTTGAGGTCGCAAGACAAGCAAGCAGCCCCAGTCTCTGTGCCTCTGTGCGAGCAGTGCCATGGGCAGATGAGGCTGAGCAACAGCTTTCCAGGCTAGCTCTTTCTGCCTGAGAGCTATCTGCAGATGTTCGCATTTTGGGAGCAGGGCTGCCGAAGGCCCCATGCACGGACCACCTAAGCTACGTTTGAAGTTTGAGGGAGCAAGACAAGCAAGCAGCCCCAATGTCTGTGCCTCTGTGCGAGCAGTGCCATGGGCAGATAAGGCTGAGCAACAGCTTTCCAGGCTAGCTCTTTCTGGCTGCCAGCTATCTGCAGATGTTCATATTTTGGGAGCAGGGCTGCCGGAGGCTTCCTGCACGGACCACCTAAGATACGTTTGAAGTTTGAGGTGGCAAGACAAGCAAGCAGCCCCAGTCTCTGTGCCTCTGTGCGAGCAGTGCCATGGGCAGATGAGGCTGAGCAACAGCTTTCCTGGCTAGCTTTTTATGGCTGTCAGATATCTGCAGACATTTGCATTTTCGGAGAAGGGCTGCCGGAGGCCCCATGCACTGACCACCAAAGCTACATTTGAGCTTTCAGGGAGCAAGACAAGCAAGCAGTTTCACTCTCTGTGCCTCTGTGCGAGCAGTGGCATGGGCAGATGAGGCTGAGCAACAGCTTTCCAGGCTAGCCCTTTATGGCTGCCAACTATCTGCAGGCGTTAGCATTTTCAGAGCATGGCTGCCGGAGGCCCCATTCACGGACCACCAAAGATACGTTTGAAGTTTGAGGTCGCAAGACAAGCAAGCAGTTTCACTCTCTGTGCCTCTGTGCGAGCAGTGCCATGGGCAGATGAGGCTGAGCAACAGCTTTCCAGGCTAGCTCTTTCTGCCTGAGAGCTATCTGCAGATGTTCGCATTTTGGGAGCAGGGCTGCCGGAGGCCCCATGCACGGACCACCTAAGCTACGTTTGAAGTTTGAGGGAGCAAGACAAGCAAGCAGCCCCAGTGTCTGTGCCTCTGTGCGAGCAGTGCCATGGGCAGATGAGGCTGAGCAACAGCTTTCCAGGCTAGCTCTTTCTGGCTGCCAGCTATCTGCAGATGTTCATATTTTGGGAGCAGGGCTGCCGGAGGCTTCCTGCACGGACCACCTATGATACGTTTGAAGTTTGAGGTGGCAAGACAAGCAAGCAGCCCCAGTCTCTGTGCCTCTGTGCGAGCAGTGCCATGGGCAGATGAGGCTGAGCAACAGCTTTCCTGGCTATCTTTTTATGGCTGCCAGATATCTGCAGACATTAGCATTTTCGGAGAAGGGCTGCCGGAGGCCCCATGCACTGACCACCAAAGCTACATTTGAGCTTTCAGGGAGCAAGACAAGCAAGCAGTTTCACTCTCTGTGCCTCTGTGCGAGCAGTGGCATGGGCAGATGAGGCTGAGCAACAGCTTTCCAGGCTAGCTCTTTCTGGCTCGAGCTATCTGCAGACGTTCGCATTTTCAGAGCAGGGCTGCCAGAGCCTCTCTGCACGGACTGCCAAAGTTATGTTTGAAGTTTGAGGTGGCAAGACAAGCAAGCAGCCCCAGTCTCTGTGCCTCTGTGCGAGCAGTGCCATGGGCAGATGAGGCTGAGCAACAGCTTTCCAGGCTAGCTCTTTCTGCCTGCGTGCTATCTGCAGACGTTCGAATTTTCGGAGAAGGGCTGCCGGAGGCCCCATGCACTGACCACCAAAGCTACATTTGAAGTTTCAGGGAGCAAGACAAGCAAGCAGCCCCAGTTTCTGTGCCTCTGTGCGAGCAGTGCCATGGGCAGATGAGGCTGAGCAACAGCTTTCCAGGGTAGCTCTTTCTGCCTGCGAGCTATCTGCAGACGTTCGCATTTTGGGAGAAGGGCTGCCGGAGAAGCCCTACACGGACCACCAAAGATACGTTTGAAGTTTGAGGTGGCAAGACAAGCAAGCAGCCCCAGTCTCTGTGCCTCTGTGCGAGCAGTGCCATGGGCAGATGAGGCTGAGCAACAGCTTTCCAGGCTAGCTCTTTCTGCCTGCGAGCTATCTGCAGACGTTCGCATTTTTGGAGAAGGGCTGCCGGAGGCCCCATGCACTGACCACCAAAGCTACATTTGAAGTTTCAGGGAGCAAGACAAGCAAGCAGCCCCAGTCCCTGTGCCTCTGTGCGAGCAGTGCCATGGGCAGATGAGGCTGAGCAACAGCTTTCCAGGCTAGCTCTTTCTGGCTGCGAGCTATCTGCAGACGTTCGCATTTTTGGAGAAGGGCTGCCGGAGGCCCCATGCACTGACCACCAAAGCTACATTTGAAGTTTCAGGGAGCAAGACAAGCAAGCAGCCCCAGTTTCTGTGCCTCTGTGCGAGCAGTGCCATGGGCAGATGAGGCTGAGCAACAGCTTTCCAGCGTAGCTATTTCTGCCTGCGAGCTATCTGCAGACGTTCGCATTTTCGGAGCATGGCTGCCGAAGGCCCCCGGCACGGACCACTTAAGCTATTTTTGAAGTGTCAGGAGGCAAGACAAGCAAGCAGCCCCAGACTCTGTGCCTCTGTGCGAGCAGTGCCATGGGCAGATGAAGCTGAGCAACAGCTTTCCAGGCTAGCTCTTTCCGCCTGCAAGCTATCTGTAGACGTTCGCATTTTCGGAGAACGGCTGACGGAGGCGCCCTACACGGACCACCTAAGATACGTTTGAAGTTTGAGGTGGCAAGACAAGCAAGCAGCCCCAGTCTCTGTGCCTCTGTGCGACCAGTGCCATGGGCAGATGAGGCTGAGCAACAGCTTTCCAGGCTAGCCCTTTATGGCTGCCAACTATCTGCAGGCGTTAGCATTTTCAGAGCATGGCTGCCGGAGGCCCCATTCACGGACCACCAAAGATACGTTTGAAGTTTGAGGTCGCAAGACAAGCAAGCAGCCCCAGTCTCTGTGCCTCTGTGCGACCAGTGCCATGGGCAGATGAGGCTGAGCAACAGCTTTCCAGGCTAGCTCTTTCTGCCTGAGAGCTATCTGCAGATGTTCGCATTTTGGGAGCAGGGCTGCCGGAGGCCCCATGCACGGACCACCTAAGCTACGTTTGAAGTTTGAGGGAGCAAGACAAGCAAGCAGCCCCAGTGTCTGTGCCTCTGTGCGAGCAGTGCCATGGGCAGATGAGGCTGAGCAACAGCTTTCCAGGCTAGCTCTTTCTGGCTGCCAGCTATCTGCAGATGTTCATATTTTGGGAGCAGGGCTGCCGGAGGCTTCCTGCACGGACCACCTAAGATACGTTTGAAGTTTGAGGTGGCAAGACAAGCAAGCAGCCCCAGTCTCTGTGCCTCTGTGCGAGCAGTGCCATGGGCAGATGAGGCTGAGCAACAGCTTTCCTGGCTAGCTTTTTATGGCTGCCAGATATCTGCAGACATTCGCATTTTCGGAGAAGGGCTGCCGGAGGCCCCATGCACTGACCACCAAAGCTACATTTGAGATTTCAGGGAGCAAGACAAGCAAACAGTTTCACTCTCTGTGCCTCTGTGCGAGCAGTGCCATGGGCAGATGAGGCTGAGCAACAGCTTTCCAGGCTAGCTCTTTCTGCCTGCGAGCTATCTGCAGACGTTCGCATATTAAGAGCAGGGCTGCCGGAGACTCTCTGCACGGACTGCCAAAGTTATGTTTGAAGTTTGAGGTGGCAAGACAAGCAAGCAGCCCCAGTCTCTGTGCCTCTGTGCGAGCAGTGCCATGGGCAGATGAGGCTGAGCAACAGCTTTCCAGGCTAGCTCTTTCTGCCTGCGAGCTATCTGCAGACGTTCGCATTTTTGGAGAAGGGCTGCCGGAGGCCCCATGCACTGACCACCAAAGCTACATTTGAAGTTTCAGGGAGCAAGACAAGCAAGCAGCCCCAGTTTCTGTGCCTCTGTGCGAGCAGTGCCATGGGCAGATGAGGCTGAGCAACAGCTTTCCAGCGTAGCTATTTCTGCCTGCGAGCTATCTGCAGACGTTCGCATTTTTGGAGCATGGCTGCCGAAGGCCCCCGGCACGGACCACTTAAGCTATTTTTGAAGTGTCAGGAGGCAAGACAAGCAAGCAGCCCCAGACTCTGTGCCTCTGTGCGAGCAGTGCCATGGGCAGATGAAGCTGAGCAACAGCTTTCCAGGCTAGCTCTTTCCGCCTGCAAGCTATCTGTAGACGTTCGCATTTTCGGAGAACGGCTGACGGAGGCGCCCTACACGGACCACCTAAGATACGTTTGAAGTTTGAGGTGGCAAGACAAGCAAGCAGCCCCAGTCTCTGTGCCTCTGTGCGAGCAGTGCCATGGGCAGATGAGGCTGAGCAACAGCTTTCCAGGCTAGCTATTTCTGGCTGCGAGCTATCAGCAGATATTCACATTTTGGGAGCAGGGCTGTCTGAGGCGCCCGTCACGGAACAACTAAGCTACGTTTGAAGTTTGAGGAAGCAAGACAAGCAAGCGGCCCCAGTCTCTGTGCCTCTGTGCGAGCAGTGCCATGGGCAGATGAGGCTGAGCAACAGCTTTCCAGGCTAGCCCTTTATGGCTGCCAACTATCTGCAGGCGTTAGCATTTTCAGAGCATGGCTGCCGGAGGCCCCATTCACGGACCACCAAAGATACGTTTGAAGTTTGAGGTCGCAAGACAAGCAAGCAGCCCCAGTCTCTGTGCCTCTGTGCGACCAGTGCCATGGGCAGATGAGGCTGAGCAACAGCTTTCCAGGCTAGCTCTTTCTGCCTGAGAGCTATCTGCAGATGTTCGCATTTTGGGAGCAGGGCTGCCGGAGGCCCCATGCACGGACCACCTAAGCTACGTTTGAAGTTTGAGGGAGCAAGACAAGCAAGCAGCCCCAGTGTCTGTGCCTCTGTGCGAGCAGTGCCATGGGCAGATGAGGCTGAGCAACAGCTTTCCAGGCTAGCTCTTTCTGGCTGCCAGCTATCTGCAGATGTTCATATTTTGGGAGCAGGGCTGCCGGAGGCTTCCTGCACGGACCACCTAAGATACGTTTGAAGTTTGAGGTGGCAAGACAAGCAAGCAGCCCCAGTCTCTGTGCCTCTGTGCGAGCAGTGCCATGGGCAGATGAGGCTGAGCAACAGCTTTCCTGGCTAGCTTTTTATGGCTGCCAGATATCTGCAGACATTCGCATTTTCGGAGAAGGGCTGCCGGAGGCCCCATGCACTGATCACCAAAGCTACATTTGAGCTTTCAGGGAGCAAGACAAGCAAGCAGTTTCACTCTCTGTGCCTCTGTGCGAGCAGTGGCATGGGCAGATGAGGCTGAGCAACAGCTTTCCAGGCTAGCTCTTTCTGGCTCGAGCTATCTGCAGACGTTCGCATTTTCAGAGCAGGGCAGCCAGAGCCTCTCTGCACGGACTGCCAAAGTTATGTTTGAAGTTTGAGGTGGCAAGACAAGCAAGCAGCCCCAGTCTCTGTGCCTCTGTGCGAGCAGTGCCATGGGCAGATGAGGCTGAGCAACAGCTTTCCAGGCTAGCTCTTTCTGCCTGCGAGCTATCTGCAGACGTTCGCATATTAAGAGCAGGGCTGCCGGAAACTCTCTGCACGGACTGCCAAAGTTATGTTTGAAGTTTGAGGTGGCAAGACAAGCAAGCAGCCCCAGTCTCTGTGCCTCTGTGCGAGCAGTGCCATGGGCAGATGAGGCTGAGCAACAGCTTTCCAGGCTAGCTCTTTGTGGCTGCGAGCTATCTGCAGACGTTCGCATTTTTGGAGAAGGGCTGCCGGAGGCCCCATGCACTGACCACCAAAGCTACATTTGAAGTTTCAGGGAGCAAGACAAGCAAGCAGCCCCAGTTTCTGTGCCTCTGTGCGAGCAGTGCCATGGGCAGATGAGGCTGAGCAACAGCTTTCCAGCGTAGCTATTTCTGCCTGCGAGCTATCTGCAGACGTTCGCATTTTCGGAGCATGGCTGCCGAAGGCCCCCGGCACGGACCACTTAAGCTATTTTTGAAGTGTCAGGAGGCAAGACAAGCAAGCAGCCCCAGACTCTGTGCCTCTGTGCGAGCAGTGCCATGGGCAGATGAGGCTGAGCAACAGCTTTCCAGGCTAGCTATTTCTGGCTGCGAGCTATCAGCAGATATTCACATTTTGGGAGCAGGGCTGTCTGAGGCGCCCGTCACGGAACAACTAAGCTACGTTTGAAGTTTGAGGAAGCAAGACAAGCAAGCGGCCCCAGTCTCTGTGCCTCTGTGCGAGCAGTGCCATGGGCAGATGAGGCTGAGCAACAGCTTTCCAGGCTAGCCCTTTATGGCTGCCAACTATCTGCAGGCGTTAGCATTTTCAGAGCATGGCTGCCGGAGGCCCCATTCACGGACCACCAAAGATACGTTTGAAGTTTGAGGTCGCAAGACAAGCAAGCAGCCCCAGTCTCTGTGCCTCTGTGCGAGCAGTGCCATGGGCAGATGAGGCTGAGCAACAGCTTTCCAGGCTAGCTATTTCTGACTGCGAGCTATCTGCAGATATTCACATTTTGGGAGCAGGGCTGCCGGAGGGGACATGCAAGGACCACCAAAGCTACATTTGAAGTTTGAGGGGGCAAAACAAGCAAGCAGGCAAAGTCTCTGTGCCTCTGTGTGAGCAGTGCCATGGGCAGATGAGGCTGAGCAACAGCTTTCCAGGCTAGCTCTTTCTGCCTGCGAGCTATCTGCAGACGTTCGCATTTTGGGAGAAGGGCTGCCGGAGAAGCCCTACACGGTCCACCTAAGATACGTTTGAAGTTTGAGGTGGCAAGACAAGCAAGCAGCCCCAGTCTCTGTGCCTCTGTGCGAGCAGTGCCATGGGCAGATGAGGCTGAGCAACAGCTTTCCAGGCTAGCTCTTTCTGCCTGCGAGCTATCTGCAGACGTTCGCATTTTCGGAGAAGGGCTGCCGGAGGCCCCATGCACTGACCACCAAAGCTACATTTGAAGTTTCAGGGAGCAAGACAAGCAAGCAGCTCCAGTTTCTGTGCCTCTGTGCGAGCAGTGCCATGGGCAGATGAGGCTGAGCAACAGCTTTCCAGGCTAGCCATTTATGGCTGCCAACTATCTGCAGGCGTTAGCATTTTCAGAGCATGGCTGCCGGAGGCCCCATTCACGGACCACCAAAGATACGTTTGAAGTTTGAGGTCGCAAGACAAGCAAGCAGCCCCAGTGTCTGTGCCTCTGTGCGAGCAGTGCCATGGGCAGATGAGGCTGAGCAACAGCTTTCCAGGCTAGCTATTTCTGACTGCGAGCTATCTGCAGATATTCACATTTTGGGAGCAGGGCTGCCGGAGGGGACATGCAAGGACCACCAAAGCTACATTTGAAGTTTGAGGGGGCAAAACAAGCAAGCAGCCAAAGTCTCTGTGCCTCTGTGTGAGCAGTGCCATGGGCAGATGAGGCTGAGCAACAGCTTTCCAGGCTAGCTC
Source organism: Opisthocomus hoazin (assembly GCF_030867145.1). Taxonomy (NCBI): domain Eukaryota; kingdom Metazoa; phylum Chordata; class Aves; order Opisthocomiformes; family Opisthocomidae; genus Opisthocomus; species Opisthocomus hoazin. The sequence goes on from NC_134429.1 coordinate 8,299,253, forward strand.
TGTCGGTCTGCCAGCTATCTGCAGACCTTCGCATTTTCGGAGAAGGGCTACCGGAGGCCCCATTCACGGACAACTAAAACTACATTTGAAGTTTGAGGTGGCAAAACAAGCAAGCAGCCCCAGTCTCTGTGCCTCTGTGCGAGCAGTGCCATGGGCAGATGAGGCTGAGCAACAGCTTTCGAGGCTAGCTCTTTCTGCCTGCGAGCTATCGGCAGACGTTCGCATTTTAAGAGCAGGGCTGCCGGAGACTCTCTGCACGGACTGCCAAAGTTATGTTTGAAGTTTGAGGTGGCAAGACAAGCAAGCAGCCCCAGTCTCTGTGCCTCTGTGCGAGCAGTGCCATGGGCAGATGAGGCTGAGCAACAGCTTTCCAGGCTAGCTCTTTCTGCCTGCGAGCTATCTGCAGACGTTCGCATTTTGGGAGAAGGGCTGCCGGAGAAGCCCTACACGGTCCACCTAAGATACGTTTGAAGTTTGAGGTGGCAAGACAAGCAAGCAGCCCCAGTCTCTGTGCCTCTGTGCGAGCAGTGCCATGGGCAGATGAGGCTGAGCAACAGCTTTCCAGGCTAGCTCTTTCTGCCTGCGAGCTATCTGCAGACGTTCGCATTTTCGGAGAAGGGCTGCCGGAGGCCCCATGCACTGACCACCAAAGCTACATTTGAAGTTTGAGGTGGCAAGACAAGCAAGCAGCCCCAGTTTCTGTGCCTCTGTGCGAGCAGTGCCATGGGCAGATGAGGCTGAGCAACAGCTTTCCAGGCTAGCCCTTTATGGCTGCCAACTATCTGCAGGCGTTAGCATTTTCAGAGCATGGCTGCCGGAGGCCCCATTCACGGACCACCAAAGATACGTTTGAAGTTTGAGGTCGCAAGACAAGCAAGCAGCCCCAGTCTCTGTGCCTCTGTGCGAGCAGTGCCATGGGCAGATGAGGCTGAGCAACAGCTTTCCAGGCTAGCTCTTTCTGCCTGAGAGCTATCTGCAGATGTTCGCATTTTGGGAGCAGGGCTGCCGAAGGCCCCATGCACGGACCACCTAAGCTACGTTTGAAGTTTGAGGGAGCAAGACAAGCAAGCAGCCCCAATGTCTGTGCCTCTGTGCGAGCAGTGCCATGGGCAGATGAGGCTGAGCAACAGCTTTCCAGGCTAGCTCTTTCTGGCTGCCAGCTATCTGCAGATGTTCATATTTTGGGAGCAGGGCTGCCGGAGGCTTCCTGCACGGACCACCTAAGATACGTTTGAAGTTTGAGGTGGCAAGACAAGCAAGCAGCCCCAGTCTCTGTGCCTCTGTGCGAGCAGTGCCATGGGCAGATGAGGCTGAGCAACAGCTTTCCTGGCTAGCTTTTTATGGCTGTCAGATATCTGCAGACATTTGCATTTTCGGAGAAGGGCTGCCGGAGGCCCCATGCACTGACCACCAAAGCTACATTTGAGCTTTCAGGGAGCAAGACAAGCAAGCAGTTTCACTCTCTGTGCCTCTGTGCGAGCAGTGGCATGGGCAGATGAGGCTGAGCAACAGCTTTCCAGGCTAGCCCTTTATGGCTGCCAACTATCTGCAGGCGTTAGCATTTTCAGAGCATGGCTGCCGGAGGCCCCATTCACGGACCACCAAAGATACGTTTGAAGTTTGAGGTCGCAAGACAAGCAAGCAGTTTCACTCTCTGTGCCTCTGTGCGAGCAGTGCCATGGGCAGATGAGGCTGAGCAACAGCTTTCCAGGCTAGCTCTTTCTGCCTGAGAGCTATCTGCAGATGTTCGCATTTTGGGAGCAGGGCTGCCGGAGGCCCCATGCACGGACCACCTAAGCTACGTTTGAAGTTTGAGGGAGCAAGACAAGCAAGCAGCCCCAGTCTCTGTGCCTCTGTGCGAGCAGTGCCATGGGCAGATGAGGCTGAGCAACAGCTTTCCAGGCTAGCTCTTTCTGGCTGCCAGCTATCTGCAGATGTTCATATTTTGGAAGCAGGGCTGCCGGAGGCTTCCTGCACGGACCACCTAAGATACGTTTGAAGTTTGAGGTGGCAAGACAAGCAAGCAGCCCCAGTCTCTGTGCCTCTGTGCGAGCAGTGCCATGGGCAGATGAGGCTGAGCAACAGCTTTCCTGGCTAGCTTTTTATGGCTGCCAGATATCTGCAGACATTCGCATTTTCGGAGAAGGGCTGCCGGAGGCCCCATGCACTGACCACCAAAGCTACATTTGAGCTTTCAGGGAGCAAGACAAGCAAGCAGTTTCACTCTCTGTGCCTCTGTGCGAGCAGTGGCATGGGCAGATGAGGCTGAGCAACAGCTTTCCAGGCTAGCTCTTTCTGGCTCGAGCTATCTGCAGACGTTCGCATTTTCAGAGCAGGGCTGCCAGAGCCTCTCTGCACGGACTGCCAAAGTTATGTTTGAAGTTTGAGGTGGCAAGACAAGCAAGCAGCCCCAGTCTCTGTGCCTCTGTGCGAGCAGTGCCATGGGCAGATGAGGCTGAGCAACAGCTTTCAAGGCTAGCTCTTTCTGGCTGCGAGCTATCTGCAGACGTTCGCATTTTCGGAGGATGGCTGCCGAAGGCCCCCAGCACGGACCACTTAAGCTATTTTTGAAGTGTCAGGAGGCAAGACAAGCAAGCAGCCCCAGACTCTGTGCCTCTGTGCGAGCAGTGCCATGGGCAGATGAGGCTGAGCAACAGCTTTCCAGGCTAGCTCTTTCTGCCTGCGAGCTATCGGCAGACGTTCGCATTTTAAGAGCAGGGCTGCCGGAGACTCTCTGCACGGACTGCCAAAGTTATGTTTGAAGTTTGAGGTGGCAAGACAAGCAAGCAGCCCCAGTCTCTGTGCCTCTGTGCGAGCAGTGCCATGGGCAGATGAGGCTGAGCAACAGCTTTCCAGGCTAGCTCTTTCTGCCTGCGAGCTATCTGCAGACGTTCGCATTTTGGGAGAAGGGCTGCCGGAGAAGCCCTACACGGACCACCTAAGATACGTTTGAAGTTTGAGGTGGCAAGACAAGCAAGCAGCCCCAGTCTCTGTGCCTCTGTGCGAGCAGTGCCATGGGCAGATGAGGCTGAGCAACAGCTTTCCAGGCTAGCCCTTTATGGCTGCCAACTATCTGCAGGCGTTAGCATTTTCAGAGCATGGCTGCCGGAGGCCCCATTCACGGACCACCAAAGATACGTTTGAAGTTTGAGGTCGCAAGACAAGCAAGCAGCCCCAGTCTCTGTGCCTCTGTGCGACCAGTGCCATGGGCAGATGAGGCTGAGCAACAGCTTTCCAGGCTAGCTCTTTCTGCCTGAGAGCTATCTGCAGATGTTCGCATTTTGGGAGCAGGGCTGCCGGAGGCCCCATGCACGGACCACCTAAGCTACGTTTGAAGTTTCAGGGAGCAAGACAAGCAAGCAGCCCCAGTGTCTGTGCCTCTGTGCGAGCAGTGCCATGGGCAGATGAGGCTGAGCAACAGCTTTCCAGGCTAGCTCTTTCTGGCTGCCAGCTATCTGCAGATGTTCATATTTTGGGAGCAGGGCTACCGGAGGCTTCCTGCATGGACCACCTAAGATACGTTTGAAGTTTAAGGTGGCAAGACAAGCAAGCAGCCCCAGTCTCTGTGCCTCTGTGCGAGCAGTGCCATGGGCAGATGAGGCTGAGCAACAGCTTTCCTGGCTAGCTTTTTATGGCTGCCAGATATCTGCAGACATTCGCATTTTCGGAGAAGGGCTGCCGGAGGCCCCATGCACTGACCACCAAAGCTACATTTGAGCTTTCAGGGAGCAAGACAAGCAAGCAGTTTCACTCTCTGTGCCTCTGTGCGAGCAGTGGCATGGGCAGATGAGGCTGAGCAACAGCTTTCCAGGCTAGCTCTTTCTGGCTCGAGCTATCTGCAGACGTTCGCATTTTCAGAGCAGGGCTGGCAGAGCCTCTCTGCACGGACTGCCAAAGTTATGTTTGAAGTTTGAGGTGGCAAGACAAGCAAGCAGCCCCAGTCTCTGTGCCTCTGTGCGAGCAGTGCCATGGGCAGATGAGGCTGAGCAACAGCTTTCCAGGCTAGCTATTTCTGACTGCGAGCTATCTGCAGATATTCACATTTTGGGAGCAGGGCTGCCGGAGGGGACATGCAAGGACCACCAAAGCTACATTTGAAGTTTGAGGGGGCAAAACAAGCAAGCAGCCAAAGTCTCTGTGCCTCTGTGCGAGCAGTGCCATGGGCAGATGAGGCTGAGCAACAGCTTTCCAGGCTAGCTCTGTCGGTCTGCCAGCTATCTGCAGACCTTCGCATTTTCGGAGAAGGGCTACCGGAGGCCCCATTCACGGACAACTAAAACTACATTTGAAGTTTGAGGTGGCAAAACAAGCAAGCAGCCCCAGTCTCTGTGCCTCTGTGCGAGCAGTGCCATGGGCAGATGAGGCTGAGCAACAGCTTTCGAGGCTAGCTCTTTCTGCCTGCGAGCTATCGGCAGACGTTCGCATTTTAAGAGCAGGGCTGCCGGAGACTCTGTGCACGGACTGCCAAAGTTATGTTTGAAGTTTGAGGTGGCAAGACAAGCAAGCAGCCCCAGTCTCTGTGCCTCTGTGCGAGCAGTGCCATGGGCAGATGAGGCTGAGCAACAGCTTTCCAGGCTAGCTCTTTCTGCCTGTGAGCTATCTGCAGACGTTCGCATTTTCGGAGAAGGGCTGCCGGAGGCCCCATGCACTGACCACCAAAGCTACATTTGAAGTTTCAGGGAGCAAGACAAGCAAGCAGCCCCAGTTTCTGTGCCTCTGTGCGAGCAGTGCCATGGGCAGATGAGGCTGAGCAACAGCTTTCCAGGCTAGCCCTTTATGGCTGCCAACTATCTGCAGGCGTTAGCATTTTCAGAGCATGGCTGCCGGAGGCCCCATTCACGGACCACCAAAGATACGTTTGAAGTTTGAGGTCGCAAGACAAGCAAGCAGCCCCAGTCTCTGTGCCTCTGTGCGAGCAGTGCCATGGGCAGATGAGGCTGAGCAACAGCTTTCCAGGCTAGCTCTTTCTGCCTGAGAGCTATCTGCAGATGTTCGCATTTTGGGAGCAGGGCTGCCGAAGGCCCCATGCACGGACCACCTAAGCTACGTTTGAAGTTTGAGGGAGCAAGACAAGCAAGCAGCCCCAATGTCTGTGCCTCTGTGCGAGCAGTGCCATGGGCAGATGAGGCTGAGCAACAGCTTTCCAGGCTAGCTCTTTCTGGCTGCCAGCTATCTGCAGATGTTCATATTTTGGGAGCAGGGCTGCCGGAGGCTTCCTGCACGGACCACCTAAGATACGTTTGAAGTTTGAGGTGGCAAGACAAGCAAGCAGCCCCAGTCTCTGTGCCTCTGTGCGAGCAGTGCCATGGGCAGATGAGGCTGAGCAACAGCTTTCCTGGCTAGCTTTTTATGGCTGCCAGATATCTGCAGACATTCGCATTTTCGGAGAAGGGCTGCCGGAGGCCCCATGCACTGACCACCAAAGCTACATTTGAGCTTTCAGGGAGCAAGACAAGCAAGCAGTTTCACTCTCTGTGCCTCTGTGCGAGCAGTGGCATGGGCAGATGAGGCTGAGCAACAGCTTTCCAGGCTAGCTCTTTCTGGCTCGAGCTATCTGCAGACGTTCGCATTTTCAGAGCAGGGCTGCCAGAGCCTCTCTGCACGGACTGCCAAAGTTATGTTTGAAGTTTGAGGTGGCAAGACAAGCAAGCAGCCCCAGTCTCTGTGCCTCTGTGCGAGCAGTGCCATGGGCAGATGAGGCTGAGCAACAGCTTTCCAGGCTAGCTCTTTCTGCCTGCGAGCTATCTGCAGACGTTCGCATTTTGGGAGAAGGGCTGCCGGAGAAGCCCTACACGGACCACCTAAGATACGTTTGAAGTTTGAGGTGGCAAGACAAGCAAGCAGCCCCAGTCTCTGTGCCTCTGTGCGAGCAGTGCCATGGGCAGATGAGGCTGAGCAACAGCTTTCCAGGCTAGCTATTTCTGCCTGCGAGCTATCTGCAGACGTTCGAATTTTCGGAGAAGGGCTGCCGGAGGCCCCATGCACTGACCACCAAAGCTACATTTGAAGTTTCAGGGAGCAAGACAAGCAAGCAGCCCCAGTGTCTGTGCCTCTGTGCGAGCAGTGCCATGGGCAGATGAGGCTGAGCAACAGCTTTCCAGGCTAGCCCTTTATGGCTGCCAACTATCTGCAGGCGTTAGCATTTTCAGAGCATGGCTGCCGGAGGCCCCATTCACGGACCACCAAAGATACGTTTGAAGTTTGAGGTCGCAAGACAAGCAAGCAGCCCCAGACTCTGTGCCTCTGTGCGACCAGTGCCATGGGCAGATGAGGCTGAGCAACAGCTTTCCAGGCTAGCTCTTTCTGCCTGAGAGCTATCTGCAGATGTTCGCATTTTGGGAGCAGGGCTGCCGGAGGCCCCATGCACGGACCACCTAAGCTACGTTTGAAGTTTGAGGGAGCAAGACAAGCAAGCAGCCCCAGTGTCTGTGCCTCTGTGCGAGCAGTGCCATGGGCAGATGAGGCTGAGCAACAGCTTTCCAGGCTAGCTCTTTCTGGCTGCCAGCTATCTGCAGATGTTCATATTTTGGGAGCAGGGCTGCCGGAGGCTTCCTGCACGGACCACCTAAGATACGTTTGAAGTTTGAGGTGGCAAGACAAGCAAGCAGCCCCAGTCTCTGTGCCTCTGTGCGAGCAGTGCCATGGGCAGATGAGGCTGAGCAACAGCTTTTCTGGCTAGCTTTTTATGGCTGCCAGATATCTGCAGACATTCACATTTTCGGAGAAGGGCTGCCGGAGGCCCCATGCACTGACCACCAAAGCTACATTTGAGCTTTCAGGGAGCAAGACAAGCAAGCAGTTTCACTCTCTGTGCCTCTGTGCGAGCAGTGGCATGGGCAGATGAGGCTGAGCAACAGCTTTCCAGGCTAGCTCTTTCTGGCTCGAGCTATCTGCAGACGTTCGCATTTTCAGAGCAGGGCTGCCAGAGCCTCTCTGCACGGACTGCCAAAGTTATGTTTGAAGTTTGAGGTGGCAAGACAAGCAAGCAGCCCCAGTCTCTGTGCCTCTGTGTGAGCAGTGCCATGGGCAGATGAGGCTGAGCAACAGCTTTCAAGGCTAGCTCTTTCTGGCTGCGAGCTATCTGCAGACGTTCGCATTTTCGGAGCATGGCTGCCGAAGGCCCCCGGCACGGACCACTTAAGCTATTTTTGAAGTTTGAGGTGGCAAGACAAGCAAGCAGCCCCAGTCTCTGTGCCTCTGTGCGAGCAGTGCCATGGGCAGATGAGGCTGAGCAACAGCTTTCCAGGCTAGCTCTTTCTGCCTGCGAGCTATCTGCAGACGTTCGCATTTTGGGAGAAGGGCTGCCGGAGAAGCCCTACACGGACCACCTAAGATACGTTTGAAGTTTGAGGTGGCAAGACAAGCAAGCAGCCCCAGTCTCTGTGCCTCTGTGCGAGCAGTGCCATGGGCAGATGAGGCTGAGCAACAGCTTTCCAGGCTAGCTCTTTCTGCCTGCGAGCTATCTGCAGACGTTCGCATTTTTGGAGAAGGGCTGGCGGAGGCCCCATGCACTGACCACCAAAGCTACATTTGAAGTTTCAGGGAGCAAGACAAGCAAGCAGCCCCAGTTTCTGTGCCTCTGTGCGAGCAGTGCCATGGGCAGATGAGGCTGAGAAACAGCTTTCCAGCGTAGCTATTTCTGCCTGCGAGCTATCTGCAGACGTTCGCATTTTCGGAGCATGGCTGCCGAAGGCCCCCGGCACGGACCACTTAAGCTATTTTTGAAGTGTCAGGAGGCAAGACAAGCAAGCAGCCCCAGACTCTGTGCCTCTGTGCGAGCAGTGCCATGGGCAGATGAAGCTGAGCAACAGCTTTCCAGGCTAGCTCTTTCCGCCTGCAAGCTATCTGTAGTTAGAAAGATTTAGAGATTATCTCCGAAAACGTTCGCATTTTCGGAGAACGGCTGACGGAGGCGCCCTACACGGACCACCTAAGATACGTTTGAAGTTTGAGGTGGCAAGACAAGCAAGCAGCCCCAGTCTCTGTGCCTCTGCGAGGCAGATGAGGCTGAGCAACAGCTTTCCAGGCTAGCTATTTCTGGCTGCGAGCTATCAGCAGATATTCACATTTTGGGAGCAGGGCTGTCTGAGGCGCCCGTCACGGAACAACTAAGCTACGTTTGAAGTTTGAGGAAGCAAGACAAGCAAGCAGCCCCAGTCTCTGTGCCTCTGTGCGAGCAGTGCCATGGGCAGATGAGGCTGAGCAACAGCTTTCCAGGCTAGCCCTTTATGGCTGCCAACTATCTGCAGGCGTTAGCATTTTCAGAGCATGGCTGCCGGAGGCCCCATTCACGGACCACCAAAGATACGTTTGAAGTTTGAGGTCGCAAGACAAGCAAGCAGCCCCAGTCTCTGTGCCTCTGTGCGACCAGTGCCATGGGCAGATGAGGCTGAGCAACAGCTTTCCAGGCTAGCTCTGTCGGTCTGCCAGCTATCTGCAGACCTTCGCATTTTCGGAGAAGGGCTACCGGAGGCCCCATTCACGGACAACTAAAACTACATTTGAAGTTTGAGGTGGCAAAACAAGCAAGCAGCCCCAGTCTCTGTGCCTCTGTGCGAGCAGTGCCATGGGCAGATGAGGCTGAGCAACAGCTTTCGAGGCTAGCTCTTTCTGCCTGCGAGCTATCGGCAGACGTTCGCATTTTAAGAGCAGGGCTGCCGGAGACTCTGTGCACGGACTGCCAAAGTTATGTTTGAAGTTTGAGGTGGCAAGACAAGCAAGCAGCCCCAGTCTCTGTGCCTCTGTGCGAGCAGTGCCATGGGCAGATGAGGCTGAGCAACAGCTTTCCAGGCTAGCTCTTTCTGCCTGTGAGCTATCTGCAGACGTTCGCATTTTCGGAGAAGGGCTGCCGGAGGCCCCATGCACTGACCACCAAAGCTACATTTGAAGTTTCAGGGAGCAAGACAAGCAAGCAGCCCCAGTTTCTGTGCCTCTGTGCGAGCAGTGCCATGGGCAGATGAGGCTGAGCAACAGCTTTCCAGGCTAGCCCTTTATGGCTGCCAACTATCTGCAGGCGTTAGCATTTTCAGAGCATGGCTGCCGGAGGCCCCATTCACGGACCACCAAAGATACGTTTGAAGTTTGAGGTCGCAAGACAAGCAAGCAGCCCCAGTCTCTGTGCCTCTGTGCGAGCAGTGCCATGGGCAGATGAGGCTGAGCAACAGCTTTCCAGGCTAGCTCTTTCTGCCTGAGAGCTATCTGCAGATGTTCGCATTTTGGGAGCAGGGCTGCCGAAGGCCCCATGCACGGACCACCTAAGCTACGTTTGAAGTTTGAGGGAGCAAGACAAGCAAGCAGCCCCAATGTCTGTGCCTCTGTGCGAGCAGTGCCATGGGCAGATGAGGCTGAGCAACAGCTTTCCAGGCTAGCTCTTTCTGGCTGCCAGCTATCTGCAGATGTTCATATTTTGGGAGCAGGGCTGCCGGAGGCTTCCTGCACGGACCACCTAAGATACGTTTGAAGTTTGAGGTGGCAAGACAAGCAAGCAGCCCCAGTCTCTGTGCCTCTGTGCGAGCAGTGCCATGGGCAGATGAGGCTGAGCAACAGCTTTCCTGGCTAGCTTTTTATGGCTGCCAGATATCTGCAGACATTCGCATTTTCGGAGAAGGGCTGCCGGAGGCCCCATGCACTGACCACCAAAGCTACATTTGAGCTTTCAGGGAGCAAGACAAGCAAGCAGTTTCACTCTCTGTGCCTCTGTGCGAGCAGTGGCATGGGCAGATGAGGCTGAGCAACAGCTTTCCAGGCTAGCTCTTTCTGGCTCGAGCTATCTGCAGACGTTCGCATTTTCAGAGCAGGGCTGCCAGAGCCTCTCTGCACGGACTGCCAAAGTTATGTTTGAAGTTTGAGGTGGCAAGACAAGCAAGCAGCCCCAGTCTCTGTGCCTCTGTGCGAGCAGTGCCATGGGCAGATGAGGCTGAGCAACAGCTTTCCAGGCTAGCTCTTTCTGCCTGCGAGCTATCTGCAGACGTTCGCATTTTGGGAGAAGGGCTGCCGGAGAAGCCCTACACGGACCACCTAAGATACGTTTGAAGTTTGAGGTGGCAAGACAAGCAAGCAGCCCCAGTCTCTGTGCCTCTGTGCGAGCAGTGCCATGGGCAGATGAGGCTGAGCAACAGCTTTCCAGGCTAGCTATTTCTGCCTGCGAGCTATCTGCAGACGTTCGAATTTTCGGAGAAGGGCTGCCGGAGGCCCCATGCACTGACCACCAAAGCTACATTTGAAGTTTCAGGGAGCAAGACAAGCAAGCAGCCCCAGTGTCTGTGCCTCTGTGCGAGCAGTGCCATGGGCAGATGAGGCTGAGCAACAGCTTTCCAGGCTAGCCCTTTATGGCTGCCAACTATCTGCAGGCGTTAGCATTTTCAGAGCATGGCTGCCGGAGGCCCCATTCACGGACCACCAAAGATACGTTTGAAGTTTGAGGTCGCAAGACAAGCAAGCAGCCCCAGACTCTGTGCCTCTGTGCGACCAGTGCCATGGGCAGATGAGGCTGAGCAACAGCTTTCCAGGCTAGCTCTTTCTGCCTGAGAGCTATCTGCAGATGTTCGCATTTTGGGAGCAGGGCTGCCGGAGGCCCCATGCACGGACCACCTAAGCTACGTTTGAAGTTTGAGGGAGCAAGACAAGCAAGCAGCCCCAGTGTCTGTGCCTCTGTGCGAGCAGTGCCATGGGCAGATGAGGCTGAGCAACAGCTTTCCAGGCTAGCTCTTTCTGGCTGCCAGCTATCTGCAGATGTTCATATTTTGGGAGCAGGGCTGCCGGAGGCTTCCTGCACGGACCACCTAAGATACGTTTGAAGTTTGAGGTGGCAAGACAAGCAAGCAGCCCCAGTCTCTGTGCCTCTGTGCGAGCAGTGCCATGGGCAGATGAGGCTGAGCAACAGCTTTTCTGGCTAGCTTTTTATGGCTGCCAGATATCTGCAGACATTCACATTTTCGGAGAAGGGCTGCCGGAGGCCCCATGCACTGACCACCAAAGCTACATTTGAGCTTTCAGGGAGCAAGACAAGCAAGCAGTTTCACTCTCTGTGCCTCTGTGCGAGCAGTGGCATGGGCAGATGAGGCTGAGCAACAGCTTTCCAGGCTAGCTCTTTCTGGCTCGAGCTATCTGCAGACGTTCGCATTTTCAGAGCAGGGCTGCCAGAGCCTCTCTGCACGGACTGCCAAAGTTATGTTTGAAGTTTGAGGTGGCAAGACAAGCAAGCAGCCCCAGTCTCTGTGCCTCTGTGTGAGCAGTGCCATGGGCAGATGAGGCTGAGCAACAGCTTTCAAGGCTAGCTCTTTCTGGCTGCGAGCTATCTGCAGACGTTCGCATTTTCGGAGCATGGCTGCCGAAGGCCCCCGGCACGGACCACTTAAGCTATTTTTGAAGTTTGAGGTGGCAAGACAAGCAAGCAGCCCCAGTCTCTGTGCCTCTGTGCGAGCAGTGCCATGGGCAGATGAGGCTGAGCAACAGCTTTCCAGGCTAGCTCTTTCTGCCTGCGAGCTATCTGCAGACGTTCGCATTTTGGGAGAAGGGCTGCCGGAGAAGCCCTACACGGACCACCTAAGATACGTTTGAAGTTTGAGGTGGCAAGACAAGCAAGCAGCCCCAGTCTCTGTGCCTCTGTGCGAGCAGTGCCATGGGCAGATGAGGCTGAGCAACAGCTTTCCAGGCTAGCTCTTTCTGCCTGCGAGCTATCTGCAGACGTTCGCATTTTTGGAGAAGGGCTGGCGGAGGCCCCATGCACTGACCACCAAAGCTACATTTGAAGTTTCAGGGAGCAAGACAAGCAAGCAGCCCCAGTTTCTGTGCCTCTGTGCGAGCAGTGCCATGGGCAGATGAGGCTGAGAAACAGCTTTCCAGCGTAGCTATTTCTGCCTGCGAGCTATCTGCAGACGTTCGCATTTTCGGAGCATGGCTGCCGAAGGCCCCCGGCACGGACCACTTAAGCTATTTTTGAAGTGTCAGGAGGCAAGACAAGCAAGCAGCCCCAGACTCTGTGCCTCTGTGCGAGCAGTGCCATGGGCAGATGAAGCTGAGCAACAGCTTTCCAGGCTAGCTCTTTCCGCCTGCAAGCTATCTGTAGTTAGAAAGATTTAGAGATTATCTCCGAAAACGTTCGCATTTTCGGAGAACGGCTGACGGAGGCGCCCTACACGGACCACCTAAGATACGTTTGAAGTTTGAGGTGGCAAGACAAGCAAGCAGCCCCAGTCTCTGTGCCTCTGCGAGGCAGATGAGGCTGAGCAACAGCTTTCCAGGCTAGCTATTTCTGGCTGCGAGCTATCAGCAGATATTCACATTTTGGGAGCAGGGCTGTCTGAGGCGCCCGTCACGGAACAACTAAGCTACGTTTGAAGTTTGAGGAAGCAAGACAAGCAAGCAGCCCCAGTCTCTGTGCCTCTGTGCGAGCAGTGCCATGGGCAGATGAGGCTGAGCAACAGCTTTCCAGGCTAGCCCTTTATGGCTGCCAACTATCTGCAGGCGTTAGCATTTTCAGAGCATGGCTGCCGGAGGCCCCATTCACGGACCACCAAAGATACGTTTGAAGTTTGAGGTCGCAAGACAAGCAAGCAGCCCCAGTCTCTGTGCCTCTGTGCGACCAGTGCCATGGGCAGATGAGGCTGAGCAACAGCTTTCCAGGCTAGCTCTTTCTGCCTGAGAGCTATCTGCAGATGTTCGCATTTTGGGAGCAGGGCTGCCGGAGGCCCCATGCACGGACCACCTAAGCTACGTTTGAAGTTTCAGGGAGCAAGACAAGCAAGCAGCCCCAGTGTCTGTGCCTCTGTGCGAGCAGTGCCATGGGCAGATGAGGCTGAGCAACAGCTTTCCAGGCTAGCTCTTTCTGGCTGCCAGCTATCTGCAGATGTTCATATTTTGGGAGCAGGGCTACCGGAGGCTTCCTGCACGGACCACCTAAGATACGTTTGAAGTTTAAGGTGGCAAGACAAGCAAGCAGCCCCAATCTCTGTGCCTCTGTGCGAGCAGTGCCATGGGCAGATGAGGCTGAGCAACAGCTTTCCTGGCTAGCTTTTTATGGCTGCCAGATATCTGCAGACATTCGCATTTTCGGAGAAGGGCTGCCGGAGGCCCCATGCACTGACCACCAAAGCTACATTTGAGCTTTCAGGGAGCAAGACAAGCAAGCAGTTTCACTCTCTGTGCCTCTGTGCGAGCAGTGCCATGGGCAGATGAGGGTGAGCAACAGCTTTCCAGGCTAGCTCTTTCTGGCTCGAGCTATCTGCAGACGTTCGCATTTTCAGAGCAGGGCTGCCAGAGCCTCTCTGCACGGACTGCCAAAGTTATGTTTGAAGTTTGAGGTGGCAAGACAAGCAAGCAGCCCCAGCCTCTGTGCCTCTGTGCGAGCAGTGCCATGGGCAGATGAGGCTGAGCAACAGCTTTCCAGGCTAGCTATTTCTGACTGCGAGCTATCTGCAGATATTCACATTTTGGGAGCTGTGCTTCCGGAGGGGACATGCAAGGACCACCAAAGCTACATTTGAAGTTTGAGGGGGCAAAACAAGCAAGCAGCCAAAGTCTCTGTGCCTCTGTGCGAGCAGTGCCATGGGCAGATGAGGCTGAGCAACAGCTTTCCAGGCTAGCTCTGTCGGGCTGCCAGCTATCTGCAGACGTTCGCATTTTCGGAGAAGGGCTACCGGAGGCCCCATTCACGGACAACTAAAACTACATTTGAAGTTTGAGGGGGCAAAACAAGCAAGCAGCCCCAGTCTCTGTGACTCTGTGCGAGCAGTGCCATGGGCAGATGAGGCTGAGCAACAGCTTTCCAGGCTAGCTCTTTCTGCCTGCAAGCTATCTGCAGACGTTCGCATTTTCGGAGCATGGCTGCCGGAGGCCCCCAGCACGGACCACTTAAGATATGTTTGAAGTGTCAGGAGTCAAGACAAGCAAGCAGCCCCAGACTCTGTGCCTCTGTGCGAGCAGTGCCATGGGCAGATGAAGCTGAGCAACAGCTTTCCAGCGTAGCTCTTTCTGCCTGCGAGCTATCTGCAGACGTTCGCATTTTCGGAGCATGGCTGCTGAAGGCCCCAAGCACGGACCACTTAAGCAATTTTTGAAGTGTCAGGAGGCAAGACAAGCAAGCATCCCCAGACTCTGTGCCTCTGTGCGAGCAGTGCCATGGGCAGATGAAGCTGAGCAACAGGTTTCCAGGCTAGCTATTTCTGCCTGCGAGGTATCTGCAGACGTTCGCATTTTCAGAGCAGGGCTGCCGGAGGCTCTCTGCACGGACTGCCAAAGTTATGTTTGAAGTTTGAGGTGGCAAGACAAGCAAGCAGCCCCAGTCTCTGTGCCTCTGTGCGAGCAGTGCCATGGGCAGATGAGGCTGAGCAAGAGCTTTCCAGGCTAGCTCTTTCTGCCTGCGAGCTATCTGCAGACGTTCGCATTTTCGGAGAAGGGCTGCCGGAGAAGCGCTACACGGACCACCTAAGATACGTTTGAAGTTTGAGGGGGCAAAACAAGCAAGCAGCCCCAGTCTCTGTGCCTCTGTGCGAGCAGTGCCATGGGCAGATGAGGCTGAGCAACAGCTTTCCAGGCTAGCCCTTTATGGCTGCCAACTATCTGCAGGCGTTAGCATTTTCAGAGCATGGCTGTCGGATGCCCCATTCACGGACCACCAAAGATACGTTTGAAGTTTGAGGTCGCAAGACAAGCAAGCAGCCCCAGTCTCTGTGCCTCTGTGCGAGCAGTGCCATGGGCAGATGAGGCTGAGCAACAGCTTTCCAGGCTAGCTCTTTCTGCCTGAGAGCTATCTGCAGATGTTCTCATTTTGGGAGCAGGGCTGCCGGAGGCCCCATGCACGGACCACCTAAGCTACGTTTGAAGTTTGAGGAAGCAAGACAAGCAAGCAGCCCCAGTGTCTGTGCCTCTGTGCGAGCAGTGCCATGGGCAGATGAGGCTGAGCAACAGCTTTCCAGGCTAGCTCTTTCTGGCTGCCAGCTATCTGCAGATGTTCATATTTTGGGAGCAGGGCTGCCGGAGGCTTCCTGCACGGACCACCTAAGATACGTTTGAAGTTTGAGGTGGCAAGACAAGCAAGCAGCCCCAGTCTCTGTGCCTCTGTGCGAGCAGTGCCATGGGCAGATGAGGCTGAGCAACAGCTTTCCTGGCTAGCTTTTTATGGCTGCCAGATATCTGCAGACATTCGCATTTTCGGAGAAGGGCTGCCGGAGGCCCCATGCACTGACCACCAAAGCTACATTTGAGCTTTCAGGGAGCAAGACAAGCAAGCAGCCCCAGTCTCTGTGCCTCTGTGCGAGCAGTGGCATGGGCAGATGAGGCTGAGCAACAGCTTTCCAGGCTAGCTCTTTCTGCCTGCGAGCTATCTGCAGACGTTCGCATTTTCAGAGCAGGGCTGCCAGAGCCTCTCTGCACGGACTGCCAAAGTTATGTTTGAAGTTTGAGGTGGCAAGACAAGCAAGCAGCCCCAGTCTCTGTGCCTCTGTGCGAGCAGTGCCATGGGCAGATGAGGCTGAGCAACAGCTTTCAAGGCTAGCTCTTTCTGGCTGCGAGCTATCTGCAGACATTCGCATTTTCGGAGCATGGCTGCCGAAGGCCCCCAGCACGGACCACTTAAGCTATTTTTGAAGTGTCAGGAGGCAAGACAAGCAAGCAGCCCCAGACTCTGTGCCTCTGTGCGAGCAGTGCCATGGGCAGATGAGGCTGAGCAACAGCTTTCCAGGATAGCTCTTTCTGCCTGCGAGCTATCGGCAGACGTTCGCATTTTAAGAGCAGGGCTGCCGGAGTCTCTCTGCACGAACTGCCAAAGTTATGTTTGAAGTTTGAGGTGGCAAGACAAGCAAGCAGCCCCAGTCTCTGTGCCTCTGTGCGAGCAGTGCCATGGGCAGATGAGGCTGAGGAACAGCTTTCCAAGCTAGCTCTTTCTGGCTGCCAGCTATCTGCAGACGTTCGCATTTTGGGAGAAGGGCTGCCGGAGGCGCCCTACACGGACCACCTAAGATACGTTTGAAGTTTGAGGGAGGAAGACAAGCAAGCGGCCCCAGTCTCTGTGCCTCTGTGCGAGCAGTGCCATGGGCAGATGAGGCTGAGCAACAGCTTTCCAGGCTAGCTCTTTCTGCCTGCGAGCTATCTGCAGACGTTCGCGTCTTTGGAGAAGGGCTGCCGGAGGCCCCATTCACGGACCACTAAATATACATTAGAAGTCTGAGGGGGCAAAACAAGCAAGCAGCCCCAGTCTCTGTGCCTCTGTGCGAGCAGTGCCATGGGCAGATGAGGCTGAGCAACAGCTTTCCAGGCTAGCTCTTTCTGCCTGCGAGCTATCTGCAGACGTTCGCATTTTAAGAGCATGGCTGCGGAAGGCCCCCAGCACGGACCACTTAAGCTATTTTTGAAGTGTCAGGAGTCAAGACAAGCAAGCAGCCCCAATCTCTGTGCCTCTGTGCGAGCAGTGCCATGGGCAGATGAGGCTGAGCAACAGCTTTCCAGGCTAGCTCTTTCTGCCTGCGAGCTATCGGCAGACGTTCGCATTTTCGGAGAAGGGCTGGCGGAGGCCCCATGCACGGACAACTAAAACTACATTTGAAGTTTGAGGGGGCAAAACAAGCAAGCAGCCCCAGTCTCTGTGACTCTGTGCGAGCAGTGCCATGGGCGATGAGGCTGAGCAACAGCTTTCCAGGCTAGCTCTTTCTGCCTGCAAGCTATCTGCAGACGTTCGCATTTTCGGAGCATGGCTGCTGAAGGCCCCAAGCACGGACCACTTAAGCAATTTTTGAAGTGTCAGGAGGCAAGACAAGCAAGCATCCCCAGACTCTGTGCCTCTGTGCGAGCAGTGCCATGGGCAGATGAAGCTGAGCAACAGTTTTCCAGGCTAGCTATTTCTGCCTGCGAGGTATCTGCAGACGTTCGCATTTTCAGAGCAGGGCTGCCGGAGGCTCTCTGCACGGACTGCCAAAGTTATGTTTGAAGTTTGAGGTGGCAAGACAACCAAGCAGCCCCAGTCTCTGTGCCTCTGTGCGAGCAGTGCCATGGGCAGATGAGGCTGAGCAAGAGCTTTCCAGGCTAGCTCTTTCTGCCTGCGAGCTATCTGCAGACGTTCGCATTTTCGGAGAAGGGCTGCCGGAGAAGCGCTACACGGACCACCTAAGATACGTTTGAAGTTTGAGGGGGCAAAACAAGCAAGCAGCCCCAGTCTCTGTGCCTCTGTGCGAGCAGTGCCATGGGCAGATGAGGCTGAGCAACAGCTTTCCAGGCTAGCCCTTTATGGCTGCCAACTATCTGCAGGCGTTAGCATTTTCAGAGCATGGCTGCCGGATGCCCCATTCACGGACCACCAAAGATACGTTTGAAGTTTGAGGTCGCAAGACAAGCAAGCAGCCCCAGTCTCTGTGCCTCTGTGCGAGCAGTGCCATGGGCAGATGAGGCTGAGCAACAGCTTTCCAGGCTAGCTCTTTCTGCCTGAGAGCTATCTGCAGATGTTCTCATTTTGGGAGCAGGGCTGCCGGAGGCCCCATGCACGGACCACCTAAGCTACGTTTGAAGTTTGAGGAAGCAAGACAAGCAAGCAGCCCCAGTGTCTGTGCCTCTGTGCGAGCAGTGCCATGGGCAGATGAGGCTGAGCAACAGCTTTCCAGGCTAGCTCTTTCTGGCTGCCAGCTATCTGCAGATGTTCATATTTTGGGAGCAGGGCTGCCGGAGGCTTCCTGCACGGACCACCTAAGATACGTTTGAAGTTTGAGGTGGCAAGACAAGCAAGCAGCCCCAGTCTCTGTGCCTCTGTGCGAGCAGTGCCATGGGCAGATGAGGCTGAGCAACAGCTTTCCTGGCTAGCTTTTTATGGCTGCCAGATATCTGCAGACATTCGCATTTTCGGAGAAGGGCTGCCGGAGGCCCCATGCACTGACCACCAAAGCTACATTTGAGCTTTCAGGGAGCAAGACAAGCAAGCAGCCCCAGTCTCTGTGCCTCTGTGCGAGCAGTGGCATGGGCAGATGAGGCTGAGCAACAGCTTTCCAGGCTAGCTCTTTCTGCCTGCGAGCTATCTGCAGACGTTCGCATTTTCAGAGCAGGGCTGCCAGAGCCTCTCTGCACGGACTGCCAAAGTTATGTTTGAAGTTTGAGGTGGCAAGACAAGCAAGCAGCCCCAGTCTCTGTGCCTCTGTGCGAGCAGTGCCATGGGCAGATGAGGCTGAGCAACAGCTTTCAAGGCTAGCTCTTTCTGGCTGCGAGCTATCTGCAGACATTCGCATTTTCGGAGCATGGCTGCCGAAGGCCCCCGGCACGGACCACTTAAGCTATTTTTGAAGTGTCAGGAGGCAAGACAAGCAAGCAGCCCCAGACTCTGTGCCTCTGTGCGAGCAGTGCCATGGGCAGATGAAGCTGAGCAACAGCTTTCCAGGCTAGCTCTTTCCGCCTGCAAGCTATCTGTAGATGTTCGCATTTTCGGAGAAGGGCTGCCGGAGGCGCCCTACACGGACCACCTAAGATACGTTTGAAGTTTGAGGTGGCAAGACAAGCAAGCAGCCCCAGTCTCTGTGCCTCTGTGCGAGCAGTGCCATGGGCAGATGAGGCTGAGCAACAGCTTTCCAGGCTAGCTATTTCTGGCTGCGAGCTATCTGCAGATATTCACATTTTGGGAGAAGGGCTGTCTGAGGCGCCCGTCACGGAACAACTAAGCTACGTTTGAAGTTTGAGGAAGCAAGACAAGCAAGCAGCCCCAGTCTCTGTGCCTCTGTGCGAGCAGTGCCATGGGCAGATGAGGCTGAGAAACAGCTTTCCAGGCTAGCCCTTTATGGCTGCCAACTATCTGCAGACGTTCGCGTTTTCGGAGCATGGCTGCCGAAGGCCCCCAGCACGGACCACTTAAGCTATTTTTGAAGTGTCAGGAGGCAAGACAAGCAAGCAGCCCCAGACTCTGTGCCTCTGTGCGAGCAGTGCCATGGGCAGATGAGGCTGAGCAACAGCTTTCCAGGCTAGCTCTTTCTGCCTGCGAGCTATCGGCAGACGTTCGCATTTTAAGAGCAGGGCTGCCGGAGTCTCTCTGCACGAACTGCCAAAGTTATGTTTGAAGTTTGAGGTGGCAAGACAAGCAAGCAGCCCCAGTCTCTGTGCCTCTGTGCGAGCAGTGCCATGGGCAGATGAGGCTGAGGAACAGCTTTCCAGGCTAGCTCTTTCTGGCTGCAAGCTATCTGCAGACGTTCGCATTTTGGGAGAAGGGCTGCCGGAGGCGCCCTACACGGACCACCTAAGATACGTTTGAAGTTTGAGGGAGGAAGACAAGCAAGCGGCCCCAGTCTCTGTGCCTCTGTGCGAGCAGTGCCATGGGCAGATGAGGCTGAGCAACAGCTTTCCAGGCTAGCTATTTCTGGCTGCGAGCTATCTGCAGATATTCACATTTTGGGATCAGGGCTGCCGGAGGCGCCCTACATGGACCACCTAAGCTACGTTTGAAGTTTGAGTGAGCAAGACAAACAAGCAGCCCCAGTCTCTGTGCCTCTGTGCGAGCAGTGCCATGGGCAGATGAGGCTGAGCAACAGCTTTCCAGGCTAGCCCTTTATGGCTGCCAACTAGCTGCAGACGTTAGCATTTTCAGAGCATGGCTGCCGGAGGCCCCATTCACGGACCACCAAAGCTACGTTTGAAGTTGGAGGAAGCAAGACAAGCAAGCAGCCCCAGTTTCTGTGCCTCTGTGCGAGCAGTGCCATGGGCAGATGAGGATGAGCAACAGCTTTCCAGGCTAGCTCTTTCTGCCTGCGAGCTATCTGCAGACGTTCGCATCTTTGGAGAAGGGCTGCCGGAGGCCCCATTCACGGACCACTAAATATACATTAGAAGTCTGAGGGGGCAAAACAAGCAAGCAGCCCCAGTCTCTGTGCCTCTGTGCGAGCAGTGCCATGGGCAGATGAGGCTGAGCAACAGCTTTCCAGGCTAGCTCTTTCTGCCTGCGAGCTATCTGCAGACGTTCGCATTTTAAGAGCATGGCTGCGGAAGGCCCCCAGCACGGACCACTTAAGCTATTTTTGAAGTGTCAGGAGTCAAGACAAGCAAGCAGCCCCAATCTCTGTGCCTCTGTGCGAGCAGTGCCATGGGCAGATGAGGCTGAGCAACAGCTTTCCAGGCTAGCTCTTTCTGCCTGCGAGCTATCGGCAGACGTTCGCATTTTCGGAGAAGGGCTACCGGAGGCCCCATTCACGGACAACTAAAACTACATTTGAAGTTTGAGGGGGCAAAACAAGCAAGCAGCCCCAGTCTCTGTGACTCTGTGCGAGCAGTGCCATGGGCGATGAGGATGAGCAACAGCTTTCCAGGCTAGCTCTTTCTGCCTGCAAGCTATCTGCAGACGTTCGCATTTTCGGAGCATGGCTGCTGAAGGCCCCAAGCACGGACCACTTAAGCAATTTTTGAAGTGTCAGGAGGCAAGACAAGCAAGCATCCCCAGACTCTGTGCCTCTGTGCGAGCAGTGCCATGGGCAGATGAAGCTGAGCAACAGTTTTCCAGGCTAGCTATTTCTGCCTGCGAGGTATCTGCAGACGTTCGCATTTTCAGAGCAGGGCTGCCGGAGAAGCGCTACACGGACCACCTAAGATACGTTTGAAGTTTGAGGGGGCAAAACAAGCAAGCAGCCCCAGTCTCTGTGCCTCTGTGCGAGCAGTGCCATGGGCAGATGAGGCTGAGCAACAGCTTTCCAGGCTAGCCCTTTATGGCTGCCAACTATCTGCAGGCGTTAGCATTTTCAGAGCATGGCTGCCGGATGCCCCATTCACGGACCACCAAAGATACGTTTGAAGTTTGAGGTCGCAAGACAAGCAAGCAGCCCCAGTCTCTGTGCCTCTGTGCGACCAGTGCCATGGGCAGATGAGGCTGAGCAACAGCTTTCCAGGCTAGCTCTTTCTGCCTGAGAGCTATCTGCAGATGTTCTCATTTTGGGAGCAGGGCTGCCGGAGGCCCCATGCACGGACCACCTAAGCTACGTTTGAAGTTTGAGGAAGCAAGACAAGCAAGCAGCCCCAGTGTCTGTGCCTCTGTGCGAGCAGTGCCATGGGCAGATGAGGCTGAGCAACAGCTTTCCAGGCTAGCTCTTTCTGGCTGCCAGCTATCTGCAGATGTTCATATTTTGGGAGCAGGGCTGCCGGAGGCTTCCTGCACGGACCACCTAAGATACGTTTGAAGTTTGAGGTGGCAAGACAAGCAAGCAGCCCCAGTCTCTGTGCCTCTGTGCGAGCAGTGCCATGGGCAGATGAGGCTGAGCAACAGCTTTCCTGGCTAGCTTTTTATGGCTGCCAGATATCTGCAGACATTCGCATTTTCGGAGAAGGGCTGCCGGAGGCCCCATGCACTGACCACCAAAGCTACATTTGAGCTTTCAGGGAGCAAGAGAAGCAAGCAGCCCCAGTCTCTGTGCCTCTGTGCGAGCAGTGGCATGGGCAGATGAGGCTGAGCAACAGCTTTCCAGGCTAGCTCTTTCTGCCTGCGAGCTATCTGCAGACGTTCGCATTTTCAGAGCAGGGCTGCCAGAGCCTCTCTGCACGGACTGCCAAAGTTATGTTTGAAGTTTGAGGTGGCAAGACAAGCAAGCAGCCCCAGTCTCTGTGCCTCTGTGCGAGCAGTGCCATGGGCAGATGAGGCTGAGCAACAGCTTTCAAGGCTAGCTCTTTCTGGCTGCGAGCTATCTGCAGACATTCGCATTTTCGGAGCATGGCTGCCGAAGGCCCCCGGCACGGACCACTTAAGCTATTTTTGAAGTGTCAGGAGGCAAGACAAGCAAGCAGCCCCAGACTCTGTGCCTCTGTGCGAGCAGTGCCATGGGCAGATGAAGCTGAGCAACAGCTTTCCAGGCTAGCTCTTTCCGCCTGCGAGCTATGTGTAGATGTTCGCATTTTCGGAGAAGGGCTGCCGGAGGCGCCCTACACGGACCACCTAAGATACGTTTGAAGTTTGAGGTGGCAAGACAAGCAAGCAGCCCCAGTCTCTGTGCCTCTGTGCGAGCAGTGCCATGGGCAGATGAGGCTGAGCAACAGCTTTCCAGGCTAGCTATTTCTGGC
This sequence comes from Opisthocomus hoazin, assembly GCF_030867145.1. Lineage (NCBI taxonomy): Eukaryota > Metazoa > Chordata > Aves > Opisthocomiformes > Opisthocomidae > Opisthocomus > Opisthocomus hoazin. The sequence continues at coordinate 8,321,249 of NC_134429.1, forward strand.
TGCGAGCTATCTGCAGATATTCACATTTTGGGAGAAGGGCTGTCTGAGGCGCCCGTCACGGAACAACTAAGCTACGTTTGAAGTTTGAGGAAGCAAGACAAGCAAGCAGCCCCAGTCTCTGTGCCTCTGTGCGAGCAGTGCCATGGGCAGATGAGGCTGAGAAACAGCTTTCCAGGCTAGCCCTTTATGGCTGCCAACTATCTGCAGACGTTCGCGTTTTCGGAGCATGGCTGCCGAAGGCCCCCAGCACGGACCACTTAAGCTATTTTTGAAGTGTCAGGAGGCAAGACAAGAAAGCAGCCCCAGACTCTGTGCCTCTGTGCGAGTAGTGCCATGGGCAGATGACGCTGAGCAACAGCTTTCCAGGCTAGCTCTTTCTGCCTGCGAGCTATCGGCAGACGTTCGCATTTTAAGAGCAGGGCTGCCGGAGTCTCTCTGCACGAACTGCCAAAGTTATGTTTGAAGATTGAGGTGGCAAGACAAGCAAGCAGCCCCAGTCTCTGTGCCTCTGTGCGAGCAGTGCCATGGGCAGATGAGGCTGAGCAACAGCTTTCCAGGCTAGCTCTTTCTGGCTGCCAGCTATCTGCAGACGTTCGCATTTTGGGAGAAGGGCTGCCGGAGGCGCCCTACACGGACCACCTAAGATACGTTTGAAGTTTGAGGGAGGAAGACAAGCAAGCGGCCCCAGTCTCTGTGCCTCTGTGCGAGCAGTGCCATGGGCAGATGAGGCTGAGCAACAGCTTTCCAGGCTAGCTCTTTCTGCCTGCGAGCTATCTGCAGATATTCACATTTTGGGATCAGGGCTGCCGGAGGCGCCCTACATGGACCACCTAAGCTACGTTTGAAGTTTGAGTGAGCAAGACAAACAAGCAGCCCCAGTCTCTGTGCCTCTGTGCGAGCAGTGCCATGGGCAGATGAGGCTGAGCAACAGCTTTCCAGGCTAGCCCTTTATGGCTGCCAACTAGCTGCAGACGTTAGCATTTTCAGAGCATGGCTGCCGGAGGCCCCATTCACGGACCACCAAAGCTACGTTTGAAGTTTGAGGAAGCAAGACAAGCAAGCAGCCCCAGTTTCTGTGCCTCTGTGCGAGCAGTGCCATGGGCAGATGAGGATGAGCAACAGCTTTCCAGGCTAGCTCTTTCTGGCTGCGAGCTATCTGCAGACGTTCGCATTTTGGGAGAAGGGCTGCCGGAGGCCCCATTCACGGACCACTAAATATACATTAGAAGTCTGAGGGGGCAAAACAAGCAAGCAGCCCCAGTCTCTGTGCCTCTGTGCGAGCAGTGCCATGGGCAGATGAGGCTGAGCAACAGCTTTCCAGGCTAGCTCTTTCTGCCTGCGAGCTATCTGCAGACGTTCGCATTTTAAGAGCATGGCTGCGGAAGGCCCCCAGCACGGACCACTTAAGCTATTTTTGAAGTGTCAGGAGTCAAGACAAGCAAGCAGCCCCAATCTCTGTGCCTCTGTGCGAGCAGTGCCATGGGCAGATGAGGCTGAGCAACAGCTTTCCAGGCTAGCTCTTTCTGCCTGCGAGCTATCGGCAGACGTTCGCATTTTAAGAGCAGGGCTGCCGGAGACTCTGTGCACGGACTGCCAAAGTTATGTTTGAAGTTTGAGGTGGCAAGACAAGCAAGCAGCCCCAGTCTCTGTGCCTCTGTGCGAGCAGTGCCATGGGCAGATGAGGCTGAGCAACAGCTTTCCAGGCTAGCTCTTTCTGCCTGCGAGCTATCTGCAGACGTTCGCATTTTGGGAGAAGGGCTGCCGGAGAAGCCCTACACGGACCACCTAACATACGTTTGAAGTTTGAGGTGGCAAGACAAGCAAGCAGCCCCAGTCTCTGTGCCTCTGTGCGAGCAGTGCCATGGGCAGATGAGGCTGAGCAACAGCTTTCCAGGCTAGCTCTTTCTGCCTGCAAGCTATCTGCAGACGTTCGAATTTTCGGAGAAGGGCTGCCGGAGGCCCCATGAACTGACCACCAAAGATACATTTGAAGTTTCAGGGAGCAAGACAAGCAAGCAGCCCCAGTTTCTGTGCCTCTGTGCGAGCAGTGCCATGGGCAGATGAGGCTGAGCAACAGCTTTCCAGCGTAGCTATTTCTGCCTGCGAGCTATCTGCAGACGTTCGCATTTTCGGAGCATGGCTGCCGAAGGCCCCCGGCACGGACCACTTAAGCTATTTTTGAAGTGTCAGGAGGCAAGACAAGCAAGCAGCCTTAGACTCTGTGCCTCTGTGCGAGCAGTGCCATGGGCAGATGAGGCTGAGCAACAGCTTTCCAGGCTAGCCCTTTATGGCTGCCAACTATCTGCAGGCGTTAGCATTTTCAGAGCATGGCTGCCGGATGCCCCATTCACGGACCACCAAAGATACGTTTGAAGTTTGATGTCGCAAGACAAGCAAGCAGCCCCAGTCTCTGTGCCTCTGTGCGAGCAGTGCCATGGGCAGATGAGGCTGAGCAACAGCTTTCCAGGCTAGCTTTTTCTGCCTGAGAGCTATCTGCGGATATTCACATTTTGGGAGTAGGGCTGCCGGAGGAGACATGCACGGACCACCTAAGCTACGTTTGAAGTTTGAGGAAGCAAGACAAGCAAGCAGCCCCAGTGTCTGTGCCTCTGTGCGAGCAGTGCCATGGGCAGATGAGGCTGAGCAACAGCTTTCCAGGCTAGCTCTTTCTGGCTGCCAGCTATCTGCAGATGTTCATATTTTGAGCAGGGCTGCCGGAGGCTTCCTGCACGGACCACCTAAGATACGTTTGAAGTTTGAGGTGGCAAGACAAGCAAGCAGCCCCAGTCTCTGTGCCTCTGTGCGAGCAGTGCCATGGGCAGATGAGGCTGAGCAACAGCTTTCCTGGCTAGCTTTTTATGGCTGCCAGATATCTGCAGACATTCGCATTTTCGGAGAAGGGCTGCCGGAGGCCCCATGCACTGACCACCAAAGCTACATTTGAGCTTTCAGGAAGCAAGACAAGCAAGCAGCCCCAGCCTCTGTGCCTCTGTGCGAGCAGTGGCATGGGCAGATGAGGCTGAGCAACAGCTTTCCAGGCTAGCTCTTTCTGGCTCGAGCTATCTGCAGACGTTCGCATTTTCAGAGCAGGGCTGCCAGAGCCTCTCTGCACGGACTGCCAAAGTTATGTTTGAAGTTTGAGGTGGCAAGACAAGCAAGCAGCCCCAGTCTCTGTGCCTCTGTGCGAGCAGTGCCATGGGCAGATGAGGCTGAGCAACAGCTTTCCAGGCTAGCTATTTCTGACTGCGAGCTATCTGCAGATATTCACATTTTGGGAGCAGGGCTGCCGGAGGGGACATGCAAGGACCACCAAAGCTACATTTGAAGTTTGAGGGGGCAAAACAAGCAAGCAGCCAAAGTCTCTGTGCCTCTGTGCGAGCAGTGCCATGGGCAGATGAGGCTGAGCAACAGCTTTCCAGGCTAGCTCTGTCGGGCTGCCAGCTATCTGCAGACGTTCGCATTTTCGGAGAAGGGCTACCGGAGGCCCCATTCACGGACAACTAAAACTACATTTGAAGTTTGAGGTGGCAAAACAAGCAAGCAGCCCCAGTCTCTGTGCCTCTGTGCGAGCAGTGCCATGGGCAGATGAGGCTGAGCAACAGCTTTCCAGGCTAGCTCTTTCTGCCTGCGAGCTATCGGCAGACGTTCGCATTTTAAGAGCAGGGCTGCCGGAGACTCTGTGCACGGACTGCCAAAGATATGTTTGAAGTTTGAGGTGGCAAGACAAGCAAGCAGCCCCAGTCTCTGTGCCTCTGTGCGAGCAGTGCCATGGGCAGATGAGGCTGAGCAACAGCTTTCCTGGCTAGCTTTTTATGGCTGCCAGATATCTGCAGACATTCGCATTTTCGGAGAAGGGCTGCCGGAGGCCCCATGCACTGACCACCAAAGCTACATTTGAGCTTTCAGGGAGCAAGACAAGCAAGCAGTTTCACTCTCTGTGCCTCTGTGCGAGCAGTGGCATGGGCAGATGAGGCTGAGCAACAGCTTTCCAGGCTAGCTCTTTCTGGCTCGAGCTATCGGCAGACGTTCGCATTTTAAGAGCAGGGCTGCCTGAGACTCTCTGCACGGACTGCCAAAGTTATGTTTGAAGTTTGAGGTGGCAAGACAAGCAAGCAGCCCCAGTCTCTGTGCCTCTGTGCGAGCAGTGCCATGGGCAGATGAGGCTGAGCAACAGCTTTCCAGGCTAGCTCTTTCTGGCTGCAAGCTATCTGCAGACGTTCGCATTTTAAGAGCATGGCTGCCGAAGGCCCCCAGCACGGACCACTTAAGCTATTTTTGAAGTGTCAGGAGTCAAGACAAGCAAGCAGCCCCAGTCTCTGTGCCTCTGTGCGAGCAGTGGCATGGGCAGATGAGGCTGAGCAACAGCTTTCCAGGCTAGCTCTTTCTGCCTGCGAGCTATCGGCAGACGTTCGCATTTTAAGAGCAGGGCTGCCGGAGACTCTGTGCACGGACTGCCAAAGTTATGTTTGAAGTTTGAGGTGGCAAGACAAGCAAGCAGCCCCAGTCTCTGTGCCTCTGTGCGAGCAGTGCCATGGGCAGATGAGGCTGAGCAACAGCTTTCCAGGCTAGCTCTTTCTGCCTGCGAGCTATCTGCAGACGTTCGCATTTTGGGAGAAGGGCTGCCGGAGAAGCCCTACACGGACCACCTAACATACGTTTGAAGTTTGAGGTGGCAAGACAAGCAAGCAGCCCCAGTCTCTGTGCCTCTGTGCGAGCAGTGCCATGGGCAGATGAGGCTGAGCAACAGCTTTCCAGGCTAGCTCTTTCTGCCTGCGAGCTATCGGCAGACGTTCGCATTTTAAGAGCAGGGCTGCCGGAGACTCTGTGCACGGACTGCCAAAGATATGTTTGAAGTTTGAGGTGGCAAGACAAGCAAGCAGCCCCAGTCTCTGTGCCTCTGTGCGAGCAGTGCCATGGGCAGATGAGGCTGAGCAACAGCTTTCCTGGCTAGCTTTTTATGGCTGCCAGATATCTGCATACATTCGCATTTTCGGAGAAGGGCTGCCGGAGGCCCCATGCACTGACCACCAAAGCTACATTTGAGCTTTCAGGGAGCAAGACAAGCAAGCAGTTTCACTCTCTGTGCCTCTGTGCGAGCAGTGGCATGGGCAGATGAGGCTGAGCAACAGCTTTCCAGGCTAGCTCTTTCTGGCTCGACCTATCGGCAGACGTTCGCATTTTAAGAGCAGGGCTGCCGGAGACTCTCTGCACGGACTGCCAAAGTTATGTTTGAAGTTTGAGGTGGCAAGACAAGCAAGCAGCCCCAGTCTCTGTGCCTCTGTGCGAGCAGTGCCATGGGCAGATGAGGCTGAGCAACAGCTTTCCAGGCTAGCTCTTTCTGGCTGCAAGCTATCTGCAGACGTTCGCATTTTAAGAGCATGGCTGCCGAAGGCCCCCAGCACGGACCACTTAAGCTATTTTTGAAGTGTCAGGAGTCAAGACAAGCAAGCAGCCCCAGTCTCTGTGCCTCTGTGCGAGCAGTGGCATGGGCAGATGAGGCTGAGCAACAGCTTTCCAGGCTAGCTCTTTCTGCCTGCGAGCTATCGGCAGACGTTCGCATTTTAAGAGCAGGGCTGCCGGAGACTCTGTGCACGGACTGCCAAAGTTATGTTTGAAGTTTGAGGTGGCAAGACAAGCAAGCAGCCCCAGTCTCTGTGCCTCTGTGCGAGCAGTGCCATGGGCAGATGAGGCTGAGCAACAGCTTTCCAGGCTAGCTCTTTCTGCCTGCGAGCTATCTGCAGACGTTCGCATTTTGGGAGAAGGGCTGCCGGAGAAGCCCTACACGGACCACCTAACATACGTTTGAAGTTTGAGGTGGCAAGACAAGCAAGCAGCCCCAGTCTCTGTGCCTCTGTGCGAGCAGTGCCATGGGCAGATGAGGCTGAGCAACAGCTTTCCAGGCTAGCTCTTTCTGCCTGCAAGCTATCTGTAGACGTTCGCATTTTCGGAGAACGGCTGACGGAGGCGCCCTACACGGACCACCTAAGATACGTTTGAATTTCCAGGGGGCAAGACAAGAAAGCAGCCCCAGTCTCTGTGCCTCTGTGCGAGCAGTGCCATGGGCAGATGAGGCTGAGCAACAGCTTTCCAGGCTAGCTATTTCTGGCTGCGAGCTATCAGCAGATATTCACATTTTGGGAGCAGGGCTGTCTGAGGCGCCCGTCACGGAACAACTAAGCTACGTTTGAAGTTTGAGGAAGCAAGACAAGCAAGCAGCCCCAGTGTCTGTGCCTCTGTGCGAGCAGTGCCATGGGCAGATGAGGCTGAGCAACAGCTTTCCAGGCTAGCCCTTTATGGCTGCCAACTATCTGCAGGCGTTAGCATTTTCAGAGCATGGCTGCCGGAGGCTCCATTCACGGACCACCAAAGATACGTTTGAAGTTTCAGGGAGCAAGACAAGCAAGCAGCCCCAGTGTCTGTGCCTCTGTGCGAGCAGTGCCATGGGCAGATGAGGCTGAGCAACAGCTTTCCAGGCTAGCTCTTTCTGCCTGCGAGCTATCTGCAGACGTTCGCATTTTGGGAGAAGGGCTGCCGGAGAAGCCCTACACGGACCACCTAAGATACGTTTGAAGTTTGAGGTGGCAAGACAAGCAAGCAGCCCCAGTCTCTGTGCCTCTGTGCGAGCAGTGCCATGGGCAGATGAGGCTGAGCAACAGCTTTCCTGGCTAGCTTTTTATGGCTGCCAGATATCTGCAGACATTCGCATTTTCGGAGAAGGGCTGCCGGAGGCCCCATGCACTGACCACCAAAGCTACATTTGAGCTTTCAGGGAGCAAGACAAGCAAGCAGTTTCACTCTCTGTGCCTCTGTGCGAGCAGTGGCATGGGCAGATGAGGCTGAGCAACAGCTTTCCAGGCTAGCTCTTTCTGGCTCGAGCTATCGGCAGACGTTCGCATTTTAAGAGCAGGGCTGCCGGAGACTCTCTGCACGGACTGCCAAAGTTATGTCTGAAGTTTGAGGTGGCAAGACAAGCAAGCAGCCCCAGTCTCTGTGCCTCTGTGCGAGCAGTGCCATGGGCAGATGAGGCTGAGCAACAGCTTTCCAGGCTAGCTCTTTCTGGCTGCAAGCTATCTGCAGACGTTCGCATTTTAAGAGCATGGCTGCCGAAGGCCCCCAGCACGGACCACTTAAGCTATTTTTGAAGTGTCAGGAGTCAAGACAAGCAAGCAGCCCCAGTCTCTGTGCCTCTGTGCGAGCAGTGGCATGGGCAGATGAGGCTGAGCAACAGCTTTCCAGGCTAGCTCTTTCTGCCTGCGAGCTATCGGCAGACGTTCGCATTTTAAGAGCAGGGCTGCCGGAGACTCTGTGCACGGACTGCCAAAGTTATGTTTGAAGTTTGAGGTGGCAAGACAAGCAAGCAGCCCCAGTCTCTGTGCCTCTGTGCGAGCAGTGCCATGGGCAGATGAGGCTGAGCAACAGCTTTCCAGGCTAGCTCTTTCTGCCTGCGAGCTATCTGCAGACGTTCGCATTTTGGGAGAAGGGCTGCCGGAGAAGCCCTACACGGACCACCTAACATACGTTTGAAGTTTGAGGTGGCAAGACAAGCAAGCAGCCCCAGTCTCTGTGCCTCTGTGCGAGCAGTGCCATGGGCAGATGAGGCTGAGCAACAGCTTTCCAGGCTAGCTCTTTCTGCCTGCAAGCTATCTGTAGACGTTCGCATTTTCGGAGAACGGCTGACGGAGGCGCCCTACACGGACCACCTAAGATACGTTTGAATTTCCAGGGGGCAAGACAAGAAAGCAGCCCCAGTCTCTGTGCCTCTGTGCGAGCAGTGCCATGGGCAGATGAGGCTGAGCAACAGCTTTCCAGGCTAGCTATTTCTGGCTGCGAGCTATCAGCAGATATTCACATTTTGGGAGCAGGGCTGTCTGAGGCGCCCGTCACGGAACAACTAAGCTACGTTTGAAGTTTGAGGAAGCAAGACAAGCAAGCAGCCCCAGTGTCTGTGCCTCTGTGCGAGCAGTGCCATGGGCAGATGAGGCTGAGCAACAGCTTTCCAGGCTAGCCCTTTATGGCTGCCAACTATCTGCAGGCGTTAGCATTTTCAGAGCATGGCTGCCGGAGGCTCCATTCACGGACCACCAAAGATACGTTTGAAGTTTCAGGGAGCAAGACAAGCAAGCAGCCCCAGTGTCTGTGCCTCTGTGCGAGCAGTGCCATGGGCAGATGAGGCTGAGCAACAGCTTTCCAGGCTAGCTCTTTCTGGCTGCGAGCTATCTGCAGATGTTCATATTTTGGGAGCAGGGCTGCCGGAGGCTTCCTGCACGGACCACCTAAGATACGTTTGAAGTTTGAGGTGGCAAGACAAGCAAGCAGCCGCAGTCTCTGTGCCTCTGTGCGAGCAGTGCCATGGGCAGATGAGGCTGAGCAACAGCTTTCCTGGCTAGCTTTTTATGGCTGCCAGATATCTGCAGACATTCGCATTTTCGGAGAAGGGCTGCCGGAGGCCCCATGCACTGACCACCAAAGCTACATTTGAGCTTTCAGGGAGCAAGACAAGCAAGCAGTTTCACTCTCTGTGCCTCTGTGCGAGCAGTGGCATGGGCAGATGAGGCTGAGCAACAGCTTTCCAGGCTAGCCTTTATGGCTCGAGCTATCTGCAGACATTCGCATTTTCAGAGCAGGGCTGCCAGAGCCTCTCTGCACGGACTGCCAAAGTTATGTTTGAAGTTTGAGGTGGCAAGACAAGCAAGCAGCCCCAGTCTCTGTGCCTCTGTGCGAGCAGTGCCATGGGCAGATGAGGCTGAGCAACAGCTTTCCAGGCTAGCTATTTCTGACTGCGAGCTATCTGCAGATATTCACATTTTGGGAGCAGGGCTGCAGGAGGGGACATGCAAGGACCACCAAAGCTACATTTGAAGTTTGAGGGGGCAAAACAAGCAAGCAGCCAAAGTCTCTGTGCCTCTGTGCGAGCAGTGCCATGGGCAGATGAGGCTGAGCAACAGCTTTCCAGGCTAGCTCTGTCGGGCTGCCAGCTATCTGCAGACGTTCGCATTTTCGGAGAAGGGCTACCGGAGGCCCCATTCACGGACAACTAAAACTACATTTGAAGTTTGAGGTGGCAAAACAAGCAAGCAGCCCCAGTCTCTGTGCCTCTGTGCGAGCAGTGCCATGGGCAGATGAGGCTGAGCAACAGCTTTCGAGGCTAGCTCTTTCTGCCTGCGAGCTATCGGCAGACGTTCGCATTTTGGGAGAAGGGCTGCCGGAGGCCCCATGCACTGACCACCAAAGCTACATTTGAAGTTTCAGGGAGCAAGACAAGCAAGCAGCCCCAGTTTCTGTGCCTCTGTGCGAGCAGTGCCATGGGCAGATGAGGCTGAGCAACAGCTTTCCAGGCTAGCTCTTTCTGGCTGCCAGCTATCTGCAGATGTTCATATTTTGGGAGCAGGGCTGCCGGAGGCTTCCTGCACGGACCACCTAAGATACGTTTGAAGTTTGAGGTGGCAAGACAAGCAAGCAGCCCCAGTCTCTGTGCCTCTGTGCGAGCAGTGCCATGGGCAGATGAGGCTGAGCAACAGCTTTCCTGGCTAGCTTTTTATGGCTGCCAGATATCTGCAGACATTAGCATTTTCGGAGAAGGGCTGCCGGAGGCCCCATGCACTGACCACCAAAGCTACATTTGAGCTTTCAGGGAGCAAGACAAGCAAGCAGTTTCACTCTCTGTGCCTCTGTGCGAGCAGTGGCATGGGCAGATGAGGCTGAGCAACAGCTTTCCAGGCTAGCTCTTTCTGGCTCGAGCTATCTGCAGACGTTCGCATTTTCAGAGCAGGGCTGCCAGAGCCTCTCTGCACGGACTGCCAAAGTTATGTTTGAAGTTTGAGGTGGCAAGACAAGCAAGCAGCCCCAGTCTCTGTGCCTCTGTGCGAGCAGTGCCATGGGCAGATGAGGCTGAGCAACAGCTTTCCAGGCTAGCTCCTTCTGCCTGCGAGCTATCTGCAGACGTTCGCATTTTCGGAGAAGGGCTGCCGGAGGCCCCATGCACTGACCACCAAAGCTACATTTGAAGTTTCAGGGAGCAAGACAAGCAAGCAGCCCCAGTTTCTGTGCCTCTGTGCGAGCAGTGCCATGGGCAGATGAGGCTGAGCAACAGCTTTCCAGGCTAGCTCTTTCTGGCTGCCAGCTATCTGCAGATGTTCATATTTTGGGAGCAGGGCTGCCGGAGGCTTCCTGCACGGACCACCTAAGATACGTTTGAAGTTTGAGGTGGCAAGACAAGCAAGCAGCCCCAGTCTCTGTGCCTCTGTGCGAGCAGTGCCATGGGCAGATGAGGCTGAGCAACAGCTTTCCTGGCTAGCTTTTTATGGCTGCCAGATATCTGCAGACATTAGCATTTTCGTAGAAGGGCTGCCGGAGGCCCCATGCACTGACCACCAAAGCTACATTTGAGCTTTCAGGGAGCAAGACAAGCAAGCAGTTTCACTCTCTGTGCCTCTGTGCGAGCAGTGCCATGGGCAGATGAGGCTGAGCAACAGCTTTCCAGGCTAGCTCTTTCTGCCTGCGAGCTATCTGCAGACGTTCGAATTTTCGGAGAAGGGCTGCCGGAGGCCCCATGCACTGACCACCAAAGCTTCATTTGAAGTTTCAGGGAGCAAGACAAGCAAGCAGCCCCAGTTTCTGTGCCTCTGTGCGAGCAGTGCCATGGGCAGATGAGGCTGAGCAACAGCTTTCCAGGGTAGCTCTTTCTGCCTGCGAGCTATCTGCAGACGTTCGCATTTTGGGAGAAGGGCTGCCGGAGAAGCCCTACACGGACCACCTAAGATACGTTTGAAGTTTGAGGTGGCAAGACAAGCAAGCAGCCCCAGTCTCTGTGCCTCTGTGCGAGCAGTGCCATGGGCAGATGAGGCTGAGCAACAGCTTTCCAGGCTAGCTCTTTCTGCCTGCGAGCTATCTGCAGACGTTCGCATTTTCGGAGCATGGCTGCCGGAGGCCCCCGGCACGGACCACTTAAGCTATTTTTGAAGTGTCAGGAGGCAAGACAAGCAAGCAGCCCCAGACTCTGTGCCTCTGTGCGAGCAGTGCCATGGGCAGATGAAGCTGAGCAACAGCTTTCCAGGCTAGCTCTTTCCGCCTGCAAGCTATCTGTAGACGTTCCAATTTTCGGAGAACGGCTGACGGAGGCGCCCTACACGGACCACCTAAGATACGTTTGAAGTTTGAGGTGGCAAGACAAGCAAGCAGCCCCAGTCTCTGTGCCTCTGTGCGAGCAGTGCCATGGGCAGATGAGGCTGAGCAACAGCTTTCCAGGCTAGCTATTTCTGGCTGCGAGCTATCAGCAGATATTCACATTTTGGGAGCAGGGCTGTATGAGGCGCCCGTCACGGAACAACTAAGCTACGTTTGAAGTTTGAGGAAGCAAGACAAGCAAGCAGCCCCAGTCTCTGTGCCTCTGTGCGAGCAGTGCCATGGGCAGATGAGGCTGAGCAACAGCTTTCCAGGCTAGCCCTTTATGGCTGCCAACTATCTGCAGGCGTTAGCATTTTCAGAGCATGGCTGCCGGAGGCCCCATTCACGGACCACCAAAGATACGTTTGAAGTTTGAGGTCGCAAGACAAGCAAGCATCCCCAGACTCTGTGCCTCTGTGCGACCAGTGCCATGGGCAGATGAGGCTGAGCAACAGCTTTCCAGGCTAGCTTTTTCTGCCTGAGAGCTATCTGCAGATGTTCGCATTTTGGGAGCAGGGCTGCCGGAGGCCCCATGCACGGACCACCTAAGCTACGTTTGAAGTTTGAGGGAGCAAGACAAGCAAGCAGCCCCAGTGTCTGTGCCTCTGTGCGAGCAGTGCCATGGGCAGATGAGGCTGAGCAACAGCTTTCCAGGCTAGCTCTTTCTGGCTGCCAGCTATCTGCAGATGTTCATATTTTGGGAGCAGGGCTGCCGGAGGCTTCCTGCACGGACCACCTAAGATACGTTTGAAGTTTGAGGTGGCAAGACAAGCAAGCAGCCCCAGTCTCTGTGCCTCTGTGCGAGCAGTGCCATGGGCAGATGAGGCTGAGCAACAGCTTTCCTGGCTAGCTTTTTATGGCTGCCAGATATCTGCAGACATTCGCATTTTCGGAGAAGGGCTGCCGGAGGCCCCATGCGCTGACCACCAAAGCTACATTTGAGCTTTCAGGGAGCAAGACAAGCAAGCAGTTTCACTCTCTGTGCCTCTGTGCGAGCAGTGGCATGGGCAGATGAGGCTGAGCAACAGCTTTCCAGGCTAGCTCTTTCTGGCTCGAGCTATCTGCAGACGTTCGCATTTTCAGAGCAGGGCTGCCAGAGCCTCTCTGCACGGACTGCCAAAGTTATGTTTGAAGTTTGAGGTGGCAAGACAAGCAAGCAGCCCCAGTCTCTGTGCCTCTGTGCGAGCAGTGCCATGGGCAGATGAGGCTGAGCAACAGCTTTCCAGGCTAGCTCTTTCTGCCTGCGAGCTATCTGCAGACGTTCGCATTTTGGGAGAATTGCTGCCGGAGAAGCCCTACACGGACCACCTAAGATACGTTTGAAGTTTGAGGTGGCAAGACAAGCAAGCAGCCCCAGTCTCTGTGCCTCTGTGCGAGCAGTGCCATGGGCAGATGAAGCTGAGCAACAGCTTTCCAGGCTAGCTCTTTCTGCCTGCGAGCTATCTGCAGACGTTCGCATTTTTGGAGAAGGGCTGCCGGAGGCCCCATGCACTGACCACCAAAGCTACATTTGAAGTTTGAGGTGGCAAGACAAGCAAGCAGCCCCAGTTTCTGTGCCTCTGTGCGAGCAGTGCCATGGGCAGATGAGGCTGAGCAACAGCTTTCCAGCGTAGCTATTTCTGCCTGCGAGCTATCTGCAGACGTTCGCATTTTTGGAGCATGGCTGCCGAAGGCCCCCGGCACGGACCACTTAAGCTATTTTTGAAGTGTCAGGAGGCAAGACAAGCAAGCAGCCCCAGACTCTGTGCCTCTGTGCGAGCAGTGCCATGGGCAGATGAAGCTGAGCAACAGCTTTCCAGGCTAGCTCTTTCCGCCTGCAAGCTATCTGTAGACGTTCGCATTTTCGGAGAACGGCTGACGGAGGCGCCCTACACGGACCACCTAAGATACGTTTGAAGTTTGAGGTGGCAAGACAAGCAAGCAGCCCCAGTCTCTGTGCCTCTGTGCGAGCAGTGCCATGGGCAGATGAGGCTGAGCAACAGCTTTCCAGGCTAGCTATTTCTGGCTGCGAGCTATCAGCAGATATTCACATTTTGGGAGCAGGGCTGTCTGAGGCGCCCGTCACGGAACAACTAAGCTACGTTTGAAGTTTGAGGAAGCAAGACAAGCAAGCAGCCCCAGTGTCTGTGCCTCTGTGCGAGCAGTGCCATGGGCAGATGAGGCTGAGCAACAGCTTTCCAGGCTAGCCCTTTATGGCTGCCAACTATCTGCAGGCGTTAGCATTTTCAGAGCATGGCTGCCGGAGGCCCCATTCACGGACCACCAAAGATACGTTTGAAGTTTGAGGAAGCAAGACAAGCAAGCAGCCCCAGTGTCTGTGCCTCTGTGCGAGCAGTGCCATGGGCAGATGAGGCTGAGCAACAGCTTTCCAGGCTAGCTCTTTCTGGCTGCCAGCTATCTGCAGATGTTCATATTTTGGGAGCAGGGCTGCCGGAGGCTTCCTGCACGGACCACCTAAGATACGTTTGAAGTTTGAGGTGGCAAGACAAGCAAGCAGCCCCAGTCTCTGTGCCTCTGTGCGAGCAGTGCCATGGGCAGATGAGGCTGAGCAACAGCTTTCCTGGCTAGCTTTTTATGGCTGCCAGATATCTGCAGACATTCGCATTTTCGGAGAAGGGCTGCCGGAGGCCCCATGCACTGACCACCAAAGCTACATTTGAGCTTTCAGGGAGCAAGACAAGCAAGCAGTTTCACTCTCTGTGCCTCTGTGCGAGCAGTGGCATGGGCAGATGAGGCTGAGCAACAGCTTTCCAGGCTAGCTCTTTCTGGCTCGAGCTATCTGCAGACGTTCGCATTTTCAGAGCAGGGCTGCCAGAGCCTCTCTGCACGGACTGCCAAAGTTATGTTTGAAGTTTGAGGTGGCAAGACAAGCAAGCAGCCCCAGTCTCTGTGCCTCTGTGCGAGCAGTGCCATGGGCAGATGAGGCTGAGCAACAGCTTTCCAGGCTAGCTCTTTCTGCCTGCGAGCTATCTGCAGACGTTCGCATTTTGGGAGAATTGCTGCCGGAGAAGCCCTACACGGACCACCTAAGATACGTTTGAAGTTTGAGGTGGCAAGACAAGCAAGCAGCCCCAGTCTCTGTGCCTCTGTGCGAGCAGTGCCATGGGCAGATGAGGCTGAGCAACAGCTTTCCAGGCTAGCTCTTTCTGCCTGCGAGCTATCTGCAGACGTTCGAATTTTCAGAGAAGGGCTGCCGGAGGCCCCATGCACTGACCACCAAAGCTACATTTGAAGTTTCAGGGAGCAAGACAAGCAAGCAGCCCCAGTTTCTGTGCCTCTGTGCGAGCAGTGCCATGGGCAGATGAGGCTGAGCAACAGCTTTCCAGGCTAGCCCTTTATGGCTGCCAACTATCTGCAGGCGTTAGCATTTTCAGAGCATGGCTGCCGTAGGCCCCATTCACGGACCACCAAAGATACGTTTGAAGTTTGAGGTCGCAAGACAAGCAAGCAGTTTCACTCTCTGTGCCTCTGTGCGAGCAGTGCCATGGGCAGATGAGGCTGAGAAACAGCTTTCCAGGCTAGCTCTTTCTGCCTGAGAGCTATCTGCAGATGTTCGCATTTTGGGAGCAGGGCTGCCGGAGGCCCCATGCACGGACCACCTAAGCTACGTTTGAAGTTTGAGGGAGCAAGACAAGCAAGCAGCCCCAGTGTCTGTGCCTCTGTGCGAGCAGTGCCATGGGCAGATGAGGCTGAGCAACAGCTTTCCAGGCTAGCTCTTTCTGGCTGCCAGCTATCTGCAGATGTTCATATTTTGGGAGCAGGGCTGCCGGAGGCTTCCTGCACGGACCACCTAAGATACGTTTGAAGTTTGAGGTGGCAAGACAAGCAAGCAGCCCCAGTCTCTGTGCCTCTGTGCGAGCAGTGCCATGGGCAGATGAGGCTGAGCAACAGCTTTCCTGGCTAGCTTTTTATGGCTGCCAGATATCTGCAGACATTCGCATTTTCGGAGAAGGGCTGCCGGAGGCCCCATGCACTGACCACCAAAGCTACATTTGAGCTTTCAGGGAGCAAGACAAGCAAGCAGTTTCACTCTCTGTGCCTCTGTGCGAGCAGTGGCATGGGCAGATGAGGCTGAGCAACAGCTTTCCAGGCTAGCTCTTTCTGGCTCGAGCTATCTGCAGACGTTCGCATTTTCAGAGCAGGGCTGCCAGAGCCTCTCTGCACGGACTGCCAAAGTTATGTTTGAAGTTTGAGGTGGCAAGACAAGCAAGCAGCCCCAGTCTCTGTGCCTCTGTGCGAGCAGTGCCATGGGCAGATGAGGCTGAGCAACAGCTTTCCAGGCTAGCTCTTTCTGCCTGCGAGCTATCTGCAGACGTTCGCATTTTGGGAGAAGGGCTGCCGGAGAAGCCCTACACGGACCACCTAAGATACATTTGAAGTTTCAGGTGGCAAGACAAGCAAGCAGCCCCAGTCTCTGTGCCTCTGTGCGAGCAGTGCCATGGGCAGATGAGGCTGAGCAACAGCTTTCCAGGCTAGCTCTTTCTGCCTGCGAGCTATCTGCAGACGTTCGCATTTTTGGAGAAGGGCTGCCGGAGGCCCCATGCACTGACCACCAAAGCTACATTTGAAGTTTCAGGGAGCAAGACAAGCAAGCAGCCCCAGTTTCTGTGCCTCTGTGCGAGCAGTGCCATGGGCAGATGAGGCTGAGCAACAGCTTTCCAGCGTAGCTATTTCTGCCTGCGAGCTATCTGCAGACGTTCGCATTTTCGGAGCATGGCTGCCGAAGGCCCCCGGCACGGACCACTTAAGCTATTTTTGAAGTGTCAGGAGGCAAGACAAGCAAGCAGCCCCAGACTCTGTGCCTCTGTGCGAGCAGTGCCATGGGCAGATGAAGCTGAGCAACAGCTTTCCAGGCTAGCTCTTTCCGCCTGCAAGCTATCTGTAGACGTTCGCATTTTCGGAGAACGGCTGACGGAGGCGCCCTACACGGACCACCTAAGATACGTTTGAAGTTTGAGGTGGCAAGACAAGCAAGCAGCCCCAGTCTCTGTGCCTCTGTGCGAGCAGTGCCATGGGCAGATGAGGCTGAGCAACAGCTTTCCAGGCTAGCTATTTCTGGCTGCGAGCTATCAGCAGATATTCACATTTTGGGAGCAGGGCTGTCTGAGGCGCCCGTCACGGAACAACTAAGCTACGTTTGAAGTTTGAGGAAGCAAGACAAGCAAGCAGCCCCAGTCTCTGTGCCTCTGTGCGAGCAGTGCCATGGGCAGATGAGGCTGAGCAACAGCTTTCCAGGCTAGCCCTTTATGGCTGCCAACTATCTGCAGGCGTTAGCATTTTCAGAGCATGGCTACCGGAGGCCCCATTCACGGACAACTAAAACTACATTTGAAGTTTGAGGTGGCAAAACAAGCAAGCAGCCCCAGACTCTGTGCCTCTGTGCGAGCAGTGCCATGGGCAGATGAGGCTGAGCAACAGCTTTCGAGGCTAGCTATTTCTGCCTGCGAGCTATCGGCAGACGTTCGCATTTTAAGAGCAGGGCTGCCGGAGACTCTCTGCACGGACTGCCAAAGTTATGTTTGAAGTTTGAGGTGGCAAGACAAGCAAGCAGCCCCAGTCTCTGTGCCTCTGTGCGAGCAGTGCCATGGGCAGATGAGGCTGAGCAACAGCTTTCCAGGCTAGCTCTTTCTGCCTGCGAGCTATCTGCAGACGTTCGCATTTTGGGAGAAGGGCTGCCGGAGAAGCCCTACACGGACCACCTAAGATACGTTTGAAGTTTGAGGTGGCAAGACAAGCAAGCAGCCCCAGTCTCTGTGCCTCTGTGCGAGCAGTGCCATGGGCAGATGAGGCTGAGCAACAGCTTTCCAGGCTAGCTCTTTCTGCCTGCGAGCTATCTGCAGACGTTCGCATTTTTGGAGAAGGGCTGCCGGAGGCCCCATGCACTGACCACCAAAGCTACGTTTGAAGTTTGAGGAAGCAAGACAAGCAAGCAGCCCCAGTCTCTGTGCCTCTGTGCGAGCAGTGCCATGGGCAGATGAGGCTGAGCAACAGCTTTCCAGGCTAGCCCTTTATGGCTGCCAACTATCTGCAGGCGTTAGCATTTTCAGAGCATGGCTGCCGGAGGCCCCATTCACGGACCACCAAAGATACGTTTGAAGTTTGAGGTGGCAAGACAAGCAAGCAGCCCCAGTCTCTGTGCCTCTGTGCGACCAGTGCCATGGGCAGATGAGGCTGAGCAACAGCTTTCCAGGCTAGCTCTTTCTGCCTGAGAGCTATCTGCAGATGTTCGCATTTTGGGAGCAGGGCTGCCGGAGGCCCCATGCACGGACCACCTAAGCTACGTTTGAAGTTTCAGGGAGCAAGACAACCAAGCAGCCCCAGTGTCTGTGCCTCTGTGCGAGCAGTGCCATGGGCAGATGAGGCTGAGCAACAGCTTTCCAGGCTAGCTCTTTCTGGCTGCCAGCTATCTGCAGATGTTCATATTTTGGGAGCAGGGCTGCCGGAGGCTTCCTGCACGGACCACCTAAGATACGTTTGAAGTTTGAGGTGGCAAGAGAAGCAAGCAGCCCCAGTCTCTGTGCCTCTGTGCGAGCAGTGCCATGGGCAGATGAGGCTGAGCAACAGCTTTCCTGGCTAGCTTTTTATGGCTGCCAGATATCTGCAGACATTCGCATTTTCGGAGAAGGGCTGCCGGAGGCCCCATGCGCTGACCACCAAAGCTACATTTGAGCTTTCAGTGAGCAAGACAAGCAAGCAGTTTCACTCTCTGTGCCTCTGTGCGAGCAGTGGCATGGGCAGATGAGGCTGAGCAACAGCTTTCCAGGCTAGCTCTTTCTGGCTCGAGCTATCTGCAGACGTTCGCATTTTCAGAGCAGGGCTGCCAGAGCCTCTCTGCACGGACTGCCAAAGTTATGTTTGAAGTTTGAGGTGGCAAGACAAGCAAGCAGCCCCAGTCTCTGTGCCTCTGTGCGAGCAGTGCCATGGGCAGATGAGGCTGAGCAACAGCTTTCCAGGCTAGCTCTTTCTGGCTGCCAGCTATCTGCAGATGTTCATATTTTGGGAGCAGGGCTGCCGGAGGCTTCCTGCACGGACCACCTAAGATACGTTTGAAGTTTGAGGTGGCAAGACAAGCAAGCAGCCCCAGTCTCTGTGCCTCTGTGCGAGCAGTGCCATGGGCAGATGAGGCTGAGCAACAGCTTTCCTGGCTAGCTTTTTATGGCTGCCAGATATCTGCAGACATTCGCATTTTCGGAGAAGGGCTGCCGGAGGCCCCATGCACTGACCACCAAAGCTACATTTGAGCTTTCAGGGAGCAAGACAAGCAAGCAGTTTCACTCTCTGTGCCTCTGTGCGAGCAGTGGCATGGGCAGATGAGGCTGAGCAACAGCTTTCCAGGCTAGCTCTTTCTGGCTCGAGCTATCTGCAGACGTTCGCATTTTCAGAGCAGGGCTGCCAGAGCCTCTCTGCACGGACTGCCAAAGTTATGTTTGAAGTTTGAGGTGGCAAGACAAGCAAGCAGCCCCAGTCTCTGTGCCTCTGTGCGAGCAGTGCCATGGGCAGATGAGGCTGAGCAACAGCTTTCCAGGCTAGCTCTTTCTGCCTGCGAGCTATCTGCAGACGTTCGCATTTTGGGAGAATTGCTGCCGGAGACGCCCTACACGGACCACCTAAGATACGTTTGAAGTTTGAGGTGGCAAGACAAGCAAGCAGCCCCAGTCTCTGTGCCTCTGTGCGAGCAGTGCCATGGGCAGATGAGGCTGAGCAACATCTTTCCAGGCTAGCTCTTTCTGCCTGCGAGCTATCTGCAGACGTTCGAATTTTCGGAGAAGGGCTGCCGAAGGCCCCATGCACTGACCACCAAAGCTACATTTGAAGTTTCAGGGAGCAAGACAAGCAAGCAGCCCCAGTTTCTGTGCCTCTGTGCGAGCAGTGCCATGGGCAGATGAGGCTGAGCAACAGCTTTCCAGGCTAGCCCTTTATGGCTGCCAACTATCTGCAGGCGTTAGCATTTTCAGAGCATGGCTGCCGGAGGCCCCATTCACGGACCACCAAAGATACGTTTGAAGTTTGAGGTCGCAAGACAAGCAAGCAGTTTAACTCTCTGTGCCTCTGTGCGAGCAGTGCCATGGGCAGATGAGGCTGAGCAACAGCTTTCCAGGCTAGCTCTTTCTGCCTGAGAGCTATCTGCAGATGTTCGCATTTTGGGAGCAGGGCTGCCGGAGGCCCCATGCACGGACCACCTAAGCTACGTTTGAAGTTTCAGGGAGCAAGACAACCAAGCAGCCCCAGTGTCTGTGCCTCTGTGCAAGCAGTGCCATGGGCAGATGAGGCTGAGCAACAGCTTTCCAGGCTAGCTCTTTCTGGCTGCCAGCTATCTGCAGATGTTCATATTTTGGGAGCAGGGCTGCCGGAGGCTTCCTGCACGGACCACCTAAGATACGTTTGAAGTTTGAGGTGGCAAGACAAGCAAGCAGCCCCAGTCTCTGTGCCTCTGTGCGAGCAGTGCCATGGGCAGATGAGGCTGAGCAACAGCTTTCCTGGCTAGCTTTTTATGGCTGCCAGATATCTGCAGACATTCGCATTTTCGGAGAAGGGCTGCCGGAGGCCCCATGCACTGACAACCAAATCTACATTTGAGCTTTCAGGGAGCAAGACAAGCAAGCAGTTTCACTCTCTGTGCCTCTGTGCGAGCAGTGGCATGGGCAGATGAGGCTGAGCAACAGCTTTCCAGGCTAGCTCTTTCTGGCTCGAGCTATCTGCAGACGTTCGCATTTTCAGAGCAGGGCTGCCAGAGCCTCTCTGCACGGACTGCCAAAGTTATGTTTGAAGTTTGAGGTGGCAAGACAAGCAAGCAGCCCCAGTCTCTGTGCCTCTGTGCGAGCAGTGCCATGGGCAGATGAGGCTGAGCAACAGCTTTCCAGGCTAGCTCTTTCTGCCTGCGAGCTATCTGCAGACGTTCGCATTTTGGGAGAATTGCTGCCGGAGAAGCCCTACACGGACCACCTAAGATACGTTTGAAGTTTGAGGTGGCAAGACAAGCAAGCAGCCCCAGTCCCTGTGCCTCTGTGCGAGCAGTGCCATGGGCAGATGAGGCTGAGCAACAGCTTTCCAGGCTAGCTCTTTCTGCCTGCGAGCTATCTGCAGACGTTCGAATTTTCGGAGAAGGGCTGCCGTAGGCCCCATGCACTGACCACCAAAGCTACATTTGAAGTTTCAGGGAGCAAGACAAGCAAGCAGCCCCAGTTTCTGTGCCTCTGTGCGAGCAGTGCCATGGGCAGATGAGGCTGAGCAACAGCTTTCCAGGCTAGCCCTTTATGGCTGCCAACTATCTGCAGGCGTTAGCATTTTCAGAGCATGGCTGCCGGAGGCCCCATTCACGGACCACCAAAGATACGTTTGAAGTTTGAGGTGGCAAGACAAGCAAGCAGCCCCACTCTCTGTGCCTCTGTGCGAGCAGTGCCATGGGCAGATGAGGCTGAGCAACAGCTTTCCAGGCTAGCTCTTTCTGCCTGAGAGCTATCTGCAGATGTTCGCATTTTGGGAGCAGGGCTGCCGGAGGCCCCATGCACGGACCACCTAAGCTACATTTGAAGTTTGAGGGAGCAAGACAAGCAAGCAGCCCTAGTGTCTGTGCCTCTGTGCGAGCAGTGCCATGGGCAGATGAGGCTGAGCAACAGCTTTCCAGGCTAGCTCTTTCTGGCTGCCAGCTATCTGCAGATGTTCATATTTTGGGAGCAGGGCTGCCGGAGGCTTCCTGCACGGACCACCTAAGATACGTTTGAAGTTTGAGGTGGCAAGACAAGCAAGCAGCCCCAGTCTCTGTGCCTCTGTGCGAGCAGTGCCATGGGCAGATGAGGCTGAGCAACAGCTTTCCTGGCTAGCTTTTTATGGCTGCCAGATATCTGCAGACATTCGCATTTTCGGAGAAGGGCTGCCGAAGGCCCCATGCACTGACCACCAAAGCTACATTTGAGCTTTCAGGGAGCAAGACAAGCAAGCAGTTTCACTCTCTGTGCCTCTGTGCGAGCAGTGGCATGGGCAGATGAGGCTGAGCAACAGCTTTCCAGGCTAGCTCTTTCTGCCTGCGAGCTATCTGCAGACGTTCGCATTTTCAGAGCAGGGCTGCCAGAGCCTCTCTGCACGGACTGCCAAAGTTATGTTTGAAGTTTGAGGTGGCAAGACAAGCAAGCAGCCCCAGTCTCTGTGCCTCTGTGCGAGCAGTGCCATGGGCAGATGAGGCTGAGCAACAGCTTTCAAGGCTAGCTCTTTCTGGCTGCGAGCTATCTGCAGACGTTCGCATTTTCGGAGCATGGCTGCCGAAGGCCCCCGGCACGGACCACTTAAGCTATTTTTGAAGTGTCAGGAGGCAAGACAAGCAAGCAGCCCCAGACTCTGTGCCTCTGTGCGAGCAGTGCCATGGGCAGATGAGGCTGAGCAACAGCTTTCCAGGCCAGCTCTTTCTGCCTGCGAGCTATCGGCAGACGTTCGCATTTTAAGAGCAGGGCTGCCGGAGACTCTCTGCACGGACTGCCAAAGTTATGTTTGAAGTTTGAGGTGGCAAGACAAGCAAGCAGCCCCAGTCTCTGTGCCTCTGTGCGAGCAGTGCCATGGGCAGATGAGGCTGAGCAACAGCTTTCCAGGCTAGCTCTTTCTGCCTGCGAGCTATCTGCAGACGTTCGCATTTTGGGAGAAGGGCTGCCGGAGAAGCCCTACACGGACCACCTAAGATACTTTTGAAGTTTGAGGTGGCAAGACAAGCAAGCAGCCCCAGTCTCTGTGCCTCTGTGCGAGCAGTGCCATGGGCAGATGAGGCTGAGCAACAGCTTTCCAGGCTAGCTCTTTCTGCCTGCGAGCTATCTGCAGACGTTCGCATTTTGGGAGCAGGGCTGTCTGAGGCGCCCCTCACGGAACAACTAAGCTTCGTTTGAAGTTTGAGTAAGCAAAACAAGCAAGCAGCCCCAGTCTCTGTGCCTCTGTGCGAGCAGTGCCATGGGCAGATGAGGCTGAGCAACAGCTTTCCAGGCTAGCCCTTTATGTCTGCCAACTATCTGCAGACGTTCGCATTTTCGGAGAAGGGCTACCGGAGGCCCCATTCACGGACAACTAAAACTACATTTGAAGTTTGAGGTGGCAAAACAAGCAAGCAGCCCCAGTCTCTGTGCCTCTGTGCGAGCAGTGCCATGGGCAGATGAGGCTGAGCAACAGCTTTCGAGGCTAGCTCTTTCTGCCTGCGAGCTATCGGCAGACGTTCGCATTTTAAGAGCAGGGCTGCCGGAGACTCTGTGCACGGACTGCCAATGTTATGTTTGAAGTTTGAGGTGGCAAGACAAGCAAGCAGCCCCAGTCTCTGTGCCTCTGTGCGAGCAGTGCCATGGGCAGATGAGGCTGAGCAACAGCTTTCCAGGCTAGCTCTTTCTGCCTGCGAGGTATCTGCAGACGTTCGCATTTTCAGAGCATGGCTGCCGGAGGTCCCATACACGGACCACCTAAGATAAGTTTGCAGTTTGAGGTGGCAAGACAAGCAAGCAGCCCCAGTTTCTGTGCCTCTGTGCGAGTAGTGCCATGGGCAGATGAGGCTGAGCAACAGCTTTCCAGGCTAGCTCTTTCTGCCTGCGAGCTATGTGCAGATGTTCGCATTTTGGGAGCAGGGCTGCCGGAGCCCCTGCACGGACCACCTAAGCTACGTTTGAAGTTTGAGGGAGGAAGACAAGCAAGCAGCCCCAGTTTATGTGCCTCTGTGCGAGCAGTGCCATGGGCAGATGAAGCTGAGCAACAGTTTTCCAGGCTAGCTATTTCTGCCTGCGAGCTATCTGCAGACGTTCGCATTTTCAGAGCAGGGCTGCCGGAGGCCCCATACACGGACCACCTAAGATACGTTTGAAGTTTGAGGTGGCAAGACAAGCAAGCAGCCCCAGTTTCTGTGCCTCTGTGCGAGTAGTGCCATGGGCAGATGAGGCTGAGCAACAGCTTTCCAGGCTAGCTCTTTCTGCCTGCGAGCTATGTGCAGATGTTCGCATTTTGGGAGCAGGGCTGCCGGAGCCCCTGCACGGACCACCTAAGCTACGTTTGACGTTTGAGGGTGGAAGACAAGCAAGCAGCCCCAGTTTCTGTGCCTCTGTGCGAGCAGTGCCATGGGAAAATGAGGCTGAGCATCAGCTTTACAGGCTAGCTATTTCTGCCTGCGAGCCATCTGCTGACATTCGCATTTTCGGAGAAGGGCTGCTGGAGGCGCCCTACACGGACCACCTAAGATACGTTTGAAGTTTGAGGTGGCAAGACAAGCAAGCAGCCCCAGTCTCTGTGCCTCTGTGCGAGCAGTGCCATGGGCAGATGAGGCTGAGCAACAGCTTTCCAAGCTAGGTCTTTCTGTCTGCGAGCTATCTGCATACTTTCGCATTTTCGGAGAAGGGCTGCCGGAGAAGCCCTACACGGACCACCTAAGATACGTTTGAAGTTTGAGTTTGCAAGACAAGCAAGCAGCCCCAGTCTCTGTGCCTCTGTGCGAGCAGTGCCATGGGCAGATGAGGCTGAGCAATAGCTTTCCAGGCTAGCTCTTTCTGCCTGCGAGCTATCTGCAGACGTTCGCATTTTTGGACAAGGGCTGCCGGAGGCCCCATGCACTGACCACCAAAGCTACATTTGAAGTTTGAGTGGGCAAGACAAGCAAGCAGCCCCAGACTCTGTGCCTCTGTGCGAGCAGTGCCATGGGCAGATGAAGCTGAGCAACAACTTTCCAGGCTAGCTTTTTCTGGCTCGAGCTATCTGCAGACGTTCGCATTTTCGGAGCATGGCTGCCGGAGGCTTCCTGCACGGACCACCAAAGCTACATTTGAAGTTTGAGGGGGCAAGACAAGCAAGCAGCCCTAGTCTCTGTGCCTCTGTGCGAGCAGTGCCATGGGCAGATGAGGCTGAGCAACAGCTTTCCAGGCTAGCTTTTTCTGCCTGCGAACTATCTGCAGACGTTCGCATTTTCGGAGCATGGCTGCCGGAGGCGCCCTACACGGACCACCTAAGATACGGTTGAAGTTTGAGGTGGCAAGACAAACAAGCAGCCCCAGTCTCTGTGCCTCTGTGCGAGCAGTGCCATGGGCAGATGAGGCTGAGCAACAGCTTTCCAGGCTAGACATTTCTGCCTGCGAGCTATCTGCAGACGTTCGCATTTTGGGAGCAGGGCTGTCTGAGGCGCCCATCACGGACCACCTAAGCTACGTTTGAAGTTTGAGGTGGCAAGACAAGCAAGCAGCCCTAGTCTCTGTGCCTCTGTGCGAGCAGTGCCATGGGCAGATGAGGCTGAGCAACAGCTTTCCAGGCTAGCTCTTTCTGCCTGCGAGCTATCTGCAGACGTTCGCATTTTCAGAGCATGGCTGCCAGAGGTGCCCTACACGGACCACCTAAGATACGTTTGAAGTTTG
The DNA here is from genome assembly GCF_030867145.1 of Opisthocomus hoazin. Lineage (NCBI taxonomy): Eukaryota > Metazoa > Chordata > Aves > Opisthocomiformes > Opisthocomidae > Opisthocomus > Opisthocomus hoazin. The sequence continues at coordinate 8,345,764 of NC_134429.1, forward strand.
AGGTGGCAAGACAAGCAAGCAGCCCCAGTCTCTGTGCCTCTGTGCGAGCAGTGCCATGGGCAGATGAGGCTGAGAAACAGCTTTCCAGGCTAGCTCTTTCTGGCTGCCAACTATCTGCAGATGTTCGCATTTTTGGAGAAGGGCTGCTGGAGGCCCCATTCACGGACCACCTAAGCTACGTTTGAAGTTTGAGGTAGGAAGACAAGCAAGCAGCCCCAGTTTCTGTGCCTCTGTGCGAGCAGTGCCATGGGCAGATGAGGCTGAGCAACAGCTTTCCAGGCTAGCTCTTTCTGCCTGCGAGCTATCTGCAGATGCTCGCATTTTCGGAGCATTGCTGCCGAAGGCTCCCAGCACGGACCACTTAAGCAATTTTTTAAGTGTCAGGAGGCAAGACAAGCAAGCAGCCCTAGTCTCTGTGCCTCTGTGCGAGCAGTGCCATGGGCAGATGAGGCTGAGCAACAACTTTCCAGGCTAGCTCTTTCTGCCTGCGAGCTATCTGCAGACGTTCACGTTTTGGGAGCAGGGCTGTCTGAGGCGCCCGTCACGGAACAACTAAGCTACGTTTGAAGTTTGAGGTGGCAAGACAAGCAAGCAGCCCTAGTCTCTGTGCCTCTGTGCGAGCAGTGCCATGGGCAGATGAGGCTGAGCAACAGCTTTCCAGGCTAGCTTTTTCTGCCTGCGAGCTATCGGCAGACGTTCGCATTTTCGGAGCATGGCTGCTGAAGGCCCCAAGCACGGACCACTTAAGCAATTTTTGAAGTGTCAGGAGGAAAGACAAGCAAGCAGCCCCAGACTCTGTGCCTCTGTGTGAGCAGTGCCATGGGCAGATGAAGCTGAGCAACAGTTTTCCAGGCTAGCTCTTTCTGCCTGCGAGGTATCCGCAGACGTTCGCATTTTCAGAGCAGGGCTGCCGGAGGCTCTCTGCACGGACTGCCAAAGTTATGTTGGAAGTTTGAGGTGGCAAGACAAGCAAGCAGCCCCAGTCTCTGTGCCTCTGTGCGAGCAGTGCCATGGGCAGATGAGGCTGAGCAACAGCTTTCCAGGCTAGCTCTTTCTGCCTGCGAGCTATCTGCAGACGTTCGCATTTTCGGAGAAGGGCTGCCGGAGGCCCCCGGCACGGACCACTTAAGTTATTTTTGAAGTGTCAGGAGGCAAGACAAGCAAGCAGCCCCAGACTCTGTGCCTCTGTGTGAGCAGTGCCATGGGCAGATGAAGCTGAGCAACAGTTTTCCAGGCTAGCTCTTTCTGCCTGCGAGGTATCCGCAGACGTTCGCATTTTCAGAGCAGGGCTGCCGGAGGCTCTCTGCACGGACTGCCAAAGTTATGTTGGAAGTTTGAGGTGGCAAGACAAGCAAGCAGCCCCAGTCTCTGTGCCTCTGTGCGAGCAGTGCCATGGGCAGATGAGGCTGAGCAACAGCTTTCCAGGCTAGCTCTTTCTGCCTGCGAGCTATCTGCAGACGTTAGCATTTTCGGAGCATGGCTGCCGAAGGCCCCCGGCACGGACCACTTAAGTTATTTTTGAAGTGTCAGGAGGCAAGACAAGCAAGCAGCCCCAGACTCTGTGCCTCTGTGTGAGCAGTGCCATGGGCAGATGAAGCTGAGCAACAACTTTCCAGGCTAGCTCTTTCTGGCTCGAGCTATCTGCAGACGTTCGCATTTTCGGAGCATGGCTGCCGGAGGCGCCCTACACGGACCACCTAAGATACATTTGAAGTTTGAGGTGGCAAGACAAACAAGCAGCCCCAGTCTCTGTGCCTCTGTGCGAGCAGTGCCATGGGCAGATGAGGCTGAGCAACAGCTTTCCAGGCTAGCTCTTTCTGCCTGCGAGCTATCTGCAGACGTTCGCATTTTGGGAGCAGGGCTGTCTGAGGCGCCCGTCACGGAACAACTAAGCTACGTTTGAAGTTTGAGGTGGCAAGACAAGCAAGCAGCCCTAGTCTCTGTGCCTCTGTGCGAGCAGTGCCATGGGCAGATGAGGCTGAGCAACAGCTTTCCAGGCTAGCTTTTTCTGCCTGCGAGCTATCGGCAGACGTTCGCATTTTCGGAGCATGGCTGCTGAAGGCCCCAAGCACGGACCACTTAAGCAATTTTTGAAGTGTCAGGAGGCAAGACAAGCAAGCAGCCCCAGACTCTGTGCCTCTGTGCGAGCAGTGCCATGGGCAGATGAAGCTAAGTAACAGTTTTCCAGGCTAGCTATTTCTGCCTGCGAGGTATCTGCAGACGTTCGCATTTTCAGAGCAGGGCTGCCGGAGGCTCTCTGCACGGACTGCCAAAGTTATGTTTGAAGTTTGAGGTGGCAAGACAAGCAAGCAGCCCCAGTCTCTGTGCCTCTGTGCGAGCAGTGCCATGGGCAGATGAGGCTGAGCAACAGCTTTCCAGGATAGCTCTTTCTGCCTGCGAGCTATCTGCAGACGTTCGCATTTTCGGAGAAGGGTTGCCGGAGAAGCCCTACACGGACCACCTAAGATACGTTTGAAGTTTGAGTTTGCAAGACAAGCAAGCAGCCCCAGTCTCTGTGCCTCTGTGCGAGCAGTGCCATGGGCAGATGAGGCTGAGCAACAGCTTTCCAGGCTAGCTCTTTCTGCCTGTGAGCTATCTGCAGACGTACGCATTTTCGGAGAAGGGCTGCCGGAGGCCACATGCACTGACCACCAAAGCTACATTTGAAGTTTCAGGGAGCAAGACAAGCAAGCAGCCCCAGTTTCTGTGCCTCTGTGCGAGCAGTGCCATGGGCAGATGAGGCTGAGCAACAGCTTTCCAGGGTAGCTATTTCTGCCTGCGAGCTATCTGCAGACGTTCGCATTTTCGGAGCATGGCTGCCGAAGGCCCCCGGCAAGGACCACTTAAGCTATTTTTGAAGTGTCAGGAGGCAAGACAAGCAAGCAGCCCCAGACTCTGTGCCTCTGTGCGAGCAGTGCCATGGGCAGATGAAGCTGAGCAACAGCTTTCCAGGCTAGCTCTTTCTGTCTGCGAGCTATCTGCAGACGTTCGCATTTTCGGAGAAGGGCTGCCGGAGAAGCCCTACACGGACCACCTAAGATACGTTTGAAGTTTGAGTTGGCATAACAAGCAAGCAGCCCCAGTCTCTGTGCCTCTGTGCAAGCAGTGCCATGGGCAGATGAGGCTGAGAAGCAGCATGCCAGGCTAGCTCTTTCTGGCTGCGAGCTATCTGCAGACTTTCACATTTTTGGAGAAGGGCTGCCGGAGGCCCCATGCACTGACCACCAAAGCTACATTTCAAGTTTCAGGGAGCAAGACAAGCAAGAAGTCCCAGTTTCTGTGCCTCTGTGCGAGCAGTGCCATGGGCAGATGAGGCTGAGCAACAGCTTTCAAGGGTAGCTATTTCTGCCTGCGAGCGATCTGCAGACGTTAGCATTTTCGGAGCATGGCTGCCGAAGGCCCCGGGCACGGACCACTTAAGTTATTTTTGAAGTGTCAGGAGGCAAGACAAGCAAGCAGCCCCAGACTCTGTGCCTCTGTGTGAGCAGTGCCATGGGCAGATGAAGCTGAGCAACAACTTTCCAGGCTAGCTCTTTCTGGCTCGAGCTATCTGCAGACGTTCGCATTTTCGGAGCATGGCTGCCGGAGGCGCCCTACACGGACCACCTAAGATACGTTTGAAGTTTGAGGTGGCAAGACAAACAAGCAGCCCCAGTCTCTGTGCCTCTGTGCGAGCAGTGCCATGGGCAGATGAGGCTGAGCAACAGCTTTCCAGGATAGCTCTTTCTGCCTGCGAGCTATCTGCAGACGTTCGCATTTTCGGAGAAGGGTTGCCGGAGAAGCCCTACACGGACCACCTAAGATACGTTTGAAGTTTGAGTTTGCAAGACAAGCAAGCAGCCCCAGTCTCTGTGCCTCTGTGCGAGCAGTGCCATGGGCAGATGAGGCTGAGCAACAGCTTTCCAGGCTAGCTCTTTCTGCCTGTGAGCTATCTGCAGACGTACGCATTTTCGGAGAAGGGCTGCCGGAGGCCACATGCACTGACCACCAAAGCTACATTTGAAGTTTCAGGGAGCAAGACAAGCAAGCAGCCCCAGTTTCTGTGCCTCTGTGCGAGCAGTGCCATGGGCAGATGAGGCTGAGCAACAGCTTTCCAGGGTAGCTATTTCTGCCTGCGAGCTATCTGCAGACGTTCGCATTTTCGGAGCATGGCTGCCGAAGGCCCCCGGCAAGGACCACTTAAGCTATTTTTGAAGTGTCAGGAGGCAAGACAAGCAAGCAGCCCCAGACTCTGTGCCTCTGTGCGAGCAGTGCCATGGGCAGATGAAGCTGAGCAACAGCTTTCCAGGCTAGCTCTTTCTGTCTGCGAGCTATCTGCAGACGTTCGCATTTTCGGAGAAGGGCTGCCGGAGAAGCCCTACACGGACCACCTAAGATACGTTTGAAGTTTGAGTTGGCATAACAAGCAAGCAGCCCCAGTCTCTGTGCCTCTGTGCAAGCAGTGCCATGGGCAGATGAGGCTGAGAAGCAGCATGCCAGGCTAGCTCTTTCTGGCTGCGAGCTATCTGCAGACTTTCACATTTTTGGAGAAGGGCTGCCGGAGGCCCCATGCACTGACCACCAAAGCTACATTTCAAGTTTCAGGGAGCAAGACAAGCAAGAAGTCCCAGTTTCTGTGCCTCTGTGCGAGCAGTGCCATGGGCAGATGAGGCTGAGCAACAGCTTTCAAGGGTAGCTATTTCTGCCTGCGAGCGATCTGCAGACGTTAGCATTTTCGGAGCATGGCTGCCGAAGGCCCCGGGCACGGACCACTTAAGTTATTTTTGAAGTGTCAGGAGGCAAGACAAGCAAGCAGCCCCAGACTCTGTGCCTCTGTGTGAGCAGTGCCATGGGCAGATGAAGCTGAGCAACAACTTTCCAGGCTAGCTCTTTCTGGCTCGAGCTATCTGCAGACGTTCGCATTTTCGGAGCATGGCTGCCGGAGGCGCCCTACACGGACCACCTAAGATACGTTTGAAGTTTGAGGTGGCAAGACAAACAAGCAGCCCCAGTCTCTGTGCCTCTGTGCGAGCAGTGCCATGGGCAGATGAGGCTGAGCAACAGCTTTCCAGGCTAGCTCTTTCTGCCTGCGAGCTATCTGCAGACGTTCGCATTTTGGGAGCAGGGCTGTCTGAGGCGCCCGTCACGGAACAACTAAGCTACGTTTGAAGTTTGAGGTGGCAAGACAAGCAAGCAGCCCTAGTCTCTGTGCCTCTGTGCGAGCAGTGCCATGGGCAGATGAGGCTGAGCAACAGCTTTCCAGGCTAGCTTTTTCTGCCTGCGAGCTATCGGCAGACGTTCGCATTTTCGGAGCATGGCTGCTGAAGGCCCCAAGCACGGACCACTTAAGCAATTTTTGAAGTGTCAGGAGGCAAGACAAGCAAGCAGCCCCAGACTCTGTGCCTCTGTGCGAGCAGTGCCATGGGCAGATGAAGCTAAGCAACAGTTTTCCAGGCTAGCTATTTCTGCCTGCGAGGTATCTGCAGACGTTCGCATTTTCAGAGCAGGGCTGCCGGAGGCTCTCTGCACGGACTGCCAAAGTTATGTTTGAAGTTTGAGGTGGCAAGACAAGCAAGCAGCCCCAGTCTCTGTGCCTCTGTGCGAGCAGTGCCATGGGCAGATGAGGCTGAGCAACAGCTTTCCAGGATAGCTCTTTCTGCCTGCGAGCTATCTGCAGACGTTCGCATTTTCGGAGAAGGGTTGCCGGAGAAGCCCTACACGGACCACCTAAGATACGTTTGAAGTTTGAGTTTGCAAGACAAGCAAGCAGCCCCAGTCTCTGTGCCTCTGTGCGAGCAGTGCCATGGGCAGATGAGGCTGAGCAACAGCTTTCCAGGCTAGCTCTTTCTGGCTGCGAGCTATCTGCAGAGGTTCATATTTTGGGAGCAGGGCTGCCGGAGGCTTCGTGCACGGACCACCTAAGATACGTTTGAATTTTGAGGGGGCAAGACAAGCAAGCAGCCCCAGTTTCTGTGCCTCTGTGCGAGCAGTGCCATGGGCAGATGAGTCTGAGCAACAGCTTTCCAGGCTAGCCCTTTATGGCTGCCAACTATCTGCAGACGTCAGCATTTTCAGAGCATGGCTTCCGGAGTCGCCATTCACGGACCACCTAAGCTACGTTTGAAGTTTCAGGAAGCAAGACAAGCAAGCAGCCCAGGTTTCTGTGCCTCTGTGCGAGCAGTGCCATGGGCAGATGAGGATGAGCAACAGCTTTCAAGGCTAGCTATTTCTTCCTGCGAGCGATCTGCAGACGTTCGCATTTTCAGAGCAGGGCTGCCGGAGGCTCTCTGCACGGACTGCCAAAGTTATGTTTGAAGTTTGAGGTGCCAAGACAAGCAAGCAGCCCCAGTCTCTGTGCCTCTGTGCGAGCAGTGCCATAGGCAGATGAGGCTGAGCAACAGCTTTCCAGGCTAGCTCTTTCTGCCTGCAAGCTATCTGCAGACGTTCACATTTACGGAGAAGGGCTGCCGGAGGCCCCTTTCACGGACCACCAAAGCTACATTTCAAGTTTGAGGTGGCAAGACAAGCAAGCAGCCGCAGTTTCTGTGCCTCTGTGCGAGCAGTGCCATGGGCAGATGAGGCTGAGCAACAGCTTTCCAGGCTAGCTCTTTCTGCCTGCAAGCTATCTGCAGACGTTCGCATTTTCGGAGCATGGCTGCCGGAGGCGCCCTACACGGACCACCTAAGATACGTTTGAAGTTTGAGGGAGCAAGACAAGCAAGCAGCCCCAGTCTCTGTGCCTCTGTGCGAGCAGTGCCATGGGCAGATGAGGCTGAGCAACAGCTTTCCAGGCTAGCTATTTCTGGCTGCGAGCTATCAGCAGATATTCAAATTTTGGGAGCAGGGCTGCCGGAGGCCCCATACACGGACCACCTAAGATACGTTTGAAGTTTGAGGGAGCAAGACAAGCAAGCAGCCCCAGTCTCTGTGCCTCTGTGCGAGCAGTGCCATGGGCAGATGAGGCTGAGCAACATCTTTCCAGGCTAGCCCTTTATGGCTGCCAACTATCTGCAGACGTTAGCATTTTCAGAGCATGGCTGCCGGAGGCCCCATTCACGGACCACCTAAGCTACGTTTTAAGTTTGAGGAAGCAAGACAAGCAAGCAGCCCAAGTTTCTGTGCCTCTGTGCGAGCAGTGCCATGGGCAGATGAGGATGAGCAACAGCTTTCAAGGCTAGCTATTTCTGCCTGCGAGCGATCTGCAGACGTTCGCATTTTCAGAGCATGGCTGCCGGAGGCCCCATACACGGACCACCTAAGATACGTTTGAAGTTTGAGGTGGCAAGACAAGCAAGCAGCCCCAGTTTCTGTGCCTCTGTGCGAGTAGTGCCATGGGCAGACGAGGCTGAGCAACAGCTTTCCAGGCTAGCTCTTTCAACCTGCGAGCTATGTGCAGATGTTCGCATTTTGGGAGCAGGGCTGCCGGAGCCCCCTGCACGGAACACCTAAGCTACGTTTGAAGTTTGAGGTGGCAAGACAAGCAAGCAGCCCTAGTCTCTGTGCCTCTGTGCGAGCAGTGCCATGGGCAGACGAGGCTGAGCAACAGCTTTCCAGGCTAGCTCTTTCTGGCTGCGAGCTATCTGCAGACGTTCGCATTTTCAGAGCATGGCTGCCAGAGGCGCCCTACACGGACCACCTAAGATACTTTTGAAGTTTGAGGTGGCAAGACAAGCAAGCAGCCCCAGTCTCTGTGCCTCTGTGCAAGCAGTGCCATGGGCAGATGAGGCTGAGCAACAGCTTTCCAGGCTAGATCTTTCTGCCTGCAAGCTATCTGCAAACGTTCGCATTTTCAGAGCATGGCTGCCAGAGGCTATCTGCACGGACTGCCAAAGATATGTTTGAAGTTTGAGGTGGCAAGACAAGCAAGTAGCCCCAGCCTCTGTGCCTCTGTGCGAGCAGTGCCATGGGCAGATGAGGCTGAGAAACAGCTTTCCAGGCTAGCTCTTTCTGGCTGCCAACTATCTGCAGATGTTCGCATTTTCGGAGAAGGGCTGCTGGAGGCCCCATTCACGGACCACCTAAGCTACGTTTGAAGTTTGAGGTAGGAAGACAAGCAAGTAGCCCCAGTTTCTGTGCCTCTGTGCGAGCAGTGCCATGGGAAAATGAGGCTGAGCATCTGCTTTACAGGCTAGCTATTTCTGCCTGCGAGCGATCTGCTGACGTTCGCATTTTCAGAGCAGGGCTGCCGAAGGCCCCATGCACGGACCCCCAAAGATACATTTGAATTTTGAGGGGACAAGACAAGCAAGCAGCCCCAGTCTCTGTGCCTCTGTGCGAGCAGTGCCATGGGCAGATGAGGCTGAGCAACAGCTTTCCAGGCTAGCTCTTTCTGCCTGCGAGCTATCTGCAGACGTTCGCATTTTGGGAGCAGGGCTATCTGAGGCGCCCGTCACTGACCACCTAAGCTACGTTTGAAGTTTGAGGTGGCAAGACAAGCAAGCAGCCCTAGTCTCTGTGCCTCTGTGCGAGCAGTGTCATGGGCAGATGAGGCTGAGCAACAGCTTTCCAGGCTAGCTCTTTCTGCCTGCAAGCTATCTGCAGACGTTCACATTTACGGAGAAGGGCTGCCGGAGGCCCTGTTCACGGACCACCAAAGCTACATTTCAAGTTTGAGGTGGCAAGACAAGCAAGCAGCCCCAGTTTCTGTGCCTCTGTGCGAGCAGTGCCATGGGCAGATGAGGCTGAGCAACAGCTTTCCAGGCTAGCTCTTTCTGCCTGAGAGCTATCTGCAGACGTTAGCATTTGCAGAGAAGGGCTGCCGGAGGCGCCCTACACGGACCACCTAAGATACGTATGAAGTGTCAGGAGGCAAGACAAGCAAGCAGCCTAAGTCTCTGTGCCTCTGTGCGAGCAGTGCCATGGGCAGATGAGGCTGAGCAACAGCTTTCCAGGCTAGCTCTTTCTGGCTGCCAGCTATCTGCTGACGTTCGCATTTTCGGAGAAGGGCTGCCGGAGGCCCCATTCACGGACCACCAAATCTACATTTGAAGTTTGAGGGGGCAAGACAAGCAAGCAGCCCCAGTCTCTGTGCCTCTGTGCAAGCAGTGCCATGGGCAGATGAGGCTGAGCAACAGCTTTCCAGGCTAGCTATTTCTGGCTGCGAGCTATCTGCAGATATTCACATTTTGGGATCAGGGCTGCCAAAGGCGCCCTACACGGACCACCTAAGCTACGTTTGAAGTTTGAGGAAGCAAGACAAGCAAGCAGCCCCTGTCTCTGTGCCTCTGTGCGAGCAGTGCCATGGGCAGATGAGGCTGAGCAACAGCTTTCCAGGCTAGCTCTTTCTGGCTGCGAGCTATCTGCAGAGGTTCATATTTTGGGAGCAGGGCTGCCGGAGGCTTCGTGCAAGGACCACCTAAGATACGTTTGAATTTTGAGGGGGCAAGACAAGCAAGCAGCCCCAGTTTCTGTGCCTCTGTGCGAGCAGTGCCATGGGCAGATGAGTCTGAGCAACAGCTTTCCAGGCTAGCCCTTTATGGCTGCCAACTATCTGCAGACGTCAGCATTTTCAGAGCATGGCTTCCGGAGTCCCCATTCACGGACCACCTAAGCTACGTTTGAAGTTTCAGGAAGCAAGACAAGCAAGCAGCCCAAGTTTCTGTGCCTCTGTGCGAGCAGTGCCATGGGCAGATGAGGATGAGCAACAGCTTTCAAGGCTAGCTATTTCTTCCTGCGAGCGATCTGCAGACGTTCGCATTTTCAGAGCAGGGCTGCCGGAGGCTCTCTGCACGGACTGCCAAAGTTATGTTTGAAGTTTGAGGTGCCAAGACAAGCAAGCAGCCCCAGTCTCTGTGCCTCTGTGCGAGCAGTGCCATAGGCAGATGAGGCTGAGCAACAGCTTTCCAGGCTAGCTCTTTCTGCCTGCAAGCTATCTGCAGACGTTCACATTTACGGAGAAGGGCTGCCGGAGGCCCCTTTCACGGACCACCAAAGCTACATTTCAAGTTTGAGGTGGCAAGACAAGCAAGCAGCCGCAGTTTCTGTGCCTCTGTGCGAGCAGTGCCATGGGCAGATGAGGCTGAGCAACAGCTTTCAAGGCTAGCTCTTTCTGCCTGCAAGCTATCTGCAGACGTTCGCATTTTCGGAGCATGGCTGCCGGAGGCGCCCTACACGGACCACCTAAGATACGTTTGAAGTTTGAGGTGGCAAGACAAGCAAGCAGCCCTAGTCTCTGTGCCTCTGTGCGAGCAGTGCCATGGGCAGATGAGGCTGAGCAACAGCTTTCCAGGCTAGCTATTTCTGGCTGCGAGCTATCAGCAGATATTCAAATTTTGGGAGCAGGGCTGCCGGAGGCCCCATACACGGACCACCTAAGATACGTTTGAAGTTTGAGGGAGCAAGACAAGCAAGCAGCCCCAGTCTCTGTGCCTCTGTGCGAGCAGTGCCATGGGCAGATGAGGCTGAGCAACATCTTTCCAGGCTAGCCCTTTATGGCTGCCAACTATCTGCAGACGTTAGCATTTTCAGAGCATGGCTGCCGGAGGCCCCATTCACGGACCACCTAAGCTACGTTTGAAGTTTGAGGTGGCAAGACAAGCAAGCAGCCCCAGTTTCTGTGCCTCTGTGCGAGTAGTGCCATGGGCAGACGAGGCTGAGCAACAGCTTTCCAGGCTAGCTCTTTCAACCTGCGAGCTATGTGCAGATGTTCGCATTTTGGGAGCAGGGCTGCCGGAGCCCCCTGCACGGAACACCTAAGCTACGTTTGAAGTTTGAGGTGGCAAGACAAGCAAGCAGCCCTAGTCTCTGTGCCTCTGTGCGAGCAGTGCCATGGGCAGACGAGGCTGAGCAACAGCTTTCCAGGCTAGCTCTTTCTGGCTGCGAGCTATCTGCAGACGTTCGCATTTTCAGAGTATGGCTGCCAGAGGCGCCCTACACGGACCACCTAAGATACGTTTGAAGTTTGAGGTGGCAAGACAAGCAAGCAGCCCCAGTCTCTGTGCCTCTGTGCAAGCAGTGCCATGGGCAGATGAGGCTGAGCAACAGCTTTCCAGGCTAGATCTTTCTGCCTGCAAGCTATCTGCAAACGTTCGCATTTTCAGAGCATGGCTGCCAGAGGCTATCTGCACGGACTGCCAAAGATATGTTTGAAGTTTGAGGTGGCAAGACAAGCAAGTAGCCCCAGCCTCTGTGCCTCTGTGCGAGCAGTGCCATGGGCAGATGAGGCTGAGAAACAGCTTTCCAGGCTAGCTCTTTCTGGCTGCCAACTATCTGCAGATGTTCGCATTTTCGGAGAAGGGCTGCTGGAGGCCCCATTCACGGACCACCTAAGCTACGTTTGAAGTTTGAGGTAGGAAGACAAGCAAGTAGCCCCAGTTTCTGTGCCTCTGTGCGAGCAGTGCCATGGGAAAATGAGGCTGAGCATCTGCTTTACAGGCTAGCTATTTCTGCCTGCGAGCGATCTGCTGACGTTCGCATTTTCAGAGCAGGGCTGCCGAAGGCCCCATGCACGGACCCCCAAAGATACATTTGAATTTTGAGGGGACAAGACAAGCAAGCAGCCCCAGTCTCTGTGCCTCTGTGCGAGCAGTGCCATGGGCAGATGAGGCTGAGCAACAGCTTTCCAGGCTAGCTCTTTCTGCCTGCGAGCTATCTGCAGACGTTCGCATTTTGGGAGCAGGGCTATCTGAGGCGCCCGTCACTGACCACCTAAGCTACGTTTGAAGTTTGAGGTGGCAAGACAAGCAAGTAGCCCTAGTCTCTGTGCCTCTGTGCGAGCAGTGTCATGGGCAGATGAGGCTGAGCAACAGCTTTCCAGGCTAGCTCTTTCTGCCTGCAAGCTATCTGCAGACGTTCACATTTACGGAGAAGGGCTGCCGGAGGCCCTGTTCACGGACCACCAAAGCTACATTTCAAGTTTGAGGTGGCAAGACAAGCAAGCAGCCCCAGTTTCTGTGCCTCTGTGCGAGCAGTGCCATGGGCAGATGAGGCTGAGCAACAGCTTTCCAGGCTAGCTCTTTCTGCCTGAGAGCTATCTGCAGACGTTAGCATTTGCAGAGAAGGGCTGCCGGAGGCGCCCTACACGGACCACCTAAGATACGTATGAAGTGTCAGGAGGCAAGACAAGCAAGCAGCCTAAGTCTCTGTGCCTCTGTGCGAGCAGTGCCATGGGCAGATGAGGCTGAGCAACAGCTTTCCAGGCTAGCTCTTTCTGGCTGCCAGCTATCTGCTGACGTTCGCATTTTCGGAGAAGGGCTGCCGGAGGCCCCATTCACGGACCACCAAATCTACATTTGAAGTTTGAGGGGGCAAGACAAGCAAGCAGCCCCAGTCTCTGTGCCTCTGTGCAAGCAGTGCCATGGGCAGATGAGGCTGAGCAACAGCTTTCCAGGCTAGCTCTTTCTGGCTGCGAGCTATCTGCAGACGTTCGCATTTTCAGAGCATGGCTGCCAGAGGCGCCCTACAGGGACCACCTAAGATACGTTTGAAGTTTGAGGTGGCAAGACAAGCAAGCAGCCCCAGTCTCTGTGCCTCTGTGCGAGCAGTGCCATGGGCAGATGAGGCTGAGCAACAGCTTTCCAGGCTAGATCTTTCTGCCTGCAAGCTATCTGCAGACGTTCGCATTTTCAGACCATGGCTGCCAGAGGCTATCTGCACGGACTGCCAAATATATGTTTGAAGTTTGAGGTGGCAAGACAAGCAAGTAGCCCCAGCCTCTGTGCCTCTGTGCGAGCAGTGCCATGGGCAGATGAGGCTGAGCAACAGCTTTACAGGTTAGCTCTTTCTGGCTGCCAACTATCTGCAGACGTTCGCATTTTCAGAGCAGGGCTGCCTGAGGCTCTCTGCACGGACTGCCAAAGTTATGTTTGAAGTTTGAGGTGCCAAGACAAGCAAACAGCCCCAGTATCTGTGCCTCTGTGCGAGCAGTGCCATGGGCAGATGAGGCTGAGCAACAGCTTTCCAGGCTAGCTATTTCTGCCTGCAAGCTATCTGCAGACGTTCACATTTACGGAGAAGGGCTGCCGGAGGCCCCATTCACGGACCACCAAAGCTACATTTCAAGTTTGAGGTGGCAAGACAAGCAAGCAGCCGCAGTTTCTGTGCCTGTGTGCGAGCAGTGCCATGGGCAGATGAGGCTGAGCAACAGCTTTCCAGGCTAGCTCTTTCTGCCTGAGAGCTATCTACAGACGTTAGCATTTTCAGAGAAGGGCTGCCGGAGAAGCCCTACACGGACCACCTAAGATACGTTTGAAGTTTGAGGTGGCAAGACAAGCAAGCAGCCCCAGTCTCTGTGCCTCTGTGCGAGCAGTGCCATGGGCAGATGAGGCTGAGCAACAGCTTTCCAGGCTAGCCATTTCTGCCTGCGAGCTATCTGCAGACGTTCGCATTTTCGGAGCATGGCTGCCGAAGACCCCCCGGCACGGACCACTTAAGCTATTTTTGAAGTGTCAGGAGGCAAGACAAGCAAGCAGCCCCAGACTCTGTGCCTCTGTGCGAGCAGTGCCATGGGCAGATGAAGCTGAGCAACAGCTTTCCAGGCTAGCTCTTTCCGCCTGCAAGCTATCTGCAGACGTTCGCATTTTCGGAGCATGGCTGCCGGAGGCGCCCTACACGGCCCACCTAAGATACGTTTGAAGTTTGAGTTGGCATAACAAGCAAGCAGCCCCAGTCTCTGTGCCTCTGTGCGAGCAGTGCCATGGGCAAATGAGGCTGAGCAACAGCTTTCCAGGCTAGCTATTTCTGTTTGCGAGCTATCAGCAGATATTCACATTTTGGGAGCAGGGCTGCCGGAGGCGCCCTACACGGACCACCTAAGCTACGTTTGAAGTTTGAGGGAGCAAGACAAGCAAGCAGCCTCAGTCTCTTTGCCTCTGTGCGAGCAGTGCCATGGGCAGATGAGGCTGAGCAACAGCTTTCCAGGCTAGCCCTTTATGGCTGCCAACTATCTGCAGACGTTAGCATTTTCAGAGCATGGCTGCCGGAGGCCCCATTCACGGACCACCTAAGCTACGTTTGAAGTTTGAGGAAGCAAGACAAGCAAGCAGCCCCAGTTTCTGTGCCTCTGTGTGAGCAGTGCCATGGGCAGATGAGGATGAGCAACAGCTTTCAAGGCTAGCTATTTCTGCCTGCGAGCGATCTGCAGACGTTCGCATTTTCAGAGCATGGCTGCCGGAGGCCCCATACACGGACCACCTAAGATACGTTTGAAGTTTGAGGTGGCAAGACAAGCAAGCAGCCCCAGTTTCTGTGCCTCTGTGCGAGTAGTGCCATGGGCAGATGAGGCTGAGCAACAGCTTTCCAGGCTAGCTCTTTCTGCCTGCTAGCTATGTGCAGATGTTCGCATTTTGGGAGCAGGGCTGCCGGAGCCCCTGCATGGACCACCTAAGCTACGTTTGAAGTTTGAGGGAGGAAGACAAGCAAGCAGCCCCAGTTTCTGTGCCTCTGTGCGAGCAGTGCCATGGGAAAATGAGGATGAGCATCAGCTTTACAGGCTAGCTATTTCTGCCTGCGAGCGATCTGCTGACATTCGCATTTTCGGAGAAGGGCTGCTGGAGGCGCCCTACACGGACCACCTAAGATACGTTTGAAGTTTGAGGTGGCAAGACAAGCAAGCAGCCCCAGTCTCTGTGCCTCTGTGCGAGCAGTGCCATGGGCAGATGAGGCTGAGCAACAGCTTTCCAAGCTAGCTCTTTCTGTCTGCGAGCTATCTGCAGATGTTCGCATTTTCGGAGAAGGGCTGCCGGAGAAGCCCTACACGGACCACCTAAGATACGTTTGAAGTTTGAGGTGGCAAGACAAGCAAGCAGCCCCAGTCTCTGTGCCTCTGTGCGAGCAGTGCCATGGGCAGATGAGGCTGAGCAACAGCTTTCCAGGCTAGCTCTTTATGCCTGCGAGCTATCTGCAGACGTTCGCATTTTTGGAGAAGGGCTGCCGGAGGCCCCATGCACTGACCACCAAAGCTACATTTGAAGTTTGAGTGGGCAAGATAAGCAAGCAGCCCCAGACTCTGTGCCTCTGTGTGAGCAGTGCCATGGGCAGATGAAGCTGAGCAACAACTTTCCAGGCTAGCTCTTTCTGGCTCGAGGTATCTGCAGACGTTCGCATTTTCGGAGCAGGGCTGCCGGAGGCTTCCTGCACGGACCACCAAAGCTACATTTGAAGTTTGAGGGGGCAAGACAAGCAAGCAGCCCTAGTCTCTGTGCCTCTGTGCGAGCAGTGCCATGGGCAGATGAGGCTGAGCAACAGCTTTCCAGGCTAGATTTTTCTGCCTGCAAGCTATCTGCAGACGTTCGCATTTTCAGAGCATGGCTGCCAGAGGCTATCTGCACGGACTGCCAAAGATATGTTTGAAGTTTGAGGTGGCAAGACAAGCAAGTAGCCCCAGCCTCTGTGCCTCTGTGCGAGCAGTGCCATGGGCAGATGAGGCTGAGAAACAGCTTTCCAGGCTAGCTCTTTCTGGCTGTCAACTATCTGCAGATGTTCGCATTTTCGGAGAAGGGCTGCTGGAGGCCCCATTCACGGACCACCTAAGCTACGTTTGAAGTTTGAGGTAGGAAGACAAGCAAGCAGCCCCAGTTTCTGTGCCTCTGTGCGAGCAGTGCCATGGGAAAATGAGGCTGAGCATCTGCTTTACAGGCTAGCTCTTTCTGCCTGCGAGCTATCTGCAGATGTTCGCATTTTGGGAGCATGGCTACGAAGGCTCCCAGCACGAACCACTTAAGCAATTTTTTAAGTGTCAGGAGGCAAGACAAGCAAGCAGCTCTAGTCTCTGTGCCTCTGTGCGAGCAGTGCCATGGGCAGATGAGGCTGAGCAACAGCTTTCCAGGTTAGCTCTTTCTGGCTCGAGCTATCTGCAGACGTTCGCATTTTGGGAGCAGGGCTGCCGGAGGCTCTCTGCACGGGCTGCCAAATTTATGTTTGAAGTTTGAGGTGCCATGACAAGCAAGCAGCCCCAGTCTCTGTGCCTCTGTGCGAGCAGTGCCATGGGCAGATGAGGCTGAGCAACAGCTTTCCAGGCTAGCTCTTTCTGCCTGCAAGCTATCTGCAGACGTTCACATTTACGGAGAAGGGCTGCCGGAGGCCCCTTTCACGGACCACCAAAGCTACATTTCAAGTTTGAGGTGGCAAGACAAGCAAGCAGCCGCAGTTTCTGTGCCTCTGTGCGAGCAGTGCCATGGGCAGATGAGGCTGAGCAACAGCTTTCCAGGCTAGCTCTTTCTGCCTGCAAGCTATCTGCAGACGTTCGCATTTTCAGAGCAGGGCTGCCGAAGGCCCCATGCACGGACCCCCAAAGATACATTTGAATTTTGAGGGGACAAGACAAGCAAGCAGTCCCAGTCTCTGTGCCTCTGTGCGAGCAGTGCCATGGGCAGATGAGGCTGAGCAACAGCTTTCCAGGCTAGCTCTTTCTGCCTGCGAGCTATCTGCAGATGTTCGCATTTTGGGAGCATGGCTACCGAAGGCTCCCAGCACGGACCACTTAAGCAATTTTTTAAGTGTCAGGAGGCAAGACAAGCAAGCAGCTCTAGTCTCTGTGCCTCTGTGCGAGCAGTGCCATGGGCAGATGAGGCTGAGCAACAGCTTTCCAGGTTAGCTCTTTCTGGCTCGAGCTATTTGCAGACGTTCGCATTTTCAGAGCATGGCTGCCAGAGGCGCCCTACACGGACCACCTAAGATACGTTTGAAGTTTGAGGTGGTAAGACAAGCAAGCAGCCCCAGTCTCTGTGCCTCTGTGCGAGCAGTGCCATGGGCAGATGAGGCTGAGCAACAGCTTTCCAGGCTAGATCTTTCTGCCTGCAAGCTATCTGCAAACGTTCGCATTTTCAGAGCATGGCTGCCAGAGGCTATCTGCACGGACTGCCAAAGATATGTTTGAAGTTTGAGGTGGCAAGACAAGCAAGAAGCCCCAGCCTCTGTGCCTCTGTGCGATCAGTGCCATGGGCCGATGAGGCTGAGAAACAGCTTTCCAGGCTAGCTCTTTCTGGCTGCCAACTATCTGCAGATGTTCGCATTTTCGGAGAAGGGCTGCTGGAGGCCCCATTCACGGACCACCTAAGCTACGTTTGAAGTTTGATGTAGGAAGACAAGCAAGTAGCCCCAGTTTCTGTGCCTCTGTGCGAGCAGTGCCATGGGAAAATGAGGCTGAGCATATGCTTTACAGGCTAGCTATTTCTGCCTGAGAGCTATCTGCAGACGTTAGCATTTGCAGAGAAGGGCTGCCGGAGGCGCCCTACACGGACCACCTAAGATACGTATGAAGTGTCAGGAGGCAAGACAAGCAAGCAGCCTAAGTCTCTGTGCCTCTGTGCGAGCAGTGCCATGGGCAGATGAGGCTGAGCAACAGCTTTCCAGGCTAGCTCTTTCTGCCTGCCAGCTATGTGCTGACGTTCGCATTTTCGGAGAAGGGCTGCCGGAGGCCCCATTCACGGACCACCAAATCTACATTTGAAGTTTGAGGGGGCAAGACAAGCAAGCAGCCCCAGTCTCTGTGCCTCTGTGCAAGCAGTGCCATGGGCAGATGAGGCTGAGCAACAGCTTTCCAGGCTAGCTCTTTCTGGCTGCAAGCTATCTGCAGACGTTCGCATTTTCGGAGCATGGCTGCCGGAGGCGCCCTACACGGCCCACCTAAGATACGTTTGAAGTTTGAGGTGGCAAGACAAGCAAGCAGCCCCAGTCTCTGTGCCTCTGTGCGAGCAGTGCCATGGGCAAATGAGGCTGAGCAACAGCTTTCCAGGCTAGCTATTTCTGTTTGCGAGCTATCAGCAGATATTCACATTTTGGGAGCAGGGCTGCCGGAGGCGCCCTACACGGACCACCTAAGCTACTTTTGAAGTTTGAGGGAGCAAGACAAGCAAGCAGCCTCAGTCTCTTTGCCTCTGTGCGAGCAGTGCCATGGGCAGATGAGGATGAGCAACAGCTTTCCAGGCTAGCCCTTTATGGCTGCCAACTATCTGCAGACGTTAGCATTTTCAGAGCATGGCTGCCGGAGGCCCCATTCACGGACCACCTAAGATACGTTTGAAATTTGAGGAAGCAAGACAAGCAAGCAGCCCCAGTTTCTGTGCCTCTGTGCGAGCAGTGCCATGGGCAGATGAGGATGAGCAACAGCTTTCAAGGCTAGCTATTTCTGCCTGCGAGCGATCTGCAGACGTTCGCATTTTCAGAGCATGGCTGCCGGAGGCCCCATACACGGACCACCTAAGATACGTTTGAAGTTTGAGGTGGCAAGACAAGCAAGCAGCCCCAGTTTCTGTGCCTCTGTGCGAGTAGTGCCATGGGCAGATGAGGCTGAGCAACAGCTTTCCAGGCTAGCTCTTTCTGCCTGCTAGCTATGTGCAGATGTTCGCATATTGGGAGCAGGGCTGCCGGAGCCCCCTGCACGGACCACCTAAGCTACGTTTGAAGTTTGAGGGAGGAAGACAAGCAAGCAGCCCCAGTTTCTGTGCCTCTGTGCGAGCAGTGCCATGGGAAAATGAGGATGAGCATCAGCTTTACAGGCTAGCTATTTCTGCCTGCGAGCGATCTGCTGACATTCGCATTTTCGGAGAAGGGCTGCTGGAGGCGCCCTACACGGACCACCTAAGATACGTTTGAAGTTTGAGGTGGCAAGACAAGCAAGCAGCCCCAGTCTCTGTGCCTCTGTGCGAGCAGTGCCATGGGCAGATGAGGCTGAGCAACAGCTTTCCAAGCTAGCTCTTTCTGTCTGCGAGCTATCTGCAGATGTTCGCATTTTCGGAGCATGGCTGCCGGAGAAGCCCTACACGGACCACCTAAGATACGTTTGAAGTTTGAGGTGGCAAGACAAGCAAGCAGCCCCAGTCTCTGTGCCTCTGTGCGAGCAGTGCCATGGGCAGATGAGGCTGAGCAACAGCTTTCCAGGCTAGCTCTTTATGCCTGCGAGCTATCTGCAGACGTTCGCATTTTTGGAGAAGGGCTGCCGGAGGCCCCATGCACTGACCACCAAAGCTACATTTGAAGTTTGAGTGGGCAAGACAAGCAAGCAGCCCTAGTCTCTGTGCCTCTGTGCGAGCAGTGCCATGGGCAGATGAGGCTGAGTAACAGCTTTCCAGGCTAGATTTTTCTGCCTGCGAGCTATCTGCAGACGTTCGCATTTTGGGAGCATGGCTGCCAGAGGCGCCCTACACGGACCACCTAAGATACGTTTGAAGTTTGAGGGGACAAGACAAGCAAGCAGCCCCAGTCTCTGTGCCTCTGTGCGAGCAGTGCCATGGGCAGATGAGGCTGAGCAACAGCTTTCCAGGCTAGATCTTTCTGCCTGCAAGCTATCTGCAGACGTTCGCATTTTCAGAGCATGGCTGCCAGAGGCTATCTGCACGGACTGCCAAAGATATGTTTGAAGTTTGAGGTGGCAAGACAAGCAAGTAGCCCCAGCCTCTGTGCCTCTGTGCGAGCAGTGCCATGGGCAGATGAGGCTGAGAAACAGCTTTCCAGGCTAGCTCTTTCTGGCTGTCAACTATCTGCAGATGTTCGCATTTTCGGAGAAGGGCTGCTGGAGGCCCCATTCACGGACCACCTAAGCTACGTTTGAAGTTTGAGGTAGGAAGACAAGCAAGCAGCCCCAGTTTCTGTGCCTCTGTGCGAGCAGTGCCATGGGAAAATGAGGCTGAGCATCTGCTTTACAGGCTAGCTCTTTCTGCCTGCGAGCTATCTGCAGATGTTCGCATTTTGGGAGCATGGCTACCGAAGGCTCCCAGCACGGACCACTTAAGCAATTTTTTAAGTGTCAGGAGGCAAGACAAGCAAGCAGCTCTAGTCTCTGTGCCTCTGTGCGAGCAGTGCCATGGGCAGATGAGGCTGAGCAACAGCTTTCCAGGTTAGCTCTTTCTGGCTCGAGCTATCTGCAGACGTTCGCATTTTCAGAGCAGGGCTGCCGGAGGCTCTCTGCACGGACTGCCAAAGTTATGTTTGAAGTTTGAGGTGCCAAGACAAGCAAGCAGCCCCAGTGTCTGTGCCTCTGTGCGAGCAGTGCCATGGGCAGATGAGGCTGAGCAACAGCTTTCCAGGCTAGCTCTTTCTGCCTGCAAGCTATCTGCAGACGTTCACATTTACGGAGAAGGGCTGCCGGAGGCCCCTTTCACGGACCACCAAAGCTACATTTCAAGTTTGAGGTGGCAAGACAAGCAAGCAGCCGCAGTTTCTGTGCCTCTGTGCGAGCAGTGCCATGGGCAGATGAGGCTGAGCAACA
Source organism: Opisthocomus hoazin (assembly GCF_030867145.1). Lineage (NCBI taxonomy): Eukaryota > Metazoa > Chordata > Aves > Opisthocomiformes > Opisthocomidae > Opisthocomus > Opisthocomus hoazin. The sequence continues at coordinate 8,365,886 of NC_134429.1, forward strand.
GCTTTCCAGGCTAGCTCTTTCTGCCTGCAAGCTACCTGCTGACGTTCGCATTTTCAGAGCAGGGCTGCCGAAGGCCCCATGCACGGACCCCCAAAGATACATTTGAATTTTGAGGGGACAAGACAAGCAAGCAGTCCCAGTCTCTGTGCCTCTGTGCGAGCAGTGCCATGGGCAGATGAGGCTGAGCAACAGCTTTCCAGGCTAGCTCTTTCTGCCTGCGAGCTATCTGCAGATGTTCGCATTTTGGGAGCAGGGCTGCCGGAGGCTCTCTGCACGGACTGCCAAAGTTATGTTTGAAGTTTGAGGGGACAAGACAAGCAAGCAGCCCCAGTCTCTGTGCCTCTGTGCGAGCAGTGCCATGGGCAGATGAGGCTGAGCAACAGCTTTCCAGGCTAGCTTTTTCTGCCTGCAAGCTATCTGCAGACGTTCACATTTACGGAGAAGGGCTGCCGGAGGCCCCTTTCACGGACCACCAAAGATACATTTCAAGTTTGAGGTGGCAAGACAAGCAAGCAGCCGCAGTTTCTGTGCCTGTGTGCGAGCAGTGCCATGGGCAGATGAGGCTGAGCAACAGCTTTCCAGGCTAGCTCTTTCTGCCTGCGAGCTATCTGCAGACGTTAGCATTTTCAGAGAAGGGCTGCCGGAGAAGCCCTACACGGACCACCTAAGATACGTTTGAAGTTTGAGGTGGCAAGACAAGCAAGCAGCCCCAGTCTCTGTGCCTCTGTGCGAGCAGTGCCATGGGCAGATGAGGCTGAGCAACAGCTTTCAAGGCTAGCTATTTCTGCCTGCGAGCGATCTGCAGACGTTCGCATTTTCAGAGCATGGCTGCCGGAGGCCCCATACACGGACCACCAAAGATACGTTTGAAGTTTGAGGTGGCAAGACAAGCAAGCAGCCCCAGTCTCTGTGCCTCTGTGCGAGTAGTGCCATGGGCAGATGAGGCTGAGCAACAGCTTTCCAGGCTAGCTCTTTCTGCCTGCGAGCTATGTGCAGATGTTCGCATTTTGGGAGCAGGGCTGCCGGAGCCCCCTGCACGGACCACCTAAGCTACGTTTGAAGTTTGAGGGAGGAAGACAAGCAAGCAGCCCCAGTTTCTGTGCCTCTGTGCGAGCAGTGCCATGGGAAAATGAGGCTGAGCATCAGCTTTACAGGCTAGCTATTTCTGCCTGCGAGCGATCTGCTGACATTCGCATTTTCGGAGAAGGGCTGCTGGAGGCGCCCTACACGGACCACCTAAGATACGTTTGAAGTTTGAGGTGGCAAGACAAGCAAGCAGCCCCAGTCTCTGTGCCTCTGTGCGAGCAGTGCCATGGGCAGATGAGGCTGAGCAACAGCTTTCCAGGCTAGCTTTTTCTGCCTGCGAGCTATCTGCAGACGTTCGCATTTTCGGAGCAGGGCTGCTGGAGGCGCCCTACACGGACCACCTAAGATACTTTTGAAGTTTGAGGTGGCAAGAAAAGCAAGCAGCCCCAGTCTCTGTGCCTCTGTGCGGGCAGTGCCATGGGCAGATGAGGCTAAGCAACAGCATGCCAGGCTAGCTCTTTCTGGCTGCGAGCTATCTGCAGACGTTCACATTTTCGGAGCAGGGCTGCCGGAGGCTTCGTGCACGGAGCACCTAAGATACGTTTGAATTTTGAGGGAGCAAGACAAGCAAGCAGTCCTAGTCTCTGTGCCTCTGTGCGAGCAGTGCCATGGGCAGATGAGTCTGAGCAACAGCTTTCCAGGCTAGCCCTTTATGGCTGCCAACTATCTGCAGACGTTAGCATTTTCAGAGCATGGCTGCCGGAGGCCCCATTCACGGACCACCTAAGCTACGTTTGAAGTTTGAGGAAGCAAGACAAGCAAGCAGCCCAAGTTTCTGTGCCTCTGTGCGAGCAGTGCCATGGGCAGATGAGGATGAGCAACAGCTTTCAAGGCTAGCTATTTCTGCCTGCGAGCGATCTGCAGACGTTCGCATTTTCAGAGCATGGCTGCCGGAGGCCCCATACACGGACCACCTAAGATACGTTTGAAGTTTGAGGTGGCAAGACAAGCAAGCAGCCCCAGTTTCTGTGCCTCTGTGCGAGTAGTGCCATGGGCAGATGAGGCTGAGAAACAGCTTTCCAGGCTAGCTCTTTCTGGCTGCGAGCTATCTGCAGACGTTCGCATTTTCAGAGCATGGCTGCCAGAGGCGCCCTACACGGACCACCTAAGATACGTTTGAAGTTTGAGGTGGCAAGACAAGCAAGCAGCCCCAGTCTCTGTGCCTCTGTGCGAGCAGTGCCATGGGCAGATGAGGCTGAGCAACAGCTTTCCAGGCTAGCTTTTTCTGCCTGCGAGCTATCTGCAAACGTTCGCATTTTCAGAGCATGGATGCCAGAGGCTATCTGCACGGACTGTCAAAGATATGTTTGAAGTTTGAGGTGGCAAGACAAGCAAGTAGCCCAGCCTCTGTGCCTCTGTGCGAGCAGTGCCATGGGCAGATGAGGCTGAGAAACAGCTTTCCAGGCTAGCTCTTTCTGGCTGCCAACTATCTGCAGATGTTCGCATTTTCGGAGAAGGGCTGCTGGAGGCCCCATTCACGGACCACCTAAGCTACGTTTGAAGTTTGAGGTAGGAAGACAAGCAAGCAGCCCCAGTTTCTGTGCCTCTGTGCGAGCAGTGCCATGGGAAAATGAGGCTGAGCATCTGCTTTACAGGCTAGCTATTTCTGCCTGCGAGCGATCTGCTGACGTTCGCATTTTCAGAGCAGGGCTGCCGAAGGCCCCATGCACGGACCCCCAAAGATACATTTGAATTTTGAGGGGACAAGACAAGCAAGCAGCCCCAGTCTCTGTGCCTCTGTGCGAGCAGTGCCATGGGCAGATGAGGCTGAGCAACAGCTTTCCAGGCTAGCTCTTTCTGCCTGCGAGCTATCTGCAGACGTTCGCATTTTGGGAGCAGGGCTGTCTGAGGCGCCCGTCACGGACCACCTAAGATACGTTTGAAGTTTGAGGTGGCAAGACAAGCAAGCAGCCCCAGTCTCTGTGCCTCTGTGCGAGCAGTGCCATGGGCAGATGAGGCTGAGCAACAGCTTTCCAGGCTAGCTCTTTCTACCTGCGAGCTATCTGCAGATGTTCGCATTTTGGGAGCATGGCTACCGAAGGCTCCCAGCACGGACCACTTAAGCAATTTTTTAAGTGTCAGGAGGCAAGACAAGCAAGCAGCTCTAGTCTCTGTGCCTCTGTGCGAGCAGTGCCATGGGCAGATGAGGCTGAGCAACAGCTTTCCAGGTTAGCTCTTTCTGGCTCGAGCTATCTGCAGACGTTCGCATTTTCAGAGCAGGGCTGCCGGAGGCTCTCTGCACGGACTGCCAAAGTTATGTTTGAAGTTTGAGGTGCCAAGACAAGCAAGCAGCCCCAGTCTCTGTGCCTCTGTGCGAGCAGTGCCATGGGCAGATGAGGCTGAGCAACAGCTTTCCAGGCTAGCTCTTTCTGCCTGCAAGCTATCTGCAGACGTTCACATTTACGGAGAAGGGCTGCCGGAGGCCCCTTTCACGGACCACCAAAGCTACATTTCAAGTTTGAGGTGGCAAGACAAGCAAGCAGCCGCAGTTTCTGTGCCTCTGTGCGAGCAGTGCCATGGGCAGATGAGGCTGAGCAACAGCTTTCCAGGCTAGCTCTTTCTGCCTGCAAGCTATCTGCTGACGTTCGCATTTTCAGAGCAGGGCTGCCGAAGGCCCCATGCACGGACCCCCAAAGATACATTTGAATTTTGAGGGGACAAGACAAGCAAGCAGTCCCAGTCTCTGTGCCTCTGTGCGAGCAGTGCCATGGGCAGATGAGGCTGAGCAACAGCTTTCCAGGCTAGCTCTTTCTGCCTGCGAGCTATCTGCAGATGTTCGCATTTTGGGAGCATGGCTACCGAAGGCTCCCAGCACGAACCACTTAAGCAATTTTTTAAGTGTCAGGAGGCAAGACAAGCAAGCAGCTCTAGTCTCTGTGCTTCTGTGCGAGCAGTGCCATGGGCAGATGAGGCTGAGCAACAGCTTTCCAGGTTAGCTCTTTCTGGCTCGAGCTATCTGCAGACGTTCGCATTTTCAGAGCAGGGCTGCCGGAGGCTCTCTGCACGGACTGCCAAAGTTATGTTTGAAGTTTGAGGTGCCAAGACAAGCAAGCAGCCCCAGTCTCTGTGCCTCTGTGCGAGCAGTGCCATGGGCAGATGAGGCTGAGCAACAGCTTTCCAGGCTAGCTCTTTCCGCCTGCAAGCTATCTGCAGACGTTCGCATTTTGGGAGCAGGGCTGCCGGAGGCCCCTTTCACGGACCACCAAAGCTACATTTCAAGTTTGAGGTGGCAAGACAAGCAAGCAGCCGCAGTTTCTGTGCCTCTGTGCGAGCAGTGCCATGGGCAGATGAGGCTGAGCAACAGCTTTCCAGGCTAGCTCTTTCTGGCTGCGAGCTATCTGCAGACGTTCGCATTTTGGGAGCAGGGCTGCAGGAGGCTCTCTGCACGGACTGCCAAAGTTATGTTTGAAGTTTGAGGGGACAAGACAAGCAAGCAGCCCCAGTCTCTGTGCCTCTGTGCGAGCAGTGCCATGGGCAGATGAGGCTGAGCAACAGCTTTCCAGGCTAGCTTTTTCTGCCTGCAAGCTATCTGCAGACGTTCACATTTACGGAGAAGGGCTGCCGGAGGCCCCTTTCACGGACCACCAAAGCTACATTTCAAGTTTGAGGTGGCAAGACAAGCAAGCAGCCGCAGTTTCTGTGCCTGTGTGCGAGCAGTGCCATGGGCAGATGAGGCTGAGCAACAGCTTTCCAGGCTAGCTCTTTCTGCCTGCGAGCTATTTGCAGACGTTAGCATTTTCAGAGAAGGGCTGCCGGAGAAGCCCTACACGGACCACCTAAGATACGTTTGAAGTTTGAGGTGGCAAGACAAGCAAGCAGCCCCAGTCTCTGTGCCTCTGTGCGAGCAGTGCCATGGGCAGATTAGGCTGAGCAACAGCTTTCCAGGCTAGATATTTCTGCCTGCGAGCTATCTGCAGACGTTCGCATTTTCGGAGCATGGCTGCCGAAGACCCCCCGGCACGGACCACTTAAGCTATTTTTGAAGTGTCAGGAGGCAAGACAAGCAAGCAGCCCCAGACGCTGTGCCTCTGTGCGAGCAGTGCCATGGGCAGATGAAGCTGAGCAACAGCTTTCCAGGCTAGCTCTTTCCGCCTGCAAGCTATCTGCAGACGTTCGCATTTTCGGAGCATGGCTGCCGGAGGCGCCCTACACGGACCACCTAACATACGTTTGAAGTTTGAGGTGGCAAGACAAGCAAGCAGGCCCAATCTCTGTGCCTCTGTGCGAGCAGTGCCATGGGCAGATGAGGCTGAGCAACAGCTTTCCAGGCTAGCTATTTCTGGCTGCGAGCTATCAGCAGATATTCAAATTTTGGGAGCAGGGCTGCCGGAGGCGCCCTACACGGACCACCTAAGCTACGTTTGAAGTTTGAGGAAGCAAGACAAGCAAGCAACCCAAGTTTCTGTGCCTCTGTGCGAGCAGTGCCATGGGCAGATGAGGCTGAGCAACAGCTTTCAAGGCTAGCTATTTCTGCCTGCGAGCGATCTGCAGACGTTCGCATTTTCAGAGCATGGCTGCCGGAGGCCCCATACACGGACCACCTAAGATACGTTTGAAGTTTGAGGTGGCAAGACAAGCAAGCAGCCCCAGTCTCTGTGCCTCTGTGCGAGTAGTGCCATGGGCAGATGAGGCTGAGCAACAGCTTTCCAGGCTAGCTCTTTCTGCCTGCGAGCTATGTGCAGATGTTCGCATTTTGGGAGCAGGGCTGCCGGAGCCCCCTGCACGGACCACCTAAGCTACGTTTGAAGTTTGAGGGAGGAAGACAAGCAAGCAGCCCCAGTTTCTGTGCCTCTGTGCGAGCAGTGCCATGGGAAAATGAGGCTGAGCATCAGCTTTACAGGCTAGCTATTTCTGCCTGCGAGCGATCTGCTGACATTCGCATTTTCGGAGAAGGGCTGCTGGAGGCGCCCTACACGGACCACCTAAGATACGTTTGAAGTTTGAGGTGGCAAGACAAGCAAGCAGCCCCAGTCTCTGTGCCTCTGTGCGAGCAGTGCCATGGGCAGATGAGGCTGAGCAACAGCTTTCCAGGGTAGCTTTTTCTGCCTGCGAGCTATCTGCAGACGTTCGCATTTTCGGAGCAGGGCTGCTGGAGGCGCCCTACACGGACCACCTAAGATACTTTTGAAGTTTGAGGTGGCAAGAAAAGCAAGCAGCCCCAGTCTCTGTGCCTCTGTGCGGGCAGTGCCATGGGCAGATGAGGCTAAGCAACAGCATGCCAGGCTAGCTCTTTCTGGCTGCGAGCTATCTGCAGACGTTCACATTTTCGGAGCAGGGCTGCCGGAGGCTTCGTGCACGGACCACCTAAGATACGTTTGAATTTTGAGGGAGCAAGACAAGCAAGCAGTCCCAGTCTCTGTGCCTCTGTGCGAGCAGTGCCATGGGCAGATGAGTCTGAGCAACAGCTTTCCAGGCTAGCCCTTTATGGCTGCCAACTATCTGCAGACGTTAGCATTTTCAGAGCATGGCTGCCGGAGGCCCCATTCACGGACCACCTAAGCTACGTTTGAAGTTTGAGGAAGCAAGACAAGCAAGCAGCCCAAGTTTCTGTGCCTCTGTGCGAGCAGTGCCATGGGCAGATGAGGATGAGCAACAGCTTTCAAGGCTAGCTATTTCTGCCTGCGAGCGATCTGCAGACGTTCGCATTTTCAGAGCATGGCTGCCGGAGGCCCCATACACGGACCACCTAAGATACGTTTGAAGTTTGAGGTGGCAAGACAAGCAAGTAGCCCCAGTTTCTGTGCCTCTGTGCGAGTAGTGCCATGGGCAGATGAGGCTGAGCAACAGCTTTCCAGGCTAGCTCTTTCTGCCTGCGAGCTATGTGCAGATGTTCGCATTTTGGGAGCAGGGCTGCCGGAGCCCCCTGCACGGACCACCTAAGCTACGTTTGAAGTTTGAGGAAGGAAGACAAGCAAGCAGCCCTAGTCTCTGTGCCTCTGTGTGAGCAGTGCCATGGGCAGATGAGGCTGAGCAACAGCTTTCCAGGCTAGCTCTTTCTGGCTGCGAGCTATCTGCAGACGTTAGCATTTTCAGAGCATGGCTGCCAGAGGCGCCCTACACGGACCACCTAAGATACGTTTGAAGTTTGAGGTGGCAAGACAAGCAAGCAGCCCCAGTTTCTGTGCCTCTGTGCGAGCAGTGCCATGGGCAGATGAGGCTGAGCAACAGCTTTCCAGGCTAGCTTTTTCTGCCTGCGAGCTATCTGCAAACGTTCGCATTTTCAGAGCATGGCTGCCAGAGGCTATCTGCACGGACTGCCAAAGATATGTTTGAAGTTTGAGGTGGCAAGACAAGCAAGTAGCCCAGCCTCTGTGCCTCTGTGCGAGCAGTGCCATGGGCAGATGAGGCTGAGAAACAGCTTTCCAGGCTAGCTCTTTCTGGCTGCCAACTATCTGCAGATGTTCGCATTTTCGGAGAAGGGCTGCTGGAGGCCCCATTCACGGACCACCTAAGATACGTTTGAAGTTTGAGGTAGGAAGACAAGCAAGCAGCCCCAGTTTCTGTGCCTCTGTGCGAGCAGTGCCATGGGAAAATGTGGCTGAGCATCTGCTTTACAGGCTAGCTATTTCTGCCTGCGAGCTATCTGCTGACGTTCGCATTTTCAGAGCAGGGCTGCCGAAGGCCCCATGCACGGACCCCCAAAGATACATTTGAATTTTCAGGGGACAAGACAAGCAAGCAGCCCCAGTCTCTGTGCCTCTGTGCGAGCAGTGCCATGGGCAGATGAGGCTGAGCAACAGCTTTCCAGGCTAGCTCTTTCTGCCTGCGAGCTATCTGCAGACGTTCGCATTTTGGGAGCAGGGCTGTCTGAGGCGCCCGTCACGGACCACCTAAGCTACGTTTGAAGTTTGAGGTGGCAAGACAAGCAAGCAGCCCTAGTCTCTGTGCCTCTGTGCGAGCAGTGCCATGGGCAGATGAGGCTGAGCAACAGCTTTCCAGGCTAGCTCTTTCTGCCTGCAAGCTATCTGCAGACGTTCACATTTACGGAGAAGGGCTGCCGAAGACCCCCCGGCACGGACCACTTAAGATATTTTTGAAGTGTCAGGAGGCAAGACAAGCAAGCAGCCCCAGACTCTGTGCCTCTGTGCGAGCAGTGCCATGGGCAGATGAAGCTGAGCAACAGCTTTCCAGGCTAGCTCTTTCCGCCTGCAAGCTATCTGCAGACGTTCGCATTTTCGGAGCATGGCTGCCGGAGGCGCCCTACACGGACCACCTAAGATACTTTTGAAGTTTGAGATGGCAAGACAAGCAAGCAGCCCCAGTCTCTGTGCCTCTGTGCGAGCAGTGCCATGGGCAGATGAGGCTGAGCAACAGCTTTCCAGGCTAGCTATTTCTGGCTGCGAGCTATCATCAGATATTCAAATTTTGGGAGCATGGCTACCGAAGGCTCCCAGCACGGACCACTTAAGAAATTTTTTAAGTGTCAGGAGGCAAGACAAGCAAGCAGCTCTAGTCTCTGTGCCTCTGTGCGAGCAGTGCCATGGGCAGATGAGGCTGAGCAACAGCTTTCCAGGTTAGCTCTTTCTGGCTCGAGCTATCTGCAGACGTTCGCATTTTCAGAGCAGGGCTGCCGGAGGCTCTCTGCACGGACTGCCAAAGCTATGTTTGAAGTTTGAGGTGCCATGACAAGCAAGCAGCCCCAGTCTCTGTGCCTCTGTGCGAGCAGTGCCATGGGCAGATGAGGCTGAGCAACAGCTTTCCAGGCTAGCTCTTTCTGCCTGCAAGCTATCTGCAGACGTTCACATTTACGGAGAAGGGCTGCCGGAGGCCCCTTTCACGGACCACCAAAGCTACATTTCAAGTTTGAGGTGGCAAGACAAGCAAGCAGCCGCAGTTTCTGTGCCTCTGTGCGAGCAGTGCCATGGGCAGATGAGGCTGAGCAACAGCTTTCCAGGCTAGCTCTTTCTGCCTGCAAGCTATCTGCAGACGTTTGCATTTTGGGAGCAGGGCTGCCGGAGGCTCTCTGCACGGACTGCCAAAGTTATGTTTGAAGTTTGAGGGGACAAGACAAGCAAGCAGCCCCAGTCTCTGTGCCTCTGTGCGAGCAGTGCCATGGGCAGATGAGGCTGAGCAACAGCTTTCCAGGCTAGCTCTTTCTGGCTGCCAGCTATCTGCTGACGTTCGCATTTTCAGAGCAGGGCTGCCGGAGGCCCCATTCACGGACCACCAAATCTACATTTGAAGTTTGAGGGGGCAAGACAAGCAAGCAGCCCCAGTCTCTGTGCCTCTGTGCGAGCAGTGCCATGGGCAGATGAGGCTGAGCAACAGCTTTCCAGACTAAATCTTTCTGCCTGCAAGCTATCTGCAGACGTTCGCATTTTCGAAGCAGGGCTGCCAGAGGCTCTCTGCACGGACTGCCAAAGATATGTTTGAAGTTTGAGGTGGCAAGACAAGCAAGTAGCCCCAGCCTCTGTGCCTCTGTGCAAGCAGTGCCATGGGCAGATGAGGCTGAGCAACAGCTTTCCAGGCTAGCTCTTTCTGGCTGCCAACTATCGGCAGATGTTCGCATTTTTGGAGAAGGGCTGCCGGAGGCCCCATTCACGTACCACCAAAGATACGTTTGAAGTTTGAGGGGGCAAGACAAGCAAGCAGCCCCAGTCTCTGTGCCTCTGTGCGAGCAGTGCCATGGGCAGATGAGTCTGAGCAACAGCTTTCCAGGCTAGCTCTTTCTGCCTGCGAGCTATCTGCAGACGTTCGCATTTTTGGAGAAGGGCTGCCGGAGGCCCCATGCACTGACCACCAAATCTACATTTGAAGTTTGAGGGGGCAAGACAAGCAAGCAGCCCCAGTCTCTGTGCCTCTGTGCGAGCAGTGCCATGGGCAGATGAGGCTGAGCAACAGCTTTCCAGGCTAGCTCTTTCTGGCTGCGAGCTATCTGCAGAGGTTCATATTTTGGGAGCACGGTTGCCGGAGGCTTCGTGCACGGACCACCTAAGATACGTTTGAATTTTGAGGGGCAAGACAAGCAAGCAGCCCCAGTCTCTGTGCCTCTGTGCGAGCAGTGCCATGGGCAGATGAGGCTGAGCAAGAGCTTTCCAGGCTAGCCCTTTATGGCTGCCAACTATCTGCAGACGTTAGCATTTTCAGAGCATGGCTGCCGGAGGCCCCATTCACGGACCACCTAAGCTACGTTTTAAGTTTGAGGAAGCAAGACAAGCAAGCAGCCCAAGTTTCTGTGCCTCTGTGCGAGCAGTGCCATGGGCAGATGAGGATGAGCAACAGCTTTCAAGGCTAGCTATTTCTGCCTGCGAGCGATCTGCAGACGTTCGCATTTTCAGAGCAGGGCTGCCGGAGGCCCCATACACGGACCACCTAAGATACGTTTGAAGTTTGAGGTGGCAAGACAAGCAAGCAGCCCCAGTCTCTGTGCCTCTGTGCGAGCAGTGCCATGGGCAGATGAGGCTGAGCAACAGCTTTCCAGGCTAGATCTTTCTGCCTGCAAGCTATCTGCAAACGTTCGCATTTTCAGAGCATGGCTGCCAGAGGCTATCTGCACGGACTGCCAAAGATATGTTTGAAGTTTGAGGTGGCAAGACAAGCAAGTAGCCCCAGCCTCTGTGCCTCTGTGCGATCAGTGCCATGGGCAGATGAGGCTGAGAAACAGCTTTCCAGGCTAGCTCTTTCTGGCTGCCAACTATCTGCAGATGTTCGCATTTTCGGAGAAGGGCTGCTGGAGGCCCCATTCACGGACCACCTAAGCTACGTTTGAAGTTTGAGGTAGGAAGACAAGCAAGTAGCCCCAGTTTCTGTGCCTCTGTGCGAGCAGTGCCATGGGAAAATGAGGCTGAGCATCTGCTTTACAGGCTAGCTATTTCTGCCTGCGAGCGATCTGCTGACGTTCGCATTTTCAGAGCAGGGCTGCCGAAGGCCCCATGCACGGACCCCGAAAGATACATTTGAATTTTGAGGGGACAAGACAAGCAAGCAGCCCCAGTCTCTGTGCCTCTGTGCGAGCAGTGCCATGGGCAGATGAGGCTGAGCAACAGCTTTCCAGGCTAGCTCTTTCTGCCTGCGAGCTATCTGCAGACGTTCGCATTTTGGGAGCAGGGCTGTCTGAGGCGCCCGTCACGGACCACCTAAGCTACGTTTGAAGTTTGAGGTGGCAAGACAAGAAAGCAGCCCTAGTCTCTGTGCCTCTGTGCGAGCAGTGCCATGGGCAGATGAGGCTGAGCAACAGCTTTCCAGGCTAGCTCTTTCTGCCTGCAAGCTATGTGCAGACGTTCACATTTACGGAGAAGGGCTGCCGGAGGCCCTATTCACGGACCACCAAAGCTACATTTCAAGTTTGAGGTGGCAAGACAAGCAAGCAGCCCCAGTTTCTGTGCCTCTGTGCGAGCAGTGCCATGGGCAGATGAGGCTGAGCAACAGCTTTCCAGGCTAGCTCTTTCTGCCTGAGAGCTATCTGCAGACGTTAGCATTTGCAGAGAAGGGCTGCCGGAGGCGCCCTACACGGACCACCTAAGATACGTATGAAGTGTCAGGAGGCAAGACAAGCAAGCAGCCTAAGTCTCTGTGCCTCTGTGCGAGCAGTGCCATGGGAAAATGAGGCTGAGCAACAGCTTTCCAGGCTAGCTCTTTCTGGCTGCCAGCTATCTGCTGACGTTCGCATTTTCGGAGAAGGGCTGCCGGAGGCCCCATTCACGGACCACCAAATCTACATTTGAAGTTTGAGGGGGCAAGACAAGCAAGCAGCCCCAGTCTCTGTGCCTCTGTGCGAGCAGTGCCATGGGCAGATGAGGCTGAGCAACAGCTTTCCAGGCTAGCTCTTTCTGCCTGCAAGCTATCTGCAGACGTTCACATTTACGGAGAAGGGCTGCCGAAGACCCCCCGGCACGGACCACTTAAGATATTTTTGAAGTGTCAGGAGGCAAGACAAGCAAGCAGCCCCAGACTCTGTGCCTCTGTGCAAGCAGTGCCATGGGCAGATGAAGCTGAGCAACAGCTTTCCAGGCTAGCTCTTTCCGCCTGCAAGCTATCTGCAGACGTTCGCATTTTCGGAGCATGGCTGCCGGAGGCGCCCTACACGGACCACCTAAGATACTTTTGAAGTTTGAGGTGGCAAGACAAGCAAGCAGCCCCAGTCTCTGTGCCTCTGTGCGAGCAGTGCCATGGGCAGATGAGGCTGAGAAACAGCTTTCCAGGCTAGCTATTTCTGGCTGCGAGCTATCATCAGATATTCAAATTTTGGGAGCATGGCTACCGAAGGCTCCCAGCACGGACCACTTAAGCAATTTTTTAAGTGTCAGGAGGCAAGACAAGCAAGCAGCTCTAGTCTCTGTGCCTCTGTGCGAGCAGTGCCATGGGCAGATGAGGCTGAGCAACAGCTTTCCAGGTTAGCTCTTTCTGGCTCGAGCTATCTGCAGACGTTCGCATTTTCAGAGCAGGGCTGCCGGAGGCTCTCTGCACGGACTGCCAAAGTTATGTTTGAAGTTTGAGGTGCCATGACAAGCAAGCAGCCCAAGTCTCTGTGCCTCTGTGCGAGCAGTGCCATGGGAAGATGAGGCTGAGCAACAGCTTTCCAGGCTAGCTCTTTCTGCCTGCAAGCTATCTGCAGACGTTCACATTTACGGAGAAGGGCTGCCGGAGGCCCCTTTCACGGACCACCAAAGCTACATTTCAAGTTTGAGGTGGCAAGACAAGCAAGCAGCCGCAGTTTCTGTGCCTCTGTGCGAGCAGTGCCATGGGCAGATGAGGCTGAGCAACAGCTTTCCAGGCTAGCTCTTTCTGCCTGCAAGCTATCTGCAGACGTTTGCATTTTGGGAGCAGGGCTGCCGGAGGCTCTCTGCACGGACTGCCAAAGTTATGTTTGAAGTTTGAGGGGACAAGACAAGCAAGCAGCCCCAGTCTCTGTGCCTCTGTGCGAGCAGTGCCATGGGCAGATGAGGCTGAGCAACAGCTTTCCAGGCTAGCTCTTTCTGGCTGCCAGCTATCTGCTGACGTTCGCATTTTCAGAGCAGGGCTGCCGGAGGCCCCATTCACGGACCACCAAATCTACATTTGAAGTTTGAGGGGGCAAGACAAGCAAGCAGCCCCAGTCTCTGTGCCTCTGTGCGAGCAGTGCCATGGGCAGATGAGGATGAGCAACAGCTTTCAAGGCTAGCTATTTCTGCCTGCGAGCGATCTGCAGACGTTCGCATTTTCAGAGCAGGGCTGCCGGAGGCCCCATACACGGACCACCTAAGATACGTTTGAAGTTTGAGGGTGCAAGACAAGCAAGCAGCCCCAGTCTCTGTGCCTCTGTGCGAGCAGTGCCATGGGCAGATGAGGCTGAGCAACAGCTTTCCAGGCTAGATCTTTCTGCCTGCAAGCTATCTGCAAACGTTCGCATTTTCAGAGCATGGCTGCCAGAGGCTATCTGCACGGACTGCCAAAGATATGTTTGAAGTTTGAGGTGGCAAGACAAGCAAGTAGCCCCAGCCTCTGTGCCTCTGTGCGATCAGTGCCATGGGCAGATGAGGCTGAGAAACAGCTTTCCAGGCTAGCTCTTTCTGGCTGCCAACTATCTGCAGATGTTCGCATTTTCGGAGAAGGGCTGCTGGAGGCCCCATTCACGGACCACCTAAGCTACGTTTGAAGTTTGAGGTAGGAAGACAAGCAAGTAGCCCCAGTTTCTGTGCCTCTGTGCGAGCAGTGCCATGGGAAAATGAGGCTGAGCATCTGCTTTACAGGCTAGCTATTTCTGCCTGCGAGCGATCTGCTGACGTTCGCATTTTCTGAGCAGGGCTGCCGAAGGCCCCATGCACGGACCCCGAAAGATACATTTGAATTTTGAGGGGACAAGACAAGCAAGCAGCCCCAGTCTCTGTGCCTCTGTGCGAGCAGTGCCATGGGCAGATGAGGCTGAGCAACAGCTTTCCAGGCTAGCTCTTTCTGCCTGCGAGCTATCTGCAGACGTTCGCATTTTGGGAGCAGGGCTGTCTGAGGCGCCCGTCACGGACCACCTAAGCTACGTTTGAAGTTTGAGGTGGCAAGACAAGAAAGCAGCCCTAGTCTCTGTGCCTCTGTGCGAGCAGTGCCATGGGCAGATGAGGCTGAGCAACAGCTTTCCAGGCTAGCTCTTTCTGCCTGCAAGCTATCTGCAGACGTTCACATTTACGGAGAAGGGCTGCCGGAGGCCCTATTCACGGACCACCAAAGCTACATTTCAAGTTTGAGGTGGCAAGACAAGCAAGCAGCCCCAGTTTCTGTGCCTCTGTGCGAGCAGTGCCATGGGCAGATGAGGCTGAGCAACAGCTTTCCAGGCTAGCTCTTTCTGCCTGAGAGCTATCTGCAGACGTTAGCATTTGCAGAGAAGGGCTGCCGGAGGCGCCCTACACGGACCACCTAAGATACGTATGAAGTGTCAGGAGGCAAGACAAGCAAGCAGCCTAAGTCTCTGTGCCTCTGTGCGAGCAGTGCCATGGGAAAATGAGGCTGAGCAACAGCTTTCCAGGCTAGCTCTTTCTGGCTGCCAGCTATCTGCTGACGTTCGCATTTTCGGAGAAGGGCTGCCGGAGGCCCCATTCACGGACCACCAAATCTACATTTGAAGTTTGAGGGGGCAAGACAAGCAAGCAGCCCCAGTCTCTGTGCCTCTGTGCGAGCAGTGCCATGGGCAGATGAGGCTGAGCAACAGCTTTCCAGGCTAGCTCTTTCTGCCTGCAAGCTATCTGCAGACGTTCACATTTACGGAGAAGGGCTGCCGAAGACCCCCCGGCACGGACCACTTAAGATATTTTTGAAGTGTCAGGAGGCAAGACAAGCAAGCAGCCCCAGACTCTGTGCCTCTGTGCAAGCAGTGCCATGGGCAGATGAAGCTGAGCAACAGCTTTCCAGGCTAGCTCTTTCCGCCTGCAAGCTATCTGCAGACGTTCGCATTTTCGGAGCATGGCTGCCGGAGGCGCCCTACACGGACCACCTAAGATACTTTTGAAGTTTGAGGTGGCAAGACAAGCAAGCAGCCCCAGTCTCTGTGCCTCTGTGCGAGCAGTGCCATGGGCAGATGAGGCTGAGAAACAGCTTTCCAGGCTAGCTATTTCTGGCTGCGAGCTATCATCAGATATTCAAATTTTGGGAGCATGGCTACCGAAGGCTCCCAGCACGGACCACTTAAGCAATTTTTTAAGTGTCAGGAGGCAAGACAAGCAAGCAGCTCTAGTCTCTGTGCCTCTGTGCGAGCAGTGCCATGGGCAGATGAGGCTGAGCAACAGCTTTCCAGGTTAGCTCTTTCTGGCTCGAGCTATCTGCAGACGTTCGCATTTTCAGAGCAGGGCTGCCGGAGGCTCTCTGCACGGACTGCCAAAGTTATGTTTGAAGTTTGAGGTGCCATGACAAGCAAGCAGCCCAAGTCTCTGTGCCTCTGTGCGAGCAGTGCCATGGGAAGATGAGGCTGAGCAACAGCTTTCCAGGCTAGCTCTTTCTGCCTGCAAGCTATCTGCAGACGTTCACATTTACGGAGAAGGGCTGCCGGAGGCCCCTTTCACGGACCACCAAAGCTACATTTCAAGTTTGAGGTGGCAAGACAAGCAAGCAGCCGCAGTTTCTGTGCCTCTGTGCGAGCAGTGCCATGGGCAGATGAGGCTGAGCAACAGCTTTCCAGGCTAGCTCTTTCTGCCTGCAAGCTATCTGCAGACGTTTGCATTTTGGGAGCAGGGCTGCCGGAGGCTCTCTGCACGGACTGCCAAAGTTATGTTTGAAGTTTGAGGGGACAAGACAAGCAAGCAGCCCCAGTCTCTGTGCCTCTGTGCGAGCAGTGCCATGGGCAGATGAGGCTGAGCAACAGCTTTCCAGGCTAGCTCTTTCTGGCTGCCAGCTATCTGCTGACGTTCGCATTTTCAGAGCAGGGCTGCCGGAGGCCCCATTCACGGACCACCAAATCTACATTTGAAGTTTGAGGGGGCAAGACAAGCAAGCAGCCCCAGTCTCTGTGCCTCTGTGCGAGCAGTGCCATGGGCAGATGAGGCTGAGCAACAGCTTTCCAGACTAAATCTTTCTGCCTGCAAGCTATCTGCAGACGTTCGCATTTTCGAAGCAGGGCTGCCAGAGGCTCTCTGCACGGACTGCCAAAGATATGTTTGAAGTTTGAGGTGGCAAGACAAGCAAGTAGCCCCAGCCTCTGTGCCTCTGTGCAAGCAGTGCCATGGGCAGATGAGGCTGAGCAACAGCTTTCCAGGCTAGCTCTTTCTGGCTGCCAACTATCGGCAGATGTTCGCATTTTTGGAGAAGGGCTGCCGGAGGCCCCATTCACGTACCACCAAAGATACGTTTGAAGTTTGAGGGGGCAAGACAAGCAAGCAGCCCCAGTCTCTGTGCCTCTGTGCGAGCAGTGCCATGGGCAGATGAGTCTGAGCAACAGCTTTCCAGGCTAGCTCTTTCTGCCTGCGAGCTATCTGCAGACGTTCGCATTTTTGGAGAAGGGCTGCCGGAGGCCCCATGCACTGACCACCAAATCTACATTTGAAGTTTGAGGGGGCAAGACAAGCAAGCAGCCCCAGTCTCTGTGCCTCTGTGCAAGCAGTGCCATGGGCAGATGAGGCTGAGCAACAGCTTTCCAGGCTAGCTCTTTCTGGCTGCGAGCTATCTGCAGAGGTTCATATTTTGGGAGCACGGTTGCCGGAGGCTTCGTGCACGGACCACCTAAGATACGTTTGAATTTTGAGGGGCAAGACAAGCAAGCAGCCCCAGTCTCTGTGCCTCTGTGCGAGCAGTGCCATGGGCAGATGAGGCTGAGCAAGAGCTTTCCAGGCTAGCCCTTTATGGCTGCCAACTATCTGCAGACGTTAGCATTTTCAGAGCATGGCTGCCGGAGGCCCCATTCACGGACCACCTAAGCTACGTTTTAAGTTTGAGGAAGCAAGACAAGCAAGCAGCCCAAATTTCTGTGCCTCTGTGCGAGCAGTGCCATGGGCAGATGAGGATGAGCAACAGCTTTCAAGGCTAGCTATTTCTGCCTGCGAGCGATCTGCAGACGTTCGCATTTTCAGAGCAGGGCTGCCGGAGGCCCCATGCACGGACCACCTAAGATACGTTTGAAGTTTGAGGTGGCAAGACAAGCAAGCAGCCCCAGTCTCTGTGCCTCTGTGCGAGCAGTGCCATGGGCAGATGAGGCTGAGCAACAGCTTTCCAGGCTAGCTCTTTCTGCCTGCAAGCTATCTGCAAACGTTCGCATTTTCAGAGCATGGCTGCCAGAGGCTATCTGCACGGACTGCCAAAGATATGTTTGAAGTTTGAGGTGGCAAGACAAGCAAGTAG
Organism: Opisthocomus hoazin; assembly: GCF_030867145.1. Lineage (NCBI taxonomy): Eukaryota > Metazoa > Chordata > Aves > Opisthocomiformes > Opisthocomidae > Opisthocomus > Opisthocomus hoazin. The sequence goes on from NC_134429.1 coordinate 8,383,202, forward strand.
CCCCAGCCTCTGTGCCTCTGTGCGATCAGTGCCATGGGCAGATGAGGCTGAGAAACAGCTTTCCAGGCTAGCTCTTTCTGGCTGCCAACTATCTGCAGATGTTCGCATTTTCGGAGAAGGGCTGCTGGAGGCCCCATTCACGGACCACCTAAGCTACGTTTGAAGTTTGAGGTAGGAAGACAAGCAAGTAGCCCCAGTTTCTGTGCCTCTGTGCGAGCAGTGCCATGGGAAAATGAGGCTGAGCATCAGCTTTACAGGCTAGCTATTTCTGCCTGCGAGCGATCTGCTGACGTTCGCATTTTCAGAGCAGGGCTGCCGAAGGCCCCATGCACGGACCCCGAAAGATACATTTGAATTTTGAGGGGACAAGACAAGCAAGCAGCCCCAGTCTCTGTGCCTCTGTGCGAGCAGTGCCATGGGCAGATGAGGCTGAGCAACAGCTTTCCAGGCTAGCTCTTTCTGCCTGCGAGCTATCTGCAGACGTTCGCATTTTGGGAGCAGGGCTGTCTGAGGCGCCCGTCACGGACCACCTAAGCTACGTTTGAAGTTTGAGGTGGCAAGACAAGAAAGCAGCCCTAGTCTCTGTGCCTCTGTGCGAGCAGTGCCATGGGCAGATGAGGCTGAGCAACAGCTTTCCAGGCTAGCTCTTTCTGCCTGCAAGCTATCTGCAGACGTTCACATTTACGGAGAAGGGCTGCCGGAGGCCCTATTCACGGACCACCAAAGCTACATTTCAAGTTTGAGGTGGCAAGACAAGCAAGCAGCCCCAGTTTCTGTGCCTCTGTGCGAGCAGTGCCATGGGCAGATGAGGCTGAGCAACAGCTTTCCAGGCTAGCTCTTTCTGCCTGAGAGCTATCTGCAGACGTTAGCATTTGCAGAGAAGGGCTGCCGGAGGCGCCCTACACGGACCACCTAAGATACGTATGAAGTGTCAGGAGGCAAGACAAGCAAGCAGCCTAAGTCTCTGTGCCTCTGTGCGAGCAGTGCCATGGGAAAATGAGGCTGAGCAACAGCTTTCCAGGCTAGCTCTTTCTGGCTGCCAGCTATCTGCTGACGTTCGCATTTTCGGAGAAGGGCTGCCGGAGGCCCCATTCACGGACCACCAAATCTACATTTGAAGTTTGAGGGGGCAAGACAAGCAAGCAGCCCCAGTCTCTGTGCCTCTGTGCAAGCAGTGCCATGGGCAGATGAGGCTGAGCAACAGCTTTCCAGGCTAGCTCTTTCTGGCTGCGAGCTATCTGCAGACGTTCGCATTTTCAGAGCATGGCTGCCAGAGGCGCCCTACAGGGACCACCTAAGATACGTTTGAAGTTTGAGGTGGCAAGACAAGCAAGCAGCCCCAGTCTCTGTGCCTCTGTGCGAGTAGTGCCATGGGCAGATGAGGCTGAGCAACAGCTTTCCAGGCTAGATCTTTCTGCCTGCAAGCTATCTGCAGACGTTCGCATTTTCAGAGCATGGCTGCCAGAGGCTATCTGCACGGACTGCCAAAGATACGTTTGAAGTTTGAGGTGGCAAGACAAGCAAGTAGCCCCAGCCTCTGTGCCTCTGTGCGAGCAGTGCCATGGGCAGATGAGGCTGAGCAACAGCTTTCCAGGCTAGCTCTTTCTGGCTGCCAACTATCTGCAGATGTTCGCATTTTCGGAGAAGTGCTGCTGGAGGCCCCATTCACGGACCACCTAAGCTACGTTTGAAGTTTGAGGTAGGAAGACAAGCAAGCAGCCCCAGTTTCTGTGCCTCTGTGCGAGCAGTGCCATGGGAAAATGAGGCTGAGCATCTGCTTTACAGGCTAGCTATTTCTGCCTGCGAGCGATCTGCAGACGTTCGCATTTTGGGAGAAGGGCTGCCGGAGAAGCCCTACACGGACCACCTAAGATACGTTTGAAGTTTGAGAGGGCAAGACAAGCAAGCAGTCCCAGTCTCTGTGCCTCTGTGCGAGCAGTGCCATGGGCAGATGAGGCTGAGCAACAGCTTTCCAGGCTAGCTCTTTCTGCCTGCGAGCTATCTGCAGACGTTCGCATTTTCGGAGCATGGCTGCCGAATGCTCCCAGCACGGACCACTTAAGCATTTTTTTAAGTGTCATTAGGCAAGACAAGCAAGCAGTCCCAGTCTCTGTGCCTCTGTGCGAGCAGTGCCATGGGCAGATGAGGCTGAGTAACAGCTTTCCAGGCTAGCTCTTTCTGGCTCGAGCTATCTGCAGACGTTCGCATTTTCAGAGCAGGGATGCCGGAGGCTCTCTGCACGGACTGCCAAAGTTATGTTTGAAGTTTGAGGTGCCAAGACAAGCAAGCAGCCCCAGACTCTGTGCCTCTGTGCGAGCAGTGCCATGGGCAGATGAAGCTGAGCAACAGCTTTCCAGGCTAGCTGTTTCCGCCTGCAAGCTATCTGCAGACGTTCGCATTTTCGGAGCATGGCTGCCGGAGGCGCCCTACACGGCCCACCTAAGATACGTTTGAAGTTTGAGGTGGCAAGACAAGCAAGCAGCCCCAGTCTCTGTGCCTCTGTGCGAGCAGTGCCATGGGCAGATGAGGCTGAGCAACAGCTTTCCAGGCTAGCTATTTCTGTTTGCGAGCTATCAGCAGATATTCACATTTTGGGAGCAGGGCTGCCGGAGGCGCCCTACACGGACCACCTAAGCTACGTTTGAAGTTTGAGGGAGCAAGACAAGCAAGCAGCCCCAGTCTCTTTGCCTCTGTGCGAGCAGTGCCATGGGCAGATGAGGCTGAGCAACAGCTTTCCAGGCTAGCCCTTTATGGCTGCCAACTATCTGCAGACGTTAGCATTTTCAGAGCATGGCTGCCGGAGGCCCCATTCACGGACCACCTAAGCTACGTTTGAAGTTTGAGGAAGCAAGACAAGCAAGCAGCCCCAGTTTCTGTGCCTCTGTGCGAGCAGTGCCATGGGCAGATGAGGATGAGCAACAGCTTTCAAGGCTAGCTCTTTCTGCCTGCGAGCGATCTGCAGACGTTCGCATTTTCAGAGCACGGCTGCCGGAGGCCCCATACACGGACCACCTAAGATACGTTTGAAGTTTGAGGTGGCAAGACAAGCAAGCAGCCCCAGTTTCTGTGCCTCTGTGCGAGTAGTGCCATGGGCAGATGAGGCTGAGCAACAGCTTTCCAGGCTAGCTCTTTCTGCCTGCTAGCTATGTGCAGATGTTCGCATTTTGGGAGCAGGGCTGCCGGAGCCCCTGCACGGACCACCTAAGCTACGTTTGAAGTTTGAGGGAGGAAGACAAGCAAGCAGCCCCAGTTTCTGTGCCTCTGTGCGAGCAGTGCCATGGGAAAATGAGGATGAGCATCAGCTTTACAGGCTAGCTATTTCTGCCTGCGAGCGATCTGCTGACATTCGCATTTTCGGAGAAGGGCTGCTGGAGGCGCCCTACACGGACCACCTAAGATACGTTTGAAGTTTGAGGTGGCAAGACAAGCAAGCAGCCCCAGTCTCTGTGCCTCTGTGCGAGCAGTGCCATGGGCAGATGAGGCTGAGCAACAGCTTTCCAAGCTAGCTCTTTCTGTCTGCGAGCTATCTGCAGATGTTCGCATTTTCGGAGAAGGGCTGCCGGAGAAGCCCTACACGGACCACCTAAGATACGTTTGAAGTTTGAGGTGGCAAGACAAGCAAGCAGCCCCAGTCTCTGTGCCTCTGTGCGAGCAGTGCCATGGGCAGATGAGGCTGAGCAACAGCTTTCCAGGCTAGCTCTTTCTGGCTGCGAGCTATCTGCAGACGTTCACATTTTCGGAGCAGGGCTGCCGGAGGCTTCGTGCACGGACCACCTAAGATACGTTTGAATTTTGAGTGGGCAAGACAAGCAAGCAGCCCCAGACTCTGTGCCTCTGTGTGAGCAGTGCCATGGGCAGATGAAGCTGAGCAACAACTTTCCAGGCTAGCTCTTTCTGGCTCGAGGTATCTGCAGACGTTCGCATTTTCGGAGCAGGGCTGCCGGAGGCTTCCTGCACGGACCACCAAAGCTACATTTGAAGTTTGAGGGGGCAAGACAAGCAAGCAGCCCTAGTCTCTGTGCCTCTGTGCGAGCAGTGCCATGGGCAGATGAAGCTGAGCAACAGCTTTCCAGGCTAGATTTTTCTGCCTGCGAGCTATCTGCAGACGTTCGCATTTTGGGAGCAGGGCTGTCTGAGGCGCCCATCACGGACCACCTAAGCTACGTTTGAAGTTTGAGGTGGCAAGACAAGCAAGCAGCCCTAGTCTCTGTGCCTCTGTGCGAGCAGTGCCATGGGCAGATGAGGCTGAGCAACAGCTTTCCAGGCTAGCTCTTTCTGCCTGCGAGCGATCTGCAGACGTTCGCATTTTCAGAGCATGGCTGCCAGAGGCGCCCTACACGGACCACCTAAGATACGTTTGAAGTTTGAGGTGGCAAGACAAGCAAGCAGCCGCAGTTTCTGTGCCTCTGTGCGAGCAGTGCCATGGGCAGATGAGGCTGAGCAACAGCTTTCCAGGCTAGCTCTTTCTGGCTGCGAGCTATCTGCAGACGTTCGCATTTTGGGAGCAGGGCTGCCGGAGGCTCTCTGCACGGACTGCCAAAGTTATGTTTGAAGTTTGAGGGGACAAGACAAGCAAGCAGCCCCAGTCTCTGTGCCTCTGTGCGAGCAGTGCCATGGGCAGATGAGGCTGAGCAACAGCTTTCCAGGGTAGCTTTTTCTGCCTGCGAGCTATCTGCAGACGTTCGCATTTTCGGAGCAGGGCTGCTGGAGGCGCCCTACACGGACCACCTAAGATACTTTTGAAGTTTGAGGTGGCAAGAAAAGCAAGCAGCCCCAGTCTCTGTGCCTCTGTGCGGGCAGTGCCATGGGCAGATGAGGCTAAGCAACAGCATGCCAGGCTAGCTCTTTCTGGCTGCGAGCTATCTGCAGACGTTCACATTTTCGGAGCAGGGCTGCCGGAGGCTTCGTGCACGGACCACCTAAGATACGTTTGAATTTTGAGGGAGCAAGACAAGCAAGCAGTCCCAGTCTCTGTGCCTCTGTGCGAGCAGTGCCATGGGCAGATGAGTCTGAGCAACAGCTTTCCAGGCTAGCCCTTTATGGCTGCCAACTATCTGCAGACGTTAGCATTTTCAGAGCATGGCTGCCGGAGGCCCCATTCACGGACCACCTAAGCTACGTTTGAAGTTTGAGGAAGCAAGACAAGCAAGCAGCCCAAGTTTCTGTGCCTCTGTGCGAGCAGTGCCATGGGCAGATGAGGATGAGCAACAGCTTTCAAGGCTAGCTATTTCTGCCTGCGAGCGATCTGCAGACGTTCGCATTTTCAGAGCATGGCTGCCGGAGGCCCCATACACGGACCACCTAAGATACGTTTGAAGTTTGAGGTGGCAAGACAAGCAAGCAGCCCCAGTTTCTGTGCCTCTGTGCGAGTAGTGCCATGGGCAGATGAGGCTGAGCAACAGCTTTCCAGGCTAGCTCTTTCTGCCTGCGAGCTATGTGCAGATGTTCGCATTTTGGGAGCAGGGCTGCCGGAGCCCCCTGCACGGACCACCTAAGCTACGTTTGAAGTTTGAGGGAGGAAGACAAGCAAGCAGCCCTAGTCTCTGTGCCTCTGTGTGAGCAGTGCCATGGGCAGATGAGGCTGAGCAACAGCTTTCCAGGCTAGCTCTTTGGCTGCGAGCTAGCTGCAGACGTTCGCATTTTCAGAGCATGGCTGCCAGAGGCGCCCTACACGGACCACCTAAGATACGTTTGAAGTTTGAGGTGGCAAGACAAGCAAGCAGCCCCAGTCTCTGTGCCTCTGTGCGAGCAGTGCCATGGGCAGATGAGGCTGAGCAACAGCTTTCCAGGCTAGCTTTTTCTGCCTGCGAGCTATCTGCAAACGTTCGCATTTTCAGAGCATGGCTGCCAGCGGCTATCTGCACGGACTGCCAAAGATATGTTTGAAGTTTGAGGTGGCAAGACAAGCAAGTAGCCCAGCCTCTGTGCCTCTGTGCGAGCAGTGCCATGGGCAGATGAGGCTGAGAAACAGCTTTCCAGGCTAGCTCTTTCTGCCTGCAAGCTATCTGCAGACGTTCACATTTACGGAGAAGGGCTGCCGAAGACCCCCCGGCACGGACCACTTAAGATATTTTTGAAGTGTCAGGAGGCAAGACAAGCAAGCAGCCCCAGACTCTGTGCCTCTGTGCGAGCAGTGCCATGGGCAGATGAAGCTGAGCAACAGCTTTCCAGGCTAGCTCTTTCCGCCTGCAAGCTATCTGCAGACGTTCGCATTTTCGGAGCATGGCTGCCGGAGGCGCCCTACACGGACCACCTAAGATACGTTTGAAGTTTGAGGTGGCAAGACAAGCAAGCAGCCCCAGTCTCTGTGCCTCTGTGCGAGCAGTGCCATGGGCAGATGAGGCTGAGCAACAGCTTTCCAGGCTAGCTATTTCTGGCTGCGAGCTATCAGCAGATATTCAAATTTTGGGAGCATGGCTACCGAAGGCTCCCAGCACGGACCACTTAAGCAATTTTTTAAGTGTCAGGAGGCAAGACAAGCAAGCAGCTCTAGTCTCTGTGCCTCTGTGCGAGCAGTGCCATGGGCAGATGAGGCTGAGCAACAGCTTTACAGGTTAGCTCTTTCTGGCTCGAGCTATCTGCAGACGTTCGCATTTTCAGAGCAGGGCTGCCGGAGGCTCTCTGCACGGACTGCCAAAGTTATGTTTGAAGTTTGAGGTGCCATGACAAGCAAGCAGCCCCAGTCTCTGTGCCTCTGTGCGAGCAGTGCCATGGGCAGATGAGGCTGAGCAACAGCTTTCCAGGCTAGCTCTTTCTGCCTGCAAGCTATCTGCAGACGTTCACATTTACGGAGAAGGGCTGCCGGAGGCCCCTTTCACGGACCACCAAAGCTACATTTCAAGTTTGAGGTGGCAAGACAAGCAAGCAGCCGCAGTTTCTGTGCCTCTGTGCGAGCAGTGCCATGGGCAGATGAGGCTGAGCAACAGCTTTCCAGGCTAGCTATTTCTGGCTGCGAGCTATATGCAGATGTTCGCATTTTGGGAGCATGGCTACCGAAGGCTCCCAGCACGGACCACTTAAGCAATTTTTTAAGTGTCAGGAGACAAGACAAGCAAGCAGCTCTAGTTTCTGTGCCTCTGTGCGAGCAGTGCCATGGGCAGATGAGGCTGAGCAACAGCTTTCCAGGCTAGCTCTTTCTGCCTGCAAGCTATCTGCAGACGTTTGCATTTTGGGAGCAGGGCTGCCGGAGGCTCTCTGCACGGACTGCCAAAGTTATGTTTGAAGTTTGAGGGGACAAGACAAGCAAGCAGCCCCAGTCTCTGTGCCTCTGTGCGAGCAGTGCCATGGGCAGATGAGGCTGAGCAACAGCTTTCCAGGCTAGCTCTTTCTGGCTGCCAGTTATCTGCTGACGTTCGCATTTTCAGAGCAGGGCTGCCGGAGGCCCCATTCACGGACCACCAAATCTACATTTGAAGTTTGAGGTGGCAAGACAAGCAAGCAGCCCCAGTCTCTGTGCCTCTGTGCGAGCAGTGCCATGGGCAGATGAGGCTGAGCAACAGCTTTCCAGACTAAATCTTTCTGCCTGCAAGCTATCTGCAGACGTTCGCATTTTCGAAGCAGGGCTGCCAGAGGCTCTCTGCACGGACTGCCAAAGATATGTTTGAAGTTTGAGGTGGCAAGACAAGCAAGTAGCCCCAGCCTCTGTGCCTCTGTGCAAGCAGTGCCATGGGCAGATGAGGCTGAGCAACAGCTTTCCAGGCTAGCTCTTTCTGGCTGCCAACTATCGGCAGATGTTCGCATTTTTGGAGAAGGGCTGCCGGAGGCCCCATTCACGTACCACCAAAGATACGTTTGAAGTTTGAGGGGGCAAGACAAGCAAGCAGCCCCAGTCTCTGTGCCTCTGTGCGAGCAGTGCCATGGGCAGATGAGTCTGAGCAACAGCTTTCCAGGCTAGCTCTTTCTGCCTGCGAGCTATCTGCAGACGTTCGCATTTTTGGAGAAGGGCTGCCCTAGGCCCCATGCACTGACCACCAAATCTACATTTGAAGTTTGAGGGGGCAAGACAAGCAAGCAGCCCCAGTCTCTGTGCCTCTGTGCGAGCAGTGCCATGGGCAGATGAGGCTGAGCAACAGCTTTCCAGGCTAGCTCTTTCTGGCTGCGAGCTATCTGCAGAGGTTCATATTTTGGGAGCACGGCTGCCGGAGGCTTCGTGCACGGACCACCTAAGATACGTTTGAATTTTGAGGGGCAAGACAAGCAAGCAGCCCCAGTCTCTGTGCCTCTGTGCGAGCAGTGCCATGGGCAGATGAGGCTGAGCAAGAGCTTTCCAGGCTAGCCCTTTATGGCTGCCAACTATCTGCAGACGTTAGCATTTTCAGAGCATGGCTGCCGGAGGCCCCATTCACGGACCACCTAAGCTACGTTTTAAGTTTGAGGAAGCAAGACAAGCAAGCAGCCCAAGTTTCTGTGCCTCTGTGCGAGCAGTGCCATGGGCAGATGAGGATGAGCAACAGCTTTCAAGGCTAGCTATTTCTGCCTGCGAGCGATCTGCAGACGTTCGCATTTTCAGAGCATGGCTGCCGGAGGCCCCATACACGGACCACCTAAGATACGTTTGAAGTTTGAGGTGGCAAGACAAGCAAGCAGCCCCAGTCTCTGTGCCTCTGTGCGAGCAGTGCCATGGGCAGATGAGGCTGAGCAACAGCTTTCCAGGCTAGATCTTTCTGCCTGCAAGCTATCTGCAAACGTTCGCATTTTCAGAGCATGGCTGCCAGAGGCTATCTGCACGGACTGCCAAAGATATGTTTGAAGTTTGAGGTGGCAAGACAAGCAAGTAGCCCCAGCCTCTGTGTCTCTGTGCGATCAGTGCCATGGGCAGATGAGGCTGAGAAACAGCTTTCCAGGCTAGCTCTTTCTGGCTGCCAACTATCTGCAGATGTTCGCATTTTCGGAGAAGGGCTGCTGGAGGCCCCATTCACGGACCACCTAAGCTACGTTTGAAGTTTGAGGTAGGAAGACAAGCAAGTAGCCCCAGTTTCTGTGCCTCTGTGCGAGCAGTGCCATGGGCAGATGAGGCTGAGCATCTGCTTTACAGGCTAGCTATTTCTGCCTGCGAGCGATCTGCTGACGTTCGCATTTTCAGAGCAGGGCTGCCGAAGGCCCCATGCACGGACCCCGAAAGATACATTTGAATTTTGAGGGGACAAGACAAGCAAGCAGCCCCAGTCTCTGTGCCTCTGTGCGAGCAGTGCCATGGGCAGATGAGGCTGAGCAACAGCTTTCCAGGCTAGCTCTTTCTGCCTGCGAGCTATCTGCAGACGTTCGCATTTTGGGAGCAGGGCTGTCTGAGGCGCCCGTCACAGACCACCTAAGCTACGTTTGAAGTTTGAGGTGGCAAGACAAGAAAGCAGCCCTAGTCTCTGTGCCTCTGTGCGAGCAGTGCCATGGGCAGATGAGGCTGAGCAACAGCTTTCCAGGCTAGCTCTTTCTGCCTGCAAGCTATCTGCAGACGTTCACATTTACGGAGAAGGGCTGCCGGAGGCCCTATTCACGGACCACCAAAGCTACATTTCAAGTTTGAGGTGGCAAGACAAGCAAGCAGCCCCAGTTTCTGTGCCTCTGTGCGAGCAGTGCCATGGGCAGATGAGGCTGAGCAACAGCTTTCCAGGCTAGCTCTTTCTGCCTGAGAGCTATCTGCAGACGTTAGCATTCGCAGAGAAGGGCTGCCGGAGGCGCCCTACACGGACCACCTAAGATACGTATGAAGTGTCAGGAGGCAAGACAAGCAAGCAGCCTAAGTCTCTGTGCCTCTGTGCGAGCAGTGCCATGGGCAGATGAGGCTGAGCAACAGCTTTCCAGGCTAGCTCTTTCTGGCTGCCAGCTATCTGCTGACGTTCGCATTTTCGGAGAAGGGCTGCCGGAGGCCCCATTCACGGACCACCAAATCTACATTTGAAGTTTGAGGGGGCAAGACAAGCAAGCAGCCCCAGTCTCTGTGCCTCTGTGCAAGCAGTGCCATGGGCAGATGAGGCTGAGCAACAGCTTTCCAGGCTAGCTCTTTCTGGCTGCGAGCTATCTGCAGACGTTCGCATTTTCAGAGCATGGCTGCCAGAGGCGCCCTACAGGGACCACCTAAGATACGTTTGAAGTTTGAGGTGGCAAGACAAGCAAGCAGCCCCAGTCTCTGTGCCTCTGTGCGAGTAGTGCCATGGGCAGATGAGGCTGAGCAACAGCTTTCCAGGCTAGATCTTTCTGCCTGCAAGCTATCTGCAGACGTTCGCATTTTCAGAGCATGGCTGCCAGAGGCTATCTGCACGGACTGCCAAAGATACGTTTGAAGTTTGAGGTGGCAAGACAAGCAAGTAGCCCCAGCCTCTGTGCCTCTGTGCGAGCAGTGCCATGGGCAGATGAGGCTGAGCAACAGCTTTCCAGGCTAGCTCTTTCTGGCTGCCAACTATCTGCAGATGTTCGCATTTTCGGAGAAGTGCTGCTGGAGGCCCCATTCACGGACCACCTAAGCTACGTTTGAAGTTTGAGGTAGGAAGACAAGCAAGCAGCCCCAGTTTCTGTGCCTCTGTGCGAGCAGTGCCATGGGAAAATGAGGCTGAGCATCTGCTTTACAGGCTAGCTATTTCTGCCTGCGAGCGATCTGCAGACGTTCGCATTTTGGGAGAAGGGCTGCCGGAGAAGCCCTACACGGACCACCTAAGATACGTTTGAAGTTTGAGAGGACAAGACAAGCAAGCAGTCCCAGTCTCTGTGCCTCTGTGCGAGCAGTGCCATGGGCAGATGAGGCTGAGCAACAGCTTTCCAGGCTAGCTCTTTCTGCCTGCGAGCTATCTGCAGACGTTCGCATTTTCGGAGCATGGCAGCCGAATGCTCCCAGCACGGACCACTTAAGCAATTTTTTAAGTGTCAGGAGGCAAGACAAGCAAGCAGCCCCAGTCTCTGTGCCTCTGTGCGAGCAGTGCCATGGGCAGATGAGGCTGAGTAACAGCTTTCCAGGCTAGCTCTTTCTGGCTCGAGCTATCTGCAGACGTTCGCATTTTCACAGCAGGGTTGCCGGAGGCTCGCTGCACGGACTGCCAAAGTTATGTTTGAAGTTTGAGGTGCCAAGACAAGCAAGCAGCCCCAGACTCTGTGCCTCTGTGCGAGCAGTGCCATGGGCAGATGAAGCTGAGCAACAGCTTTCCAGGCTAGCTATTTCTGTTTGCGAGCTATCAGCAGATATTCACATTTTGGGAGCAGGGCTGCCGGAGGCGCCCTACACGGACCACCTAAGCTACGTTTGAAGTTTGAGGGAGCAAGACAAGCAAGCAGCCTCAGTCTCTTTGCCTCTGTGCGAGCAGTGCCATGGGCAGATGAGGCTGAGCAACAGCTTTCCAGGCTAGCCCTTTATGGCTGCCAACTATCTGCAGACGTTAGCATTTTCAGAGCATGGCTGCCGGAGGCCCCATTCACGGACCACCTAAGCTACGTTTGAAGTTTGAGGAAGCAAGACAAGCAAGCAGCCCCAGTTTCTGTGCCTCTGTGCGAGCAGTGCCATGGGCAGATGAGGATGAGCAACAGCTTTCAAGGCTAGCTATTTCTGCCTGCGAGCGATCTGCAGACGTTCGCATTTTCAGAGCACGGCTGCCGGAGGCCCCATACACGGACCACCTAAGATAAGTTTGAAGTTTGAGGTGGCAAGACAAGCAAGCAGCCCCAGTTTCTGTGCCTCTGTGCGAGTAGTGCCATGGGCAGATGAGGCTGAGCAACAGCTTTCCAGGCTAGCTCTTTCTGCCTGCTAGCTATGTGCAGATGTTCGCATCTTGGGAGCAGGGCTGCCGGAGCCCCTGCACGGACCACCTAAGCTACGTTTGAAGTTTGAGGGAGGAAGACAAGCAAGCAGCCCCAGTTTCTGTGCCTCTGTGCGAGCAGTGCCATGGGAAAATGAGGATGAGCATCAGCTTTACAGGCTAGCTATTTCTGCCTGCGAGCGATCTGCTGACATTCGCATTTTCGGAGAAGGGCTGCCGGAGGCCCTATTCACGGACCACCAAAGCTACATTTCAAGTTTGAGGTGGCAAGACAAGCAAGCAGCCCCAGTTTCTGTGCCTCTGTGCGAGCAGTGCCATGGGCAGATGAGGCTGAGCAACAGCTTTCCAGGCTAGCTCTTTCTGCCTGAGAGCTATCTGCAGACGTTAGCATTTGCAGAGAAGGACTGCCGGAGGCGCCCTACACGGACCACCTAAGATACGTATGAAGTGTCAGGAGGCAAGACAAGCAAGCAGCCTAAGTCTCTGTGCCTCTGTGCGAGCACTGCCATGGGCAGATGAGGCTGAGCAACAGCTTTCCAGGCTAGCTCTTTCTGGCTGCCAGCTATCTGCTGACGTTCGCATTTTCGGAGAAGGGCTGCCGGAGGCCCCATTCACGGACCACCAAATCTACATTTGAAGTTTGAGGGGGCAAGACAAGCAAGCAGCCCCAGTCTCTGTGCCTCTGTGCAAGCAGTGCCATGGGCAGATGAGGCTGAGCAACAGCTTTCCAGGCTAGCTCTTTCTGGCTGCGAGCTATCTGCAGACGTTCGCATTTTCAGAGCATGGCTGCAAGAGGCGCCCTACAGGGACCACCTAAGATACGTTTGAAGTTTGAGGTGGCAAGACAAGCAAGCAGCCCCAGTCTCTGTGCCTCTGTGCGAGTAGTGCCATGGGCAGATGAGGCTGAGCAACAGCTTTCCAGGCTAGATCTTTCTGCCTGCAAGCTATCTGCAGACGTTCGCATTTTCAGAGCATGGCTGCCAGAGGCTATCTGCACGGACTGCCAAAGATACGTTTGAAGTTTGAGGTGGCAAGACAAGCAAGCAGCCCCAGCCTCTGTGCCTCTGTGCGAGCAGTGCCATGGGCAGATGAGGCTGAGCAACAGCTTTCCAGGCTAGCTCTTTCTGGCTGCCAACTATCTGCAGATGTTCGCATTTTCGGAGAAGTGCTGCTGGAGGCCCCATTCACGGACCACCTAAGCTACGTTTGAAGTTTGAGGTAGGAAGACAAGCAAGCAGCCCCAGTTTCTGTGCCTCTGTGCGAGCAGTGCCATGGGAAAATGAGGCTGAGCATCTGCTTTACAGGCTAGCTATTTCTGCCTGCGAGCGATCTGCAGACGTTCGCATTTTGGGAGAAGGGCTGCCGGAGAAGCCCTACACGGACCACCTAAGATACGTTTGAAGTTTGAGAGGACAAGACAAGCAAGCAGTCCCAGTCTCTGTGCCTCTGTGCGAGCAGTGCCATGGGCAGATGAGGCTGAGCAACAGCTTTCCAGGCTAGCTCTTTCTGCCTGCGAGCTATCTGCAGACGTTCGCATTTTCGGAGCATGGCAGCCGAATACTCCCAGCACGGACCACTTAAGCAATTTTTTAAGTGTCATTAGGCAAGACAAGCAAGCAGTCCCAGTCTCTGTGCCTCTGTGCGAGCAGTGCCATGGGCAGATGAGGCTGAGTAACAGCTTTCCAGGCTAGATCTTTCTGGCTCGAGCTATCTGCAGACGTTCGCATTTTCAGAGCAGGGTTGCCGGAGGCTCTCTGCACGGACTGCCAAAGTTATGTTTGAAGTTTGAGGTGCCAAGACAAGCAAGCAGCCCCAGACTCTGTGCCTCTGTGCGAGCAGTGCCATGGGCAGATGAAGCTGAGCAACAGCTTTCCAGGCTAGCTGTTTCCGCCTGCAAGCTATCTGCAGACGTTCGCATTTTCGGAGCATGGCTGCCGGAGGCCCCATACACGGCCCACCTAAGATACGTTTGAAGTTTGAGGTGGCAAGACAAGCAAGCAGCCCCAGTCTCTGTGCCTCTGTGCGAGCAGTGCCATGGGCAAATGAGGCTGAGCAACAGCTTTCCAGGCTAGCTATTTCTGTTTGCGAGCTATCAGCAGATATTAACATTTTGGGAGCAGGGCTGCCGGAGGCGCCCTACACGGACCACCTAAGCTACGTTTGAAGTTTGAGGGAGCAAGACAAGCAAGCAGCCTCAGTCTCTTTGCCTCTGTGCGAGCAGTGCCATGGGCAGATGAGGCTGAGCAACAGCTTTCCAGGCTAGCCCTTTATGGCTGCCAACTATCTGCAGACGTTAGCATTTTCAGAGCATGGCTGCCGGAGGCCCCATTCACGGACCACCTAAGCTACGTTTGAAGTTTGAGGTGGCAAGACAAGCAAGCAGCCCCAGTTTCTGTGCCTCTGTGCGAGCAGTGCCATGGGCAGATGAGGATGAGCAACAGCTTTCAAGGCTAGCTATTTCTGCCTGCGAGCGATCTGCAGACGTTCGCATTTTCAGAGCACGGCTGCCGGAGGCCCCATACACGGACCACCTAAGATACGTTTGAAGTTTGAGGTGGCAAGACAAGCAAGCAGCCCCAGTTTCTGTGCCTCTGTGTGAGTAGTGCCATGGGCAGATGAGGCTGAGCAACAGCTTTCCAGGCTAGCTCTTTCTGCCTGCTAGCTATGTGCAGATGTTCGCATTTTGGGAGCAGGGCTGCCGGAGCCCCTGCACGGACCACCTAAGCTACGTTTGAAGTTTGAGGGAGGAAGACAAGCAAGCAGCCCCAGTTTCTGTGCCTCTGTGCGAGCAGTGCCATGGGAAAATGAGGATGAGCATCAGCTTTACAGGCTAGCTATTTCTGCCTGCGAGCGATCTGCTGACATTCGCATTTTCGGAGAAGGGCTGCTGGAGGCGCCCTACACGGACCACCTAAGATACGTTTGAAGTTTGAGGTGGCAAGACAAGCAAGCAGCCCCAGTCTCTGTGCCTCTGTGCGAGCAGTGCCATGGGCAGATGAGGCTGAGCAACAGCTTTCCAAGCTAGCTCTTTCTGTCTGCGAGCTATCTGCAGATGTTCGCATTTTCGGAGAAGGGCTGCCGGAGAAGCCCTACACGGACCACCTAAGATACGTTTGAAGTTTGAGGTGGCAAGACAAGCAAGCAGCCCCAGTCTCTGTGCCTCTGTGCGAGCAGTGCCATGGGCAGATGAGGCTGAGCAACAGCTTTCCAGGCTAGCTCTTTATGCCTGCGAGCTATCTGCAGACGTTCGCATTTTTGGACAAGGGCTGCCGGAGGCCCCATGCACTGACCACCAAAGCTACATTTGAAGTTTGAGTGGGCAAGACAAGCAAGCAGCCCCAGACTCTGTGCCTCTGTGTGAGCAGTGCCATGGGCAGATGAAGCTGAGCAACAACTTTCCAGGCTAGCTCTTTCTGGCTCGAGGTATCTGCAGACGTTCGCATTTTCGGAGCAGGGCTGCCGGAGGCTTCCTGCACGGACCACCAAAGCTACATTTGAAGTTTGAGGGGGCAAGACAAGCAAGCAGCCCTAGTCTCTGTGCCTCTGTGCGAGCAGTGCCATGGGCAGATGAGGCTGAGCAACAGCTTTCCAGGCTAGATTTTTCTGCCTGCGAGCTATCTGCAGACGTTCGCATTTTGGGAGCAGGGCTGTCTGAGGCGCCCATCACGGACCACCTAAGCTACGTTTGAAGTTTGAGGTGGCAAGACAAGCAAGCAGCCCTAGTCTCTGTGCCTCTGTGCGAGCAGTGCCATGGGCAGATGAGGCTGAGCAACAGCTTTCCAGGCTAGCTCTTTCTGCCTGCGAGCGATCTGCAGACGTTCGCATTTTCAGAGCATGGCTGCCAGAGGCGCCCTACACGGACCACCTAAGATACGTTTGAAGTTTGAGGTGGCAAGACAAGCAAGCAGCCGCAGTTTCTGTGCCTCTGTGCGAGCAGTGCCATGGGCAGATGAGGCTGAGCAACAGCTTTCCAGGCTAGCTCTTTCTGGCTGCGAGCTATCTGCAGACGTTCGCATTTTGGGAGCAGGGCTGCCGGAGGCTCTCTGCACGGACTGCCAAAGTTATGTTTGAAGTTTGAGGGGACAAGACAAGCAAGCAGCCCCAGTCTCTGTGCCTCTGTGCGAGCAGTGCCATGGGCAGATGAGGCTGAGCAACAGCTTTCCAGGCTAGCTTTTTCTGCCTGCAAGCTATCTGCAGACGTTCACATTTACGGAGAAGGGCTGCCGGAGGCCCCTTTCACGGACCACCAAAGCTACATTTCAAGTTTGAGGTGGCAAGACAAGCAAGCAGCCGCAGTTTCTGTGCCTGTGTGCGAGCAGTGCCATGGGCAGATGAGGCTGAGCAACAGCTTTCCAGGCTAGCTCTTTCTGCCTGCGAGCTATCTGCAGACGTTAGCATTTTCAGAGAAGGGCTGCCGGAGAAGCCCTACACGGACCACCTAAGATACGTTTGAAGTTTGAGGTGGGCAAGACAAGCAAGCAGCCCCAGTCTCTGTGCCTCTGTGCGAGCAGTGCCATGGGTAGATGAGGCTGAGCAACAGCTTTCCAGGCTAGATATTTCTGCCTGCGAGCTATCTGCAGACGTTCGCATTTTCGGAGCATGGCTGCCAAAGACCCCCCGGCACGGACCACTTAAGCTATTTTTGAAGTGTCAGGAGGCAAGACAAGCAAGCAGCCCCAGACGCTGTGCCTCTGTGCGAGCAGTGCCATGGGCAGATGAAGCTGAGCAACAGCTTTCCAGGCTAGCTCTTTCCGCCTGCAAGCTATCTGCAGACGTTCGCATTTTCGGAGCATGGCTGCCGGAGGCGCCCTACACGGACCACCTAAGATACGTTTGAAGTTTGAGGTGGCAAGACAAGCAAGCAGCCCCAATCTCTGTGCCTCTGTGCGAGCAGTGCCATGGGCAGATGAGGCTGAGCAACAGCTTTCCAGGCTAGCTATTTCTGGCTGTGAGCTATCAGCAGATATTCAAATTTTGGGAGCAGGGCTGCCGGAGGCGCCCTACACGGACCACCTAAGCTACGTTTGAAGTTTGAGGAAGCAAGACAAGCAAGCAACCCAAGTTTCTGTGCCTCTGTGCGAGCAGTGCCATGGGCAGATGAGGCTGAGCAACAGCTTTCAAGGCTAGCTATTTCTGCCTGCGAGCGATCTGCTGACATTCGCATTTTCGGAGAATGGCTGCTGGAGGCGCCCTACACGGACCACCTAAGATACGTTTGAAGTTTGAGGTGGCAAGACAAGCAAGCAGCCCCAGTCTCTGTGCCTCTGTGCGAGCAGTGCCATGGGCAGATGAGGCTGAGCAACAGCTTTCCAGGCTAGCTTTTTCTGCCTGCGAGCTATCTGCAGACGTTCGCATTTTCGGAGCAGGGCTGCTGGAGGTGCCCTACACGGACCACCTAAGATACTTTTGAAGTTTGAGGTGGCAAGAAAAGCAAGCAGCCCCAGTCTCTGTGCCTCTGTGCGGGCAGTGCCATGGGCAGATGAGGCTAAGCAACAGCATGCCAGGCTAGCTCTTTCTGGCTGCGAGCTATCTGCAGACGTTCACATTTTCGGAGCAGGGCTGCCGGAGGCTTCGTGCACGGACCACCTAAGATACGTTTGAATTTTGAGGGAGCAAAACAAGCAAGCAGTCCCAGTCTCTGTGCCTCTGTGCGAGCAGTGCCATGGGCAGATGAGTCTGAGCAACAGCTTTCCAGGCTAGCCCTTTATGGCTGCCAACTATCTGCAGACGTTAGCATTTTCAGAGCATGGCTGCCGGAGGCCCCATTCACGGACCACCTAAGCTACGTTTGAAGTTTGAGGAAGCAAGACAAGCAAGCAGCCCAAGTTTCTGTGCCTCTGTGCGAGCAGTGCCATGGGCAGATGAGGATGAGCAACAGCTTTCAAGGCTAGCTATTTCTGCCTGCGAGCGATCTGCAGACGTTCGCATTTTCAGAGCATGGCTGCCGGAGGCCCCATACACGGACCACCTAAGATACGTTTGAAGTTTGAGGTGGCAAGACAAGCAAGCAGCCCCAGTTTCTCTGCCTCTGTGCGAGTAGTGCCATGGGCAGATGAGGCTGAGCAACAGCTTTCCAGGCTAGCTCTTTCTGCCTGCGAGCTATGTGCAGATGTTCGCATTTTGGGAGCAGGGCTGCCGGAGCCCCCTGCACGGACCACCTAAGCTACGTTTGAAGTTTGAGGGAGGAAGACAAGCAAGCAGCCCTAGTCTCTGTGCCTCTGTGTGAGCAGTGCCATGGGCAGATGAGGCTGAGCAACAACTTTCCAGGCTAGCTCTTTCTGTCTGCGAGCTATCTGCAGACGTTCGCATTTTGGGAGCATGGCTGCCGGAGAAGCCCTACACGGACCACCTAAGATACGTTTGAAGTTTGAGGTGGCAAGACAAGCAAGCAGCCCCAGTCTCTGTGCCTCTGTGCGAGCAGTGCCATGGGCAGATGAGGCTGAGCAACAGCTTTCCAGGCTAGCTTTTTCTGCCTGCGAGCTATCTGCAAACGTTCGCATTTTCAGAGCATGGCTGCCAGAGGCTATCTGCACGGACTGCCAAAGATATGTTTGAAGTTTGAGGTGGCAAGACAAGCAAGTAGCCCAGCCTCTGTGCCTCTGTGCGAGCAGTGCCATGGGCAGATGAGGCTGAGAAACAGCTTTCCAGGCTAGCTCTTTCTGGCTGCCAACTATCTGCAGATGTTCGCATTTTCGGAGAAGGGCTGCTGGAGGCCCCATTCACGGACCACCTAAGCTACGTTTGAAGTTTGAGGTAGGAAGACAAGCAAGCAGCCCCAGTTTCTGTGCCTCTGTGCGAGCAGTGCCATGGGAAAATGAGGCTGAGTATCTGCTTTACAGGCTAGCTATTTCTGCCTGCGAGCGATCTGCTGACGTTCGCATTTTCAGAGCAGGGCTGCCGAAGGCCCCATGCACGGACCCCCAAAGATACATTTGAATTTTGAGGGGACAAAACAAGCAAGCAGCCCCAGTCTCTGTGCCTCTGTGCGAGCAGTGCCATGGGCAGATGAGGCTGAGCAACAGCTTTCCAGGCTAGCTCTTTCTGCCTGCGAGCTATCTGCAGACGTTCGCATTTTGGGAGCAGGGCTGTCTGAGGCGCCCGTCACGGACCACCTAAGCTACGTTTGAAGTTTGAGGTGGCAAGACAAGCAAGCAGCCCTAGTCTCTGTGCCTCTGTGCGAGCAGTGCCATGGGCAGATGAGGCTGAGCAACAGCTTTCCAGGCTAGCTCTTTCTGCCTGCAAGCTATCTGCAGACGTTCACATTTACGGAGAAGGGCTGCCGAAGACCCCCCGGCACGGACCACTTAAGATATTTTTGAAGTGTCAGGAGGCAAGACAAGCAAGCAGCCCCAGACTCTGTGCCTCTGTGCGAGCAGTGCCATGGGCAGATGAAGCTGAGCAACAGCTTTCCAGGCTAGCTCTTTCCGCCTGCAAGCTATCTGCAGACGTTCGCATTTTCGGAGCATGGCTGCCGGAGGCGCCCTACACGGACCACCTAAGATACGTTTGAAGTTTGAGGAAGCAAGACAAGCAAGCAACCCAAGTTTCTGTGCCTCTGTGCGAGCAGTGCCATGGGCAGATGAGGCTGAGCAACAGCTTTCAAGGCTAGCTATTTCTGCCTGCGAGCGATCTGCAGACGTTCGCATTTTCAGAGCATGGCTGCCGGAGGCCCCATACACGGACCACCTAAGATACGTTTGAAGTTTGAGGTGGCAAGACAAGCAAGCAGCCCCAGTTTCTGTGCCTCTGTGCGAGTAGTGCCATGGGCAGATGAGGCTGAGCAACAGCTTTCCAGGCTAGCTCTTTCTGCCTGCGAGCTATGTGCAGATGTTCGCATTTTGGGAGCAGGGCTGCCGGAGCCCCCTGCACGGACCACCTAAGCTACGTTTGAAGTTTGAGGGAGGAAGACAAGCAAGCAGCCCCAGTTTCTGTGCCTCTGTGCGAGCAGTGCCATGGGAAAATGAGGCTGAGCATCAGCTTTACAGGCTTGCTATTTCTGCCTGCGAGCGATCTGCTGACATTCTCATTTTCGGAGAAGGGCTGCTGGAGGCGTCCTACACGGACCACCTAAGATACGTTTGAAGTTTGAGGTGGCAAGACAAGCAAGCAGCCCCAGTCTCTGTGCCTCTGTGCGAGCAGTGCCATGGGCAGATGAGGCTGAGCAACAGCTTTCCAGGCTAGCTTTTTCTGCCTGCGAGCTATCTGCAGACGTTCGCATTTTCAGAGCAGGGCTGCTGGAGTCGCCCTACACGGACCACCTAAGATACTTTTGAAGTTTGAGGTGGCAAGAAAAGCAAGCAGCCCCAGTCTCTGTGCCTCTGTGCGGGCAGTGCCATGGGCAGATGAGGCTGAGCAACAGCTTTCCAGGCTAGCTCTTTCTGGCTGCGAGCTATCTGCAGAGGTTCATATTTTGGGAGCAGGGCTGCCGGAGGCTTCGTGCACGGACCACCTAAGATACGTTTGAATTTTGAGGGGGCAAGACAAGCAAGCAGCCCCAGTCTCTGTGCCTCTGTGCGAGCAGTGCCATGGGCAGATGAGTCTGAGCAACAGCTTTCCAGGCTAGCCCTTTATGGCTGCCAACTATCTGCAGACGTTAGCATTTTCAGAGCATGGCTGCCGGAGGCCCCATTCACGGACCACCTAAGCTACGTTTTAAGTTTGAGGAAGCAAGACAAGCAAGCAGCCCAAGTTTCTGTGCCTCTGTGCGAGCAGTGCCATGGGCAGATGAGGATGAGCAACAGCTTTCAAGGCTAGCTATTTCTGCCTGCGAGCGATCTGCAGACGTTCGCATTTTCGGAGCATGGCTGCCGGAGGCGCCCTACACGGACCACCTAAGATACGTTTGAAGTTTGAGGTGGCAAGACAAGCAAGCAGCCCCAATCTCTGTGCCTCTGTGCGAGCAGTGCCATGGGCAGATGAGGCTGAGCAACAGCTTTCCAGGCTAGCTATTTCTGGCTGTGAGCTATCAGCAGATATTCAAATTTTGGGAGCAGGGCTGCCGGAGGCGCCCTACACGGACCACCTAAGCTACGTTTGAAGTTTGAGGAAGCAAGACAAGCAAGCAACCCAAGTTTCTGTGCCTCTGTGCGAGCAGTGCCATGGGCAGATGAGGCTGAGCAACAGCTTTCAAGGCTAGCTATTTCTGCCTGCGAGCGATCTGCTGACATTCGCATTTTCGGAGAATGGCTGCTGGAGGCGCCCTACACGGACCACCTAAGATACGTTTGAAGTTTGAGGTGGCAAGACAAGCAAGCAGCCCCAGTCTCTGTGCCTCTGTGCGAGCAGTGCCATGGGCAGATGAGGCTGAGCAACAGCTTTCCAGGCTAGCTTTTTCTGCCTGCGAGCTATCTGCAGACGTTCGCATTTTCGGAGCAGGGCTGCTGGAGGTGCCCTACACGGACCACCTAAGATACTTTTGAAGTTTGAGGTGGCAAGAAAAGCAAGCAGCCCCAGTCTCTGTGCCTCTGTGCGGGCAGTGCCATGGGCAGATGAGGCTAAGCAACAGCATGCCAGGCTAGCTCTTTCTGGCTGCGAGCTATCTGCAGACGTTCACATTTTCGGAGCAGGGCTGCCGGAGGCTTCGTGCACGGACCACCTAAGATACGTTTGAATTTTGAGGGAGCAAGACAAGCAAGCAGTCCCAGTCTCTGTGCCTCTGTGCGAGCAGTGCCATGGGCAGATGAGTCTGAGCAACAGCTTTCCAGGCTAGCCCTTTATGGCTGCCAACTATCTGCAGACGTTAGCATTTTCAGAGCATGGCTGCCGGAGGCCCCATTCACGGACCACCTAAGCTACGTTTGAAGTTTGAGGAAGCAAGACAAGCAAGCAGCCCAAGTTTCTGTGCCTCTGTGCGAGCAGTGCCATGGGCAGATGAGGATGAGCAACAGCTTTCAAGGCTAGCTATTTCTGCCTGCGAGCGATCTGCAGACGTTCGCATTTTCAGAGCATGGCTGCCGGAGGCCCCATACACGGACCACCTAAGATACGTTTGAAGTTTGAGGTGGCAAGACAAGCAAGCAGCCCCAGTTTCTCTGCCTCTGTGCGAGTAGTGCCATGGGCAGATGAGGCTGAGCAACAGCTTTCCAGGCTAGCTCTTTCTGCCTGCGAGCTATGTGCAGATGTTCGCATTTTGGGAGCAGGGCTGCCGGAGCCCCCTGCACGGACCACCTAAGCTACGTTTGAAGTTTGAGGGAGGAAGACAAGCAAGCAGCCCTAGTCTCTGTGCCTCTGTGTGAGCAGTGCCATGGGCAGATGAGGCTGAGCAACAACTTTCCAGGCTAGCTCTTTCTGTCTGCGAGCTATCTGCAGACGTTCGCATTTTGGGAGCATGGCTGCCGGAGAAGCCCTACACGGACCACCTAAGATACGTTTGAAGTTTGAGGTGGCAAGACAAGCAAGCAGCCCCAGTCTCTGTGCCTCTGTGCGAGCAGTGCCATGGGCAGATGAGGCTGAGCAACAGCTTTCCAGGCTAGCTTTTTCTGCCTGCGAGCTATCTGCAAACGTTCGCATTTTCAGAGCATGGCTGCCAGAGGCTATCTGCACGGACTGCCAAAGATATGTTTGAAGTTTGAGGTGGCAAGACAAGCAAGTAGCCCAGCCTCTGTGCCTCTGTGCGAGCAGTGCCATGGGCAGATGAGGCTGAGAAACAGCTTTCCAGGCTAGCTCTTTCTGGCTGCCAACTATCTGCAGATGTTCGCATTTTCGGAGAAGGGCTGCTGGAGGCCCCATTCACGGACCACCTAAGCTACGTTTGAAGTTTGAGGTAGGAAGACAAGCAAGCAGCCCCAGTTTCTGTGCCTCTGTGCGAGCAGTGCCATGGGAAAATGAGGCTGAGCATCTGCTTTACAGGCTAGCTATTTCTGCCTGCGAGCGATCTGCTGACGTTCGCATTTTCAGAGCAGGGCTGCCGAAGGCCCCATGCACGGACCCCCAAAGATACATTTGAATTTTGAGGGGACAAAACAAGCAAGCAGCCCCAGTCTCTGTGCCTCTGTGCGAGCAGTGCCATGGGCAGATGAGGCTGAGCAACAGCTTTCCAGGCTAGCTCTTTCTGCCTGCGAGCTATCTGCAGACGTTCGCATTTTGGGAGCAGGGCTGTCTGAGGCGCCCGTCACGGACCACCTAAGCTACGTTTGAAGTTTGAGGTGGCAAGACAAGCAAGCAGCCCTAGTCTCTGTGCCTCTGTGCGAGAAGTGCCATGGGCAGATGAGGCTGAGCAACAGCTTTCCAGGCTAGCTCTTTCTGCCTGCAAGCTATCTGCAGACGTTCACATTTACGGAGAAGGGCTGCCAAAGACCCCCCGGCACGGACCACTTAAGATATTTTTGAAGTGTCAGGAGGCAAGACAAGCAAGCAGCCCCAGACTCTGTGCCTCTGTGCGAGCAGTGCCATGGGCAGATGAGGCTGAGCAACAGTTTTCCAGGCTAGCTCTTTCTGCCTGCGAGCTATCTGCAGATGTTCGCATTTTCGGAGAAGGGCTGTCGGAGGCCCCATTCACGTACCACCAAAGATACGTTTGAAGTTTGAGGGGGCAAGACAAGCAAGCAGCCGCAGTTTCTGTGCCTGTGTGCGAGCAGTGCCATGGGCAGATGAGGCTGAGCAACAGCTTTCCAGGCTAGCTCTTTCTGCCTGAGAGCTATCTGCAGACGTTAGCATTTTCAGAGAAGGGCTGCCGGAGAAGCCCTACACGGACCACCTAAGATACGTTTGAAGTTTGAGGTGGCAAGACAAGCAAGCAGCCCCAGTTTCTGTGCCTCTGTGCGAGCAGTGCCATGGGCAGATGAGGCTGAGCAACAGCTTTCCAGGCTAGATCTTTCTGGCTGCGAGCTATCTGCAGACGTTCGCATTTTCGGAGAAGGTCTGCCGGAGGCCCCATGCACTGACCACCAAAGCTACATTTGAAGTTTCAGGGAGCAAGACAAGCAAGCAGCCCCAGTTTCTGTGCCTCTGTGCGAGCAGTGCCATGGGCAGATGAGGCTGAGCAACAGCTTTCCAGGGTAGCCATTTCTGCCTGCGAGCTATCTGCAGACGTTCGCATTTTCGGAGCATGGCTGCCGAAGACCCCCCGGCACGGACCACTTAAGCTATTTTTGAAGTGTCAGGAGGCAAGACAAGCAAGCAGCCCCAGACTCTGTGCCTCTGTGCGAGCAGTGCCATGGGCAGATGAAGCTGAGCAACAGCTTTCCAGGCTAGCTCTTTCCGCCTGCAAGCTATCTGCAGACGTTCGCATTTTCGGAGCATGGCTGCCGGAGGCGCCCTACACGGACCACCTAAGATACGTTTGAAGTTTGAGGTGGCAAGACAAGCAAGCTGCCCCAGTCTCTGTGCCTCTGTGCGAGCAGTGCCATGGGCAGATGAGGCTGAGCAACAGCTTTCAAGGCTAGCTATTTCTGGCTGCGAGCTATCAGCAGATATTAACATTTTGGGAGCAGGGCTGCCGGAGGCTTCGTGCACGGACCACCTAAGCTACGTTTGAAGTTTGAGGAAGCAAGACAAGCAAGCAGCCCCAGTTTCTGTGCCTCTGTGTGAGCAGTGCCATGGGCAGATGAGGATGAGCAACAGCTTTCAAGGCTAGCTATTTCTACCTGCGAGCGATCTGCAGACGTTCGCATTTTCAGAGCATGGCTGCCGGAGGCCCCATACACGGACCACCTAAGATACTTTTGAAGTTTGAGGTGGCAAGACAAGCAAGCTGCCCCAGTCTCTGTGCCTCTGTGCGAGCAGTGCCATGGGCAGATGAGGCTGAGAAACAGCTTTCCAGGCTAGCTCTTTCTGGCTGCCAAGTATCTGCAGATGTTCGCATTTTCGGAGAAGGGCTGCTGGAGGCCCCATTCACGGACCACCTAAGCTACGTTTGAAGTTTGAGGTAGGAAGACAAGCAAGCAGCCCCAGTTTCTGTGCCTCTGTGCGAGCAGTGCCATGGGAAAATGAGGCTGAGCAACAGCTTTCCAGGCTAGCTCTTTCTGCCTGCGAGCTATCTGCAGACGTTCGCATTTTCGGAGAAGGGCTGCCGAATGCTCCCAGCACGGACCACTTAAGCAATTTTTTAAGTGTCATTAGGCAAGACAAGCAAGCAGTCCCAGTCTCTGTGCCTCTGTGCGAGCAGTGCCATGGGCAGATGAGGCTGAGTAACAGCTTTCCAGGCTAGCTCTTTCTGGCTCGAGCTATCTGCAGACGTTCGCATTTTCAGAGCAGGGCTGCCGGAGGCTCTCTGCACGGACTGCCAAAGTTATGTTTGAAGTTTGAGGTGGCAAGACAAGCAAGCAGCCCCAGACTCTGTGCCTCTGTGCGAGCAGTGCCATGGGCAGATGAAGCTGAGCAACAGCTTTCTAGGCTAGCTGTTTCCGCCTGCAAGCTATCTGCAGACGTTCGCATTTTCGGAGCATGGCTGCCGGAGGCGCCCTACACAGCCCACCTAAGATACGTTTGAAGTTTGAGGTGGCAAGACAAGCAAGCAGCCCCAGTCTCTGTGCCTCTGTGCGAGCAGTGCCATGGGCAAATGAGGCTGAGCAACAGCTTTCCAGGCTAGCTATTTCTGTTTGCGAGCTATCAGCAGATATTCACATTTTGTTAGCAGGGCTGCCGGAGGCGCCCTACACGGACCACCTAAGCTACGTTTGAAGTTTGAGGGAGCAAGACAAGCAAGCAGCCTCAGTCTCTTTGCCTCTGTGCGAGCAGTGCCATGGGCAGATGAGGCTGAGCAACAGCTTTCCAGGCTAGCCCTTTATGGCTGCCAACTATCTGCAGACGTTAGCATTTTCAGAGCATGGCTGCCGGAGGCCCCATTCACGGACCACCTAAGCTACGTTTGAAGTTTGAGGAAGCAAGACAAGCAAGCAGCCCCAGTTTCTGTGCCTCTGTGCGAGCAGTGCCATGGGCAGATGAGGATGAGCAACAGCTTTCAAGGCTAGCTATTTCTGCCTGCGAGCGATCTGCAGACGTTCACATTTTCAGAGCATGGCTGCCGGAGGCCCCATACACGGACCACCTAAGATACGTTTGAAGTTTGAGGTGGCAAGACAAGCAAGCAGCCCCAGTTTCTGTGCCTCTGTGCGAGTAGTGCCATGGGCAGATGAGGCTGAGCAACAGCTTTCCAGGCTAGCTCTTTCTGCCTGCTAGCTATGTGCAGATGTTCGCATTTTGGGAGCAGGGCTGCCGGAGCCCCTGCACGGACCACCTAAGCTACGTTTGAAGTTTGAGGGAGGAAGACAAGCAAGCAGCCCCAGTTTCTGTGCCTCTGTGCGAGCAGTGCCATGGGAAAATGAGGATGAGCATCAGCTTTACAGGCTAGCTATTTCTGCCTGCGAGCGATCTGCTGACATTCGCATTTTCGGAGAAGGGCTGCTGGAGGCGCCCTACACGGACCACCTAAGATACGTTTGAAGTTTGAGGTGGCAAGACAAGCAAGCAGCCCCAGTCTCTGTGCCTCTGTGCGAGCAGTGCCATGGGCAGATGAGGCTGAGCAACAGCTTTCCAAGCTGGCTCTTTCTGGCTGCCAGCTATCTGCATATGTTCGCATTTTCGGAGAAGGGCTGCCGGAGAAGCCCTACACGGACCACCTAAGATACGTTTGAAGTTTGAGGTGGCAAGACAAGCAAGCAGCCCCAGTCTCTGTGCCTCTGTGCGAGCAGTGCCATGGGCAGATGAGGCTGAGCAACAGCTTTCCAGGCTAGCTCTTTCTGGCTGCGAGCTATCTGCAGACGTTCGCATTTTCGGAGCATGGCTGCCGAAGACCCCCCGGCACGGACCACTTAAGCTATTTTTGAAGTGTCAGAAGGCAAGACAAGCAAGCAGCCCCAGACGCTGTGCCTCTGTGCGAGCAGTGCCATGGGCAGATGAAGCTGAGCAACAGCTTTCCAGGCTAGCTCTTTCCGCCTGCAAGCTATCTGCAGACGTTCGCATTTTCGGAGCATGGCTGCCGGAGGCGCCCTACACGGACCACCTAAGATACGTTTGAAGTTTGAGGTGGCAAGACAAGCAAGCAGCCCCAGTCTCTGTGCCTCTGTGCGAGCAGTGCCATGGGCAGATGAGGCTGAGCAACAGCTTTCCAGGCTAGCTATTTCTGGCTGCGAGCTATCAGCAGATATTCAAATTTTGGGAGCAGGGCTGCCGGAGGCGCCCTACACGGACCACCTAAGCTACGTTTGAAGTTTGAGTAAGCAAGACAAGCAAGCAACCCAAGTTTCTGTGCCTCTGTGCGAGCAGTGCCATGGGCAGATGAGGCTGAGCAACAGCTTTCAAGGCTAGGTATTTCTGCCTGCGAGCGATCTGCAGACGTTCGCATTTTCAGAGCATGGCTGCCGGAGGCCCCATACACGGACCACCTAAGACACGTTTGAAGTTTGAGGTGGCAAGACAAGCAAGCAGCCCCAGTCTCTGTGCCTCTGTGTGAGTAGTGCCATGGGCAGATGAGGCTGAGCAACAGCTTTCCAGGCTAGCTCTTTCTGCCTGCGAGCTATGTGCAGATGTTCGCATTTTGGGAGCAGGGCTGCCGGAGCCCCCTGCACGGACCACCTAAGCTACGTTTGAAGTTTGAGGGAGGAAGACAAGCAAGCAGCCCCAGTTTCTGTGCCTCTGTGCGAGCAGTGCCATGGGAAAATGAGGCTGAGCATCAGCTTTACAGGCTAGCTATTTCTGCCTGCGAGCGATCTGCTGACATTCGCATTTTCGGAGAAGTGCTGCTGGAGGCGCCCTACACGGACCACCTAAGATACGTTTGAAGTTTGAGGTGGCAAGACAAGCAAGCAGCCCCAGTCTCTGTGCCTCTGTGCGAGCAGTGCCATGGGCAGATGAGGCTGAGCAACAGCTTTCCAGGCTAGCTTTTTCTGCCTGCGAGCTATCTGCAGACGTTCGCATTTTCGGAGCAGGGCTGCTGGAGGCGCCCTACACGGACCACCTAAGATACTTTTGAAGTTTGAGGTGGCAAGAAAAGCAAGCAGCCCCAGTCTCTGTGCCTCTGTGCGGGCAGTGCCATGGGCAGATGAGGCTAAGCAACAGCATGCCAGGCTAGCTCTTTCTGGCTGCGAGCTATCTGCAGACGTTCACATTTTCGGAGCAGGGCTGCCGGAGGCTTCGTGCACGGACCACCTAAGATACGTTTGAATTTTGAGGCAGCAAGACAAGCAAGCAGTCCCAGTCTCTGTGCCTCTGTGCGAGCAGTGCCATGGGCAGATGAGTCTGAGCAACAGCTTTCCAGGCTAGCCCTTTATGGCTGCCAACTATCTGCAGACGTTAGCATTTTCAGAGCATGGCTGCCGGAGGCCCCATTCACGGACCACCTAAGCTACGTTTTAAGTTTGAGGAAGCAAGACAAGCAAGCAGCCCAAGTTTCTGTGCCTCTGTGCGAGCAGTGCCATGGGCAGATGAGGATGAGCAACAGCTTTCAAGGCTAGCTATTTCTGCCTGCGAGCGATCTGCAGACGTTCGCATTTTCAGAGCATGGCTGCCGGAGGCCCCATACACGGACCACCTAAGATACGTTTGAAGTTTGAGGTGGCAAGACAAGCAAGCAGCCCCAGTTTCTGTGCCTCTGTGCGAGTAGTGCCATGGGCAGATGAGGCTGAGCAACAGCTTTCCAGGCTAGCTCTTTCTGCCTGCGAGCTATGTGCAGATGTTCGCATTTTGGGAGCAGGGCTGCCGGAGCCCCCTGCACGGACCACCTAAGCTACGTCTGAAGTTTGAGGGAGGAAGACAAGCAAGCAGCCCCAGTCTCTGTGCCTCTGTGCGAGCAGTGCCATGGGCAGATGAGGCTGAGAAACAGCTTTCCAGGCTAGCTCTTTCTGGCTGCGAGCTATCTGCAGACGTTCGCATTTTCAGAGCATGGCTGCCAGAGGCGCCCTACACGGACCACCTAAGATACGTTTGAAGTTTGAGGTGGCAAGACAAGCAAGCAGCCCCAGTCTCTGTGCCTCTGTGCGAGCAGTGCCATGGGCAGATGAGGCTGAGCAACAGCTTTCCAGGCTAGATCTTTCTGCCTGCAAGCTATCTGCAGACGTTCGCATTTTCAGAGCATGGCTGCCAGAGGCTATCTGCACGGACTGCCAAAGATATGTTTGAAGTTTGAGGTGGCAAGACAAGCAAGCAGCCCAGACTCTGTGCCTCTGTGCGAGCAGTGCCATGGGCAGATGAGGCTGAGAAACAGCTTTCCAGGCTAGCTCTTTCTGGCTGCCAACTATCTGCAGATGTTCGCATTTTCGGAGAAGGGCTGCTGGAGGCCCCATTCACGGACCACCTAAGCTACGTTTGAAGTTTGAGGGAGGAAGACAAGCAAGCAGCCCCAGTTTCTGTGCCTCTGTGCGAGCAGTGCCATGGGAAAATGAGGCTGAGCATCTGCTTTACAGGCTAGCTATTTCTGCCTGCGAGTGATCTGCTGACGTTCGCATTTTCAGAGCAGGGCTGCCGAAGGCCCCATGCACGGACCCCCAAAGATACATTTGAATTTTGAGGGGAAGAGACAAGCAAGCAGCCCCAGTCTCTGTGCATCTGTGCGAGCAGTGCCATGGGCAGATGAGGCTGAGCAACAGCTTTCCAAGCTAGCTCTTTCTGGCTGCGAGCTATCTGCAGACGTTCGCATTTTGGGAGCAGGGCTGTCTGAGGCGCCCGTCACGGACCACCTAAGCTACGTTTGAAGTTTGAGGTGGCAAGACAAGCAAGCAGCCCTAGTCTCTGTGCCTCTGTGCGAGAAGTGCCATGGGCAGATGAGGCTGAGCAACAGCTTTCCAGGCTAGCTCTTTCTGCCTGCAAGCTATCTGCAGACGTTCACATTTACGGAGAAGGGCTGCCAAAGACCCCCCGGCACGGACCACTTAAGATATTTTTGAAGTGTCAGGAGGCAAGACAAGCAAGCAGCCCCAGACTCTGTGCCTCTGTGCGAGCAGTGCCATGGGCAGATGAGGCTGAGCAACAGTTTTCCAGGCTAGCTCTTTCTGCCTGCGAGCTATCTGCAGATGTTCGCATTTTCGGAGAAGGGCTGCCGGAGGCCCCATTCACGTACCACCAAAGATACGTTTGAAGTTTGAGGGGGCAAGACAAGCAAGCAGCCGCAGTTTCTGTGCCTCTGTGCGAGCAGTGCCATGGGCAGATGAGGCTGAGCAACAGCTTTCCAGGCTAGCTCTTTCTGCCTGAGAGCTATCTGCAGACGTTAGCATTTTCAGAGAAGGGCTGCCGGAGAAGCCCTACACGGACCACCTAAGATACGTTTGAAGTTTGAGGTGGCAAGACAAGCAAGCAGCCCCAGTTTCTGTGCCTCTGTGCGAGCAGTGCCATGGGCAGATGAGGCTGAGCAACAGCTTTCCAGGCTAGATCTTCTGGCTGCGAGCTATCTGCAGACGTTCGCATTTTCGGAGAAGGTCTGCCGGAGGCCCCATGCACTGACCACCAAAGCTACATTTGAAGTTTCAGGGAGCAAGACAAGCAAGCAGCCCCAGTTTCTGTGCCTCTGTGCGAGCAGTGCCATGGGCAGATGAGGCTGAGCAACAGCTTTCCAGGGTAGCCATTTCTGCCTGCGAGCTATCTGCAGACGTTCGCATTTTCGGAGCATGGCTGCCGAAGACCCCCCGGCACGGACCACTTAAGCTATTTTTGAAGTGTCAGGAGGCAAGACAAGCAAGCAGCCCCAGACTCTGTGCCTCTGTGCGAGCAGTGCCATGGGCAGATGAAGCTGAGCAACAGCTTTCCAGGCTAGCTCTTTCCGCCTGCAAGCTATCTG
The DNA here is from genome assembly GCF_030867145.1 of Opisthocomus hoazin. Classification (NCBI taxonomy): domain Eukaryota; kingdom Metazoa; phylum Chordata; class Aves; order Opisthocomiformes; family Opisthocomidae; genus Opisthocomus; species Opisthocomus hoazin. The sequence goes on from NC_134429.1 coordinate 8,413,646, forward strand.
CAGACGTTCGCATTTTCGGAGCATGGCTGCCGGAGGCGCCCTACACGGACCACCTAAGATACGTTTGAAGTTTGAGGTGGCAAGACAAGCAAGCTGCCCCAGTCTCTGTGCCTCTGTGCGAGCAGTGCCATGGGCAGATGAGGCTGAGCAACAGCTTTCCAGGCTAGCTATTTCTGGCTGCGAGCTATCAGCAGATATTAACATTTTGGGAGCAGGGCTGCCGGAGGCTTCGTGCACGGACCACCTAAGCTACGTTTGAAGTTTGAGGAAGCAAGACAAGCAAGCAGCCCCAGTTTCTGTGCCTCTGTGCGAGCAGTGCCATGGGCAGATGAGGATGAGCAACAGCTTTCAAGGCTAGCTATTTCTACCTGCGAGCGATCTGCAGACGTTCGCATTTTCAGAGCATGGCTGCCGGAGGCCCCATACACGGACCACCTAAGATACGTTTGAAGTTTGAGGTGGCAAGACAAGCAAGCTGCCCCAGTCTCTGTGCCTCTGTGCGAGCAGTGCCATGGGCAGATGAGGCTGAGCAACAGCTTTCCAGGCTAGCTATTTCTGGCTGCGAGCTATCAGCAGATATTAACATTTTGGGAGCAGGGCTGCCGGAGGCTTCGTGCACGGACCACCTAAGCTACGTTTGAAGTTTGAGGAAGCAAGACAAGCAAGCAGCCCCAGTTTCTGTGCCTCTGTGCGAGCAGTGCCATGGGCAGATGAGGATGAGCAACAGCTTTCAAGGCTAGCTATTTCTACCTGCGAGCGATCTGCAGACGTTCGCATTTTCAGAGCATGGCTGCCGGAGGCCCCATACACGGACCACCTAAGATACTTTTGAAGTTTGAGGTGGCAAGACAAGCAAGCTGCCCCAGTCTCTGTGCCTCTGTGCGAGCAGTGCCATGGGCAGATGAGGCTGAGAAACAGCTTTCCAGGCTAGCTCTTTCTGTCTGCCAAGTATCTGCAGATGTTCGCATTTTCGGAGAAGGGCTGCTGGAGGCCCCATTCACGGACCACCTAAGCTACGTTTGAAGTTTGAGGTAGGAAGACAAGCAAGCAGCCCCAGTTTCTGTGCCTCTGTGCGAGCAGTGCCATGGGAAAATGAGGCTGAGCAACAGCTTTCCAGGCTAGCTCTTTCTGCCTGCGAGCTATCTGCAGTCGTTCGCATTTTCGGAGAAGGGCTGCCGAATGCTCCCAGCACGGACCACTTAAGCAATTTTTTAAGTGTCATTAGGCAAGACAAGCAAGCAGTCCCAGTCTCTGTGCCTCTGTGCGAGCAGTGCCATGGGCAGATGAGGCTGAGTAACAGCTTTCCAGGCTAGCTCTTTCTGGCTCGAGCTATCTGCAGACGTTCGCATTTTCAGAGCAGGGCTGCCGGAGGCTCTCTGCACGGACTGCCAAAGTTATGTTTGAAGTTTGAGGTGGCAAGACAAGCAAGCAGCCCCAGACTCTGTGCCTCTGTGCGAGCAGTGCATGGGCAGATGAAGCTGAGCAACAGCTTTCCAGGCTAGCTGTTTCCGCCTGCAAGCTATCTGCAGACGTTCGCATTTTCGGAGCATGGCTGCCGGATGCGCCCTACACAGCCCACCTAAGATACGTTTGAAGTTTGAGGTGGCAAGACAAGCAAGCAGCCCCAGTCTCTGTGCCTCTGTGCGAGCAGTGCCATGGGCAGATGAGGCTGAGCAACAGCTTTCCAGGCTAGCTATTTCTGTTTGCGAGCTATCAGCAGATATTCACATTTTGGGAGCAGGGCTGCCGGAGGCGCCCTACACGGACCACCTAAGCTACGTTTGAAGTTTGAGGGAGCAAGACAAGCAAGCAGCCTCAGTCTCTTTGCCTCTGTGCGAGCAGTGCCATGGGCAGATGAGGCTGAGCAACAGCTTTCCAGGCTAGCCCTTTATGGCTGCCAACTATCTGCAGACGTTAGCATTTTCAGAGCATGGCTGCCGGAGGCCCCATTCACGGACCACCTAAGCTACGTTTGAAGTTTGAGGAAGCAAGACAAGCAAGCAGCCCCAGTTTCTGTGCCTCTGTGCGAGCAGTGACATGGGCAGATGAGGATGAGCAACAGCTTTCAAGGCTAGCTATTTCTGCCTGCGAGCGATCTGCAGACGTTCGCATTTTCAGAGCATGGCTGCCGGAGGCCCCATACACGGACCACCTAAGATACGTTTGAAGTTTGAGGTGGCAAGACAAGCAAGCAGCCCCAGTTTCTGTGCCTCTGTGCGAGTAGTGCCATGGGCAGATGAGGCTGAGCAACAGCTTTCCAGGCTAGCTCTTTCTGCCTGCTAGCTATGTGCAGATGTTCGCATTTTGGGAGCAGGGCTGCCGGAGCCCCTGCACGGACCACCTAAGCTACGTTTGAAGTTTGAGGGAGGAAGACAAGCAAGCAGCCCCAGTTTCTGTGCCTCTGTGCGAGCAGTGCATTGGGAAAATGAGGATGAGCATCAGCTTTACAGGCTAGCTATTTCTGCCTGCGAGCGATCTGCTGACATTCGCATTTTCGGAGAAGGGCTGCTGGAGGCGCCCTACACGGACCACCTAAGATACGTTTGAAGTTTGAGGTGGCAAGACAAGCAAGCAGCCCCAGTCTCTGTGCCTCTGTGCGAGCAGTGCCATGGGCAGATGAGGCTGAGCAACAGCTTTCCAAGCTGGCTCTTTCTGGCTGCCAGCTATCTGCATATGTTCGCATTTTCGGAGAAGGGCTGCCGGAGAAGCCCTACACGGACCACCTAAGATACGTTTGAAGTTTGAGGTGGCAAGACAAGCAAGCAGCCCCAGTCTCTGTGCCTCTGTGCGAGCAGTGCCATGGGCAGATGAGGCTGAGCAACAGCTTTCCAGGCTAGCTCTTTCTGGCTGCGAGCTATCTGCAGACGTTCGCATTTTCGGAGAAGGTCTGCCGGAGGCCCCATGCACTGACCACCAAAGCTACATTTGAATTTTGAGTGGGCAAGACAAGCAAGCAGCCCCAGACTCTGTGCCTCTGTGTGAGCAGTGCCATGGGCAGATGAAGCTGAGCAACAACTTTCCAGGCTAGCTCTTTCTGGCTCGAGGTATCTGCAGACGTTCGCATTTTCGGAGCAGGGCTGCCGGAGGCTTCCTGCACGGACCACCAAAGCTACATTTGAAGTTTGAGGGGGCAAGACAAGCAAGCAGCCCTAGTCTCTGTGGCTCTGTGCGAGCAGTGCCATGGGCAGATGAGGCTGAGCAACAGCTTTCCAGGCTAGCTTTTTCTGCCTGCGAGCTATCTGCAGACGTTCGCATTTTGGGAGCAGGGCTGTCTGAGGCGCCCATCACGGACCACCTAAGCTACGTTTGAAGTTTGAGGTGGCAAGACAAGCAAGCAGCCCTAGTCTCTGTGCCTCTGTGCGAGCAGTGCCTTGGGCAGATGAGGCTGAGCAACAGCTTTCCAGGCTAGCTCTTTCTGCCTGCGAGCGATCTGCAGACGTTCGCATTTTCAGAGCATGGCTGCCAGAGGCGCCCTACACGGACCACCTAAGATACGTTTGAAGTTTGAGGTGGCAAGACAAGCAAGCAGCCGCAGTTTCTGTGCCTCTGTGCGAGCAGTGCCATGGGCAGATGAGGCTGAGCAACAGCTTTCCAGGCTAGCTCTTTCTGGCTGCGAGCTATCTGCAGACGTTCGCATTTTGGGAGCAGGGCTGCCGGAGGCTCTCTGCACGGACTGCCAAAGTTATGTTTGAAGTTTGAGGGGACAAGACAAGCAAGCAGCCCCAGTCTCTGTGCCTCTGTGCGAGCAGTGCCATGGGCAGATGAGGCTGAGCAACAGCTTTCCAGGCTAGCTTTTTCTGCCTGCGTGCTATCTGCAGACGTTCACATTTACGGAGAAGGGCTGCCGGAGGCCCCTTTCACGGACCACCAAAGCTACATTTCAAGTTTGATTTGGCAAGACAAGCAAGCAGCCCCAGTCTCTGTGCCTCTGTGCGAGCAGTGCCATAGGCAGATGAGGCTGAGCAACAGCTTTCCAGGCTAGCTCTTTCTGCCTGCGAGCTATCTGCAGACGTTCGCATTTTGGGAGCAGGGCTGTCTGAGGCGCCCGTCACGGACCACCTAAGCTACGTTTGAAGTTTGAGGTGGTAAGACAAGCAAGCAGCCCTAGTCTCTGTGCCTCTGTGCGAGCAGTGCCATGGGCAGATGAGGCTGAGCAACAGCTTTCCAGGCTAGCTCTTTCTGCCTGCAAGCTATCTGCAGACATTCACATTTACGGAGAAGGGCTGCCGAAGACCCCCCGGCACGGACCACTTAAGCTATTTTTGAAGTGTCAGGAGGCAAGACAAGCAAGCAGCCCCAGACTCTGTGCCTCTGTGCGAGCAGTGCCATGGGCAGATGAAGCTGAGCAACAGCTTTCCAGGCTAGCTCTTTCCGCCTGCAAGCTATCTGCAGATGTTCGCATTTTCGGAGCATGGCTGCCGGAGGCGCCCTACACGGACCACCTAAGATACGTTTGAAGTTTGAGGTGGCAAGACAAGCAAGCAGCCCCAGTCTCTGTGCCTCTGTGCGAGCAGTGCCATGGGCAGATGAGGCTGAGCAACAGCTTTCCAGGCTAGCTATTTCTGGCTGCGAGCTATCAGCAGATATTCAAATTTTGGGAGCAGGGCTGCCGAAGGCGCCCTACACGGACCACCTAAGCTACGTTTGAAGTTTGAGGAAGCAAGACAAGCAAGCAACCCAAGTTTCTGTGCCTCTGTGCGAGCAGTGCCATGGGCAGATGAGGCTGAGCAACAGCTTTCAAGGCTAGCTATTTCTGCCTGCGAGCGATCTGCAGACGTTCGCATTTTCAGAGCATGGCTGCCGGAGGCCCCATACACGGACCACCTAAGATACGTTTGAAGTTTGAGAAAGCAAGACAAGCAAGCAGCCCCAGTTTCTGTGCCTCTGTGCGAGTAGTGCCATGGGCAGATGAGGCTGAGCAACAGCTTTCCAGGCTAGCTCTTTCTGCCTGCGAGCTATGTGCAGATGTTCGCATTTTGGGAGCAGGGCTGCCGGAGCCCCCTGCACGGACCACCTAAGCTACGTTTGAAGTTTGAGGGAGGAAGACAAGCAAGCAGCCCCAGTTTCTGTGCCTCTGTGCGAGCAGTGCCATGGGAAAATGAGGCTGAGCATCAGCTTTACAGGCTAGCTATTTCTGCCTGCGAGCGATCTGCTGACATTCTCATTTTCGGAGAAGGGCTGCTGGAGGCGTCCTACACGGACCACCTAAGATACGTTTGAAGTTTGAGGTGGCAAGACAAGCAAGCAGCCCCAGTCTCTGTGCCTCTGTGCGAGCAGTGCCATGGGCAGATGAGGCTGAGCAACAGCTTTCCAGGCTAGCTTTTTCTGCCTGCGAGCTATCTGCAGACGTTCGCATTTTCAGAGCAGGGCTGCTGGAGTCGCCCTACACGGACCACCTAAGATACTTTTGAAGTTTGAGGTGGCAAGAAAAGCAAGCAGCCCCAGTCTCTGTGCCTCTGTGCGGGCAGTGCCATGGGCAGATGAGGCTGAGCAACAGCTTTCCAGGCTAGCTCTTTCTGGCTGCGAGCTATCTGCAGAGGTTCATATTTTGGGAGCAGGGCTGCCGGAGGCTTCGTGCACGGACCACCTAAGATACGTTTGAATTTTGAGGGGGCAAGACAAGCAAGCAGCCCCAGTCTCTGTGCCTCTGTGCGAGCAGTGCCATGGGCAGATGAGTCTGAGCAACAGCTTTCCAGGCTAGCCCTTTATGGCTGCCAACTATCTGCAGACGTTAGCATTTTCAGAGCATGGCTGCCGGAGGCCCCATTCACGGACCACCTAAGCTACGTTTTAAGTTTGAGGAAGCAAGACAAGCAAGCAGCCCAAGTTTCTGTGCCTCTGTGCGAGCAGTGCCATGGGCAGATGAGGCTGAGCAACAGCTTTCCAGGCTAGCTCTTTCTGCCTGCGAGCTATGTGCAGATGTTCGCATTTTGGGAGCAGAGCTGCCGGAGGCCCCTTGCACGGACCACTTAAGCTATTTTTGAAGTGTCAGGAGGCAAGACAAGCAAGCAGCCCCAGTCTCTGTGCCTCTGTGCGAGTAGTGCCATGGGCAGATGAGGCTGAGCAACAGCTTTCCAGGCTAGCTCTTTCTGCCTGCGAGCTATGTGCAGATGTTCGCATTTTGGGAGCAGGGCTGCCGGAGCCCCCTGCACGGACCACCTAAGCTACGTCTGAAGTTTGAGGGAGGAAGACAAGCAAGCAGCCCCAGTCTCTGTAACTCTGTGCGAGCAGTGCCATGGGCAGATGAGGCTGAGAAACAGCTTTCCAGGCTAGCTCTTTCTGGCTGCGAGCTATCTGCAGACGTTCGCATTTTCAGAGCATGGCTGGCAGAGGCGTCCTACACGGACCACCTAAGATACGTTTGAAGTTTGAGGTGGCAAGACAAGCAAGCAGCCCCAGTCTCTGTGCCTCTGTGCGAGCAGTGCCATGGGCAGATGAGGCTGAGCAACAGCTTTCCAGGCTAGCTTTTTCTGCCTGCGAGCTATCTGCAGACGTTCGCATTTTCAGAGCATGGCTTCCAGAGGCTATCTGCACGGACTGCCAAAGATATGTTTGAAGTTTGAGGTGGCAAGACAAGCAAGTAGCCCAGACTCTGTGCCTCTGTGCGAGCAGTGCCATGGGCAGATGAGGCTGAGAAACAGCTTTCCAGGCTAGCTCTTTCTGGCTGCCAAGTATCTGCAGATGTTCGCATTTTCGGAGAAGGGCTGCTGGAGGCCCCATTCACGGACCACCTAAGCTACGTTTGAAGTTTGAGGTAGGAAGACAAGCAAGCAGCCCCAGTTTCTGTGCCTCTGTGCGAGCAGTGCCATGGGAAAATGAGGTTGAGCATCTGCTTTACAGGCTAGCTATTTCTGCCTGCGAGTGATCTGCTGACGTTCGCATTTTCAGAGCAGGGCTGCCGAAGGCCCCATGCACGGACCCCCAAAGATACATTTGAATTTTGAGGGGAAGAGACAAGCAAGCAGCCCCAGTCTCTGTGCATCTGTGCGAGCAGTGCCATGGGCAGATGAGGCTGAGCAAAAGTTTTCCAGGCTAGCTCTTTCTGGCTGCGAGCTATCTGCAGACGTTCGCATTTTGGGAGCAGGGCTGTCTGAGGCGCCCGTCACGGACCACCTAAGCTACGTTTGAAGTTTGAGGTGGCAAGACAAGCAAGCAGCCCTAGTCTCTGTGCCTCTGTGCGAGAAGTGCCATGGGCAGATGAGGCTGAGCAACAGCTTTCCAGGTTAGCTCTTTCTGGCTGCCAGCTATCTGCTGACGTTCGCATTTTCGGAGAAATGCTGCCGGAGGCCCCATTCACGGACCACCAAATCTACATTTGAAGTTTGAGGGGGCAAGACAAGCAAGCAGCCCCAGTCTCTGTGCCTCTGTGCGAGCAGTGCCATGGGCAGATGAGGCTGAGCAACAGCTTTCCAGGCTAGATCTTTCTGCCTGCAAGCTATCTGCAGACGTTCGCATTTTCGGAGCAGGGCTGCCAGAGGCTCTCTGCACGGACTGCCAAAGATATGTTTGAAGTTTGAGGTGGCAGGACAAGCAAGTAGCCCCAGCCTCTGTGCCTCTGTGCAAGCAGTGCCATGGGCAGATGAGGCTGAGCAACAGTTTTCCAGGCTAGCTCTTTCTGCCTGCGAGCTATCTGCAGATGTTCGCATTTTCGGAGAAGGGCTGCCGGAGGCCCCATTCACGTACCACCAAAGATACGTTTGAAGTTTGAGGGGGCAAGACAAGCAAGCAGCCGCAGTTTCTGTGCCTCTGTGCGAGCAGTGCCATGGGCAGATGAGGCTGAGCAACAGCTTTCCAGGCTAGCTCTTTCTGCCTGAGAGCTATCTGCAGACGTTAGCATTTTCAGAGAAGGGCTGCCGGAGAAGCCCTACACGGACCACCTAAGATACGTTTGAAGTTTGAGGTGGCAAGACAAGCAAGCAGCCCCAGTTTCTGTGCCTCTGTGCGAGCAGTGCCATGGGCAGATGAGGCTGAGCAACAGCTTTCCAGGCTAGATCTTTCTGGCTGCGAGCTATCTGCAGACGTTCGCATTTTCGGAGAAGGTCTGCCGGAGGCCCCATGCACTGACCACCAAAGCTACATTTGAAGTTTCAGGGAGCAAGACAAGCAAGCAGCCCCAGTTTCTGTGCCTCTGTGCGAGCAGTGCCATGGGCAGATGAGGCTGAGCAACAGCTTTCCAGGGTAGCCATTTCTGCCTGCGAGCTATCTGCAGACGTTCGCATTTTCGGAGCATGGCTGCCGAAGACCCCCCGGCACGGACCACTTAAGCTATTTTTGAAGTGTCAGGAGGCAAGACAAGCAAGCAGCCCCAGACTCTGTGCCTCTGTGCGAGCAGTGCCATGGGTAGATGAAGCTGAGCAACAGCTTTCCAGGCTAGCTCTTTCCGCCTGCAAGCTATTTGCAGACGTTCGCATTTTCGGAGCATGGCTACCGGAGGTGCCCTACACGGACCACCTAAGATACGTTTGAAGTTTGAGGTGGCAAGACAAGCAAGCTGCCCCAGTCTCTGTGCCTCTGTGCGAGCAGTGCCATGGGCAGATGAGGCTGAGCAACAGCTTTCCAGGCTAGCTATTTCTGGCTGCGAGCTATCAGCAGATATTCACATTTTGGGAGCAGGGCTGCCGGAGGCTTCGTGCACGGACCACCTAAGCTACGTTTGAAGTTTGAGGAAGCAAGACAAGCAAGCAGCCCCAGTTTCTGTGCCTCTGTGCGAGCAGTGCCATGGGCAGATGAGGATGAGCAACAGCTTTCAAGGCTAGCTATTTCTGCCTGCGAGCGATCTGCAGACGTTCGCATTTTCAGAGCATGGCTGCCGGAGGCCCCATACACGGACCACCTAAGATACTTTTGAAGTTTGAGGTGGCAAGACAAGCAAGCTGCCCCAGTCTCTGTGCCTCTGTGCGAGCAGTGCCATGGGCAGATGAGGCTGAGCAACAGCTTTCCAGGCTAGCTCTTTCTGGCTGCGAGCTATCTGCAGAGGTTCATATTTTGGGAGCAGGGCTGCCGGAGGATTCGTGCACGGACCACCTAAGATACGTTTGAATTTTGAGGGGGCAAGACAAGCAAGCAGCCCCAGTCTCTGTGCCTCTGAGCGAGCAGTGCCATGGGCAGATGAGTCTGAGCAACAGCTTTCCAGGCTAGCTATTTCTGCCTGCGAGCGATCTGCAGACGTTCGCATTTTCAGAGCATGGCTGCCGGAGGCCCCATTCACGGACCACCTAAGCTACGTTTGAAGTTTGAGCAAGCAAGACAAGCAAGCAGCCCAAGTTTCTGTGCCTCTGTGCGAGCAGTGCCATGGGCAGATGAGGCTGAGCAACACCTTTCAAGGCTAGCTCTTTCTGCCTGCGAGCCATCTGCAGACGTTCGCATTTTCGGAGCATGGCTGCCGAAGGCCCCCAGCACGGACCACTTAAGCAATTTTTTAAGTGTCAGGAGGGAAGACAAGCAAGCAGTCCCAGTCTCTGTGCCTCTGTGCGAGCAGTGCCATGGGCAGATGAGGCTGAGCAACAGCTTTCCAGGCTAGCTCTTTCTGGCTCGAGCTATCTGCAGACGTTCGCATTTTCAGAGCAGGGCTGCCGGAGGCTCTCTGCACGGACTGCCAAATATATGTTTGAAGTTTGAGGTGCCAAGACAAGCAAGCAGCCCCAGTCTCTGTGCCTCTGTGCGAGCAGTGCCGTGGGCAGATGAGGCTGAGCAACAGCTTTCCAGGCTAGCTTTTTCTGCCTGTGAGCTATCTGCAGACGTTCGCATTTTCGGAGCTGGGCTGCCGATGGCCCCATGCACGGACCCCCAAAGATACATTTGAAGTTTGAGGTTGCAAGACAAGCAAGCAATCCCAGTCTCTGTGCCTCTGTGCGAGCAGTGCCATGGGCAGATGAGGCTGAGCAACAGCTTTCAAGGCTAGCTCTTTCTGCCTGCAAGCTATCTGCAGACATTCGCATTTTCGGAGCATGGCTGCCGAAGGCCCCTTGCACGGACCACTTAAGCTATTTTTGAAGTGTCAGGAGGCAAGACAAGCAAGCAGCCCCAGTCTGTGTGCCTCTGTGCGAGCAGTGCCATGGGCAGATGAGGCTGAGAAACAGCTTTCCAGGCTAGCTCTTTCTGCCTGCAAGCTATCTGCAGACGTTCGCATTTTCGGAGCAGGGCTGCCAGAGGCTCTCTGCACGGACTGCCAAAGGTATGTTTGAAGTTTGAGGTGGCAAGACAAGCAAGTAGCCCCAGCCTCTGTGCCTCTGTGCAAGCAGTGCCATGGGCAGATGAGGCTGAGCAACAGTTTTCCAGGCTACCTCTTTCTGGCTGCGAGCTATCTGCAGATGTTCACATTTTCGGAGAAGGGCTGCCGGAGGCCCCATTCACGTACCACCAAAGATACGTTTGAAGTTTGAGGGGGCAAGACAAGCAAGCAGCCCCAGTCTCTGTGCCTCTGTGCGAGCAGTGCCATGGGCAGATGAGGCTGAGCAACAGCTTTCCAGGCTAGCTCTTTCTGGCTCGAGCTATCTGCAGACGTTCGCATTTTCGGAGAAGGGCTGCCGGAGGCCCCATTCACGGACCACCTAAGATACGTTTGAAGTTTGAGGTGGCAAGACAAGCAAGCAGTCCCAGTCTCTGTGCCTCTGTGCAAACAGTGCCATGGGCAGATGAGGCTGAGCAACAGCTTTCAAGGCTAGCTCTTTCTGCCTGCGAGCTATCTGCAGACGTTCGCATTTTCAGAGCAGGGCTGCCGGAGGCTCTCTGCACGGATTGCCAAATTTATGTTTGAAGTTTGAGGTGGCAAGACAAGCAAGCAGCCCCAGTCTCTGTGCCTCTGTGCGAGCAGTGCCATGGGCAGATGAGGCTGAGCAACAGCTTTCCAGGCTAGCTCTTTCTGGCTGCTAGCTATCTGCAGACGTTCGCATTTTAGGAGAAGGGCTGCCGGAGGCCCCATGCACTGACCAACAAAGCTACATTTGAAGTTTCAGAGAGCAAGACAAGCAAGCAGCCCCAGTCTCTGTGCCTCTGTGCGAGCAGTGCCATGGGCAGATGAGGCTGAGCAACAGCTTTCCAGGCTAGCTATTTCTGCCTGCGAGCGATCTGCAGACGTTCTCATTTTAGGAGCAGGGCTGCCGAAGGCCCCCGGCACGGACCACTTAAGCTATTTTTGAAGTGTCAGCAGGCAAGACAAGCAAGCAGCCCCAGACTCTGTGCCTCTGTGCGAGCAGTGCCATGGGCAGATGAAGCTGAGCAACTCCTTTCCAGGCTAGCTGTTTCTGGCTCGAGCTATCTGCAGACATTCGCATTTTCGGAGCAGGGCTGCCGGAGCCTTCCTGCACGGACCACCAAAGCTACATTTGAAGTTTGAGGGGGCAAGACAAGCAAGCAGCCCTAGTCTCTGTGCCTCTGTGCGAGCAGTGCTATGGGCAAATGAGGCTGAGCAACAGCTTTCCAGGCTAGCTTTTTCTGCCTGCGAACTATCTGCAGACTTTCGCATTTTCGGAGCATGGCTGCCGGAGGCGCCCTACACGGACCACCTAAGATACTTTTGAAGTCTGATGTGGCAAGACAAGCAAGCAGCCCCAGTCTCTGTGCCTCTGTGCGAGCAGTGCCATGGGCAGATGAGGCTGAGCAACAGCTTTCCAGGCTAGCTCTTTCTGGCTCGAGCTATCTGCAGACGTTCGCATATTCGGAGCAGGGCTGCCGAAGGCCCCCGGCACGGACGACCTAAGCTACGTTTGAACTGTCAGCAGGCAAGACAAGCAAGCAGCCCCAGACTCTGTGCCTCTGTGCGAGCAGTGCCATGGGCAGATGAAGCTGAGCAACAGCTTTCCAGGCTAGCTCTTTCCGCCTGCAAGCTATCTGTAGACGTTCGCATTTTCGGAGAAGGGCTGCCGGAGGCGCCCTACACGGACCACCTAAGATACGTTTGAAGTTTGAGGTGGCAAGACAAGCAAGCAGCCCCAGTCTCTGTGCCTCTGTGCGAGCAGTGCCATGGGCAGATGAGGCTGAGCAACAGCTTTCCAGGCTAGCTCTTTCTGCCTGCGAGCGATCTGCAGACGTTCGCATTTTCAGAGCATGGCTGCCGGAGGCCCCTTGCACGGACCACTTAAGCTATTTTTGAAGTGTCAGGAGGCAAGACAAGCAAGCAGCCCCAGTCTCTGTGCCTCTGTGCGAGCAATGCCATGGGCAGATGAGGCTGAGCAACAGCTTTCCAGGCTAGCTCTTTCTGGCTGCGAGCTATCTGCAGATGTTCACATTTTAAGAGCAGGGCTGCCATATGCTTTGTGCACGGACCACCTAAGCTACGTTTGAAGTTTGAGGGAGCAAGACAAGCAAGTAGCCCCAGTTTCTGTGCCTCTGTGCGAGCAGTGCCATGGGCAGATGAGGCTGAGCAACAGCTTTCCAGGCTAGCTCTTTCTGCCTGCAAGCTATCTGCAGACGTTCACATTTACGGAGAAGGGCTGCCGGAGACCCCATTCACGGACCACCAAAGCTACATTTCAAGTTTGAGGTGGTAAGACAAGCAAGCAGCCCCAGTTTCTGTGCCTCTGTGCGAGTAGTGCCATGGGCAGATGAGGCTGAGCAACAGCTTTCCAGGCTAGCTCTTTCTGCCTGCAAGCTATCTGCAGACGTTAGCATTTGCAGAGAAGGGCTGCCGGAGGCGCCCTACACGGACCACCTAAGATACGTATGAAGTGTCAGGAGGCAAGACAAGCAAGCAGCCTAAGTCTCTGTGCCTCTGTGCGAGCAGTGCCATGGGCAGATGAGGCTGAGCAACAGCTTTCCAGACTAGCTCTTTCTGGCTGCCAGCTATCTGCTGACGTTCGCATTTTCAGAGCAGGGCTGCCGGAGGCCCCATTCACGGACCACCAAATCTACATTTGAAGTTTGAGGGGGCAAGACAAGCAAGCAGCCCCAGTCTCTGTGCCTCTGTGCGAGCAGTGCCATGGGCAGATGAGGCTGAGCAACAGCTTTCCAGCCTAGCTCTTTCTGCCTGCGAGCTATGTGCAGATGTTCGCATTTTGGGAGCAGAGCTGCCAGAGCCCCCGGCACGGACCACCTAAGCTACGTTTGAAGTTTGAGGTGGCAAGACAAGCAAGCAGCCCCAGATTCTGTGCCTCTGTGCGAGCAGTGCCATGGGAAAATGAGGCTGAGCATCAGCTTTACAGGCTAGCTATTTCTGCCTGCGAGCGATCTGCTGACGTTCGCATTTTCAGAGCATGGCTGCCGGAGGCCCCATGCACGGACCCCCAAAGATACAATTGAATTTTGAGAGAACAAGACAAGCAAGCAGTCCCAGTCTCTGTGCCTCTGTGCGAGCAGTGCCATGGGCAAATGAGGCTGAGCAACACCTTTCAAGGCTAGCTCTTTCTGCCTGCGAGCCATCTGCAGACGTTCGCATTTTCGGAGCATGGCTGCCGAAGGCCCCCGGCACGGACCACTTAAGCTATTTTTGAAGTGTCAGCAGGCAAGACAAGCAAGCAGCCCCAGACTCTGTGCCTCTGTGCGAGCAGTGCCATGGGCAGATGAAGCTGAGCAACAGCTTTCCAGGCTAGCTCTTTCCGCCTGCAAGCTATCTGTAGACGTTCGCATTTTCGGAGAAGGGCTGCCGTAGGCGCCCTACACGGACCACCTAAGATACGTTTGAAGTTTGAGGTGGCAAGACAAGCAAGCAGCCCCAGTCTCTGTGCCTCTGTGCGAGCAGTGCCATGGGCAGATGAGGCTGAGCAACAGCTTTCCAGGCTAGCTATTTCTGCCTGCGAGCGATTTGCAGACGTTCGCATTTTCAGAGCATGGCTGCCGGAGGCCCCATTCACGGACCACCTAAGCTACGTTTGAAGTTTGAGAAAGCAAGACAAGCAAGCAGCACAAGTTTCTGTGCCTCTGTGCGAGCAGTGCCATGGGCAGATGAGGCTGAGCAACAGCTTTCAAGGCTAGCTCTTTCTGCCTGCAAGCTATCTGCAGACATTCGCATTTTCGGAGCATGGCTGCCGAAGGCCCCTTGCACGGACCACTTAAGCTATTTTTGAAGTGTCAGGAGGCAAGACAAGCAAGCAGCCCCAGTCTGTGTGCCTCTTTGCGAGCAATGCCATGGGCAGATGAGGCTGAGCAACAGCTTTCCAGGCTAGCTCTTTCTGGCTGCGAGCTATCTGCAGATGTTCACATTTTAAGAGCAGGGCTGCCGTATGCTTTGTGCACGGACCACCTAAGCTACGTTTGAAGTTTGAGGGGGCAAGACAAGCAAGTAGCCCCAGTTTCTGTGCCTCTGTGCAAGCAGTGCCATGGGCAGATGAGGCTGAGCAACAGCTTTCCAGGCTAGCTCTTTCTGCCTGCAAGCTATCTGCAGACGTTCACATTTACGGAGAAGGGCTGCCGGAGGCCCCATTCACCGACCACCAAAGCTACATTTCAAGTTTGAGGTGGCAAGACAAGCAAGCAGCCCCAGTTTCTGTGCCTCTGTGCGAGCAGTGCCATGGGCAGATGAGGCTGAGCAACAGCTTTCCAGGCTAGCTCTTTCTGCCTGCGAGCTATCTGCAGAAATTCATATTTTGGGAGCAGGGCTGCTGGAGGCTTCGTGCACGGACCACCTAAGATACGTTTGAATTTTGAGGTGGCAAGACAAGCAAGCAGCCCCAGATTCTGTGCCTCTGTGCGAGCAGTGCCATGGGCAGATGAGGCTGAGCAACAGCTTTCCAGGCTAGCTCTTTCTGGCTCGAGCTATCTGCAGACGTTCGCATTTTCAGAGCAGGGCTGCCGGAGGCTCTCTGCACGGACTGCCAAATATATGTTTGAAGTTTGAGGTGCCAAGACAAGCAAGCAGCCCCAGTCTCTGTGCCTCTGTGCGAGCAGTGCCGTGGGCAGATGAGGCTGAGCAACAGCTTTCCAGGCTAGCTTTTTCTGCCTGTGAGCTATCTGCAGACGTTCGCATTTTCGGAGCTGGGCTGCCGATGGCCCCATGCACGGACCCCCAAAGATACATTTGAAGTTTGAGGTTGCAAGACAAGCAAGCAATCCCAGTCTCTGTGCCTCTGTGCGAGCAGTGCCATGGGCAGATGAGGCTGAGCAACAGCTTTCAAGGCTAGCTCTTTCTGCCTGCAAGCTATCTGCAGACATTCGCATTTTCGGAGCATGGCTGCCGAAGGCCCCTTGCACGGACCACTTAAGCTATTTTTGAAGTGTCAGGAGGCAAGACAAGCAAGCAGCCCCAGTCTGTGTGCCTCTGTGCGAGCAGTGCCATGGGCAGATGAGGCTGAGAAACAGCTTTCCAGGCTAGCTCTTTCTGCCTGCAAGCTATCTGCAGACGTTCGCATTTTCGGAGCAGGGCTGCCAGAGGCTCTCTGCACGGACTGCCAAAGGTATGTTTGAAGTTTGAGGTGGCAAGACAAGCAAGTAGCCCCAGCCTCTGTGCCTCTGTGCAAGCAGTGCCATGGGCAGATGAGGCTGAGCAACAGTTTTCCAGGCTACCTCTTTCTGGCTGCGAGCTATCTGCAGATGTTCACATTTTCGGAGAAGGGCTGCCGGAGGCCCCATTCACGTACCACCAAAGATACGTTTGAAGTTTGAGGGGGCAAGACAAGCAAGCAGCCCCAGTCTCTGTGCCTCTGTGCGAGCAGTGCCATGGGCAGATGAGGCTGAGCAACAGCTTTCCAGGCTAGCTCTTTCTGGCTCGAGCTATCTGCAGACGTTCGCATTTTCGGAGAAGGGCTGCCGGAGGCCCCATTCACGGACCACCTAAGATACGTTTGAAGTTTGAGGTGGCAAGACAAGCAAGCAGTCCCAGTCTCTGTGCCTCTGTGCAAACAGTGCCATGGGCAGATGAGGCTGAGCAACAGCTTTCAAGGCTAGCTCTTTCTGCCTGCGAGCTATCTGCAGACGTTCGCATTTTCAGAGCAGGGCTGCCGGAGGCTCTCTGCACGGATTGCCAAATTTATGTTTGAAGTTTGAGGTGGCAAGACAAGCAAGCAGCCCCAGTCTCTGTGCCTCTGTGCGAGCAGTGCCATGGGCAGATGAGGCTGAGCAACAGCTTTCCAGGCTAGCTCTTTCTGGCTGCTAGCTATCTGCAGACGTTCGCATTTTAGGAGAAGGGCTGCCGGAGGCCCCATGCACTGACCAACAAAGCTACATTTGAAGTTTCAGAGAGCAAGACAAGCAAGCAGCCCCAGTCTCTGTGCCTCTGTGCGAGCAGTGCCATGGGCAGATGAGGCTGAGCAACAGCTTTCCAGGCTAGCTATTTCTGCCTGCGAGCGATCTGCAGACGTTCTCATTTTAGGAGCAGGGCTGCCGAAGGCCCCCGGCACGGACCACTTAAGCTATTTTTGAAGTGTCAGCAGGCAAGACAAGCAAGCAGCCCCAGACTCTGTGCCTCTGTGCGAGCAGTGCCATGGGCAGATGAAGCTGAGCAACTCCTTTCCAGGCTAGCTGTTTCTGGCTCGAGCTATCTGCAGACATTCGCATTTTCGGAGCAGGGCTGCCGGAGCCTTCCTGCACGGACCACCAAAGCTACATTTGAAGTTTGAGGGGGCAAGACAAGCAAGCAGCCCTAGTCTCTGTGCCTCTGTGCGAGCAGTGCTATGGGCAAATGAGGCTGAGCAACAGCTTTCCAGGCTAGCTTTTTCTGCCTGCGAACTATCTGCAGACTTTCGCATTTTCGGAGCATGGCTGCCGGAGGCGCCCTACACGGACCACCTAAGATACTTTTGAAGTCTGATGTGGCAAGACAAGCAAGCAGCCCCAGTCTCTGTGCCTCTGTGCGAGCAGTGCCATGGGCAGATGAGGCTGAGCAACAGCTTTCCAGGCTAGCTCTTTCTGGCTCGAGCTATCTGCAGACGTTCGCATATTCGGAGCAGGGCTGCCGAAGGCCCCCGGCACGGACGACCTAAGCTACGTTTGAACTGTCAGCAGGCAAGACAAGCAAGCAGCCCCAGACTCTGTGCCTCTGTGCGAGCAGTGCCATGGGCAGATGAAGCTGAGCAACAGCTTTCCAGGCTAGCTCTTTCCGCCTGCAAGCTATCTGTAGACGTTCGCATTTTCGGAGAAGGGCTGCCGGAGGCGCCCTACACGGACCACCTAAGATACGTTTGAAGTTTGAGGTGGCAAGACAAGCAAGCAGCCCCAGTCTCTGTGCCTCTGTGCGAGCAGTGCCATGGGCAGATGAGGCTGAGCAACAGCTTTCCAGGCTAGCTCTTTCTGCCTGCGAGCGATCTGCAGACGTTCGCATTTTCAGAGCATGGCTGCCGGAGGCCCCTTGCACGGACCACTTAAGCTATTTTTGAAGTGTCAGGAGGCAAGACAAGCAAGCAGCCCCAGTCTCTGTGCCTCTGTGCGAGCAATGCCATGGGCAGATGAGGCTGAGCAACAGCTTTCCAGGCTAGCTCTTTCTGGCTGCGAGCTATCTGCAGATGTTCACATTTTAAGAGCAGGGCTGCCATATGCTTTGTGCACGGACCACCTAAGCTACGTTTGAAGTTTGAGGGAGCAAGACAAGCAAGTAGCCCCAGTTTCTGTGCCTCTGTGCGAGCAGTGCCATGGGCAGATGAGGCTGAGCAACAGCTTTCCAGGCTAGCTCTTTCTGCCTGCAAGCTATCTGCAGACGTTCACATTTACGGAGAAGGGCTGCCGGAGACCCCATTCACGGACCACCAAAGCTACATTTCAAGTTTGAGGTGGTAAGACAAGCAAGCAGCCCCAGTTTCTGTGCCTCTGTGCGAGTAGTGCCATGGGCAGATGAGGCTGAGCAACAGCTTTCCAGGCTAGCTCTTTCTGCCTGCAAGCTATCTGCAGACGTTAGCATTTGCAGAGAAGGGCTGCCGGAGGCGCCCTACACGGACCACCTAAGATACGTATGAAGTGTCAGGAGGCAAGACAAGCAAGCAGCCTAAGTCTCTGTGCCTCTGTGCGAGCAGTGCCATGGGCAGATGAGGCTGAGCAACAGCTTTCCAGACTAGCTCTTTCTGGCTGCCAGCTATCTGCTGACGTTCGCATTTTCAGAGCAGGGCTGCCGGAGGCCCCATTCACGGACCACCAAATCTACATTTGAAGTTTGAGGGGGCAAGACAAGCAAGCAGCCCCAGTCTCTGTGCCTCTGTGCGAGCAGTGCCATGGGCAGATGAGGCTGAGCAACAGCTTTCCAGCCTAGCTCTTTCTGCCTGCGAGCTATGTGCAGATGTTCGCATTTTGGGAGCAGAGCTGCCAGAGCCCCCGGCACGGACCACCTAAGCTACGTTTGAAGTTTGAGGTGGCAAGACAAGCAAGCAGCCCCAGATTCTGTGCCTCTGTGCGAGCAGTGCCATGGGAAAATGAGGCTGAGCATCAGCTTTACAGGCTAGCTATTTCTGCCTGCGAGCGATCTGCTGACGTTCGCATTTTCAGAGCATGGCTGCCGGAGGCCCCATGCACGGACCCCCAAAGATACAATTGAATTTTGAGAGAACAAGACAAGCAAGCAGTCCCAGTCTCTGTGCCTCTGTGCGAGCAGTGCCATGGGCAGATGAGGCTGAGCAACACCTTTCAAGGCTAGCTCTTTCTGCCTGCGAGCCATCTGCAGACGTTCGCATTTTCGGAGCATGGCTGCCGAAGGCCCCCGGCACGGACCACTTAAGCTATTTTTGAAGTGTCAGCAGGCAAGACAAGCAAGCAGCCCCAGACTCTGTGCCTCTGTGCGAGCAGTGCCATGGGCAGATGAAGCTGAGCAACAGCTTTCCAGGCTAGCTCTTTCCGCCTGCAAGCTATCTGTAGACGTTCGCATTTTCGGAGAAGGGCTGCCGTAGGCGCCCTACACGGACCACCTAAGATACGTTTGAAGTTTGAGGTGGCAAGACAAGCAAGCAGCCCCAGTCTCTGTGCCTCTGTGCGAGCAGTGCCATGGGCAGATGAGGCTGAGCAACAGCTTTCCAGGCTAGCTATTTCTGCCTGCGAGCGATTTGCAGACGTTCGCATTTTCAGAGCATGGCTGCCGGAGGCCCCATTCACGGACCACCTAAGCTACGTTTGAAGTTTGAGAAAGCAAGACAAGCAAGCAGCACAAGTTTCTGTGCCTCTGTGCGAGCAGTGCCATGGGCAGATGAGGCTGAGCAACAGCTTTCAAGGCTAGCTCTTTCTGCCTGCAAGCTATCTGCAGACATTCGCATTTTCGGAGCATGGCTGCCGAAGGCCCCTTGCACGGACCACTTAAGCTATTTTTGAAGTGTCAGGAGGCAAGACAAGCAAGCAGCCCCAGTCTGTGTGCCTCTTTGCGAGCAATGCCATGGGCAGATGAGGCTGAGCAACAGCTTTCCAGGCTAGCTCTTTCTGGCTGCGAGCTATCTGCAGATGTTCACATTTTAAGAGCAGGGCTGCCGTATGCTTTGTGCACGGACCACCTAAGCTACGTTTGAAGTTTGAGGGGGCAAGACAAGCAAGTAGCCCCAGTTTCTGTGCCTCTGTGCAAGCAGTGCCATGGGCAGATGAGGCTGAGCAACAGCTTTCCAGGCTAGCTCTTTCTGCCTGCAAGCTATCTGCAGACGTTCACATTTACGGAGAAGGGCTGCCGGAGGCCCCATTCACCGACCACCAAAGCTACATTTCAAGTTTGAGGTGGCAAGACAAGCAAGCAGCCCCAGTTTCTGTGCCTCTGTGCGAGCAGTGCCATGGGCAGATGAGGCTGAGCAACAGCTTTCCAGGCTAGCTCTTTCTGCCTGCGAGCTATCTGCAGAAATTCATATTTTGGGAGCAGGGCTGCTGGAGGCTTCGTGCACGGACCACCTAAGATACGTTTGAATTTTGAGGTGGCAAGACAAGCAAGCAGCCCCAGATTCTGTGCCTCTGTGCGAGCAGTGCCATGGGTAGATGAAGCTGAGCAACAGCTTTCCAGGCTAGCTCTTTCCGCCTGCAAGCTATTTGCAGACGTTCGCATTTTCGGAGCATGGCTACCGGAGGTGCCCTACACGGACCACCTAAGATACGTTTGAAGTTTGAGGTGGCAAGACAAGCAAGCTGCCCCAGTCTCTGTGCCTCTGTGCGAGCAGTGCCATGGGCAGATGAGGCTGAGCAACAGCTTTCCAGGCTAGCTATTTCTGGCTGCGAGCTATCAGCAGATATTCACATTTTGGGAGCAGGGCTGCCGGAGGCTTCGTGCACGGACCACCTAAGCTACGTTTGAAGTTTGAGGAAGCAAGACAAGCAAGCAGCCCCTGTTTCTGTGCCTCTGTGCGAGCAGTGCCATGGGCAGATGAGGATGAGCAACAGCTTTCAAGGCTAGCTATTTCTGCCTGCGAGCGATCTGCAGACGTTCGCATTTTCAGAGCATGGCTGCCGGAGGCCCCATACACGGACCACCTAAGATACTTTTGAAGTTTGAGGTGGCAAGACAAGCAAGCTGCCCCAGTCTCTGTGCCTCTGTGCGAGCAGTGCCATGGGCAGATGAGGCTGAGCAACAGCTTTCCAGGCTAGCTCTTTCTGGCTGCGAGCTATCTGCAGAGGTTCATATTTTGGGAGCAGGGCTGCCGGAGGATTCGTGCACGGACCACCTAAGATACGTTTGAATTTTGAGGGGGCAAGACAAGCAAGCAGCCCCAGTCTCTGTGCCTCTGAGCGAGCAGTGCCATGGGCAGATGAGTCTGAGCAACAGCTTTCCAGGCTAGCTATTTCTGCCTGCGAGCGATCTGCAGACGTTCGCATTTTCAGAGCATGGCTGCCGGAGGCCCCATTCACGGACCACCTAAGCTACGTTTGAAGTTTGAGCAAGCAAGACAAGCAAGCAGCCCAAGTTTCTGTGCCTCTGTGCGAGCAGTGCCATGGGCAGATGAGGCTGAGCAACAGCTTTCCAGGCTAGCTCTTTCTGCCTGCGAGCTATCTGCAGATGTTCGCATTTTGGGAGAAGAGCTGCCGGAGCCTCCTGCACGGACCACCTAAGGTACGTTTGAAGTTTGAGGTGGCAAGACAAGCAAGCAGCCCCAGATTCTGTGCCTCTGTGCGAGCAGTGCCATGGGAAAATGAGGCTGAGCATCAGCTTTACAGGCTAGCTATTTCTGCCTGCGAGCGATCTGCTGACGTTCGCATTTTCAGAGCATGGCTGCCGGAGGCCCCATGCACGGACCCCCAAAGATACAATTGAATTTTGACAGGACAAGACAAGCAAGCAGTCCCAGTCTCTGTGCCTCTGTGCGAGCAGTGCCATGGGCAGATGAGGCTGAGCAACACCTTTCAAGGCTAGCTCTTTCTGCCTGCGAGCCATCTGCAGACGTTCGCATTTTCGGAGCATGGCTGCCGAAGGCCCCCAGCACGGACCACTTAAGCAATTTTTTAAGTGTCAGGAGGGAAGACAAGCAAGCAGTCCCAGTCTCTGTGCCTCTGTGCGAGCAGTGCCATGGGCAGATGAGGCTGAGCAACAGCTTTCCAGGCTAGCTCTTTCTGGCTCGAGCTATCTGCAGACGTTCGCATTTTCAGAGCAGGGCTGCCGGAGGCTCTCTGCACGGACTGCCAAATATATGTTTGAAGTTTGAGGTGCCAAGACAAGCAAGCAGCCCCAGTCTCTGTGCCTCTGTGCGAGCAGTGCCGTGGGCAGATGAGGCTGAGCAACAGCTTTCCAGGCTAGCTTTTTCTGCCTGTGAGCTATCTGCAGACGTTCGCATTTTCGGAGCTGGGCTGCCGATGGCCCCATGCACGGACCCCCAAAGATACATTTGAAGTTTGAGGTTGCAAGACAAGCAAGCAATCCCAGTCTCTGTGCCTCTGTGCGAGCAGTGCCATGGGCAGATGAGGCTGAGCAACAGCTTTCAAGGCTAGCTCTTTCTGCCTGCAAGCTATCTGCAGACATTCGCATTTTCGGAGCATGGCTGCCGAAGGCCCCTTGCACGGACCACTTAAGCTATTTTTGAAGTGTCAGGAGGCAAGACAAGCAAGCAGCCCCAGTCTGTGTGCCTCTGTGCGAGCAGTGCCATGGGCAGATGAGGCTGAGAAACAGCTTTCCAGGCTAGCTCTTTCTGCCTGCAAGCTATCTGCAGACGTTCGCATTTTCGGAGCAGGGCTGCCAGAGGCTCTCTGCACGGACTGCCAAAGGTATGTTTGAAGTTTGAGGTGGCAAGACAAGCAAGTAGCCCCAGCCTCTGTGCCTCTGTGCAAGCAGTGCCATGGGCAGATGAGGCTGAGCAACAGTTTTCCAGGCTAGCTCTTTCTGGCTGCGAGCTATCTGCAGATGTTCACATTTTCGGAGAAGGGCTGCCGGAGGCCCCATTCACGTACCACCAAAGATACGTTTGAAGTTTGAGGGGGCAAGACAAGCAAGCAGCCCCAGTCTCTGTGCCTCTGTGCGAGCAGTGCCATGGGCAGATGAGGCTGAGCAACAGCTTTCCAGGCTAGCTCTTTCTGGCTCGAGCTATCTGCAGACGTTCGCATTTTTGGAGAAGGGCTGCCGGAGGCCCCATTCACGGACCACCTAAGATACGTTTGAAGTTTGAGGTGGCAAGACAAGCAAGCAGTCCCAGTCTCTGTGCCTCTGTGCAAGCAGTGCCATGGGCAGATGAGGCTGAGCAACAGCTTTCAAGGCTAGCTCTTTCTGCCTGCGAGCTATCTGCAGACGTTCGCATTTTCAGAGCAGGGCTGCCGGAGGCTCTCTGCACGGATTGCCAAATTTATGTTTGAAGTTTGAGGTGGCAAGACAAGCAAGCAGCCCCAGTCTCTGTGCCTCTGTGCGAGCAGTGCCATGGGCAGATGAGGCTGAGCAACAGCTTTCCAGGCTAGCTCTTTCTGGCTGCTAGCTATCTGCAGACGTTCGCATTTTAGGAGAAGGGCTGCCGGAGGCCCCATGCACTGACCAACAAAGCTACATTTGAAGTTTCAGAGAGCAAGACAAGCAAGCAGCCCCAGTCTCTGTGCCTCTGTGCGAGCAGTGCCATGGGCAGATGAGGCTGAGCAACAGCTTTCCAGGCTAGCTATTTCTAGCTGCGAGCGATCTGCAGACGTTCTCATTTTAGGAGCAGGGCTGCCGAAGGCACCCGGCACGGACCACTTAAGCTATTTTTGAAGTGTCAGCAGGCAAGACAAGCAAGCAGCCCCAGACTCTGTGCCTCTGTGCGAGCAGTGCCATGGGCAGATGAAGCTGAGCAACTCCTTTCCAGGCTAGCTGTTTCTGGCTCGAGCTATCTGCAGACATTCGCATTTTCGGAGCAGGGCTGCCGGAGCCTTCCTGCACGGACCACCAAAGCTACATTTGAAGTTTGAGGGGGCAAGACAAGCAAGCAGCCCTAGTCTCTGTGCCTCTGTGCGAGCAGTGCTATGGGCAAATGAGGCTGAGCAACAGCTTTCCAGGCTAGCTTTTTCTGCCTGCGAACTATCTGCAGACTTTCGCATTTTCGGAGCAGGGCAGCCGGAGGCGCCCTACACGGACCACCTAAGATACTTTTGAAGTTTGATGTGGCAAGACAAGCAAGCAGCCCCAGTCTCTGTGCCTCTGTGCGAGCAGTGCCATGGGCAGATGAGGCTGAGCAACAGCTTTCCAGGCTAGCTCTTTCTGGCTCGAGCTATCTGCAGACGTTCGCATATTCGGAGCAGGGCTGCCGAAGGCCCCCGGCACGGACGACCTAAGCTACGTTTGAAGTGTCAGCAGGCAAGACAAGCAAGCAGCCCCAGACTCTGTGCCTCTGTGCGAGCAGTGCCATGGGCAGATGAAGCTGAGCAACAGCTTTCCAGGCTAGCTCTTTCCGCCTGCAAGCTATCTGTAGACGTTCGCATTTTCGGAGAAGGGCTGCCGGAGGCGCCCTACACGGACCACCTAAGATACGTTTGAAGTTTGAGGTGGCAAGACAAGCAAGCAGCCCCAGTCTCTGTGCCTCTGTGCGAGCAGTGCCATGGGCAGATGAGGCTGAGCAACAGCTTTCCAGGCTAGATCTTTCTGCCTGCGAGCGATCTGCAGACGTTCGCATTTTCAGAGCATGGCTGCCGGAGGCCCCATTCACGGACCACCTAAGCTACGTTTGAAGTTTGAGAAAGCAAGACAAGCAAGCAGCCCCAGTTTCTGTGCCTCTGTGCGAGCAGTGCCATGGGCAGATCAGGCTGAGCAACAGCTTTCCAGGCTAGCTCTTTCTGCCTGCGAGCTATGTGCAGATGTTCGCATTTTGGGAGCAGAGCTGCCGGAGGCCCCTTGCACGGACCACTTAAGATATTTTTGAAGTGTCAGGAGGCAAGACAAGCAAGCAGCCCCAGTCTCTGTGCCTCTGTGCGAGCAATGCCATGGGCAGATGAGGCTGAGCAACAGCTTTCCAGGCTAGCTCTTTCTGGCTGCGAGCTATCTGCAGATGTTCACATTTTAAGAGCAGGGCTGCCATATGCTTTGTGCACGGACCACCTAAGCTACGTTTGAAGTTTGAGGGAGCAAGACAAGCAAGTAGCCCCAGTTTCTGTGCCTCTGTGCGAGCAGTGCCATGGGCAGATGAGGCTGAGCAACAGCTTTCCAGGCTAGCTCTTTCTGCCTGCAAGCTATCTGCAGACGTTCACATTTACGGAGAAGGGCTGCCGGAGACCCCATTCACGGACCACCAAAGCTACATTTCAAGTTTGAGGTGGTAAGACAAGCAAGCAGCCCCAGTTTCTGTGCCTCTGTGCGAGTAGTGCCATGGGCAGATGAGGCTGAGCAACAGCTTTCCAGGCTAGCTCTTTCTGCCTGCAAGCTATCTGCAGACGTTAGCATTTGCAGAGAAGGGCTGCCGGAGGCGCCCTACACGGACCACCTAAGATACGTATGAAGTGTCAGGAGGCAAGACAAGCAAGCAGCCTAAGTCTCTGTGCCTCTGTGCGAGCAGTGCCATGGGCAGATGAGGCTGAGCAACAGCTTTCCAGGCTAGCTCTTTCTGGCTGCCAGCTATCTGCTGACGTTCGCATTTTCAGAGCAGGGCTGCCGGAGGCCCCATTCACGGACCACCAAATCTACATTTGAAGTTTGAGGGGGCAAGACAAGCAAGCAGCCCCAGTCTCTGTGCCTCTGTGCGAGCAGTGCCATGGGCAGATGAGGCTGAGCAACAGCTTTCCAGCCTAGCTCTTTCTGCCTGCGAGCTATGTGCAGATGTTCGCATTTTGGGAGCAGAGCTGCCAGAGCCCCCGGCACGGACCACCTAAGCTACGTTTGAAGTTTGAGGTGGCAAGACAAGCAAGCAGCCCCAGATTCTGTGCCTCTGTGCGAGCAGTGCCATGGGAAAATGAGGCTGAGCATCAGCTTTACAGGCTAGCTATTTCTGCCTGCGAGCGATCTGCTGACGTTCGCATTTTCAGAGCATGGCTGCCGGAGGCCCCATGCACGGACCCCCAAAGATACAATTGAATTTTGAGAGAACAAGACAAGCAAGCAGTCCCAGTCTCTGTGCCTCTGTGCGAGCAGTGCCATGGGCAGATGAGGCTGAGCAACACCTTTCAAGGCTAGCTCTTTCTGCCTGCGAGCCATCTGCAGACGTTCGCATTTTCGGAGCATGGCTGCCGAAGGCCCCCGGCACGGACCACTTAAGCTATTTTTGAAGTGTCAGCAGGCAAGACAAGCAAGCAGCCCCAGACTCTGTGCCTCTGTGCGAGCAGTGCCATGGGCAGATGAAGCTGAGCAACAGCTTTCCAGGCTAGCTCTTTCCGCCTGCAAGCTATCTGTAGACGTTCGCATTTTCGGAGAAGGGCTGCCGTAGGCGCCCTACACGGACCACCTAAGATACGTTTGAAGTTTGAGGTGGCAAGACAAGCAAGCAGCCCCAGTCTCTGTGCCTCTGTGCGATCAGTGCCATGGGCAGATGAGGCTGAGCAACAGCTTTCCAGGCTAGCTATTTCTGCCTACGAGCGATTTGCAGACGTTCGCATTTTCAGAGCATGGCTGCCGGAGGCCCCATTCACGGACCACCTAAGCTACGTTTGAAGTTTGAGAAAGCAAGACAAGCAAGCAGCACAAGTTTCTGTGCCTCTGTGCGAGCAGTGCCATGGGCAGATGAGGCTGAGCAACAGCTTTCAAGGCTAGCTCTTTCTGCCTGCAAGCTATCTGCAGACATTCGCATTTTCGGAGCATGGCTGCCGAAGGCCCCTTGCACGGACCACTTAAGCTATTTTTGAAGTGTCAGGAGGCAAGACAAGCAAGCAGCCCCAGTCTGTGTGCCTCTTTGCGAGCAATGCCATGGGCAGATGAGGCTGAGCAACAGCTTTCCAGGCTAGCTCTTTCTGGCTGCGAGCTATCTGCAGATGTTCACATTTTAAGAGCAGGGCTGCCGTATGCTTTGTGCACGGACCACCTAAGCTACGTTTGAAGTTTGAGGGGGCAAGACAAGCAAGTAGCCCCAGTTTCTGTGCCTCTGTGCAAGCAGTGCCATGGGCAGATGAGGCTGAGCAACAGCTTTCCAGGCTAGCTCTTTCTGCCTGCAAGCTATCTGCAGACGTTCACATTTACGGAGAAGGGCTGCCGGAGGCCCCATTCACCGACCACCAAAGCTACATTTCAAGTTTGAGGTGGCAAGACAAGCAAGCAGCCCCAGTTTCTGTGCCTCTGTGCGAGCAGTGCCATGGGCAGATGAGGCTGAGCAACAGCTTTCCAGGCTAGCTCTTTCTGCCTGCAAGCTATCTGCAGACGTTAGCATTTGCAGAGAAGGGCTGCCGGAGGCGCCCTACACGGACCACCTAAGATACTTATGAAGTGTCAGGAGGCAAGACAAGCAAGCAGCCTAAGTCTCTGTGCCTCTGTGCGAGCAGTGCCATGGGCAGATGAGGCTGAGCAACAGCTTTCCAGGCTAGCTCTTTCTGGCTGCCAGCTATCTGTTGACGTTCGCATTTTCAGAGCAGGGCTGCCGGAGGCCCCATTCACGGACCACCAAATCTACATTTGAAGTTTGAGGGGGCAAGACAAGCAAGCAGCCCCAGTCTCTGTGCCTCTGTGCGAGCAGTGCCATGGGCAGATGAGGCTGAGCAACAGCTTTCCAGGCTAGCTCTTTCTGCCTGCGAGCTATCTGCAGAAATTCATATTTTGGGAGCAGGGCTGCTGGAGGCTTCGTGCACGGACCACCTAAGATACGTTTGAATTTTGAGGGGGCAAGACAAGCAAGCAGCCCCAGATTCTGTGGCTCTGTGCGAGCAGTGCCATGGGAAAATGAGGCTGAGCATCAGCTTTACAGGCTAGCTATTTCTGCCTGCGAGCAATCTGCTGACGTTCGCATTTTCAGAGCATGGCTGCCGGAGGCCCCATGCACGGACCCCCAAAGATACAATTGAATTTTGAGAGGACAAGACAAGCAAGCAGTCCCAGTCTCTGTGCCTCTGTGCGAGCAGTGCCATGGGCAGATGAGGCTGAGCAACACCTTTCAAGGCTAGCTCTTTCTGCCTGCGAGCCATCTGCAGACGTTCGCATTTTCGGAGCATGGCTGCCGAAGGCCCCCGGCACGGACCACTTAAGCTATTTTTGAAGTGTCAGGAGGGAAGACAAGCAAGCAGTCCCAGTCTCTGTGCCTCTGTGCGAGCAGTGCCATGGGCAGATGAAGCTGAGCAACAGCTATCCAGGCTAGCTCTTTCCGCCTGCAAGCTATCTGTAGACGTTCGCATTTTCGGAGAAGGGCTGCCGGAGGCGCCCTACACGGACCACCTAAGATACGTTTGAAGTTTGAGGTGGCAAGACAAGCAAGCAGCCCCAGTCTCTGTGCCTCTGTGCGAGCAGTGCCATGGGCAGATGAGGCTGAGCAACAGCTTTCCAGGCTAGCTATTTCTGCCTGCGAGCGATTTGCAGACGTTCGCATTTTCAGAGCATGGCTGCCGGAGGCCCCATTCACGGACCACCTAAGCTACGTTTGAAGTTTGAGAAAGCAAGACAAGCAAGCAGCACAAGTTTCTGTGCCTCTGTGCGAGCAGTGCCATGGGCAGATGAGGCTGAGCAACAGCTTTCAAGGCTAGCTCTTTCTGCCTGCAAGCTATCTGCAGACATTCGCATTTTCGGAGCATGGCTGCCGAAGGCCCCTTGCACGGACCACTTAAGCTATTTTTGAAGTGTCAGGAGGCAAGACAAGCAAGCAGCCCCAGTCTGTGTGCCTCTTTGCGAGCAATGCCATGGGCAGATGAGGCTGAGCAACAGCTTTCCAGGCTAGCTCTTTCTGGCTGCGAGCTATCTGCAGATGTTCACATTTTAAGAGCAGGGCTGCCATATGCTTTGTGCACGGACCACCTAAGCTACGTTTGAAGTTTGAGGGGGCAAGACAAGCAAGTAGCCCCAGTTTCTGTGCCTCTGTGCGAGCAGTGCCATGGGCAGATGAGGCTGAGCAACAGCTTTCCAGGCTAGCTCTTTCTGCCTGCAAGCTATCTGCAGACGTTCACATTTACGGAGAAGGGCTGCCGGAGGCCCCATTCACCGACCACCAAAGCTACATTTCAAGTTTGAGGTGGCAAGACAAGCAAGCAGCCCCAGTTTCTGTGCCTCTGTGCGAGCAGTGCCATGGGCAGATGAGGCTGAGCTACAGCTTTCCAGGCTAGCTCTTTCTGCCTGAGAGCTATCTGCAGACGTTAGCATTTGCAGAGAAGGGCTGCCGGAGGCGCCCTACACGGACCACCTAAGTTACGTATGAAGTGTCAGGAGGCAAGACAAGCAAGCAGCCTAAGTCTCTGTGCCTCTGTGCGAGCAGTGCCATGGGCAGATGAGGCTGAGCAACAGCTTTCCAGGCTAGCTCTTTCTGCCTGCGAGCTATCTGCAGAAATTCATATTTTGGGAGCAGGGCTGCTGGAGGCTTCGTGCACGGACCACC
This sequence comes from Opisthocomus hoazin, assembly GCF_030867145.1. Classification (NCBI taxonomy): domain Eukaryota; kingdom Metazoa; phylum Chordata; class Aves; order Opisthocomiformes; family Opisthocomidae; genus Opisthocomus; species Opisthocomus hoazin. The sequence continues at coordinate 8,442,328 of NC_134429.1, forward strand.
TAAGATACGTTTGAATTTTGAGGGGGCAAGACAAGCAAGCAGCCCCAGATTCTGTGCCTCTGTGCGAGCAGTGCCATGGGAAAATGAGGCTGAGCATCAGCTTTACAGGCTAGCTATTTCTGCCTGCGAGCGATCTGCTGACGTTCGCATTTTCAGAGCATGGCTGCCGGAGGCCCCATGCACGGACCCCCAAAGATACAATTGAAGTTTGAGGGGGCAAGACAAGCAAGCAGTCCCAGTCTCTGTGCCTCTGTGCGAGCAGTGCCATGGGCAGATGAGGCTGAGCAACACCTTTCAAGGCTAGCTCTTTCTGCCTGCGAGCCATCTGCAGACGTTCGCATTTTCGGAGCATGGCTGCCGAAGGCCCCCGGCACGGACCACTTAAGCTATTTTTGAAGTGTCAGGAGGGAAGACAAGCAAGCAGTCCCAGTCTCTGTGCCTCTGTGCGAGCAGTGCCATGGGCAGATGAGGCTGAGCAACAGCATTCCAGGCTAGCTCTTTCTGGCTCGAGCTATCTGCAGACGTTCGCATATTCAGAGCAGGGCTGCCGGAGGCTCTCTGCACGGACTGCCAAATTTATGTTTGAAGTTTGAGGTGCCAAGACAAGCAAGCAGCCCCAGTCTCTGTGCCTCTGTGCGAGCAGTGCCGTGGGCAGATGAGGCTGAGCAACAGTTTTCCGGGCTAGCTTTTTCTGCCTGTGAGCTATCTGCAGACGTTCGCATTTTCGGAGCTGGGCTGCCGATGGCCCCATGCACGGACCCCCAAAGATACATTTGAAATTTGAGGGGGCAAGACAAGCAAGCAATCCCAGTCTTTGTGCCTCTGTGCGAGCAGTGCCATGGGCAGATGAGGCTGAGCAACAGCTTTCAAGGCTAGCTCTTTCTGCCTGCAAGCTATCTGCAGACATTCGCATTTTCGGAGCATGGCTGCCGAAGGCCCCTTGCACGGACCACTTAAGCTATTTTTGAAGTGTCAGGAGGCAAGACAAGCAAGCAGCCCCAGTCTGTGTGCCTCTTTGCGAGCAATGCCATGGGCAGATGAGGCTGAGCAACAGCTTTCCAGGCTAGCTCTTTCTGGCTGCGAGCTATCTGCAGATGTTCACATTTTAAGAGCAGGGCTGCCGTATGCTTTGTGCACGGACCACCTAAGCTACGTTTGAAGTTTGAGGGGGCAAGACAAGCAAGTAGCCCCAGTTTCTCTGCCTCTGTGCGAGCAGTGCCATGGGCAGATGAGGCTGAGCAACAGCTTTCCAGGCTAGCTCTTTCTGCCTGCAAGCTATCTGCAGACGTTCACATTTACGGAGAAGGGCTGCCGGAGGCCCCATTCACGGACCACCAAAGCTACATTTCAAGTTTGAGGTGGCAAGACAAGCAAGCAGCCCCAGTTTCTGTGCCTCTGTGCGAGCAGTGCCATGGGCAGATGAGGCTGAGCAACAGCTTTCCAGGCTAGCTCTTTCTGCCTGAGAGCTATCTGCAGACGTTAGCATTTGCAGAGAAGGGCTGCCGGAGGCGCCCTACACGGACCACCTAAGATACGTATGAAGTGTCAGGAGGCAAGACAAGCAAGCAGCCTAAGTCTCTGTGCCTCTGTGCGAGCAGTGCCATGGGCAGATGAGGCTGAGCAACAGCTTTCCAGGCTAGCTCTTTCTGGCTGCCAGCTATCTGCTGACGTTCGCATTTTCAGAGCAGGGCTGCCGGAGGCCCCATTCACGGACCACCAAATCTACATTTGAAGTTTGAGGGGGAAAGACAAGCAAGCAGCCCCAGTCTCTGTGGCTCTGTGCGAGCAGTGCCATGGGCAGATGAGGCTGAGCAACAGTTTTCCAGGCTAGCTCTTTCTGGCTGCCAACTATCTGCAGATGTTCGCATTTTCGGAGAAGGGCTGCCGGAGGCCCCAGGCACTGGCCCCCAAAGCTATGTCTGAAGTTTGAGGGGACAAGGCAAGCAAGCAGTCCCAGTCTCTGTGCCTCTGTGCAAGCAGTGCCATGGGCAGATGAGGCTGAGCAACAGCTTTCAAGGCTAGCTCTTTCTGCCTGCGAGCTATCTGCAGACGTTCGCATTTTCAGAGCAGGGCTGCCGGAGGCTCTCTGCACGGACTGCCAAATTTATGTTTGAAGTTTGAGGTGGCAAGACAAGCAAGCAGCCCCAGTCTCTGTGCCTCTGTGCGAGCAGTGCCATGGGCAGATGAGGCTGAGCAACAGCTTTCCAGGCTAGCTCTTTCTGGCTGCGAGCTATCTGCAGACGTTCGCATTTTAGGAGAAGGGCTGCCGGAGGCCCCATGCACTGACCACCAAAGCTACATTTGAAGTTTCAGAGAGCAAGACAAGCAAGTAGCCCCAGTTTCTGTGCCTCTGTGAGAGCAGTGCCATGGGCAGATGAGGCTGAGCAACAGCTTTCCAGGCTAGCTATTTCTGCCTGCGAGCCATCTGCAGACGTTCGCATTTTCGGAGCATGGCTGCCGAAGGCCCCCGGCACGGACCACTTAAGTTATTTTTGAAGTGTCAGGAGGCAAGACAAGTAAGCAGCCCCAGACTCTGTGCCTCTGTGCGAGCAGTGCCATGGGCAGATGAAGCTGAGCAACTCCTTTCCAGGCTACCTGTTTCTGGCTCGAGCTATCTGCAGACGTTCGCATTTTCAGAGCAGGGCTGCCGGAGGCTCTCTGCACGGACTGCCAAATTTATGTTTGAAGTTTGAGGTGCCAAGACAAGCAAGCAGCCCCAGTCTCTTTGCCTCTGTGCGAGCAGTGCCATGGGCAGATGAGGCTGAGCAACAGCTTTCAAGGCTAGCTCTTTCTGCCTGCAAGCTATCTGCAGACATTCGCATTTTCGGAGCATGGCTGCTGAAGGCCCCTTGCACGGACCACTTAAGCTATTTTTGAAGTGTCAGAAGGCAAGACAAGCAAGCAGCCCCAGTCTCTGTGCCTCTTTGCGAGCAATGCCATGGGCAGATGAGGCTGAGCAACAGCTTTCCAGGCTAGCTATTTCTGCCTGCGAGCTATCTGCAGATGTTCACATTTTAAGAGCAGGGCTGCCGTATGCTTTGTGCACGGACCACCTAAGCTACGTTTGAAGTTCGAGGGGGCAAGACAAGCAAGTAGCCCCAGTTTCTGTGCCTCTGTGCGAGCAGTGCCATGGGCAGATGAGGCTGAGCAACAGCTTTCCAGGCTAGCTCTTTCTGCCTGCAAGCTATCTGCAGACGTTCACATTTACGGAGAAGGGCTGCCGGAGGCCCCATTCACCGACCACCAAAGCTACATTTCAAGTTTGAGGTGGCAAGACAAGCAAGCAGCCCCAGTTTCTGTGCCTCTGTGCGAGCAGTGCCATGGGCAGATGAGGCTGAGCAACAGCTTTCCAGGCTAGCTCTTTCTGCCTGCAAGCTATCTGCAGACGTTAGCATTTGCAGAGAAGGGCTGCCGGAGGCGCCCTACACGGACCACCTAAGATACTTATGAAGTGTGAGGAGGCAAGACAAGCAAGCAGCCTAAGTCTCTGTGCCTCTGTGCGAGCAGTGCCATGGGCAGATGAGGCTGAGCAACAGCTTTCCAGGCTAGCTCTTTCTGGCTGCCAGCTATCTGTTGACGTTCGCATTTTCAGAGCAGGGCTGCCGGAGGCCCCATTCACGGACCACCAAATCTACATTTGAAGTTTGAGGGGGCAAGACAAGCAAGCAGCCCCAGTCTCTGTGCCTCTGTGCGAGCAGTGCCATGGGCAGATGAGGCTGAGCAACAGCTTTCCAGGCTAGCTCTTTCTGCCTGCGAGCTATCTGCAGAAATTCATATTTTGGGAGCAGGGCTGCTGGAGGCTTCGTGCACGGACCACCTAAGATACGTTTGAATTTTGAGGGGGCAAGACAAGCAAGCAGCCCCAGATTCTGTGCCTCTGTGCGAGCAGTGCCATGGGAAAATGAGGCTGAGCATCAGCTTTACAGGCTAGCTATTTCTGCCTGCGAGCAATCTGCTGACGTTCGCATTTTCAGAGCATGGCTGCCGGAGGCCCCATGCACGGACCCCCAAAGATACAATTGAATTTTGAGAGGACAAGACAAGCAAGCAGTCCCAGTCTCTGTGCCTCTGTGCGAGCAGTGCCATGGGCAGATGAGGCTGAGCAACACCTTTCAAGGCTAGCTCTTTCTGCCTGCGAGCCATCTGCAGACGTTCGCATTTTCGGAGCATGGCTGCCGAAGGCCCCCGGCACGGACCACTTAAGCTATTTTTGAAGTGTCAGGAGGGAAGACAAGCAAGCAGTCCCAGTCTCTGTGCCTCTGTGCGAGCAGTGCCATGGGCAGATGAAGCTGAGCAACAGCTTTCCAGGCTAGCTCTTTCCGCCTGCAAGCTATCTGTAGACGTTCGCATTTTCGGAGAAGGGCTGCCGGAGGCGCCCTACACGGACCACCTAAGATACGTTTGAAGTTTGAGGTGGCAAGACAAGCAAGCAGCCCCAGTCTCTGTGCCTCTGTGCGAGCAGTGCCATGGGCAGATGAGGCTGAGCAACAGCTTTCCAGGCTAGCTATTTCTGCCTGCGAGCGATTTGCAGACGTTCGCATTTTGGGAGCATGGCTGCCGGAGGCCCCATTCACGGACCACCTAAGCTACGTTTGAAGTTTGAGAAAGCAAGACAAGCAAGCAGCACAAGTTTCTGTGCCTCTGTGCGAGCAGTGCCATGGGCAGATGAGGCTGAGCAACAGCTTTCAAGGCTAGCTCTTTCTGCCTGCAAGCTATCTGCAGACATTCGCATTTTCGGAGCATGGCTGCCGAAGGCCCCTTGCACGGACCACTTAAGCTATTTTTGAAGTGTCAGGAGGCAAGACAAGCAAGCAGCCCCAGTCTCTGTGCCTCTTTGCGAGCAATGCCATGGGCAGATGAGGCTGAGCAACAGCTTTCCAGGCTAGCTCTTTCTGGCTGCGAGCTATCTGCAGATGTTCACATTTTAAGAGCAGGGCTGCCGTATGCTTTGTGCACGGACCACCTAAGCTACGTTTGAAGTTTGAGGGGGCAAGACAAGCAAGTAGCCCCAGTTTCTGTGCCTCTGTGCGAGCAGTGCCATGGGCAGATGAGGCTGAGCAACAGCTTTCCAGGCTAGCTCTTTCTGCCTGAGAGCTATCTGCAGACGTTAGCATTTGCAGAGAAGGGCTGTCGGAGGCGCCCTACACGGACCACCTAAGATACGTATGAAGTGTCAGGAGGCAAGACAAGCAAGCAGCCTAAGTCTCTGTGCCTCTGTGCGAGCAGTGCCATGGGCAGATGAGGCTGAGCAACAGCTTTCCAGGCTAGCTCTTTCTGGCTGCCATCTATCTGCTGACGTTCGCATTTTCAGAGCAGGGCTGCCGGAGGCCCCATTCACGGACCACCAAATCTACATTTGAAGTTTGAGGGGGCAAGACAAGCAAGCAGCCCCAGTCTCTGTGCCTCTGTGCGAGCAGTGCCATGGGCAGATGAGGCTGAGCAACACCTTTCAAGGCTAGCTCTTTCTGCCTGCGAGCTATCTGCAGAAATTCATATTTTGGGAGCAGGGCTGCTGGAGGCTTCGTGCACGGACCACCTAAGATACGTTTGAATTTTGAGGGGGCAAGACAAGCAAGCAGCCCCAGATTCTGTGCCTCTGTGCGAGCAGTGCCATGGGAAAATGAGGCTAAGCATCAGCTTTACAGGCTAGCTATTTCTGCCTGCGAGCGATCTGCTGACGTTCGCATTTTCAGAGCATGGCTGCCGGAGGCCCCATGCACGGACCCCCAAAGATACAATTGAATTTTGAGAGGACAAGACAAGCAAGCAGTCCCAGTCTCTGTGCCTCTGTGCGAGCAGTGCCATGGGCAGATGAGGCTGAGCAACACCTTTCCAGGATAGCTCTTTCTGCCTGCGAGCCATCTGCAGACGTTCGCATTTTCGGAGCATGGCTGCCGAAGGCCCCCGGCACGGACCACTTAAGCTATTTTTGAAGTGTCAGGAGGGAAGACAAGCAAGCAGTCCCAGTCTCTGTGCCTCTGTGCGAGCAGTGCCATGGGCAGATGAGGCTGAGCAACAGCTTTCCAGGCTAGCTCTTTCTGGCTCGAGCTATCTGCAGACGTTCGCATATTCAGAGCAGGGCTGCCGGAGGCTCTCTGCACGGACTGCCAAATTTATGTTTGAAGTTTGAGGTGCCAAGACAAGCAAGCAGCCCCAGTCTCTGTGCCTCTGTGCGAGCAGTGCCGTGGGCAGATGAGGCTGAGCAACAGCTTTCCGGGCTAGCTTTTTCTGCCTGTGAGCTATCTGCAGACGTTCGCATTTTCGGAGCTGGGCTGCCGATGGCCCCATGCACGGACCCCCAAAGATACATTTGAAATTTGAGGGGGCAAGACAAGCAAGCAATCCCAGTCTTTGTGCCTCTGTGCGTGCAGTGCCATGGGCAGATGAGGCTGAGCAACAGCTTTCAAGGCTAGCTCTTTCAGCCTGCAAGCTATCTGCAGACATTCGCATTTTCGGAGCATGGCTGCCGAAGGCCCCTTGCACGGACCACTTAAGCTATTTTTGAAGTGTCAGGAGGCAAGACAAGCAAGCAGCCCCAGTCTGTGTGCCTCTTTGCGAGCAATGCCATGGGCAGATGAGGCTGAGCAACAGCTTTCCAGGCTAGCTCTTTCTGGCTGCGAGCTATCTGCAGATGTTCACATTTTAAGAGCAGGGCTGCCGTATGCTTTGTGCACGGACCACCTAAGCTACGTTTGAAGTTTGAGGGGGCAAGACAAGCAAGTAGCCCCAGTTTCTGTGCCTCTGTGCGAGCAGTGCCATGGGCAGATGAGGCTGAGCAACAGCTTTCCAGGCTAGCTCTTTCTGCCTGCAAGCTATCTGCAGACGTTCACATTTACGGAGAAGGGCTGCCGGAGGCCCCATTCACGGACCACCAAAGCTACATTTCAAGTTTGAGGTGGCAAGACAAGCAAGCAGCCCCAGTTTCTGTGCCTCTGTGCGAGCAGTGCCATGGGCAGATGAGGCTGAGCAACAGCTTTCCAGGCTAGCTCTTTCTGCCTGAGAGCTATCTGCAGACGTTAGCATTTGCAGAGAAGGGCTGCCAGAGGCGCCCTACACGGACCCCCTAAGATACGTATGAAGTGTCAGGAGGCAAGACAAGCAAGCAGCCTAAGCCTCTGTGCCTCTGTGCGAGCAGTGCCATGGGCAGATGAGGCTGAGCAACAGCTTTCCAGGCTAGCTCTTTCTGGCTGCCAGCTATCTGCTGACGTTCGCATTTTCGGAGAAGGGCTGCCGGAGGCCCCATTCACGGACCACCAAATCTACATTTGAAGTTTGAGGGGGAAGACAAGCAAGCAGCCCCAGTCTCTGTGTATCTGTGCGAGCAGTGCCATGGGCAGATGAGGCTGAGCAACAGCTTTCCAGGCTAGATCTTTCTGCCTGCAAGCTATCTGCAGACGTTCGCATTTTCGGAGCAGGGCTGCCAGAGGCTCTCTGCACGGACTGCCAAAGATATGTTTGAAGTTTGAGGTGGCAAGACAAGCAAGTAGCCCCAGCCTCTGTACCTCTGTGCAAGCAGTGCCATGGGCAGATGAGGATGAGAAACAGTTTTCCAGGCAAGCTCTTTCTGGCTGCCAACTATCTGCAGATGTTCGCATTTTCGGAGAAGGGCTGCCGGAGGCCCCATTCACGTACCACCAAAGATACGTTTGAAGTTTGAGGGGGCAAGACAAGCAAGCAGCCCCAGTCTCTGTGCCTCTGTGCGAGCAGTGCCATGGGCAGATGAGGCTGAGCAACAGCTTTCCAGGCTAGCTCTTTCTGCCTGAGCGCTATCTGCAGATGTTCGCATTTTGGGAGCAGGGCTGCCGGAGGCCCCAGGCACTGGCCCCCAAAGCTATGTCTGAAGATTGAGGGAACAAGGCAAGCATCAGTCCCAGTCTCTGTGCCTCTGTGCAAGCAGTGCCATGGGCAGATGAGGCTGAGCAACAGCTTAAATGGCTAGCTCTTTCTGCCTGCGAGCTATCTGCAGACGTTCGCATTTTAAGAGCAGGGCTGCCGGAGGCTCTCTGCACGGACTGCCAAATTTATGTTTGAAGTTTGAGGGGGCAAGACAAGCAAGCAGCCCCAGTCTCTGTGCCTCTGTGCGAGCCGTGCCATGGGCAGATGAGGCTGAGCAACAGCTTTCCAGGCTAGCTCTTTCTGGCTGCGAGCTATCTGCAGACGTTCGCATTTTGGGAGCAGGGCTGCCGGAGGCCCCATGCACTGACCACCAAAGCTACATTTGAAGTTTCAGAGAGCAAGACAAGCAAGAAGCCCCAGTTTCTGTGCCTCTGTGCGAGCAGTGCCATGGGCAGATGAGGCTGAGCAACAGCTTTCCAGGCTAGCTATTTCTGCCTGCGAGCGATCTGCAGACGTTCGCATTTTCGGAGCATGGCTGCCGAAGCCCCCCGGCACGGACCACTTAAGCTATTTTTGAAGTGTCAGGAGGCAAGACAAGCAAGCAGCCCCAGACTCTGTGCCTCTGTGCGAGCAGTGCCATGGGCAGATGAGGCTGAGCAACAGCTTTCCAGGCTAGCTCTTTCTGCCTGAGCGCTATCTGCAGATGTTCGCATTTTGGGAGCAGGGCTGCCGGAGGCCCCAGGCACTGGCCCCCAAAGCTATGTCTGAAGATTGAGGGAACAAGGCAAGCAGCAGTCCCAGTCTCTGTGCCTCTGTGCAAGCAGTGCCATGGGCAGATGAGGCTGAGCAACAGCTTTCCAGGCTAGCTCTTTCTGCCTGCGAGCTATCTGCAAATGTTCGTATTATGGGAGAAGGGCTACCGGAGGCCCCAGGCACGGACCCCCAAAGATACATTTGAAGTTTGAGGGGACAAGGAAAGCAAGCAGTCTCAGTCTCTGTGCCTCTGTGCAAGCAGTGCCATGGGCAGATGAGGCTGAGCAACAGCTTTCCAGGGTAGCTTTTTCTGCCTGAGAGCTATCTGCAGACGTTCGCATTTTGGGAGCATGGCTGCCGAAGGCCCACTGCACGGAGCACTTAAGCAATTTTTGAAGTGTCAGGAGGCAAGACATGCAAGCAGCCCCAGTCTCTGTGCCTCTGTGCGAGCAGTGCCATGGGCAGATGAGGCTGAGCAACAGCTTTCCAGGCTAGCTCTTTCTGGCTCGAGCTATCTGCAGACGTTCGCATTTTCAGAGCAGAGCTGTCGGAGGCTCTCTGCACGGACTGCCAAAGATATGTTTGAAGTTTGAGGTGCCAAGACAAGCAAGCAGCCCCAGTCTCTGTGCCTCTGTGCGAGCAGTGCCATGGGCAGATGAGGCTGAGCAACAGCTTTCCAGCCTAGCTCTTTCTGCCTGCAAGCTATCTGCAGACGTTCGCATTTTCGGAGCAGGGCTGTCGGAGGCGGCCAGCACGGACCAGCTAAGCTACGTGTGAAGTTTGAGGTGGCAAGACAAGCAAGCAGCCCTAGTCTCTTTGCCTCTGTGCGAGCAGTGCCATGGGCAGATGAGGCTGAGCAACAGCTTTCCAGGCTAGCTCTTTCTGGCTGCCAGCTATCTGCAGACGTTCGCATTTTCGGAGCAGGGCTGCTGGAGGACCCCTGCACGGACCAGCTACGCTACGTATGAAGTTTGAGGTGGCAAGACAAGCAAGCAGCCCCAGTCTCTGTGCCTCTGTGCGAGCAATGCCATGGGCAGATGAGGCTGAGCTACAGCTTTCCAGGCTAGCTCTTTCTGGCTGTGAGCTATCTGCAGATGTTCACATTTTTGGAAGCAGGGCTGCCGGATGCTTCCTGCACGGACCACCTAAGATACGTTTGAAGTTTGAGGGGGCAAGACAAGCAAGCAGCCCCAGTTTCTGTGCCTTTGTGCGAGCAGTGCCATGGGCAGATGAGGCTGAGCAACAGCTTTCCAGGCTAGCTCTTTCTGCCTGCAAGCTATCTGCAGACGTTCACATTTTCGGAGAAGGGCTGCCGGAGGCCACATTCACGGACCCCCAAAGCTACATTTCAAGTTTGAGGTGGCAAGACAAGCAAGCAGCCCTAGTTTCTGTGCCTCTGTGCGAGCAGTGCCATGGGCAGATGAGGCTGAGCAACAGCTTTCCAGGCTAGCTCTTTCTGCCTGAGAGCTATCTGCAGACGTTCGCATTTTCAGAGAAGGGCTGCCGGAGTCGCCCTACACGGAGCACGTAAGATACCTATGAAGTGTCAGGAGGCAAGACAAGCAAGCAGCCTCAGTCTCTGTGCCTCTGTGCGAGCAGTGCGATGGGCAGATGAGGCTGAGCAACAGCTTTCCAGGCTAGCTCTTTCTGGCTGCCAGCTATCTACTGACGTTCGCATTTTCGGAAAAGCGCTGCTGGAGGCCCGATTCACGGACCACCAAAGCTACATTTGAAGTTTGAGTGGGCAAGACAAGCAAGCAGCCCCAGTCTCTGTGCCTCTGTGCGAGCAGTGCCATGGGCAGATGAGGCTGAGCAACAGCTTTCCAGGCTAGATCTTTCTGCCTGCAAGCTATCTGCAGACGTTCGCATTTTCAGAGCATGGCTGCCAGAGGCTCTCTGCACGGACTGCCAAAGATATGTTTGAAGTTTGAGGTGGCAAGACAAGCAAGTAGCCCCAGCCTCTGTGCCTCTGTGCGAGCAGTGCCATGAGCAGATGAGGCTGAGCAACAGCTTTCCAGGCTAGCTCTTTCTGGCTGCCAACTATCTGCAGATGTTCGCATTTTCGGAGAAGGGCTGTCGGAGGCCTCATTCACGGACCACCAAAGATACGTTTGAAGTTGGAGGGGGCAAGACAAGCAAGCAGCCCTAGTCTCTGTGCCTCTGTGCGAGCAGTGCCATGGGCAGATGAGGCTGAGCAACAGCTTTCCAGGCTAGCTCTTTCTGCCTGCGAGCTATCTGCAAATGTTCGTATTTTGGGAGCAGGGCTACCGGAGGCCCCAGGCACGGACCCCCAAAGATAAATTTGAAGTTTGAGGGGACAAGGAAAGCAAGCAGTCCCAGTCTCTGTGCCTCTGTGCAAGCAGTGCCATGGGCAGATGAGGCTGAGAAACAGCTTTCCAGGCTAGCTCTTTCTGCCTGCGAGCTATCTGCAGACGTTCGCATTTTGGGAGCATGGCTGCCGAAGGCCCCCTGCACGGACCACTTAAGCAATTTTTGAAGTGTCAGGAGGCAAGACATGCAAGCAGCCCCAGTCTCTGTGCCTCTGTGCGAGCAGTGCCATGGGCAGATGAGGCTGAGCAACAGCTTTCCAGGGTAGCTATTTCTGCCTGCAAGCTATCTGCAGACGTTCGCATTTTCGGAGCAGGGCTGCCAGAGGCTCTCTGCACGGACTGCCAAAGATATGTTTGAAGTTTGAGGTGGCAAGACAAGCAAGTAGCCCCAGCCTCTGTGCCTCTGTGCAAGCAGTGCCATGGGCAGATGAGGCTGAGCAACAGTTTTCCAGGCTAGCTCTTTCTGGCTGCCAACTATCTGCAGATGTTCGCAATTTCGGAGAAGGGCTGCCGGAGGCCCCATTCACGTACCACCAAAGATAAGTTTGAAGTTTGAGGGGGCAAGACAAGCAAGCAGCCCCAGTCTCTGTGCCTCTGTGCGAGCAGTGCCATGGGCAGATGAGGCTGAGCAACAGCTTTCCAGGCTAGCTCTTTATGGCTGCGAGCTATCTGCAGACGTTCGCATTTTAGGAGAAGGGCTGCCGGAGGCCCCATGCACTGACCACCAAAGCTACATTTGAAGTTTCAGAGAGCAAGACAAGCAAGAAGCCCCAGTTTCTGTGCCTCTGTGAGAGCAGTGCCATGGGCAGATGAGGCTGAGCAACAGCTTTCCAGGCTAGCTATTTCTGCCTGCGAGCGATCTGCAGACGTTCGCATTTTCGGAGCATGGCTGCCGAAGGCCCCCGGCACGGAACACTTAAGTTATTTTTGAAGTGTCAGGAGGCAAGACAAGCAAGCAGCCCCAGACTCTGTGCCTCTGTGCGAGCAGTGCCATGGGCAGATGAAGCTGAGCAACTCCTTTCCAGGCTAGCTGTTTCTGGCTAGAGCTATCTGCAGACATTCGCATTTTCGGAGCAGGGCTGCCGGAGTCTTCCTGCACGGACCACCAAAGCTACATTTGAAGTTTGAGGGAGCAAGACAAGCAAGCAGCCCTCGTCTCTGTGCCTCTGTGCGAGCAGTGCCATGGGCAGATGAGGCTGAGCAACAGCTTTCCAGGCTAGCTTTTTCTGCCTGCGAGATATCTGCAGACTTTCGCATTTTCGGAGCATGGCTGCCGGAGGCGCCCTACACGGACCACCTAAGATACTTTTGAAGTTTGATGTGGCAAGACAAGCAAGCAGCCCCAGTCTCTGTGCCTCTGTGCGAGCAGTGCCATGGGCAGATGAGGCTGAGCAACAGCTTTCAAGGCTAGCTCTTTCTGGCTGCCAACTATCTGCAGATGTTCGCATTTTCGGAGAATGGCTGCTGGAGGCTCCATTCACGGACCACCTAAGCTACGTTTGAAGTTTGAGGTGGCAAGACAAGCAAGCAGCCCCAGTTTCTGTGCCTCTGTGCGAGCAGTGCCATGGGAAAATGAGGCTGAGCATCAGCTTTACAGGCTAGCTATTTCTGCCTGCGATCGATCTGCACCCGTTCGCATTTTCAGAGCAGGGCTGCCGGAGGCTCTCTGCACGGACTGCCAAAGTTATGTTTGAAGTTTGAGGTGCCAAGACAAGCAAGCAGCCCCAGTCTCTGTGCCTCTGTGCGAGCAGTGCCGTGGGCAGATGAGGCTGAGCAACAGCTTTCCAAGGTAGCTTTTTCTGCCTGTGAGCTATCTGCAGACGTTCGCATTTTCGGAGCAGGGCTGCCGATGGCCCCATGCACGGACCCCCAAAGATACATTTGAAGTTTGAGGGGGCAAGACAAGCAAGCAGCCCCAGTCTCTGTGCCTCTGTGCGAGCAGTGCCATGGGCAGATGAGGCTGAGCAACAGCTTTCAAGGCTAGCTCTTTCTGCCTGCAAGCTATCTGCAGACATTCGCATTTTCGGAGCATGGCTGCCGAAGGCCCCTTGCACGAACCACTTAAGCTATTTTTGAAGTGTCAGGAGGCAAGACAAGCAAGCAGCCCCAGTCTCTGTGCCTCTGTGCGAGCAATGCCATGGGCAGATGAGGCTGAGCAACAGCTTTCCAGGCTAGCTCTTTCTGGCTGCGAGCTATCTGCAGATGTTCACATTTTAAGAGCAGGGCTGCCGGATGCTTTGTGCACGGACCACCTAAGCTACGTTTGAAGTTTGAGGGGACAAGACTAGCAAGTAGCCCCAGTTTCTGTGCCTCTGTGCGAGCAGTGCCATGGGCAGATGAGGCTGAGCAACAGCTTTCCAGGCTAGCTCTTTCTGCCTGCAAGCTATCTGCAGACGTTCACATTTACGGAGAAGGGCTGCCGGAGGCCCCATTCACGAACCACCAAAGCTACATTTGAAGTTTGAGGTGGCAAGACAAGCAAGCAGCCCCAGTTTCTGTGCCTCTGTGCGAGCAGTGCCATGGGCAGATGAGGCTGAGCAACAGCTTTCCAGGCTAGCTCTTTCTGCCTGAGAGCTATCTGCAGACGTTAGCATTTGCAGAGAAGGGCTGCCGGAGGCGCCCTACACGGACCCCCTAAGATACGTATGAAGTGTCAGGAGGCAAGACAAGCAAGCAGCCTAAGCCTCTGTGCCTCTGTGCGAGCAGTGCCATGGGCAGATGAGGCTGAGCAACAGCTTTCCAGGCTAGCTCTTTCTGGCTGCCAGCTATCTGCTGACGTTCGCATTTTCGGAGAAGGGCTGCCGGAGGCCCCATTCACGGACCACCAAACCTACATTTGAAGTTTGAGGGGGAAGACAAGCAAGCAGCCCCAGTCTCTGTGTATCTGTGCGAGCAGTGCCATGGGCAGATGAGGCTGAGCAACAGCTTTCCAGGCTAGATCTTTCTGCCTGCAAGCTATCTGCAGACGTTCGCATTTTCGGAGCAGGGCTGCCAGAGGCTCTCTGCACGGACTGCCAAAGATATGTTTGAAGTTTGAGGTGGCAAGACAAGCAAGTAGCCCCAGCCTCTGTACCTCTGTGCAAGCAGTGCCATGGGCAGATGAGGATGAGAAACAGTTTTCCAGGCAAGCTCTTTCTGGCTGCCAACTATCTGCAGATGTTCGCATTTTCGGAGAAGGGCTGCCGGAGGCCCCATTCACGGACAACCAAAGATACGTTTGAAGTTTGAGGGGGCAAGACAAGCAAGCAGCCCCAGTCTCTGTGCCTCTGTGCGAGCAGTGCCATGGGCAGATGAGGCTGAGCAACAGCTTTCCAGGCTAGCTCTTTCTGCCTGAGCGCTATCTGCAGATGTTCGCATTTTGGGAGCAGGGCTGCCGGAGGCCCCAGGCACTGGCCCCCAAAGCTATGTCTGAAGATTGAGGGAACAAGGCAAGCAGCAGTCCCAGTCTCTGTGCCTCTGTGCAAGCAGTGCCATGGGCAGATGAGGCTGAGCAACAGCTTAAATGGCTAGCTCTTTCTGTCTGCGAGCTATCTGCAGACGTTCGCATTTTAAGAGCAGGGCTGCCGGAGGCTCTCTGCACGGACTGCCAAATTTATGTTTGAAGTTTGAGGGGGCAAGACAAGCAAGCAGCCCCAGTCTCTGTGCCTCTGTGCGAGCCGTGCCATGGGCAGATGAGGCTGAGCAACAGCTTTCCAGGCTAGCTCTTTCTGGCTGCGAGCTATCTGCAGACGTTCGCATTTTGGGAGCAGGGCTGCCGGAGGCCCCATGCACTGACCACCAAAGCTACATTTGAAGTTTCAGAGAGCAAGACAAGCAAGAAGCCCCAGTTTCTGTGCCTCTGTGCGAGCAGTGCCATGGGCAGATGAGGCTGAGCAACAGCTTTCCAGGCTAGCTATTTCTGCCTGCGAGCGATCTGCAGACGTTCGCATTTTCGGAGCATGGCTGCCGAAGCCCCCCGGCACGGACCACTTAAGCTATTTTTGAAGTGTCAGGAGGCAAGACAAGCAAGCAGCCCCAGACTCTGTGCCTCTGTGCGAGCAGTGCCATGGGCAGATGAGGCTGAGCAACAGCTTTCCAGGCTAGCTCTTTCTGCCTGAGCGCTATCTGCAGATGTTCGCATTTTGGGAGCAGGGCTGCCGGAGGCCCCAGGCACTGGCCCCCAAAGCTATGTCTGAAGATTGAGGGAACAAGGCAAGCAGCAGTCCCAGTCTCTGTGCCTCTGTGCAAGCAGTGCCATGGGCAGATGAGGCTGAGCAACAGCTTTCCAGGCTAGCTCTTTCTGCCTGCGAGCTATCTGCAAATGTTCGTATTATGGGAGAAGGGCTACCGGAGGCCCCAGGCACGGACCCCCAAAGATACATTTGAAGTTTGAGGGGACAAGGAAAGCAAGCAGTCTCAGTCTCTGTGCCTCTGTGCAAGCAGTGCCATGGGCAGATGAGGCTGAGCAACAGCTTTCCAGGGTAGCTTTTTCTGCCTGCGAGCTATCTGCAGACGTTCGCATTTTGGGAGCATGGCTGCCGAAGGCCCACTGCACGGAGCACTTAAGCAATTTTTGAAGTGTCAGGAGGCAAGACATGCAAGCAGCCCCAGTCTCTGTGCCTCTGTGCGAGCAGTGCCATGGGCAGATGAGGCTGAGCAACAGCTTTCCAGGCTAGCTCTTTCTGGCTCGAGCTATCTGCAGACGTTCGCATTTTCAGAGCAGAGCTGTCGGAGGCTCTCTGCACGGACTGCCAAAGATATGTTTGAAGTTTGAGGTGCCAAGACAAGCAAGCAGCCCCAGTCTCTGTGCCTCTGTGCGAGCAGTGCCATGGGCAGATGAGGCTGAGCAACAGCTTTCCAGCCTAGCTCTTTCTGCCTGCAAGCTATCTGCAGACGTTCGCATTTTCGGAGCAGGGCTGTCGGAGGCGGCCAGCACGGACCAGCTAAGCTACGTGTGAAGTTTGAGGTGGCAAGACAAGCAAGCAGCCCTAGTCTCTTTGCCTCTGTGCGAGCAGTGCCATGGGCAGATGAGGCTGAGCAACATCTTTCCAGGCTAGCTATTTCTGCCTGCGAGCTATCTGCAGACGTTCGCATTTTCGGAGCAGGGCTGTCGATGGCCCCATGCAGGGACCCCCAAAGATACTTTTGAAGTTTGAGTGGGCAAGACAAGCAAGCAGCCCCAGTCTCTGTGCCTCTGTGCGAGCAGTGCCATGGGCAGATGAGGCTGAGCAACAGCTTTCCAGGCTAGCTCTTTCTGGCTGCCAGCTATCTGCAGACGTTCGCATTTTCGGAGCAGGGCTGCTGGAGGACCCCTGCACGGACCAGCTACGCTACGTATGAAGTTTGAGGTGGCAAGACAAGCAAGCAGCCCCAGTCTCTGTGCCTCTGTGCGAGCAATGCCATGGGCAGATGAGGCTGAGCTACAGCTTTCCAGGCTAGCTCTTTCTGGCTGCGAGCTATCTGCAGATGTTCACATTTTTGGAAGCAGGGCTGCCGGATGCTTCCTGCACGGACCACCTAAGATACGTTTGAAGTTTGAGGGGGCAAGACAAGCAAGCAGCCCCAGTTTCTGTGCCTTTGTGCGAGCAGTGCCATGGGCAGATGAGGCTGAGCAACAGCTTTCCAGGCTAGCTCTTTCTGCCTGCAAGCTATCTGCAGACGTTCACATTTTCGGAGAAGGGCTGCCGGAGGCCACATTCACGGACCCCCAAAGCTACATTTCAAGTTTGAGGTGGCAAGACAAGCAAGCAGCCCTAGTTTCTGTGCCTCTGTGCGAGCAGTGCCATGGGCAGATGAGGCTGAGCAACAGCTTTCCAGGCTAGCTCTTTCTGCCTGCGAGCTATCTGCAGACGTTCGCATTTTCAGAGAAGGGCTGCCGGAGTCGCCCTACACGGAGCACGTAAGATACCTATGAAGTGTCAGGAGGCAAGACAAGCAAGCAGCCTCAGTCTCTGTGCCTCTGTGCGAGCAGTGCGATGGGCAGATGAGGCTGAGCAACAGCTTTCCAGGCTAGCTCTTTCTGGCTGCCAGCTATCTACTGACGTTCGCATTTTCGGAGAAGCGCTGCTGGAGGCCCGATTCACGGACCACCAAAGATACATTTGAAGTTTGAGTGGGCAAGACAAGCAAGCAGCCCCAGTCTCTGTGCCTCTGTGCGAGCAGTGCCATGGGCAGATGAGGCTGAGCAACAGCTTTCCAGGCTAGATCTTTCTGCCTGCAAGCTATCTGCAGACGTTCGCATTTTCAGAGCATGGCTGCCAGAGGCTCTCTGCACGGACTGCCAAAGATATGTTTGAAGTTTGAGGTGGCAAGACAAGCAAGTAGCCCCAGCCTCTGTGCCTCTGTGCGAGCAGTGCCATGAGCAGATGAGGCTGAGCAACAGCTTTCCAGGCTAGCTCTTTCTGGCTGCCAACTATCTGCAGATGTTCGCATTTTCGGAGAAGGGCTGTCGGAGGCCTCATTCACGGACCACCAAAGATACGTTTGAAGTTGGAGGGGGCAAGACAAGCAAGCAGCCCTAGTCTCTGTGCCTCTGTGCGAGCAGTGCCATGGGCAGATGAGGCTGAGCAACAGCTTTCCAGGCTAGCTCTTTCTGCCTGCGAGCTATCTGCAAATGTTCGTATTTTGGGAGCAGGGCTACCGGAGGCCCCAGGCACGGACCCCCAAAGATAAATTTAAAGTTTGAGGGGACAAGGAAAGCAAGCAGTCCCAGTCTCTGTGCCTCTGTGCAAGCAGTGCCATGGGCAGATGAGGCTGAGAAACAGCTTTCCAGGCTAGCTCTTTCTGCCTGCGAGCTATCTGCAGACGTTCGCATTTTGGGAGCATGGCTGCCGATGGCCCCCTGCACGGACCACTTAAGCAATTTTTGAAGTGTCAGGAGGCAAGACATGCAAGCAGCCCCAGTCTCTGTGCCTCTGTGCGAGCAGTGCCATGGGCAGATGAGGCTGAGCAACAGCTTTCCAGGCTAGCTCTTTCTGGCTCGAGCAATCTGCAGACGTTCGCATTTTCAGAGCAGAGCTGCCGGAGGCTCTCTGCACGGACTGCCAAAGTTATGTTTGAAGTTTGAGGTGCCAAGACAAGCAAGTAGCCCCAGTCTCTGTGCCTCTGTGCGAGCAGTGCCATGGGCAGATGAGGCTGAGCAACAGCTTTCCAGGCTAGCTCTTTCTGGCTGCCAGCTATCCGCAGACGTTCGCATTTTCGGAGAAGGGCTGTCGGAGGCGGCCAGCACGGACCAGCTAAGCTACGTATGAAGTTTGAGGTGGCAAGACAAGCAAGCAGCCCCAGTCTCTGTGCCTCTGTGCGAGCAGTGCCATGGGCAGATGAGGCTGAGCAACAGCTTTCCAGGCTAGCTGTTTCTGCCTGCGAGCGATCTGCAGACGTTCGCATTTTGGGAGCAGGGCTGCCGGAGGCCCCCTACACGGACAACCTAAGGTACGTTTGAAGTTTGAGGTGGCAAGACAAGCAAGCAGCCCCAGTCTCTGTGCCTCTGTGCGAGCAGTGCCATGGGCAGATGAGGCTGAGCAACAGCTTTCCAGGCTAGCTGTTTCTGCCTGCGAGCGATCTGCAGACGTTCGCATTTTGGGAGCAGGGCTGCCGGAGGCCCCCTACACGGACAACCTAAGATACTTTTGAAGTTTGAGTGGGCAAGACAAGCAAGCAGCCCCAGTCTCTGTGCCTCTGTGCGAGCAGTGCCATGGGCAGATGAGGCTGAGCAACAGCTTTCCAGGCTAGCTCTTTCTGGCTGCCAGCTATCTGCAGACGTTCGCATTTTCGGAGCAGGGCTGCTGGAGGACCCCTGCACGGACCAGCTACGCTACGTATGAAGTTTGAGGTGGCAAGACAAGCAAGCAGCCCCAGTCTCTGTGCCTCTGTGCGAGCAATGCCATGGGCAGATGAGGCTGAGCTACAGCTTTCCAGGCTAGCTCTTTCTGGCTGCGAGCTATCTGCAGATGTTCACATTTTTGGAAGCAGGGCTGCCGGATGCTTCCTGCACGGACCACCTAAGATACGTTTGAAGTTTGAGGGGGCAAGACAAGCAAGCAGCCCCAGTTTCTGTGCCTTTGTGCGAGCAGTGACATGGGCAGATGAGGCTGAGCAACAGCTTTCCAGGCTAGCTCTTTCTGCCTGAGAGCTATCTGCAGACGTTCGCATTTTCAGAGAAGGGCTGCCGGAGTCGCCCTACACGGAGCACGTAAGATACCTATGAAGTGTCAGGAGGCAAGACAAGCAAGCAGCCTCAGTCTCTGTGCCTCTGTGCGAGCAGTGCGATGGGCAGATGAGGCTGAGCAACAGCTTTCCAGGCTAGCTCTTTCTGGCTGCCAGCTATCTACTGACGTTCGCATTTTCGGAGAAGGGCTGCTGGAGGCCCGATTCACGGACCACCAAAGCTACATTTGAAGTTTGAGTGGGCAAGACAAGCAAGCAGCCCCAGTCTCTGTGCCTCTGTGCGAGCAGTGCCATGGGCAGATGAGGCTGAGCAACAGCTTTCCAGGCTAGATCTTTCTGCCTGCAAGCTATCTGCAGACGTTCGCATTTTCAGAGCATGGCTGCCAGAGGCTCTCTGCAAGGACTGCCAAAGATATGTTTGAAGTTTGAGGTGGCAAGACAAGCAAGTAGCCCCAGCCTCTGTGCCTCTGTGCGAGCAGTGCCATGAGCAGATGAGGCTGAGCAACAGCTTTCCAGGCTAGCTCTTTCTGGCTGCCAACTATCTGCAGATGTTCGCATTTTCGGAGCAGGGCTGTCGGAGGCGGCCAGCACGGACCAGCTAAGCTACGTATGAAGTTTGAGGTGGCAAGACAAGCAAGCAGCCCCAGTCTCTGTGCCTCTGTGCGAGCAGTGCCATGGGCAGATGAGGCTGAGCAACAGCTTTCCAGGCTAGCTGTTTCTGCCTGCGAGCGATCTGCAGACGTTCGCATTTTGGGAGCAGGGCTGCCGGAGGCCCCCTACACGGACAACCTAAGGTACGTTTGAAGTTTGAGGTGGCAAGACAAGCAAGCAGCCCCAGTCTCTGTGCCTCTGTGCGAGCAGTGCCATGGGCAGATGAGGCTGAGCAACAGCTTTCCAGGCTAGCTGTTTCTGCCTGCGAGCGATCTGCAGACGTTCGCATTTTGGGAGCAGGGCTGCCGGAGGCCCCCTACACGGACAACCTAAGATACTTTTGAAGTTTGAGTGGGCAAGACAAGCAAGCAGCCCCAGTCTCTGTGCCTCTGTGCGAGCAGTGCCATGGGCAGATGAGGCTGAGCAACAGCTTTCCAGGCTAGCTCTTTCTGGCTGCCAGCTATCTGCAGACGTTCGCATTTTTGGAAGCAGGGCTGCCGGATGCTTCCTGCACGGACCACCTAAGATACGTTTGAAGTTTGAGGGGGCAAGACAAGCAAGCAGCCCCAGTTTCTGTGCCTTTGTGCGAGCAGTGACATGGGCAGATGAGGCTGAGCAACAGCTTTCCAGGCTAGCTCTTTCTGCCTGCAAGCTATCTGCAGACGTTCACATTTTCGGAGAAGGGCTGCCGGAGGCCACATTCACGGACCACCAAAGCTACATTTCAAGTTTGAGGTGGCAAGACAAGCAAGCAGCCCCAGTTTCTGTGCCTCTGTGCGAGCAGTGCCATGGGCAGATGAGGCTGAGCAACAGCTTTCCAGGCTAGCTCTTTCTGCCTGAGGGCTATCTGCAGACGTTCGCATTTTCAGAGAAGGGCTGCCGGAGTCGCCCTACACGGAGCACGTAAGATACCTATGAAGTGTCAGGAGGCAAGACAAGCAAGCAGCCTCAGTCTCTGTGCCTCTGTGCGAGCAGTGCGATGGGCAGATGAGGCTGAGCAACAGCTTTCCAGGCTAGCTCTTTCTGGCTGCCAGCTATCTACTGACGTTCGCATTTTCGGAGAAGGGCTGCTGGAGGCCCGATTCACGGACCACCAAAGCTACATTTGAAGTTTGAGTGGGCAAGACAAGCAAGCAGCCCCAGTCTCTGTGCCTCTGTGCGAGCAGTGCCATGGGCAGATGAGGCTGAGCAACAGCTTTCCAGGCTAGATCTTTCTGCCTGCAAGCTATCTGCAGACGTTCGCATTTTCAGAGCATGGCTGCCAGAGGCTCTCTGCACGGACTGCCAAAGATATGTTTGAAGTTTGAGGTGGCAAGACAAGCAAGTAGCCCCAGCCTCTGTGCCTCTGTGCGAGCAGTGCCATGAGCAGATGAGGCTGAGCAACAGCTTTCCAGGCTAGCTCTTTCTGGCTGCCAACTATCTGCAGATGTTCGCATTTTCGGAGAAGGGCTGTCGGAGGCCTCATTCACGGACCACCAAAGATACGTTTGAAGTTTGCGGGGGCAAGACAAGCAAGCAGCCCTAGTCTCTGTGCCTCTGTGCGAGCAGTGCCATGGGCAGATGAGGCTGAGCAACAGCTTTCCAGGCTAGCTCTTTCTGCCTGCGAGCTATCTGCAAATGTTCGTATTTTGGGAGCAGGGCTACCGGAGGCCCCAGGCACGGACCCCCAAAGATAAATTTGAAGTTTGAGGGGACAAGGAAAGCAAGCAGTCCCAGTCTCTGTGCCTCTGTGCAAGCAGTGCCATGGGCAGATGAGGCTGAGCAACAGCTTTCCAGGGTAGCTCTTTCTGCCTGCGAGCTATCTGCAGACGTTCGCATTTTGGGAGCATGGCTGCCGAAGGCCCCCTGCACAGACCACTTAAGCAATTTTTGAAGTGTCAGGAGGCAAGACATGCAAGCAGCCCCAGTCTCTGTGCCTCTGTGCGAGCAGTGCCATGGGCAGATGAGGCTGAGCAACAGCTTTCCAGGCTAGCTCTTTCTGGCTGCCAGCGATCTGCAGACGTTCGCATTTTGGGAGAAGGGCTGCCGGAGGCCCCCTACACGGACAACCTAAGGTACGTTTGAAGTTTGAGGTGGCAAGACAAGCAAGCAGCCCCAGTCTCTGTGCCTCTGTGCGAGCAGTGCCATGGGCAGATGAGGCTGAGCAACATCTTTCCAGGCTAGCTCTTTCTGCCTGCGAGCTATCTGCAGACGTTCGCATTTTCGGAGCAGGGCTGTCGGAGGCGCCCAGCACGGACCAACTAAGCTACGTTTGAAGTTTGAGGTGGCAAGACAAGCAAGCAGCCCTAGTCTCTGTGCCTTTGTGCGAGCAGTGCCATGGGCAGATGAGGCTGAGCAACAGCTTTCCAGGCTAGCTCTTTCTGCCTGCGAGCTATCTGCAGATGTTCACATTTTGGAAGCAGGGCTGCCGGAGGCTTCCTGCACGGACCACCTAAGCTACGTTTGAAGTTTGAGGGGGCAAGACAAGCAAGCAGCCCCAGTCTCTGTGCCTCTGTGCGAGCAGTGCCATGGGCAGATGAGGCTGAGCAACAACTTTCCAGGCTAGCTCTTTCTGGCTGCCAGCTATTTGCAGACGTTCGCATTTTCAGAGCAGGGCTGCCGGAGGCTCTCTGCACGGACTGCCATAGTTATGTTTGAAGTTTGAGGTGTCAAGAAAAGCAAGCAGCCCCAGTCTCAGTGCCTCTGTGCGAGTAGTGCCATGGGCAGATGAGGCTGAGCAACAGCTTTCCAGGCTAGCTCTTTCTGCCTGAGAGCTATCTGCAGACGTTCGCATTTTCGGAGAAGGGCTGCCGGAGGCCACATTCACGGACCACCAAAGCTACATTTCAAGTTTGAGGTGGCAAGACAAGCAAGCAGCCCCAGTTTCTGTGCCTCTGTGCGAGCAGTGCCATGGGCAGATGAGGCTGAGCAACAGCTTTCCAGGCTAGCTCTTTCTGCCTGAGAGCTATCTGCAGACGTTTGCATTTTCAGAGCATGGCTGCCGGAGACCACCTGCACGGACCACTTAAGCTATTTTTGAAGTGTCAGGAGACAAGACAAGCAAGCAGCCTCAGTCTCTGTGCCTCTGTGCGAGCAGTGTCATGGGCAGATGAGGCTGAGCAACAGCTTTCCAGGCTAGACCTTTCTGCCTGCGAGCTATCTGCAGACGTTCGCATTTTCGGAGCAGTGCTGCTGGAGGCCCCATGCACTGACCACCAAAGCTACATTTGATGTTTGACGTGGCAAGACAAGCAAGCAGCCCCAGTCTCTGTGCCTCTGTGCGAGCAGTGCCATGGGCAGATGAGGCTGAGCAACAGCTTTCCAGGCTAGCTCTTTCTGCCTGCGAGCTATCTGCAGACGTTCGCATTTTGGGAGCAGGGCTGTCTGAGGCGCCTGTCACGGCACAACTAAGCTACGTTTGAAGTTTTAGGTTGCAAGACAAGCAAGCAGCCCTAGTCTCTGTGCCTCTGTGCGAGCAGTGCCATGGGCAGATGAGGCTGAGCAACAGCTTTCCAGGCTAGCTCTTTCTGCCTGCGAGCTATCTGCAAATGTTCGTATTTTGGGAGCAGGGCTACCGGAGGACCCAGGCACGGACCCCCAAAGATACATTTGAAGTTTGAGGGGAAAAGGAAAGCAAGCAGTCCCAGTCTCTGTGCCTCTGTGCAAGCAGTGCCATGGGCAGATGAGGCTGAGCAACAGCTTTCCAGGGTAGCTCTTTCTGCCTGCGAGCTATCTGCAGACGTTCGCATTTTGGGAGCATGGCTGCCGAAGGCCCCCTGCACGGACCACTTAAGCAATTTTTGAAGTGTCAGGAGGCAAGACATGCAAGCAGCCCCAGTCTCTGTGCCTCTGTGCGAGCAGTGCCATGGGCAGATGAGGCTGAGCAACAGCTTTCCAGGCTAGCTCTTTATGGCTCGAGCAATCTGCAGACGTTCGCATTTTCAGAGCAGAGCTGCCGGAGGCTCTCTGCACGGACTGCCAAAGTTATGTTTGAAGTTTGAGGTGCCAAGACAAGCAAGCAGCCCCAGTCTCTGTGCCTCTGTGCGAGCAGTGCCATGGGCAGATGAGGCTGAGCAACAGCTTTCCAGGCTAGCTGTTTCTGCCTGCGAGCGATCTGCAGACGTTCGCATTTTCGGAGCAAGGCTGCCGGAGGCCCCCTACACGGACAACCTAAGGTACGTTTGAAGTTTGAGGTGGCAAGACAAGCAAGCAGCCCCAGTCTCTGTGCCTCTGTGCGAGCAGTGCCATGGGCAGATGAGGCTGAGCAACAGCTTTCCAGGCTAGCTCTTTCTGCCTGCGAGCTATCTGCAGACGTTCGCATTTTCGGAGCAGGGCTGTCGGAGGCGCCCAGCACGGACCAACTAAGCTACGTTTGAAGTTTGAGGTGGCAAGACAAGCAAGCAGCCCTAGTCTCTGTGCCTTTGTGCGAGCAGTGCCATGGGCAGATGAGGCTGAGCAACAGCTTTCCAGGCTAGCTCTTTCTGCCTGCGAGCTATCTGCAGATGTTCACATTTTGGAAGCAGGGCTGCCGGAGGCTTCCTGCACGGACCACCTAAGCTACGTTTGAAGTTTGAGGGGGCAAGACAAGCAAGCAGCCCCAGTCTCTGTGCCTCTGTGCGAGCAGTGCCATGGGCAGATGAGGCTGAGCAACAACTTTCCAGGCTAGCTATTTCTGCCTGCAAGCTATTTGCAGACGTTCGCATTTTCAGAGCAGGGCTGCCGGAGGCTCTCTGCACGGACTGCCATAGTTATGTTTGAAGTTTGAGGTGTCAAGAAAAGCAAGCAGCCCCAGTCTCTGTGCCTCTGTGCAAGCAGTGCCATGGGCAGATGAGGCTGAGCAACAGCTTTCCAGGCTAGCTATTTCTGCCTGCAAGCTATCTGCAGACGTTCGCATTTTCGGAGAAGGGCTGCCGGAGGCCCCATTCACGGACCACCAAAGCTACATTTCAAGTTTGAGGTGGCAAGACAAGCAAGCAGCCCCAGTTTCTGTGCCTCTGTGCGAGCAGTGCCATGGGCAGATGAGGCTGAGCAACAGCTTTCCAGGCTAGCTCTTTCTGCCTGAGAGCTATCTGCAGACGTTTGCATTTTCAGAGCATGGCTGCCGGAGACCACCTGCACGGACCACTTAAGCTATTTTTGAAGTGTCAGGAGACAAGACAAGCAAGCAACCTCAGTCTCTGTGCCTCTGTGCGAGCAGTGCCATGGGCAGATGAGGCTGAGCAACAGCTTTCCAGGCTAGACCTTTCTGCCTGCGAGCTATCTGCAGACGTTCGCATTTTCGGAGCAGTGCTGCTGGAGGCCCCATGCACTGACCACCAAAGATACATTTGATGTTTGACGTGGCAAGACAAGCAAGCAGCCTCAGTCTCTGTGCCTCTGTGCGAGCAGTGCCATGGGCAGATGAGGCTGAGCAACAGCTTTCCAGGCTAGCTCTTTCTGCCTGCGAGCTATCTGCAGACGTTCGCATTTTGGGAGCAGGGCTGTCTGAGGCGCCTGTCACGGAACAACTAAGCTACTTTTGAAGTTTGAGGTTGCAAGACAAGCAAGCAGCCCTAGTCTCTGTGCCTCTGTGCGAGCAGTGCCATGGGCAGATGAGGCTGAGGAACAGCTTTCCAGGCTAGCTTTTTCTGCCTGCGAGCTATCTGCAGACGTTCGCATTTTCGAAGCATGGCTGCCGGAGGCGCCCTACACGGACCACCTAAGATACGTTTGAAGTCTGAAGTGGCAAGACAAGGAAGCTGCACCAGTCTCTGTGCCTCTGTGCGAGCAGTGCCATGGGCAGATGAGGCTGAGCAACAGCTTTCCAGGCTAGAACTTTCTGCCTGCGAGCTATCTGCAGACGTTCGCATTTTCAGAGCAGGGCTGCCAGAGGGTCTCTGCACGGACTGCCAAACATATGTTTGAAGTTTGAGGGGGCAAGACAAGCAAGTAGCCCCAGCCTCTGTGCCTCTGTGCGAGCAGTGCCATGGGCAGATGAGGCTGAGCAACAGCTTTCCAGGCTAGCTCTTTCTGGTTGCCAACTATCTGCAGATGTTTGCATTTTGGGAGAAGGGCTGCCGGAGTCGCCATTCACGGACCACCTAAGATACGTTTGAAGTTGGAGGGGGCAAGACAAGCAAGCAGCCCCAGTCTCTGTGCCTCTGTGCGAGCAGTGCCATGGGCAAATGAGGCTGAGCATCAGCTTTACAGGCTAGCTATTTCTGCCTGCGAGCGATCTGCAGATGTTCGCATTTTCGGAGCAGGTCTGCCGAAGGCCCCCAGCACGGACCACTTAAGCAATTTTTGAAGTGTCAGGAGGCAAGACAAGCAAGCAGCCCCAGACTCTGTGCCTCTGTGCGAGCAGTGCCATGGGCAGATGAGGCTGAGCAACAGCTTTCCAGGATAGACCTTTCTGCCTGCGAGCTATCTGCAGACATTCGCATTTTCGGAGAAGGGCTGCTGGAGGCCCCATGCACTGACCACCAAAGCTACATTTGAAGTTTGAGGTGGCAAGACAAGCAAGCAGCCCCAGTCTCTGTGCCTCTGTGCGAGCAGTGCCATGGGCAGATGAGGCTGAGCCACAGCTTTCCA
Organism: Opisthocomus hoazin; assembly: GCF_030867145.1. NCBI lineage: Eukaryota > Metazoa > Chordata > Aves > Opisthocomiformes > Opisthocomidae > Opisthocomus > Opisthocomus hoazin. The sequence goes on from NC_134429.1 coordinate 8,468,592, forward strand.
GGCTGGCTCTTTCTGGCTGCCAGCTATCTGCAGATATTCACATTTTGGGAGCAGGGCTGCCGGAGGCGCCCCACATGGACCACCTAAGCTACGTTTGAAGTTTGAGGGGGCAAGACAAGCAAGTAGCCCTAGTCTCTGTGCCTCTGTGCGAGCAGTGCCATGGGCAGATGAGGCTGAGCAACAGCTTTCCAGGCTAGCTCTTTCTGGCTGCCAGCTATCTGCAGATATTCACATTTTGGGAGCAGGGCTGCCGGAGGCGCCCCACACGGACCACCTAAGCTACATTTGAAGTTTGAGGGGGCAAGACAAGCAAGCAGCCCCAGTCTCTGTGCCTCTGTGCGAGCAGTGCCATGGGCAGATGAGGCTGAGCAACAGCTTTCCAGGCTAGCTCTTTCTGCCTGCGAGCTATCTGCAGACGTTCGCATTTTGGGAGCAGGGCTGTCTGAGGCGCCTGTCACGGAACAACTAAGCTACTTTTGAAGTTTGAGGTTGCAAGACAAGCAAGCAGCCCTAGTCTCTGTGCCTCTGTGCGAGCAGTGCCATGGGCAGATGAGGCTGAGGAACAGCTTTCCAGGCTAGCTTTTTCTGCCTGCGAGCTATCTGCAGACGTTCGCATTTTCGAAGCATGGCTGCCGGAGGCGCCCTACACGGACCACCTAAGATACGTTTGAAGTCTGAAGTGGCAAGACAAGGAAGCAGCACCAGTCTCTGTGCCTCTGTGCGAGCAGTGCCATGGGCAGATGAGGCTGAGCAACAGCTTTCCAGGCTAGAACTTTCTGCCTGCGAGCTATCTGCAGACGTTCGCCTTTTCAGAGCAGGGCTGCCAGAGGCTCTCTGCACGGACTGCCAAAGATATGTTTGAAGTTTGAGGGGGCAAGACAAGCAAGTAGCCCCAGCCTCTGTGCCTCTGTGCGAGCAGTGCCATGGGCAGATGAGGCTGAGCAACAGCTTTCCAGGCTAGCTCTTTCTGGTTGCCAACTATCTGCAGATGTTTGCATTTTGGGAGAAGGGCTGCCGGAGTCGCCATTCACGGACCACCTAAGCTACGTTTGAAGTTGGAGGGGGCAAGACAAGCAAGCAGCCCCAGTCTCTGTGCCTCTGTGCGAGCAGTGCCATGGGAAAATGAGGCTGAGCATCAGCTTTACAGGCTAGCTATTTCTGCCTGCGAGCGATCTGCAGATGTTCGCATTTTCGGAGCAGGGCTGCCGAAGGCCCCCTGCACGGACCACTTAAGCAATTTTTGAAGTGTCAGGAGGCAAGACAAGCAAGCAGCCCCAGACTCTGTGCCTCTGTGCGAGCAGTGCCATGGGCAGATGAGGCTGAGCAACAGCTTTCCAGGCTAGCTATTTCTGCCTGCAAACTATCTGCAGACGTTAGCATTTTCAGAGCAGGGCTGCCGAAAGCGCCCTACACGGACCACCAAAGTTACGTTTGAAGTTTGAGGTGGCAACACAAGCAAGCAGCCCTAGTCTCTGTGCCTCTGTGCGAGCAGTGCCATGGGCAGATGAGGCTGAGCAACAGCTTTCCAGGCTAGCTCTTTCTGGCTGCCAACTATATGCAGATGTTCGCATTTTGGGAGCAGGTCTGCCGAAGGCCCCCAGCACGGACCACTTAAGCAATTTTTGAAGTGTCAGGAGGCAAGACAAGCAAGCAGCCCCAGTCTCTGTGCCTCTGTGCGAGCAGTGCCATGGGCAGATGAGGCTGAGCAACAGCTTTCCAGGATAGACCTTTCTGCCTGCGAGCTATCTGCAGACATTCGCATTTTCGGAGAAGGGCTGCTGGAGGCCCCATGCACTGACCACCAAAGCTACATTTGAATTTTGAGGTGGCAAGACAAGCAAGCAGCCCCAGTCTCTGTGCCTCTGTGCGAGCAGTGCCATGGGCAGATGAGGCTGAGCAACAGCTTTCCAGGCTGGCTCTTTCTGGCTGCCAGCTATCTGCAGATATTCACATTTTGGGAGCAGGGCTGCCGGAGGCGCCCCACACGGACCACCTAAGATACGTTTGAAGTTTGAGGGGGCAAGACAAGCAAGTAGCCCCAGTCTCTGTGCCTCTGTGCGAGCAGTGCCATGGGCAGATGAGGCTGAGCAACAGCTTTCCAGGCTAGCTCTTTCTGGCTGCCAGCTATCTGCAGATATTCACATTTTGGGAGCAGGGCTGCCGGAGGCGCCCCACACGGACCACCTAAGCTACATTTGAAGTTTGAGGGGGCAAGACAAGCAAGCAGCCCCAGTCTCTGTGCCTCTGTGCGAGCAGTGCCATGGGCAGATGAGGCTGAGCAACAGCTTTCCAGGCTGGCTCTTTCTGGCTGCCAGCTATCTGCAGACATTCGCATTTTCGGAGAAGGGCTGCTGGAGGCCCCATGCACTGACCACCAAAGCTACATTTGAAGTTTGAGGTGGCAAGACAAGCAAGCAGCCCCAGTCTCTGTGCCTCTGTGCGAGCAGTGGCATGGGCAGATGAGGCTGAGCAACAGCTTTCCAGGCTGGCTCTTTCTGGCTGCCAGCTCTCTGCAGATATTCACATTTTGGGAGCAGGGCTGCCGGAGGCGCCCCACACGGACCACCTAAGCTACGTTTGAAGTTTGAGGAGGCAAGACAAGCAAGCAGCCCCAGTCTCTGTGCCTCTGTGCGAGCAGTGCCGTGGGCAGATGAGGCTGAGCAACAGCTTTCCAGGCTAGAACATTCTGCCTGCAAGCTATCTGCAGACGTTCGCATTTTCAGAGCATGGCTGCCAGACGCTCTCTGCACGGACTGCCAAAGATACGTTTGAAGATTGAGGGGGCAAGACAAGCAAGTAGCCCCAGCCTCTGTGCCTCTGTGCGAGCAGTGCCATGGGCAGATGAGCCTGAGCAACAGCTTTCCAGGCTAGCTCTTTCTGGCTGCCAACTATCTGCAGATGTTCGCATTTTGGGAGAAGGGCTGCCGGAGTCCCCATTCACGGACCACCAAAGCTATGTTTGAAGTTGGAGGGGGCAAGACAAGCAAGCAGCCCCAGTCTCTGTGCCTCTGTGCGAGCAGTGCCATGGGCAGATGAGGCTGAGCAACAGCTTTCCAGGCTAGCTCTTTCTGCCTGCGAGCTACCTGCAGATGTTCGCATTTTGGGAGCAGGGCTACCGTAGGCCCCAGGCATGGACCATCTAAGCTACGTTTGAAGTTTGAGTGAGGAAGACAAGCAAGCAGCCCCAGTTTCTGTGCCTCTGTGCGAGCAGTGCCATGGGAAAATGAGGCTGAGCATCAGCTTTACAGGCTAGCTATTTCTGCCTGCGAGCGGTCTGCTGACGTTCGCATTTTCGGAGCAGGGCTGCCGATGGCCCCATGGACGGACCCCCAAAGATACATTTGAAGTTTGAGGGGACAAGACAAGCAAGCAGTCCCAGTCTCTGTGCCTCTGTGCGAGCAGTGCCATGGGCAGATGAGGCTGAGCAACAGCTTTCCAGGCTAGATCTTTCTGGCTGCAGCTATCTGCTGACGTTCGCATTTTCGGAGAAGGGCTGCCGGAGGCCCCATTCACGGACCACCAAAGATACATTTGAAGTTTGAGGGGGCAAGACAAGCAAGCAGCCCCAGTCTCTGTGCCTCTGTGCGAGCAGTGCCATGGGAAGATGAGGCTGAGCAACAGCTTTCCAGGCTAGGTTTTTCTGCCTGCGAGCTATCTGCAGACGTTGGCATTTTCGGAGCAGGGCTGCCGATCTCCCCATGCACGGACACCCAAAAATACATTTGAAGTTTGAGGGGACAAGACAAGTAAGCAGTCACAGTCTCTGTGCCTCTGTGCGAGCAGTGCCATGGGCAGATGAGGCTGAGCAACAGCTTTCCAGGCTAGCTCTTTCTGGCTGCCAACTATATGCAGATGTTCGCATTTTGGGAGAAGGGCTACCGGAGGCCCCAGGCACGGACCACCTAAGCTACGTTTGAAGTTTGAGGTAGGAAGACAAGCAAGCAGCCCCAGTTTCTGTGCCTCTGTGCGAGCAGTGCCATGGGCAGATGAGGCTGAGCAACAGCTTTCCAGGCTAGACCTTACTGCCTGCGAGCTATCTGCAGACGTTCGCATTTTCGGAGCAGGGCTGCTGGAGGCCCCATGCACTGACCACCAAAGCTACATTTGAAGTTTGAGGTGGCAAGACAAGCAAGCAGCCTCAGTCTCTGTGCCTCTGTGCGAGCAGTGCCATGGGCAGATGAGGCTGAGCAACAGCTTTCCAGGCTGGCTCTTTCTGGCTGCCAGCTATCTGCAGATATTCACATTTTGGGAGCAGGGCTGCCGGAGGCGCCCCACACGGACCACCTAAGCTACGTTTGAAGTTGGAGGGGGCAAGACAAGCAAGCAGCCCCAGTCTCTGTGCCTCTGTGCGAGCAGTGCCGTGGGCAGATGAGGCTGAGCAACAGCTTTCCAGGCTAGAACATTCTGCCTGCAAGCTATGTGCAGACGTTCGCATTTTCAGAGCATGGCTGCCAGACGCTCTCTGCACGGACTGCCAAAGATACGTTTGAAGATTGAGGGGGCAAGACAAGCAAGTAGCCCCAGCCTCTGTGCCTCTGTGCGAGCAGTGCCATGGGCAGATGAGCCTGAGCAACAGCTTTCCAGGCTAGCTCTTTCTGGCTGCCAACTATCTGCAGATGTTCGCATTTTGGGAGAAGGGCTGCCGGAGTCCCCATTCACGGACCACCAAAGCTATGTTTGAAGTTGGAGGGGGCAAGACAAGCAAGCAGCCCCAGTCTCTGTGCCTCTGTGCGAGCAGTGCCATGGGCAGATGAGGCTGAGCAACAGCTTTCCAGGCTAGCTCTTTCTGCCTGCGAGCTATCTGCAGACGTTCGCATTTTGGGAGCAGGGCTGTCTGAGGCGCCTGTCACGGAACAAGTAAGCTACTTTTGAAGTTTGAGGTTGCAAGACAAGCAAGCAGCCCTAGTCTCTGTGCCTCTGTGCGAGCAGTGCCATGGGCAGATGAGGCTGAGGAACAGCTTTCCAGGCTAGCTTTTTCTGCCTGCGAGCTATCTGCAGACGTTCGCATTTTCGAAGCATGGCTGCCGGAGGCGCCCTACACGGACCACCTAAGATACGTTTGAAGTCTGAAGTGGCAAGACAAGGAAGCAGCACCAGTCTCTGTGCCTCTGTGCGAGCAGTGCCATGGGCAGATGAGGCTGAGCAACAGCTTTCCAGGCTAGAACTTTCTGCCTGCGAGCTATCTGCAGACGTTCGCATTTTCAGAGCAGGGCTGCCAGAGGCTCTCTGCACGGACTGCCAAACATATGTTTGAAGTTTGAGGGGGCAAGACAAGCAAGTAGCCCCAGCCTCTGTGCCTCTGTGCGAGCAGTGCCATGGGCAGATGAGGCTGAGCAACAGCTTTCCAGGCTAGCTCTTTCTGGTTGACAACTATCTGCAGATGTTTGCATTTTGGGAGAAGGGCTGCCGGAGTCGCCATTCACGGACCACCTAAGCTACGTTTGAAGTTGGAGGGGGCAAGACAAGCAAGCAGCCCCAGTCTCTGTGCCTCTGTGCGAGCAGTGCCATGGGAAAATTAGGCTGAGCATCAGCTTTACAGGCTAGCTATTTCTGCCTGCGAGCGATCTGCAGATGTTCGCATTTTCGGAGCAGGGCTGCCGAAGGCCCCCTGCACGGACCACTTAAGCAATTTTTGAAGTGTCAGGAGGCAAGACAAGCAAGCAGCCCCAGACTCTGTGCCTCTGTGCGAGCAGTGCCATGGGCAGATGAGGCTGAGCAACAGCTTTCCAGGCTAGCTATTTCTGCCTGCAAACTATCTGCAGACGTTAGCATTTTCAGAGCAGGGCTGCCGAAGGCGCCCTACACGGACCACCAAAGCTACGTTTGAAGTTTGAGGTGGCAACACAATCAAGCAGCCCTAGTCTCTGTGCCTCTGTGCGAGCAGTGCCATGGGCAGATGAGGCTGAGCAACAGCTTTCCAGGCTAGCTCTTTCTGGCTGCCAACTATATGCAGATGTTCGCATTTTGGGAGCAGGTCTGCCGAAGGCCCCCAGCACGGACCACTTAAGCAATTTTTGAAGTGTCAGGAGGCAAGACAAGCAAGCAGCCCCAGACTCTGTGCCTCTGTGCGAGCAGTGCCATGGGCAGATGAGGCTGAGCAACAGCTTTCCAGGATAGACCTTTCTGCCTGCGAGCTATCTGCAGACATTCGCATTTTCGGAGAAGGGCTGCTGGAGGCCCCATGCACTGACCACCAAAGCTACATTTGAAGTTTGAGGTGGCAAGACAAGCAAGCAGCCCCAGTCTCTGTGCCTCTGTGCGAGCAGTGCCATGGGCAGATGAGGCTGAGCCACAGCTTTCCAGACTGGCTCTTTCTGGCTGCCAGCTATCTGCAGATATTCACATTTTGGGAGCAGGGCTGCCGGAGGCGCCCCACACGGACCACCTAAGCTACGTTTGAAGTTTGAGGGGGCAAGACAAGCAAGTAGCCCTAGTCTCTGTGCCTCTGTGCGAGCAGTGCCATGGGCAGATGAGGCTGAGCAACAGCTTTCCAGGCTAGCTCTTTCTGGCTGCCAGCTATCTGCAGATATTCACATTTTGGGAGCAGGGCTGCCGGAGGCGCCCCACACGGACCACCTAAGCTACATTTGAAGTTTGAGGGGGCAAGACAAGCAAGCAGCCCCTGTCTCTGTGCCTCTGTGCGAGCAGTGCCATGGGCAGATGAGGCTGAGCAACAGCTTTCCAGGCTGGCTCTTTCTGGCTGCCAGCTATCTGCAGACATTCGCATTTTCGGAGAAGGGCTGCTGGAGGCCCCATGCACTGACCACCAAAGCTACATTTGAAGTTTGAGGTGGCAAGACAAGCAAGCAGCCCCAGTCTCTGTGCCTCTGTGCGAGCAGTGGCATGGGCAGATGAGGCTGAGCAACAGCTTTCCAGGCTGGCTCTTTCTGGCTGCCAGCTATCTGCAGATATTCACATTTTGGGAGCAGGGCTGCCGGAGGCGCCCCACACGGACCACCTAAGCTACGTTTGAAGTTTGAGGAGGCAAGACAAGCAAGCAGCCCCAGTCTCTGTGCCTCTGTGCGAGCAGTGCCGTGGGCAGATGAGGCTGAGCAACAGCTTTCCAGGCTAGAACATTCTGCCTGCAAGCTATCTGCAGACGTTCGCATTTTCAGAGCATGGCTGCCAGACGCTCTCTGCACGGACTGCCAAAGATACGTTTGAAGATTGAGGGGGCAAGACAAGCAAGTAGCCCCAGCCTCTGTGCCTCTGTGCGAGCAGTGCCATGGGCAGATGAGCCTGAGCAACAGCTTTCCAGGCTAGCTCTTTCTGGCTGCCAACTATCTGCAGATGTTCGCATTTTGGGAGAAGGGCTGCCGGAGTCCCCATTCACGGACCACCAAAGCTATGTTTGAAGTTGGAGGGGGCAAGACAAGCAAGCAGCCCCAGTTTCTGTGCCTCTGTGCGAGCAGTGCCATGGGAAAATGAGGCTGAGCATCAGCTTTACAGGCTAACTATTTCTGCCTGCGAGCGATCTGCTGACGTTCGCATTTTCGGAGCAGGGCTGCCGATGGCCCCATGGACGGACCCCCAAAGATACATTTGAAGTTTGAGGGGACAAGACAAGCAAGCAGTCCCAGTCTCTGTGCCTCTGTGCGAGCAGTGCCATGGGCAGATGAGGCTGAGCAACAGCTTTCCAGGCTAGATCTTTCTGGCTGCAGCTATCTGCTGACGTTCGCATTTTCGGAGAAGGGCTGCCGGAGGCCCCATTCACGGACCACCAAAGCTACATTTGAAGTTTGAGGGGGCAAGACAAGCAAGCAGCCCCAGTCTCTGTGCCTCTGTGCGAGCAGTGCCATGGGAAGATGAGGCTGAGCAACAGCTTTCCAGGCTAGGTTTTTCTGCCTGCGAGCTATCTGCAGACGTTGGCATTTTCGGAGCAGGGCTGCCGATCTCCCCATGCACGGACACCCAAAAATACATTTGAAGTTTGAGGGGACAAGACAAGTAAGCAGTCACAGTCTCTGTGCCTCTGTGCGAGCAGTGCCATGGGCAGATGAGGCTGAGCAACAGCTTTCCAGGCTAGCTCTTTCTGGCTGCCAACTATATGCAGATGTTCGCATTTTGGGAGAAGGGCTACCGGAGGCCCCAGGCACGGACCACCTAAGCTACGTTTGAAGTTTGAGGTAGGAAGACAAGCAAGCAGCCCCAGTTTCTGTGCCTCTGTGCGAGCAGTGCCATGGGCAGATGAGGCTGAGCAACAGCTTTCCAGGCTAGACCTTACTGCCTGCGAGCTATCTGCAGACGTTCGCATTTTCGGAGCAGGGCTGCTGGAGGCCCCATGCACTGACCACCAAAGCTACATTTGAAGTTTGAGGTGGCAAGACAAGCAAGCAGCCTCAGTCTCTGTGCCTCTGTGCGAGCAGTGCCATGGGCAGATGAGGCTGAGCAACAGCTTTCCAGGCTGGCTCTTTCTGGCTGCCAGCTATCTGCAGATATTCACATTTTGGGAGCAGGGCTGCCGGAGGCGCCCCACACGGACCACCTAAGCTACGTTTGAAGTTGGAGGGGGCAAGACAAGCAAGCAGCCCCAGTCTCTGTGCCTCTGTGCGAGCAGTGCCGTGGGCAGATGAGGCTGAGCAACAGCTTTCCAGACTAGAACATTCTGCCTGCAAGCTATGTGCAGACGTTCGCATTTTCAGAGCATGGCTGCCAGACGCTCTCTGCACGGACTGCCAAAGATACGTTTGAAGATTGAGGGGGCAAGACAAGCAAGTAGCCCCAGCCTCTGTGCCTCTGTGCGAGCAGTGCCATGGGCAGATGAGCCTGAGCAACAGCTTTCCAGGCTAGCTCTTTCTGGCTGCAAACTATCTGCAGATGTTCGCATTTTGGGAGAAGGGCTGCCGGAGTCCCCATTCACGGACCACCAAAGCTATGTTTGAAGTTGGAGGGGGCAAGACAAGCAAGCAGCCCCAGTCTCTGTGCCTCTGTGCGAGCAGTGCCATGGGCAGATGAGGCTGAGCAACAGCTTTCCAGGCTAGCTCTTTCTGCCTGCGAGCTACCTGCAGATGTTCGCATTTTGGGAGCAGGGCTACCGTAGGCCCCAGGCATGGACCATCTAAGCTACGTTTGAAGTTTGAGTGAGGAAGACAAGCAAGCAGCCCCAGTTTCTGTGCCTCTGTGCGAGCAGTGCCATGGGAAAATGAGGCTGAGCATCAGCTTTACAGGCTAGCTATTTCTGCCTGCGAGCGATCTGCTGACGTTCGCATTTTCGGAGCAGGGCTGCCGATGGCCCCATGGACGGACCCCCAAAGATACATTTGAAGTTTGAGGGGACAAGACAAGCAAGCAGTCCCAGTCTCTGTGCCTCTGTGCGAGCAGTGCCATGGGCAGATGAGGCTGAGCAAAAGCTTTCCAGGCTAGATCTTTCTGGCTGCAGCTATCTGCTGACGTTCGCATTTTCGGAGAAGGGCTGCCGGAGGCCCCATTCACGGACCACCAAAGCTACATTTGAAGTTTGAGGGGGCAAGACAAGCAAGCAGCCCCAGTCTCTGTGCCTCTGTGCGAGCAGTGCCATGGGAAGATGAGGCTGAGCAACAGCTTTCCAGGCTAGGTTTTTCTGCCTGCGAGCTATCTGCAGACGTTGGCATTTTCGGAGCAGGGCTGCCGATCTCCCCATGCACGGACACCCAAAAATACATTTGAAGTTTGAGGGGACAAGACAAGTAAGCAGTCACAGTCTCTGTGCCTCTGTGCGAGCAGTGCCATGGGCAGATGAGGCTGAGCAACAGCTTTCCAGGCTAGCTCTTTCTGGCTGCCAACTATATGCAGATGTTCGCATTTTGGGAGAAGGGCTACCGGAGGCCCCAGGCACGGACCACCTAAGCTACGTTTGAAGTTTGAGGTAGGAAGACAAGCAAGCAGCCCCAGTTTCTGTGCCTCTGTGCGAGCAGTGCCATGGGCAGATGAGGCTGAGCAACAGCTTTCCAGGCTAGACCTTACTGCCTGCGAGCTATCTGCAGACGTTCGCATTTTCGGAGCAGGGCTGCTGGAGGCCCCATGCACTGACCACCAAAGCTACGTTTGAAGTTTGAGGTGGCAAGACAAGCAAGCAGCCTCAGTCTCTGTGCCTCTGTGCGAGCAGTGCCATGGGCAGATGAGGCTGAGCAACAGCTTTCCAGGCTGGCTCTTTCTGGCTGCCAGCTATCTGCAGATATTCACATTTTGGGAGCAGGGCTGCCGGAGGCGCCCCACACGGACCACCTAAGCTACGTTTGAAGTTGGAGGGGGCAAGACAAGCAAGCAGCCCCAGTCTCTGTGCCTCTGTGCGAGCAGTGCCGTGGGCAGATGAGGCTGAGCAACAGCTTTCCAGGCTAGAACATTCTGCCTGCAAGCTATGTGCAGACGTTCGCATTTTCAGAGCATGGCTGCCGAAGGCCCCCTGCACGGACCACTTAAGCAAATTTTGAAGTGTCAGGAGGCAAGACAAGCAAGCAGCCCCAGTCTCTGTGCCTCTGTGCGAGCAGTGCCATGGGCAGATGAGGCTGAGCAACAGCTTTCCAGGATAGCTCTTTCTGGCTGCCAACTATATGCAGATGTTCGCATTTTGGGAGAAGGGCTACCGGAGGCCCCAGGCACGGACCACCTAAGCTACGTTTGAAGTTTGAGGGAGGAAGACAAGCAAGCATCCCCAGTTTCTGTGCCTCTGTGCGAGCAGTGCCATGGGCAGATGAGGCTGAGCAACAGCTTTCCAGGCTAGCTCTTTCTGGCTGCGAGCTATCTGCAGACGTTCGCATTTTCGGAGCAGGTCTGCCGGAGGCCCCATTCACGGACCACCTAAGATACGTTTGAAGTTTGAGGTGGCAAGACAAGCAAGCAGCCCCAGACTCTGTGCCTCTGTGCGAGCAGTGCCATGGGCAGATGAGGCTGAGCAACAGCTTTCCAGGTTAGCTCTTTCTGGCTCGAGCTATCTGCAGACGTTCGCATTTTCAGAGCAGGGCTGCCGGAGGCTCTCTGCACGGACTGCCAAATTTATGTTTGAAGTTTGAGGTGCCAAGACAAGCAAGCAGCCCCAGTCTCTGTGCCTCTGTGCGAGCAGTGCCATGGGCAGATGAGGCTGAGCAACAGTTTTCCAGGCTAGCTCTTTCTGGCTGCGAGCTATCTGCAGACGTTCGCATTTTCGGAGAAGGGCTTCCGGAGGCCCCATTCACGGACCACCTAAAATACGTTTGAAGTTTGAGGGGGCAAGACAAGCAAGCAGCCCCAGTCTCTGTGCATCTGTGCGAGCAATGCCATGGGCAGATGAGGCTGAGAAACAGCTTTCCAGGCTAGCTCTTTCTGCCTGCGAGCTATCTGCAGATGTTCACATTTTGGGAGCAGGGCTACCGGAGGCCCCAGGCACGGACCACCTAAGCTACGTTTGAAGTTTGAGGGAGGAAGACAAGCAATCAGCCCCAGTTTCTGTGCCTCTGTGCGAGCAGTGCCATGGGAAAATGAGGCTGAGCATCAGCTTTACAGGCTAGCTCTTTCTGCCTGCGAGCTATCTGCAGACGTTCGCATTTTCGGAGCATGGCTGCCGAAGGCCCCCTGCACGAACCACTTAAGCAATTTTTGAAGTGTCAGGAGGCAAGACAAGAAAGCAGCCCCAGTCTCTGTGCCTCTGTGCGAGCAGTGCCATGGGCAGATGAGGCTGAGCAACAGCTTTCCAGGCTGGCTCTTTCTGTCTGCCAGCTATCTGCAGACGTTCGCATTTTCGGAGAAGGGCTGCCGGAGGCCCCATTCATGGACCACCTAAAATACGTTTGAAGTTTGAGGTGGCAAGACAAGCAAGCAGCCCCAGTCTCTGTGCCTCTGTGCGAGCAGTGCCATGGGCAGATGAGGCTGAGCAACAGCTTTCCAGGCTAGCTCTTTCTGCCTGAGAGCTATCTGCAGACGTTAGCATTTTCAGAGCATGGCTGCCGGAGACCACCTGCAAGGACCACTTAAGCTAGTTTTGAAGTGTCAGGAGGCAAGACAAGCAAGCAGCCTCAGTGTCTGTGCCTCTGTGCGAGCAGTGCCATGGGCAGATGAGGCTGAGCAACAGCTTTCCAGGCTAGCTCTTTCTGCCTGCGAGCTATCTGCAGATGTTCGCATTTTCAGAGCATGGCTGCCGATGGCCCCATGCACGGACCCCCAAAGATACATTTGAAGTTTGAGGTGGCAAGACAAGGAAGCAGTTCCATTCTCTGTGCCTCTGTGCGAGCAGTGCCATGGGCAGATGAGGCTGAGCAATAGCTTTCCAGGCTAGATCTTTCTGGCTGCCAACTATCTGCATATGTTCGCATTTTCGGAGAATGGCTGCCGGAGGCCCCATTCACGGACAACCAAAGCTACATTTGAAGTTTGAGGTGGCAAGACAAGCAAGCAGCCCCAGTCTCTGTGCCTCTGTGCGAGCAGTGCCATGGGCAGATGAGGCTGAGCAACAGATTTCCAGGCTAGCTTTTTCTGCCTGCGAGCTATCTGCAGATGTTCGCATTTTGGGAGCAGGGCTACCGGAGGCCCTAGGCACGGACCACCTAAGCTACGTTTGAAGTTTGAGGGAGCAAGACAAGCAAGCAGCCCCAGTCTCTGTGCCTCTGTGCGAGCAGTGCCGTGGGCAGATGAGGCTGAGCAACAGCTTTCCAGGCTAGAACATTCTGCCTGCAAGCTATCTGCAGACGTTCGCATTTTCAGAGCATGGCTGCCAGAGGCTCTCTGCACGGACTGCCAAAGATATGTTTGAAGTTTGAGGGGGCAAGACAAGCAAGTAGCCCCAGCCTCTGTGCCTCTGTGCGAGCAGTGCCATGGGCAGATGAGGCTGAGCAACAGCTTTCCAGGCTATGTTTTTCTGGCTGCCAACTATCTGCATATGTGCGCATTTTCGGAGAAGGGCTGCCGGAGTCCCCATTCACGGACCACCAAAGATACATTTGAAGTTTGAGGGGGCAATACAAGCAAGCAGCCCCAGTCTCTGTGCCTCTGTGCGAGCAGTGCCATGGGCAGATGAGGCTGAGCAACAGCTTTCCAGGCTAGCTTTTTCTGCCTGCGAGCTATCTGCAGATGTTCGCATTTTGGAAGCAGGGCTACCGGAGGCCCCAGGCACGGACCACCTAAGCTACGTTTGAAGTTTGAGTGAGGAAGACAAGCAAGCAGCCCCAGTTTCTGTGCCTCTGTGCGAGCAGTGCCATGGGAAAATGAGGCTGAGCATCAGCTTTACAGGCTAGCTATTTCTGCCTGCGAGCGATCTGCAGACGTTCGCATTTTCGGAGCATGGCTGCCGAAGGCCCCCTGCACGGACCACTTAAGCAATTTTTGAAGTGTCAGGAGGCAAGACAAGCAAGCAGCCCCAGACTCTGTGCCTCTGTGCGAGCAGTGCCATGGGCAGATGAGGCTGAGCAACAGCTTTCCAGGCTAGCTCTTTCTGCCTGCAAACTATCTGCAGACGTTAGCATTTTCAGAGCAGGGCTGCCGAATGCGCCCTACACGGACCACCAAAGCTACGTTTGAAGTTTGAGGAAGCAAGACAAGCAAGCAGCCCCAGTCTCTGTGCCTCTCTGCGAGCAGTGCCATGGGCAGATGAGGATGAGCAACAGCTTTCCAGGCTAGCTCTTTCTGGCTGCCAGCTATCTGCAGACGTTCGCATTTTCGGAGAAGGGCTGCCGGACGCCCCATTCACGGACCACCTAAGATACGTTTGAAGTTTGAGGTGGCAAGACAAGCAAGCAGCCCCAGTCTCTGTGCATCTGTGCGAGCAATGCCATGGGCAGATGAGGCTGAGCAACAGCTTTCCAGGCTAGCTCTTTCTGCCTGCAAGCTATCTGCAGATGTTCACATTTTGGGAGCAAGGCTGCCGGAGGCTTTCTGCACGGACAACCTAAGATACGTTTGAAGTTTGAGGGAGCAAGACAAGCAAGTAGCCCCAGTCTCTGTGCCTCTGTGCGAGCAGTGCCATGGGCAGATGAGGCTGAGCAACAGCTTTCCAGGCTAGCTCTTTCTGCCTGAGAGCTATCTGCAGACGTTAGCATTTTCAGAGCATGGCTGCCGGAGACCACCTGCAAGGACCACTTAAGCTATTTTTGAAGTGTCAGGAGGCAAGACAAGCAAGCAGCCTCAGTGTCTGTGCCTCTGTGCGAGCAGTGCCATGGGCAGATGAGGCTGAGCAACAGCTTTCCAGGCTAGACCTTTCTGCCTGCGAGCTATCTGCAGACGTTCGCATTTTTGGAGCAGGGCTGCTGGAGGCCCCATGCACTGACCACCAAAGCTACATTTGAAGTTTGAGGTGGCAAGACAAGCAAGCAGCCCCAGTCTCTGTGCCTCTGTGCGAGCAGTGCCATGGGCAGATGAGGCTGAGCAACAGCTTTCCAGGCTGGCTATTTCTGGCTGCCAGCTATCTGCAGATATTCACATTTTGGGAGCAGGGCTGCCGGAGGCGCCCCACACGGACCACCTAAGCTACGTTTGAAGTTTGAGGGAGCAAGACAAGCAAGCAGCCCCAGTCTCTGTGCCTCTGTGCGAGCAGTGCCATGGGCAGATGAGGCTGAGCAACAGCTTTCCAGGCTAGCTCTTTGTGCCTGCGAGCTATCTGCAGATGTTCGCATTTTGGGAGCAGGGCTACCGGAGGCCCTAGGCACGGACCACCTAAGCTACGTTTGAAGTTTGAGGGAGCAAGACAAGCAAGCAGCCCCAGTCTCTGTGCCTCTGTGCGAGCAGTGCCGTGGGCAGATGAGGCTGAGCAACAGCTTTCCAGGCTAGAACATTCTGCCTGCAAGCTATCTGCAGACGTTCGCATTTTCAGAGCATGGCTGCCAGAGGCTCTCTGCACGGACTGCCAAAGATATGTTTGAAGTTTGAGGGGGCAAGACAAGCAAGCAGCCCCAGTCTCTGTGCCTCTGTGCGAGCACTGCAATGGGAAGATGAGGCTGAGCAACAGCTTTCCAGGCTGGATCCTTCTGCCTGCAAGCTATCTGCAGATGTTCGCATTTTCAGAGCATGGCTGCCGATGGCCCCATGCACGGACTCCCAAAGATACATTTGAAGTTTGAGGTGGCAAGACAAGGAAGCAGTTCCAGTCTCTGTGCCTCTGTGCGAGCAGTGCCATGGGCAGATGAGGCTGAGCAATAGCTTTCCAGGCTAGATCTTTCTGGCTGCAAACTATCTGCATATGTTCGCATTTTGGGAGCAGGTCTGCCGAAGGCCCCCAGCACGGACCACTTAAGCAATTTTTGAAGTGTCAGGAGGCAAGACAAGCAAGCAGCCCCAGACTCTGTGCCTCTGTGCGAGCAGTGCCATGGGCAGATGAGGCTGAGCAACAGCTTTCCAGGATAGACCTTTCTGCCTGCGAGCTATCTGCAGACATTCGCATTTTCGGAGAAGGGCTGCTGGAGGCCCCATGCACTGACCACCAAAGCTACATTTGAAGTTTGAGGTGGCAAGACAAGCAAGCAGCCCCAGTCTCTGTGCCTCTGTGCGAGCAGTGCCATGGGCAGATGAGGCTGAGCCACAGCTTTCCAGACTGGCTCTTTCTGGCTGCCAGCTATCTGCAGATATTCACATTTTGGGAGCAGGGCTGCCGGAGGCGCCCCACACGGACCACCTAAGCTACGTTTGAAGTTTGAGGGGGCAAGACAAGCAAGTAGCCCTAGTCTCTGTGCCTCTGTGCGAGCAGTGCCATGGGCAGATGAGGCTGAGCAACAGCTTTCCAGGCTAGCTCTTTCTGGCTGCCAGCTATCTGCAGATATTCACATTTTGGGAGCAGGGCTGCCGGAGGCGCCCCACACGGACCACCTAAGCTACATTTGAAGTTTGAGGGGGCAAGACAAGCAAGCAGCCCCAGTCTCTGTGCCTCTGTGCGAGCAGTGCCATGGGCAGATGAGGCTGAGCAACAGCTTTCCAGGCTGGCTCTTTCTGGCTGCCAGCTATCTGCAGACATTCGCATTTTCGGAGAAGGGCTGCTGGAGGCCCCATGCACTGACCACCAAAGCTACATTTGAAGTTTGAGGTGGCAAGACAAGCAAGCAGCCCCAGTCTCTGTGCCTCTGTGCGAGCAGTGGCATGGGCAGATGAGGCTGAGCAACAGCTTTCCAGGCTGGCTCTTTCTGGCTGCCAGCTATCTGCAGATATTCACATTTTGGGAGCAGGGCTGCCGGAGGCGCCCCACACGGACCACCTAAGCTACGTTTGAAGTTTGAGGAGGCAAGACAAGCAAGCAGCCCCAGTCTCTGTGCCTCTGTGCGAGCAGTGCCGTGGGCAGATGAGGCTGAGCAACAGCTTTCCAGGCTAGAACATTCTGCCTGCAAGCTATCTGCAGACGTTCGCATTTTCAGAGCATGGCTGCCAGACGCTCTCTGCACGGACTGCCAAAGATACGTTTGAAGATTGAGGGGGCAAGACAAGCAAGTAGCCCCAGCCTCTGTGCCTCTGTGCGAGCAGTGCCATGGGCAGATGAGCCTGAGCAACAGCTTTCCAGGCTAGCTCTTTCTGGCTGCCAACTATCTGCAGATGTTCGCATTTTGGGAGAAGGGCTGCCGGAGTCCCCATTCACGGACCACCAAAGCTATGTTTGAAGTTGGAGGGGGCAAGACAAGCAAGCAGCCCCAGTTTCTGTGCCTCTGTGCGAGCAGTGCCATGGGAAAATGAGGCTGAGCATCAGCTTTACAGGCTAGCTATTTCTGCCTGCGAGCGATCTGCTGACGTTCGCATTTTCGGAGCAGGGCTGCCGATGGCCCCATGGACGGACCCCCAAAGATACATTTGAAGTTTGAGGGGACAAGACAAGCAAGCAGTCCCAGTCTCTGTGCCTCTGTGCGAGCAGTGCCATGGGCAGATGAGGCTGAGCAACAGCTTTCCAGGCTAGATCTTTCTGGCTGCAGCTATCTGCTGACGTTCGCATTTTCGGAGAAGGGCTGCCGGAGGCCCCATTCACGGACCACCAAAGCTACATTTGAAGTTTGAGGGGGCAAGACAAGCAAGCAGCCCCAGTCTCTGTGCCTCTGTGCGAGCAGTGCCATGGGAAGATGAGGCTGAGCAACAGCTTTCCAGGCTAGGTTTTTCTGCCTGCGAGCTATCTGCAGACGTTGGCATTTTCGGAGCAGGGCTGCCGATCTCCCCATGCACGGACACCCAAAAATACATTTGAAGTTTGAGGGGACAAGACAAGTAAGCAGTCACAGTCTCTGTGCCTCTGTGCGAGCAGTGCCATGGGCAGATGAGGCTGAGCAACAGCTTTCCAGGCTAGCTCTTTCTGGCTGCCAACTATATGCAGATGTTCGCATTTTGGGAGAAGGGCTACCGGAGGCCCCAGGCACGGACCACCTAAGCTACGTTTGAAGTTTGAGGTAGGAAGACAAGCAAGCAGCCCCAGTTTCTGTGCCTCTGTGCGAGCAGTGCCATGGGCAGATGAGGCTGAGCAAAAGCTTTCCAGGCTAGACCTTACTGCCTGCGAGCTATCTGCAGACGTTCGCATTTTCGGAGCAGGGCTGCTGGAGGCCCCATGCACTGACCACCAAAGCTACATTTGAAGTTTGAGGTGGCAAGACAAGCAAGCAGCCTCAGTCTCTGTGCCTCTGTGCGAGCAGTGCCATGGGCAGATGAGGCTGAGCAACAGCTTTCCAGGCTGGCTCTTTCTGGCTGCCAGCTATCTGCAGATGTTCACATTTTGGGAGCAGGGCTGCCGGAGGCGCCCCACACGGACCACCTAAGCTACGTTTGAAGTTGGAGGGGGCAAGACAAGCAAGCAGCCCCAGTCTCTGTGCCTCTGTGCGAGCAGTGCCGTGGGCAGATGAGGCTGAGCAACAGCTTTCCAGACTAGAACATTCTGCCTGCAAGCTATGTGCAGACGTTCGCATTTTCAGAGCATGGCTGCCAGACGCTCTCTGCACGGACTGCCAAAGATACGTTTGAAGATTGAGGGGGCAAGACAAGCAAGTAGCCCCAGCCTCTGTGCCTCTGTGCGAGCAGTGCCATGGGCAGATGAGCCTGAGCAACAGCTTTCCAGGCTAGCTCTTTCTGGCTGCCAACTATCTGCAGATGTTCGCATTTTGGGAGAAGGGCTGCCGGAGTCCCCATTCACGGACCACCAAAGCTATGTTTGAAGTTGGAGGGGGCAAGACAAGCAAGCAGCCCCAGTCTCTGTGCCTCTGTGCGAGCAGTGCCATGGGCAGATGAGGCTGAGCAACAGCTTTCCAGGCTAGCTCTTTCTGCCTGCGAGCTACCTGCAGATGTTCGCATTTTGGGAGCAGGGCTACCGTAGGCCCCAGGCATGGACCATCTAAGCTACGTTTGAAGTTTGAGGGAGCAAGACAAGCAAGCAGCCCCAGTTTCTGTGCCTCTGTGCGAGCAGTGCCATGGGAAAATGAGGCTGAGCATCAGCTTTACAGGCTAGCTATTTCTGCCTGCGAGCGATCTGCTGACGTTCGCATTTTCGGAGCAGGGCTGCCGATGGCCCCATGGACGGACCCCCAAAGATACATTTGAAGTTTGAGGGGACAAGACAAGCAAGCAGTCCCAGTCTCTGTGCCTCTGTGCGAGCAGTGCCATGGGCAGATGAGGCTGAGCAAAAGCTTTCCAGGCTAGATCTTTCTGGCTGCAGCTATCTGCTGACGTTCGCATTTTCGGAGAAGGGCTGCCGGAGGCCCCATTCACGGACCACCAAAGCTACATTTGAAGTTTGAGGGGGCAAGACAAGCAAGCAGCCCCAGTCTCTGTGCCTCTGTGCGAGCAGTGCCATGGGAAGATGAGGCTGAGCAACAGCTTTCCAGGCTAGGTTTTTCTGCCTGCGAGCTATCTGCAGACGTTGGCATTTTCGGAGCAGGGCTGCCGATCTCCCCATGCACGGACACCCAAAAATACATTTGAAGTTTGAGGGGACAAGACAAGTAAGCAGTCACAGTCTCTGTGCCTCTGTGCGAGCAGTGCCATGGGCAGATGAGGCTGAGCAACAGCTTTCCAGGCTAGCTCTTTCTGGCTGCCAACTATATGCAGATGTTCGCATTTTGGGAGAAGGGCTACCGGAGGCCCCAGGCACGGACCACCTAAGCTACGTTTGAAGTTTGAGGTAGGAAGACAAGCAAGCAGCCCCAGTTTCTGTGCCTCTGTGCGAGCAGTGCCATGGGCAGATGAGGCTGAGCAACAGCTTTCCAGGCTAGACCTTACTGCCTGCGAGCTATCTGCAGACGTTCGCATTTTCGGAGCAGGGCTGCTGGAGGCCCCATGCACTGACCACCAAAGCTACGTTTGAAGTTTGAGGTGGCAAGACAAGCAAGCAGCCTCAGTCTCTGTGCCTCTGTGCGAGCAGTGCCATGGGCAGATGAGGCTGAGCAACAGCTTTCCAGGCTGGCTCTTTCTGGCTGCCAGCTATCTGCAGATATTCACATTTTGGGAGCAGGGCTGCCGGAGGCGCCCCACACGGACCACCTAAGCTACGTTTGAAGTTGGAGGGGGCAAGACAAGCAAGCAGCCCCAGTCTCTGTGCCTCTGTGCGAGCAGTGCCGTGGGCAGATGAGGCTGAGCAACAGCTTTCCAGGCTAGAACATTCTGCCTGCAAGCTATGTGCAGACGTTCGCATTTTCAGAGCATGGCTGCCGAAGGCCCCCTGCACGGACCACTTAAGCAAATTTTGAAGTGTCAGGAGGCAAGACAAGCAAGCAGCCCCAGTCTCTGTGCCTCTGTGCGAGCAGTGCCATGGGCAGATGAGGCTGAGCAACAGCTTTCCAGGCTAGCTCTTTCTGGCTGCCAACTATATGCAGATGTTCGCATTTTGGGAGAAGGGCTACCGGAGGCCCCAGGCACGGACCACCTAAGCTACGTTTGAAGTTTGAGGGAGGAAGACAAGCAAGCATCCCCAGTTTCTGTGCCTCTGTGCGAGCAGTGCCATGGGCAGATGAGGCTGAGCAACAGCTTTCCAGGCTAGCTCTTTCTGGCTGCGAGCTATCTGCAGACGTTCGCATTTTCGGAGCAGGTCTGCCGGAGGCCCCATTCACGGACCACCTAAGATACGTTTGAAGTTTGAGGTGGCAAGACAAGCAAGCAGCCCCAGACTCTGTGCCTCTGTGCGAGCAGTGCCATGGGCAGATGAGGCTGAGCAACAGCTTTCCAGGTTAGCTCTTTCTGGCTCGAGCTATCTGCAGACGTTCGCATTTTCAGAGCAGGGCTGCCGGAGGCTCTCTGCACGGACTGCCAAATTTATGTTTGAAGTTTGAGGTGCCAAGACAAGCAAGCAGCCCCAGTCTCTGTGCCTCTGTGCGAGCAGTGCCGTGGGCAGATGAGGCTGAGCAACAGCTTTCCAGGCTAGAACATTCTGCCTGCAAGCTATCTGCAGACGTTCGCATTTTCAGAGCATGGCTGCCAGAGGCTCTCTGCACGGACTGCCAAAGATATGTTTGAAGTTTGAGGGGGCAAGACAAGCAAGCAGCCCCAGTCTCTGTGCCTCTGTGCGAGCACTGCAATGGGAAGATGAGGCTGAGCAACAGCTTTCCAGGCTGGATCCTTCTGCCTGCAAGCTATCTGCAGATGTTCGCATTTTCAGAGCATGGCTGCCGATGGCCCCATGCACGGACTCCCAAAGATACATTTGAAGTTTGAGGTGGCAAGACAAGGAAGCAGTTCCAGTCTCTGTGCCTCTGTGCGAGCAGTGCCATGGGCAGATGAGGCTGAGCAATAGCTTTCCAGGCTAGATCTTTCTGGCTGCAAACTATCTGCATATGTTCGCATTTTGGGAGCAGGTCTGCCGAAGGCCCCCAGCACGGACCACTTAAGCAATTTTTGAAGTGTCAGGAGGCAAGACAAGCAAGCAGCCCCAGACTCTGTGCCTCTGTGCGAGCAGTGCCATGGGCAGATGAGGCTGAGCAACAGCTTTCCAGGATAGACCTTTCTGCCTGCGAGCTATCTGCAGACATTCGCATTTTCGGAGAAGGGCTGCTGGAGGCCCCATGCACTGACCACCAAAGCTACATTTGAAGTTTGAGGTGGCAAGACAAGCAAGCAGCCCCAGTCTCTGTGCCTCTGTGCGAGCAGTGCCATGGGCAGATGAGGCTGAGCCACAGCTTTCCAGACTGGCTCTTTCTGGCTGCCAGCTATCTGCAGATATTCACATTTTGGGAGCAGGGCTGCCGGAGGCGCCCCACACGGACCACCTAAGCTACGTTTGAAGTTTGAGGGGGCAAGACAAGCAAGTAGCCCTAGTCTCTGTGCCTCTGTGCGAGCAGTGCCATGGGCAGATGAGGCTGAGCAACAGCTTTCCAGGCTAGCTCTTTCTGGCTGCCAGCTATCTGCAGATATTCACATTTTGGGAGCAGGGCTGCCGGAGGCGCCCCACACGGACCACCTAAGCTACATTTGAAGTTTGAGGGGGCAAGACAAGCAAGCAGCCCCAGTCTCTGTGCCTCTGTGCGAGCAGTGCCATGGGCACATGAGGCTGAGCAACAGCTTTCCAGGCTGGCTCTTTCTGGCTGCCAGCTATCTGCAGACATTCGCATTTTCGGAGAAGGGCTGCTGGAGGCCCCATGCACTGACCACCAAAGCTACATTTGAAGTTTGAGGTGGCAAGACAAGCAAGCAGCCCCAGTCTCTGTGCCTCTGTGCGAGCAGTGGCATGGGCAGATGAGGCTGAGCAACAGCTTTCCAGGCTGGCTCTTTCTGGCTGCCAGCTATCTGCAGATATTCACATTTTGGGAGCAGGGCTGCCGGAGGCGCCCCACACGGACCACCTAAGCTACGTTTGAAGTTTGAGGAGGCAAGACAAGCAAGCAGCCCCAGTCTCTGTGCCTCTGTGCGAGCAGTGCCGTGGGCAGATGAGGCTGAGCAACAGCTTTCCAGGCTAGAACATTCTGCCTGCAAGCTATCTGCAGACGTTCGCATTTTCAGAGCATGGCTGCCAGACGCTCTCTGCACGGACTGCCAAAGATACGTTTGAAGATTGAGGGGGCAAGACAAGCAAGTAGCCCCAGCCTCTGTGCCTCTGTGCGAGCAGTGCCATGGGCAGATGAGCCTGAGCAACAGCTTTCCAGGCTAGCTCTTTCTGGCTGCCAACTATCTGCAGATGTTCGCATTTTGGGAGAAGGGCTGCCGGAGTCCCCATTCACGGACCACCAAAGCTATGTTTGAAGTTGGAGGGGGCAAGACAAGCAAGCAGCCCCAGTTTCTGTGCCTCTGTGCGAGCAGTGCCATGGGAAAATGAGGCTGAGCATCAGCTTTACAGGCTAGCTATTTCTGCCTGCGAGCGATCTGCTGACGTTCGCATTTTCGGAGCAGGGCTGCCGATGGCCCCATGGACGGACCCCCAAAGATACATTTGAAGTTTGAGGGGACAAGACAAGCAAGCAGTCCCAGTCTCTGTGCCTCTGTGCGAGCAGTGCCATGGGCAGATGAGGCTGAGCAACAGCTTTCCAGGCTAGATCTTTCTGGCTGCAGCTATCTGCTGACGTTCGCATTTTCGGAGAAGGGCTGCCGGAGGCCCCATTCACGGACCACCAAAGCTACATTTGAAGTTTGAGGGGGCAAGACAAGCAAGCAGCCCCAGTCTCTGTGCCTCTGTGCGAGCAGTGCCATGGGAAGATGAGGCTGAGCAACAGCTTTCCAGGCTAGGTTTTTCTGCCTGCGAGCTATCTGCAGACGTTGGCATTTTCGGAGCAGGGCTGCCGATCTCCCCATGCACGGACACCCAAAAATACATTTGAAGTTTGAGGGGACAAGACAAGTAAGCAGTCACAGTCTCTGTGCCTCTGTGCGAGCAGTGCCATGGGCAGATGAGGCTGAGCAACAGCTTTCCAGGCTAGCTCTTTCTGGCTGCCAACTATATGCAGATGTTCGCATTTTGGGAGAAGGGCTACCGGAGGCCCCAGGCACGGACCACCTAAGCTACGTTTGAAGTTTGAGGTAGGAAGACAAGCAAGCAGCCCCAGTTTCTGTGCCTCTGTGCGAGCAGTGCCATGGGCAGATGAGGCTGAGCAAAAGCTTTCCAGGCTAGACCTTACTGCCTGCGAGCTATCTGCAGACGTTCGCATTTTCGGAGCAGGGCTGCTGGAGGCCCCATGCACTGACCACCAAAGCTACATTTGAAGTTTGAGGTGGCAAGACAAGCAAGCAGCCTCAGTCTCTGTGCCTCTGTGCGAGCAGTGCCATGGGCAGATGAGGCTGAGCAACAGCTTTCCAGGCTGGCTCTTTCTGGCTGCCAGCTATCTGCAGATGTTCACATTTTGGGAGCAGGGCTGCCGGAGGCGCCCCACACGGACCACCTAAGCTACGTTTGAAGTTGGAGGGGGCAAGACAAGCAAGCAGCCCCAGTCTCTGTGCCTCTGTGCGAGCAGTGCCGTGGGCAGATGAGGCTGAGCAACAGCTTTCCAGACTAGAACATTCTGCCTGCAAGCTATGTGCAGACGTTCGCATTTTCAGAGCATGGCTGCCAGACGCTCTCTGCACGGACTGCCAAAGATACGTTTGAAGATTGAGGGGGCAAGACAAGCAAGTAGCCCCAGCCTCTGTGCCTCTGTGCGAGCAGTGCCATGGGCAGATGAGCCTGAGCAACAGCTTTCCAGGCTAGCTCTTTCTGGCTGCCAACTATCTGCAGATGTTCGCATTTTGGGAGAAGGGCTGCCGGAGTCCCCATTCACGGACCACCAAAGCTATGTTTGAAGTTGGAGGGGGCAAGACAAGCAAGCAGCCCCAGTCTCTGTGCCTCTGTGCGAGCAGTGCCATGGGCAGATGAGGCTGAGCAACAGCTTTCCAGGCTAGCTCTTTCTGCCTGCGAGCTACCTGCAGATGTTCGCATTTTGGGAGCAGGGCTACCGTAGGCCCCAGGCATGGACCATCTAAGCTACGTTTGAAGTTTGAGGGAGCAAGACAAGCAAGCAGCCCCAGTTTCTGTGCCTCTGTGCGAGCAGTGCCATGGGAAAATGAGGCTGAGCATCAGCTTTCCAGGCTAGCTATTTCTGCCTGCGAGCGATCTGCTGACGTTCGCATTTTCGGAGCAGGGCTGCCGATGGCCCCATGGACGGACCCCCAAAGATACATTTGAAGTTTGAGGGGACAAGACAAGCAAGCAGTCCCAGTCTCTGTGCCTCTGTGCGAGCAGTGCCATGGGCAGATGAGGCTGAGCAAAAGCTTTCCAGGCTAGATCTTTCTGGCTGCAGCTATCTGCTGACGTTCGCATTTTCGGAGAAGGGCTGCCGGAGGCCCCATTCACGGACCACCAAAGCTACATTTGAAGTTTGAGGGGGCAAGACAAGCAAGCAGCCCCAGTCTCTGTGCCTCTGTGCGAGCAGTGCCATGGGAAGATGAGGCTGAGCAACAGCTTTCCAGGCTAGGTTTTTCTGCCTGCGAGCTATCTGCAGACGTTGGCATTTTCGGAGCAGGGCTGCCGATCTCCCCATGCACGGACACCCAAAAATACATTTGAAGTTTGAGGGGACAAGACAAGTAAGCAGTCACAGTCTCTGTGCCTCTGTGCGAGCAGTGCCATGGGCAGATGAGGCTGAGCAACAGCTTTCCAGGCTAGCTCTTTCTGGCTGCCAACTATATGCAGATGTTCGCATTTTGGGAGAAGGGCTACCGGAGGCCCCAGGCACGGACCACCTAAGCTACGTTTGAAGTTTGAGGTAGGAAGACAAGCAAGCAGCCCCAGTTTCTGTGCCTCTGTGCGAGCAGTGCCATGGGCAGATGAGGCTGAGCAACAGCTTTCCAGGCTAGACCTTACTGCCTGCGAGCTATCTGCAGACGTTCGCATTTTCGGAGCAGGGCTGCTGGAGGCCCCATGCACTGACCACCAAAGCTACGTTTGAAGTTTGAGGTGGCAAGACAAGCAAGCAGCCTCAGTCTCTGTGCCTCTGTGCGAGCAGTGCCATGGGCAGATGAGGCTGAGCAACAGCTTTCCAGGCTGGCTCTTTCTGGCTGCCAGCTATCTGCAGATATTCACATTTTGGGAGCAGGGCTGCCGGAGGCGCCCCACACGGACCACCTAAGCTACGTTTGAAGTTGGAGGGGGCAAGACAAGCAAGCAGCCCCAGTCTCTGTGCCTCTGTGCGAGCAGTGCCGTGGGCAGATGAGGCTGAGCAACAGCTTTCCAGGCTAGAACATTCTGCCTGCAAGCTATGTGCAGACGTTCGCATTTTCAGAGCATGGCTGCCGAAGGCCCCCTGCACGGACCACTTAAGCAAATTTTGAAGTGTCAGGAGGCAAGACAAGCAAGCAGCCCCAGTCTCTGTGCCTCTGTGCGAGCAGTGCCATGGGCAGATGAGGATGAGCAACAGCTTTCCAGGCTAGCTCTTTCTGGCTGCCAACTATATGCAGATGTTCGCATTTTGGGAGAAGGGCTACCGGAGGCCCCAGGCACGGACCACCTAAGCTACGTTTGAAGTTTGAGGGAGGAAGACAAGCAAGCATCCCCAGTTTCTGTGCCTCTGTGCGAGCAGTGCCATGGGCAGATGAGGCTGAGCAACAGCTTTCCAGGCTAGCTCTTTCTGGCTGCGAGCTATCTGCAGACGTTCGCATTTTCGGAGCAGGTCTGCCGGAGGCCCCATTCACGGACCACCTAAGATACGTTTGAAGTTTGAGGTGGCAAGACAAGCAAGCAGCCCCAGACTCTGTGCCTC
Source organism: Opisthocomus hoazin (assembly GCF_030867145.1). Taxonomy (NCBI): domain Eukaryota; kingdom Metazoa; phylum Chordata; class Aves; order Opisthocomiformes; family Opisthocomidae; genus Opisthocomus; species Opisthocomus hoazin. Next base: position 8,494,130 of record NC_134429.1, read on the forward strand.
TGTGCGAGCAGTGCCATGGGCAGATGAGGCTGAGCAACAGCTTTCCAGGTTAGCTCTTTCTGGCTCGAGCTATCTGCAGACGTTCGCATTTTCAGAGCAGGGCTGCCGGAGGCTCTCTGCACGGACTGCCAAATTTATGTTTGAAGTTTGAGGTGCCAAGACAAGCAAGCAGCCCCAGTCTCTGTGCCTCTGTGCGAGCAGTGCCATGGGCAGATGAGGCTGAGCAACAGTTTTCCAGGCTAGCTCTTTCTGGCTGCGAGCTATCTGCAAACGTTCGCATTTTCGGAGAAGGGCTTCCGGAGGCCCCATTCACGGACCACCTAAAATACGTTTGAAGTTTGAGGGGGCAAGACAAGCAAGCAGCCCCAGTCTCTGTGCATCTGTGCGAGCAATGCCATGGGCAGATGAGGCTGAGAAACAGCTTTCCAGGCTAGCTCTTTCTGCCTGCGAGCTATCTGCAGATGTTCACATTTTGGGAGCAGGGCTGCCGGAGGCTTCCTGCACGGACCACCTAAGATACGTTTGAAGTTTGAGGAGGCAAGACAAGCAAGTAGCCCCAGTCTCTGTGCCTCTGTGCGAGCAGTGCCATGGGCAGATGAGGCTGAGCAACAGCTTTCCAGGCTAGATCTTTCTGCCTGCAAGCTATCTGCAGACGTTCGCATTTTCGGAGCAGGGCTGCTGGAGGCCCCATGCACTGACCACCAAAGCTACATTTGAAGTTTGAAGTGGCATGACAAGCAAGCAGCCCCAGTCTCTGTGCCTCTGTGCAAGCAGTGCCATGGGCAGATGAGGCTGAGCAACAGCTTTCCAGGCTGGCTCTTTCTGGCTGCCATCTATCTGCAGATATTCGCATTTTGGGAGCAGGGCTGCCGGAGGCGCCCCACACGGACCACCTAAGCTACGTTTGAAGTATGAGGGAGCAAGATAAGCAAGCAGCCCCAGTCTCTGTGCCTCTGTGCGAGCAGTGCCATGGGCAGATGAGGCTGAGCAACAGCTTTCCAGGCTAGAACATTCTGCCTGCAAGCTATCTGCAGACGTTCGCATTTTCAGAGCATGGCTGCCAGAGGCTCTCTGCACGGACTGCCAAAGATATGTTTGAAGTTTGAGGGGGCAAGACAAGCAAGTAGCCCCAGCCTCTGTGCCTCTGTGCGAGCAGTGCCATGGGCAGATGAGGCTGAGCAACAGCTTTCCAGGCTAGCTCTTTCTGGCTGCCAACTATCTGCAGATGTTCGCATTTTGGGAGAAGGGCTGCCGGAGTCCCCATTCACGGACCACCAAAGCTATGTTTGAAGTTGGAGGGGGCAAGACAAGCAAGCAGCCCCAGTCTCTGTGCCTCTGTGCGAGCAGTGCCATGGGCAGATGAGGCTGAGCAACAGCTTTCCAGGCTAGCTCTTTCTGCCTGCGAGCTACCTGCAGATGTTCGCATTTTGGGAGCAGGGCTACCGGAGGCCCCAGGCACGGACCACCTAAGATACGTTTGAAGTTTGAGGGAGGAAGACAAGCAAGCAGCCCCAGTTTCTGTGCCTCTGTGCGAGCAGTGCCATGGGAAAATGAGGCTGAGCATCAGCTTTACAGGCTAGCTATTTCTGCCTGCGAGCAATCTGCTGACGTTCACATTTTCGGAGCAGGGCTGCCGATGGCCCCATGCACGGACCCCCAAAGATACATTTGAAGTTTGAGGGGACAAGACAAGCAAGCAGTCCCAGTCTCTGTGCCTCTGTGCGAGCAGTGCCATGGGCAGATGAGGCTGAGCAACAGCTTTCCAGGGTAGATCTTTCTGACTGCAGGTATCTGCTGACGTTCGCATTTTCGGAGAAGGGCTGCCGGAGGCCCCATTCACGGACCACCAAAGCTACATTTGAAGTTTGAGGGGGCAAGACAAGCAAGCAGCCCCAGTCTCTGTGCCTCTGTGCGAGCAGTGCCATGGGAAAATGAGGCTGAGCAACAGCTTTCCAGACTAGCTCTTTCTGCCTGCGAGCGATCTGCAGACGTTCGCATTTTCGGAGCATGGCTGCCGGAGGCGCCCTACACGGACCACCATAGCTACGTTTGAAGTTTGAGGTGGCAAGACAAGAAAGCAGCCCTAGACTCTGTGCCTCTGTGCGAGCAGTGCCATGGGCAGATGAGGCTGAGCAACAGCTTTCCAGGCTGGCTCTTTCTGGCTGCCAGCTATCTGCAGACGTTCGCATTTTCGGAGAAGGGGTGCCGGAGGCCCCATTCACGGACCACCTAAGATACTTTTGAAGTTTGAGGTGGCAAGACAAGCAAGCAGCCCCAGTCTCTGTGCCTCTGTGCGAGCAGTGCCATGGGCAGATGAGGCTGAGCAACAGCTTTCCAGGCTAGCTCTTTCTGCCTGAGAGCTATCTGCAGACGTTAGCATTTTCAGAGCATGGCTGCCGGAGACCACCTGCAAGGACCACTTAAGCTATTTTTGAAGTGTCAGGAGGCAAGACAAGCAAGCAGCCTCAGTGTCTGTGCCTCTGTGCGAGCAGTGCCATGGGCAGATGAGGCTGAGCAACAGCTTTCCAGGCTAGCTCTTTCTGCCTGAGAGCTATCTGCAGACGTTCGCATTTTCAGAGCATTGCTGCCAGAGGCTCTCTGCACGGACTGCCAAAGATATGTTTGAAGTTTGAGGTGGCAAGACAAGCAAGTAGCCCCAGCCTCTGTGCCTCTGTGCGAGCAGTGCCATGGGCAGATGAGGCTGAGCAACAGCTTTCCAGGCTAGCTCTTTCTGGCTGCCAACTATCTGCATATGTTCGCATTTTCGGAGAAGGGCTGCCGGAGGCCCCATTCACGGACCACCAAAGCTACATTTGAAGTTTGAGGGGGCAAGACAAGCAAGCAGCCCCAGTCTCTGTGCCTCTGTGCGAGCAGTGCCATGGGCAGATGAGGCTGAGCAACAGCTTTCCAGGCTGGCTCTTTCTGGCTGCCAGCTATCTGCAGACGTTCGCATTTTCGGAGAAGGGGTGCCGGAGGCCCCATTCACGGACCACCTAAGATACGTTTGAAGTTTGAGGTGGCAAGACAAGCAAGCAGCCCCAGTCTCTGTGCCTCTGTGCGAGCAGTGCCATGGGCAGATGAGGCTGAGCAACAGCTTTCCAGGCTAGCTCTTTCTGCCTGAGAGCTATCTGCAGACGTTAGCATTTTCAGAGCATGGCTGCCGGAGACCACCTGCAAGGACCACTTAAGCTATTTTTGAAGTGTCAGGAGGCAAGACAAGCAAGCAGCCTCAGTGTCTGTGCCTCTGTGCGAGCAGTGCCATGGGCAGATGAGGCTGAGCAACAGCTTTCCAGGCTGGATCCTTCTGCCTGCAAGCTATCTGCAGACGTTCGCATTTTCAGAGCATTGCTGCCAGAGGCTCTCTGCACGGACTGCCAAAGATATGTTTGAAGTTTGAGGGGGCAAGACAAGCAAGTAGCCCCAGCCTCTGTGCCTCTGTGCGAGCAGTGCCATGGGCAGATGAGGCTGAGCAACAGCTTTCCAGGCTATGTTTTTCTGGCTGCCAACTATCTGCATATGTTCGCATTTTCGGAGAAGGGCTGCCGGAGGCCCCATTCACGGACCACCAAAGCTACATTTGAAGTTGGAGGGGGCAAGACAAGCAAGCAGCCCCAGTCTCTGTGCCTCTGTGCGAGCAGTGCCATGGGCAGATGAGGCTGAGCAACAGCTTTCCAGGCTAGCTTTTTCTGCCTGCGAGCTATCTGCAGATGTTCGCATTTTGGGAGCAGGGCTACCGGAGGCCCCAGGCACGGACCACCTAAGCTACGTTTGAAGTTTGAGGGAGGAAGACAAGAAATCAGCCCCAGTTTCTGTGCCTCTGTGCGAGCAGTGCCATGGGAAAATGAGGCTGAGCATCAGCTTTACAGGCTAGCTCTTTCTGCCTGCGAGCTATCTGCAGACGTTCGCATTTTCGGAGCATGGCTGCCGAAGGCCCCCTGCACGAACCACTTAAGCAATTTTTGAAGTGTCAGGAGGCAAGACAAGAAAGCAGCCCCAGTCTCTGTGCCTCTGTGCGAGCAGTGCCATGGGCAGATGAGGCTGAGCAACAGCTTTCCAGGCTGGCTCTTTCTGTCTGCCAGCTATCTGCAGACGTTCGCATTTTCGGAGAAGGGCTGCCGGAGGCCCCATTCATGGACCACCTAAAATACGTTTGAAGTTTGAGGTGGCAAGACAAGCAAGCAGCCCCAGTCTCTGTGCCTCTGTGCGAGCAGTGCCATGGGCAGATGAGGCTGAGCAACAGCTTTCCAGGCTAGCTCTTTCTGCCTGAGAGCTATCTGCAGACGTTAGCATTTTCAGAGCATGGCTGCCGGAGACCACCTGCAAGGACCACTTAAGCTATTTTTGAAGTGTCAGGAGGCAAGACAAGCAAGCAGCCTCAGTGTCTGTGCCTCTGTGCGAGCAGTGCCATGGGCAGATGAGGCTGAGCAACAGCTTTCCAGGCTAGCTCTTTCTGCCTGTGAGCTATCTGCAGATGTTCGCATTTTCAGAGCATGGCTGCCGATGGCCCCATGCACGGACCCCCAAAGATACATTTGAAGTTTGAGGTGGCAAGACAAGGAAGCAGTTCCATTCTCTGTGCCTCTGTGCGAGCAGTGCCATGGGCAGATGAGGCTGAGCAATAGCTTTCCAGGCTAGATCTTTCTGGCTGCCAACTATCTGCATATGTTCGCATTTTCAGAGAAGGGCTGCCGGAGGCCCCATTCAAGGACCACCTAAGCTACGTTTGAAGTTTGAGGGAGCAAGACAAGCAAGCAGCCCCAGTCTCTGTGCCTCTGTGCGAGCAGTGCCGTGGGCAGATGAGGCTGAGCAACAGCTTTCCAGGCTAGAACATTCTGCCTGCAAGCTATCTGCAGACGTTCGCATTTTCAGAGCATGGCTGCCAGACGCTCTCTGCACGGACTGCCAAAGATATGTTTGAAGTTTGAGGGGGCAAGACAAGCAAGTAGCCCCAGCCTCTGTACCTCTGTGCGAGCAGTGCCATGGGCAGATGAGGCTGAGCAACAGCTTTCCAGTCTAGCTCTTTCTGGCTGCCAACTATCTGCAGATGTTCGCATTTTGGGAGAAGGGCTGCCGGAGTCCCCATTCACGGACCACCAAAGCTATGTTTGAAGTTGAAGGGGGCAAGACAAGCAAGCAGCCCCAGTCTCTGTGCCTCTGTGCGAGCAGTGCCATGGGCAGATGAGGCTGAGCAACAGCTTTCCAGGCTAGAACATTCTGCCTGCAAGCTATCTGCAGACGTTCGCATTTTCAGAGCATGGCTGCCAGAGGCTCTCTGCACGGACTGCCAAAGATATGTTTGAAGTTTGAGGGGGCAAGACAAGCAAGCAGCCCCAGTCTCTGTGCCTCTGTGCGAGCAGTGCCATGGGAAGATGAGGCTGAGCAACAGCTTTCCAGGCTGGATCCTTCTGCCTGCAAGCTATCTGCAGATGTTCGCATTTTCAGAGCATGGCTGCCGATGGCCCCATGCACGGACCCCCAAAGATACATTTGAAGTTTGAGGTGGCAAGACAAGGAAGCAGTTCCAGTCTCTGTGCCTCTGTGCGAGCAGTGCCATGGGCAGATGAGGCTGAGCAATAGCTTTCCAGGTTAGATCTTTCTGGCTGCAGGTATCTGCTGACGTTCGCATTTTCGGAGAATGGCTGCCGGAGGCCCCATTCACGGACCACCAAAGCTACATTTGAAGTTTGAGGTGGCAAGACAAGCAAGCAGCCCCAGTCTCTGTGCCTCTGTGTGAGCAGTGCCATGGGAAGATGAGGCTGAGCAACAGCTTTCCAGGCTGGATCCTTCTGCCTGCAAGCTATCTGCAGACGTTCGCATTTTCAGAGCATTGCTGCCAGAGGCTCTCTGCACGGACTGCCAAAGATATGTTTGAAGTTTGAGGGGGCAAGACAAGCAAGTAGCCCCAGCCTCTGTGCCTCTGTGCGAGCAGTGCCATGGGCAGATGAGGCTGAGCAACAGCTTTCCAGGCTATGTTTTTCTGCCTGCCAACTATCTGCATATGTTCGCATTTTCGGAGAAGGGCTGCCGGAGGCCCCATTCACGGACCACCAAAGCTACATTTGAAGTTTGAGGGGGCAAGACAAGCAAGCAGCCCCAGTCTCTGTGCCTCTGTGCGAGCAGTGCCATGGGCAGATGAGGCTGAGCAACAGCTTTCCAGGCTAGCTTTTTCTGCCTGCGAGCTATCTGCAGATGTTCGCATTTTGGGAGCAGGGCTACCGGAGGCCCCAGGCACGGACCACCTAAGCTACGTTTGAAGTTTGAGGGAGGAAAACAAGCAAGCAGCCGCAGTTTCTGTGCCTCTGTGCGAGCAGTGCCATGGGAAAATGAGGCTGAGCATCAGCTTTACAGGCTAGCTATTTCTGCCTGCGAGCGATCTGCAGACGTTCGCATTTTCGGAGCATGGCTGCCGAAGGCCCCCTGCACGGAGCACTTAAGCAATTTTTGAAGTGTCAGGAGGCAAGACAAGCAAGCAGCCCCAGACTCTGTGCCTCTGTGCGAGCAGTGCCATGGGCAGATGAGGCTGAGCAACAGCTTTCCAGGCTAGCTCTTTCTGCCTGCAAACTATCTGCAGACGTTAGCATTTTCAGAGCAGGGCTGCCGAAGGCGCCCTACACGGACCACCAAAGCTACGTTTGAAGTTTGAGGGAGCAAGACAAGCAAGCAGCCCCAGTCTCTGTGCCTCTCTGCGAGCAGTGCCATGGGCAGATGAGGATGAGCAACAGCTTTCCAGGCTAGCTCTTTCTGGCTGCCAGCTATCTGCAGACGTTCGCATTTTCGGAGAAGGGCTGCCGGACGCCCCATTCACGGACCACCTAAGATACGTTTGAAGTTTGAGGTGGCAAGACAAGCAAGTATCTTCAGTCTCTGTGCATCTGTGCGAGCAATGCCATGGGCAGATGAGGCTGAGCAACAGCTTTCCAGGCTAGCTCTTTCTGCCTGCAAGCTATCTGCAGATGTTCACATTTTGGGAGCAGGGCTGCCGGAGGCTTTCTGCATGGACAACCTAAGATACGTTTGAAGTTTGAGGGAGCAAGACAAGCAAGTAGCCCCAGTCTCTGTGCCTCTGTGCGAGCAGTGCCATGGGCAGATGAGGCTGAGCAACAGCTTTCCAGGCTAGCCCTTTCTGCCTGAGAGCTATCTGCAGACGTTAGCATTTTTAGAGCATGGCTGCCGGAGACCACCTGCAAGGACCACTTAAGCTATTTTTGAAGTGTCAGGAGGCAAGACAAGCAAGCAGCCTCAGTGTCTGTGCCTCTGTGCGAGCAGTGCCATGGGCAGATGAGGCTGAGCAACAGCTTTCCAGGCTAGACCTTTCTGCCTGCGAGCTATCTGCAGACGTTCGCATTTTCGGAGCAGGGCTGCTGGAGGCCCCATGCACTGACCACCAAAGCTACATTTGAAGTTTGAGGTGGCAAGACAAGCAAGCAGCCCCAGTCTCTGTGCCTCTGTGCGAGCAGTGCCATGGGCAGATGAGGCTGAGCAACAGCTTTCCAGGCTGGCTATTTCTGGCTGCCAGCTATCTGCAGATATTCACATTTTGGGAGCAGGGCTGCCGGAGGCGCCCCACACGGACCACCTAAGCTACGTTTGAAGTTTGAGGGAGCAAGACAAGCAAGCAGCCCCAGTCTCTGTGCCTCTGTGCGAGCAGTGCCATGGGCAGATGAGGCTGAGCAACAGCTTTCCAGGCTAGCTCTTTGTGCCTGCGAGCTATCTGCAGATGTTCGCATTTTGGGAGCAGGGCTACCGGAGGCCCTAGGCACGGACCACCTAAGCTACGTTTGAAGTTTGAGGGAGCAAGACAAGCAAGCAGCCCCAGTCTCTGTGCCTCTGTGCGAGCAGTGCCGTGGGCAGATGAGGCTGAGCAACAGCTTTCCAGGCTAGCTCTTTGTGCCTGCAAGCTATCTGTAGATGTTCGCATTTTCAGAGCATGGCTGCCGATGGCCCCATGCACGGACCCCCAAAGATACATTTGAAGTTTGAGGTGGCAAGACAAGGAAGCAGTTCCAGTCTCTGTGCCTCTGTGCGAGCAGTGCCATGGGCAGATGAGGCTGAGCAATAGCTTTCCAGGCTAGATCTTTCTGGCTGCCAACTATCTGCATATGTTCGCATTTTCGGAGAATGGCTGCCGGAGGCCCCATTCACGGACAACCAAAGCTACGTTTGAAGTTTGAGGTGGCAAGACAAGCAAGCAGCCCCAGTCTCTGTGCCTCTGTGCGAGCAGTGCCATGGGCAGATGAGGCTGAGCAACAGCTTTCCAGGCTAGCTTTTTCTGCCTGCGAGCTATCTGCAGATGTTCGCATTTTGGGAGCAGGGCTACCGGAGGCCCTAGGCACGGACCACCTAAGCTACGTTTGAAGTTTGAGGGAGCAAGACAAGCAAGCAGCCCCAGTCTCTGTGCCTCTGTGCGAGCAGTGCCGTGGGCAGATGAGGCTGAGCAACAGCTTTCCAGGCTAGAACATTCTGCCTGCAAGCTATCTGCAGACGTTCGCATTTTCAGAGCATGGCTGCCAGAGGCTCTCTGCACGGACTGCCAAAGATATGTTTGAAGTTTGAGGGGGCAAGACAAGCAAGTAGCCCCAGCCTCTGTGCCTCTGTGCGAGCAGTGCCATGGGCAGATGAGGCTGAGCAACAGCTTTCCAGGCTATGTTTTTCTGCCTGCCAACTATCTGCATATGTGCGCATTTTCGGAGAAGGGCTGCCGGAGGCCCCATTCACGGACCACCAAAGCTACATTTGAAGTTTGAGGGGGCAAGACAAGCAAGCAGCCCCAGTCTCTGTGCCTCTGTGCGAGCAGTGCCATGGGCAGATGAGGCTGAGCAACAGCTTTCCAGGCTAGCTTTTTCTGCCTGCGAGCTATCTGCAGATGTTCGCATTTTGGGAGCAGGGCTACCGGAGGCCCCAGGCACGGACCACCTAAGCTACGTTTGAAGTTTGAGTTAGGAAGACAAGCAAGCAGCCCCAGTTTCTGTGCCTCTGTGCGAGCAGTGCCATGGGAAAATGAGGCTGAGCATCAGCTTTACAGGCTAGCTATTTCTGCCTGCGAGCGATCTGCAGACGTTCGCATTTTCGGAGCATGGCTGCCGAAGGCCCCCTGCACGGACCACTTAAGCAATTTTTGAAGTGTCAGGAGGCAAGACAAGCAAGCAGCCCCAGACTCTGTGCCTCTGTGCGAGCAGTGCCATGGGCAGATGAGGCTGAGCAACAGCTTTCCAGGCTAGCTCTTTCTGCCTGCAAACTATCTGCAGACGTTAGCATTTTCAGAGCAGGGCTGCCGAAGGCGCCCTACACGGACCACCAAAGCTACGTTTGAAGTTTGAGGGAGCAAGACAAGCAAGCAGCCCCAGTCTCTGTGCCTCTCTGCGAGCAGTGCCATGGGCAGATGAGGATGAGCAACAGCTTTCCAGGCTAGCTCTTTCTGGCTGCCAGCTATCTGCAGACGTTCGCATTTTCGGAGAAGGGCTGCCGGACGCCCCATTCACGGACCACCTAAGATACGTTTGAAGTTTGAGGTGGCAAGACAAGCAAGCAGCCCCAGTCTCTGTGCATCTGTGCGAGCAATGCCATGGGCAGATGAGGCTGAGCAACAGCTTTCCAGGCTAGCTCTTTCTGCCTGCAAGCTATCTGCAGATGTTCACATTTTGGGAGCAGGGCTGCCGGAGGCTTTCTGCACGGACAACCTAAGATACGTTTGAAGTTTGAGGGAGCAAGACAAGCAAGTAGCCCCAGTCTCTGTGCCTCTGTGCGAGCAGTGCCATGGGCAGATGAGGCTGAGCAACAGCTTTCCAGGCTAGCTCTTTCTGCCTGAGAGCTATCTGCAGACGTTAGCATTTTCAGAGCATGGCTGCCGGAGACCACCTGCAAGGACCACTTAAGCTATTTTTGAAGTGTCAGGAGGCAAGACAAGCAAGCAGCCTCAGTGTCTGTGCCTCTGTGCGAGCAGTGCCATGGGCAGATGAGGCTGAGCAACAGCTTTCCAGGCTAGATCTTTCTGCCTGCGAGCTATCTGCAGACGTTCGCATTTTCGGAGCAGGGCTGCTGGAGGCCCCATGCACTGACCACCAAAGCTACATTTGAAGTTTGAGGTGGCAAGACAAGCAAGCAGCCCCAGTCTCTGTGCCTCTGTGCGAGCAGTGCCATGGGCAGATGAGGCTGAGCAACAGCTTTCCAGGCTGGCTATTTCTGGCTGCCAGCTATCTGCAGATATTCACATTTTGGGAGCAGGGCTGCCGGAGGCGCCCCACACGGACCACCTAAGCTACGTTTGAAGTTTGAGGGGGCAACACAAGCAAGCAGCCCCAGTCTCTGTGCCTCTGTGCGAGCAGTGCCATGGGCAGATGAGGCTGAGCAACAGCTTTCCAGGCTAGCTCTTTCTGGCTGCCAGCTATCTGCTGACGTTCGCATTTTCAGAGAAGGGCTGCCGGAGGCCCCATTCAAGGACCACCTAAGCTACGTTTGAAGTTTGAGGGAGCAAGACAAGCAAGCAGCCCCAGTCTCTGTGCCTCTGTGCGAGCAGTGCCGTGGGCAGATGAGGCTGAGCAACAGCTTTCCAGGCTAGAACATTCTGCCTGCAAGCTATCTGCAGACGTTCGCATTTTCAGAGCATGGCTGCCAGACGCTCTCTGCACGGACTGCCAAAGATATGTTTGAAGTTTGAGGGGGCAAGACAAGCAAGTAGCCCCAGCCTCTGTACCTCTGTGCGAGCAGTGCCATGGGCAGATGAGGCTGAGCAAGAGCTTTCCAGTCTAGCTCTTTCTGGCTGCCAACTATCTGCAGATGTTCGCATTTTGGGAGAAGGGCTGCCGGAGTCCCCATTCACGGACCACCAAAGCTATGTTTGAAGTTGGAGGGGGCAAGACAAGCAAGCAGCCCCAGTCTCTGTGCCTCTGTGCGAGCAGTGCCATGGGCAGATGAGGCTGAGCAACAGCTTTCCAGGCTAGCTCTTTCTGCCTGCGAGCGATCTGCTGACGTTCGCATTTTCGGAGCAGGGCTGCCAATGGCCCCATGCACGGACCCCCAAAAATACATTTGAAGTTTGAGGGGACAAGACAAGCAAGCAGTCCCAGTCTCTGTGCCTCTGTGCGAGCAGTGCCATGGGCAGATGAGGCTGAGCAACAGCTTTGCAGGCTAGCTCTTTCTGGCTGTAGCTATCTGCTGACGTTCGCATTTTGGGAGAAGGGCTGCCGGAGTCCCCATTCACGGACCACCAAAGCTACATTTGAAGTTTGAGGGAGCAAGACAAGCAAGCAGCCCCAGTCTCTGTGCCTCTGTGCGAGCAGTGCCGTGGGCAGATGAGGCTGAGCAACAGCTTTCCAGGCTAGAACATTCTGCCTGCAAGCTATCTGCAGACGTTCGCATTTTCAGAGCATGGCTGCCAGAGGCTCTCTGCACGGACTGCCAAAGATATGTTTGAAGTTTGAGGGGGCAAGACAAGCAAGCAGCCCCAGTCTCTGTGCCTCTGTGCGAGCAGTGCCATGGGAAGATGAGGCTGAGCAACAGCTTTCCAGGCTGGATCCTTCTGCCTGCAAGCTATCTGCAGATGTTCGCATTTTCAGAGCATGGCTGCCGATGGCCCCATGCACGGACCCCCAAAGATACATTTGAAGTTTGAGGTGGCAAGACAAGGAAGCAGTTCCAGTCTCTGTGCCTCTGTGCGAGCAGTGCCATGGGCAGATGAGGCTGAGCAATAGCTTTCCAGGTTAGATCTTTCTGGCTGCAGGTATCTGCTGACGTTCGCATTTTCGGAGAATGGCTGCCGGAGGCCCCATTCACGGACCACCAAAGCTACATTTGAAGTTTGAGGTGGCAAGACAAGCAAGCAGCCCCAGTCTCTGTGCCTCTGTGTGAGCAGTGCCATGGGAAGATGAGGCTGAGCAACAGCTTTCCAGGCTGGATCCTTCTGCCTGCAAGCTATCTGCAGACGATCGCATTTTCAGAGCATTGCTGCCAGAGGCTCTCTGCACGGACTGCCAAAGATATGTTTGAAGTTTGAGGTGGCAAGACAAGCAAGCAGCCCCAGTCTCTGTGCATCTGTGCGAGCAATGCCATGGGCAGATGAGGCTGAGCAACAGCTTTCCAGGCTAGCTCTTTCTGCCTGCAAGCTATCTGCAGATGTTCACATTTTGGGAGCAGGGCTGCCGGAGGCTTTCTGCACGGACAACCTAAGATACGTTTGAAGTTTGAGGGAGCAAGACAAGCAAGTAGCCCCAGTCTCTGTGCCTCTGTGCGAGCAGTGCCATGGGCAGATGAGGCTGAGCAACAGCTTTCCAGGCTAGCTCTTTCTGCCTGAGAGCTATCTGCAGACGTTAGCATTTTCAGAGCATGGCTGCCGGAGACCACCTGCAAGGACCACTTAAGCTATTTTTGAAGTGTCAGGAGGCAAGACAAGCAAGCAGCCTCAGTGTCTGTGCCTCTGTGCGAGCAGTGCCATGGGCAGATGAGGCTGAGCAACAGCTTTCCAGGCTAGATCTTTCTGCCTGCGAGCTATCTGCAGACGTTCGCATTTTCGGAGCAGGGCTGCTGGAGGCCCCATGCACTGACCACCAAAGCT